>NC_092816.1:71396751-72699251 GCF_023375885.2 Dermacentor andersoni | reverse complement strand
TCGCTAAAATTATTCAGGCTTAAGCCATTTGATGGGGCCACTTCCGTTTAGTTTTTTTGGAAAGCGAGGTATATAATCGCTGTGATCACGCATATGCATGCAAACATGTTCAAGGAGACGGAATCTTACGCGGTTTCCCTTTTTTTTTATTTCGTGACCGAACGAACTAAGTTGTTATAACTTCGCCGTTCGTCACGTCGCGAGGTATTAGTTTTGAAGGAAAACATGCCTGGACGCGCTACTAACTTGAAAACCTGCAGGGCATTTGAACTTAGAGAAATTGTAGCCATCAATCAATAGTAAGAAAGAACAAGGGAACGTTTTCCGCGCATGAACAGTGGTTTATGCCTAAATGCAAGCCGGTCAGCTTGTTTGTTTGTATGTTCTTCCTTTTGGGTGTGTGTGTGTGCGTTTTATTTGTTCGTTTTCCCAAAAGAGATCGCGCAATTTTAGCACGGAGCACTAAGAATGCTCAGCCGGCGCTGCGATAAACGAAGACACGCTTGAACACATCCGCAGCTTCCCGAATTGGGAAAAAGCTTCGCCCTGTCTACGACCGTATACCTCTAAACAAGCCCACACAGACGCATGTAGTCATCCGCCCGACAAGCGTCCGATGCCCCCGAACACGACAAAGCGCTCGAAACAGGACGCTCGCGCATTGAAATGGAACGTGTTCTCATGCAAGAACCTCGATAGCAAGACAGAAAAAAAAAAAAAGAACAGCTTCTGTCGAACGGAACACGCTATACCCTCGCATTTCGAACACACAACCGGCGTCTGGTTGGTTGTCGGGCGGTTGCATCGCGGCCGGCCTATAGGGAAACACGGCGATTCCCGCACGTTCGCGCTTCGCACACCCCGTTTCCCCCGCTTCCTCCACGGTAATGAGGAAACTTCGTGAATGACCAAGGAGGGTCGGTCGAGGAAAGGGCGCTTTGGGGAGCCAGGGTTGACACGCGCGGGAGAGATTTGTGGAAGGGGCGCGAGACATTCCTTCTTCGGACACGCTTTGCCCTCGCGTCGACTCCGGAGGTTTCTCGGCCATTTGCATCTGGTAATTTGATTTGCCCCGCGACGCGCCAGGCGCAACCCTTTGCGTGCCGACACGCGGCGACCCGCATGACAGGCAACGGGTGCGCGTGTGTTTCAGTAATGATACGCCCGCGAAAAAAAAAGATAAGGAAAGAAAAGTGGTGGCTGTGCGGAACGTTCGGGGCCGGTTCGCGGAACGCCGGCTCGTTTGTCGAAAGCTCTCCTGGTTCCGTAATAAAGCGCGCAAGGTTGAAAAGGAAAGCGGATTTAGGCTCACGTATCCTCGTTCATGCACCGTCTATTGAGGCTGAATGCGGGACCCTCCTTTGCGGTAAGCCTCCGCTCCTCGGTATGGAAACTCGTTCTCTAATGGACATCCCACGTTCGTCGCGAAACCCAGTGACCGGGCAATTTGCAAGGCGTTAGACGTTAATCACTGCCAAATTAATCTCGTGGCGCTTTATCTCTGCATGCGGAGCAAACTGCGCTCCGCCGATTAGCGGATTAGATCGTTCTCACCGCCGGATGGTCGATCCTGTGAGCGCGCAATCGTGGTCAGCCCAGGTGCCGCAAGACCTTTCCTAAGATGTCTCTTAAGCGGCCTAGCATGTTAATATAACGGTCGGCATCGTTGCGGCTACAGGAAGTAGTCTGAGCCTTCGCATTGGGGCCATATATGTTTTTGTTTGCTTTTTGTTTGTTTGTTTTTTGTCTTTTTACAATGTAACAACTTCGTTGCTGTTGATTATGATCGCACGAAGCATGTAGTTTGCAACAAGTACAGAGTGGCATTGTTTCAAAAGGGAGTTTGATTCCCTCCGACAAAGGAACAATGAAATGAAGGAGTACTATATGTACTGGTCTTCTCACTTAAAAGGCATGTTCCCATAATTTCCATAATTTATTTTTCTCTATTCGACATGTAGAGCAAGCCTTACTGCACAGAATAAATTGGCACTCCCGCAAGACGGTCATCCAGCCGCATTGAAATGATGGGCATTTACGTACCATACCTGCACAGCGTAAGGGCTTCGATGAACACAGCAGCGCAGAGTTACGGGTTAATCTTTACGATGCGGAATTCCTCGACACGCACCCAAGTTGCAGTATACACTCTCGCATTTCAGAACCACGGTGTGTGACAATAGTAACTCAAAGTGAAAGGTGTCAGAATTCTTGTCAGCGGCTCAGCTGCTACAAGTGCCCACCTTCATTCTGAATAGAGAGAGTTCACAAGCGACAGACGTTCTTACTGAAATAATTGTACGTCAACGACCACATAGCGATCGCAGGTGTGTAATCATCTACTGGCATTAACGAGCAACTGAATGCTGATGCGAACATAAGTGCCGACACAGCGGGTAGAATTGTCAACAGAAATAGTTCCAATTTTTTTACTCACAAGATTTTAAATACAAATGAGTTGTACACACATGCCACACTTAAGATTCAATCTCTTAAATTGAAAGCTCTCAACCGAATTCGTCTCAAATTATCAGTCCTTTTTCTCTCTTCTTTTTTTTCTTTTCACAGGATTTCAAAAAAATAATGTGCCCTAAATGAAGAGTTCGCGATTACGGATGAAGCCATTAGGTTAAGAAACATAACACAAGAATGTACTTTCCTCGCACGATGACCTTTCACATGCACTACAGAGTTGTGTACACGCAATTTCTTTTGATCTAACCGACTCATTAATGCTTATTAACCCAAAATTTCGCATGCATACGGCAACCCAGAGTGAAGTGTACTGCGCCAGAGAACTCACTTTTTGACGCCACACCTCAAGCACATATATTCGACTACCTATGTAGGAACTCCGTTTCCTCCTCAAGCACTACGTAATAACTCAGCGATCACGCTACTTTGACTCCTTCTTCATTAGTACGATAGCATTCATTGCATAACCCAACCACATAACTGAACCTGACTGTCTGCCTAGCATTTTATAGGTAGCTGCTGACTCCGCAATGACGGTACAAAGTCTCAATTCCTCGACGGTGTTACAGATAATTAATTACAGCGTTTTGTGTATGGCCCGCCAAAAATGCGCATCCAAGTGTACAGCTTCCTCAGACTGAAAAGGGAGAACCGTCAGGTCAACAGAAACAAAGGTGGTGGTAACATGGTGCGGTGCTTTGAAGACTGTAAAATGACTGTGTCGGTGAAAGCTATCAAAACGCATGGGAACATGCTTTGCCCTCTTGTTCCGTCAAGTCCTAAATGGACTCTACTTTCGGCAACACGGTGTACGGGAACGCGTCAGTTGTATCTCACATCGCGCTGGTATACAAAAAACCAGTAGCGAAACAACATTCGCAGTAGTTCACATGGCTGGGACAACAGAAGAGATTGAAGAGGCAGAAAGGCATCGTGTTTTGGCTTAACGGAAACTTATATTCGAATGTACAGGCATGGGAGGGGGGAGGGGGGGCTCCAGCTAACGTTAGCCAAGTTGTTCAATAATAATAATAATAATAATAATAATAATAATAATAATAATAATAATAATAATAATAATATTATTATTATTATTATTATTATTATTATTATTATAAATAATAATAATAATAATAATAATAATAATAATAATAATAATAATAATAATAATAACGATTGATAGAACATGGTGCAAGATACGATATCAGCACCGTAGGTCTTATAGATGTATCTTTCAACTTCCTTTTCTAATATTGTTTTTTTTTACGTTGAACAGCTTGGTTAACGTTAGCAGGGAAGCATGACGTGATGTAGCCATTGTTGCAAAGTTTCTTCCGATTCGTTGATATTCTCGCAACTCCCGGCACCTCTGTTCTCGTATTTTTCTCGCAGACGCCTGCCTGGAAGAGCCACGTGTGGCAGAAGAAGGCGGACGACCAGCGACGGCATTCCAGGAAGTTCCGCTTCAAGGACATTGCCAGGCATGCTCTAACTTTGAGTACTAAACTGTCGTTTTACGTGGTTAACGTTTAACTCGTGCTCGTGGGTGGAAAGCTTGGCTTTAAAAAACAATTCGAGCTGTCACAGCGTAAGTTGCGTTCGTTTGTTACAACGTGTCGTAGATCCGTCATCATTTCAATGCAGCAACGACAGCAACTATACCTTAAGCCACTCAATCTAATTAATTTGTTTCGGCCTCGCAAAGAGCCTTCTCAGTTATTGCATGAAATTTGATTGCAACGCAGAAGTCATGTAGATTGTCCGTACGTAATCTTTCCGCGGTTACAGTGTTTTCGACTGAGTGAAATCTGAATTCGGGACGTATGAAACAAAGCATCGCGAAACATCAATGCATGTGGCTGTTCAGTGTGTGTGTGTGTGTGTGTGTGTGTGTGTGTGTGTGTGTGTGTGTGCGTGTGCGTGTGCGTGTGTGTGTGTGTGTGTGCGTGTGCGTGTGCGTGTGTGTGTGTGTGTGTGTGTGTGTGTGTGTGTGTGTGTGTGTGTGTGACTAATGATTTTTCTATATGGCGGAACGTGTATCCAAACCTGTACTTATGCTCCATTAATCTGTATCACAGCCTTATGCTTCTTTGTTGGTCAACGGTAACGACGTCGACCAACTAATGACACAGGGTTCATCTAGATGCGCTAATTTTACTGGGTCCCTCCCCACGTTTGCTAATATTGTCTCTGTCCAAAACCAGTCTCAGCCAGATCAATCAAACCGCATTCACATGCACGTTACGTATAATAAAGCTTGACCTTTCCATTAACTAATCGCATGTGTATTATCCGTGGTGGTATTCCAGTGGCTATGGCGCTGCGCTGCTGCGATCGAGGTTGCGGGTTCGATCTCAGCCGCGGCGACCGCGTTTTGATGGTGGTGAAATGCAAAAAAAGAACGTTTGTGTACTTTAATTTAGGTGCAAGGTAAAGAATCCAGGTGGTCAAAATAATCCGCACTCTCTCCACTGCAGCATGTCTCATAATCAGGTCATCGTATAGCACGTAAAGCCCTAGGTCCTTTTTATTATTGTTATTATGTTATTACATGTATAGCCGCATTTACATTTATGTTTGCTGTTTACGGCGTCATAGAACAATTAAGGGTGGAAACGTCGTCAAGCTACTAATATAGCAGCTTTTTTTTTCTATACTAGGAATTTTCGTTCTTAAGAAAAAGCGCTCAATAAAATTGAATTCACGCTAATGTAGAAACCGAACAACTAATGGTTAGGCATCACATTCATGCACGAGGAAAGTGAAGGAAATAATCTGATAATCAGTTACCATCATCATTGCTCAAGGGCTCACTGTTGTCATTCGACCCACAGCGCCGTGAAGTTCACCTCAGCCATGTATGGCAAAGCCCTGGCAAAGCGCGTCAAGGCGAAGATCCTGTACGCCACCGAGACGGGAAAGTCCGAGACCTACGCCCGTGTGCTATGCGACATCTTCCTGCACGGTTTCAACGCGTCGGTAAGACCCCTCAAATAGATCTGGACCCCTCAAATAGATCTGTATGGCTACTTATTCGTACGTATATATAGGTCGATTTTCTTTGTTGAGTACGCTAATCAAACGACATGTATGGAGCTTTGAGAACGTAATATGACTAACGGCTACGGTTAGTCGCTGAAACATCCTTTGCTGCTAAGTTATCTGAATATGATACGCAACAATTGCATTTCTCACTTTAATAGCAGGAGAAACGTTAAAAATGTTGGAGGAGACTCTTGTTTGCTTCGGGAGAGCAGAACGACTAAAAGACTTGAAGGACGAAAACGTTTGATCGTGCCCATAGCGTTGCGGAGAAGTTGCGTGGCCAGTAAAAACCACCGAATGGTTAGAAATACCATGGTGTAAGCTTGTGTAAAAGCAATTTCATGGTGTATGAGAAGATTTGTGTGCAAACAGTTCTTGTTTAGGGAAGCGAAAGCACGTAAACATTTTAGCAAACTTGTCAGGTTGACGCTAGAAGCTATGCGGTTGTTTTTATAGCTCCTGCGGCGGACGTCGGCGTCGGCGTAATCGAGAGAACGAGCAAATGATGAAAGAGCGAACGCCGAGCGCAGCGGGGGATGAAAGACGCGAGGAGAAAAGCGAAGGAGGAGGGCGCGGCGGAATCATGAGGCGGAAAGCGGAGGAGAAGGGTATGGCGAAAGCGTGAGAAAAAAAAGCGTAGTGCGGTGACGATGGCTACGAGATGGCGCCAAAATAGCGCGCGTCGTCCGGGAGGTCCGTCTGCGGCGGCTGCTGTAAATCGCGCCCGCGCGTCACCCAAGCGCTGCCTCTCGCGATCTCCAGCATAGCAAGGCAGTCGCCCCACCCTTCGCTCCGATGACAACGTGCCGCACGAGACAGATTGTCCGTGCCAACCAATATATCGCGAAATGAAAACACGTATAGAGCTGCGCTCAACTTTCGCATTAGGCAGTATCGTAATCGTCGGTGGATGTCTTTATCAAAGCCGATGTGGGAGGCACTAAAGAAACGGGATTTCCGATTGTGTCCAAAAATTCAAGTCGACATTATATTCTCGAAATCATTTCGATATGACATCTCATGTAACTGGGACAATGATTGAGCACCTGTATAGTTCTTGACTTCGTACAGCTTTCTTTGCGAAGAGACTTTCACTCTCTGATAAGTCCGAGTGATTTGGTAATCTCACTGACATCACGGCGTTTCGCGTATATTCTTTGCACTGCTTCACCTTAATTGTTTCAGAAGTTCTAAACATTTTGCCTTTAGCGTGCTTCTTTGCGTCTTCTCCCAGGTCGAGTGCATGGAAGACTACGATTTCGTCAACCTGGAATTCGAGCCCCTGCTGCTTGTGATTTCCAGCACTTTTGGCAATGGCGAACCGCCCGAGAACGGAGAGGTATGTCCTCCGCTGGATTTTATAGGCAGATGTCCGCTTTGTCTGCCCAGTCCTACGGAGCCTGTGAAAGACTCGGCACACTTCGAAAGCTGACATTTATTTATAGCGCGAAAATAGCCACGGTCGAGCGTGGACAGGAACCCCATGCAAGAATCACATGACACTACTTGTGCTTCCTTCCTGAGCGATATCTTGAAGTTTCGCGTTTGCCAGAAATAAGCGCACTAAGCAGCTGCAGTGCCGCCAAGGACAGCAAGTGGCACTTATGTATCCATATATCAATTGATGGCACTAAAGCTTTACGAGGCTTTTCACCGCGTCTTTCTTTGTTTCTCGTATCTCTTTCATCTTTGTGTTTCCCTTTTCCCTTCGCGGAGCGAGGATAGCCAACCAGACGCTTTCTTGGGTAACATCCCTGGCTTCAGAAATGTTTCGACGAGGGTCATATAGTTGCTATGGCAGGATTTTATGGCGTAATATTGTGTGTTTCTAGGAGGCACACACAGGAACACTGACACGTAAGCGCGAAACGGATGTAGGCCTTGTGCGCTGTCTGTGTCAAGGTCTTATCCCTTCCATGTTTACTGTTTACGTACCAGCGCAACTCACACCATAAAGTCATCACTGCCTTCTCCCTCTCTTCAATCTCCGCCTCTACCACGCTATTTGCAATGCCGCTTAGAAAAGCGGAAGCAGGCACTGCTCCGTTCAACTTTTGCAATTGCGACGAGGTTACTGAACACGTCTTCTTCCACTGCCCGTATTTTTGGCAATGAGGGACATTCTGCGCGTGCTAAGCCCAACGGTCATTGGGCGACAAACGACCTACAGAACAGGAGGTGCTCATACGTGGAATTACAGCGTTATCCTCGCAGAATGCTGCCAGGACCCTTCTATGTTCTTTAAGGACCACCGAACCGTGTGACCACGTTTGAATGCACCGCGCCCGCTATTGTGAGAGCGCGCGCATCACTACCTGACGCTTTCAGCTCTAATTTTCGTTCTGCTCTCTTACCCACTCCGCCTTATGATGTATGAAACCAGCAGGAATCTTGTAAGCATTTCCACCTGTGTTTCCTCTTTATTCTTCTTATCTCTCTGTCACGCCGTTAAGCCGCCGTAGCACAGCGGAATTGCACACTGTTTCTAGTAAATATGGCATTTGTGCCAGGCGAAGTATTTGTCAGCGCGGATTGCTTTTATTTTTCTAGCTTTTCAGTCAAGACTCAAAAGCCTTCTTGGCACCCTTTGAGTCATGCTTTGCGAATAGAAAGTCCTTTAACCGCGAGCGTCACGGACAGTAGCCATATTTGATGAGCTGGGTATAAATACACGTCCTAGTTTCCGTTCCTGCATTCACCCTCGTCACTACTTGCTTCTTTTTTCTAGGCTGTCGCTCTGCAGTTAAGCTGAATGGTGCATTTCCTCTGCTACGCCTCCCAATTTGTTTTGACAATGTAGGACATGTAAGCAGGCGCGATTACCTTTAGAATGCAACTTGATGACTCTGCAATGCCCAGTGCCTTAAGCGAATAGTGTCGCAGTGCCTTTTTAACTGGTGTATTGCACTTCTAATCCCCCTTTTCTTAATCCTGGACCGTTGAAAACGGTCTACGCTGGCAACTTGGCTCCCTGAAGCATCATAAAATTGATTGGCACTTAGCACAGTCACACTGTTGTGACTCTCAGTGAGCCATTAGGAAACTGAAGGGGCAGAAAAATGTTACGATAATTCACTCCACTGTAGTAATTTGCGGGTAAAGCCGGCTTTTTCTTTTGATCAAATTTACCATACCACTATATCTCTGTAGCCATAGGTAATGGCCCGCTCTCTCAGTTTAAACACTCTTTTAACCAAACTAACCGTCCGTAAACCACCCACTCCGTATACGTTCAGCAAATCTGAGAAAATAGCACTGGTCATGTAAGCTTGCTGTAGTTCAAAGTTAACAGCACAGATTGAAGTTCACAAAGCCCCCGGTCGTAATTTCTTCGAACAATGATCCCTTTCAAAATCATTTGCCCGTTGAGCTGAGGGTCATTGCCTCGCGTCTGCCTGTCGTCCGGCTGTTTGTTTTGGCGCGGCCAGCGTCAACAAAAGCAACGCGAGAGCGAGGGAACAGCGGCAAGAGATTGCCACGGGAAGGGGGATTTCCTGAATGAACGCGGCTCTATACGACGCGGGCCGTTGTCTCGCGTATCTCTTTCTGGGACGGACGACGTCGCTGCAAGAGCCAGGAACGGCCACCATAAAAACGGCACGCCCCCTCCTGTCCCCGTCGGCTCGCGCAAGAACGCAGCGCTAGGAAAAACGAAAAAAAGGCGAGAGTTTCTGAAGATGCCAAGAAACAAACAGCAACGATAAAACAGGTGAAAAGCCAAGAAAGGAAGAAAATAGAACAAGCGAGTGAGTGCAGGAGGGCACGGAGTCGATGCAACACGCAACAGAAAATCGACGGCGTCGCTTACATCTGTCCCCGTACTGCCGTACTACTACCGTACAACTGAGCACCGCGCGCGCCTTTATCGATGAGCCATTCGTTCATGAGGTGGGCGGGCGGGGGCGTGTTGTATCGCGGGCGTTCTTCTTTCGCCCCCTTGATAAACGCGCCGGCCGCCACCTTCCTTCGCCGTCGCCTTGCCTCCCAGACATGAGCAAACAGAAACAAGCGATGAGCAATAAAAGTCGTTAACGATCAGTCGCGTGATCGAAAGCGCGGCACAGCCGCCGCTGCCAGAGACGGGGCAGAGAAAGGCGACGGCGCAGTTCTTCTTGACAATGGCCTCTGTGACCTTCCCCCTCTCTCTCGTCGTCAAACTGACCCTCGGGGCACTACGGGAAGCGATCTTCAGTGTCTCTTCTTGCAAGGCTTTGTGCCCGTTAGCGTAAATTTCTTTTCTTTTTGTTGTTTTTCTTTTGCTTATCGCTCGTAAGATTACCGTGCCCCCCCCCCCCCCCCGCCGCCCGCTCTACTATATCTTTTCGAGGATCTTTCGTACAGACAACAAATGCAAAACGTTTTTGTTAGTTACATTTCCTTTCTTTTTTTATTCTTCTCGTTATTTCCTCGTGCCCCTCTCCCCCTATCTTTCAAACAGGTCTTCGCTCGAAACCTACAAGTCATGAAGAGCTGCAGCCCCTTCGGACCGGAGGGTACGACTCCGAGGTTTGTACTCCCAATGTCATGGCATCATTCGCCCTTTTTCTTCTTCTACTGCTTCTCCTATATACTCGTCTTTCTCGCTTCATCCTATTCGCTTCTCTATACATTGCCTCCTATTCTCTATTTCTGGTTCCTTCTTGAGTTCTTCTGAACGGAACAGCTGGCTTTTAAATTTTTTTTTTCGATGGCTCTTGCTTATTTGACTCGAGCGAAAAAACGAAAATGTAGTTGCCTTCTCCTGTGTGCTTCATCCCGGGGCACTCTTCCTAGACGTCATGAATGTTTTAAGAAGCAGCGTGTAAAAAATGAGAAGCGAAGCAAATATGAATACCACTCGGAGACTCTTACGCAATCCCAGAAGCACGATTTACTACTTGCTCGTTTCTCCTAACTGATTGATGTCATTTCACTCTTTATTATTATTGTTTTTTCTTGGTGCATTGCTGCGCGTGGCTTGAGCTTGAGCGATTAATATCGCGGGACGTCGCTGGCTGTTCTCTCCTTCTGGGAGTTTATTAGCATTTTTCGACGATTTGCATGAAGAATTTGGGCCTACATACTACTGCGCGCCTGCATAGCTCTATTAGTCGTCGAATTTTTCTGGCCGATATTTCAGAGCAGCGAGATGCCGGGATAAGATGAAAAGAACATTGGCCCCGTGGGACCATATATTACCAACACTCGCGCTTTTCTTCTTACTTTTTTTAGTTTTATTTATATGCTTTTCTGAACGCGTCTATTATGATACTACGAAACAGTACGCCTAGCGCTGCTTCGAGGAGCGTATAGGCGGTGCTTGCGAACTTACTTGCAACTAACTGTTCGTAACGTAGTGAAATTTGTTCAGATACAGTTCGGGCACCTTCAAACAAGCTCATCGGCAACGTCGACCACTTTGACAATCCTGAAACTTGTCAGCGTAGAAAGTGCATTCGACTGTATAATATTATTCCGGGAAATCGTTGCGTGCTTCTTAAAGCAGAAAATTTGCACAATCGGGCAAGATATTACTAGAGGCCAAATGTTTCATTGTCAGGCCCGTCGTAGCGTGTCTAACTAATTTTTAGGTAATCGAGGTGGTGGCCTTGATGCCTTGCATAAGAAGAATGCCAACCGTGTCTCTGCTTACGTCATCCGGATTCAACAGTGTTCAAATAAGGCAAATTTATATAGAAGACAACAAAATAAAGTCACCGTGACATTGAAATACCAGTGTCACAGACAGCAGAGAACTACTGAATACATTGTTGCGCCAAAAAAAGGAAAATAAAGACTTGGGAGGGAGGGTACGAAACGACGATTGAGCGCAATCTGTCGTTTCGTACCCTCCCTCCCAAGTCTTTATTTTCCTTTTTTTTTTTTTTTGGCGCAACAATGTATTCATTAGATCCCAACCAACTCGCCCAGCAACAAGTTCTACTCAGCAGAAAACTGAATGTCATTTTTTTTTAAACGTTCGAGGTTTCATCATGGCTGTAATCGCACGAAACTGCTTTTCATTTTAGCAATTGAGGCTCCAGTTCTCATTAGGATGTCAACCCGCGAGCGCGATTACGCTATAGTGTCATCGTAGCATAGAGATGAATCGAGCTCCGTCGTGTAAGAGCGCAAAGACTTCACCGTTCAGATAATCGGCGTGCAACTCGTTAACTTGCCACAAAGACCCAAGTTTACTACTTTTCATGTCAGAAGCACAACACGGGTTTCAACGTGTTCTTTAAGGAACTGTGACCGCGCACAGTTAGCCAACGTTGTCCTCAAACGTCTTCTTTTTCTTTCTTTTTTTTTGTGTCGTAGGCCCTGCCACACCGTGTCAGCACTAGTTATATAACATGCTCCGGTCATTCAGCACTGGATGCGGATGATTGGATAATCCAACTGTTGCAGAACCTGTTCTGCGCGTAGTTACGCTGGCGGCCCGCTTTCGATGTGAAGAACGAATTACAGCCAAACCTGCCACAAAAGCAGCTGAGGGCGGTTACCCACATTCCTGCGAAGTTTTCTCAGCATAGCCCTTTACACTAACGCCATGCTTTGTACTAGCTCTACTAGTGCCTGAATATGCGCGGCTTTAAGTAAAGAAAAAAAAAAGGCTTTGGTCTTCACTGACTTTTACGCCCGTGGTAGACGCATTAACCACTCGCAAAAAAAAAAAAAAAAAATGTGCCTGGGAGTTTCACTCGAGTTCTGGATTTCTTAATGATTACTAACACACTACGCCTCAAAAAACAGCACTCTCAAGTGTCCGATGGACAATGCTGGTCCAGTCATCGTGGTAGACATAACTCTCGACCATGCCAAGCGTCTCACATTGTGATGTGGAGCTAAATAGTTATACTAGATGAACAGTGTAGAAATAGGAGAATTTATTTTGCTCTCATTGATTGCTATAGATCAATTCTGTAAACGCACTCAGGCGGCAGAAAGTTATGTTCGAGACTAAGTTGATTGAGGGTGAGCATGAGGACAGTGGCTGTAGTTTTCTAAGTGCAGTGAACAGATGGTGCTCACACCGAATTTCGGCAGTTTACGGCTACTTTCTTCCCTGGTATAGCCACCGTGTTGCAAGTTCTTGCAGCTTCACATGACTTTCCAGCTTTCAGCTAGTATTCCTTGAAGCCACAGTCGAAAAAGATTTAAATATATGCTATATGGCAATATGAAAGATATACAGGGCGTGTTTTTTTTTATTATTAAACAATACAGGTTTTTTTTCAAAAAAAAAGAACTATAAACGCAGCGAACGTGGCACTCCTTGTTTTGTTTTTTGTTTTTGTTTTCTAGACGAGTTCCTAGGCGAGATGGACATACTATGCTGCTAATTACGTAAGCTTCAGAAGACTAATGAACAAAGATTCATGAAACAACTTTTTACTAATGCCTTAGAGGCAGTTGTTCGAACGGTGAACTTGAAGGCAGTCACGTTTTGATGCACTCTCGCGTTTAGAAATCTTTAATGTCGCACCTAAGTCGAGATACGTTATCACCGAATTTCAACGGTAAATGCAGGCAACATCGAAAGCGAGCCCTACGGGAGCACGCAAAAGGCAGCCCCGCCACCATCACATCAGACCGAAACGCCCAGTGACGAGGAAGCTTGAAACACAACGTCTCGGCCGGTCGCGGCACCTACTGATGCGACACGTTTTGCCTGTCAAGCATATCTCTATGTGTCAAGCATGTGCGGCTCTGTGTCGGATCAGGATTTGCTGCGTCATGCTATCGTTCAAACTTCGCCCCACACTTTTTTTACGGGGCGATGCCGTCTGACGCGCAAGGGGATGCGGACGCGCTCAGACTCGGTATTGCCTGGATTGACCTTGCGAATTTGAAGATAAATATATCGAATTAGGTCCAATTTTCAAGACAAAAAAAATCGCGTGCATTAAAATGTTACTGCCTCCAAATTTGCCATTTAGACAACTGCCCCCATGACACTAATAAAGAAGTTATCTAGTGAATTTCTGCTAACGAGTCTTCTGAGGTTCACGTTATTAGCTTGAAAGTATGTCCCCCTCGCCTCGGAACTCGTCTCCAAAGACGCCACGTTCGCTGCTCTTATTACGTTTTTATAAACAAATCTGCATAGCCTAAAAAAAACACCTTGTATAATATTCATACCGAACACCATTTTCTTGCCGCGACACGTCATGACAATATTCTGTACTCGTGAGATTAAGCTAGAACGATGTTACATGGCATGCTCACTCTGAAATTTAAGGCAGGGAACTTTCGTGAGCGTCGACTTGCGGCATAGACACTGTAACGACGTTTAGTGGGTATTAGCTACCTCCTATAAAACAACCTGGAACCAGGATTAACTACAGAATGAATAGGCGATGCCTAAGTAATACTACGTGATTCCAAATTTTGTAAGCGTTATTTTCCTTCTATTCTCTCTTTCTTTTTCCTACCCAAGGTACCAATAAGAGATTCCAACGGTAACGACGGCTCGGCGACGTACGAGTAGATGACGAAACGCGATAAGAATGGATAAAAAAAAGATCCTCACGATATCTGGGCCCATGTTTCTCGAGCCTATATCAACCTGTCATACTAATTTTCTGCCTATCTCAAGAGCACGTTTGAGCGCATGTTGTCGGTGCGACGCATGGTGCATGAAGTCAGCACGCAATGCTACACCACGCACGCTGCCTGCGTCCTCCTTCGTGCACGTTCTTTTCATCTCTTCTTGCGCATGCGCGAATTCCCCCAAGCACTGCACGCAATGCCCGCTCCAATCGTTCACTTACCTCTACTGTAAGCCCATTTTATTATTATTTTTGTAACTTCTTAGCCGAGTGTGTTGTTTTCTTTTGTAGTTGACCTTGATGGTGTGTCTGTTTTGTTTCAGATCTTACGTTAGGTAAGGATCGACGTCTTTGATTTCCTGTACGTCCTCTCCTCCTTCTTCTTCCTTTTCTCTCTTTCACACACTATCTCTTTCTCTCTCTCGCTGTAATTCGTGGTGTGTTTGCTGTGGTGCACCGTCTGTACTTTCACTCACCGACTCACTCACTCACTCGTTCACTCTGAGTAGAACATTTAGTCACCCTCCTCCTTGTGTGTGTATAGTGTATACGTAGAGCACGAGTAACAACACTCATATGTATGCGCTCGACAGACGTGCATCGCACAGGTCTTTCACTTACCGCGTAATGCCAAGAATACGCGCCCTGGCCCGATACCCGCTGACGGCCTTTTGCGGCAAGAAAGCGGGCAAACGGGAACCGACGCTTGGGCTTACGCGGTATCCATGCAAGTTCTGGAGTGCACAGCTGTCGCGCATCGGTAGTGCTAGCACTGTAGAAGTTAACCGATAAGCCTTCTTATCAGTGCCGATCAGTTTCTGTCGCTGACGTCAGATGCTGCTCGCGTGATTTCTCCGCTAAATGCTTGGCGCAATGTATCGACGACTCCACTATAACAGCATAACTGTACAGAGGAGACACAGCTATTCGACAGATGTCAGTGGCAACTAACTGATCGGAACGGGATAAGCAAAGGCCTGCACTTTTCTATGCGTGTACACCGCGCCGCTACCACCTCGTACAATGTTCGGGTGGCCTATAAAACACCAGCACATGTGCTCGTTGCGGGAACGGCGGTATAGAAACGCGGCGCGCAAGCTGTTAAAGCAACGCGCGCAGCCGTTGACTGTCGGCTTAGTGCACCTTGCTCGAGAACCGTTACGCTCGCCAAAGGAAGCCGTGACAAAGTCGAGTTCTCATTCGCAATGTTTTGAGCACGGTGAGACTCTGCGAACACCTCCCCCCCCCCCCCCCCACCCCCCACCCCTTTGCCGCAACAAAAGATGGAAGTAAATGAGATACAAAATTTTCCGTGGCCGTTTGTGGCGACAACTCTACGTTGCGGCCTTATGAAATATTTCACGCGGAACTTCGACTGGTTGCCCATTTGTAGAATTTTATTTTCAGCGATCCCGACGTTTAAATATCCACTCAGAAAAAAAAAACTTAATATTTCACAGTACTTACGAGAGGGGGAATGTGTGTCGCAACTCGAGTGATGCGATTAATACACAACGCTTGCAGAATAACACGGGGTTAGCGCATCTCAGCCTTTAGGGCAGCATTTTTTTTACATGCATGCAAGCTAGCTCCTCGATCGGTGCCTTCTAGAGTAACGCATTATAGTCGCACATCTCGTGTTTCTGCGCCACGTCAGAAAATTCCCGCAACGAGGCTGTTACACCTCTTCCAAATCCTCGCTTCACAGTAAGTTTGGTGCACTTTATTATTGTTATTATTATTTTATTCGTGTGTTTCAGGAGATATTCGTGACTGTAAGTCCTGTAGGTCCTTCTATTTTTGTTGCCTGACCCAATTACTGCGATCGAAACAACGTTCCATTTTTTTATTGTTACGGCTGCTTTCCTTTTCTATATATATAGAGACAAGATCGAAGTCGAAATTTTCTGGTGACCATGAGCTAGAGTCTTTTCTTGGCAGCTCGCGGCCACCGCACACGGTGTTATTATTATTAGTAGTAATAGTAGTATTATTATTGTCTGCCATGTTGTATATTGTACCGCGCCGTTAATTTTACATACATTTACTTTGATAAAATAACGCTAGCAGGCCTTATTGTTAAAGGATTTGTTACTTTAATCAAAGCTTGTAATGATCTAGTTATTTATGCATTCTTTTGAGGGAAACGGTTATAATACATGACATTTAGTCACGATATTTTGCGATCCCTTTCAATTCATGGTGTCATTGCCAAGACCAGCACAGGGCGCTCAGCAGTTGTTCGAATTATCGTTAGCATGCCTTACGAGGAAGCTTCAGCGCGAGGTCTCCTATCCAAATACATGGGAAATGAGAAATTGATTTTCTCGTCAACCACTGCACCAAGTTTGGTGAGGTTTGTTGTATTTAAAAGGTAAAGTTAAAATCTAGTGCCTGTTGGAAGCACGTTGTTTATTTAGGCCGTCGATTTTTTTATTAAAAATTGTCAGGAATTACAAATTATCAGGAAACGAAACTATCAAGTTTACAACTCTGTGACTCAGCAATAAAAATGATATCGCAATTCTGTAAATTACATATAATAGTACATCTAAAGCGGTCAAATTTGATATACTGTAATATACTGTAATATACTCTGCAATATACTGCTCTTATGTGAGTATGACTTTTGCGATACCCCTGCAAACGTTGCAACAAATTCACGTAAGCTGTAAATTTATATATCAAATTCGTCCGCTTTAGATGTTGTAACCGTACCAGCTTACAGAATGGTGATATCTGTTTTTAATGCAAAAGGACAAACTTGTAAACATTGGGCTTCCTTTATTTTTTAAGCTTAAAATTTAAAACTAAAAGCGTGATACAGTTCAAACCCTAAATCAAAATTTCGATTATACAGACACTAGCATTTAACTTTCTCTCAAAAATGCAACACATTTTATTAAAATCGGCGCAGCGTTTATCTCAGAAAGGAATTTCTGCACTTTACGTGTATTTCAATAGACGGCATTGGAGTTGGGCCCGAGCTAAAGCTTCCTCTTAAGCTTTATAGCAATCTTAAAGGTTCCGCGCAAAAAATATGTGATTGATTGATTGATTGATTGATTGATTGATTGATTGATTGATTGATTGATTGATTGATTGATTGATTGATTGATTGATTGATTGATTGATTGATTGATTGATTGATTGATTGATTGATTGATTGATCGATCTTGATTATTGTGCGAATGGTCTAGCAAAGCAACGACCCCATAATATACGGCCTATGTATGGGCAGCGTTGATTGTGCACCTGTAATTTGTGCCCTTTGTCATATAACCTATGTTTTTGTGCGGACTCGGAAAACATGCACGGCTATTAGAATTTTACTCATCGTCATATGCGAATATGTTACACAATGTATAGACACCGATAAAGACTGCGGACAGGTTTCGGCAGCTTGTTAAAAACGCTTTTCGTAAAGATCAGTTGCTGTGGCATGAATGACGCTAGAGGAATTAGCGTGGTTCAGAGGGGCAATTTTGATATTATTCTGCACTCATGCTGACCACCTTTGGTCCTACACTCCTGAGTATGCATCATGTAGTGGCCAACACCTTTCATTTATGGCTGCTCATACAACCCTACTGAAAAAAAAAGAACATATTCCCATAACTCCTGTATCCAATAACTTCATATAACGCTGTCCTAAAAAAATCGATACTGTCGAAGTACCTTGCATCGCTCCGGTTACTGCGTCGCTCTGGTGAGGTCTGTTCACCTTGTGGCTTCCACCTCACGTGCGCTGTTAACGGTCCGTGGGGTGGGGGGGGGGGAAGCACCGCGAAAGCTGGGACATGGACTTAAGAAGAGACTGAACGACACCAGGGCTGGCTATCATGGTTATCAATGTATTTATTGAATGAGGACCTTAGACTGCCGCTAGAAACAAGGCACATCTGCCATTTGGGTGATGCATGTGTAGTCAAACTTCTGCAGCCCTACATGAGGACTAATAGTCCTTCCATGACAGTGCTTTGTGATAGCGCTGTGTAACAACGGTTCCCCTTGGGGCCGACTAGTGGGTTATCTTTCTGAGGATTAGCTTTCACCACCCCCCTCCCCCCTTTCATGAGCACTTATCTCCTGCATGTTTTCTATGCCTTTGAATCTCTTCAATAAATCAGTTCATGGTTAGCGCTTGCGTGCTTTTGTCTCTTCATATGTCCGTGTACTAACTTTCGCGCTGCTTTTCCCGCCATAAATTCATACCAACTCGCTCAGCTGCCATTCCGAATAACGATTGCAATAGGTGGTGTACAAAACATCGCGGTCATGACGTGTTTCCGGTTCCTGCAATCGCTTTTTGCGCATGCAGCTAGAAAAAAAGCTTAGCCTTCGAGATCCGTTTTTGTTACTCGAGGAGAGCCGTGAATTTAGACACAACCTATTGAGGGCTGCGTTGAGATCACGAGGAGCAGCATTGGAAGGCGGGGGGCAGAAAAAATAATTAAGAGAGAGAGAGAGAGAGAGACGGCTGGTGTGAAACGGCGCTACCTGACTTTGTGCTGCCAACCCAGGACGACGTCAATGTCCTTCGTGCGGAAAAACAGCGTCAATGCCTCCGAGAATGACGTCGGTTCTCCGCCGCCACCCCACGAGGCGTCGGACCTTGGACCCCTCAGCAACGTCAGGTGAGTTTCAGTCTATCCAACTTCTTCTGTACATGCCAAAGTTGAAAGTTAACCTTAACTTGTTCCGTGGGTTGTTCCGGAAGAGTCGTCGGCGCATATAACGGTTGCCGTAAGGGTGGAAGACAAGCAATGTTCCGCTATATTTAATTTCATTTGGTAAAAATAAGCTGAGTTCTCTTATGCACAACCCACACCTTATAACACATCGATGGCAATGTACTGAGGTGCTCTCAGCAGCAAAGGTACCGTGACCTCGTGGTATTGACTTGACAGAATGCGGATCGAACAACCTAGGCTTTGTGGGAGACCCCAGGGCGTTTGTATGCTTCTTGATGAAGAGCACTTATTGACTAAACTCAGCAAAATAATCCTTGAGAAAGTTAAAGAAAGCACAAAATCTGTAGGACATCAACATACAACCATGTCGCATGCAGTAGGCTAACGGTTCATCCAAGCTAGCAGCTGCGCCCCCGTTGTTGAATTCGCAGTCATGCTGAACGGCAAACCTGCAACAGAGTTAACAGACATCGATGTTGATGAAAGCGGAAAACGTCCAGTTATAATTGAGCACGCGAAAGGCAGCGATTTACGCGATAAAGGTTTCATGTGGTAGATATGCGGTCTCTCAAGATACATTATAAAATCACATATACTATATGTCGCGATTATTTCTTCCCTCTATATTTATCCCATCAGTTGGTAACAGAAATATAACATCGGAATGCCATGATTTTATAGTGTTCCTACATGCTTTTTATCGTGTTTTTTTATCGTGCTTAAATAATTATGAACGCGGCTTGATCTGCCTTATTGCAACAAGCGAGAAGAAAGGGGATTAACCGAGGGGCCCGATTTTTATTAGTTTGTTGGCTTCTTATGATATTGCAACAAGGTGTTACGAATCATGTAACAGGATCGCATCGGCTTTGATACGGAAGGCGCTAATGAAGCCTGGCTGAGAAGTCGCTACAAAGAGTCCTTGATGGCACTGAAGATTGTTTTGCTAAAGTGGTTGCTGCGAATACGCTATAGCAGATATATAGCTTAGAAGAAATATAGTCAAGCTATTAAACTGGGAAGGCTTAGGAGTAAGGACCGACGGCGAATATCTCAACAACCTTCGATTTGCAGATGACATTGTTCTGTTCAGCAACACTGGAGACGGGTTACAACAAATGATTGAGGACCTTAACAGAGAGAGTATAACAGTGGGCTTGAAGATTAGTATGCAGAAGGGCAAAGATAATGATGAATAGCCGGGCAAGGGAACGAGAATTCAGGATCGCCAGTCAGCCTCTAGATTATGTGAAGGAGTACGTTTGCTTAGGTCAATTAATCACAGGAACCCTTACCATGAGAAAGTTCGCAGAAGAATAAAAATTGGTTGGAGCGCGTACGGCAGACATTGTCAGCTCCTGACTGGAAGCTTACTATTATCATTGAAAAGGAAGGTGTACAATTAGTGCATTTTACCGGTGCCGACATATGGGGCAGAAACTTGGAGGCTGACAAAGAAGCTTGAGAACAAGTTAATGACCGCGCAGAAAGCAATGAAACGAAGTCTGCTAGGCATAATGTTCAGAGACAGAAAGAGAGTGGTTTGGATCAGCGAGCAAAGGGGTATAGCCCATATTCTAATTGTCATTAAGAGAAAAAAAATGGAGCTGGGCAGGCCATGTAATGCGCAGGTTAAATAACCGGTGGACAATTAGGGTTACACAATGGGTGCCAAGAGAAGAGAAGCACGGTCGAGGACGACAGAAGACTAGGTGGGGTGATGAAATTATGAAATTCTCAGGCCCTAGTTGGGATCGGTTTGCGCAGGACAGGGGTAATTGGAGATCGCAGGGAGAGGCTTTCGTCCTGAAATGGACATAAAACAGGCTGATGATGATGATGATCGTATGCGCTGCGCAGAACTTCTGAGGAGGGAGCCAAAGGTATTGCAATATTGCATTGCATTGCAGTATTGCATTGCAATATTATTTCGCCCAGGTGAGCATAATGCCAATTCCCTGTTGTTGTTGTTTTCACTAGTGTAACAATAGCGACTGCGTGCGCCTAGCTGTCACGTCAGGAGTAGCGCTTAAGTAGTATTCGCCGGAAAGATTGAAACAACCACTACTTTATGCAGAGGGAGAGCAAAGGGAAGTCAGGGAGGTTAATCAGGTTGCCCCTGCTTTGCTACCCTGCATTTGGGAAGTGGGAGAAGAGTAGGAAAGGAAGTAGGAACGGGACAAGAAAAATAATAACTAGTGATGCAAGCGCTCACATGCACAACAACGCTCACCGCGCAATTAAAGGTTGTCGCACCCAGCCCAGTCGCCTTTAAAAATCGCAACAGCGCTCCGTTAAATTTCTGTGCGAATAAACGGTCAAGTCCATATTCCCAGTATGTTTGGTTATGCGAATTCCTATAAGTTGCCCTTACATTCGTACAATTTCTCTCAGTATGTCTCTCCCACAAACATTCGCCTGTCAAAAGTATCCAGGCAACAACGTGTGGCAAACGCGTGGACTTTCACACGGCTGGCGGGGGTTCCTGAATTCATTTTGGCATTTGAAAGCCTCGAATGGTGAGCAATAATGTCCATGTCTCTCTTCAGAAGCTTAGAGCTCTTAAAATTCAGTACATTACCAACTACAGAGCACGAAGTCAGCGTGTTCGTGCAAGCTGCGGCCCGGAAACATTTAACCAAGACTGTACATCTATGCACTTACATGCGAAGTCAAAGATGATTGGTGCCATTTCGCTAGCGGTAAAGAGGATGGCGCCTCCCTGTGGGCAGTATAGTAGTTGAAAGCGTCGAACAGTAGGAGAGAAAACTGAGAATCGACACGAATGCGAATACCCGACAAAACGAACGCCGCTTCTGATGTCTTACTGCCTTGCGCTCAATTTACAGGTCACTCGCTCGAGAAGGGTGGATGGCCACTCTCTTTATGTTTAAACCCTTATCAGTTTTGGGCCAGAGCGTCGCGCCTAGATAGTGCTTCGTACAGGGCTGAATGTCAGCCAACATTTCTTTTCTTTTTTTTTTGCGTCGGCGGTAGCGATGCAATAAAAGATAAAAATAAGTAGATCGCCTTTGTTGGAGCACCGTTAAATGGGCTGTGGCTTCGGAGAGAGCCGGAGTACACGATAGGCGCTCTACAACACTGGAACAAAAGAGCTTGATTTTAAACCGCGACAACGGTGCAGCATTCTGAGAGCTATAGGGCACGCTTTCACGAAAACCTCTTACGCTATAAAATCGTTCGTAAGGGGAAGTTCGAGCCAATCCTGATGCTAGACATATTGTTTGCGAAGGATGGTCCGCCAACAGCAAGAAGCACTTTCGAACGAAAAGCTCTCAGAATTCGGCCCTATATGGCTGCAGTCAGGCTCTCAGGTCCTGTTAAAGCAAAGCGAAGATTTCTCAGCGCATCATCGAATTCGAGTGAGTCCACCGTGAGATCTTCGCGCAATACCGAGGAGCTGACCATCCTGTTCGCGCCAGTTCTCGCCACTGACAACCTGAGGCGCCTCAACAGGCAAGCCGTGTCTTCACATCTAGAGGCGCTAGTTCCGAATGAAATCAAAGACATCAGAGTGAACACCCGTAAGAACGTCCTTGCGATTGACGTAGAACACGCAGCTGCGTTGGATTCCTTGCGCAATGTCACGGAACTTGACGGGATGAAAGTCCGCCCTCATATTCCGCTGGGCAAACAAGTCAGTACTGGCGTAATTTACGATGTTGACGAGACCATTGTCGACTCCGATCTGTCGATCTTAATCAAGCCGGCTACCGAAAACACCGTCATCACAAACGCGTTTCGTCTCGGCACGTCACGGTGTGTGAAGATCATATTTAAGGGCGAATCCCTCCCATCGCATGTAAAAGTGGGCCACTTTCGACACGCAGTTCGCCCATTTATACCAAAACCGCTGCAGTGTTGGAAATGCATGAAGTTTGGACACGTGAGTAGTGTGTGCAAGAACACTACCGTCTGTTCTCGCTGCACTGGGCCCCACACCACTAACACGTGCAAGGCCAATGTGCTGAAGTGCACAAACTGTAGCGGCCCTCACGATGCATCCTCGAAGGAATGCCCTTTGATACGAAAGGAAATGGCAATATTGAAAAAAAATGGTTAGAGACCACTCGTCTCACCGAGAAGCAGCAGCATCTATTAAGCGACGACGATCACGTCGCCGACGTCGATCAAGAACCTCCAAAGCCTCTGCAGAACGCCAGCCGCGGACATTACCACCCGCTCTTCCGCCTCGGCCAAACGCAGTCAGCTCAAAGGACACAGGTGCATCGAACAGCACGGCTGCTGACGCTTGGCCTGCACTCCCGCGGCTACATGCCCCTACTGAGCGAAATCAGAGCTCTACAGCAAGGGATACCTCATCTGTTCCTGATAAATTGTCAGACCAGGATCAACAAGTTGTTGTCATGATAAGCTCTCTGATGAGTGCTATTCGTGTTCTCCTGGACAAGCTACAGACACCAACAGCTCGAAGTGCGTTGCAAGTGCTGGATGCCATCAATCCGGTTCTTGAGAGCCTTCAGAAGTCCAGTGCTTGAGGGCTTCTACAGCGGAACCACGGCTCATCGACAACAACAGCGATCGTTCCGGGATTATGTCAGAAGTGCCTCCATATTCCAATGGAATGCGAGAGGCTTGAGGTCACGTATTTCGGAGTTGCGGCAGTTCGTGTTTGACAACCACTTCCCTATACTGGTTATCTGTGAACCGAACTTATCAGCCTCCATAAGACTATCAGGGTATGAACCTTTTGTTTCAACCACGTGTGTCCGAAGTAGTAAGGTTTTGGTTTACATCCGCAAAGACCTTACGTATTTTTCCCAACCCGTAGCGCCACACGACGGTAACCAATATGTCTGTGTTACTGTGAAAAAGAAGAGGCTGTCTTTTACTCTTATTGGCGTCTACCTATCCCCAACCAGTCAGTTTGATAGCAAAAGTCTAGAAGATATCATGACTGCTACTTCCGGTCCTTGGATAATAACAGGGGATTTCAACGCTCACCACCATATATGGGGAAGCTCCAGGATAAACTCGAGGGGCAGGTCACTAATATCTTTTGCATCTGGCCACAACCTATGTCTTCTAAACGACGGAAGCCCGACATTTCTGCGAGGAACAACGTACAGCAGCTGCCTTGACTTGACTTTTGTGTCACGTTGCCTGACTTCGAGCGTGCAGTGGTTCACCGATATTGAAACCCATGGAAGTGATCACATTCCGACCTATGTGAGAATCGATGGATTAGACGCCGCATTACCGGTTGTATCTCGCCAAATCGACTGGTCAGTCTTTCAAGCTCGTGTAGAAGACACATGCAAGAAACGTATTGCACGCAAATTAGAAGAAATAATTGCTGACGCAATGCAAGATTGCACGCGTTGCTTCACACATTCATCAAAGCGTACAGAGAATGACATTGAGTTGGAAAGGCTTCGTGCACTACGTCGGCGAGCTGAAAGGAGGTACAGGCGCACGAAGTCAATTCTTGACCTCAGAGAAGCTCGGCGCATGCAAAAGAAGATAAAGCGGCGAATTGATAAGCTAGCGGATCAAAGATGGAAATGCTTTTGCGAGTCACTGGACCCCCGCAAGCCATTATCCCGTGTGTGGCGTACCCTACGGGGTCTTAGCTCAAGCCCCCAGCAACGACGCCCTTTCAACGCCCTTGCTCTCTATGAAAACCGCCGCGAGATAGAAGTTGCGGAGGATTTTTGTGCGAAAGTCGCCGGCGGCACAAATTTAGTCTTTGACATGACTTTAGGTGACATCCCCGGTCCACGAGATACAAGTATGGACGTTCCATTCTCTATGGAAGAGTTAGAAGCTGCTATGGCGCTCTGTAGGTGTTCATCTTCACCAGGGCCCGATGGGATAACATATAGTGCTTTGCGCCACCTAGGTCAAGAAGCACGAAGAGAACTCCTCAGCCTTTTTAACAGCTCATGGCGAGATGGTGTCGTCCCACAGGAATGGAAACGAAGCCGCCTGGTACCGCTACTAAAAACTGGAAAGTCACCGCTCGAACTGGCATCGTATCGGCCGATAGCACTTGCCAGCTGCGTCGGGAAACTCATGGAACGTATGATCCTCATGCGTCTCGAATGGTACCTTGAACACAACAAAATTTACCCTGACTCAATGGCGGGATTTCGACGAGGCCGTTCATCGATTGATAGTGTCATCGATCTGGTATCATCTGTAGAACAACAAAAATCTCGGAAGCGATTATCAGCAGCACTCTTTCTTGACGTGAAAGGCGCCTACGACAATGTTTCCCATCAAACCATTCTAGACGCACTTCTGACAGTTGAACTAGGAGGGCGAGTATATCGATGGATCAAAAACTACTTGACACAAAGGTCCTTGTTCGTGCGTACGGAAGATGGTCCGACTACCGACCACTACACATGCCGAGGCGTTCCCCAAGGCGGTGTTCTAAGCCCTGTTCTTTTCAACCTCGCGCTTCTTGGGCTGGCTGAATCCCTACCGGAAACAGTGAGTGTTTCAATATACGCCGACGACATCTGCATCTGGACATCAGCGGTCACTCGCCTGCAGGTTCGCGCAAGGCTACAGCAAGCAGCAACACAGGCATCTGACTATCTTCGGACACAAGGGCTTACCATCTCAACAGAAAAATGTGCGTTAGTCGCTTTTACGCGAAAAGCGATGTCTAGTTATCCAGTGTACATCAATGGCCAGCCTATCTGCTACAAGAAAAATCATCGGTTTTTGGGTGTCATTGTTGACCGGGACCTCTCGTGGAGCCCTCAGGTTGCCCACTTGAAGAAGAGGCTCACATCTATTGTTCACATCTTCAAGTTCATCGCCGGCAAAACATGGGGATCGTCAGTGGGCTCCATGCTACAGTTATATCGAGCACTCTTTATCGGATTTCTACGCTATAGTTCTCCAGTGCTTGCTAAAACATGCAAGTCAAATCTTCGAGAACTTCAGAGCGTGCAAGCACAGGCACTACGTGTTTGCCTAGGCCTTCCGCGGAGCACCTCAACAGCAGGAACCATTATAATGGCTCAAGACCATCCGATCACGACTTACATCAGCACCGACTCTCTTAGGGCCCATGTTCGTCATATTTCACGGATTGAATCAAGCTTTCTTGCCTGTCTGCCAGAACGAAGACCACAGGCATCCTTCTCCAACGAGGTCAGCAAGCATCGTGCCTCCCTACCATCGGGCTTCACACCATCAGCACGTTCAACCTCAGCTTTGTGGTGTTTAAAACAACCTCAAGTGCGTCTTACGGTTCCAGGGATAAGAAAGAAGACCGACCTGCCTACCTTGGCCTTGAAGCAAGCAGCTCTGGATTGTTTGCACACTTTCTACTTTGACCGCGTCCACATATATACGGATGGCTCTTCCACCCAGACCAGCTCCACCGGGGCAGTGGTTATACCATCATGATCACTAAGCATCCGATACAAGATTTCTCACTTGACAACATCGACCGGTTCGGAGCTTGTTGCCCTCCGAGGTGCCGTAGATTATATTAACAACCAACCGGCTAATCGGTGGGCAATATTCTGTGATTCAAAGGCGGCCTTACAATGTCTTCTGTCATCTCTTCGTCGCGGGTCCTGTGAACAACTAGTGTCGGAGATACGAGAAATGCACCATGGTATCATAGCGAAAGGACACGACGTCGTGTTTCAGTGGCTGCCTGGCCATTGCGGTATCTCCGGCAACGACGTCGCTGACGAAGCTGCTAAGAAAGCACATGAAGGAGCAACCCTTGTTTCTATACCTTTATCGCGGACTGACGCAGCCCAACACTTAGGCAAGCTAGCGCACCGTATGACATTGGAGAAGTGGCACACACCTGATTTCACTCAACATCGATTGCATTCCCTCGATCCATCTATGCAACTGCGGCTGTTACCAGGGCTTCCGCGTAATGAGGAAACAATGCTGTGCCGCTTACGCTTGGGCGTCGCATTTACGAATGCATATACGTTTTTAATTGGAATGGCTGATAGCGCCGAGTGCAATGCCTGCGGTGTCGAAGAAACTATAGACCATCTACTGTGCTACTGCCCATCATTTGAAAATGAAAGACAAGAACTCTGCACAGCTCTCAACCAGTTAGATAGAAAACCGTTCACCTTGAACAAGATCTTGGGACCATGGCCTCGCATATCGCAGCTACAAAAGGCCACAAAAGCGCTGCTGCGATATTTGAAAGATACAGGGTTGAGTCAGCGTCTGTGATCCGGACTGAGTGACTGAACGATATCCCCGGTGGACTTTCTCTTCTTTCTTTAATCTTTCCGTCCCCGTTTCCCTTTCCCCAGTGTGGGGTAGCCAACCGGGCTCAGTCCTGGTTAACCTCCCTACCTTTCATTTAACATTTGCTCTCTCTCTCTCTCAGGTCCTGAGTCGGCCAACGTCACACATTCAGGATCACGGATTCATGCCGCCACGTTCGGCGTCTTCATTCGCAACGTGCACTGCAACAATCGGCCGTCGTTTGTCGCCGTCAGGAAATTTTGAGAGCTGATAAGTTGAACCAACAACATTACTCGATCTAATTTGCGGTAGGGAAGAATAATGAAGCATGAACTGAACGCAAAAAAAGAAAGCCACCAACACACACTCATAAATGCATCTTTCAGCGTTTTCTTCTTTTTTCACTGGAGGCTTTTGTGTCTCTGAGTCTGAGTAAGCATCTTTGTTTAGGTGCACAATTTAACCGCTCTCTACTTCCTACCGCTTGATGTTAACATTGGAAGTTTGCATTTGAGCTTTACAAACTATATATTTCCTTATGTTCTGTAAATGTAGGAAACAACCATTACCGTTATGTGCACCGTCCTATTATTATTCAGTCACTGTTCGCTTCTTTTTCGGCGCCCTCCCCTGTGTATGTCATCCCCTTTTTCTGTAGACAACTTAGACAAAATGTGTTTGCGCGCAACGATCAGTTTCGACTGTTTCATCGTCGGTATAATGGCGGTTGTCCAGCGAACGGGGGCGGAACGGTGGCGACTGAGGCACCACATCTACAAGTGGGCCGCGATTGGCCGACACCCGTTCCAGCTTTTTACCGTGGTGCACTGTATTCGCGACGTGGAGTACGGAATTGTTCGGTTATACGGAGAGTGAACTTTCGGGAGCTATAGCTTCTTCTTCTGTCTTGGCTTTTAAACCTCGCCGCCTTTAAGAGAGAGAGGGAGGACCTCGCACCGGGGACTCTGACAATAGCTGCAGCTTTAAGTTGAGCGGGACATTACGAGTGCACATTTATAGGCGTCTCGCTTTAAAAGCGAGACGCCGTATCGCGCAATTGATCTGCCGTGAGCTTCGTCGTCTCAAGCGAGCGCTGACGCGAGCGCTCAAGAGAATAGAGACGATGCTGTTTACGTTTGAACCTTAAAGCTACAGGCCTTCGTTTGATTGTTTGCGGTTTTCATTTTGTTTAGCAGATAAATGTTTCAGTGTGTAGAGTTCTGGCGTTATCGGTCACTCGCATGTTCCGCAACGCGCAGTGAGTGCGCAGAACTCTGTTCTGAACCGTCGTCTGCGATAGAGGGCGTTTGACGTTTCTGATGTTGAATTGTCAGTTATGGTTTGTGAAACGTTAACGTCGCTTGCATTTGATATATGCCCCAAGAGCAGACGATTTATGCGTTTCGTAGAGTACATCACCGGCTCTTGGAGCTCTCAGACACTATCAGCCGGAAAGTTAGGAAACGTAAACATTTTGCGAATAATTTTATCGACTGACGCGATACCCTGACGAAGCCACATCTCTTAACTCACTTCGCGCCCAGCTTCAACTTTCCTTCTCGTCTTTTCGTCCACTTTCTCAATCACTTGGTCGTACCTCTATTAGCGAGAGAGAAAGTGTTTATTCTTTATTCTTTCTTGTTCCTTCTGCAAGCGCCCAAGTAAGCGTAAATTTCGTGGGTTTCTTGTCATTCAACCCGAAGGAAATCAGACTCGACTCTATTAAAGGGGATTGTAAATCGCTGCTCATTGGCCGTAAATTTTGTTTCGCGTTCCGCACGCGGCGATCCCCGTTTTTTTTTTCCTCGTAATTGCGAAACAAAACAAATGATTTTGTATACGAAGGAAACTGTTTCAACATCACGTGCTGCTTCGCTGGTTTTTTCAGGCGAAGCGGTACAGCTATTAAGTCTCACGTGCCTTCCTGTTTTCCTTTTCTCCTCATTTTTTTTTTTGTGTGTGTGTGCGCTTTCATTACGAGCCTGCTCCTTACCAAGCTCGGGACTACCTAGGCAGAGCAGCAGTTCACGGTGCCATTCTTGACTTCGTATTTTTGCCAATCTTAGCGCGACGCTAACAACTTAATCTCAGTAGATTAGCATAGCGAATGACCGGGGCGAACCTGGAAGCGGCGCTTCCAAGTTGGGACACTGGAAGCACGTCTTTCTTTCATTTTGGGCTTCACTCTTGCTGCGCCTCTTAGCGTGCAAGATCGTGGAAGGCTCGCCGACTGTTCCCTGGCGAATGGTGTAGATTATGCAGCAGCCAGTAATTACGTTCTGGAAAGAGCAAAAGAAAAGAGAGAGAGCGCGCGAAATAGAAAGAGAATAGATGGAGCAAATAGGAAGTTACGTCACGATTCGCCAAGCAGGTGCATGCTGGAGGGATAGTCGGTTTGCTTTCTTCGGATGGTAATCTGTTCGATTTAATAAATAAGGGGTCCTTTACCGAGAAAGTAGATGGCGGGCCTTCTGCAATCCCTTTTTCCTCGAGCTGGAAGTGAGCACACAGGAGCGCCACCTTGAGCGATTGTGCAAGCTCCTTGTCCATAATGGTGGGGAACAAAGTCTATACAACTCAGTTCAGTGGCTAGCCCTCCTTCTCGCGTTCTGTCGCAATGCCAGGGATACCTAGAGAAACAGTAAATTGTCATTTCACACGCAACGCCTATCGCGAAGGTACATCCTGCCTGATTTCTCAAAAGCGAAGACGCACCTATTTACCTAATATTTGCATACTTCGAAGCTCTTTTCTGCCCCAAAACTTCTGCTTCCTGCGCCGGAGGTGGCATATACGTAATCGATGTTGTTGCTTATTCATTCCTTTTTTTTTCCTACGAAGTGGCTCGAAACAGTCTCGGCATTCCAGACCTATGGGTTATGACCTTCCTGCGTTCGATCATTCTGTGCTCTCCGTGCCCCAAATTTCGTACAACGCGAAGCGACGAGTGGCTACCACAACGTGCACGCAGCCAGACATAGTTAAGCATGCAATACGGACTATGAATTTCATCGCTTTCTTTTCGACCTCTATTTATGCTTGCAGCCGAACAGCGCTACGAAGGAAAGCGCACGTTCTCGCAATATGTTGCGACCTTTTGTAGATGACAAAGCCACCGCCCATTCAACGAGCCGTTTCCGTCAGAGTGTCGTTTCTAAATGAAGACTCGCAATTAACTCCGTAATTATGCAACCACCCGATAACCACTTTCGATTAGTCTTCGCGTGCTTAACGGGCTGCTTCGAAACTTCGCTGCGTACGTGAAGCTCGAGTGCCTGTTCCACTGAAGTTGCAATAACGCGGACCCGCGCTTTGCAGGTTTGCCGTGTTCGGACTGGGCTCCAGCGCGTACCCCAACTTCTGCGCGTACGGCAAGTACGTGGACAAGATCCTGGGAGACCTGGGCGGGGAGCGCATCTGCAAGTTGGCCACCGGAGACGAGCTGCGCGGGCAGGAACAATCCTTCCGAGTGTGGGCCAAGACTGTCTTCGAGGTATGCTGCTGCTGCCGTTCATAAACTTTTCCACTGTTCGTATAGCGTCGAAACGTGCATCTTTCTCCGTAGTCGTCGCACACACCCGAAAAACGCTTGCGCCGCGACTTTCTTTCGAATAGTCGGGAGAATTTTAGTTCAGGTGCGGTGTTCACTGCGGCGACGCGTAGAAGTGACAATGTTGGGGAAAAAAGGTGCTTACGTTGTTCGACGAGTCAGTAATCGTGGTTGAAGCTTTTCGTATCACATCCCGCCTACACTCGAGTCGTGTCGTGTTTTCCGCTGTCGCTACAGTTTACGCATGGCACATTTATTGACAGTGAGCCGAGTTTGCGACACCTCGAGGAGACGTAATGTTAGTCCCTAAACAAGGGTGACACAATAACCTCGACTGCAAAGATAAGCATTGCTTCGTGTGTCAAATATTAAAAACCTGCATGGCTCGTGAACTAATACTTCACCATCGCTGCCGTTAAAGCTATTGTCATTCTCGCATAGTCCCGGCTCGTTCTGGGCACAGTGCCAGCGGTATTTGGCAGTAAAGTTCTTCGAGCTTACAGGCGCACGATGCACTTGTGCTCGCAGCAAGCGTGCGATGTGTTCTGCGTGGGCGACGACATCGGGCCCATTGAGATGACACCCTCGATGGAGGAGAACATCGCCTGGTCGCCGGACAAGGTGCGCCTTTTCCAGAAGGCCGCCGACAAGAACCCGCCCCTGGGCTTCGGTGAGTGTCATATAATCTGTGTTTTTTTCTTGCCTTCCTTCGTGTTGTTTAATACAAAGAAAGTTCTTGTAACGTTTGCATGCGCTACTTATACGCTATATAACGTCTAACAAGATCTATTCGGATTTCTTCATAAGCGGAATCAACTTATAGGAGCATCACCGAGTGCCTGACTCCCTTTTTGCCCTTTTGCATGCAGTATATATATATAGGGCGGGAAACGTTTCGACACTATGCCACGGCTATCTCCCAAAGTGGTTGCCAAATTGACCGGCTCAATTGACTCGCAAGAGAGAAAAAGAGGAAACGCCAGGGAATGTAAAGACACCAAAAATAGTGATTGAGTTCAGCATTCACTGCTTCCTCTTCATCAAATTACAACATTTCGTCGGGCCCGAATAATATGCGGACCGCGGCGGTTATGTGAATCCTCCGTGCGGCTTCTTTAATTTCATCGCGACGTTCTTGGTGGGGTCCATATTTGACGAGATGCGCCCCGTATCGATTCAGTCGAGCACCGTTCAAGCCTAGCCAATCAGTTTCAGTCAGTAGGAAATGTTATGCACACGAGCGTAAATGCCTCGAGGAAGCTTGCCGTTGCTGCGTGCTATTTGCGCGAGATGAATACGGCAACGGTAGATCAGAGGGAAAAACAGGGAACTCTTGTCTCCGGGATGCGAGACTAACCATTGGCATTCTGAAACTCCGTATAGCGGCATGCTTCGCCGAGGCGCTGGCTCCGCCCACTACGCACCGTGTCAGCTACCGGCAAATAGAACGCGTCTTGTTTTGCATTCTTGTTGTGTACGATTCTGAATTGTACGCCGCTCGATCGCCGCAGGTCTGTCAAAGGGTTCCAGTCGAAAAGTCGTCGCGAGCAGGCTGGTGTCCAGGAAAGTTCTGCAGTGGGACAAGGAAGACGACAAGTGAGTTTAAACATGCGCCTTTTATCCGCGACATTTGCTCCATAGATGTTGGTTATCTTTTTTTTAGATTTAATGAAACTGGGCCCGTATTACGCAACAATTCTTTTCGTTTTCCATTATCCTTACCGTTTCGGCTTTGCTTCGAACGAAGCCGCAATATTGACGAGTCGGCGACTCAGCGGGATGATGATATGAAATGAATAACATCAAATGAAAATAATCCTAGAGCGTACGAGGTGTCTTTCTTCTTTTTTTTTTTAGACCGAAGCTCTTAGGCGCCCGTTCCTGCGGCTAGCGTCGGAGTCGGCAGCGTCGGCGGCGTAACCGAGCGAACGAGCTCAGCGAAAGGTGAAAGAGCGAACGCGTAGCGGGAGATGAAAGACGCGAGCCGCGAACGGCGGAAACCAATGAGAGCCGCTCTTTTAGTGACGTGCGTGCGAGAAACTGGTGTCATGCGGACCCGCCCGACCGCTCGTTTCGTACTATCGTCTGCTCGCGTCGGCTCTCACTCGCGCTTGTTTTGATTGTCATGGCTTGCTATTGTTTTGTAATCTGATTGTACGCGTGGCGCCAATTGTGTAGTACTTTGTGGAAGCCACCCGACACCAGTGATTACACTGCAGCCTCCGACTAGTCATTTGTAAAAATCGACGCGCTTTACCCGCAAATCAGATTTTCGACGATCGCTGACTCTGCTACATGTCTCTCTTAAATACTTTGCCTCAATATATCGCGAAATGAAAGCACGTATAGAGCTGCGCTCTAAGTTAACGTTAGGAAGTATCTTAATCGTCGATGATTTTTTTATGAAGCAGAATTTTTAAAAGTCGACTGTGACGGATAACGTGATTTTCGTGATTGAGCTGGATTACTCGAAGCAGCGGACATTACTCGATTGAGAAAATCGAAATGTATTCATAATCGACTATATAACAAAAATTCACTAATTAACCCGCCGTGGTTGCTCAGTGGCTATGGTGTTGGGCTGCTGAGCACGAGGTCGCGGGCTCGAATCCCGGCCACGGCGGCCGCATTTCGATGTGAGCGAAATGCGAACACACCCGTGTACTTAAATTTAGGTGCACGTTAAAGAACCCCAGGTGGTCGAAATTTCCGGAGTCCTCCACTATGGCGTGCCTCATAATCGGAAAGTGGTTTTGGCACGTAAAACTCCATAATTTAATTTAAAAGTTCAATCACAATTTCAAATTCGAGATATCAAATTCGAGATAGTTCTCAGAAAGCATCCCGGAAAATGTATATGGACTGCCAGCGGAGTGAACGGCTTGACTGTGCCGTGAAGGAAACAACGCTCAGACAACCACTGACGTAAACAGCACTTGAAAGGCGTAGAAAACGAAATAATCTGCAAGTGCACCTAACGTTTATAAACACGTGTAATAATAATAATATTAATAATAATATTAATAATAATAATTTAATTTATGGCTATCTTGAGCTCGTACATTGAAATATCGGGTCTGCCAAAGCCACAGAGAGGCTTGCGTGGCAGGACTTCACAACATTGGCAACGGAAAATTGTAAGAGACATTGAGCAGGATTGAAATCACTCGTCACTACCGGGTGAACGAGACAGAGAAAGAAAACTACGTGATAATATAACGGAGAAATCAGGTAACAGTTGACAACAACCCATAAGACAGCATTGCACGAGTCAAAGATGATTTAACATATCCTGTAGGGTGCGCTTTGAAGTCGCACTGAGTGTATACATCGTCTGGGAGTTCATTGACACATTGCGGAACAAAGAAAGACCTTCCAGCTTTGCCATATCTTGTAGCGCAGCGGGGCCCCAATAAAACGAGGAAGTTTTCCGAGTGATCGAGGCGCGGTGTAGGCATGGACCCTATAACGTAAAACTATTGCAATCTGTTTTTTGTTCCAATCTTCTGACGTCAAATTTACGTAACCGCCGACGCAAGCATCGGGCGGTGTCCCGCAGCGTTGTTTGAGAAGCCCAATCAAACGCGTTCCTCATCTACAAGAGGTCACTTTTTTTTTTTTTGCTTTCAAAGCGAATAGCGTTGCCTTCATCGAGAAGATTTCCTTATCAAATTGGCTGACGAGAGGAGAGGAGCACGCTCACGTTGAGAGGGTTTCGATGGGGCCGGGCCAGCACAGTGAAAGTAGATAACCGGATTAAGAGGGTGGTGCCGGCGTCTGCGATTGATCCGCTTCCCCTTGCTTAGCTTGCGGTGGCTGGTCGAAAATCGCGGCGGCGGGCAACGGAAGGTTGAGTGCCGCTGAAACGGATGCTCAGCAAAGAAGAGTTGGCGAAGTGTTGCCGCATACTTGCCGAAAGGGCTCGATAACGTTATACTGCCACGAAAAGCCGTTTATTACACGAAAATAAATCCAAGCTCCGCGGCCACTCCCAGTAGCTAGTGGCAGAGCAATCGGCGGGCTACCACCTTCTTTTCCTTTCGGAACGGGGCAGTTTCCGGCTATACGGGGGAATAAAATCAGTTTTGTTCGGCATATTAATGCGCCGTTAACGCGTACGTGTCACTTAGACGCTGATGAGTTTTCCCTGTTTTGTGAGGTCGCGTGACAGGCAGGCGAAATGGGCGCAGCTCGAAAACGTTTGATCAATGGCAGCGTGTTATGACGAAAGAGGCGTCAAATGAGCAATAATTATTTTTCTTTCATTCGGCCTAATCACACATAATCAGTGCGCACAGATCACATCAGATGGGGTGTTTTCGCACTTTTCGTGACGTCTCGTGCGAGACAAGAGAAGTGGGGCTGGCCCTAAAATTTTTTGACCAATCATGTAGGGCTGATTTCCGGAATTGGAATAGAAAAGTTTGGAGTAGCTTTGAGTTATATCGCCACATGCCTGAAATCTAAGTTCCAAAAGTAACGGCATACAACAGCTCGCGCAAGCAGTGAATTGAAGGAACGCAAGCAAAATGACGGAAACGGATCTGCACTGTCCACCACAGGAGAACTGTAAGCGATGTTCTTCAGAATACGCTTCAAAACAGCATCGATTCTGCGCTGCCAACGAACATAAGAAAATGCAAACATGGCCATACCGCACCTATATAAAGGCACTGTACGCGAGGAATTGCATGGCCGTTGTGTTAACTGACATCGGAAGAAAATATCTTATATCAAATAATAAACAAGCAGTACTCCTGAGTCTATACATATGCATGCATTATGGCTGGGCCAGGTAAGGTCATTATCAATAAATAATCCGAGGCATTTTATCGAATCAACATACCCTGTTGGAAAACGATTACGTGAATGTTTGTTATGCGAGTGAGAAAAGAAAAGTGGTACCATATTAACTGTTGCCTTTAGGGGATTTCTGAAACAAACAACGTTCGTCTTCGTTGAATTGACTGTAAGTCAGTTATATTTTAAACCTTGCCATTGCGCCCCACAGATTCTCCTGTCGCAAATATATATCTCACACCTCCCCGCCCCCCTGCACACTATATATATATATGTATATATATATATATATATATATATATATATATATATATATATATATATATATATATATAGTGTGTGGGGAGAGAGGAAGATCGGTGTTTCAACGCTTCTCCCTTTTAAGATGTTCTGAAGTGAATTAAACATTCAACGCCTGCTGCTGCTCTCAGCAGGTAGTGACGACTCGACGTACACTGCACAAAAACACCGCTCACAGAGGCCATTAATTGTCCCCTCTATTATACACGGGTGGCAATCCCACGGGCAGCAGGGAGGAGGGTCACGCTATAGTGAACCAGGAAGAGCTCCTCGCACCTTTATAGGTTCTTCTAATAGAGCTTGGGAGATATCAAGTTTTCTTCTCCTTTTTTGTTTATTCTCTACCTTTAGTGCAACCGTAATTCACTTTTTTATTATTATTTTTTTTTCCCGTAGCACTCAAAGCTCTCATTCCGTTCGCTCCTATTTCTGGTTGCCGCTGGGCCATATCGCCGTCCGTGTATAGCCCCCCGAGAATGACTCTGCGATTTCGTCGGGCGCATATGTGGAGTCCGCCGAGTTCTGCGCAAATTGAGGCGCTCTGCGGCTCGTCTACTTTCACGTCTGCCCAATGGGGACCAAGGTCGTTCGCCGAACGATATGCGATGGCACCGCCTATAGAGACCGCCGATGTGTGTACCTTTCGCGCAGTGAAAGCCCATGACGGCCAAATGCAACCCCCCCCCCCCCCCCCACGCCCCTCTGTCTGTCTCGTCGCTGGGAACACGTTATTTGCGCCCGTTCACTCGCTCTACAAGGAGGTCGTCGCTCGGCGCGTCGGCTTTAAAAGCCATCTTCAATCCCCGAATGGGGATCGCTTATCGCATGGGCGCCGAAAATGAGCCACGTCCGTGCGAAGACGAGGAAATTTGCTCTTACGGAATGTACAGTCTGTTTGGCTCTTGGGTCTCAGCTCGTTATGAACTTTGCTTAATCATGCTTTTTTTGTTATTTTTTGCAGATTACAACTCTTTATTGCGATATGTCTCTAGCAAATTCATTGTGTACACGCTTCGGAGCAAGGAGGGCAGAGCGGTGAAAGACGGCGTGCTTATGCTAATAAACGGAGCACCTTTATGCGCGGATTAGTTCGTGAGAGAAAGAAACGGAGCCCACCTATGAATAGTAACTTGATAAGCACACACACGCACGCAGACACACAAACCGACGAAGGCCGAACGAAGAAAATGTGTTGCGTATGATTTTTCTCGGCCTCGCATGACCCTTAGACACGTTGAGCAAATGACATACTCTGAAGCGTCCTCTGGGAGCCCTACGTATGCATTTGACCATTCGCGATGTTTGCGACAGTTAGTGGCGAGGGCCATTTCCGACGGTATTTCGACCTTCTTTTGCTTTTGTTTTCCTTCTTCTTTTGTTTTTTTTCGGGCGTTTTCGTACCGTCAAAAGCAACCAGATACTGCGAATTACTGCGTAGGCACTCCGTCGTCGTTGCACAATTTCAGATGAAGGTCTGGGCCTCATGTGTCATGATGCTCAATTCATGTAACATTAGTGCAGGACGAATGCGACACTGTAAGGCTCTCCCGACAAGTTCGTGTGTTCCCTTAATGGCGGTCATTTTATGAAAATATAATAAGTGTTCTCTCTCTCTCTCTCTCTCTCTCTTGCTAACTTTTTTTCGCATGCACTCAGTGTAAAAATAATCACTCAGGCACAAAGTTGTGTTGTATCGCCGCATCAAACACGTTGGCTGTCACTCTTCCTCGATTGGCCAGCCGGGCGACGTGCGATAAGCGTTTAGCGCAACACGACAAAAGCCTGAGTACCCGATTTCTAGACATGTTTAGCCGGTTCATGAGCGCACGCCGTCGTGAGTGGGATTAAGACACCACAGGCCGTCTTCTGGCGTTGCGCCACCGCATGGCTGCTGTCGGCGGCTTTCTGAAATTTCGCAATCTAATCGCATAATTAAAGGCGGTGAAAACACATAAAGCCTCCTAATTATACCCTGTCGTCTGCTGCTGCAGGACATAATGCACCGTCTGGAAATTCATTTAGCCATTGACTAGGATAGTCGCCAGCGTAAGCACTGCCTTCCTTTTTGCTGCTACCGAGTGCGTAATAACGCGTGAACGAAGAAAATAAGAGTAACAAATGAGAGTGCAGGCGGTGACGACATAGAAGTTGGGTTAGGGAACATTATTAGGAGCGCACCAATATTAGTGCAGGACGGTCTCTTGCTCTAATCACTCGTCTACAACGAGGGTAAAAGAACGCACCTAGATCTTAATTAATTGTCGTGCCGTCCTAAGGCAATACGATTGGTTGCGTTCACCTTGGCACGAGCCTGGGTGACGGGAAACGTAACTTGTCAGGTTCCCCAGAACTTCTTTGCTTGTTACTCCGTATTTGCTGTAGCGTATGGTTTGCCTATTCAACTATATACTTCCTCGATTGTGCTTGATATACTGTAGACTCCGTTTGCATCGTATACAGGACCTCCGCGATTGCGTGGTATGCATACGTATTCCTTTTTTAATCATCCTTTTGTTGTTAACATCTGAAACAGCATTCCAAGTATGCAGCTTGGCTAACCACTTTAATTGTCAGTAATCGTAGCTTTTCCTTCATTTGCTGCATTGTACAGTTAATTAGCTTGCTATCCCTGTTATGCTAGAGTGTGTATTTGCTGTAGAGCGCAGGGTTCTCGTTGAAAAGGCTCGAAACCTTCCCCCCCCCCTCCTCCTTCTCTAGTACTGGGATAAATTTTTATTCAACCGCGAAACTTTCCAAAAAGCCCATATGCGGTTCCTCGGGCTACGCAGTCACGTGATTGAGCGTGTTCCCTTTCATTTCATCATCTTGCAGTATTCGAACGGTATAACCTATATATGTCGACTTCGACGGGAGAATTCTCGAGCTTAATAAGATTCGAATGGCAAAATGACATCCTATTCCTATTAAAAAATGTGCACTATATTCGCACCTCCCCGCTTAATATGTGTTTTCCCCCCCACACGTCCTCTCGCCTCCTCCGCTTCTCGCACCTTCCAGGAAGACCATCATGGTGGTTCTCGAGGCAAGCGGCGACAGCGAGCTGAAATACGCGCCGGGCGACCACATTGGCATCTACGCTGTCAACCGGGACGACATCGTCAACGGCATCGTGGAGCGCCTCGCGCCTGGATCGGCAGATCCGGACGCTGTCTTCAGGGTCCAGTACCGGGACATCGTCCAGAATCCAATCACGGGTATGCGTACTCCTGTATTTCTTTTTTTTTTCTCTTTTGTGGTCATTACCTATAGTACCCACTTCAGCAACGAGTTACGACTGACTATATGGTAAACTTTTTATAGTTACATAGTTCCATAGAAGCCCGCTGTATTTAAAAGAAAAACCACAGAAATATTTGATGAATGATTGCTTAATTCAAGCGATAGCTCGGCGGTTTAAAAGCCTTCTAAGATTCCACTTGTGTCTAAAAAGGTGTCATATTCTGGTTATAGAGATGTCACTAATCTTTTCTGCTTCGGAAAAAGAAAAAGGAAGTTCGCTGATACAGGCACTCAAGTAATTATTTAGCACTGGTGACTGTCATATAATATGATGTGCATATTAGGAGCGTGAATGAAGGGAACCACGTCGAGCTTCACTTGGTAAGCGGCCGTGTTTCTCCCGAGACTGTAGTTTTTGTCCTTATTCTGTGCAGCACAAGGCGATATGAGGCACGGGTTTTCGTCAAGAGGCGGTACCACGTGCATTCCATGCTGCGCTCACACGTCTTTCTTTTTCTTTTCTTTTTCTTTTTTTTCTTTTTTGTTTCTTTGCCGCCACTGTCTGGAACAAGAAAAATTAGGTTGCGCTTTATATGCAGCGACGGTGACTGAAAGGGCTACGAAGACATTGCTCGGGCATAAAATGTGTAGAACGAATAAGCGAACGTATGAAAGACTGAATGCCAAAGGGTGGGAGCGGCGTAGGACTAGCGGTTGTAATCACAAGGAAAGTGCGTGATTATGTGAGCGGCGAGATTGGTGCAGGACAAAAAATGATTGACACGGGCCTTTGCGATGCTGATCACGAGTATTGCGATTTACAATGCGGTGCAAGGGCCATCGGCAAAATAAAATAAGTGAGGTTTGCACGTAAGCTCGTTGGAATTTTGGTCTGCACAACTTAAAAGATGGTGTTATCTAGACAGCCATTGGGAATGTTTTCTCACAACTGACCGGATGAGGTTATCTGAATGCAGCTCTACGCAATCAAGCTGTAGATTTAACAGGACTTGCTACATAAGCGCCGTCATGTTCCTTCCGTCTACTCCTTCATGTGAGGTCGAAATTTTAGCCAGTGCGGTCAAGTCAGCGAAGCAGAATGGGATGCGAAACTTTAGAATTACAGTTATACTGCCCCTCTATCCCTTCTCTTCCAACGTCTGTCATAACGTAGCTCGCTATCCTTAATCTTTTGTCCTGCTCTTGCCTGTCCATTCTCAACTCTGGCCGTTTCGTTCCAAAGCAACTTTTTTATCGACTTTTATGCATGTCTTGCACTTGTTTCATAATCTAGGCCATTGCATGCTGCATCTGTATATGCGTGCGCTCAAATTGTTTCTCGAGTAATCCATGGTACACTTTTACAAGAAACAACAAATCATTCTTTCCATAAAGATTACAGCTCAGTTCTGATAAGGAGGGTTGGAAGATATTTTTTTGTAATTATTTATAATGGATCTCTACCTTACGCGTCTCATCGAAATTCCTTTTTTTATATGACGCTGAAGAAGATCTGAAGTTTGCGTGTAATTACACATTTCCTTTAAGAATGAACCATACACTCTATGAAGCTTTATTTTCAGTTTTTCTTACTTTTCGAGCCTTCACCAATTACATTTTCACTTACCACATCATTTCCTTCTAAAAGTTTGTTTTGCTGTTTGACCTTATTCCTTTCATCGCAAGGTGCAATCAACGGATTTCATTTTCCTTTTTTTTCACGTCCATGTCATTTTATATTTTCTGTCACGTGCATTTTATTCATATATAAGGTCGTAACAGAGGCGTGCTCCTAGGGGAAATTACTCGCATTTAAAGTGGTTCCGCATTGTTTAACTTTCATTACCAACGAAACAAAAAAAGATATCGGCTAAATTCGCGCACTGTTTTGCGCACGTGACGAACTTGCTGAATCGAGCCTCAACCTAATCATTTCCGGGCACGCTGCAGCCCGGACATTATAGATGCGTCGATACCATCTCTCTTATTTGCTGTTCTCGTTAAACCTTTATGTGCATAATTTGGTTCTCCTGTGACGGTGAACCGGTACCCCACGGCGATAAATATCATAGCATGGTCATTTCTGAAAGCGAATTAAACAACTATACTTCGGGCTGAGTCCAGCTTTCAGAGAGTCATTCGAGTTAAATGACAGCAAACATTGAAAAAAAAAAAAAAAGAGCGGATAGATATTGTGAAAGTGCGCTTCTGTGAGCGCCGCTTGCGTTAATTGTTTCTTTCGTAAAAATAAAATCTACTAACTGCGGTGGGCGATGTGTGAGGCGTGTTAACACGACGTGCGCGAGATTGAGTTTTTTTAGGTCTGCAGCTGATTGCGTCTAATTTCTTCTCTCTGTTAGTTTGCCGCGTCACGTTAAGTTTTAATTAGGTATAGGTCGGGGTATCGTATGGCTATTTGAGGTCGCTCTGCTTTTTTTTTTCCTATTCAGCCGATTGGAAGTTAACACCGTGAGATTATCATATGTCTCTATCGTGTATTGCGTCTCTTGCTTACAGTTAAGAGGATATATAAAGAGAGTTATCACGAACTAGTCCTAACTCACCCATTATTTGAGGGGTATACGCTATAAACACTGAAACGTGTTCGTAAACTGTACCTACACCCGTTGCCAAAGAAATACGGGTCACGACTACAGCAAAACGTCAAACATACTTTTGAAAACTGGAACACGAACGTCAATTCGAGTCAAGGTTGCGCGCGTGTAAAATCCGGGATGCGTGCACCTTGTTTTGGGGGAAAGGCAAGGCTTTCGCGGCAATCGAGCACTTTGCATGTTGCGAAAGCCATGATCAACATCGTACATTATTAAATTATGGGATTTTACGGGCCAAAACCACGACCTGATTATGAGGCATGCCGTAGTGGAGGACTACGTAAATATTTAGATCTAGAGCGATGTTGCTCTAAGACATCTGACGTCAGCAAGGTCAAGCAACCTAGCTGACGATATCTAATACAGATTGTATGCTGCTTTCACCAGTGCTTTCTCTTCTTATAAAACGATTAATGTAATAATCACCTGCTCTTAACGACTCTAATCCTCGCGAGAACAGCTCATTCGCACCAAGTGGCCTGCCCTTTTGATTAATGAAGATCACAATAACCAGATCAGCGCTGAAGAAGGCCGCACTACTAATAAATCACCGAGTTAAATTAGCAAGATAATCCTTAGACTATTTGTTTTGCATTGCCCTGACTCTCTCTCTCTCTCTCTCTCTCTCTCTCTCTATCTATCTATCTATCTATCTATCTCTCTTTCTCTCTTTCTCTCTCTCTCTTTCTCTCTTTCTCTCTCTCTCTCTCTATCTCTCTCTCTATCTCTCTATCTCTTTCTTTCCTTGCGAACACGCACTTGAACGGTACTTGCTTGTCGTAACGCTCAGCTGACGTGACACAGTGCCCTTGTTTTTTTGTTTCCATGAAATTATGTGCTTAGTTCCGTTCTTTTTAGGCTGTAGGGCACGCTTTTAGAAAGATAGTCAGAGTGCAGTGGGCTAGTACCAGAAGCGTCGGCGGGAGCGGGGGGGGGGGGGGGGGGGCGAATAGTTTGTGGAAGGGGAAGAAGGGTGAGCATGTTTGGGTATAAGAAACTCCTGAAATAACGCTAATCCTTGTGAGAAAGCGTTCCTAAAACAGAGAGTACAGGTTGCTACGGGGCTAAAAAGACCCTCTGCAAAAAATTCCCTGGCTACGCTACTGTTTATTGCTTGTCTTTCACAATCTGTCCTTTCTTTTCACGTGGGCCGATTAGGCCTGCCTTCTATATTCTTTTCAATCTTTTCTTTTCTCATTATTGCTCGCTCTCCCACTTCCACCTCTTCCTTGCTTCTTCTATCTTTCCTTTATCTCTAATCTCCCTACTTCAATCTTACATCTTGTCATTTCTTGTCTTTGTCCTCTTTCAACGGCAATTCTGTGTTTCCACATCAGTCACTTTCCTTATTCCGTCCTCGCTCATTGGTCATTCTTTTTTTTTTAATGATTAGCTGTTCTTCGCGCCTACAGGGCTCGTCCGTACCTAACGACTTACCTTCTGGCTTTCTATACGAAAAGGTAGAAGAAGAGTGCCGTCGCAAGAGAACACGTGGGGCACATGATGCAAGAAGTGTCCCCCCCTCCCCCTTATCTTTTTTTTTTTTTTTTGCTTCTCCTACCTGCTCGAGCAGGTGTATGCGCTTTGGCGCGTGCGTATTTTCGGGAGTAGGCGCGCTTGCGCTCATTTTCGCGGCAGGCTAACCTGCTCACGCCATTATGCAGCAGCTCAGCTCAAATCAGTGGCAGCGCTAAGCGGCGAGCGCAACGCAGGTTCCTTCTTAACCTCGAAGCTGGCTTCACTGCGTTAATACCCGTAATGAGGCGAAGCCATACCTGCTAATCCTGTAACGGACCAAAAGCTGGGAGTTCGTTAGGAAAGCGTAAGAGAAAAAAATATAGAAAGAGTAAGAAAAAAAATAAAGCAGAGAGCAGTATGCATGGTTCATTTACTTGTCAGATTAAAGAAGCTGTGCTAGGGGAGAGGGGGGGGGGGGCTGAGATCTCTAGAAGAAAGTAAATATTGAAACAATAATATCTGTTATTAATATTATCACATGTAAACACAAAGAAAAGATTTGTAGACAGTCTGGTAACTACCTCCTGAAGTGGTACAGAGCCCGCCTGCCTAAAAGAGGAGTTGACAGGTAAGGCAAAGAAATAAAATCACTGAGCACGTGCTGGTGGGCGAGCTGGTTACGCATGATTACAACGAAGGTGCCAAATAAAACAACGGACATAGGAACGAGACACGAGACAACCACGTAGGCGCCTACGTGGTTGTCTCGTGTCCCCTTCGTATGTCCGTTGTTCTTTTTTTTTTTTGCGCCTTCGTTGTAAAGAAATAAAAGACGTAATTAGGAGGCGAGCCCAACAACCGCACCGAATCAGTGAAACTATTTGGTTGTGTTTAAACTAACAGATTTCACCCAGTACGTTAATATGTCTTGCAAAGTGACGGATAATAACACTTGGATTTACAAAATTCTAAACACCTTGAATTCTGCTACGCTCTGCACATTCATAAAACGTCAAAGTGATATACGTAAGCTCGTCTGTTAAAACAGACATATACAATGCCAAAAAAAGATCTCTGGTTTTCTTCCTTCAATAGGTAACGACAAAAGAAAACTTTAGCGCCCTCTGTTCCTCGATTATTTATACGTTCAAGACGCAAGCCTCCGCGTCCCTATAGACAGCAAAACGTTCAGAACATGCGCTGCACATCCATCACTTCTAAATCCCCTCCGCTGCTGTGCCCTACCGTGCACGGATCTGTAGCACTGACTAGTCGACCTTTCTATTTTTCTTATACTTCAGTGAAAACATTTAAACGCTGCTAGTCTTATCAAACGATTGACAAATGGAAGATTAGGAATGAGGAGGGATTGCCACATAGCAGAAGGTTAGGTCATGCGCGCGCAATTTAATTACATTAATTTCGCAAACACCAACCAACCTTATTCTACTCAATGGATTAGAGCCGTTCCATCTCCATGAAAATATTTAATATCATAATTTGCAGCTTACGGCCATGTTTACTTGCTTTGCGCTTTGTAACGAATTATGAACCTACGTCATAGCACGTGCAGAAATGTCTTTGATGAAGTTGTTCGTCGCAGTTTGATTCTGTGTTGGAAGCAGCGCCTCCGTTCGTTTTAGGGAGCCGACAAGGACTTTTCCCGACACTCGAGAAGATAGCCTAAGCGTAAACTAGGGCAGTAACTCAAGCGGTGGCCTAAACTTGCAATTCATTGTTCTTTTCTATTTTTTGTGGCTACCGAGGTTACGTCTTGAAAAATGCTATCTGTCAGTCACAGACAACGGAGGAAAACTTTTCAGACGCCTGGCAGTGGGCTTGAGTGACTTCTGCGCACAACTTTCAGTATCCCTGTTTGCCGTTCAACAAAGACCTGCACAGAACAAATGCGCATTTCAAATCATCGGGCCTCGACAGTCGCGTTTCACTCTCCCGTTTTTGCCACTTTCTCAGCAGTGTATCTTTCCGGCACCGCTCCGTTCGGGCGTTGCCCACTTGTCACTTTCTTATGTTCTGTCTTCCACTTCATTCTTGTATATTTACTTACGCGTAAAGGTATCGCCTTCCACTCTGAAACAAACGATCAGTCTAACTTCCAATGACAAAGTACGTCTACAGATTTCGGTCCTTTTCTTATTGGTAGACTTGAGCCATCATCGTGATGGCTAGAGCGTCGCCAATCGATAATCGAGTTCTCGCTTAATTTGTTTTTGTTGTGTTTATGTACAGGAAGCATCGAGTATGAGCCTCCTCACTGTACATCTACACAAGCAGAGACGGGCATCTTTACCCGAGAGTAACTTAAAATTATTAAATTATTGGGTTTTACGTGCCAAAACCACTTTCTGATTATGAGGCACGCCGTAGTGGGGGACTCCGGAAATTTCGACCGCCTAGGGTTCTTTACCGTGCACCTAAAAATTTAAGTACACGGGTGTTTTCACATTTCGCGCCCATCGAAATGCGGCCGCCGTGGCCGGGATTCGATCCCGCGGCCTCGTGCTCAGCAGCCCAAGACCATAGCCACTGAGCAACCAAGGTGGTTCCGAGAGTAACTTTTAACGAGACGTATAGTACAGCTGTTAGCCTGGCGGAACAGTAACGATATTGATGTGCTGTGATAGCGAAGGTACTGGCCAAAAAGTTCGAGTTCTTTGTTCGAGCTTTATTTCGCGCCCATTGCTTGGAAACAGAAATAAAAGACAAGGAGGCAAGGAAAGAGGAAAGAAAGAACAATATGACAGATCACGAAGGCTGATATAAAACACTGACAAAGAGTAGCCGTACGATAGTAGCAACAGAAATAAAGATCTTGCGGTGGCGCTAACAAAGAGAATGTTAAAAAATGCAAGAAAGCTTGTTCGGTGACTTGTCAGCTTGCAAACAATGGAAAAAATAAATACGCTACAAGCGGGAAGCCAAGTAGCCACCTTTCAGATTATGAAATTCGAGCGTGCAGGGAATTTTTTTTAGAATTTGGCCGAATAACAACCACTTAACAACGTGCTACCGAGCGCAATCAGAAGTCATTGCTCTTGTACCTTATACTTGCTTTTATCAGCACATAACTGCGGGAGGGTAATGAGACGACAGCACGCTGACTCTTGTCGATGTTAAGCGAAGGCTGACAGTCGGCGCTCGTGTCGTGTCTTTCTGTACAACTGTACTCTGTAATTTTATCTTTACCTCATCACAAGAAGGAAACAGTTCCTGTTTAAGCAAGACTGCAGGAAATTGTAAGTTCTGCATACTATTGAAAGATAAATGTTATGCCTTAGAGTGCGGAGATATTTGCTTTTACGCTTTCCATTGTTCCAATGTATTATTTTTTTCGCGTCGCCAAGTGTTTCATGTCCAGAAAAAGATTGTAATCCGCTATCATACGTTGACTTTCGGCTTTTCTCCAGAAAGCAAGCAGGCTGTGGTCGACTTCAGATAATCAATATGCCAGATAAGTTGTAAATCGCCGTCTTTTGTAACTACTGGAGAGAAAGATTAGTCACTGCAGAACATGTGGACAAGGACGAAGGCAAGCGCTGGCACTTAACTAGGGTATTATTCTTACTATGGCGCACGCCGATTTATTCGACTCTAATGAAGCGGCAATCGACGAAACGTTTCAGGTGACGCCAATTCAAGTAGAGGTCGAAGCAATGAAAGCCAAGCGGAGAAAGAAAATATCTCGTCTCGTGACAATTTTCTCTCGCGGGCGGTTTTCTTGCTCGGAGATTTTTTTTTTTTTTTTTCTCAAGGAAGGGAAAGAGATAAGTAGAAGGCAGGGAGGTTAACCAGAATAACGTCCGGTTGGCCACCTTACACCGGGGGAATGGGAAAGGGGAAACAAAGATAACAGGGAGAGAGAGAGAGGAGGGAAGGAAAGAAGGAAATTGCGGTGAATTCGCTGACGTGTGTGGTCCTACAGAAATTGCATTAATAGTCACAGATGGTCGCACAAGCCCGTCGTCCTTAAGAAGCACAAAAGCGCCTTCACCGCTTTATGGGCCGACGGGCGATGGGGGCGGTGTTCCAGCAGCACCTGCACAGAAAGCGGCCGATTGTCCAGTTTTTGGAAAGCTTTGGCAAGTGCTTGTCTCTCTGGGGTGTATCGTGGACAGTGGCACAGCAGGTGGTCGATGTTTTTTTCGGTGCCACAGACCTTGCATGCTGCACTGTCAGTCATTGTAATTAATGTAGAGTATGCCTTTGTGAAGGCAACTCCTAACCAAAGGCGACAGAGAAGCGTAGCTTCACGTCGAGGAAGTCCGATTGGAGGTCGGAGTTGCAGGGAAGGGTTTAGTCGATGAAGTCGTGTAAGTCGTAAGTTTGGCGAGTTCCACTCGGTCAGTGTGAGACTGCGTGCCAGGTGCCGAAGCTGCCTTGCGGCGTCTGTCCTCGAAAGCGGAATTGGAACGCTGTGCTCTTCTTGGTGTGCTGTGCGAGCAGCGTTATCGGCGGAATCATTGCCACTGATTCCACAATGGTCAGGTACCCATTGAAAAACGACCTCGTTACCTTTTTGTTGGACGTGATGGTAAAGTTTCGCGACTTCGTATGTCAATTGGTCATGGCATCCATGTCGGAGAACTGAGTGCGTGCACTGTAATGCCGGTTTTGAATCACAGAACACAGCCCATTTTGTAGGTCTTTCAGAATCAATGAATTCCAGTGCTCGACGCAGGGCTGTTGGTTCTGCCGCTGTTGAGGTCGTGACATGCGATGTCTTAAACCGCAGTGTCATTCCACGCGTTGGTATAACCACGGCACCAGAAGAACTGCACGACGTAGTCGATCCATCGGTATAGATGTGCACGTGGTTGCTGTACTTCTCATGCAAAAGAAGTAAGCTCAGCTGCATTAGAGCAGGGGCCGGTACGACTAAACTGTTGCCACTTGAAATGTGACTTCGATTGCCGTGTTCGGCGAATTATGTAAATTATTCGCATCCAACCATAAAACGTTTATTGACTGTGAAGGATCATCGACTATAGGTCTAGCAACAACCCTGGAAAGATAAAACAAAACTGTTACACGGATGTAACGGCCTTGCGAAAGCACTTAATAAGCTTTTCGCTTGCTCTCAAGAGAAGTTCGAGCTTTTGGAAACTCTTATTCGTTTTTCTTTTTTGTGTATTTCTCGAGCTTTCCACAAGCGCATTCCACGAGCATTCCACTCGCGTCCTGCGCAGGCGAGCAGAAAGAGACGTGGCAAGACAACGGCCGCCTGCCTCCGTGCTCGCTGCGCGTGGCTCTGCGCCGCTACCTGGACATCACGACGCCGGCATCGCAAGAGCTGCTCAAGTACCTGGCCGCCATGGCATCGGACGAGGGCCAACAGGAGCAGCTGCAGACGCTCGCAACGGTGAGGGGAGCAGTGCTTCTGCCGCAAACGCTGCGTCTTTACTACGCACTCACTTCAGTGACTGTAAAACCAAAAAATAACAAATCCAGCCAGATTGAAAGGTAGCGAAAACACAGTTTTCTTGTAAGCGAGAAAATGATGAAGAGGAGAAATCCGAGTGGCGCCACCTATTTTTGGACTGTGGTACCTCTCACGTGACGTCATCGCTGGGTGATTCGCAAGGAGCGGCGGAGAGTGAGGTCGCTTGAGGTTTGCGTAAGCTCATCCGTTTCGGTGCGGGCGATGCAAGTTGAGGAGAATAAGCCGGACCTCCGGTGGTTCCGCATTGTGATACCGCAGTCACATTCACCTTCACACGTGCCATCAGTTACTGAAGTGTGCTATTGTGTGTGTGTGTGTGTGTGTGTTCTTTTCTTTAGTGCGAGACCATTTGACGAGACAATTGTCGTAACGTCCTGCCAATAAATGCGACTACTGTGAGTTAGCAGCTTTGTGTATTAGATTCTTGAATTTGGAAGCCAACGCAACTCTTCGTTCATGATATTCGTTCGTAACATTCGGTGGATTCCTTCATAACAAGGTACCATGACATGCCACTTCTGCAAGCAAAAGCTATTTCTACTATGCACGCGCCATCGTTAAAGGCATGTTTCTCGCAATTCCTGAAGATTTATTTCCCATTCTCGGTAGGTACCTTGTTCTATTTTTCTTGTTCTTAACAGCAATAGCTGTAACGGCCTTGTTCCCCAACTCATGAGTAAAAGTCCGTCGGCTTTTAAAAAAAAATTGTAGCGACGTTTCACTTCGTGAACGTGGGTTACGCGCCAGCGCATGGTTGCTGTTGCCGAGTTCTTAGGCTGTGCCGTCCTGTCTGACACATCCGAATCGTCGTAAGCCGCCTAGCACGTTCTTCGGGAGTCTGCTGGGCATGCCTAGCCCGCGCCTTTTGCCGGTCTTATTCAGCTCGTGCCCGGCGGTTGCCGACGACTTCGGAGTCGGTCGACTCGCGCTCGACCCGCCGCCATTTGCATTGCTGCTCTGTTCTCCCTCGACACTGGGACTCTCGATCGCCAGAAGAATCCGGTACACCCAAGCGCACACAGAGCCCATGGCAACTGCCAGAGGAGGTGAACCCAGCGCGCCTCTGCCTGCCCTCCTCCTCCGCGACACTCCGCCGTCTTCCTCCTCCTCTCCCCCTCTTCCGCCGCGCGCTCCTACCTACCTTCCCCGGTACGCGCTCCTCTTCTACACCTACAGGCTTCCTCCTCCTCCGGCGCTCGCTTCCCTCTCCCAGTGGCCCCAAGCACTAGCGGACTACAAATTTGCGTCCCTCTCCCTAATCTAGAGCGCTCTAATCTAGCCGATGCGCTTGCGCGTAAGGAAGTTACGCGCCCGCTGCACCAACTTGCGCAGCAGCATCTATATATGTTGCCGAACAGACGCGGTGGTGTCACGAGTTTAACACAGGTGTTACTCACAGGGTTACCACAGGCTTTATACAATATACGCGAGAATATACCCTGTAAAGGTTTGGTAACGTGTCGTCGCTCCTAAACATAAAATAATTGTGACTTTTACGTGCTAAAACAACGATATGATTATGAGGCACGCACGCCCCATCGGTATGCTATCTATCTATCTATCTATCTATCTATCTATCTATCTATCTATCTATCTATCTATCTATCTATCTATCTATCTATCTATCTATCTATCTATCTATCTATCTATCTATCTATCTATCTATCTATCTATCTATCTATGATATTGCGGAACGAATATGCGCTTTCCCCGTAGAAAGAGCGCTACGCTCACACTTGCTGCATTTGCGAACGCGTTTTTCAGAATCTGGAGAAGTACGAGGACTGGAAGGCACACAAGTTCCCGCACCTGCTGGACCTGCTCGATGAGTTTCACTCGGTGCAGCCGACGCCCGAGCTACTGCTGTGCATGCTGCCTCTGATCCAACCGCGCTTCTACTCCATCAGCTCGGCGCCAGAGGCCTATCCGGGCCAGATACACCTCACCGTGGCCGTGGTCACGTACCGGACAGAAAGTGAGCGAAGGAGCTCCCGTTCCGTTTTTTCGCGCACACGCTGGCCTCTTCATTAGCACTAATTGGAAATGCGTCATAGACTGAAGATGTCCAACTTGGCCCTTGGCCGGACGACATGTCAACGAAGCGAGTCATCCGAGCGTTCCTTATTTTATTTTATTTTTAGCAACAAGAATTGAAATAGAAATTTGCATATGCTCATGTTGTGCGGCCTATGCTCATCGTCGCACCTCGTCATATTCTTTTTTTCATCTTCCCCATCCTTCGGGGCAGATTACCACGCTGGAGGACTTTTACCTGTGCGCGTGCCTGTGTGTGTGTGCGCGTGTGCGCGCCCGTGCGTGGGTGTGGGTTCTTTCCTGCAGCTATGCGCGGGACAGGTCATAAAGATGCTAGAGTCGCCAATACCGCTGTGTTCTTTCAGGTGTAATAGCAACGCTAAATGAAAAAAAAAGAAGAAGGAAAGTAAGAAGCGGTTAGTAACCACCATTGACGCTATTCTCGCAATTACTAAACGAGGCGCAAATTTATTTATTTATTTATTTATTTATTTATTTATTTATTTATTTATTTATTTATTTATTTATTTATTCTTGTGTTTGGTTGTTTGTCTGCATTGGAAACGGTGGTAACTTCTATCGCCGGCACTGCCGCTAGAACTGATTATTAAACGAAACGATATTAAAATAAAGAGAAATCGTGTAGTATTTAGAAAAACAATTACTAGTGTTTCAGGGCTTACACACTTGAAACGACCTCAGATTAAGATGGTCTTCTCACTGGCTCGGGACGCTTAATGCGGGAGTGGTGGGCAAGGCATACGCCATGTGGAGCGCTGCTTTATTTGCCATCTTGATCTCCACGCCAGAGAGCTGTAGGAACAACTATGGGAAACCAGGCATATGAGTATACAAACAACCATGGAGACGGAAAGCTGCTGTTTTTTTATTATTATTATTTTATGCCTGCACTTTCACACCCGAAACAGCAGCTATGACAAAAGTTGTGCTGGGTTTGCGAACTTTCTTACGTGCGCAACACACGTGTCCTAATCACACAAAAAAATAATAATCGCAACAATGGCCGGTTGTCGATGCTGTTTTTTGAGCGTTTGTAACCTTTTCTTTTTTTTCAGATGGCACAGGCAAAAAACACTACGGTGTGTGCTCCTCGTTTCTGGACACCATTGAACCAGGAGAGGAGATTGCTTGCTTCGTCAGAATGTAAGCCTCTTTCTGTAAGATCTGTAAATAATTATAGCACTAAGAAAAGGATGCTTTATCGTACGGCTTGTACATAAAGTACAAATCTATGTCAAAGTAATGTAATCTTGATGCAAATTAAGTTATATAATCGTAGTAAAATGGCAATGTTCATACGTCTGTTTTCGCACTGTTTCTATGGTAGTTATCAGAATGAAGAGTAATATCATGAGAAATTGAGGGGTGTCATCGAAAACTTTGAATGGAATGACATAGATCGTACGGTCATGTGCGTGATATTAATTCTGTCATTCGAAACTACTCGTCCCGACAGTGCCTCAATAGTTATTCAAGTTTGAGTATTTCGTTTTGAGTTCTTTTTTCCCGACCATATGTAGCTTTTTTTGTGCGTGATTACTCTACGGCGCATATAGACTGGAAAGTGAGCTTTTCACCCTTGAACACTGGCTTCATTCCTCTTAATGAAGCACACAAATTTACAGAGTTTTCTTTTATCCTTCCCGACGGTTAGCGCGCCGAACTTCCACCTGCCAGAACAGAAGAACGTTCCCGTGGTGCTCGTCGGACCGGGGACAGGCATCGCCCCCTACAGGAGCTTTTGGCAACGACGCTATTGTTCTATGCAGGGTGTCTACCAAGAAGGTACGTCCACGATGTCACATCTAAGAATACGAAATGGTGTATAGAGATAGATTATAGGACGACAAATTGAGCTGTATAGTTGCTAACGATTCACTGCGAGCAGCACCGCTTAAGACGAGGACAGGAGGACAAGAGCCGCAAGACACATGCTAGGCGTGCGCTTTGTGGCCCTCTTCTCTTCGTGTGTTCGCCTTAAGTGCCGCTGCCCACAATGAATTGAGATTCACCCTTTGTTCAAGCGTTGCTTTCACTTCGTAGAGTGAAAAAGCAATGGCCAAAATTAAGTTATAGTCCCACTGTCTGTGAACGAAGTAGAGAGGCGGTCTCGCTACTCTGACCACTCAAACGAAACGAAGTACTCATGGGAAGATTGAAATTTGTAGGGATCAGTTGCGGTTGGACAAGGAAAGCCTCAGCCTGGAACCAACGTTTTCACAAGGGGAGCTATCTTCGTCTGACAAAGTCAAATCAGTTCGTCGGAAACGTTGGCTGCAGGCTATTGTTACTTATATAACAGTTGTAGCCGCTGTACTACGCACCCAGAGCGCTATGTTGGCATTGACCGCTCGTAAAGCGACAGGAACACTGGATGCTACTAAAGCACGAAAAAAAGCAAGCTGTAGCATGAAACGGTCACAGATTTTATAACGAGCACGACTGACCCCTCCGTGGGATTAATCTTTTGTGCCAGAAAAGCGTGCGGCGTTGATCACACCTTTTCTTGGCCTTTTCTTCATACTCTCTTTCAGGACAACCGTTCTACGAAGGCCAGATGGATCTCTACTTCGGATGCCGCACAAAGGAATCGCAGCTATACGCTGAGGAAGTGCAAACAATGAAGGACGCGGGCGCACTGCGGAACGTCTTTCTCGCCTTCTCCAGGGTTCCAGGCCAGGAAAAGGCATGTATCAAGAACGCTGTGGTTGGTTTAGGTCGATGCTGCTACAGCAAATTCAGTATCAGTGAGCATCAGACGTTTGTCAGTTAAGCACAGAGTCTTTAACGTCACATTGGCGCTCAACGCGGAGCTCCTATTCATCACAATGCAACAAAGGAGTGTTATGCTCGCGTTTATGTCGAAGACAATTTATAGCGCTGAAGCAGCAGAGCCCGACACACTGTTCAACGAACGTTGGCGTATGACGTTGGGCACCAAGGTTCCTGGACAGAAAATATATCCTCATTAGAATATGAGTTCTAATACCAGCTGCCTAAGTTACGCGCTTAACGTATCTTGGCACGGTTACCTTCCTTCGAAACCAGTATGAGTATGGCACGGCTGAGTAAAAACAACAAGAAAATATTGAGTTTTAAGTGCCAAAACCGCAACATGATTAGCGACACTGTAGTGGCGCACCATGTATTAACCGTGACCACCTTGGGGGTTTTGAACATGCACCCCATACACTGAGGACGAGCGTTTTCGCCTTCTGCCCCCGTCGCAACATGGCTCCCGCGGTGGGGATCGAACCCGCGACCTCGTTCTCAGCAGCGCCACGACACAGACACTGAGCTACCGCGACGGTTATGGTTGTGTTAGAGAGGGATTAGATAGATTGATTAGATAGCGTGGTGCATCGCGCTGAGCGCCAATGATATGTCCGAAGGTGCCACTCTTGGCATCATCTACTGCCAAACTATACGACACCGATTTCATTTTAAGAATCCGCGGCTAATGCTGCGTCATTGCGGTGCAGTGCTACGTCCAAGATCGGCTGCACGAAAGGGCCGAGGAGCTGTACAAGCTGCTCACGAAAGACAACGGCCACCTGTACGTCTGCGGCGACGTCATCATGGCCGACGGTGTCAACAAGGCGGTGCGTGCCATCCTGCGAGACCAAGGAAACATCTCGGAGGAGAAGGCTGAAACGCTCATGGACAAGCTCAGGGTATGCGAATTTTGCTGAAACGTGACTGCATGCTACTGATGCTTAGGCTTGCATGAAGACAAAGAGCAGCCTCGAGTCAGCCTCGTACTTTGAGCTAAGCTCGGCTGTAAGGCGCAACTATCATTGTGCCCCGAAGCCATATTGTAAGAACAAGACCCCGCTACCATATGTATCATGAGAACAATTATCGTTGAGTGTGCCTGCGTGTCTCCCTTATTTATGGTGAAATCGCATTCCTGCCAGTATTCCCTAAGCAACTTACACATCCGTAGATTGCACGATTCGGCCTATTTACACAGGCCCTGCTGCAAAATTCATTTAACTATGATGACCCTCGCCAAGGTTCAAAAATTAACGCCGTTAGAATGGCTACGAATATACAATGCAACGATTTCAGGCCTCGGTTTTTAATAACTTGAAAACCTGGGCCTGAAATCATTGCATAAAAAATAAAAGAGCTGTAGTATAGTTGGAAAAGTGTTTCATCCGAAATATATGCTAGTCTTATGCTGTGATCGGACTACTTTGTTTCAAGAATTGTTCTTGGATCATTCTGTGAAGTGACAACTGTTTAGAACTATTCCTCTGTGTTTCGATGGTCATATTGGCCGGCATTCTTGGCATAGTATCAGGCCAACTGGCAGTATTGCGACGCTTGTGTATAAGTGTAAAGTACCACATAGGAATTGTAAAGCAAATAAATGAAAGAAGAGGCCTCTTGCTGCCACTTAATACGGCTCAGAAGTTCTGTTCCGAACATTACGGTGGTCTATAGTAGCTATTTATAGAAAATCTTAGGAATAATATTGTGCTAACTACGATGGATGAGGGCTAAAATTTGACCGCAGTTGCGCTCTCTTGTCGGCAGTGATGAGTGCAGCGCGATGTCAAATGTCACCACAGTTGCTAAGGTCTGTCGTGTACCACGAGAAGCGCTTTGTGTTACATAGTCGCTTCAGTCAGATTTCATGTGCAGTCGGCGTCAAGTTGCAATAAACTAGCTCACAAATGACTTGCACTGCTGAGTACCTTCGAAGAATATATCTGTTTAGTTAATTGCGAGGAACATTATTGCGCGTAAGCATTAATTTTTTTTTTCTAGAGGGGTGATTCCCAAAGAGATGAATGAGTTAGATATCACTATGTTATCGGCAACATCGCATTGCTGCAATGTAAGAACGGTGCTCCCACATCAAAGGCCCTTGTTCGACGAACAATCCAATTTTCCTCGCACCAGAAAGGGAATATAGTAGCCAAAAGCATATTGCTTCAAAGTTGTCTTCTTTTGGCTCCAGTTAGCCATACATACGTATTTGAATAATCGTCAGATGCTATAGCTTTTGTCTTCAGTAATATTTTTTTACGGAAGATACGGCAGAAACGTAAGGTTAGAAACGCTGCGACGTCAATCTTCTTGGGCAAACAGTTCATGTTTCCCACTCATGTACTATGTACAGTGATAGATATGCGAACAGCGGAGTGCGTTCTTTTTCCACTGCCAAGCGAGAAGCAAATGTCGCTGAGATGTACGGCCAAAGTTGACGTGCCACAAGCGGTGTCTATGACACATCAGAGTTGTTCGTGCATCTTCGCGCCTTATTGCTTTTCGCTCGGCTGCGCCAGAACCACGCGCTACGCTGTACATGGTACGTTGACATCCTTGTGCGCTTGTATTTCGTTGGTTGTGTGTGTTAGCTGAGCGTTATCCAACTCAGTTCACAGCAGCAGTCACACGCAGTGTGCTTTGATACCATTAATTGCGTGCACGGCGTGGGGTGCAGGAGGAGAACCGCATCCACGAGGACATCTTCGGCGTCACCCTGCGCACCGAGGAAGCAACGAGAAAAAGTCGGGAGGACGCCAAGCGGAGGAGCACCCACAAGTGACACCCGCTGGCCGGCCTGCCCGACTCCTTTGGCTCGCTCACTTTCTCCAGGATCAGGGCCCTCCTCACCAACTGCACTTCGCCGGGACACGCGAAATGACGACACCTGTCACCGCCGCCACCGGTGGGGGCGGGACTAGTGTGCGCAACCTCTTTCCTCCCTGTCCTCCTTCCATTCCGCGCTTCCCCGTGTTGCGCTAAACGTGCCGATTGTCCCGACGGTGCAACCTTGTCCTGCAGCCGACTGATTCTTTTTATGGTGACAGTCTCTATTCAGGACACGTGATGCTCGAACGCGCTTGACTCTTTTTTGTTTTTTTTTTTGCACAGTTGTAGCATCGCTTCCGCGGATGATTGACCCAGCGATACGTGAACACGGGGCTCCGGGACACGGAGCCACATCTGCCGGAAACGCGTTTACCCGTAATTTTGTTTCGCAGTTGTCACCGTTACATGCGGTTCCGCTTGCTTCCATGCAGACAGTGATGCATCGAAATTACAGTTCTAAAATAAATTTATTCAACAGACGCTCACAAGATATCGCCGACACCTGGGAGGCTCGCGGCAATGTCTTTTCCTGGCCGAGACACGGTGAAAGTATAACACCCGTAGGTCTGATTAGACCGTCTTCACTGCAATTACTCGTTTGTTGCGACGGCGAAACGCCCAGTCGACACCTCACTTGAATAGAAGGGAAGGACAGTCAATGGAATATCATGGTTGCAGAAATTTTCGTACTGCTGATTGCAATGACAGTCCATTACAATGCAACGTTATCAGTAATAACACGTATGGCGTGTGTTATTTGGTCGTCTACAGGATATAGTTGCACCGTCCGAGCAGTCGTACGTGGTGTAGCGTGATTCTAGCATGTTCCCAATCTTTCCGTACCCGCGATCTGCTCAAGAACACCTAGAGCACATCGAGCATGTACTCATCACTATACTATGTCATGTGGTAAACACGCACCGTCACGCACGCAACGACGTGCGTAACAGTGTGTGTCGTGTGTAATACACTGTCATGTTTCGCCCACGTATACTTACGCAGAAGGAAACCCAGGGCACAGGGATCCACAGGGTTATGTTCGCACGGTGCGTAGATACGCGCTGTTGCCTTAACCTCAAGAAGGGAAAGCTGATGTATAGCGATATGCTTAGCAATGATCCAACCCATCAAACCCGCTGTCTCCGAGATCAGTGTTTGTATTATACACACAACCAACACGGCAAGAGTTGCAGCTCGTCTTTTTGGTGTATTCGGGTCCCGCTCATCTGGAGCGAACTTTCCAAGTCTGATGCGCTGGCCAAGTCGGTCACAAGTCCGTGTACCGCCGCATACTGCTCATTGATAAGTAAGATTTTCTTTTTCTTTTTCGTCTTCTTCCTTTTCGGTAGATATGTGTACATATGGGCGCTAACCGGAAGCGGACAAAGTAACCGCCACTGTGCAAGAGCTCCGATTCAGTGCGAGCCACTGAGTGGCCTATTCTGAAGCGTTATCCTGCTGAACAAAAGACGGCAACCACTGCATCTCAACTTCAAAGAGCGCACAACATAATCTACGTGCTTGGACGCCCTCAGTACCGGCGTGCATGCAAATGAGCATCGGCACGCTAAACTGGACTTGGTAGTCGTAGTACAACACGTTTATTCGAGAAACGAATGGTCTTTCTACGTCGATTCGGGAAATCGCGTAAGTTTACTTCCGCAAAATAAAACTTTGTAAGTCAACTAACACAAAAGGTTCACAAAGGCACCAGGTTAAAACTAGTCTCCGTGTTTTTTCCCATGCATTTAGTAATTGTGCAGTGGCATGCGTGCATAAGTGCGACATAAAGCTGTACGTGAATATTTTCTTCCTCTCTAAACCTTTGGCTGGAGGAAAGGTCTAAAGCAACGACTCGCAGCTCCGAGTACACTTTATCACCTTGTCAGTGCCACTTGATCTACCCGTCTTGGTTTTACCAGGACGCGTTGCGCACGGCTCGGCAACCGTTGTGCCAACAAACGCTAACACGCGCGTTCAAAGCTTATTAAGAGACCAATGTGTCAGCCTATGTTTTACCATGTCTGGTCATCTACGCCAGTCCTTCTCTGAATACTTCACATTTCGTAGTGCTACTGTGAAGGATGCGCTTATACAGTATTTCGTCTTCAACCGTTCCCCGTTAAAATTAAAACATACAGTTTCAGAACATAAAAGCAAAACAAATGTTTTTATCTTTCTACACGCTAATAATATTCAGTCCTTGTGGGACCGATCCCAAGAAAATACCATATGGTACCGAGTTAACTATGTTTCGAATGAAAAAAAAAAAGAACACTCCACAATTTACAAAATACCTGAGCTTCAGTGGAGACTGTAGCGCCCAGTTGGAAATTTTTTGCACTTGTACCACAACCACAGCTCAAGAAATCTCAAACATTGCTGTGCCAGCTTGCTCTATCTCTTTCCATACTTATTTGTAGTTGCTAAAATGCATTTGTGCGCAGTATTGTACAAGAAAAATTAACGGTACTCCGCAACGGAAACCAACCAAGTCATCATGTCTCCGAAGCATTAGACAAAGACTGCGTGCCCTAAGCCTTAGAACCGCATCCAAGAACAAAGCGGCCGTGTGAGCTCATTTATACGGAAATATGTGAGACAGCGCCTACAACGCAGCTACATAAAGCCTGCAATAGCGATCGCGCATGACGTGCTCGAGTGTGCGCCTGCCAATAGGTCGCAGATTGCGACCATGCCGGCTGCACTGAATGCTGGGGCTTATGAACGCACACTCTCATTTATCATAAGCCACAGACCACGTGCTTCGCCTGCGCACCGCACCCGAACCCAACATGCTCGTTCATGGCCTTGGCCCCGTTATCTCTTGCGAGTGCGGATCCGCGTTCCTCAGTCACTTATCTACAAGGAGCACTTTGCACGTCAGGGAGAGATTGTGAGGCAGCGGTATGTCAACAACGAGAGTTGATAATGAGAAGGCGAAAGGAAAAACGTTATCTGCCTCAAAACAGAAGAAGTAGAAGAAGAAGCAGAAGAAGCCCGAGTTCCCGTGTCGCAGCTACGTCATGCGTCGTTCGTCATCTGTCTTAGCGTGAGCGTTGCGATTCACGTGATCTGAAGTTGCGTAGTAAAGTCACCCTAGGGCGGCAACGTCTCAGGGTCTTTTCCGGCATCCCTAACGATTTAGCCGTGAGGCTAGAGGAAACCTTGAATTCATTGTGTGGGGTGATCCGGGTATTCTGGAAACCTCAGCCCGCAGGAGAAAAGTCTCATCAGAATATTGGTTCCAGTCATTTCGTCTGCTGCAAATACTTGCTTAGAATATTTCATGGACACGTATGGCGTGTGTTATTTGTCCGTCTACAGGATATAGTTGCACCGTCCATGCGTGACCACGTGATAGCTGCCGGAGGCGGTAGCTGACAGTCGGACGACTACACACTCAAGTTTGTCCGTGCAAGAAAGCTTGTACCGCAACGCGCAAAGGGAACCACAAAGAGGTGGACAGGTTACATGAACCAAATTCAATTCGTGATCAAATCTGAAAGCTCCGCGACGTTTTGTTTCGAGGAAAAGCCAAACGACACACGTGGTCGAAAGAGCGCGTCAGTAATGTCCTGGGTATACGTTTAGCTCCGGCTTCACGCCGACAGTAGTATTCTCAGTGCAGTTCTAAGTGCCACAGCTTACAAGAACCTGTAGGTACGCCAAATGGGCATCTGAAAGTTCGAGGTTCCTATCAAAGGATATATGCCAGAATGAAGTGCCACACTAATTTGCCACCGTTTCGACATAAGCATTTGAATTTTGTCCTTGCGTGCACGGGGTTGCAGTCGATGACGAAGAAAAGTTATTTCTTCAAAGCGTCGGCACACTCTGGAGCACTCGTTCGGTTTGAGCTCTCCGTTCTACCGTTTACTGACGACGTCGCCCGCGACACCGTTGTCACTGCGTCGAGGTTAAGATCCACCGAGTGCAAGTGGGTCACGAAAGCGCTTACATGCATGTCTCAACGGCCGGACAGCCCCAGTTGAGTCCCGGTTAATACGCCCAGAGTTCTCTCGCAAAGGCAGGCCAATGTGAGGACGACCCGGACGTATCTAGACCGGCCTTTCTGTCTTCGCTTCGCTTCGTCGCCGTTATACTGTTTGTTTCGTCGGTCGCAACCCGTACGCACACACCGCGTCCTCAGAGATGCAAAGGCTAATAACGGATGCAAAAAAAAAAAAAAACAGAGAAGACCCCTGAGGCGCTCGACGGAGGGGGTGGGTGGGGCGCACGCACTACAATGCCTGTCGTGTTTAGACGAGCGCCTTGACACGCTGCTCGCGCAACGGCCTTCGAGGCCCTAATTGTGACGTCCCGAGACAATTCAGGCGCGACGCACGCTTCTTTTATCACGCGACTAAAGCTCTCTGCGCGCACGCCCCTACATACCCACGTGACCGCATGTACACCATACGGAGCAGCCTGCTGCGCTAATGCGCACTATACCGTATACACATGTGCTCCCGTTTTTTTTTTTCTTGTTTTTTCTACATGTGCCAGTGCCTATCCCTCCATGTCCACTTCCCCGCGTGTATACTTCTCAAGCCCACGCCGCCCGCCTCTGTGTAAGCTCTGTGTCAGCCGCCGAGTCCGAGGGCACGTTGTTAACCGTAGCGCGCAAGCGTCGTGCTTTCTGCAATCCAATTGCCGCGCACCCCGTGTATAAACGTCGCTTGTATAAAGCGTTTTCCCCCCCTCCTTTTCTCCCGCTTGCTCGAAAGCGGCAGCCTTTGCCGTCGCCGGTTTAAAAGAGCCACGTTCGTTTCGCAACGTTGTGAGGAGCTTTGCGTGTGCCTGTGTAACGGTTGCCCAGGAGATAAAGTGAAAGAAGGAGACATGGAGAGAGGGAAATAAATAGAGAGAGAGAGAGTTGTTATAGTTTTTTGTGCTCCGTTCAGAGGTGCAGCATTTTACAGAGCATTTATGTGTACAAAAGAGTTTCGCTCGATGTCTCACCCGCGATGCGCATAGCCCCTGTCCTCCCTCAACCCTTTCAGCCCAAGCGTTTGCTTAAATGTTTCTTCGAGATAACGTTCGCACCTTCTCGTGTTTCATGCAGGAGGCTCTGCTGAATGAAGCGCTGACGTCACTGCTTTGGTGTAGAGAGTCTGCCTACCACTGTCGCTTATTGGTGAAAGTATTTCTGCTTATTGCGTCACCTCTGGCAGAAACTGGGTTAGGACTAAGAATGTCAAATGAATCTTTCATGCGGCTACACAGCGTTGCATCTGAGGTAATCAATTAGTGTCTTGTTGCAAGGTGATAATATGGGGGTAATCAGGATGGGTTATCGTTGATAGTGAAGGAAGAAGGCGCCTGTCATTGTTATAGCTCCCGGCCATCTCACGGATATCATGGTGTTAGAATTCTTAGCGTTCTAATTCATGATGCTTAAGTCGGAGATAACGGAGTGTTTGAGGTTGTAAGCTGCTTTTAGCATGGAAGGAGGCTGCGATGCGAGATACAGGACATCTACGCGCGAAACGGTGGCGTCCGTGCAGCACTAAAGAGGTGAACTACGGGTGAGAGTATTTTTGATCGTTCTTTGTGCATCCTTTCGTCATTGCAGATCTGTGCGGAGGAAAAAATAGAAAGAAAGAAACAAGAGAGATATAGGTGGAGAGTTCAGAGACCCTATCGTGCGCAAGTGAGCGTTCCAGCATTTTTTTTTTCGTATTCTTCAATGTGCGACTACCAGTGTGTAACTATCTGAGCGTGCTATCATGACCATCTAGAGGTTTCCCCCCAGTCTTGTGTTTTCTGGCGAGTGCTTTTTTCCGAGACTCAATAGCATTTGAGGCTGCTGCCATTATATACCTCCGCCACTGTTCTACACTATATCTCTGCCAGTCACTTCTAGCGCCGCCTGCGCGCTGTATTCTCCAGGCATTTGTATATAGCGGAACTATCTAACTGAGGTTGCCGAGCTCCACAAGTTTGCCAGAAAATAACGCAAGGCATATAACGCGTGAAATGCTCCTATACTGTGACCATGACCGTGCACTTCAAGAATCATGAAAGTGCTAGCAATCCTCGAACTGCGTGACCCACGCTAAGCGGCAGCCCACGTGCTTGATCCGAATAGAGGGCATGCTCCGGAGCTGGAGCACGATAACTGTCCACGATACGGTGAAATGCGAGACACGCTGTTAATCTTGAAAAAGGAGTTGCTGGCGCTTTCCTAATTCTCAAGAGTGCAGAGCGTCAATTCCCCGGCCTTCGGGCACAAATGTCGACCTCGTCGTAACTGCGAGGTTTTCCAGCTCAAATACCTTCTATTTCTCCGCATCTTCCGACGCATCAGTGCTGCCAAATAGTCAGCTTCCTTCATTTCATTTTAATCTTAATTTAAGCGTTTGATAGCTCGCTAGCCTGAAAGGTCTTATTTTTCTTCCTCCGTTCAAGGGGGGAATCAATGCTGCTACTTCTACATAACTGTTTTCGCATCATGCAGGCGGTTAGTGGTAGCTTGCAGCTCGTTTTAATGCTGAAAGGTAATTCATTCGAACTGCTTGGAACATTCAGACGCTAGCTTCTCGTTTATAGAAAATTATTATTGACAACGAAGTGATTTGGTAAAAAATTACAACTGGGGCGCAGCTCGAACGCACCAGGAGACAGGCGAAGAAAATTCAGTGCGTCTTCTCTCGGTTTCCTTTAGAACTAATGCGTTTGAGCGCCGTCCATGTTAAGATTTAGCAGCTGTGTGCTGCTCTCCCACTCTGCGCACGATGTCGTAAGCGGCAACCACATGAAGCGCCTATTCAGCGCATTGTCGGCGTCGCGCGGCGTCGGCGCGTTCATATCGAATTGCGCGGTGACTATACAGCGTTAGTTCATGTGGTTATCGAATAACTTTTCTACCGCGAGGTGCGCGTTCGGACCTATTTTAAAACCACTGCGGTCATCACTCATTCCGAAATGCACGCGACGGTGCCGGGCAATGGGACGTCAAAAATACGGAGCGCACGCGCTTCATGCGGTTGGCGTCTCAAGCATCAAAATTATGTGCGTAAAAACCATTCGACCACCCGTACGACTTGTCGTAGTCGCAAGACATCCAACAATATTCTAACATGTTTTTTTTTTTTTTTTTTTTTTTTACAGTCCTAGACAAGTTTCCAAACCGCGGACAGCAATTTTTCCAATGTGTCGTTCGGTATATAGATCGGACCCTTTTGACGTGCATATGTTTGCCACCTTATATATAATATACTGCGCTCAAGGATGACAGATCAAATATGCGTTCCTATATTGGCGCACGACCTTCTGGGCCAATTGTGGGAAAGCTACAGAGGCGGAGCTTCTGCACGTGTGTTACTGGGCAAAGTAGTCCAGCAGTCTGACATAACTTTTGGTTTATAGGAATAGATACTGAATCAGCGTAACTGCCACGGTTTCTCATTTGCCCAAACACGGAAGAGAAGACCAGAAAAATGTATTAAGTTTAACATTCAGTGGTCTATATTGTCTTATTTTGTTGTTGTAAGTAGGATGCTTATGTTTTCTGTGTCCCCAGCTGGAAACTAACGCGGGTGACAATGTGGGACTTTTCTCAGGAGTGCTCTTCCTTACGTAGCCTTTCATTCAGTGCCACAGAAACCCCTCCCCGAGTATAGCCCTAACAATACTTTTATTTACTGTCATTGTTACTATCGCTCTTTTTTTTTTTAATTCCTGCTTGCTGCCTGGAAACCTATATATACCGGTTTGCTTCCGTTCGTGCTATATTGTGGCATGCTATGCAGTTAGCCTACAGGAACACTAGTTGCTTCAATATGGTTGGGAACATGGCGTCGAAGAGTAGGTGTGATGAATAAGTGCGCCGACCGAACGCCCAGTTAATTCGTTTTCGCGTCATCCAGCTCGGCTGTTTGTGTTTGTACAAAATTACGTTATTGCTATCGAGTATAGCCAAGAGCGAATCATTGCGAAATTTTCACGGCAGTAGTGTTGTTTCATTGGGCCCATAGTAGGACTCATGTACTTTGCTTATTCCGGGGTCTTGTAATATCTATCATTTGATCTTTAACAGAAGCACGTCTTGTTGCCAATAACGAACATAAAAACGAAAGTACTCTTCTGATAACCGATTTTTTAAGCTGAAGAAATGAAGTGGTAGGCTGGCAATTTCGCTTATGTGAGATTAATGTGACCTTCTCTTTTGGACTTCAAATGCACCCACAGCAAGAGCATATTCACTCTTGTTTTTTACGTTTATCGTGGAGCGAAGATATGACGTGGCAACAGTTACCTTCATCTTTCGTTACAGACTCGCAATGTTCCGTTGGCCGTATGCACTATTTATCGTCATTTCCTTACGCTAAAACATTCTTCATTTTTTCTACTGTGTTATTTATTATATTTCAAAACATAAATGCAGTGACCTTTTATATTGAAATGGGACGTAGATAAGGAGAGAAGATTGCCATGTTAAGCAATGCTACAGGGAAATTTCATTTTCTTTTTCTCTGAAAAGTTATTAAGTGTCATTTTTGATTCCTTTTTCAACTCGTGCACGTTTGCAAATATAATCTTTAACTTGATCTGCCTCAGAGTCAGTTTGAGAGTATACTGGGGCGTAAAACTTGAAGAGGGAAACAACGACTGCGATATTTTCAGAAGCAGTCACACAAGTATCCTACGTGCTTTGTTAGCGACATTTCTACTTAATTTTCTTTCTTGTTCTACTGCGCAGTCTGCAGCTTATTGAGGAATACTTAGCTTTCCGGGTAAATAGACTAAATTTAAGTGCCTTTCTCTACTTAACCTAGCATATTTAGTGAGCTGTTAAAGCCATATCAAAGGCATTTACGGAGGCAGCTTCTGCTTCAGCTTTGTTACATAGTCTACGTTGCTGTTGCTAGCTTTAGACATGAAAGAAAAGTCCGCTCTTGACGAGACCTCAAGCTGTATATCTTAATCTGTTTTGTTGCTTTCTTTAAACATTGTGTTTAGGTTGTACTGGGACGTATCTTGGCAAATGTTTACCATGCTAATATTTCCATAATTTTAGAAGCAGACGACCAGCTGTATATCTGAATCGGTTTTTCTTGGCTTGCTATTTTTTTTTATGCGGTACTGTCTGGTACGCAAGGGATATTTAGCTCGGCAGATGTTTTTACCAAACTAAACTTTCCAACTTTCACGAAATAGACTACGAACTGTATATCTAAATCTATTTCGTTGCTTTGTTTGCTTTTTGCTTATGCTGTAAAGTTGGGCATGCAAGGGACATTGAGCTCGGCAAGAGTTTTAACATGCTAAACTTTCCAACGTTTTCGAAGCAGACGGCAAAAATAAGAAAGCCGACCAGTCCCAGTGCCTGAACACATGTGCACAACCGCACGTCATGATGACCGAAAAAGAAAACAAAACTAATAAATACGTTTGCCCGTAGACATCGACACTTGCGACCTGTTAACTGCGTCTTATTGCCAAGGATGTCAACATGCATGACAAGGGAGAGAATAATGTCCATATTTGATCACATCTATTTGCAGTTTTCTTCTTTTTTTACTTTTATTTTTGTTTTTCTAATACTTCGGTGCTAATCCTTTCTTAGGTGGTCACACTACGCTGGATTTTACAGTCTCGAACATTCAGGAAAACAAGCGAGTATATACGTGACGTCACATACGCCATATTGTTGTCCTATTCACAGCTTCCACTGTGCTGCTGCTAGAGATACGGGAATCGAGACAGCGCCTCACTTTTCGCAGTGCTGCAGCTGTACAACAAACAACACGGTGGCCTCGATGACGTCAGTGTATATGCATAACGCCTTATATTCACCCGTTTGTTCGTTGCCAGCACGTTGCATCTTTAGATTCTGCTGCACCTCTTCGGACCCTGTAGGCACGCCTATACTTTTCGGACTGATACGCTCAGCCAATCTGGACATTAACAAATGTGTCACAAATGTTAGTTATGCTTTTCTTTTTGACCTTGCCGTGGAAAAAACTTGCAGTTTCTTTATTCCAGAAAATTTTCAAGCATTGCTTTCTTTTTTACTTCTTTGTTGCAGCAGCCATTTTGACTGAAATGACTTGAAGTGCACCGAAAGGATTTGAAAAGATTTAATCGAACATGGACGCAATTCCTCAAGAAAATTTATTTCTTTCGCTTGAGCGAACGGCCTCCTCTACAACGGGCAGTTGCATCTCACTGTGATCTGTAGAAATCTGTGAAGCTTGTTGATTGTTCACGGGGTTTCCATATTGTAAGGTTCTCGAACAAGTTGAAACAGCCGTCAAACGCACATTGAACGCTTGAAGTTCGTCGAAGTTTAGTTGTTTAAATGTTATTTTTTGTTAAATTTTCGTGTTGCTTCGTTGTTGTGAAACTTGTTACGCGGTATCCATCATTGATTGATGAAGGCTGATACCTCTTTCCAGAAACGCATTTCCACGAACGCAGAAGACATACACATTTCATGTTTGGTCCGGCGTCAGTATTCTGTCTCAATGCAGAAGCATGACACTTATTTTCACGAGCATGTTTCAAGCCTTGTAATTGAGTTTATGTGATGAGCTTGTACTGTTTTGCATTTTTCGGAAAACGTCTATTGTAAACTACTATTCAGCCACACTTTCTTTTTTTAACTACATTTATTCATTATTATTTTTTTTTTTTGAAGCCCACGGCGTGTTTACAAAACAGCCTTTATTAACTTTCGTCAAGCTCACTATGGACCTGCACCCCGGCGTGGTGAAGTCTTATTAACAAGTGTATTGAGCATTGCGTGTAATAAACTTGCCGACATGTGAAGTTAATCTAATAGCGGCTGTTTCCCGTTAATAGACCTCCATTTCTGATGCCCGGATCATTAAATGTGATGCCAGGCTCATGCTTTTTTTTCTCGAAGTGATGTTGCTACGCCTTTCAGGGAGCGGCTAAATAACGCATCTTCTGTGTACGCTTTGTTTTATTGCTTGTTCCCATTTGCTTTATTCAAGGGACACCAAAGGCAAATGGCAAGGGATACTATAGACTGGTCAACTGCCTTCTTGAAATCTGCTGGCAATGCTTGTCGGCGACAAAAGAGGAAGTTGGCCGATTAGCGAAAAAAAAAATAAGAGCGAACTTTCTTCTTCCGATTGCTCGTCTATGTTGTAATAACGTTTACGCGAACGTTTAACGTTACGGATTTAGCGATAGTCTCTTGGAGATATTATTTCTTGCTTTTCTTCAATAAAGCCCCATATAAATGCCAACAGGCAGGTTAAAGAAAAATAAATATCGAGCGTACAGTGGTGCTGCTATTTTTCTGATATCGAGTATTCGACTAGTCCCTTGCCGTGTTCATAACCTGTGACGTCACAGAAATCTGTTCATCTTGAATCTGACTGCAGCGTGAAGACCCGTCTTTCGCTTTTACATCGTCTTTCTCTTACGCTGACCGTCTCCTCAGGGCAAACAGGCCACATATGCTCTATTTCATAAAAGCGTAATCTGCCAGCCTTACTTCTTGGCTTCATATTCACCTTCGGCGAATATGAAGGAAGTGAGCATGGAAGTGAAGGCCGGGAGTCACAACATCACGTCAGATATACAGCTTGATAAAAACAGGGGACGCATTCACGAGCTACCGCTTTCGCAGGTACTTTCGTTTTTGGGCCTGACTTAACGTACACCGCGACGCCTCGCCACAGTGGACGGGTAGCGTTGTGTCATTCGACTAGAAAACTAATTATGGGACATGAAAATAAAACTGATGAGAGATCTGCCCTTGCTTTATTTAATGCCCCCTTCTGGCTGGTTTCGTCAACTCTCACTGAAAATCGTGCTCTTTAAAGTTATCTATGTGGAGTAGGTGGTGTGCAAAAACGGGCGGCGTTGACTTGTTTCCTGCTCTTATAATCGCTTCCGGCGCATAGCATCGGTCAAAGCTTAGTCTTCGAGATCGGGTGCTGTTACGCGAGAGGTAGCCGTCGCTCGGGCTTCGATTTGTACTCCACCAATACGAGGGGAGCCGGACCGTCGCAACTCTGCTCGGGCCGCGATGTGTGAAAATTAGAAGGGGGGTGGGGCAGTTCTACAACAGCAAATTTTACTGGGAGAACACGACTATTTTGAAACGTTGGAGAGCTCACTTTAGTCTCGGAGACCGCATATGATCAGCCGCCTTCGAGAAAGGAGCCGACGTGAGAACGCCGGTCTCGGAGGCAACTCCCAAGAAGAGCGTGAACCTTCCCGGAGATGAGTGTTCGAACGCTTGAATTGAAACTGATCACGCGTTCTGCCCATAACACTCACGACAGGTGGTAAACGAATTAGTGGGACGGGCGTAACATTCGCTACATGTGGCTCCACATGAGAGCGTCACTGGCCACGTGAAACCAACGTATTCGGGACCCCTGCTATCCGTCGCTGCCATTTCTTTCAGGCATAAGCCACGGGAGAACGAGACAGGCAGCCTAGGCAGAATGGTACACGCAACGCCCCACTGCAAGCTCCCTTTTGTGATCTGAAAACGGAGCTGTTCATGCAGGATGCAGTACATGTAACGCGACCGTAATTGATGAACGGCTACTCGACATGTTCGCTTCATGCGGTCCTCTCGCGAGACGTCTCGATGAAGGGGGGAGATTGATCGATGAGGTAAGGATAATATATAACTGGAGCATGCGAGCGTCGTGAGAGCTTTGCGCCCGTTTTGTTGTCATTCAAAGAAATGCGATATTAGGACGTGACTGCGCAGCGATGCTCTTAAACAGAAACTGCTGCATAAGTGAGCTCTATTTTCCGATCAATCAGTGGTTAGGAGTGTCGTTTTCTGCGTGCCTAGCTACGTTTCCCGGGACGTAGACTTCTAACGCTTTATCCCCGAAAAAGATGAAACAGCCTGCCCCTTATTGATAAAATAAAGAAGAGAAACAATAATTTTAGACTTATATATAGAGGCTCCTTTTTTTTTTTTTTCGAAAGCCTATCTCAACTTCTTTGCAACGAAAATTGTGATTACTATTATCAAAACAAATGAAGGCCAAATTTTGCTTACTGAATCTCGCGATCTATCGCGGTGCCGGTGACGTCAGTGCGACGCCGCGGTCTTTATTGTGAGCTCGCATATTTTCGGCCTTTCCGCGCAGAAAAATGTTTCCGAAATTTGTTAGGTTGAGTGCGTGGGGGGCGTACTTTCGAACCCAGTGTGACCCTTCTTCGTTTATAAGCGCTTGACTGACGCCTACTCGACTCTCTTAAAAGTCATGACGTCACAATGAGGTGGTGAGGGAATTCCAACATGGTGGCGCCACCCACCTTACGATTCTGCGCCTGTTTCTGGTTTATAAAGACAATCTGACCACGATAGGAGTTGCCTATTTGGTGTCCCGTTAAGTGTATAAGTCTACCAGTCTATAGCCTAGCCCATATATTTTCCTTCGGTGTCTCTTTGATGACGGTGTTGCCAAGTGGTGCATCGGCTTACCTCAGTGTTGCGCAGGTGGTCGCTACGAGACACGTTTGTTGAGACGTTGGCCTTTGAACCTTCTTCCCTTGCCTGTACAGAGCCGCACGTGACAATGTTTCGGACCTTCCAAGATTTTATCTCGGTATATCTGTGGACAAACTGTATATCGATCAACCATTGCCTGTATCACAGCTTTGGTTGTCTTTCTTTTTCTTTCTCTTGTTACTAATATGCGATAACCAAGTGTAAGAAATGTAGCCGCGGCTTCCTATACATATTACTACAAAAAAAGAATTATACATACATCTATAAATACTATACATATTATACATAAATCTACACATGAATAAAATATCTTTCCTTCTGTATGTCGATTGTGTGGGCTCATTTACTTGCGCTCTTATCAGCGTGCCGCGCCTGGCTGTGGACGTCGCACTTTCATTTCACCTTCAACTGCAACTTTATTAGTACTTCTAGCATACACTAAACATAGCTACGTGGCAAATCCTGTTCTTGTCTTTAAGCTAGTACGCTATAGCACTGACCACTTGTATCACTCGTCCAAACATTGCATTTCCAGTAGCTAACGCATTCATGACAGTTCAAGCACAAAACACAGTGTCGGAAACTCGCCGAGGGGAGGGGGGGGGGGGGGTGAGGCAGATTCAGCCAGGGAAAAGAAAGAAAAAACGAAAGTCGGATAATAACGGCAAGCTGTATTCAGGTCAAGTGGTCATACTACACAATGGCTTGTTTCTCGTGTTTTCGCGATCATGCATATTATTAGTAGGTGAGGACACAGTGCGACTTTGGCGAAAACTGGAAAACAGAAGACATTGCACTTGCTCTGAAAATTGGCTTTATTGCACTGCTAACTCGCCCCTTTCATGCGCACAAGACTGCCATGTCAAGAAAACGCGTCAATAGATTTACGCTCTCACCGAGTATCACCTAACTTGCCCAAGTCATGGGTCTCATTTTATTCAGCAATGTTAAGTTTGAAGAGGAGAAATAAACGGCAAAGTTAAGTATTTGAATTACGTTACCTACAAGACTTAACTACAATATCGTTTTTCCTTTGCAACGCGGTATTTTTGTCTTGCTTCCCATCAATGTGCACCATTCTTCAACCTTATTGAGCCCATTTTGAGCAACACTAACTCTGTCGCTCTGCCCTGATGACTGCGTTAAACACACTCATCGATAACCAGACGTCAGCCATGCAACGCCTCTTGCGTCCGACTGCCAAAGAAAGGTGCAAAATGCTGAAAGAAATAAGGAAGAAAACTTGAGATAGAGAATTATAACAAGATCACCATCGGCATGCAGAAGCTAAAATGCTGCTGCTACTTCAAGGAAAGAGTCTTTTAAACTATTCCAACGTGGTTGTTACATGTGTCCCGCAACTAACATTTCCTGTAATTCTTATTGCGATAGCAATTATATGGACACTCGAGGCCCATTTCCGTCATCCCCATTGCCGTAATGTTCTGTACAAGAGAGGGGTGTTTATTATCAGAGAAAAGCTGAGAGGTCGGCCTGAAGCAATGTTCTGACCTGCTACTCGGCGTTGGAAGAAGGGGAAAGTGTGTCGAAAGTAAAATGGAGAGGACGTTGATTACGAGGATGAAGATGGTGGTGAAAATCTTGCACGCTCCAAGACTCTTCAAAGTCTCTTGTACAGTCAGCTCATACAAAAACTTGTTGAGGGCCTTCAGACTGTCAAGCTGATGACGAGGATCAGGCGAAGGTCCTAATAAAACATTTTCAAAGTCCACGTTGCATAACATCGCGGCTGCGTGCCGTATGCTGTGAGTGCGAGTGAAAGCAAAGGTGAACCGCGATGGATGGTGGTTCGATTTCGCGGGCGCACGTGAAGAAGGCAGGGACGAAGCGCGCCGTCTTCCATCGCGCGCAAGGCAGCAGAGGGCATTCACTCCTGCGGCGGCTGAGCGTAGCGCGGCCGCCTGGGCCCAATCTTGAAAGACATCTGCGGTCGGCACAGAGTCTAGGTTCGCCTAGGGCTGATGGCTTCGTGTGCGCTGTGTTCTCGCCGCTTAGTTCGCGTCGAAGCGAGAGGCAGCGCGAAGGTCAATTCGCTCGCTGCTGCTGCCGATCTTCTCACGACCCAACGAGTGTCCGCACTCGTCCAGTTAGACATGTTTCTGCTTGCCTGTGCACCCGTGACACCATGCTTCCTTATTTAGCTAGTATGCGAATATTTACAGGTTTACACATGCCGTATAACTATCATCGTCATACTTCATATTGCTGTCTAATAACTTGCTATCACAATCGGTGCTTCGCTTTTCAGGTGAAGCTGCGACATATTTTATTTTTGCTTTCTTCGTTTCTCTCTTTTTACTGCATTGTGTTTTCGTAGTGTGTCTAACGACTTTCTTGTAATGATATCTTCTTTCCCCAGAAGCAAGGTTCTGTGCTTGAAAAACTTAAGGCACACTCAACTTGTGCGTTAAATCGTGAGGAAGCTAAAATCACGCAGATTTTGATTCAACATGATTCCGCGCGTGCATGCTGCTACAGGAGGAGAGGACACTATAAAAAGCATAATCCCGTGCCACAGTCACCATACTTTTCTCGGTCAAAGTGTCGTCAGCCCTCTTGAATTACAGTGTCAGCGCGGTCAGAGCATCTCAAGGTACCCCACTGGATAAGGCGCCCGGCTCGGTTGTTGGAGGTGCGCGGTTCGATCCCCACCGCGGGACACCCACGTAAGACGGACACAAGCAACTTCCCCACGTCCTGCTTAGCAGGGTTTCGTTGTTTGAGGGAGGTTTGCATCAAACCGCTACGCTGCGAAAAAATGAAAGCAAACAAAGCAACACGCATCTCAGCCGTGCTGACTGTGCTTCTTAGCCTCGGTGACTTGACGATAGGGCTGTGATGTTCGAGTGGTCGACCGCCACTTCAGACCACAAGATTAGTGTATATCAGTTGCGGTTCATTCCTTGCAGTAAAAACAAAACATAAAAAGCGACCGATTCATCTTGTTTATTTACTTTTCAGACCGCGAGCAAGTAGAGTAAGCGGAATTTTGGTTGCATTATACTTCAAGCAAGAGAAAGAAAAAAGGATGCATAGAAAGACAGGGAGGTTAACCGAGGCAGTTCCGGTTGGCTACCCTGCACGGGGGGAAGGGTGAAGCAAGACGTAGTAGCCGATAAAGGGCCTCTGACTGCAAAGGTCTGAACGCGACATCAGTCGTCGAGAATAAAGTTTATTCCTCCGCCTCTTCGTCCACCAACGCTGTATCGCTAACTTTCAAAGAAAAAAAAAATTATGGGATTTAACGTGCCAAAACCACTTTCTGATTATGAGGCACGCCGTAGTGGTGGACTCCGGAAATTTCGACCACCTGGGGTTCTTTAACGTGCACCTAAATCTAAATACACGGGCGTTTTCGCATTTCGCCCCCATCGAAATGCGGCCGCCGTGGCCGGGATTCGATCCCGCGACCTCGACTTTCAAAGAAATGACTTCAATGCCATGGAACGTCGGTAAGAGTGAGTACCGCACATAATACAGTGACAAAGGGAGTAGCGCTACTTCCTGGCATAGTAAGTTCCTCGCACGTTATCAACACACACCTACCCCAACTTACACTCACACTTACGCCCACTCTATCGACCGTGTATGAAAAATGAGGGAATCCGCGCATTCCCGGACCAATGCGCCGAATAACAGGTGACGGACAACACCAACAGCACTCGTATGTTCGAAGTTGAACGTTTTTTGACGGTCTGCTGAGTAAGCGTCTGACTTGCGATAAGGCGTATTTGTTACAAGCTATTAAAAATTATGCGTGACTCTGCTATCGCAAGCACCAGAGACCAGCGGAAATGGGGGAAGGCCAATAAATAGTGCCAAAGCGCACACTTAGGCTAACTTTTTTTGTTCACTGCGAGAAAGAGGACCGCCGAAGCGAGAGCGCGGGTATTTATCGGAGAGCAATGACGTCACATTACGTGTGTCCGCGCCGCTCCTTCTCTCCCGCTAGGCTCCACGCGCTCTCGCCGCGTCGCTATGCGGCGCGATGCTCTTTTTATTCGCAACTTTCACGGCCTATAGAGGGCACCACCTTAAATCCAACATGGCTGTCCGAGAGATTAAGAACTAGAGCAGTCGGTGCAGTGCTGCGGTCGTCTTGCTCAGTGGCATGTTGTTTCGCGTCGTCATGTTGAAATCTCTCTTCAATTTACACGCCCGCTGTCGTTAGCCTGCGTAGTGGCTCATATTGGGCGAGCAGAACGCAGGATTCGAAGCCTGCTTGAAGGCGAGGAAGTCCTAAACACTGGTGATCCTGTGTGTTGCGGCATAAAAGTGTGCACGTGGACGTCCGTGACTGTTGAAAGCCTTTGCATACGAACTTCGCGGCTTCGAAGCAAACCACATGAGCTGTGATTTCAGTTTTGCCGCGACGGTGTTATTAATTGAAGTGAGCGTGCTTTCTATTTGCTATTCTATTAATTTAACCTCTTTGAACGGGTACCATGAACTTTTATACGATGTGGTGCTCTCTGCAAGTTGTTACTCAGACCGCTTGAATAAGCCGCCGCGCCGAGAAAAAAGAAACTTTCCTGGTATCGCGCGACCGAAGTCCTTTACATCGACGGCGTGAAAAGCAGCGTTTTGTGTGCGAAAATTTCTTGTCTAGTTATCCCTGCCTGCGTTCACAAAGCTGGATGTTGAACACGAGAAGTAAACAAAAAACCATATCTGACCGCTTTTGCGAGCTAATACGATAACCGTTCACCCTTGTAATTTGGTTATTGCGCATTATGCGTGCTGTGCAAGCTACAGTCTTGCGGTAGTTTTACATCCTGCGTGAGTCCTACCGCGTCTTGAGCAATACATAGCCGATATTTACGGGTCCGCGGCAATGCTCGCTTCATTCTTCCAGTTATCTTCATAAAATAATATGCACGCAGATCAGCTGAGAGTTCGCGACGCGAACACTGCACAGTAGTTTAACGTTTGTTGAACTAGGATTTGTTACCTTACGAGTGCAGTCATGCGTGCCTGTGCACACGTTACAGCCGCGTATGGAAGTAGCAGACGAGGTACGAATTCCAGGTCCCTCTACGCCTGCGTCACTTTGCTTCGAAGCACAAATGAGAAACTCATCTCTGTGTTCCAAAATGGTGGAGTGTCAAGCCGGCGTTGCAGAGCACGAATGCATGAACGAGAACAAGAAATTTTGAAGCAGGTACAAGGCTTCACGGAGAATGTTTGCGCTCCAACGTAGCCGCAAAGGCATGGGTGGCAAGAACGCAAGCATCAATCACCCTACAACACATTTGAGTTAAGATTGTGCTTTATTTCTTTCCCTGCACGTAATATAGAGCTATCTCTGTGTCTTTATGGAGGTGCGTCTATTCGCGATTTCAATTGCTCGGAATCGTCACTCATCTGTCGTATTCCAAAAAAAAGTCCTCCGGCATGAAGTGCGCACTGCAAACCTTCATCGCTTCTGTGACAGCTTTGCCAATCCGCAGCTAAATAATCAATTTCTTCCTCATGGACGCAGCCGGTGGGAATGAGTGAAGGCTCACCTCACCTACCGCATAACTACCTCTCGGCACCCATTGCGGCACGCAACAAATACGGTTACTTCTATGTTTGCTCATTCTGAGCATGTTAACTGTCCTTCAGGATCCCACGGGAGCTTTAAACGCGTTAAAACATCAACCAAAAGTGAAGGAAAAGCGCACACAACACCAATACGCTACCCGAACGGGCGGCAGCCAGCGGCGAGTATAATCTTTCGATTGTTTCCGGCCGCCGCCGCACGACGGCGCCACCGTACGTGAAAGTTGCGAATACTCTGCTTTGACTCGCTCTCAGCTCTCTCTCCCCCAGCTCGGCGAAGCTGCGGACGTCAAGAGAAACCCAGCGAGGTTCTAACAGCTCCACTGTAAAAGCACAGAACATCTACGTTTCAAGCTTTGTGCGCGGCAAGAACAAATTTATCGCAACTAAGCAAATTATGCAGAACATAAACAATCAGTCAATGCACCGAAGAACGTCACTGGGTCTGAAACATGACAAGCCGCTGTTTCAAAGTCATTGGCAAATAAAGAACAAAGAGCAAGATACATTCATACAGATTTAATTCAGAAGTTAAAAGTATGGACAGCTTGAAAAACATTTCTAGTCCCACTGTTAGTACAAGCACTGTATAATCTGCTCGCACCATTTGGAGAAGGCGTAATGAGCTTCGAAAGCAAATACATGTCTTCGGAAGCTATGACCAAAGCTTCCTGTCGTCCTCCCAGTCACTGTCTACGATGTCCGCCAAAATAGAAGGTTGCTGGGCCGCTCAGGCGTCATGCACATCCGCTGTAAACACGGAGACAACAGACGCAGCAATGAACGCGTCAGCAAGCGATCAAACATGATGGCACCCACGGATTTGCCGTGAAGAGGGTCTATGCGGAGACCACTCCTGAGACCGTCGTCAGCTAGGCAGCTTGGATTTTTGGCCTAGCAGAGGTCTACTGCACACAGAATATTGGAGCGCAAAGCTTAACATTGAGAGAACTGGTTCCAAGGCTCTCATCTTCGACACTGGCTGCCTGCATGGTCATTGATGGCGAGCGTGTCGTTCCCGTTTCTCGCAAAGAACCAACGTTGTCTGTTCCTGTCATCCTTTGTGTAACGAAGCCATCGTCCAGGCCCTCTCGCAACAAGGCAACATTCTCTCTGCCCCCAGTAGTTTGATGGCCTAAGTGTGAACAGTGGCCGTGCTACAGCGTGCCACCTGGACACGTTCCGAGTCACCGTCTAGAATTATGCATTCAAAGGTAATGAATTGTAATTATCAGCCATTATTATTGACAAACCATGTTTGACCTATACACTGCTATTTTTGAAAAATGCGGTGTTGTTGTGGTCGGAAGTGACTTTCGCCAGCGCCACCTAGATGATGTTGCTTTCGCACGGTAGGTAAGCCCTCTGAGAGAGAAGGGGTTCGATGTGAACAGGAAAGGTTGGCGCTATCTTCCGCAGCCCTTGAGGAAAGATGGCTCATAAAATAAAGGTTGTGACATTCCTCCTCGCCCGGCCTCTCCTTCTTCTGGTGTCCTCGCCGCTTGCGCTTTCCCTCGTCGCTCGCCCTCGCAGTTTCCTCGTTCACACGGGGGCGCACGGCGTCGCCCATAGAGTTACGTGAGGTGAGACGTTAAAAATTGTTGGTGGGTGTTCGCGCATGGATTTTTAACATATTTTAGACTTGTTTATCGCGTGCCGTGCTAGTTGCGTTGACGGAACGCTATGAAACTGGCAGAAACAGATGAGGATCTTTGCGCTTTTTTGGCAGAGTAAGTGCGCACTTGTTTAGCCGCTTCGGGTTGGCTGCCTGCTTTCAGTTAGAATCCTTTTGAGGCTAGTTTCGTGGACCATTTCCTTTTAGTGTCGAATTCAAGCACAGAAATCAGAGATCTTTGTCTCGCCAATAATGTATACGTAATGTCTACGATGGTTGCTATACCTGCCAGAGCTCTGTTTGAGTATTATGTCGTCTACGACCGGTGAACCTGCAAGCAAGAGTAGCGTCGCGGCTTGCACGGATCACAGCAGTCCCCAGAATCATAAATCCAGGTGCGGAGCAATGGGAGGCACTGCTGGCCAGCGACCGCTGCGAGGACCAAATCGGTCGCGTGGAGCGAGCACGCAGGGCAGCTGAGGCCGTTGGAGCCCTGGACAAAGGGTCCCACCCATGCTAAACCCAGTCAAGAGCGTCCAAGAAGACCCTGACGGACTACAACGAATGACCTTGCAGAGACCAATAAATGTATTTAGTGATAAGGATGATTATTATGCACAGGTCAAGACGCTTCGCGGGTCATTTTTATTGCATTGATCATATTATTTATTTAGCTATCTAAAGACGCTTGCCCTGCGGGAAAGGGCTGCGATGAAGTCAAAGCTTCACCGGTACACGCAAAGGCGTTGTCAGCCCTCTCGCTTAGGAGTACAAGCACTCTGTTAGGGGGAGTAGAAACACTCGGTTTGTAGGAGTAAAAGTACTCGGTTTGGAGGAGTAGAAGCACTCTGTCTGGGAGAGTACTATTACCGTTGTGGTAGAGTACTAGAAGTACTAGCACTTCCTTGCGGTGGTGTAATAAAATTGTCAGAGGGGGTTATTCTACTCTCTCTCAAAGGGGATGTATCTACTCTCTAGAAGGGAGTGAAATATGGGACAAGCAGATACTCCCTCGAAGAGAGTTCCCGGATTACGAGGTCGACGCTGTTCCCGTGGTAGCCTTCGACGCTGGCCCCTTTCATCAATTCGTTCAGCTTGACAGGGTCATGTTGAGGTAGAGTGATCTTCGCGGTAACAGCCGCTTCTACGGAGGGCGGCGGCTGTTGTCGCCTCGAAGGGAGCTCCTTTGTTTGCGCGTCACAGTCTATATTGTGCACCGTCGTCGTCTGGGCGCGCGCTAATGACAGTGCCAACATTTTTAATCTAAAAACGTTGGACAGGACCGCCTCGTGGCAAACATCTAAGGATTGATCATCACCGTATTGAGGCGTCACAATAAGCTTACCCATGCCTGAGCTCCGTACCCCGTGAACAAAGAAAAAAAATAGCTCTATTTGTACACTTTGGCACCTTCAGTAACCTTAAAAGCAATCCCTAGTATAAAACAGAATAAAAACAGAGTTCTTCAATGACGCGGGTAGCCACGAAACGTAGACAAATCATGTCGAATCCCTTGCGAATGCCACGCCTCAGCGACTCGACAGCCAACTGTCATAGTGGCGAGTACGCCGAGACGCGGAAAAGAAGACAAAAAATGAGAAAAAGCGCAGAAGAAAAAACCACGCCACGGCGTTCAACCAATCAGGAGACGCAGGCCTTCTTTCCTGCCTCCTCTCATTGCATTGCGAAATGCATCACTGTTCTAGTTACATTTGTGCTTGAATACATAATACAGCGGTTTCTTAAAAAGGTACCTGGAACGCCGATGCATTTCTTCGGACATCTTGAAAATTAATATCTCGGAACTGGTGCTGTACAGGGAGAGAGAGTAAAACTTTATTCAATGTAAATAAAATAAGGCACGATGGTTGGAGCCCCTATTCCAAGGCCCCACTGGCACGAGCGGCTCGTTCTAAGTGGATGCGCCGTGCGAACTCAGCGGCTATAATTCGTAGATCGAGATATGTGGTGTAAGTTCATTAACTACAAAATATAATTATCGTAATTACGTTATTTATTCAAATGAACATTTTTATTTTTCGTAGAAGTAATAGCCGCCGCCTTATCGAGTAATCTAGTTCAAGGGTTAGAATTGTGCTATCTGCCATAGGCAATCCTTAAAAAATTCGGCGCAACTAAAACAAAAACAACCTATATATTTAGAAACATAGCGTGGCAGACAGCAATTGCGACGCGAGAAACTCGTTTGGACCTTTCCGTCGCGTCGCGTGCGCACAATGCCCTCTGGAGCGCCCTGGGCGTCCTCACATTAGCCTCTTCACAGCTGTAATTATCCGTGACCCCCCACAAAAAACATTGCAGCAACTTACCCGCTACTAACGGCGCTTACCCTTCTACTAACGTGCAAGTTCTGCGGAGAGCTAGATATAACGGTAGCGAGGGGGCAGGAAGAAGAGGCAGAGAATAGGTAGAATCGGCGCAGTCGTGAAACGCCATGCAAATTTGTCAAGCCGACAAATGACTCAGGGCGTGCCGACGCAAAGCCGCATGAAATCATCATAGGGTCTAGGTGACACTGCGGAAGCGGTCGCACGTCAAATCAACACTACTGTGCCCGCCGCGGTAGCTTTGCAGCTATGGTATTGCTTGAGATCGCGCGTTCAATCCCGATTGCGGCAGACTCATTTCGACGGGAGCTAAACGCAGACTCTCGTGCGCTTAGATTTAGGTGCACATTAAAGAACACCCGAGTGTCAAACTTAATCCGCAGTTCGCCTCTACGCCATGCCTCGTAATCTAATTGTATATTGGCACGTACAGCCCCATAATTCCGCCAACACGTACGTTACCTGGACGTGTATTTTCCTGGCGGTCCACAAATTATCTTGCGTGTTATATACGCGTGCTGACGTACAAGGTCCCGGATGGGGTAGGTCTGATTGAAACTCAAGCGAGCCTTGTCAAGCATGATTCAAAATGCGGCAGTGCGACTTGGAACGACGACATATACTATATATTTTCGAAGAGCTGACAAGAACACAAGGCACTTACTTACAAGTGGACAAGCAGGTCATGTTTTCGTATGTATCTTACATGCGCTGCCCTTCTTCCTGATTATTTTGCTCTTCATTTTCATGGTACAATACGTATATATTTCTCGTTCTTATATAACAAATAATCCCCGGTGGAATGTCAACGTTCGTCGTTGTCTTCGATTTGTGCCCTCATCCCATAAGTCACACTATTACATACGGAATTATGCGTGCAGAACTAGCTACAGTCAAATCTCTGACATTACTTGCCAGTTTTTATTACTGTATGCGCACAATGTTGCGCACAAAACTTGGTCTGGATGTGGCGACGAAATTTTTACTCTCGATCACGCTTATACGACTAAGGGAGCATAGGAATAACTTAAGCGCTGACTATGGGTCCGCAAGTCCTGTAAATATTTGCCTTTGTTTGACAAGGCAATCGTTTTGTATTACATAAGGACATTTTGGCATGTGAATCAGTGAAAACTAGCTTCATTCAGAAGGCAGGTGAAGCTTGCATCACAGTGTCCCTTCAGCTGATTTGTCGTGGAGTAAGATACATTCTTTTTTTTAGAAGCGCGATCGGCCCTGCTTTGAGGGATGTGTTGTTGAACTTTACGCATTTTGATGCCGTTTGTCACTTCTTGTTTACCCGTCGGGGTTGCTTAGTGGATTTGGTGTTACGCTGCTAGAAGCACGAGGTCGCGGCATCAAATCGCAGCCGTTGTGGCAACATTTCAATGCGGGCGAAATGCAAAAAAAGCTCGTGTGCCGTGCATTAGGTGCACGTTAATGACCCCCCCCCCCCCCCCCCGCCTCCCAACTTCGTCTGCCACAGTCTGCCTCATATCATGGTTACGGCTAGTAAACTCCAAGAATTTTACTTTGATTTTTGTTCTCTTTTTCTGAATTTTCATCAGTGCGAAGTGGCTTTCGTTGAGCTGTGGCGGCTGCGCTCTTGGTTCAGCTTGCTTTTAAAACACGTTTTTGTTCGAATAATCTTTCAATTGCCAGTTGGCGCTCGTGGCATCATTTCCTCGCCGTGCTTGTCTTTTCGCGCTGCGCTCATTTTACCATGGATCTGTGCCAACTCGCCCAATTGGGAACCTTGCCACGCTTTTGTGCGTTTCGTCTCCAGTTACAAACGCTCCGCACGTTCCGCCGTCTCCCGTGGACGCGTCTGTCATAATCAGCCTGTTTATATTCAAGCTGTACTTCCCTCTCTCCCTCCCCCGCCTTTTTTCCATCTCCTAAAAGACACGTCGTCTTGATGTCCGTATCCTATACATGACGCGCGCTCGGGACATGTAGCTTGTCGCGAGCGTTATACGTGCATCTCTTAGACCATAGCGCGAACACCTGGGACGCGCTTAAAACGCAGTGCCCCTTACACTGCTCCATTTAAGGGAGTTCACTGCATTGTCGTGTTTTGTTGGAAGTGGTCGATAATGCAATCAAGACATTCGAGCCTATGGTTACCCTAACGGTTTACGTTACCCTGATATCACTGTTAACAAGGCTTCCGCCCTGTGACATTCGGAACGCCATTAAATGAAGTGTAGTTTTTAGTCAGCCTTTCTCATCGCTGTCTTTTTTTTTTTGACGAAGAAAATAGGGGCAGAAACAGTGAGAGGGCTTGCTCTTGTAACCGTCTCTTTAATGCTTGAAGCCGCGTTGAGAACTACGGCGAGAAAATATCAGTACGTGTGAAAGGGGTAGTGACATAGAGAAACATGGTGAGGCAGTGAGCAACTTATCGTAGCTGAGAGGCTATATAGCTCTGAAGACAAAGGACCGTTAACATTTTATGCCCCATATATTCATGCCGGGCGGTTGGCTTTTCTGAGTCGCCAAAACAAGCATAATTAAACACCACTGTATGTGAAACGCAGCGAGTCGTAAGAGAGGCGGCGGTCTCTTCTAAGCAGCGCGGGAGTAAAGACACATCAAGTTAAAGCGTTCGTCTGTACAAGCGTGGTACAAGAAGCAGTGACCGCGTAAAGCTCACTTAACCCTGTGTGCATGTGTAGTGCTCCCTTCAGACGACGCGTTAAGTGTCCTTTTCATCGACCATTACAGCAACTGGCATACCAACGAGAGAACAGATGGAACGTTTGCGGCATGCTCTATGAACGAAGAATAGGGAAGCAGCCCAAAAGGAGCCGTCGTGAAGCCTCTTAAACAACCTGATTCTGACGACCTCGGCCGCTGAAGTCCAGCCATGAGGCTGTTTTGGTCCTATATGTTCAAGACCATAGCCCATGAAGATGAGTGGTGAGGCCCAAGCTAGGTATGTCGCTGCGGGGAATTAAGTCTGATCAGTATACTAAAGAAACAGAAAAAGCGAGATTACATAAATAAGAAATCAGAAGTTCATCACTAGCATGTTTGCATGAGCCCGTCGCAGGCGGATCGAGTCAGAAGTCGAGTTGATATAGCCCCACCCTACCGCGTTTACATGCATTTTGCCAAACGGGCTCACCGCTCCCTCGACTCGACGCTCGCTGGGTCCAGTTCGCTAGCGTTAACAGGAACACAACGACCGTTTTTGTGTTTTTCCAGCAAGCCCACTCGGCCCCATTTTATGGGGTCCATGTAAACGTGTAGCATCATCACTATGACATCAAAGCACCAACTCGCCAAACAGTAAGTCTTGCGCAGCTACATGACTTTGCAAGCAGAATGCCGCCGATCAGTCGTTGACATCAGAGTTGTGGAGTGGGGCTCTCCGTTCCATTCCCACTCCACTGGGGAAAGCGGAAATATCTAAGAATTCTTCTCCTTTTAACTCCTCGGATTGGTGAAAGTTGAATAATTCTCACTCCGGGAGTAGCTGAGCCATTCCTGCAATTCCAGTAAATAAAACGCTTTCTCTATTTGCTTACTACAGCTAAAACTCGATCTAATAGAACCTGATTTTACGAAGTTCCCGATCTAACAAAGAAATTTACATTCCCCGGCAGGTGTCCATAGGGTTCAATGTTATCATCAACCCGAATTAACGAAACAAACTTGGCCGAACTCTACTTAACGAAGTTTCTCCTGAAATAGATGAGTAAAAAAAGCGGTGATTTCTTTCTAATTTTCATACAGACGGGTTCTTCTTCGAGCGAGAACTCTAAAGCTATCGCGTTAAAACATTTAGGCGTCATGGTCACATCCCTAGCCTTATTTCGATGAGGCTGCACGCCGCGCCCATGTGCACGGAACAGCCGACTCAACACCGCCTCGGTAAGGGCGGCAGTGATTGCTTTCGTTATTTCATGGTTTATGCGACACGTGGCTGGATTAGCGGCAAATAATGCCGCGGTAGCCTTTACGGGCCGCTATACGTTACAATTTCAGATTTCGAAAAACCGAAACATTTCTTTCTCAATTTTACGAACTTCCCGATTTGGCGAAATAATTCGAGCGCGGTCATCACTTCGTTAAATCGTGTTTCAACTGTGCTTGCTCCTTGCGTGCCCCGTAACTAAAAGAAAAGTTTAGAAGTCGTAACATCGTTACAAATAATGTAACGTGCATTTTTTTTCGCACAAGGAACGGGATGTTTGTGGACCGTTACCTGTGCAGCCCGTTGTTGCCTGTAATCTCTACTGCTTTAAAGTGAAGAGTTCATTGAGAGAATTTCTGGACTTTCCTGACCGTGGCTGGGAGCTGCTGCTTGCCAAATGCTCACATAAAAAAAAGAAAACAGAGTCACTGTCCAAAGGTAAGCCGGAACCTCGGTCCTCCGGCACAGCAATCGAATGCTCTATAGCCATTAGGCCACAATGGAACGCACGTTTCTGTTGCGCCAACACGATCTAGCTCTCTTGAGATCATAGAGAGTTTTAGATTAGGGGACGCAAGCGGCTTGCGTACGCAAGAACTAGGAGCCGTGGTACTGCGCATGCGCAGACCGGTGCGTCGGGTCGTGTGCATGCTGTAAGATTTTTCGGACGATCTCGCCGCTGCCACCATTTGTAAGATTTGGAGTCGGGCTTGTAGGACGATCGGAGGAACTTGGGGCGACAGGACTAGGCGAGCAGGATTTATTTACAGTTTTTACAGTTGAACATGGAGTACATTTACACAGTCTAGCGTGACTCCCAAATGAAGCCCGCAAGACGAAGCATACAGCAAACGAGCACACAGCTCACGAGTACATCGACGAGCACAGAGCACGACGACGAGCACACCCTAGCAGCCGACAACAGCCGCTTATAACCACTCCGTTCGACGTAATCGTTCGACGTCACCGTAGAAAGTCCTCGTGGTCGCCTTTGTGAGAAGAGGGTAGGGGTTTTACACACACACACACACACCGCACAGGTTTCGGTGCTCTCTCCGAGGACCGACGACATTTGCAGCGCAGTCGTCGTGGTATCCATTGTCTGGCGTCCCCGTAGTCAGATGGTCACGCCCGAACCCAGCCGGCGCCTCTGCATTCCAGAGCTGCCATAGTCCGCAGTTCTCCAAAGGAAGTTCACGGTTGGTTAGCGCTGTCCTCGCTGGTTCTCTGAAGGGCGCCACCACCCTGGATTGATCGACGCACCTGCAGCGGGCTGAAATAACTGCAGGCCGATCCTAACAATGCACAGTACCGTCGCCCCTAGTTCTTGCGTACGCAAGCCGCCTGCGTCCCCTAACCTAAATCTCTCTAATCGCCGCGTGTGTCGCATTGCGTAGCAATGATGCACGAGTGGCGCGTGGCATGAGCAAATTGATAGCATTCGATTGACCGCATCACGAAAGCTTATAATTCGCTTCCCGTAGATTCCAAGATGCGCTTTGGATCGGCCAAATTTTTAAACTGTTTCATTACAGCTGGAAACGCCCTCATTTTCTGTGCTTTTAAATTTTATCGTTTTATTTCAATACGTATAGGAGGCGCAACGTATACCGCGATGCATAAATTTATAGCCTGACCGCTTGTGTTTAGAACGAATGTAAAACAGTAGTAATTGATCTGAGAGTTTTTGAGAATTGCTATGTGAAACTTCAACGAAACACTTCAAGGAACACGAATGTAAGTAATGATTTGCTATTTTTAGTGTAAGTATACTGAGAGTAAAAAAAAAGAAATCTGGAATATACAAATATGCACCTGTCTCCTATAGTATATACCTAACTTTTGTAAGGCAGATCACGCAAAAAAGAACTATTATACATGGCTTTTTTTAGGCTCGTATAGCGCAGCTCAGAACGAGCAAAAAAGGAAGGGGGAAGGGGTAATGAAAAGGAACGCAGAACAGGGTGAGCGCTAGTGGCAGTTTGGGCGAGTTGAAATGTCATGACTTTTTTAGTCTTGTATAGCGCAGCTCAGAACGAGCAAAAAGGAAGGTGGAAGGGGTAATGAAGAGGAACGCAGAACAGGGTGTGCGCTAGTGGCAGTTTGGGCGAGTTGGTATGTCATGACTTTTTAGGCTTGTATAGCGCAGCTCAGAACGAGCAAAACGGAAGGTGGAAGGGGTAATGAAAAGGAACGCAGAACAGGGTGAGCTCGAGTGGCAGTTTGGGCGAGTTGGTATGTCAGGACTTTTTTAGGCTTGTATAGCGCAGCTCAGGACGAACAAAAAGGAAGGCAGAAGGGGTAATGAAAAGGAACGCAGAAGAGGGTGAGTTTGCAGGGCGATTTTTCTGGCCTCCCGTCTACTGGCGTGTTAACGGACACCATTTTTTTTCCATGACGCCTCTCTGACCTTCTGTAATCGCGTTTTCGGGATACTCGACAGTGTGCTAAAAAAAACATGGGACGCATTCCAAATTATGGTATACGATCGTGAAGAAGGGTAAAAAGAAGGACACTGACCACTGAATGAATACAAGACGTTTCGGCTCCCCTGACGGGAGCCTCGTTCAGGCTCCCGTCAGGCTCCCGTCAGGGGAGCCGAAACGTCTTTTCTTGTATTCATTCAGTGGTCGGTGTCCTTCTTTTTACCCTTCTTCACGATGCCTCCCGACCAGACGGGCTTCCGTCAAAACCTCGGCTTCGGTATACGATCGTGCATGGTACAACAGCTTGCGACATAATTTTTGGCCTTCATCTTTGTATCGTTGGTCAAGCGTGTTCTTGCTAAACCGAATCACATAGGTATCTATGTCTACTAAATTAAGTTAGGATGTGCAGAATACAGTGTTATTTCTCATTGCTGTGGCAGAGGTAGTCACCTATAGGTAGATGTTGAAAGAACCGGTAGGACAAAGCAAGTTATGTCGGCCAAGTCTAATTTAGTCCAAATGGCAAATTTGCCAGTTCGATTGCCTCGCTGTATAATATCATCATTTAGCGTTCCAGAGCTACAATGCCTATTCCATTCTAACTCCAGTGCGAAATCTCCGGCTCCCAGTCCACTCCCATTGCATCTGTCCAACTGGCGCCATCATTCCATTTTCATTCTTGATATTTTAGATATGCGGAATGACTCCGGTATTAATTCAACTCCAGAGCAGTTGCCACTCCGCAACTCTGGTTGCCATATTTAGGCCACATTTAAGACGTTTTCTGTTTGAAACTTGCAATAATTTGGTTCTTAATGAAGAGTTTCACATAATACCAAATATATTTAGAGAAAAAAAATCTCGTCTTGTCAACCCCGACGAAGACAGCGCAGGTGCACCTGCGGAACACGATCGCCTCACCGGCCCCAACGACCTTGCGAAATCATTCTATTTCAAAAGAAGAACCTTCCCAATCCCTCATCACAAGCTAAGCAGCGCACAGGCAACCACCCTTCGCCAGTTACAGACAAACACGTACCCCTCACTAACGCGTTACCACAGGATCTACCCAGACATCTACCCTAGTAACACTTGCAAGATATGTAAGGCTCAGGCAGCATCGCTTCTCCACATGCTATGCACAATAATGAATACTGTGACCCTCTCGCCGAGATGGCACGCCGCCCTGCGCAGCTCCCACCTCGACGACTAACTCTGAGCTACCCAGCAAGCCCGCAAGGCGGCGAAGAGGCAAGACCTCGACGTCCCCACGTGGGAGGCCTAGGCCCAGCCGACTAAACTGCTGGTTTCAATAAAAGTTTGTTCCTCCTCCTCCCTCTGATGAACACTTGTTTAGAAATGTATTTAGCCCCTATAAGGGTCACCCGACTCTGTGTTCGGAACTGCTCTGCGCAAGCTATACGCCGTGAATTAAATACTCTTCTCGGTTATTATACTGATGAGAAATACAGCCACCGGCACAGTTTCGCACGTGACTGCAATCCGCCCAGTGTATTCCTTCTTGTGCTCTAGATCTTGACCGGGAAACCCCCGATACTGTAGGAAGACATTGAGATGACTCCAATGCCACCACAGCCAATAGAATCCCGAACAACGCCAAGAGCTTCACCGGCAATCTGAAGAAGGGTGCAGCTTGCATGCAGCAGCAGACACGTGCTGTTCGCATTGCCACCCATCTTTAAGCAGGACTAGACAGTTTCAGTTAGCAGGGCTTCGGTGAGGCTGCCTATGCGAAGTTCGCTTTAAATCCTAACGCTTTATTTATTTATTTATTTTTCGCGCCTTTCCTTCGCGTATGCGCGAGTCCTCTAGCAAACGCGCGTGCAAGCGGAATGTGGGCGCCAACGTCGCTGGCACCGTGTCTCAGCCAATCCGGAGGCACGTATAGGTGCTGCGGTACAGTGCACCTAAAGCCTTTTGATGGTCGCGCCTTCGGAAGGCGGCAAACGTCCTGGAGTGACTTTGTGTACGGGAAATGAGTCCGAAGGAAAACCGCCGGTTTTTGTCAACGCGCAGCAGTGCAAATATTTATTATAGCGTTTTTCTTTCTTTTCTTTTTTTTTTTTAGCTGCGCCAAATGTTTCAAAATTGCCTGCGACAGATAACACAACTCTAACCCTGGATCTACTTTACTCGATGAGGCGGCCATTGTATCTACGAGAAGTCAAAATGCTTAATTGAATACTAAACTACAAATACGCTGATTAACTTTTTTAGTTAATTACTCTACGGCACGTATTTCAATTTACGAATTACAGCCGGTGAACTCTCAAAGCGCATCCACTTTGAACGAATTCTTTTTAGTTACTTTTATACAGAAAACGCTCTTTTATGCATTGAAGCACAAAAGTAACTGGAACACCAATGCATATCGTTGGACACTTTGAAAATTAGTATCTCGAAACTGGGGCAGACCTGAGAATTCGTTCCAAGTGGATACGCCTTGAGAACTCACCGCCTATCCCTCGTAGATTAGAATATGTGCCGTAGAATAATCGATTAAAAATCAATAAGCTTAATTGTGTTAACTATTCAATTATAAGCATTTAGATTTCTCGTAGTAGCAATGGTCGCCTCAATGTGTATTCTAGATTAAGGTTTAGAATTGTGCTATCTGCCACAGGCAATTTTTTCAAAATTTGGTGCGGCTAAAAAACAAAGAAAAAAAAACTGTGTTGCTGCTCGTAGGCAAAAATTGGCCATGGCAGAAAATTATCTTCATAGTGCACCAATTTTTTTTTTGTATGTTCTGTTCGCTCTTGCGCCATTGGTTATTACCATATAGTGCTCGCAATATTGTAATAGTTCCTGTTCATACACAATTTTCCTGTTCATACACAATATATATATATATATATATATATATATATAGTTGTTACTTTTTAATAGATCGAACGAGCGGATACGAATGGCCCCATTCCTAGACTTAACTGCTGATCACACTAAAAGCCTCTTTGAAGGCTGTTGCCGAACATTCTACGTCAGCAAGGCGTGATATTGACTGGGGAGGGCCTTGTCTATGAAATAAATCGCACCTGGATCGCATCTTCATCATAGTTAGTTCAAACGACTGAGATTTGTCCGCAGTTTATGCAAATTAGATTTTTTTCGGTAGATGTCATGTGCACACCCTTCCCAGACAGTATATTATGTCTGTTTAACTCAAGGTGCTTGGCGATAGTCCTACGTTTAAGCGCAATATGATTACAGCAGACCAGCCCAGGTTTGAATCGACGACCTCCACACAGCGTTTGCGCATATTTTGAATTTTATGGTATTTCATCCAAGTGACCTGCGAAATGGATTAATACTGGCACTATAAATATAGATGTGAGTGGGTGAAGACGTAGACTCCGAGGCAGAAGAACGCAATTTAAATTTTGGCACACACGACAGTTTACTGCTAAAGAATCTAAAACAAAACCGAAACTGCAAGCTCATTACTTTTACAGCGAAGCGAGCGGCTTCGACATCAACAGCTCTCGCTTTCGCCTTTTCTTTTATTCGTTTATTTTTTCTCCTTTCTTTTTTTTTTTTGGCAACTTTTTGATAGCGTCAGCTGGCTGTGGCGGCGGTGGCCATGTGACCACGAGGCGTGACGCATTGTGCATGCAATGGGCGCCTCCGCTGGACCGGTGGCCGGTGGGGTATCGTCAGCTACTGTCTAGAGCGTGCCCTGTCGTCGCGCTGCTTGCTGCTGCTTGCGTTATTGATATGACCTTGCGGCCAGACAACGGCTACGCCGGGGGGTACTTGTAGAGAACGGATGCGTGACGAGCGCTTGGCTCAACACTTTTCTGCGGTGGCCGACGGGACGGGCGCAGCAACAGGTGAGCGCCTAGCTGATGCGCTTGCTGGCTCAATCGCGCACTATGTAACTGTGGTACACTATCCGCTTTTGGCGTTGCTCTGTCGACTTAAGCTTGCGAAATAAACGCCGGCAGTTCTTTTTCCCCGTTTAGTACAGTACGGCCGGCTTCGAGCATTTTGGTCCAGGTCGCCTGGTCGGGTAATTCGCTTGACATCCGAAACCAGCGCAGAAAGCGCGTGTGATCGTTTTGCTTTCCCGGCGTTTTAAACGATCCCAGTAACCGACGTCCGTTGTATCAGACCTGCCGCTTTTGAGTTGTACTGGTCCTGGGGCAAGTACGGAGAGGGGGTTGTTCTTGAGCACGACCTGCATACCGGTTTTATCTTCTCCTTCTAGGTTTCATTAAAATGTCTAAAACTTTGGAGAGAAAGTGCTCCGAGCGGCTCTGCAAAAACGGCGAAGTGAACAATACCAGATCTAGTAAGTTGATTTATTTTTGTCTATCTTTGATAACTTTCTGTAAGAGATCTCGCACTACTTGAGCATGCAGTAAGTGGTTTCATGTTTTGCGATATATATCTTGATTACACCTCCTTTATGTTGCGCTTGCTGAAGTGATTGGTCTTGTTGCAGATATCTTAGTTTACGTTCGCCTTTTCGTTGACGCCATTTCGTTTGGAGGAAGCATTTACCGCGATTGCAGAACTTTAGCATGATGCATTTAATTTGTTAGCTAGGCTCTTTCCAAAATGTAAACATTTATCGTGTCAACATGCTTCACCATGTGCGCCTAGCTGCCATGTTTCCTGTGGTTCATAAATATCGCATTACTTTGTCAGGACTGCCAGAAGCTGCCGACATAGTGGAAGTGCTCAAGAAAAGATTAGCCTTCCTTTCAGGTATGTTTACATACAGCCTTTCTATTTGGGTTGTTTTTAACTAAGATAACTAACATGTAGTTACACAAGTTATTTGCAAGAATCCTACATGTTCAGCTGTAAGCGTTTGTAATGCTTTTGCTCTCTTTTGCCATTGTTGCAGTATACTCTTTAGAACAGCCTTGACAGCTAGATGATATCTGGCTGTGCCTTGCAAACCTTACAACAGCCAGTGTACATTGAGCTGTGGACCTATGTCTATAGTCGAGCAAAACATGTTTGCAACACAGCTGATATCTTGAACCTCAGGGGCTCTTCTGAAGAACACTCTGTCTCAGGTTGCTTGAGTGATAAGGATTGCTAAGGGCAAGCTAGTACATTGCCACTGGGAGCAAAAGGTGCTTTTGAGGTCTGCAATGCCTAGTCTACTGTAGAGCAAAAGGTAGCTTGGCTCACCACTTGATCTTCAGTTGAAGCAGTTGAAACTTCAAGGAAATGAAAGAAGGATTCATGCAAGCAACAACAAAAATGTTTGCTAATCATGTTACAGTTTCTTGTTCACTACAGTTCTCAAATCCTTCAATATCATTTTTCTGTGCATTGCACTCGCACTTTTACTGCCTGACAGATTAGGTAAGCAAACTTTGCTAATGGCTGTAAGAATCTGGGAATCCATACACCTTGGTTATGAACTATCTAAAGCCATTTCTTACATGTTCAGTTGTCACAAATTTATTTTTGTCCTGAATATATCTGTAAGGATGCCAACATGTGGACGAATTTTGGTTCACAGTTGTAACAGTAATAATAATAATAGTCCGTGCTTTCTCATTGTTTTTGAAGGCACATCATTGCATTATTTACTAACAAGAGAGCTGTTTGTCAGTGGACAACACCTACAAGCGAAAGCACTTGAAACACCTGCCTGAAAGATGCATTTACTCACACTACTTACGTTTACTCGAAAGGTATAAAGGGTCATTAAAGAGAATCACTAAATCAATTGAGACTAAAAAGTCATTTTGAGGCTATATTTCGATTAATTTTGCAGTGATAGGTTGAATATTACAAGAGAAAACAAAGGTCAAAGTTAACTTTTTAAAATTTTGCGCCAAAACCTCAGTGCCATTTTGTCACAGCGACATCGCATATTTCAAGTTAGTCTTTTATGTGCAGGCTGTTGTGTCTCAGTAAATGTAAATGTTCTAGAAACTGGCTAAGTTTTGAGGTTTTGGCCCCTGTAGAATACAATGTAGTTTATTTTTACTGATAAGAAGTTAACTAAGCTTGAGCAGATGCCTTCAAAATCCATGACTTGATGAAAAGGTGTAGGAACTTGAATGCGGCATTGCCATCCATCTTTTTTTTTTTTTCATCTTTTCTGGTTTTCAAATCTGCTTATGGTAAGAGTGGCTTTTTTTCGTATTGTGGAAAGGGTGATTTTCTAATACAGCTGAAATCATCTTTCCCTTTAGTGTCTCATTAAGCTGCGGAAGCTGCATGTACTACTGATAATACTATAGTAGATGTGCTTATCTGTTACTCATCTTATTGCTTAACACACTGATTTCACAGAAATCCGCATTCAGCTTTTCTTCATTGTAAGATACTGAGCTTACTTCCCCGTTGCTTTGTGCTCAGGAGGAGTTGACAAAAATGGCTATACATTACTGTGTGTACCTGCACCATGTGATGACTTCATGTTGCAAGACTTCAGGGAAACACTAGTCTACCTTAGAGGACTTATGGAGTAAGTCTCTTGCTTCTATTTTCTTTTCTTGCTCTTCTGGTGGTTATCTTTATTGTGCGAAAGCTGCACAAACACCGAAAAGTACCATTGTGCCACTGTGTTATGTGTGCCACTAATTGTCGTAACTACTGAGGGGTCTCATTGTCATTGAAATCACCATGTTGAGTGGTTGACCATTTCCGAAATTTGGCTGACATTCTGGCATCTTAAACAAAAATTGAGAAATTCCACTCTGTGAAGGTGGATTACCAGCGGAGCTGTATATAACTATAAATACAGTAAAATAAAACAACAAAGCAATGTAACACAAATATGCCCGTTATATTTATTTGTATTTATGTTTATCTTGTGCCTACAGTAATCATGGCTTTATGGTCGCCATGATAGACGGCCATGGGCTCTGTGACAACACTGGAGGTGTTCTTGGCAAACGTTAGATCTATGCACGACCGATGGCGCATCGTGGAGACATTGGTCTTGGTGTGACGTTAAAGGCCGAATCTTTCCAAGAGAAACACCAAGAACCACTTTTCGTCGGGATTAGACACTACGTTAAAATCACCCCCTATGACGATAGGATTGGGGTCCACCGGGAGGATCCACCCAGATGTGTCGATCATAAAGCCTTTGAGGTCCCTCTTTGAGGTTCCAAGATGAACATATATGGTGGCGACGATTCCATCCCCAGTCTGTGCGGCACACACGTTAGCACATTCCACAGCAAGGCTATCGCCATTGTCGGTATGGCATAGGGTGCAACGGCCGTGCTGTCGTTGTTTGCGTAGATCGCAACGCATGAAACCATCATCCATCACCAGTATTTCGTAAGAAGCCAACAAACAATGACACCAAGGACAACACAGGGGAACTCATCTGTACTTATTGCTAATTGAATTAAAGAAATGATAAATTAATGGACATGAAAGTGGATGAAAAAATTACTTGCTGCAGGTGGGGAACGATCCCATGTCTTTGCGATACTCATGCGATGCTCTACCAGTTGAGCTACTGCAGCACCGTTTCCCCATCCACTTTCTTGGTTATTTATGTTTTACTACTAGAACTAACCCTGGGAGTGTTAGCCAGCGCCACAACTCGCAAACCTTGGCGGCAGATGTGGAACATTCTTTCTGCCACAAACGTCATGAGTATGTGATCTTTTTGGTTGAAGGCAACTGGTCAATAAACCCAAGCATGCTACCTGAAGGCATCAATGTTGCCGGATTCGGGGCCCTTGTCAAGCTGTGACATCATGTCCCTCTGCAAGACGGCAGATGAGTGGACTGGCTGCAGCGCATCGGACTGCCGCTATCTGATCAGGGCCAGGATTTGCACATTTGTGGTCATCATTTTACATTGGAGGATTACTACTGCAGTAGCGTTTTGCGAGTCCGGTATTCGGGTAAATGCAAGTGCAAGGGGACATGGCCTGGCCGTTTGACCGTGCCGTTTAACGAGATGAGCAGAAGCGCAAATGTGAATGGTCTGCGCAGTGCAGCCACCTGGTGGCACAGAGCTCAACCATACACAGTAGCAGTAACAATATGTATTCTTTCTTGCTGCTGGTGTAAATTTTTCGCAGGAGTGTAATCATCAACACATTGTTTTTGTAAATGTTTAAAATGTTTTACCCTTGGTTAGAGCAATATTCGTGCTTTGTTTGGCCGATTAAGCTCTGCGCCAACAAGTGGCTGGACCGTGCAGACCGATCAAGCCGCCCACGTACGTATATGCTGAAGTTCCTTCATCAGCTTGAGTTTATGCCTCCAGCCATCTGTTGAAACGCCCAGCTCGCCTGTGGTTACTGGAATACCAGACATGTTCGACGCTGCTACAGAATGCTCACAACGTATGCTGCTTTGATAGCTCTCGCTTGAGGTCGACTGCCAAGCAGCTGGCAGCGTTTGGAGAGGCTTCAGGCTGTCGTTCCTAGAGAACTGAAAGTCGACGACACGATGTGCCATGATGACACAGAGTGAGTGAAGGCGGAGCTTGGCCCCGATCACTCGGCGAACGAGTTGAGGAGAAAATGCATGACTATGGAGGAGGGTAACTTGTAATCGTCCATAGGTCTCTTAATATGAGATGCTTCACACAAATTCACATGCTGGAAACTAGCCTGAGACAGCTCCGCTATAAGAACTTGCTGAATAGCTGAACTTCCAATGCTTCTATGTTATTATTAATATTAAGTGTTTTGTTTTTTTTACAACATTACTCATCCAATGACTTCCATTTGGGACCTATTAGAATCAGTTGACATATCAAGCCCTGCCAAACCCATTGTCCATTTATCGCTAATCCTAATAGGCATTCGAACACAAATTCGCATGACCTTAATCTGCTACCACGACTTACAAGGCTTTATCTAATACATTGACAGTTGGCCTAATCTGTATTTCTGTTAGCCTAGTACATTGTAATATGCACAAATACAAATTACCTATAGACTACTAATCTACCCAATGCAAATTCCTGCTGAAATGACAAGAAACTAATAAAAAGTTGTACTAAATAAGTATAAACTCCTGTCAGACTAATTAATTTCTTAATACTACTTCAAATACAAATCTATTTCGACTAACACAAATCCTTATTAGAACTTTTGCTAGGGTGACCACCTAGCCTCACAGGCTGTTTTTCATTGCAGCTGCCATCAAATGTATGTGTGCGCCATTTCAAAGAATTGGAATCTGTACTTTTGCACGGAGTCATCTTTAGTAATATTCGAAGACGTAGGCATCGATGGTTTATGTTGAAGTTGGTGTTGCTCTGTCATTGTCGTACCTTTCTTTGTTTCATTTTTTCTTAGTGAGGATGATGATGGAAAAGTGACTGTGGTGGTGCAAGGCGACAGTGCTTGGGGCAAGAAACTTGATTGTGTCAAGGCGACCATGCAGGTAATGGCTTCTTGCAATCATTGCTTTTGATATCTGTTGATTATAATTGAACCTCAAACTGCCTGGTATCGGTACATGGCAGTTCTCTATCATGTGAAACACGCTGTTGAATAATGTTCACCTTGCTTTTCTGTAACTGCATGATTGATAAAATGAATAAATGACCTTACAAGACCTCGATGATTGCATGTTGACAGAAATAGTTAAGCATTGTAGTTTTCATGCACTACGAACAAAGATGTAAATGGCACAAAAACAAATGCTAAATTCCAGCTGAGGTTTTATTAGCAGACACCCCGAATTTATACAATCTGTTGAAACAGCAATGACAGAAACATTTCTGGTGACAAAGAAGTAACCAAAATGAAATATATATATATATATATATGTACACAAAAAGATCATGCATAATTAAGGTCACCTTTACCATTTGTTGCCCCCATCCAAAAAGCCAGTCCTTTTCCTAAAATGGCTGTGGGTGGCTTGCTGACCCATGCACCTTGCTCCTGTGCCATTTGTGCTGCTTCTATGATTATGCGGGTGTGATTGTCCCTGTGTTTATGAACTACATTTTTCTATTCAAAGCAAGGCATGCAGCCACACGTGTTGTTATTTAGTGCCATAGACAGAGTGTCGAACCGAAATGTATTTTTGTTCCAGTGTTCATTCTGGTTCATAGAAAACAGTTCAGTTCCAGTTCAACTCCGGAGAAAAAATATAATGGTTCAAACCGGTACAAGTTTATATGCATAACCGAAGAATAATTACAGGAAAACAGAACAATTTTATTTTGTACAAGAACACAGCACTGCTGCTAAGCTGCACTGAAAGATTACGCCCGTTGTTCTTCAGATTGCACGTAGTTACAAAGCAATTATGCAGATCCAACATTAATGCTCGAATCTATGTCAAGTGTAGCTTTATTCAGGGAGAGCGAGAGGCAGTGGGCGGGGGGGGGGGGGGGTTACAAACACACTGAGCAAACGCAAAGGTCCTCCAGCTTGCTACAATGCTCAAAAGAAAAGGGAAGCGGAGTAAAATTGGGGACTAAGGAGTAATGATGAGGACAAGAAGTAGGATGTGATTACATACATGTTCATAATTTGAAGGGCCTGTTCACTGCCTTGTATCTAGGCCTGTGTTAACTAAGTATTCTAAGAAAGCCTTGATGAACTCGCCTCATTGATATGTCCAGTCAATTGCCCAGTAACCCTTTTTCACTAAATGGCCTATTTTTAATTGACGCTAACAAAGAGATCAATGCCTGCTGTTCGAAGCCATACTGGGGACAAGAAACAAGTATATATTTGCTCCACTGTCTCGGGCACCATGTACGCATCACAGTCTAGCTGTGCGTCAGGCTCGATGCAAATATTGTCGCGTTAGCACAACACCTAGTTTGCCCCCTGACACAATAGTACACTGAAAATCATACTAACTGTGCTGCCACGTTTAAAACTGCGGGAGCACGTTGTGTATTTACAAATGAGGTAGGATAGTTTAGCTACAAGTTCAGGTGGTGCATGGATAAAAAGCTCTAGAATAGGTGGCCATCCTGAACCGAAAACTAATTTTTTCCTTCCAGTTTAACTCCGAGGTGAAAAAAAACGGTTTAGTTCCTGCTTGAACAAAAAATAATCTTTTTTGTCTAGTTTTCGGTTCAGTTCTGGTTCGATACCCTGGCCCCACCCTAAAACAAAAAACTTTTCTGTTATTTACATTGTTGGCATGCTCACTCGAGCATCTTACAGGCCTTGTACAGAGAAGCCTCTATATTGCCATTTGTGTCGGCTTGCAGCAAATTGGTTAAGAAAGGCATTCTGCACACGTGCTTCTTGAGCACCCTTGACAGATCTTGTCATCATGTCATGGGCGTTAGCTTCCAAGCCCAAGTGAATCGCCTTAGGGGTACAGGCTACCATGAATTGCTATTGGTGTCTGCTGTTGAGGCAATCTGCAGGAAAAAAAATGTCCAACGCAGTGAAAGAATACAAGAATCCGACAGGGTCGCATTAAATGTTTCATCGCTTGAAAAAAGATAGACATGCTTGGGCATCCAGGTGGCATTTTTTCTGCCCCGCATAAACTCTCCCAGCTATTGAAAATAACCTATACAACCAAAAGACCAAAAGGCCAATTCAAGGTCAAGCATAGCACTAAGTATGTTAATTGCATACTTACAGTCATGTACACTATCTCACTGTCTTGCAGGGCTTTTTATACAGGGCAATGGGCACATGCTTCAATGAATAAGTGCGTGCCAACAATGCGCCTTTTGAATGCATACGAAATAAAAAGACAATGTAAGTTAACGAAGGTAAAACTACTAATTCATGTCAGCTATATTTAGCAGGAAAAGTATTCCTGATAAACAATTCAAAGTCAACTAGGAAAGGCTGCCCATGTGTATGTCTTTACAGCTTTTGTGATAACAACAGTTCCAGAGGTCCCTGGTTAATGACTTCACCTGTGAACGCCTTATTTCAGCCACATGGACAAGCTTGGTGAACAAAATTATCATGACTTATCACTACACCTAAGTGGAAGGGATTCCTCATTTTCCTTTCCCTTGTTTCTTTTTTTCTTTTCCCTGCAGGAAGTGCTGGGTTCAAGGTTGAACGCCATCCTAGTCCACCACCCACACAAGACCTGGGATGCCCGGTCGTCCTTCAGGGAAAAACACACCTCACTGGTAGGGCAGCCACACATTTCTTTTTCCACACGTATGCGCCAAGCATTTTTTTTTTATTTACTATCATTGTGATGTATCACCTAATCCTTTGAAGCAGTGCTCACAGAATTCTCTTGCCGCGTGACCTGCCTAATATATACGGCAGTTACATATGTCCTTCCCCCGGCCTGTTGATTTTTTGCATAGCTGCAAGCTTCCCGACTTAATGCACAGAGTTGGAGGGATTTGATGCTTAAACATTACTTGCACATTTAACGCAAGGAAAAATTAAGTGTATCAGAATTCTTCACCAGAAAATGCTTTATGCCTTTTGTTATAGTCTTATGTGACTGCTCAGGCGCTAGCAAAATATCCTTGTGGAACAATCAGGGTAGACAGGCCACATGCATTTATTAATTTTGCTAATGTAGATATTCAAGAAAAGGTCCTGCCTCTTCCAAACTTTCTGCCTTAAATTAATATGCACACCCCGAGTAAATATTTTTTTCCAAGGCCAATCGGAAGTAAAATTCATTTCAGCTGCTACCATTAATGCTTTGCAGTTGCATGCAATTGCCCAATTTGTGGTAGTTCCTGTCTGGAATCATTTCGTGCATTTAGCTGGCACGCAGAGAAAGCGCTCACTTAAGTGAACACAAGTAAAGTATTTTATTTCAGAAAAGTTGCTTATTCCTGAGGCTCTCAATAGTACTTGAGCACCGTGGGGTAGCGCTTTTGTGAGTGGAGGCCAGGATTTGAAATGCGGGCCTGTAGGGTCCTCATAGCCACCGTCTTCTTCAGTGCTCGCATCCGAGGACATTTGATGACTCAAGGTAAAATATGTACATCCACAGCACTAAAACCATTGTTTGTTTCACTGAACTTATGTGAATTATGTCCAGAAAATGTCGCCATCCTGTCAGTGCCTCATGCCACAAATCGTTTGAAAATCCATTCAAGCATGAAGAAAGGAAAAAAAAAAGTGCTGCCTTCATCCGGAAACGTTGTTAAGTGGACTTGTTACACGAAAAAGTTATCGAAAGCTAGTTCTGCCACACCAAGTAACCGGGGAACGTGAGCTTGCATGCGTATCAGGTGGTGCACGTCTGACCTGAATGCATATCTTTGCCTGTTTGGTAAGGCCCGACACATGACTGCAGAGGGTTAAAGGTCATCTGGTTCAAGCTAGCATTCAACTGGACCCAGTTAACATAATCTTTGGAGCTGTTTTATCCTTAGCTGGACCCCCCCCCCTCCCCCCAAGAAGAAGAAAAATGTAAAATCAGTGAAGCAGAGCTTTCCTCTAGACGCTTTAGCCGCCAGTATCATACACACCTGGTGCACAGTTAATTATTTTGGGACTTGTTCATTTCTAGCTGACCAGAGCTGTCTTACTGGGGCCAAAATGCTGTTATTTAACCAAACAAAAAGCACATTTACCTCTGGGTGATATCCATCTTATGTATGTATGGGGCAACCAATGTTGTCCTGATGTCCTGATACAGTCGAACCCGGCTATATCGAACTCGCAAAACACGCCTATCAGTTCGATATAGAGCATAATTCGATATAAGCCTGCTAAATAATTGGACATCATAAAAGCACATATCATTTGTAAAATCACTTTATTGATGAACCTAGCTTAGTTTCGCATGAAACAGTCCTGCATTTTCTTCTGCTTAAGCAATTTCGCTGCCTGCGGCACACGCACTTCTCCACATTGTCTAAGGAGTCGGTTAGAGCAGCTGAGGCCGCAACCTTCCGCATTCCCGCAGAAGCACCGGACTAGTGCGAGCGCACCAATGACTTCGGAGGATGTGGGCAAAGGACTGTTGTTGCTTTTCTCATCGTGCCCACTTTCACTTGTGCTCGGTACGACGTCAGCACTGTAGTCTTCGCTTTCGGGCTCTCCCGTGGTCGCGACACCATCATTTGCACTCACAAATTCGTCCACCGTTAATTCGTCAACCGCTTCCAGAAATTCTGACAGCTTGCTCCAAACTTCGGCAACACCGGCAGCGGCTTTGTCGCATTCATCAGAATTTACACTCATCACCGAGCACGCGGAAGCTGGTACGGCTGAAGCAATTTTGAATGAATCGCTCATACACGGCCATGCATATGCGTCGGGCGCCACGGGCTTCGGGTTGCGAGTTTGGCCGCTTTAGCCCTAATCTCCCCCTTATTCTTCGAGATCGTGCTGAGAGTGCTCCTCGGAATCTTGCACACTGCGGGGACATCCGACTTCTCACCGCATTCAACCCGTTTTATAATTTCTAGCTTCACGACGAAATGCAAATTCTGCCGCTTCATCACGGCAACACTCCGGCAGAAGGCCCACAAGGCGTGCACGAAATGAACCAGAAAAGCAGCGAGACAACTCGCACTTCCGCCATCTTGCAGACGAGGGCACAAGAGCCTCTGATTGGCTGTCTCAGCAAGCGCTGCGGCCGGGCCAGGATCATTTTTTGCAGGGGGGTGTCAACGGCTTGTCCGAGGCAGCGCATTCTCGATAGGTAGAGCGGTTGGATGGAGCCACGCTGCCGGGTTTTTCCGCCACCGCGAGGGAAAGCCAACTTCTGGGGGCACTTTTCCGCCGATTGATGTTCGATATATCGGGAGTCGCTCCTATTTTTGTTCGATGTAAGCATAATTTTTGCTATATATACTCATTGTAACTATACCGTGTCCAGAAATTGTTCGATATATAGAATAATTCAACGTAAACGAGTTCGATATAGTCGGGTTCGACAGTATAGACCACAGTGTAATTGTAAATATAACTTACTCAATTGAAGGTTGCTTGTTGTTCAAAAGCTTTACACATGTCTTGTTCTGCCGCAAACTGCACTACCACTACTTGTATATGCTAAAGGAGGTAACCAACCAAAAGAAATCAATACAGTAAGGTTGCATATGCGTTTAAGCTGTCACTTAGCCTAGGTATCAGATAAACTTTACACACCACTGTGGCGAGCACTTAATCAATAATTTGGGCTGACCAGTATTCTCACTTATAGGTTGCACCAATAATCACTGTTGTGGCTTATTCAATATCGTGTCAACCAGGGACAGTATTTCCGAGCGATCACTTTCAGGGACACTTTCACAATATTTCATCATGACGCTAGCATCTGTGTCTACAGGCAACAGCCTTCCTGCCGCATTGCCAAGCACGCCGCATTACCATAGTGCCAGAAATGCTGTCATTTATAAACACTGATGCATCCAGCATTAATAAAGCAAAATCTTGTGAAAGTATCGCTGAAAGTCATTGCCCGAGAATATCGCCCCAAAATAGCGCTGTGCATTGCACTGAATTTCTGGGGTAAACTTTCTTATCCTTGGAAGTGTGGTAGTACTTCTGTATGCATCAGTATCAGTGTATAATTTTATCCCAGATGCCTTGGCGCAAGCACAGTGTAACTTGGAACTGTTTCTTAAACTTCGCATCAGCGCCTCCAATTTAGCTTCTGCAACACTTCGGCACTTTTCTCATTTCAGCTGAAGAATGTGACGCAGCCCAAGCTGTTCAAGCTAGTCAGTCCCCTGCAATTGACCCCCGAATTCGGTGGTACCTTGCAGTATGACCATCTTGACTGGTTGAGCAGGCAGTTGGTGAGTGGTAATTTTCGCGTTTGCTTGTTGTTTCCTCTTGTTTGTAAGTTTTGTCATAATCTTCGTCACCTTGTCATAATCTGTCATTAACTTCACCTTGTCATTATCCTCATAATCATGCCATAATCTGTAGCAATCGTCGTCGTAATCCTGTACAGTTCCTCGGTAGCAATGAACAGCCTCTGAGCCCAACTCATTATGCTATCCAAGGCACAGTTAGCATACTGACTGAATAATCTAGTTAACAGTGCTCCGGGTGACTGTGTGCAGGCTGTGGAGAAGTATGTGAAGGAGGTGCAGCTTCTGGTGAAGCACACAGATGGTGCACTGAGCGCCTGCCGTAGTCAACAGGGGTCGGCCAGGTCTCCTCGTATCCCCCTCGAAATTGGCCCTACCATGGTGGAGGTGATTGCCAGAACAATCCAAAGTGGTATGAATGTACTAATGCATGTGGACTTCAATTTGTGATGTATAATTCTGCAGCAATTTGCACCCAAGTTTATTTTTGTTTGCCTTGTTTCCTGTGTGTCCTAAGCAAGGCCTAGAAAAGAAATAACGGACATCTTTTAAGGGAGAATGCAGGATATAAAACAATGTAAAAGAAAATTTCAGTTCTGGTATTTTATTCACAATTCAATGCTCAGGTATTCCATTTCTAGGTATAAAGACGAAAGCAATATTTTTGTGCTATAAAACAGTGAAAGGTGCATCTGGTGTAGTCATGATAACTCCAGAAAAAAAAAATTGGTTTTTTCTTGAGTACCTGAAGCACGGCCATCAGCTATTGCTGCAACTCACTCATAAACTAGGGTGGTTGCTTGGGAAAATGACGTACAGCGCGAATGACAAGGACTGCGAGAGACGACTTACACAGCACTGACTTCCAACATTTTATTGCGTTGCCACATCGTGTGTGTATATATATATATATATATATATATATATATATATATATATATATATATATATATATATATATATATATACCCCTTGTGACTGCCTTTCATTTTCTGCGCATGCCCCCTCTTGTATATATACGCACGACGTGGCAACGCAATACAATATTGTTGGAAGTCAGCGCTGTCTATGTCGTCGCTCGCAGTCCTTGTCCTTCGCGCTGTACGTCATTTTTTTATCACTCATAAAGGTATGGAAACCAGTCTCTGTTGCCTCTGGCTTCCCATCTTTTCTTGAAGGGGTCCTGAACCACCCCTCGGGCTTGGTAAAAAGACATAGTCTGCGGATAGCATATGCTGCTGTGACCTTTATTTCTACTTTCCTGTCACTTTACCTCCCCCTCCCCTCTCTCCCCAGCATAGGGTAGCAAACCTAATCTTCTCATCTGGTTAACTTCCCTGCTTTTCCCCTTTCTTCTGTCTCTCACTCTCTCTCTCAGCCAAGTTTTGCAGTTGCGCGGGGCGTGTGGAGCTCGCAAGCATAGCATAAAGTCACCTTTCTCTCAAACGCTTCAACAGAAGCCTGCTGCTCACTTTTTTCTGGACCCTTTATTTCGTAAAAAAGCAGATTCCCATATGTGGCTGCTATTGGCCAACAGCTGATGTCAATCTTGGATCAATGCGCGTCTTCCTACTGTTACTGTGTATATTTATTGATGCAGTTTAATAAGCAGGCTGAAGTAAGCGAAAATCTGCTTCCGAATTTTTATAATAATTACGTACTTCTGGAAGAAGCCGACTATTGTCTGTTCATGCTCGGCAGCAGCCATCCGCGTAGCAGTTAAGCTTTGGCCACCCTGCTTATCATTGTCGTAGCCGTCGAGTCTTGCTAAATTGTCGGGTCTTGCTAAATGCTCAATTAGCCTCAAACCACGCAAAACTTAAGGTAAGACCACACGCACGCTTGCTAGCGCGCTGTCACTCCCGGCCGCTCCTGGTTAGACGCTTTGGCAGATAGTGCTTCAAAATGCAGAAGTTTAATGTGGTTGCTTCACCAGCTGGACCATCGGTAAAGCTGGTGAAGGACAAAGCCAGTCCGCACCACATAGCACAGTCAATAAAGCACATGAGCGCGAGCACGCATTCAAGCCCTGTCATGCATAGCCCTGTCATGCATAAATGTCATGCATAGGCACTACATTTGCACTTAGCTGCATTCTGCTATATAGCGCAGATACCGCAGCCGCAGCAGGGTGCCGCGACGAGTCCACTGGCTAAGTGCTCTGAGGCTTGATGAGGACAACTGAATTTGGCTTACGTTTGGCACGTCGCAGGTGCCAAAATCGGAAGTACTAGTGGGCTCTACGTTAACATCCAAAATCAAATTTGAACTGTGTGCCACGGTGACTTTCAGTAGGCGGAGCATTGTGGGCATGCCCCGTTCCACAGTAGCCTTTGCAGTGCAATGCATCGAAGAAGGAGCGGAAGCACCACGAAGGGCATGTTTGATCGCAAATAACTCGCTTCAGCCGAACACATTGAAGTACTTGTCGCGGTAAAGTATTTCTGAAACAGCCTATTTTACCTACAAATGCATTTCCACTTCAATAAAAAGCAGTTCAGGGCCCCTTTAACACTTGGAAATGGCAAAAGACGAGAAGAAAGATGCCGTGTGTATAACTTCAGGGTCACTGTGCAAGATTCAGGTGCACTTTTCTCGGGCCACTTTATGTCACAGGCTTGTTTTCAACTATTGTGCACTCCTTTCTGAATGCTCAAAATTATTGCATTGTAACAAAATTTTGCCTCTATAGTTTTCAGTATGCATAGCGCATAAATACTGTACAGTTTTCTTACAACATAACCTGAAAGAGTATGTGAAATGCAAGCAAAGAAAATTGTCGCTTCTTACATTCTGCTGGCAAATTCTTGCTCCTTACACACTGCAGTAAACAAGAAAAAAAATAAATACCTTCACTGTAATCAATGTGAACAGTTACCACATAAAAAACTGGGCTCCTAGAAACCATTATTTTGCTGTCGTAAGCCATATAAAAAGTGAATATAGCTAAATACAAGTGAGCAACAGTTTTTAAAACGATTTTCGCATGCAGACTTTTTCATGACATCTTGCTCGTGTTCTCACACTTTCTAGGCATTACTGACATTTTTTTTGCACCAGGGTATCTATTTTAGCGGATGCTTTTTCTATCTGGCAGTGTTTCCAACTATACTACTAGAACAGATTTGGTACTGTACTTTCATAAGAGTCAGTTTTCAATATTATTAACTTGTCTTCCTTTCATACTCATCACTATGCTGTTTGCTAAAATCTTTATGATAAATTTACCGGTAAATTTTTCTCCCTTTTTTTTTACAACTGGTATTGGATGTAGCAAACACATCGTCACTTCCATTTCTAGTGTGTTATAGCCGAGTCTAACTTAAACCTTGCAGGCCAAAGGTTGCTAGACAGCCTTCAGGTGGATGTGGAGTTTGGCTTCAAGTCTCACTGTGGCCGGAGAATGGCCAAGGAAAGGGCCACTGCCTATCACAAGGTAAGGAACAGAGAAGCAGACTTTCCTTTCTTCTGGCTTTTTAGGAGGTCTTTTGAGAAGTGACAGTTTGGCCTAATTTGTTCATGTTCATATTCGAACTGGAATGTCATAGTTTGACTGAAGGCTGGAGTTAAAGCTTTAGCCGAGCCTTGACTTAAGGGCCAATTGTAATGAAATATGGCAATATGGCCATTCCGGGGTAAACCTCGCGAGGCGGTCTCGCAGAAGCATGGATCAGCACTCCCGCTGAACATCCGCGCTGCTTGCCGATCCCGAGCCAAAGAGGAAGAGCCTTCTCCTTTTTGCGTCCAAGTCACCCCGCTGTTAGGTGGCGCTAGCAGAGCAACACTTGTATGATCTCTCGCACTACCCTGCAAGCATACCGACTGCCGAGTAAAGTCACGCAGCGAAGACAGGAGCTATGCGAGAAAACAACACGCATAGCTCCTGTCTACGCGTGAGAGTCGCGCATCCCCACAATGTAAATACAGTTAAACCTGGATATAACGAAGTTGACAAACGCTCGCAATTTTTCGTTACATGCAGGTTTTCGTTACATGCAGGTTTCGCGTGAAGGCTCGTACGAATGATGCAGAAACGAAACCAAATAGCTCAATATATCCGTGAAGGTGAACTCACCCTTCAATCATTTATTTTACACTAAAAAACTGCGTAATTTCCGCTTGCTTCTTCGGCACGAGTGTAGGCACAACACGCCGCTCCAAAGAGGCTAAATCGTGTAGAGCTCCTTCATCGCCGAGCGAGCCGACGAAACGGCGCATAACGTCCATTGCGTTCATCACCTCCTTTGCAGTAGGCACGTCACACGGATCTGCCTCACAAGCACCATCATCACCGCCATCCGGATTTTGCACGCTTTCAGCTACTGCTGCATCAGACATTTCTTCTGTAGTCACGGCGGCGTTGTCGGCAAACAAAAAGTCAGTCAGTTCAACGTCGTCGGGTACACCACCGTTAGTACATAGCTCGTTCCACGCTTCGGCCACATTGGACGGAGTAGAAAGGTCTTCCTCCTCCTCGTCGGCACCAGCCCGTGCGTTTTTGGCTATTCCGGCCTTTAAAAAGCAATTCGCGATAACTTCTGCCCTGACCTCTTGCCAGGAGGCAGCAAGCATCTCGACTGCTTGATAAATGTCGATCTTCATCTCCCGTTCCAAACGGATGTCGAGAAGTATTTTCAGGATTAGTCGGCGCCGGTAACAGCATTTAAAACTGTTAATGACCCCTTTGTCCAGGGGTTGTATTAGGGACGTGCAGTTGGCCGGGAAGTAATGCAGTTCGATGTTCGACAGCTGCAGGCCCTCGACGTGGTGCGCCGAGCAATTGTCCAGCAGTAGGCAAACTTGACGGCCTTGCCGCTTGACGTCCTGGTTAAATTCCTTTAACCACTCAGAGAGAGAGAGAGAGAACAAACATTTATTTGAACCATCGAGGTGGTTGCTATGTTTAACCACTCAGAAAATATTGGCCGAGTCATCCACGCTTTGGAATTCGCCACATACTTCACGGGCATACGCTTCGTTCCCTTAAAACACCTGGGACGGGCACTTTTGCCGACAACTAGCGGGACTCGCTTGTCTGTGCCGTCGAGGTTGGCACACAGCAGAATCGTTATGCGGAGCTTGCTCTGCTTTCCACCGCGGCAGTCATCGCCTTTTAACGCTAGCGTGCGGCCCGGAAGCATTTGATAAAATAGAGCTGTCTCGTTGGCATTGTAGACATCAGCCGCCTCGAAGCGACTCAGGATTCCAGGCAGCTTGTCAGCCACCCACGAAGCAGCAGCATCGCTGTCTGCGGAGGCAGATTCGCCGCTGATTACTCTTCCGACGACACCGTGCCGGCTCTTAAATCCCTGCAGCCACCCGTTGCTTGCCTTGAAATCGTCATGACCCAAGATACACGCAAAATCCTTTGCCTTCTGTTGCAAGATCGCGCCGCTTATGGGTACATTTCTGGCTCGCGTGTCCAAAAACCACGTGAACACTGCCTTGTCCACATCAGTGTATGTGGACAGCTTCAGTCTTTTTTTCTTCGAGCTTGTTCCCGACTCCACTGCGTTTCTGATGCTGTGTTCCGCACTCAAAATCGTTGATAGTGTGCTCGCTGGAATGCTGAAACGGGTGGCAACGTCCTTCTTCTTCTCGCCCGCGGAGACTGCATTTAAAATTGCGAGTTTGTCTTCAAAAGACAGAACTTTTCGTTTTCTGGCAGTAGAACTCATCACGACCAACCGACGACGCAGTTAGAAGCGGAGACGCACGACTACACGCCGACAGGCAGGCCTAGCACCTCCAAAACAAGTCGGACAAACCAGTACCAGAGCACAGTTGACACACGCACACGTGCAGAACGCAGGACAACACTCAAGATGGCGAATGCAACGCACCCATAGAGAAAGAAAAAAAAGTGACGGATATCGTTCGTCATCGTCCCTCCCCCTCTCCCTTCCGGCGCCTTGGCAATGAAAGAACCGGCTATCAGCGTTGCTTTTCAAGTGAATTCTTACACATAAGTGTGTATAAGCCGTTGAAACAAATGAAAATCACAAAATAAGAATGCTTGTCCTCAAATCCATACGAAACAAAATAATTCTGCAAGAAAAATCAGCTGCCGATACCAATGCCACCTGGTGCCACGCTAGACAAGCAAAGCCTGAAAAGACTGCTACGTTAGGCACGGAGCGGCGCTAGTTGCCGCCATCATCATCATCATCGCTAACTTTGCTCGGTCGCGGCAATCCCTGGCGTGCGCGTAGCTGCTGGCTCCTTACAGCATTAATATTCAATAATCTAGAGCATTTCTTCGGCCGAATTTTCCTTAAAAGTGCTAAAAGTAATGACTGATCAGCTTTGGGAGTTCGTTACATCAAGGCTAACCGCCGCAACGCGTTCGTTACATCAAGGTCGAAAATACATGGGCTTCAATGGGGGCAGCGTTGGGGAATTCAAAAACTTCGTTAAATCCAGGAATTCGTTACATATAGGTTCGTTACATCCAGGTTTAACTGTATAAATAACACTCATCAGAACCAACCCAACAGTGAACAAATTACATAACGCCTGTTGTCGAAAACTACCGTTAAGCCAAGTACATTCACAAGGTGCATTCACAGCTTAAAGCCAGAAGCAAGAGTGGCGACAGCACTAATTACAGCAATGTAGACCACCAATGTCCACATCGAAGACACAGACTCCGCCTGTGACCGCCGTAGTTTAGCTAAGCCGGTGCTTCACAGGTGCCTCGCAAGGCAAATAAAAAGGGCTTAATAAAAAGGTAAATGAAATATATAAACATACAGTTCCTGCTTAGAAAGACAAGGTATCTCTTTATCCAAGAGTGGAACAGTGGGCTGGCCGCTGCAGTTATTACTGTGGGCAATATGATAGGCTTCTTTCACAAGCCTCGTATATTCTTGCTTCTTTTGTACAGAGGACATGTGTCTAACGAAAGCGGGCTTCATGAAAAGTGTTGTAAGTGGTTGTTTGAAGCGTGTGTGCATGTGTGTGTGTGTGTGCATGTGTGTGTGTGTGTGTTATATGTATATATATATATATATACATACATACAACATGAAGTTTGTAGTAAACATTGTTTTAATCCAACTAGTCGAACTTTCTTTACTGCACCTTGGCATTGCATCATTAGCAACACAGTGCTCTCTGAATGCAGTGGAATCTCATTACTAAGGGCTGTGCAACAACACTAGAAAAAAATATATTAGAATAAAACTAAATTATGGGGTTTTACGTGCCAAAACGGTGATCTGATTATGAGGCACACCATAGTGGGGGACTCCGAAATAATTTTGACCACCGGGGGTTCTTTAACGCACACCTAAATCTAAGTACATGGGTGTTTTTGCATTTTCCCATTTAAATGTGGCCACCATGGTTGGGATTTAATCCTGCGACCTCATGCTTAGCAGCCCAACACCATAGCCACTAAACAACCATGGTGGGTAGACTAAAATGTTGAGATAGTAAAAGAGCATTATGGATTGGAGAGTAGATATGTGTAAACATTGTTCTACTCCAAATTAGGTCTAAGTAGTATAGCTAGGCAGGTAATGTAATGTGTGGAAAGCGATAAACAGTGCTCACAAAAATAAGACTGGGTGCCAAGGAAAGGAAAATAGCCAAGTGCTGCACGGGGTTAACAAATTTGCAGGCGTGAGGAGTGGGACTTGTTTGGTGGTACAGGGCAAACATAATTGTTGATCTTCAGGCAAACCCTTTTATGCTGAAGCGTACTTGATAGTGCCTGATAATGAGGGTGACTGTGCTTGATCTATCCTCATGCTACTTTTGCGCGAGCCCACAAGCTTTTCTTCGGCTGCTCTCATGTCTAGGTGAAAACTGCCCTGGACACCGTACTAGAACTGCAACAGTCCTTCCAGGAAGAATGGAACAAGGAGTTAGAGGTGCTGAAGAGTACTCAACTTCTGGAGGGATTCTTTGCAGAAGTAGACACAGTTGAGTGCCCCTTCCTCCATAAACTATCATTCTGAAGAGTCATCAGTGTCGATTTCAGCAGCAGATTTAGTGTCATCGTGTGTATTGGTCATTATTGTTTGTTTTCTATATTTTCTCAGTTTGCGCCCCCTGCGAAAAGTCAGTGTCAAAAGAATCGCTACAGCATTTGCCCATGTATAAGTAGCACTCGCCTTAATTACAGTTGACAACTGATCTTTCGGACCTGCTCAGTTATTCGGACTTCCCTGAGGCGCCATGTTCTCCACAGAACCCGTGTATAATGGCAACCGAAATTTCCAATGCCACACAGTGCCTCACTTGATTTCTCAGACTTATCTGCACACACGATTTCACCAACATGATGGGTGTTAACAAAGTTGCTGCCATTCGGGTTTTCCATCGCCCACACGTCATTAGCGAGGTGATTTCTCAGCTTTCATAATGCTATATCACCACTGTTAATTGATCTTCTTCACTAAACTCCTCACTAAACCACAACTTTTGTGACCGAATCCTGAGAAAGCAGCACTGGTTAGGCCTAGCAGTGCAGGCAATATGGCCATGACGTAAATTCGCGCCACCGGCTGACATTAAGGGGCGGCAAGCTGTCGTAGAAAGCTCGCTGTCAGTCGTTCAATGAGTAGAGCTTTTTGGTGATCAGGCATGCTATCACACACGTGCTGTACAAGCAGGGATTGGGTATGCACGAGGTGATCTACTGACACGAATGGCTACCAAGTTGCAGAACAATGAAAGGTCACATGTGGCAGTACTTTGCTGCCAAGGTCGCGTGCGCATATCTGCACTTTGCAGCAGCACGTGCAACACATGTGGGTCTGCATGCCAAGCAAGCGCGAATGCCCCTGCGGCCTCAACCGTCAGCAAAATTAAGCATGCAGATTTTCCATACCACTGGCATTTTAAAAAGCGCTGAAACCAATTTTGTATCACTAAAGTTTCTTTGTTTGGGCTGCCTGATAATTCGGACATATTCACAGCCCCCTGAGAGTTTGAAAAAATCGTCGGTGACTGTACACATTTTTTTATTCAATCAGCACGATCACACATGGCTGTAGATATTTGTACATTCCCATTACAAAGTGCTTCTATTACAAGGTCTTAGCACAGCTGATGCACCATATCTGCTATCACACTGCACAAGCACCACAAGAGCCGAGCTTAAACCTTCCAGCTGCACGTCACACTATTCTAAACCCTGTTCAATATTGGCAGGCTAGGTAGGTAGCTTATATGAGTCACCTATAAGAACAAAAGCACATGGAGGAATCGAAAGCGCTGTCATAGTTTCCACAGAATCTAGAAGAAAAATGTCACTGATGCGAAGCTTTTTTTCGCCATTCTATCTTGCTACACGTGGCGTCCAATATTTTCCATCACACTCGCGATCGTGGATGCCACGCACATGGCTGTTACTGCCACAGATGCATCACGCGCTGCCCACACATCGAGCCATATAAGGAGGGCATCCACATCTACGGGTGCTTGGTTTTGTTATGCATTGTTATGAAAACCAGCAAAAAAGGCGTGCTGTATGTTTCGAAATGAGTTGTACAGAATTTGTAAAAAATTACCTGTGGTAGATAGCACAATTCTAGATGTGGACCTGCGAGGAGATTTGCTGTCAATGGAAGAGGAAATGGAGTGTGTGCTGGCATTTTCATGTGAAATGGAGGGAGGGGGGTCCGAGTGCTGCATGGTAGGCACCTACTGCTCTCTATCGTGCATGCCTTGCTCCTTTGGTTGTTCGCATAGGATCTAGTGGCTGAAAAATTCATCGCATGATAGCAGTTTGGTGGTGTACTAAACATTGTTGCCGAAAAATCTTGCTTGCCGGGAACATATTAATGGGCAAAATAGAAGCATAACTGTATGGGTCATTTTTGTTTTCTCGACCGCAAATGTTGGCTCTGGGAAATCGTACAAAATGGGATGGTATCAACAAGGTTCTAGTGTATACAATTGGTACTGCTGCCGAAGTTGCACCAGTGGAAATTCTGAGGAATATATGCCAGGAAATACTTTAATCAATAAGTTCTCAGAGAAAGAGTTTTTGAAATAATAATATTGCTTATCAGTGAAAGCCATTTTGCAATGATGTGTGAGGAAAGTAAGACAGTCGGGGAGCTATGAGCACATAATTCACTGTGAAATTTCTTATTGAAGTGGTTTGACGTTTACGCACCACATAAACTGTGGGTAGCATTTCGGAGTTGTTTAGAATTTGGCTTTGAACTATTTTTATAACTCTACCACTGCAAATGCTGAAGCGTTCAGGCCTTTATGTTTTATTTAAGCATTAGCACTGGGCAAAGAGAGAAAAATATAACTGGTATTTTACATGCTGGAACCACAAATCACAGTAGTGGGGAGGGGTACTCCTGATTAATTTTAACCACCTGGAGTTCTTTAATGTGCACCTAAATCTAAGTACATGAACATCATTCCATTTTGGCCCCATCGCAATGTGACTGGTGTGGCTGGTATGGAACTCATGAACTCGAGCTCTGCAGCACAATTCCATAGCCACTCAGCTACCGTGGGAGGCCTGGGGAAATATTCGTAGAATTTGAGAGAATGCATAGTTTCGGAGCATTGCATTTTGTACTTGCATTTACATCTATCACCTTTATAATGATATTTTCAGTAGGCAAGGCATTGTTTACATGTTGGCGCGTCCTTGTGTGATCATTCACCCTTAGAGTGCTTTTATCTGCGCCCTTTGATGAAGGACCAACAAAGCTGCAATTAAACAAGGAAGCTGCTCATGTCGTGCATTTATATTGTTATCGGCCAGTGCCTTGGTTCCGGCAAACACAAGGGGCAGTGTGAAAAGTGGACATTATCTCTATAGAGCTGCCCTATCTACTCTCAGTGGCGGTTGCCATGGGATACAGCCACTTAACCTACATAGCGAGCTGTGCTCCTTTTTATAGCAGTGCGGAGAAGATATCTACTGAGGGTTGGTTCAGTGTGGTCATTAAAACCCTTGAAAAGCTATTAAAATGACAATGCCACTTTGAAGGCCTTGAAAACATTAAATTTAATGAAGTGATTAAAGATCCTTATTTTATTTTTTAGCTAACCTTAACAGATTTTATTTCACCATCTCTCCTCTGGATTGGTTCAACCCAAAAGTCAGGCCAGTCCAATCCAGTTAGCACATATATGGTGGTTGGTGGTGGTTTGCTCTCTACACCTTTTTATATATACTCTATTTTATGTAATATAGATCACACCTTCCTCTAGGTCGCACCACCCACGTTTCGTGAGTTTCAAGAAATTGTCATATAAGATGCATTTATTTGAACTCATTCAGCATAATGAAATGATGCATGCTTGTACATCGATCGGGAAACACGCTTACTTAGCCATATCAGTTCCCTACATTTTCGTCGAAAAAATTTTTACGAGCCGCAAATTCTAGCTGAAAGGGGCTTCAACCAACGCTCCTCTTAGGTGCAGAAAAACCAGCATTTATTCCATTTCACTCGATACCACTGAAGATTGAGAGCCTCACCCTCCAACACACTGTCAAAAGCTTTAGCCACTTTGGCCATCAGCATCATTAGGTCACCGACGTTGGCCTCTGAATAACCTTTACGTGGCATTGTAACATGTCGCTGGCATTGCTTTTGCGGCGTGGTGTGCTCAGGACAAACATGCGAACAATCACAACCTTGGTCACAACACGCCTGAACTAGTACAGTGGTACAACTGGCCTGAACATGCACATACAAAAACAAAATGATGACTGGAAGCCAGAAGCTCTGAGACTTCTCCCGAAGGCAATTGATGGCGATAATTAAGTGGTTCTTTTTGTAATATGCATATCTTTTGGTGCCACAACGTAACAATAAAAAAAAATTGTACCACCCTTTATTGTGTCAGTTCTGGGGGTTAACCTTTTATTTTAACTAAGTATTTAATAATTTAATCAATTCTATCAGTGCTGCTGCATATGGTTTCTTGTAGTCCTAAAAAAATGCACATATTTGTTGCACAGCATGCATAGATCTAAGCTTATGTAAGTCGGAACTGATGTATAAGATGCACCAGCAAAAATATTTGCAATAACCGCGACTTGCTCTCTGAAAAAATATGGTACTAGTAATTTTATTTACTTGTGTGGAGTTAAACAAGCATGCCTATTGATGCTTTCAAGCTGTCAAACGTAATGTAGCTTTAGCTTAGAAAAGTGCTTTGTCAGCACTCTGAAAAGCCTTAAGATCTCTTTTTTTCATTTAAAAGCTAACACTAGTCCTGGGCAAATGACTGGTTAATCTTTTCTGCACCATAATAAATAATAACTAGCTTGGCAAGAAATGCAGTTAAGTTTTGCAAAATGTAGATGATTAGCTGATATTTGTTCTGCTAACTATTAAATTATGAGAAAGTACCTTACTTTATCTCTTAGATCATTACTATGGAGTCCAGAAGGTGCTCAGCTACCGTGGTGTAATATGTGGCGCCAGGCAAAATATTAGAAAGGCACTGAGCATTCCTGTCATTCCCTTATGGTTCCTGCTCACGATTAAGGTGATGCAAATTCTACAGCTTCATTTCAGTTGAATGCTGTCCCCACTTTTTCTCATTTGTGTCACTCATTTGCAATGTTCCACATTGGGTACGCTCTGGGATCATTCGAATTAACTGGTGCACAGCGATACGCTTTCAAATTAATGAGAGTTTGATGCCATTAAGCAGTGCATACACTTTCCAGGACTACAGGACCAAGTCTGAATTATACGATTTTTGAAATTAACAAGAGTGAAATTAACATTTTGCTGTAATTGTTTAGCCGCTTGTTATCTCTTCAAAGCACAAGCCATGTGCATCACGTGCAAAAAACGTTTACTGCTGCATGTCCTGCTTCACACTACAGCAGAAGAGGTAACTGGTGAAAATGGATGCACAAATAAATATTTCCCAAGTCTTTCTAAATGCATTTTAGACTGCAAATAAGCTTTAATATGCATTTTAAATCTGATCATTTCGATCAGTTCAACATTACTAGTCACTTTGACCTTCTCTTTAATGTGACCATATATAATAGTCACGAAAGGTGCCTTTGCTTGTAAAACATTTCACACGTTGCAAAGTTCAGACAACTTAAACCAATTGTGCATCTCATTGGGAGGTTGAATTAACAGAAGCCTGTCACTTAAAGTTACAGTCAAAGAACTTTATCAAAATGATCTTGCATCTCTACTCCTGGCAACAAAAAAAAAAGAATTATGTTTTAATTTGTTTTTTCACTTTTTTATTCTTCATTCATGCTTTTTTTCTCACATCATGTTCATTCGTTCATAGAGTGCTCCCATTTGACAAATAAAGCCTGCAGTGTTCTTGTTCATGTAAACTGAAGTTATGATGTTTCATTGTAGTACAGAAGAACAACAGAAGGCTTTTTATGTTCTTCCATTTATTTCCTTATTCAGAATATTTTGCAGTGTGCCAATGTACAAAACACTGCAGCAAGGACAAAAATCACCTGCTGCAAACTGGTGGCTCAATTTTCAAACACATTCCAGCACACTGTTGAGATTAGATGCATGCGGGTCCCCTACTGCAAATTCTTACTCTAGTATGAGTTGAAAATTGGAAAACCCAAAAATTTTCTTTACCTTGTGGGGTTCTCCTCCGGTACTCTTGGGACAAAGGAACGATAACACAGTAGTGCAAACAATCACAAGGGCATTTATTGCACCTTTCATAGATCAATGCCTGCTAGCCGAGTTGCTATCCACAAAACATGCCGATGGGTGCGCGACAAATCTAGAAGTCCGACTCACTGCGACCGGATAGCGAGCGAATATGTTCGCCCCATGCTGGATCCCAACGCCTGGTCGTTCGCGTAAACGGTCACGCGAACGGTGGCGCGTTCCAAGGTGGCCACACGAGACGGTCTCGCAGAAGCATGGATCGGCGCACGCGCGGCACGGCATGTCCGCACTGCTTGCTGTCCCGCACCAAAGAGAAAGCGCCTTGTCTTTTGGCGCCCAAGTAACGCCGCCGACAGGCGGCGTTAACAGCGCAACACTCGCGCCCTCTCTCGTACTGAGCCTCAACCACTCCGACCGCCGCGGGCGCCAGGCCACGCGGCGAAGCCGGATTACAGGAGACGCGCCGTGCGGGAAAACAACATATCAGGGGACGTGTGAGAGTCGCGCATCCCCACAACCTTCAGTGGAGTGTGTTAACAGTTTGTTTCCAAAAGGTTCAGCATCTTGAATGCTTTCGCAATCAGGTGCTGCACGGGCTTTGTCCAGATGAGGTCTGGAGGAAAATTGCATGCCCAAATATTGGAACTCAAAAACTATTTTGATAGGAACTGTGTCTAGAAGATATGCATTCACAAATGGAGTGTGCCTGTTTGTAAAGGACATGTATTGGAATTTTCGTGTATTTATACTAGTCATATTTAATTTACACACCAGCACTATCTAGATTCAAGATACTTCTGAAGATAGCAACTACCTGACCGACTATTTGCTTTAAAGCGCGATACATCTACGCAGTCATCCACATACAATCAAAGCTTGCATGTTAAGTCTCAAACAATGTAATTTATTCAGACCACGAATAATAAGGCTCCCGAAACACAGCCCTGTGGGTTCCCAGACTCGACCTTCATCTTAGAACAGAAATTAAGTCTTATTAGTAAGTGCTAAAAATGGCAGTTGCATTATTTACACAGCCAGCAAGGGTCTTCCCACACTACCTTGCAAAAATAATTTTAGTGCTTCAGTACAGTGAGTTCATGGGCAGGTCAAGAGTAAATCTTTAAATTGTTTTATTATCCGAAAGATAATTTAGGTGTTTTCGATGGCATGTGCAGCATAGAAAGTTAAGACTCCCATTTGCACCTCACTTGTCTTTTTGTATATGTTTCATTTACTTTAGTAAAGAGCCGCTTAGAGAAGAGTATTTTAACTGCTTTTAATGTGATGTTCTGTACACCAACATTTCAGACTTATCTGTTCTATTGCAAAGCGATGTTTTGGTGAACATGAAAACAAAGTCGAGAGTTTGACTAGTTGGTGGCTGTTGGAGCAAAAAGAAAAACACTTAGACACGTGACATACAAAGTAAGGTGGCACTAAGAACTGACATGAAGATTCCATACAGATAGTAATGCCCTCAGCTTTCTTACTGCATAGTTATCTGCTCGGGCACTATCTTTTCTAATTTCAGATGTACCAAGTCGCAGGACTCTTGATATTGTTTCGTATTATTTCTAGTTGGTATGACTGGTTGAGCCTTGCTGTTTCCTTCTTCAAGTGTTTCATTTCCTTAGCCATCTTCTTTTATGCAAAGCCCATGAGTGAAAAAAAAGGCAACTGAGGGGCTTGATTTTTTCTTAGTCACAACTACGTAAAGCCAACAGACACTGAAGCCAAGGAAAGCATTGGGTAAATTAATCACTTTTTAATGAAACATAAGGAAAATGGAAATGAAATTGGGCGAACTGGCAAGTTGCTGCCTGTGGAAGCCAGACCCAGATCTTCCGCATTACACGTGGGGTGCTCTACCACTTGAGCTATGCCAGCGGCCATCCCTTGGCCCGTTTTCTTCAGTATTTGTGTATGTGTAGTAGATCTGGCTCTGGGAATGTTAGCCAGTCCCACTTGTGGCTGTGGCGACAAATGGGGGCCGTCCAACTGCAAGCGTACATGACAGTACATGACACTCGTGAGTTCTAAAGCCACAGCTCACACAGATCATGCAATAATCGTTGATTTTGTGTTTCAAGAGTCTCTGTTTTCTTCCTCTTTCTTCTCGCTGCTGCAGCTCATTGACTGGACTACAAACGAACAAAACAATCTGAGGCATTCGCAGAACTATTTTGACCTAGAACGAGCCAATGCTGCAGCAATGGTGAGTGTATGTTGCTATAATAGCACTTTGTGGGATGTGTACATGTGCTTTGTGCTCAGTGAATGTAGTCCTGTTTATGTTTGACTTCTAGCAAGGCACTGTAGGAGTGGAAAGCAACTCTGATAACATTTATATCATGTCGGGGAAGGATTTGCTTTATATTACTCTATTTCTTCTATGAAGCATGACATAGTTCAGCTTGTATAAGTACCGTATAGTGCGGAATATAGGTCGAGGTTTTTTCCAAGAAATATTACTAAAAGGTCACCCCTCGACTTTTATACCGGCCCTTGGCACAACATGAATAGTCGTCTGGGACGCAGCCTACGCAGTTGGTCCGACGCCATCTTCCCTTTTTGTGCAGCGATCGTTCCTGGCGTTGCTAATTTCTTGACAACCCGCAAAATGAGTACAAGTACTCGACGTCAGCTCACCACGGCATTTAAGAAGAAAGTCATCGAATATGCTGAAATGCATGGGAACATGTCTGCCCAGCGGCAATTTGGCGTGTCGGAAAAAAGCGTCCGGTACTGGCGAATGCAGAAAGTCAAGCTGTCTGCCTGCAACCAACGCCTCCTTTACTAGATGCCTGCCGCGTTGTCCGGTAATCTCGGTTCCGGGCCCTCTCCCTTTTTTCTCCTCTGCGAAAAGGCAGCAAGCGCCTCTCATGGCAAACACCTGCAATTTAGATCACGTGCTGCGGCCTATGAGATTTTAATGCATTTTAGCATGCATAAAGCAAGTCGTGTGCGTGTGCTATTGAACCTCATTATGGTGAAGTCACAATTGAAATGAAATGCCTTCATTATATTTGATATTCATTGTAATCATGTATTTGTTATGCACTGATAGCTGCACATTTCATATTTACGTCATTGTATCCAGTAATTTGTAATACAATGTTTATTATATCAAGATTCAACTGTATTTCAGTGACAAAGAGCAATACGCTCGTGCAACATAGCTAACGCTACCTATATGTCATAAAATCAAAGCTGCCTGCATGTGATGCAGCGGTCATCCTGAGTGTTCTTATTTCAAAGATAGCTCCTTGCTGGCTTTGATGTCGCGGAACAGAGTGTTGTCTTGTCACCATTGTCATCGTGTTGTCATGACACCATTGTCATGCAGTTGTTATTTTCCATAGTCGTGCCACTGTTGTCATCCTCCTGTTGAGAGCGTTGTTGTCATGTTGCTGCTCTTGGTATTGTTTTCATTGCACAATTGTTTGAGTTAGCACAAGGTTGCAGGAGTTGTTCACAAGGTTCCAGAAGTTGTTTACAAGGTTGAAGCCATTGGGAGGAATGGAGGGAGTAACTGCTGTCACAGGGAAAATTCAGAGTCATAGGTATTGCTCAAGGCGGGTTTCTTGTGTTCTTTTTAACAGTCACAGCGATTGGGAACTGTGCACAACAAGACATGACCTCAGTGTTGTCAGTTCGTGCCCCATGTTTCTGCAGAGTTCCCAAGTAATCACAATAATTTGCACTAGAAAGCCCAAATCCTTACATTTTTGCAATCGCAAAGAAGCATTCAATCAATCAGGGTTATTTAGTGTGGCCCTAACACGCTCTCTGGGGCTCCTGCTCACATTACTCATCATCTCCTCATATATATTTTTAAATTCTAACAGGAGATCTTCGCCCGCTACTCCAAGCTACGACAATGGTCAGCCAGCCTGTGCAAGGACGTGCCGTCAGAGGCAGACAGCATATGTGCTGCCATGAACCGACTTGACCTGGCCTGCGAGGGCCTGACTTCTCAGTTCAGGGGACGCAGCAGAGAGGGACTCTCTCCGACACTGGATCATGAGTTGCAGCAGGTAGTACCTGATACTCCGACTGATTTGTGTATCTTAAAGCTCCAACATGGCTACTGAATTGGAAGCACTGTGTTGAGAGGTTTAATATTTATTTTGACCAGCTAAAGGTTCTTAAGAGAGACACTGAAGGAAAACATCTTGCAAAAGTAAAATGGTAATTATGCTCTTTAGAGAACTGCCTTGGCATTTATTCTGTAGGACAATATGGCTTATTTGTGAATGAAATGAAAGGCTAAGCTTTTGTGTCTGACATTGCATGCAAAAAAATGCACAGCGCTAATGGTGTCATTGTAAGACCAGGGAAATCGCAGCACTGCAGAAGAACCTTGTTGATATGATCCCGTTTTGTATGATTTCCTGGTGCCAATGTCCATGATTACGAAGACAAAAATTGACCCCAATACAGTTATGGTTCTGTTTTACTGGTTACAGTCAAACTGACTTATAACGATACCAGTTTAACTTTATACGGATTTTTCAGTCGTGCCCATGTATGTCTATGGGTCCCACCTTTCGTTATTTGATCCTAAAATTGGCTTTCGCAGGATAACTTGAACTTGGCCAGTCAGCATGCAGATGCTTGACCCCTATGGTGACCCAAATAGTGAACTCTGAGTGACAGCGTCTGCCTCAGCAGAGCTTGGGGGACAGCGAATGCACTGAACACACGTCATTTCCCGTCGAAAACGCCTCTTTTTGGCGTGCCTTCTGTCTTTAAGCAATAACCATAGCTCACGATGTCTGATTACAGTATTTACTCAATTTTAGCAAGTGCCTTTTTCTTTTCTTCAAGAAAATTGGGCCCAACATTGCCTACATAGTGCACTCGGACACGATACCAAAATGGTCTTCGCGACGTTTGAATGCTCTACCGCATAACACACATGTACTGCGGCAAAGCCGATTTTAGAAAACTGGTCACCATTGTGCAATTCGTATAAGACTCTTGCCAATTTTTCTCACTAAGATATCAGCTGCACGTTAGGTTTATGCTTTGTTTAGAGCTTTAATGTTGTTTCTAAATTAGTTTTCTGCTTTGCACACATAGAAAGTGGGTGTGAGTTTGATTCAGAAAAATTCAGTGTGAGAATCAGAAAAATACTGCCAAATGAATGGTCGGTGCATTTTAGCATTTTTTCTGCATCTTGTTTAGTTCGAACCACCGCATAAGTCAATCCATTTGTCAGTGTCATCAGGGGTCGAATTAACGGAAGTCGACTGTACATTGGATGTAACGATGAGCAGCCGATGCACTGTCTGTGTTCTATGGTAAAATAAGCCATTTATTACCATGCTCCCATGCCACGTTATCAGTTATAACAATTAAATTTTATTACTGGGTGTGTGCGCTGGAAGAAAAATGTTAAATCTTCAACAAAAAAAAGGAAAACATGCACGCCGCTTCGCCACACCTGCCTTTGTATGCTTAGCTCACCCTACACAGCGTGACTTCATCGCATTGCATCACCAGCCCCACGCACCCCTCTCCTTTTTCTCTTCCACCCTCCTGCTAATGTTGGGAGAGGTGGCAGGGAGATGTAGGAGAGGCAACAAAAGCATGCGCGGCACAAAGGCAAGCATGGCGAAGCGGCTTGAGTAATTTTTTCTTTTCCTGGGTTATGCGTTCCTTTTCAGCATCAGAACATTATAGTAGTGAGCAATTTATTTCGCCATAGAAAACACAAAAGTTCGCAGTGCAGAAGCTGCTCATTGCTACATCCAAGTATTGTTAAAATCAATAATACTGTAACCGAGTTTGACTGTACATCTCTCGGTCTAATTAATATGTTTGAATGTTTGTTCCCTCTGTTTCTTTCATGCAACCAGTTATAATAATTATCAGTTACAACAGTGGGACTTTATTGGCTCTTGAATATTGATATAAGTGGGTTCAGCTGAAATACATTCTCTGAAAACGCAACCGTTCGGCGCCACTGCTCAGTACATTGCCAAACTGCAGTTATATGATGTGTTTTTTGGGCTGTTAGATTCCATGTCAACAAGAAAAAGCATGAGGCAAGCGTGATCGAGAACTGTAGGTTCCCACCGTGGCAGCTTCCGTTCAGTATTTGCCCGCCCATGTCACGTGAAAATGCCAGCAAGCACTCACTTTCCTCTCTCAGTAACAGCAGATTGCCTCCACAGGTCATCGCACGTCTCATTAACAGCTATCACCTGCAACCCTATTGCGATAAGCATCTTCACCTTACCCGTTTCATAGTGCATGTGGCATAGCACCGTCGGAAATGTATACTGCCCAATTTTAAGAGGTGATAGCCCACATGCACTGCCATTCCGGGGTCCCTCACCAGTTCGATATTGTTTGGCTTCTCGGCGCCGCCTGAAAACACTACAGCTATGCAATAGCAAAATGGAGCACATCCCAGTAGCGACGCCTTGTGCCACAATAATTCTCGCTCAGTGGGTACGCCAAAACTTCCTGCCGAAATACGCCACCCAAAGAAGCTGCTGATTCAGGCTGAATTCCAGGAGCACAAGTGTAAGCTTGTGGAAGTAACAAGAACGACACTGTTGTTCGGCCCAAGTGGCCTGAGACGAGGCTCAGGCCACTTGGGCCCCGCTTGCTCAGTGCATGTCGGTGTCTTGTGCTTTAACAATTCGTATTACAGTCACTGACCGTTTATTCGGACCTCACGAGGACTGTGGAAATGTTCGAATAAACAGGTGTCCGAAAAAGCAGGTTAAGAAAAAAAAAGGAAAGAAATCCTTTATTTCCACTCAGCAGTAGGCTTGAAGAAATCATGAATGCGCCGTTGCACGCTGTTCTGTTTACGCGCAATCAGATAAGCCTGAATCTCGGAGAGGGTCGTACGGTCACTATAGGCGGCTGAAAGCATAGTCAATGCTTGTACACGCCCCACATGCAACGACAGTGTAGCACATGGTGCGCCATCTTCCGACTCTGAGTCATCGTCCGGCGGTGCAGCAGAGACCTGACTAATGATCTCGCCATCATCGAGTTCTGCGCATGTCAGCACCTGTGAAACTGTCAAATGAGACGATGTCCGGAATCGCAATGCAACCACTGCGCAGGTCTCCGCAGAACATTTTCGGCGTCACTAAAGAGCACATTGGAAGGCGACAAAACCTACACCTCCGGCACCCATTTTCTGGCATGCCCCAGCGCAGTCTGCGCGGGCACTGTCGGTGCCATTAGACACTTGACGCGATGTTTCCATATGCCACGTTGGATCATGGCAACCTCAACACAGCACACAAAGCAAACACCACCAAGCCATCATGCCGACACCAGTCGTACAGACGAAAAATGTAGCCTACTCGCAGCGTTGTGCACGAAGAAACAAATCAGCTGCTGGATTGTCTTGACATGGCTTATTAGGCTGAGACCGGAACTGCTGTAGCAACTCTATCGAACCAGGCAGAAACGATGATGATGAGTGGGGATTTCCAGTAGCTCCACTTCATGGGGCAGCAAGGAGGCTCCGTTCAAAACAAAAATGGCGCTCAGCTAGTCGAACCATGCACCGGTCAGAGTTGGTGCATGGTGCTTTCGATCAAGTTGGCTCTAGGAGTGTCCGAAAAATCAGGCGAGAGCTTGCAAGGTGTCCAAACTTACGGCAGTTGTTATACATTATAGTCTATGGGGAGAATGGCGGTGCCACGAAGCAGACCGAATAATCGAGCATGTCCGAATTTTTGGAGTCCGGAAAATCAGTCGGCGACTGTATATAGATACAGTCGAACCCGACTATATCGAACCCGTTTACATCGAATTATTCTATATATCGAACAATTTCTGGTCACGGTATAGTTACAATGAGTATATATAGCAAAAATTACGCCTACATCGAACAAATATTGCCGTGACTCCCGATATATCGAACGTCAAGCCGCGGAAAAGTGCCCCCAGAAGTTGGCTTTCCCTCGCGATAGCAGGGAAACCCGGCGGCGCGGCTCCATCCAACCGCTCTCCCTACCGTGACCGCGCTGCCTCGGGCTGTTCGGGCGAGCCGTCGACACTCCCCCTGTCGCGCATAGTGAAGTCTATTATCCTCCCTCTCTCTCTATCATCTTTCACTTCCCCCTCCCTCTCCCCTGACGACGCTTCGCCGTGCTCCCTCACGGGTTGCAGAATCAAGCGTCCTTCCTTTCTTTAGATCACTATCTATCGACACTCCCCAGCAAAAAATTATCCTGGCCCGCCTACAGCGCTTGCTTAGACAGCCAACCAGAGGCTCTTGTACGCTCTTCATGCAAGATGGCGAAAGTGCGAGTTATCTGGCTGCTTCTCTGGTTTATCGTGTTTGCGCCTATGGGCCTTCTCCCGCAGTGCTGCCGTGATGAAGCGGCAGAATTCGCCTTTCGTCGTGAAGATCGAAATCATAAATCGCGTGGAACACGATATCCCCGCAGCGTGCAAGATTCCGAGGAGCACTCTCAGCACGATTAGGGCTAAAGTGGCCAGACTCGCAACCCGGTGCCCATGGCGCCCGACGCGTACGCACGGCCGTGTACGAGGCGTTCTTCATACGTGCCGGTTTCCGCGTGCTCGGTGATGACTGTAAATTCTGATGAATTGCCGGTGTTGCCGAAGTTTGGAGCGAGCTGCCAAAATTTCCGGGACATTCGAATCAACGGTGGACGAGTTTGTGAGTGCAGATGATGGTGTCGCGACGACGGTAGATCCCGAAACGAAGACTACATCGCCGACATCGTACCGATCACAAATGAAAGTAGGCACGTTGAGGAAAGCAACTACGGTCCTTTGCCCACATCCTCCGAAGTGATTGGTGCACTCAAATTAGTCCGGTGCTTCTGCGCGAATGCGGAAGGTTGCGGCCTCAGCTGCTCGGACTCCTTAGACAACGTGGGGAAGTGCGTGCGTCGCAGGCAGCGAAATTGCCCAAGCAGAAGAAAATGCAGGACTAATTTATGCGAAACTAAGCTGGTTTCATCAATAAAGTGATTTTATAAATGGGATGTGCTTTTATGACATCCAATTATTTAGCAGGCTTATATCGAATTATGCTCTATGTCGAATTGATAAGCGTTTTTTTGCGAGTTCGATATAGCCGGGTTTGACTGTACTGAAGCAAGGTTTGGGTACGGGCTAGTTGGTATTCCATGGTATCAATCTCAGTATATATATGTTTGTTTCTCAAAATAAAAATCTGTTGGAAGTGAGCGCTTGTCTTCGTCGTCCTTTTTGTCCGTCGTCTATGTATGCGCTGTAAGTGACGATGTATATAGATTTCAGCTACAGTTGATTCTACCATATTCTTTTAGTAACTTTGGATCTTATGCTTTCCCAATTATTATGTCTTTTTCTTGCATATTTCTTTTAACATATGTACGAGGCTCTACTGTATTATGGCATGATACAATGGTACGATTCATATTTCGGTAATTACATGGCTAAAATAGTCTACAAAAGTTGCCATTTTAAGTTCTTATGCACCTTCAAATTCAATGTACTCAATTACAAGCCACTGCACGGTGTCGTCAAAGCCTCTGACATCATAAGACGCTGATGTGGGAATTTCAAGGTGGCAGAGTCTCATGTTTTCGCATCCTCTATGGCATGCCAGGTTTCCAGTCACAATGAGCATAGCCTATTTGCAATCCCAGGAGTGGAATCTATCAGTCTAGGACAACTTAACTTTCTTTTTACTGCCCCTTCAGTGTGCACTAGAACCTTAGGAGATGAGGTTTCAATGTTGCACTCCCATCAGAATGCAGCCACTTCAGCTGGGAACCGAACTTGTAACCCCATGCTCCACAGCCAAGTGCCATAGCTACAGTGCTATCAAAGCAGATGTCCCATGACAATGATGCATCATTCAAAGTCTGAGTAATATATCATGTTCAGACAGTTAAGGTGGCTTCCCGCAGTGGACACAATAGCTGATTCAGGCTGCAGACTGAGTGTGACATTTCTCAGGGGCACTAAAACACATCAGTAGCAGCAGACCAACAGCACACTCCTGTCTGCATGTCATAGTCCAGTGCCAGTGAGCTATGTCATGCTCTGTACACAGATGGAATCTGTGGTTTGCTCTGCTATGGAGATCTACCTACACGAGTAGCCAGTGAAAAATGTGCACAGTAAGTGTCGAAGCAGTTGAAAACAAAACTTTGGCCTCATCTACTCAGCGGCTGGCTGTAACACGCTTTGTGTGCTGTTGGGATTGTCCAAAATGTACAAATACAGCCGCCGACCCATTTTCCGGACCTCGCAGGTACTGAAAAATTGTCCGAAAATTCAAACAGTCCAAAAAATTCGTTTGTCCAAAAAAAATGAAATTTGTTAGGCTTAGAGCAGCTTTAAAAAATCTCTAATAATTCCCTGCCTCATACTATGCTTGGAGGCGATCAGATTTGTTTGGATTTGCACTAGAGTGACATCATCTCCATATACAGTGGCCAAGAGTGTCACCGCGTTAGTGATGCCCACGAGCGGAGATTGCCATGGAGATCAGTGAAACGAACCACATTTCTTTGCACCACTTGGCTCTCACGAAGGCACAGGAGGTACCATTGAGCACAGAAATGCAGGCCGCACAAACACACTCAAAGATGTGACGTCTCCGGGACACACTTGCGCTGTAGATACACCACGTGCAGAATAGTCACTAAAGCTTCAAAAAAAAAAAAGCAAAAGGATTTTGTATAAGTGATTATAATGATAGTGCTGACCGAAAAAAATAAAATTGTCTCTTAGAGCATTTTGTCAGCCAAGGAAAAGCGGGCATGGCCTCAGAGACTGAAGGATAGCACGCATGCTATTGATCATGGAGGAAGGAAAAAAAATAGGAGGGAGTATTCCGCAATGCGATTGCAACCAAACCTGTTGGCCCAACATGTGACTGCACATCAAAGTTCGTAGTTGGTTTTAGTGTTCCCACTCTGCAGGCAGAGCCACAGCAGGGCAGCCGAACAAACGTGTGCTGAACAAAAACTACTGGCATAGCTACTGTGAACCAAACGTCTCGGCAGATCTTGATTCTTGCTCCATGATCTCGACGTAAGGGCTCACGTGTTGGGGCACCACTGTGGCTTCACGGATCATTCACTTGCCAAGGCTGGCTGCGTGACATAATGCTTCCTCCTATATTTTTCCTTCCTCCATGCTATTGATAGCATACGCCTCCCAAAGAGGCTATAAAGCAGGCCACTGTTAGCCAAGCCAGCGGAATATCCAACATGGTGGCCTCCAAGATTGGGTAGCATTGGTCAGAACGAGTGATTTAGTCAAGAAAATCTAACTTCGCAGCCTAAATTCGTCTGGAAAATCGGTCGCGTAAATGCACGAGTTCTATAGGAACACTGATGGTGCATTTGTAAAGTCTGGAATATCCATCAAGTCCAAATTTTTTGAGTCCGAAAAGTTAGTTGGTGACTGTAGTATGAAAGAACCCAGTGAGAGACACCTTCTCAGAAAATTTGTAACATTCAGCCACTGCCTCGATTCTCATATTGATTTAGTAACTGATGCAGTTTTGTTGTTTCTTGTGGTTTTCTTTCAGTAAGTGTTAACTGTTAGAATTTCGTGCACAATGCAGCAGTGCTGTGCAGCAAAGGCTTATTATCTCCATTAACTGGTTTGGTTGCTCTTTGCAGCGTGTGGGTATTTAGTATCAAATTATTATTTTATCATGGAACCTGTCACACCAGTTTCATAAAATAATGTTCTGTAAAGTTTGTTTATAAGAAAATAAACTCGTCCAAATTTTTCTCTCTGAGAAATTTGGCTTAGTGCATGCCTCTGAGCGAGTCAGATTGTTGAAGCTTTGCTGTCGTATTCACTATGATTCTATCTAACTTTATTCAGTGCTCGAAGCAGTAAGTGTACTGTCTCACACATTATTTGACGAATAGGGTACTGCACCAGAAGGCTCGCTTGTGGCTTAGTTATACAGTGAAACCTCGTTAAACCGTAGTTGGCCGGAGCTCGGAAGAAGTACGTACTAAACGGTAGTACTGTTTAACCGAAATAGCATGAGATCGCCCACTTACCTGTCGAAAACGGAACACAGAACTCAGAGGGCGATGAAAGGGGAAAAAACATGCAGTATTTATTCACTTCGCGCGACGAAAGTGTTATTTTCGTTTGATGCCGCGGCGGCCTAGCACGACGGCAGCAGTCTCAAACTTACTGAAGCTGCGTGGCAGCTTTTCAGCCAGCCCCCCTCTTCTCGGCAAGCACTCGCATAGCAGATTCTTTGTTGGCGTTACGTATTCTCCGTGCACACATGCGGTAGTGCTGCAGAAGTCCCGGGGCGCTTTTTTCATTGCTGGGTGCTGTTCTCGTCGCGACAATAGCATTCATGAGGCTGACGTAACATGCAGCTTCTGCCACTGTCGGGCCTGAATTGCCCATGCTGTCGCTTTCCGTGTCGTCCTCATCACTGTCGCTAGTCGACACTTCGGCAACAACAGAGGCAATGATGGCGAAAAGTCGAACCTTGTAGCCGACATCTCTTCGCGGTTGCAGCAGCGCTGCCAAGCAACTTCTTCGCATTCCAAATGCCACACACTGTAGTCAACAGCAGATCCCTGTCGCGTGCCAGCGCTGACTTCTTCATGTCACGTTCGATAGCACGGACGATGTCTAACTTTTCTTCTATGCTGAGCATCCGGCGTCTTTTTTATCAGAGCTTTAGCATGACACGAGTCTTCACTTGCACAACATCACAACGCTCTCTGGCACAGCGCGGAAATGATGTTGATGTTGATGTGGCTTCACGCGCAAGCGCGCAGGGCGCTTGGAGGCCGTTGTTCCAATCTCTGAGGCTTGTTGTTCTACCGGCCGCCCGATGGAGACGACGCACCGCCGTGTTTGCGCGACGAAAAGTGGAAATGCTATGTTTTAACCGATGTGTACGTAATAAGCTGGTACGGTTTATGCGGATACAAAACACATTATGTTCAATGGCCACTGAGTCGGGGATTTGACTTTACTACTTTTAAAACGAAACTACTGTTTAAGCGGGTACGGTTTAACGAGGTTTTACTGTATATCCTTAACCTGAGAACCACTTCACAAGAAATTCATAAAAATTATTTCGTCCGAGCGACAGAACTTTACCTAATGCTCTCCCTTCCCACTTTTAGTGCATGTTTCAACTCATTCATGTTTCTCACTCCGTTGGTGTCGATGACTTTTGTATGACTGACTGCAACAAGCACATGAGCTTGTCTGCTCTAGAGACGGCACAAAGCAAAGAACCAGCACCTGTGTGAAAATGACTGTAATAAATGGGAACTCAAGTGAGTTACAAGCTTCACAGTTTGTCTAGAATTTTGTTGACCAACAGATGCTTGCCTTCTTTTTTTCAGTTACTAACATGCATCATTGCTGTCAGCTTATTATGTTCCCCCTCTTTTTTCAATTTTGCTCTTTAGTTTCTGGAGCTTGTCAGCACCACGGAGTCACGCCTGAGGGCTTCTTGCGACGAACCTGTCACCACAACAGCACAGGTCGAGAAACTTCTCACGGAGCTTCAAGAAACAGAGGTGATGATAGGTGAGCATCATATCATACTTTTCTTGTGCTTGTATCTTCTTCCTGTCTGTTCTATTCTTGTTTATGTGAACTGCTGTAGAGACGCAAGTTAAGGGGACAAGATTAAATCGGTTTAGAGTGAAAGCATTCTTCCGGTATTCTGATTTCATATACTTAGCAGAAAAAGCTTGGTTACTAGCACAGGAAATTAATGCATTTCAAGTTTCGCTCGGAAACTGCAGTGTTGGTAGATCAGTGCGATGTCACGGATTTAAAGGTATTTTCACATGTATAGGTGATTTTTATACAGAACAAGCGTGCCTTGGTCATTGTCACATCTCTCACATCGCTGTGCAACACACGCAGGTCAATTTCTCCAGCTGCTTAAATCCGTATTGTAGCCATAGCTACAGTCCACAAGTGAAGAGATGCGGGCTTTGTACCTGTACGGAAGTATGAATCATTGCATGGCAGGTTATGATACATGAGAAGGTGCTTGAATATACCTTTTGACTAGAGGTGCGTGAACATTCGAAATTTCAAATACGTATCGGATAGTTTTTTGCTGTTCGATTCTTATTCAGTTCGAGGGTTCACTATTCGAAGTTGTTGATATCTTTATTCGAAGTTGTCAAATATTGGTTTTATTCAAATACAAAGGGACAGAGAGAGTTTTTAATGTCTACAGGTGGCAAGGTTGATACACGTGGAGAGTCTTCCGAATGATTCCGTTGCAGAACTGTGGTTGTTGGGCAGACGCACAAGATATTAAGCAAATGCATAAAGGAAATCATTTACGCACAATAGTTTCCATTTGTTGAACATGCATGTCTCTTCTTAGACAGCCTATAAACCTCCTTTTCAGATATAAGGTAATCTGCTCCTTACTTGGGCAATGTCACCATGCCATGCTTGGATCCCTTTAAAAGAACATGCAGCACTCCATGAAAAAGCACTTCGCGCCTTAAATGAGCACTGCTGTTCTACGGGCGTTTGCTCAAGCACTTTCTGTTTTTTGGATGACTGTCATTATCATAGCGCACCAGATACAGTCACGTTTCCTTTGTACTCATTTACAAGCTTCTTAAGTGGGCTAAAATCCAGTTGATAATGGCATTAAATGTATCAAATAATGTATATAAGCCTTCTGTTTCCAAACTAACTACATGGGAGTTTTTATAGCTTATGTTGCTTAGAAGTTAAAATATAACATATTCAGTCCGATATTCGAAGCCAGATTTTTTCTGGTGCAATCAACTTCTGTTACTAATTCGACCCCGACGGGACCGACAAAATGGATCGAGTTATCCAACTGGTCGAATTAAGCAAGATGCAGAAAAAGCACCAAACATACTGCCGATTCATTTGGCAGTATTTTTCCCGATTATAACATGCCCCTGAATCAAACATGTGTCTACTTTTTAAGCAGAAAACTTATGTAGAAATGACATTAAAGTTTCTGAACAAAGTGGAAATCTAACATGCACTTGACTTCCTTTCTTTTTTTTCTTCTCAGAAGTCAGCTCCGCCGCAATACATATGTTATGCGGTAAAGCATACAAAGTTCGTTAAGGCAGTTTTGGTGTCGTCTGACTGCACTGCACAAGCAATTTCCGGCCCAATTCTCTTGAAAAAAAAAGTGTGCATTAGAATGTGTATTAGAATGTGTGCATTAGAATGTGTGCACAGAAGTCAGCTGTATCTGCATTCTTTCCCTTAATGAAGTTTGACCCTGGCAAATCTTTTCACTAGTATGGGCTGAAGCTCGTTCAGCAGACACTTTACTGTGTTTGTTTCTTTTATATTGATCCACAGACGGCCAGCTGCAGGCCCTGCGGGACACCTTCCACAGCTATGGTGAGAACACAGAGGGAGAAGTGTTCTGGCTTGCTAGGGAGCAGGTGGTGCACGTCAAGGGACAGCTAGCCACTAGAAAGCAAGCCCTCATTCAGGCAGGGCAGTTTCTTTGTTGCGAGGAAAATGCGCTTCAGGTGAGCCTTTTTCTTTCCTAACCTCGTAATAGCAATACGTTAGTGTACAAAGGGAGGTCTAGTAATCAACAACTGTCAAAACCTTCTCAAAAGCAGCGTTTAGTACAAAAGCAGCAACAAATATATCGAATATACAGTAGTTTGTTGTTGGTAATTGATGTAACGAATGTTATGACTCGTGGGGACTGCATAGCACTATAAAAATAGTGCTGGATGCACTGTTTCTTGCATCCTTTTCGATGCTTCACAAACCATTCGACATTTCTGCTATTCTGAAGGTGGGAAACTGAATCTACACCACACATGGAGTAAAATGCTGTACCATCGGAGTCATGATGGTGCTGGTACTAGTGCTATTGGTTGCACAAAGAGTGAAAGCAAAGTGGCTCTTTCTGAAACTGCGTTCTGCTAACTGTTGCTTAGTAAATGGGAGTTCCAAAGTATGTATGACCGTTACAGCCAAACCACTGTCTCATCCAAGCTCGACTACTCCATGGAGGTGACATTTTCTTGTGCACGTAGTTTGCTTATGTTTGAGTGTATTACAGTCCTGTTTTGTCACTCCTGCCTCGACAGCCCTATTGCATGGGCTGCCTTGGTGCCAGCATTATATTTATTTTTGCATGCTGAATGATCTCACTGCAATACATATCTGTATTGTGGTGAAGCTTACAACACATTTGTCTATAGAATGCATATTATTGCCACATCAGCTGTCTTGCTCAGGTGTAATGCTGGATGCTTATGCTGACAAACATGTACCTATGAAAGTAAGTGGGGCAGAGCAGGCACTGATTATAGATAAATGGGTAGAGTGCCACACTCTGTATGTGGAGGTTAGGGGTTGAATCTCCACTGACAACAAGCTTTTGAGGGGTAAGTGGGAGCATCACATCTCCCTACTGTAAAAATACCACTGCATGGCGACAATATTGCGCCTTCATTATTATACACTGTGGCCATGTATGGCTCCCTCTTGAGAAAGGGAACTAATAAAAATCCGTGTACCGTCCCCGCAACTAAGGAGAGGTCAGCTGTGCGTAGAACTTCATTGGAGCATATACTTCAAAACCGTCTCAGCGCTTGTGATCTTGGATGTGTTGGAAAAGAGGCTTTCCTAAAATAGCAGTATGAGACCTCTCCTGATCGCCTAAACGGGCCCTGAACCACATTATATTGGAGTGGAGAAATGCACCCGACATTAAAATGCATTATTTCAGAAATAGTTTGCAGGAAAATGTATTTCAATGTCTTCAATAAAAGCAGAGTTATTGGCAATCAAAGATAGCCTTTGATCCCCTTTGTGGTGCTCCCTCTCCCTCAGTTCCTTGCACTGTGAAAGCTACGGCGGAGCAGGGCCATGCCCACAATGCTCCGCTTACTGAATGTCAAGGTGGCGCACAGTTTAAATACCATTCTGGAGGTTCACATAGATGCCATTACTCCCAATTTTGGCACCTACGGCAAACCAAACTCAGACGCTATGAGGGCCATGCTTACTGTCACTTGAGCGCCACCCTTCGACAGCAGGCATTGCACCGGCAGGTGGCGCATCGGTGCAGTTTGTCTTGCACTCCTGCGTTCCATACACTTTTGTTTACAGGTGTACGTTCAGCAAGCAAGATATATGCTTGTAATTTCAGAGACCACTCCTTTTTTTTCTACTTTGGTTATTTTTGTGTTCCATGGGTTTGCACCTCTTGTTTGAACCCAACATTTTCATCCCATCACAGCTGGTTACGTGGCTCGACAAACTCGCTGTTCGCCTCCAGCCCAAATTTGGTCAGGACGACTACGAGCTGACAGCGGCAGAGCATTCCAGGCTTGATGAGCTGGCTCGTGTGAGTGCAAATTCAAAATCATGTTCCTCAGTTGCTCTCTTTTCATTCTTTCTTTTTCTCTTCTTTTTCTTTTTCAGTGCATATTGCTGAGGAAGTGCAGAGAGTTAAAGGCCAACTGCAATGATATTTCACTTTGGCTAAGTCGGTTATAGATGAGTACTTGAAACTATTGAAGCAATTTTGACAAAACTGCGGGGCTGTTATTAACAGCCTTTAAATAGCAGCCAAGAAAACAATGTGTGTATCTTGTGGTTAATGGATACAACATAAATCCTAGCACCTTTTCCCTGATATTTTCAGCCCACCGCAGGCACTAAACTTGAAGGTCATGTCATGAAGCTGTGCTGGTTTTCAATGTTCTGAATTGTGTGCCATTGGCATTTGGTGGTAAGGTGGTGGTAACAACTTTATTGAGATTCTGCTCAGTTATGATCTGGTAGGCCCGAGTCCTAGGATGGCCCCTCACGAGGAGCGACCCTTTCGGCGCAGGTAACGAGGGCTTTTTGTAGTTTTTGATCCGGCATCAATAACGTTTATTTTTGTGAAATTTCCATGATGCATCTACTCGTATTTCAAGCATAAAATTTTGCACGGAGACTGTTCTATATCTACAGCGTCTGAAACTGGACTATTACGTGGTAAAGACATTCCATTCCATTTGACCTGTAAGCTTGACTTGCATGAGTGGTCATAGATTTCATTTAGTTTAGTCTTTTCAAGCTGGCTGTTCTGCAACCTCCACTAACATGTTTATGGAAGGCATGGCATTTATATTAGAATATGTGACCAGAACTTACTTTACCTTGCGGGCATTTTTGCATGCATAGTTAGAAATTAAACTGCCTTCACCATATGTGGCATGTTTCACATTCTGTGGAATGGCATGAATTCCTGTTGCATACTTTTTCTCCTACTTCGTTATTGTTATACCTTAATTGGCAATAAAGTTCTGATGGGCAGATTCTGAAAATGGTAGCAGAAGAATGCAGCTTCTGTGGCCAAAAATACCACCAAATTTTGTGATGTTAGGTCTCAACTTCAAAACTTTTTGCCCTTAAAACAGAAATCGCCCTCTTATAGCTTTCTGTAGAAACAGTTGATGTGCTTTCAGACATGGCTGCTCTTTGCCATATTTTTACAAGGACCGCTACAGTGTTTTATTGAAAGTAAACACGGGCTAAAATGATGCGTTTTCCAAGTTCAGCGTGGTTTTAGTGGTTTTACAGAGCTTTTTCATAACGTTGAGGTACAAATCAAACTTTTGCAGATAAAATGTTTTGTGCACTTTTGTGCAAAAGTATTTTTGAGCTTTCGTATCCAACCATATTTTGTATACAGCTTTTAAAAAACACTATTTTTGCCAGTTTTCAGAGCAGACTACAGAAAAAAGATTTAAGTAGTGGCTAAATTGTTTTATAATAAAAAATACATCTCTGCTGACTACAATAATGCAAGCCTTGTTGCAATGAAGAAAATACTTGAATTTTGGCAAATGTTTATCTTTCACCTTATTTGGTATCGTTAGAGAGAAAAGTCAAATAGCCCTGAAATGTAAAAAAAAAAGAAAGAAATCTCTTGAAATACTTGGGGGAAAGGCTTTTCTTGTCATGCCGATGAACTTGTACATTTAAAAATAAACAATATCATAAATGGTCAAGCTTATTAGTGGTAACAATTGGTGTAGAATGACCCATTGTTTGTTCTATTGGACTATTATTCTAAATCATACAGGCTATTTTCTGCCTGTGGTGCCCATTTATGGCTATTGACACTGTGCTCCTTTTTTGTATGCAGGGCACATATCATTATGGTTTGAGGCTCCTGGACGATGCTGTGAGGTTAAGGAAGCAGGTGTTTGCCGTGACAACACCCAGCAATCGAGTTGCAGACGCTCTCTTCGATGCATGGATGAATTATGTCGCCATCTCCAAGAGCTTGAGAAATCCACAGCGTGCCAGTACCCTTGGCACTGCTGGTGTCAGAGCATCCATCAGCTAGTATGGACCGACGGGAATGGTGCCTCAACTGCTACTACCAAGGTAACATCATAGCAAGAAATCCATAGTACCTGCCATATTGCTATAGATGCAGGAAGGGGTGGACTTCAAAAGCTAGGCTGACAGGTGAGCGACAGTATTTATTTAGTGGCAGTAATACCTCATTAAATCAAAGTGTTAAAAACTGGAAAAAAATTCGAGGTGTTTAGTTGATTTATAAGCAAGGTTGGGGAAATTGCAGCGAGAAGTCGAGTTCTTTCTAAGAAATTCACCAGTACTGACCAGCTTTTCCACAAGAGCTTCTAAACTGACCCTTCGTAAAGGTTTCAAAGAAAAGCAAAAGCATGCCAGAGATATCAACCAGCTCCGTTTTGCAGCACTGCCATTTTATTCAGTGCAGAAAAATTTCGTAAGGCTGGTCTGCTTCGCGGTAGCACTTGGACCTAGAAAGGCATCCTCGAGCTGCTTCGCAGATTGCATGGGCCGATTGTTCCCCTACTGCACTCAACTTTATTTCGCAGCAAGCGAAACATGTTCCTTGTTTCAGCTGACGTCGGCACCTCTTGAGGCTCTTCGTCATTGTCGCCATCGTCTTCACCATCCCCTTTATTAGTAGCCATCCCAGCGATTTTGGTGTCAGTAAATTCACCTGTCACCACTACATCCTGCTCGCATAGCATGCACTCGGGAAAGCTCGCGTCACTTTCTGTGGCACCCATCCCGATAAGTTTCATGACTTCTTGCCAGAGTTCCTTACAATCAGTGAAAATTCTTCTGTCTACGCCTCTGGCAAACGGGTGGCTCGAGAAAATCCCACATGTGCAAAGCAGTTGGCGATAGCCACTGAACAAGCTTGCTGCCAAGCACTGCAAAGGAGATGGACTGCTCCCAGCAAGTCAGCTTCATATCCGTTAGTGTTTTCATGCAATAATAAAATTCACTGAAGCAGGCTCTTTCTGCAGAGCTTGCAGGCAACTTCAATCACACCCTGGTCCATCGTTTGCGGCGATGTGATGTTGGCCGGCAGAAACTCTACTGTAACTTCCTCCAAGTTATATATTTTACCGTGGCCTGGGAAATTGTCCACAGTGAACAGGACTTTCATATTCTTTTTTGCCATTTTGATATCAATAGCATGAACATACTCTTTGAAAAGAGTTGCCATCATCCATGCAGCTTTGTTGGCTCGGTAAGTGACACCATTCCGCAGTCACAAATTTTGAAAGCACCTAGGTTTGAGTGCTTTGCCAATGATGAGTAGAGGCAACTTTTCATTGCCTGTGGCATTGGCTACGAATAGAACCGTCACTCTGTCCTTTCGCTGCTTTACACCTGAGCACACTTGTGCCTCCGATATGAAGGTGCAGCTCTGCAACATCTTATGAAATAGGGCTGCCTCATCGAGGTTGAAAATATCTTTGTCAGCATAATTCTTTTGCAGCTCGGTGAGCCGGCTGTTGCAGCAGTTTTCCGCAGTGACTGCATCGACAATGCCGCTTTCACCATGTACAGGCTTCAACACCATGTTGTTCCGCTTCTTAAAGCGATCAAACCAACCGCTTCTGTCGCTAAAATCAGTGTAGCCCATTTGCAAGGCCAATGCGCCTGCTTTCTCCATTATCAATGCTGTGGTGACTGAAAGGTTGGCCACTCTCGCATTTTGTAGCCACGCCATGAACGCTGCTTCGACGTCTGGAAACTTCGAGCCTCGAACTCGCGTCCGCTGGCTGGAGAAGCTCTACTAACATCCATCGAGTAACCTCTGCTTGTTTTTCACCGCTGTTGATGGGGATGCCAAATTCTTGGGTGATGCTCGATTTCGTCCGGCCTCCTTTCTCCACTTCTTGATAAGGGCAACTTTTCTTTCCAGCGTCAGTAACTTGCGTTGCTTTGGCGGCACCATCCTCACCACACTTATGCTCAAGTTGCCCGAACCACACAGCCAACGAAAAAATTGAAAAATTATTTCATCCTTGCACAGCACGTAACTGCGTCTGCTGCACGTGGCCTTCGAGATGGCAGCAACATGCTGCATAGCATAGTCTACCACAGCCGCCACGGAGTGCCGCGACGAGTCCTTTTGCTGCTGTGTAGCTTCCAGCGCACTAGTGAAGACGAAAGGAGAGAAAAAGCCAGGTTTTGGCACTATAACTGCAAATATAGTTGAAGGATTTTAAAAGCTTTTTACGACATGAGATTGGTGGGATGACCTATTTTAATAGTGAGGCTACGATTAGCTTGAAAAGTGTTTCAGGACCCCTTTAAAGGGACCCGAAATGATTTTGATGATATTGTACAAACGTACTGAGTCATTACGGTAGGCCCTTCAGGTCATTAAGTGACACATTGAAACGCTCTGGGTAAAACATGTAATATATTATAGGGTTCTAAAAATGTGCGTCGCTACCAATTGCAGCGGCACCGCTCTGCTGAGTTTTCAGCCGTCCCATCCCAGTTTGACGCGTTTCAACCAATTGACGTCAATTGGCCAAGCTATCAGATTAGCTACCCAGGTCACATCATTGATAATTTTTCCAACTTAATGGCGGACAAATGTTCCTAATAATTGGAATGTTCGTTAATTTGTTTCTATAAAGAAAGTAACAGCAAGAGAACACACAACAACAATTTATCATCACACTGAAGCACTTACGCCATACAACAAGTGTCATCTGCTTGCGTTACAACATGCGCCCCTCTGACACGAGCTGCGTGCTCAGTGTTGGTCACGAGCTTTCTTTGTGTGAGCACCATGGTTTGCCCTTGTTGCATTATGGGCTGCAAACGTAGTGATTGGTCATATGTATAGCTGCAACATTGTGTCCCTGCAGCATATCGGACTGTCGGCACCCATTCGGCACCAGGATTTAAGTGTTTGCTGCCATCACTTCACACCGGAGGATTACAATCATAATAGAGAGTTTTATCATGTCTAGTTTTCGGGTGAACGCAAGTGCAAGCGGATTGGGCGTTTTACTAGATGAGTGGAGGTGCTAATGTGGATGGCCTGCATGGTGCATTCCTGGTGGCACAGAGCTCAAGCATAAGAACACAGAGCTAATATAGCAGTAACGAAGTGTATTCTACTTTGCTGTTGTGTAAATTTTTGACAGGAGTGCAATTGTGAACACAAATGTTTAAAATGTTTTACACTCGGTTGCAGAAATAGTAGCTGTGCGCCACCAGGTGGCTACACTGTGCAGGCCGCTCATGCCGTTTACGTTTACAGTAATCACAGCGGTAGTAGAATAGTGGGAATTAAGTATATGCCTCCGCCCATCTGCCAAAAACACCCAGATCGCCTGCGGTTACCGTAATACTGGACACGTTCGATGCTGCAACAGAACACTCGTTACACACAGCCTTGCGGAGAATCGACGGCCAGGTGGCTAGCGAAGAGGTTAGAGATACTTTACGCAAGCTCCAAGACGGCCGGAAGTAGACGACACGACGGCACATTATGACGCAGAGCCAGTGAAGGCGGAGCTTAGCCCCAATCATTTGATGAACAAGTTCAAGAAAAGCATGGCTAGGGAGGTGGGTAACTTGTAGTCATCTGTAGCTCTCTTAATATGACTTCACTTAAATTGTGGTGCTGATGTTTTACTGTAGTTGTACCCTATGCATGTACAGAATTTGTCCAAACCGTTTAAGGGACACTTTAAGGTAAGAAAATGAAATAGCACCTGGATGTAACATACGCCGGTGTGCTTGTGGATTTATAAATAAAAAAATACAGCATGTCCTCATGTTCACCAGAAAAAACAAGACATGCCGAATTTACCTTCACAGAAGAGCACCTTCTTTTAAATGAGCTTTCACAACGAAAGCGGTGTGTCGTCATCGCCATTTGCACTACATTGGCCACAGTTACCAAGCACATAGGTAGTGATGTATTCTCGAGTGAACACATTTAGAGATACTACTATCACTTTCACAAGAATTCGCGTGACTGCATCCGACTGTTTGAAATACACGGCCTAGGTGGTTCCTGACGCCCCATGCAGATAGCGAGCTTGGCACAGTGCTAGTGGTTGTATACGTCAAAGCATGCGGTTCCAAGCGAAAGTGATAGTGTTCCCTTGAAAATGATCATAGCCTAGCAGTAAGTGAACCCACAGCTACCTTAGAAAAAACATGCTTTGCCTTGTCTCGTGATGGCGATGACGGCTCTTATGGTAAGCTGCTGCCAACATCATGAATGCGGTTTTGATTTCGTACCTGATTGTAACGCGCAGGCAATTTTTGGACCCATTTTTTCAGAAGCAAAGTGCACATTAGATTCGTGTAATTATGGTTGTATCGTAAAAGCACGATTCTAATGCGCATGTTTTTTTTTTTTTTAATAAAAAGTGTGTTTAAATTCACGTGCACGTTACACTCGTAACTATTTCTACTCAAAATCAAAAGTAATACCGATACTCACTAAAAGAACAAGCTCATTGCGAGATAGCTAGCCACACTCCATTGAACAGATGTCGTTATTTTACGCCTTGGTTTGCGGTCACCATATTCCACTTTGCTGTACGCCTGTCATAGCGCTTCGGCTCAACTGCCTTTTGTGGAGGTAGTCCAGTGGAAGGATGAAAAAAAAGGCGTTTTTATTATGCGGCATCCTTCAAGCGTAAGGTGATCCTTCAGGCAAAAGAACAGGGTAACCAGGCGCATATGTTGGGCATTCCCAAGACATGCGTCTGCAATTGGCAGCGACAAAGGAATTTGTATTGCATTATATAGAACTGAAGATAACTTTCTGTGGTCTGCAGACAGCGAAAAGGTGGTGTCGTCGCACTTCGACAGCAAGTAGCCACTAAGATTCAGTGGTGTGCTTGTCGATGCGCTTTTGTATGTTCCAAAAGATAGTTTCAACACGTTACGCATTGACTGAGGTTTCGTTACTTGATGTGTGCAATAGAATCAGCACCAAATTGTTTTTTAGGATATTTGGGCAGTGAACTAACTGCTCGTTACAATCAAGGGCGCGGTAGTATCGTGCAAGTACAGTATCTCTTCCTGAGCAGACAAAGCTGTCCAAATTAATCATTCAGGTTCTGGTTGGCTGAAGGACTTTGTACAGGGTGCAAAAGCTACGAGTTGCCATTAAGCATACCAGTTCAGTGAATTTCACTAGTCGGTACATCACTGAGACATTGACGAAAACGAGTAGGCTAGCATAGTTTTTGACACAAGCCCCTTTTCCACAAGTCATCAGTGCTCTAGATGTTACAAAGTTGACTTTTGTAGCAGGCTTTGAACTGATCGCAAGAAGACAGCCGTTCTAGTTAGGTCTCGCAGATAGAATAATCAATGAGGATAAAAAAGAAAAAAAAAGATTGTGTCCACCATGCAATGTGAAAGGCAAAGATATAGAGTGTAGCTAGCAGCTTCGTATTTTGCAATATTCAAGGTATGCGTGATAAATGATAAAGTGCTGTTTCTTTATTCTGATGCAACATACATCAATAGCATGGTAATAAACATGTGGTTGGTGTGCTTTGTAAGTACATTTGTTAGCAAATGATTGAGTGATCGAGTGTCAAAAGCTGGAGGAACAAAAGTGGACACCTTCATATACAACATACACAGTAAATACAGTAGAACCTCATTCATATGTTCTGAGGAAAACATAAGAAAGAACACACTAAATGGGGAAATGCACGATCCAAAGTCATTAAAAAGTTTGACAGGCTCGGCTGTAGTTGACATCTAAGAATGCGAAGGGTTGTGCAAATCATTGCAGCATGAGATGCTGATGTGCGTGGAGATAGTGGGGTCCGAGCGACTCAAGATGCTTGTGGTCATTTTCCTATTGAGGCAGAAAACCGAAACGAAATTGAGCTGGTGGGCTACACTGGAATATGATGCAGCCAGAGCAAAACATAATGCCCACTTCGTGCAGCCTGCAAAAGGGAACGGCAGTGCATTTGGGTTATCACCTAAAGTCTGCAATATGCTTCAAACGGCACTACACTCCCCATGGACAAATAGGTGAAGGTGTTTATCGCAATAGGGTAGGCGGCTATAGCAGTGAACGCAGCATGCGACAGTCTGGGAGGAGATTTGCTGGTACTGGAATAGGAAACCGAGCGGGGACCAGTGTTTTCACCTGAGGCAAGGCGAGTGAATATTGCGGGGAAGCTGCTGCAGCGGGCAGCTGCTATTCTAGATTGCCCGCCCCTTATGCCTTTTCTTGTTTACATGGAATCTAGCTACCGGATAATGTATCGTATGATCGCAGTTTCGCAATGTTCTGAATGTTGGTGCTGTAAGATTGTGTGTTTCGGAAACCTATGAACTGGTAAAAAAGAGGCATAACTGTTCTGGATCATTCTTTTTTTTTTGTTCTCGAGCAGCAATGTAGCTGCCAGGAAACTGTACGTAACAGAATTGTATCAATGAGCTTCTACTGTACTGATTAACAGAAAAGCACAGAAGCTTAATCTGCAGTATAAAGCTGGAAGGCTGTTGTGCTTGTAGCCCTTTAGTTGGTACTTTTCTTTTTTAATTTTTGGTAATTCAATTTCAGTTTCTTACTGTGCTAATGCTGAAGTAAAACCTCATTTTGTATGTGTTGTTATTACTGGCATTTTACTAATTTGTACTAGCCTGGTGCACTATGCTGAAGATTCTCCTTACGTTGACAAATTGTTTTTTGCGTAGGAACGAAACTGTGAGCAACAAGAGGGATAAGTGAACAATGCGTGGCGCTGGCTACAGTGAGGCTCGTAGCCAGCCTCAACTTATGAGACAAGCCCATGGCACCTCCTGGTCATGTACTGCGAGCCCAGTCCGAGGGGAGTCCTTCAAGGCTGCAGTCTCGGCACACCCATGGACAGGCAACAGACGTCTTTATTCAGCACAAACCAAAGAACGGGAGTAAGTAGCAGGGAGGAGCTACTTAAGCAGCAGCAGGAGCCAGTGGAGTGCAGCAAAAAGGCGCTGCTTCTCTCGGGGCACTGTCTTCGAGCTCATCATGCAGCCCTGCAAGTGTAAATGGAAAAGCCACCGACAAAACCTGGGTGCAAACCTTGGTGCAGCTGCTGCATTAGAAGAAAACTAAAGGCTGTACTTTACCATGCACGGCATAGGACTTTGCATTTGCTGTGTACAGCCAATGCAAAACCTAGTTTCTGGGCAATTAGCACTACTACAAAGAGACAACTTAGTCACTGAGAAAAGAGAGCAGATCTTCCTCATTTTTGATCGCCCATGACAATGGGGGAAAATGTTATCACCCACATGTCAGCACTGTGCTGAAAAACCCGCATTACACTGCAAAATTTGGTGTTCATGCTCTGTCAAGCACTGCCACCCTAACCTATTAATTATATTGAGCTAGCTCTTGCATTTAGTGTGCCCTTATTAAGAAGACCATAAGAGAGAGAGAGAGGTTGGAGGTTAACAAAGGAGTTCTATAAAAGCCCTATGGATCGCATAATGAGCAGTAACGAAAAATGATAATATAGCTTAACATTAAGAGATGGAAAGACAATGGTGTATATTAGCGAGCAAATTGGGTAACTAGTATTCAGTTGAAGATTCAAAGAAATGGAGTTGGGCAGGACATGTAATACTTAGGGATAACCGATGGTCTATCAGAGTTGCAGAATGGGGGCCAAAGAAGTGCAGTTCATGACAGCGGAGAATTTCATGGTGTGAAGAAATGAGGAAATTTGCAGGCATAACATGGTGTCAGCTGCCTATAAGACAGAGGTAATTAGAGACCGTTAGGAGAGGCTTTCGTCGTGCAGAACACATATAGGCTTACGATGATAAATGGAGAGAGCAGCTTACAGAAGGGCCACCTACAGTTTTCTTTAGCTGTAGCCATCTTTGCTTGTTTACTAGCCACTTGCCAAATTTGTAGAATTCACAGTTGGGCAGGTTAGTAGTACTACTAGTTTACCATGTCATAATGTGGAAGGACAAGGTGTTCTCTGCATTAATGGCATGTGATACTTTGCCAGGTTTTGTGAAGTCAGATCTCACTTTTTGCACATGCCACTTGACAGAACTTGCTGCCTTGGGCATTCTTTATTTGCATCATTTTACTTGCAATAGGAAGTTATATACATAGTGCTTGCAGCAGTTTGTGAAGTCCCCATGTCTCCAGCCTCCTGTCTATCATGTGTGCTTCTGAGGTGCACACTTATTCGGTATTTTACATCTAACAGAAAGTTATACTTGCTGTTTGTACTGGTTTGCATCACCCTGTTTGAAACCTCGTGCGTGCCATCCCTCTCATCGTGCAAGAAAGAAGGCATGCAGAAGACAGAAATGGTGTGCACCGAAATCTCAGAGGCAACAGCCACGATCCACCGAGCGGATTCTAGATGGAACCACAATATTGCGCCTCATTAAACAGGAGCTTTCACGAAGGCACAGAGCACTGCACCTTGCTAGCACAAGTTCATCAACAGGCACTTGAAACAACAATTGATCATATGGTGCACATGTATTAGCAGTCACCGTGTGAAAGAGAGGCATGAACTTGCTATCACAAGTCTCTTGAGTGGCAGTTTCATTGAAAGAGCATTTAGTTTGTTTTTTTTTTTTTTTCACATTGTCTAGTTCTCGCGTTCATTGAAGTACAACAGAAACCTTTGAACGTCAACGAAGACCTTTCACTGCTGTGTAGCATTATGTCTTGCAAAAGTGAAAGTGTTCCTCAATGTAATGGCCCACTGTGGCCCTCCATTTCTCCTGTGACTTGCTGTCTGTTTGTGCTATTCCAAAGCAAGTTGGTGCCATGTGACTGCAAGGGTTCTTACACCTTAGTGCATAACAACTACATCTCCCTAAGGTTACTAAAAGTTCAAGCCATGAAGCAAGGTTTGGGTGTGGGCTAGTTAGTATTCCATTGTTTGAAATATTGCTTACAGGGCATACAAGGACAAGAGACCAAGAGAACAACGAAGACAAGCGCTTTTCTTCGTCATTCTTTTGGTCCCTCGTCCTTGTATGCACGGTAAGTGATGTTTGAATCAAGCCATGAGCTGGTTATTGCTGCCATAAGGATGGGCAATCACATTCCTTTGACATCAGCATATTTTTTGTGTCTTTCTAATAACCTTGTCGTGTTTGCCAACTGGGAAAAAAAAAGAACTTGCAATAGAACAGCACAAAAGACACATATAGGGGGTTGCTCCAGTAACAGAAAAATATATCGTACATACAGAAAAGATAAAAGTATCTCATATTGTTCAAGTAAGTGAACTTTGTGGAGCATTATTCTGCAGGTGTACACTTGGAAATTATCAAGAACAAAGATCCTTGCTTACTTATAAGTGAAGCACAGCGTTAACTAAACACAAAAAAGGGGTGATTGGTCCAGCGCTCCCTTTCACAAACAATTGTTCACACCAAGCAACCATGCCTATTGTTGTATTTGTGAAGTTATAGGGAATAGCATGTCGTCTGCATCAGCTTGCGTCTGCTGACACAATGCTTCTATGTATAGTATATGACAGGAGTGCTGAGTGGGCTCAGAAAGTGAGATTTGTTACATCATGGTCTTGCCTCCTCTAGGTGTATGAAAAAATATTTTTGTGTTGGCTCCCAAGTCCTTGTTCCTTTCTTTTTTATTCTTTTAACAGAACCATTCTGTTGCTGTTAATTGATAGGTGATAGTCTTCACATGCCCAACTTGTAGCATGTGGTCAAGTGAGCATGTAAAACTTCTTACTGGGGCAGATAGCGACCACTGAATGGCTAGTATTGAGCTAATGAGATTTTATTGTGTCGCAGAAGTGAGGATTGAGGACAGGCACTGAAATATATTCACCAGTACAGATTAAGGAGAGATAGTACTAGCAGGATGGTTCTATTGGCCTAACACTCGCACATTGCTGTGAGCTGATCTGAGCTCGGCACCGTTTTCTCTGTAGGATTTTATTGAATATTTTATAATTTGACAAGCTGATAATGTGATGCTCTTTAGCTGATCATGTGAGATATCAATTCACGATTGAAATTTTATGGTTGAAGGACAGATCCGGACAGTCAGTTTTAGAAGTGCATTCATTGGGGTGACGATCTAGATGTGAATGCTGTTGACTATCACTAGAGGAGCTGGGTGTGCTAGTTTTAAGGCCAGATCAGTTTGTGCTAGTTTCACTCTAGTAGATGTGTGACAGGTATTGAGTGACCAAACTGCACCATTCCATTCATTTCACAATTCCTTTCCTTGTTAAAATCACTGGCATCATTCACCTTCTTTAGAAATAGACGAGAAGATTCCAATCTGCTGTGAAGGCTCAGATGCTACAACACTGTGCTGCTGAGCACAAGGTTACAGTTTCAATTCTTTGTTACCATTACCACATTCTAAAAGGGGTAAAGTAATACGAAAACACCCTTGTGAAGATATGGTGCACCTCAGTGTCTGTTTCACAGGGGCATTTCTTCACTGGCCTTCGACATTCTTAAGCTTTGTCGAACTCGAAGGAGTTATGCCTCGGTTATGTTTCATAATCTGGCACCAAGCACTTGTGGCAGCATACTTCTTACTTTTTTTTTATTTTTGTGTGTTTATTTTTGTAGAATGTTTTTTAAGCTATTGCACAATTCATATAGAATTTTTTGCGAAATTTCTTTGCGCATTCTTCATGGAGTTGGGTCAGTCCACATCAGCTTGGCTGCTGACTCACTAGAATATCGGTCTATGGACTTTTGAAATGGTTTTTCAAAACCGGCCTAAAGAACTGCACGTGGTAGTTGAAATTGCCCTGGAGCCCCCTACCACAGCACCCCTGATTGCCGAGGTGTAGGTTTAGGGCATGAAATTTAAGTCAGTTGTTCTGCCAAGTTTACTTTGATATTACTTTACCTGTGGTAGCTTTAATAGCTTCGTTTGTACGTGATAGGCATTTTGATTATCTAGGTAGGACACTAGTTGGGCTAGTCATTATGGTGTTGCTTTTGCAAGGTTATGAATGAGAATGGATGAAAAGCAGAGTGAGCAAAAATACTGACAAGGGTGCTGGCATCCTTGTGTGTTCTGCTTCACTGCGCATGTGACCACTTCCTTTTGTGTGTGTGCTTGCTGGGTTATGTTAGGGTACTCAAAGTTAATGTGTTATTATGTTGATTTAATCATGTTCCAAGAATGCACTAGTACATCTTGTATCGTTGTGGAATTTCAAGACCTGTTCGGCACAGGTTTTCTAATAATTATTGACATATTGATAATTTGACGTTGAGAATTTAAAAAAATTTCTGACAGAACAAAATTTCATAAATTAATTATTTTACTTATGTGTCGTGCTATTTCTTGTTAGCTTACTGGTGTGACATTTTGTGTGCACCCTTTATGTGAAGGGCCTCAAGGTGTTTGTACGGCTTCCATAAAATGTTGCACTCATTGTCTCTTTTCATATTGGCCCACCTGAAGTGCTTCCATTATCTCTGTATCTCTGTAAAACAGCAGCTTACATTAGCTGTGAGTTTGTCACTGTGAACTGTTATTCTATAAAATGGCAAGCAATCGACAACATTACAAAAAACACAGCTGCTGAATGGTCTATGCTTGAAATACTTAGGGGTGTGTGAATAGCAATTTTTCTGACCAAATTAAGTATGCCAGAGGTGAATTAAATTCGATGTTGGAATACTTTTAGAATATTTTTCACATAAAGAACAGCTGTTTTCACCATTAATATAATACAGTGTTTGCATTTTGAAAGTTCAGTGCGGCTACACGCAAAGAAATGAACAAGTCGACACGATGTTCACATCCTAGTATATTCACAAGGTTACCAGGTGTCATTACATTGCACGTTACGAAGCACTTTTAGTAAATGAACAAATGAATTATTAGTAATAAATGAGCAGTTTTTTTTTTTTTCACATATGCTCGTGATTGCAGTTCAAAAGGAAAAGTGTGGCTCCCTGAGCAATGTAGTGTGCTCCACCACATAACTTGTCCTGTTTTACATTCCAGGCTACTGTTTTACAAATGTTTTACATTTAATCCAGGCTATTGCAGCCTGGATTAAGTTTATCACATCTTTGCACCTGTTTTGTGTTGGACTGCACCCGCTTGAGGAATTTAAATGCTTGCCATGTGTCCGAAAACATTCATATTTAATAATATGACTATTACAGTTGAACCTCGATATAACGAACCTCGATGTAACGAAATTTGTGATGTAACAAACTATTTCCATTTCCCAATCTTCGTTGCATTGAAAACTGTATTTTTTTTTCCGATTTAACGAAGTAATTTCTTGACGTGACACGGTTTCGATTTAACAAAGTTTTCGACTATCTCAAGCATGAGCTTGGAGCCTGTATGACTAGTTATCTAGCAAAAAGTATAAAAATGTCGGCAGAGGCAAAAGATATTTTCAAACGTCTTTCTTCGTGAAAAGTTTGAGGGGCAAAACAACCATCAAAAGTGCGCATGACGGTACGCGATAGGGAGGAAACACTGCTGTGCCATTTGTTGCATTGGTAAACATCTTGCAGAGGCAGCGCGGCAGCTCACAGTGCTTGGAGAAATGCGAGACCTGACAATGCCTTCTGCAGAGCGAGGGATGGGGAGGGAGTGAACACACGGTAATGTGATAAGCACACCATGGGGGGGAGAGGGGAGCAGAAATGCGCGCATCTTCTCTCACACATACACTTTCTCCTTGGCAAGTGCAAAGGAAGGTCGAAATGGTTGGTGTCTTCATGTGCATTTTGTTGTTCCCACACGTGTAATGTTGGTAGGCGCGTAATCTCACGTTTCCAAGACACTACGTGAAGTGCTCGCTCACGTTGTGCGTGACTGTGAGTTCGTGGTCATCGAATCGGATCTGTTAATGTTTGCCTGAGCGCGCGTGACACTGATAAAGCTATGAACCTTACCTAGTGTAGTTGTCTCTTTGCCATTGTCATCAATGCTCGGACTTTCTGGCTAAACTGACTTCTCTTTTCTTTTTTTTTGTTCAGGACGAATACCCTTAGCTTCTTATATTTTTGTTTTACAGCAAAGCTGTATACGGCTAGTTGATTTGGCCGTCCATCCGTCTGTCGCCTGTATGCCGAAAAAACCTCTGGCGCAATCCCATGCGCATACGTAAAAAAGAAGAGAAAGAGGTGCATGATTGGCTACACCAGTAGTGACATCATTGCTCTCCATCACAGCCGAGCAGACGCAAATCAGTTTCTCTCCGGCTCTGAAATGGGTAGGCCATGCGTCCCATGCGTATTCCTGAGGAGCAGGCACCTTTCGATGAGCAATGCCGTGAGCAGAACTTGGAACGAGCTCATCTACACTTTGCCGATGTTGCAGTCCGGGCACAAGAACAGGCTCGTGCAGCCAAGAGCAAGCAGCAACTGCATACTGAGGATCCAGCAGCCTACCAAGCTGTCGTTTAATGAGCCGTCAAGATTAACGCAGTGATAAACAACAGGGCTGGGTGTTTCAGCTTTGCTGGTTAACCTTCTATATGGAGTGCTTGGGCGGTGTTTTCTTGTACATTTGCAGTGCTGCTACATCGTACACTTCACATTTGTGCATACTGTATACTAGTGTGCAATCTATGTGGCACTAATACTGCGACATCATCGTTAATTTGCGGGCGACAGCTGCGGGCACTAAGTGCAGTTAATCATGGTGTCCAAATTTTACGGAACCACACGACGCAACAGACGCATATCTCGGACCCCATAAGCCTCGTCGATGCACCGCTTCCGACACGATCTGCACCGCATGCGCTGGCGCTCATAACCGTGCTATTATGGTCCGACCTTCTTGCAATTTGTTTATAAGCACTTGCTAACAAGATACTATCCACCAGAAATGCTCTGGAAATATGTGAAGTTGTTTTTATTGCTGAAACTTTCAAACCTCGAATTAACGAAATTCGCGATTTAACGTAGTTTTTCGCTGCACGTACAACTTCGTTATATCGAGGTTGAATTGTATTCAATTGCACACTAAATTAAGTATTAATTCATTAGTCTAAAGTTCTGAATATTCGCACACCCCTAGAAATATTAATTTCTTGAATATAGTGCTTGCAAAGCTAGCTTTCCAGGAACTGATGTGCCATCATTGCTGTACTGAATCTGCTGTACTTTACATGTTGCAGAAACTGACGTCTTCATAAAAGGCATTTTTTCAGCAGGTAAACACATCAGGAACTTGTAGTTAAAGAGTTAGGGGAAACTGCTCAAAACCATGCAGTGGAAGGTGGGTGGGATGGCAGCAGCTGCTGCCAGAAACATGGCAAGTACTGGCTTCATTCATTTTTAAAGCTCACCATAGCGAAAGGCTATAAGTTGGTACACATTTACAATCTGAGCAGGATTATTAAAGAATGTATGGAATCTAATGAAAACACATGTTGCGCGAGTTCTTATTTGGGTACATGGCTTGACACAGGGCTGCAGATCCACCCGTTGAATGCACATTGAGTGCAACCATTTTCTTTGAAGCACAAATTATGCAGACTATTCACAGATAGGTGAATGTGCAAGGCTGAGATGATACCTGTTCTGTTTGGTGTAAACTGTGGCCTGAAAATGCAAACGCAGTGTACTTGAGAACGCATTATGTTACTTGGAAAGCACACATCATTGCAATGTGCCCAAGAGCCCAATGTGCGCTCAATATGTGGATCAGGGGCTGAATCCTGCTGAATCTGCTGAATTCGAAACAGCCTGCTGAATTCAATGGGACCCATGTGAACTGCTTGCATACCAACTTTGACACACGCTACATTCCAGAAAGTAGCATGAGCACATGAAAAACGGCATGTTTGGGCAGACTTCTAAGATGTTTCCTGGTAAGCTTGTTCATATTACAGTCTCATTTTAAAGCAAGCTTGAAACATTGTTATGCTGCATTACATTGCTAATTTGTTATGGAGAATTTTGCCTAAGGTTCGAGAATGTTTGCCTTAATCATTGTGATATCAGGACATGCAAAAAAAGCACTCTTGCTTTGTTTATGTTTTTCTTTTTGTAAGCTGTACTCGCACTTTTAGCATTGCTGTAATATGACAGTCATTGTTGAAGTCACGACTATGTGGCACATTTAGTCTTGTTTTTAGTGTGTATTTTTAGTCTCTGCTGCTCAATGATAACTGCTTTACACTGTTAGTATAAACATACTGTGATCGCACTTGTAGCCTGAATGCTAGTTACTTTTGCACCTGTATTTAAGTAATGTGCACGGAATAAAGCTCAAGTTATATTGTTCACTAATGTGGGGTTTTTGTGTAATCTTTATAGCAAGGCTGTTCTCAAATATCGAAGTATCTTCTTACTGCTTCTATAAGAGTGTGTGCATGGAATAGAGAATGTAGTATTTGCTAAGAATGGTAAAATGCGCAAGTACTTTAGCAGCTACAAATAGTTGAAGGCACACGTCTGAACTTTGCGATGATTTCTGCCATATCACCACATTGTAAGCGAAGTAGAATGTTCAAAATGCTTGCGGCAGTTACCAAACTTTTATATATTGCATATTTAGCTATAGTGCATGTTCAGTAGTCTATGCCAGGCAGCTGTTGGAAGGACATTTTTGGTATTGATATTTGTTAAAACAAGATATTCAGTATGTTTACAACTTATGGAATGCACAAACTAAACTGATTTTATCTGCATAGTATTGCTATCGCCAAATTTTATTTGGGAAGGCACTGCATCCAGGGGCTTAAGATGCAGGTAACCGGCATGAATCATGCATTCACACGAGCAATGAGCCGCTAACCTACACCAGCTTTTTGAGATTTAATGATTTCCAATGGGGTTGAAGCACAAGAATGCTTATATGCCAAGCGTTTGGTGCATGTTAAAGAACCATAGGCATGAATCCAAAGCCCCCTCCACTAAAGCATCTGTGCAAAAATCTTATTAACCAATCGAGTACAATTTAGCTATACCAAGTGGTAGACGGTGGTTCTGTGTACAAGTCTTGATGTTTCATGCTACTTCTTGAACACATCCCTTGGAAATTTTCTTTGGTCACTTGTGCCTCCTCATGCTGGAAGCTTTTATCTAACTTCACTGAAGCTGTTTGAGGTCACTGAGGAGAGCCATTAAGAGGAACTATCGGTGCTGTTCTTGATAAGTCGCAGAGATATAGCTTTCAAATTCCGTTTTGGTATCTGAAAATGGTGGCACCTAAGCACACGTCACTCTTGAGCTTAATGTGCTACAGAATGTCAAAATCTCCCAACTCACCACACTCTTCTGTGCCATCATACTTGGCTCATACGGGAAGTCCTTTATCGTTGCCTGTAAAAAGTAAATGTGCCCACAAGGAGTACTCATTGCTGTTTTGTTGTAATTAAAACAGGAACAATGAAAGTAGAAGTTACAGAAGTGCACATGGTAGCTGAAGTAAAATTATAATTTGCGAGCGTTTTGTTCCAGCTCAGTAATGCACTTAACACATAATATGTATATGATTGCCAACTGTGAGCACTATCATACAGTTTTTTAACCCAAGCGATATTTGTAATCTTGTGAAGGAACCTGATCTTTCATTCTTCTTTTTTTATTTTTTCAGAAAACATATATATAACTCTTCAACATATAGGGTAGTATAAGTGGAGTGTGACTGCATGGTGTTCACTTGCCAGCGCATCAGATGCCAACAAACATTTTGTCTGTAGATCAAGGTTACAGATGTGTAAAGGAAAAAGCTCATTGCTGCCCAGTTATGCCAGGTATGCCAAACCGATGCTGCCAGCAAATCTTCAGTGAAGACATGATTAGCGCTCCAAACATGTACAGTCGATTTCTGTTTATTCGGCTTTGACGGGACCAATGGAAGTTATTGAATGATCCAGCAGGATGGATTAAAAGAGGCAGAAGAAACGTCGAGATACATTGGCCTGCCTTCATTCGGCAACATTTACTCAGTTCTAATGTGCACCTTATAAGTTAGTAGCAGAAGACAACTTTGCACTCAAACCTGATGTGCATCCAATTGCATAACAAAACAACAACAGCAACAAAAAAAAACTAGCATGCCATCGATTCTAGCAATGAGAAATGATGAAATATGCAGATTTTACCTTTGCATAACGGAACTTAATTTGCTATGGATGTTCATCGCAGTCACCACAATATATCACTTTGATTGTGGTCCATCACATACAATATTCAGCATTTCTCAATCCACTCTGCTACAATTGCAAACGGGATGGTGACCCACGCTCCGGTTGATCCTGCGACTCATGCAGCTCTCAGGGGTGCCAAAAATGTAATGCGACTCTGTTGCTGTAAACTTAACCAATGTACAAACTAACTTCTTTTAAATGAGCTTTCGTAACTAAAGCCTGAAAGTGGAGCGTCGTCGTTGCACATCCCAAGTGAATCTAGCCACTAGCGAACACAGCGTTACTAGATTAGATTTAGTCTTTAAACTTCTGTGACCACGTGGACCCACCACCGATTCTTGCATCTCGTGTTGCTGCTGTCGCTCTACTCGGTCAGCACGGTGCAAGGAAGCACTGTCTGCGGCTTGTAAGCACTGTATACATGCGTGTTTTGCTGCAGCCTCGGTGCTTCTTGCGACACTCTTGTGCGTGTTGGATGCCTTGTGCATTTTGAGGAGCTTAGGCCCATGTCATCAAATTTTATTTGGTGATGTGTATGCATTTTTATGCGTGGTTCCTGCAGGAAGAACGGGCCTTGAATGTGCAAGTAAAGTCCTGGCTCGCAAGTGAGCAAAGCTCATGTAGGTCTGAACATTGCACTTATGAATGTGGCGCTCTGATGAAAGAAAATAGTGCTAGCTTTATTTTTTTTCATCCTGGAATAAAGTGCCAAGAGTGTGTATAACAAGAGAAGGTGCCTTGGATTTATTCCTACCATTTTAAAGAAGTGCACTGATTGGCCTGCTGACCGTTACAACTACTGATTAGTAGCAAATATTAGCGCTAGTTAAGCATTCACTGCTTAATTAACCGATTGGCCTACTGACCACCACAACAGCTGATTAGTAGCAACAAGTAGTTCTAATAGTTTAACTAATTAGCTGGTTGGTCTACTGACCACTACTACTGCTGCTTAGTAGCAACTATTAGTACTCATCAATTATTCAGTTAATTAGTACGATAAGCAAAGTAAGTGACAGAAAACACAAGAGGGACAGGATAGGAAGGGTAGGACGCCAGGCGTCCTACCCTGTCACTCTTTTCTGTCACTTTCTTTACACCACAAATCTTTCATTAAAGTTGTGCACCAACTTGCCAATCAGGAACAGCTGATTAGTAGAGCGTAGCGGATGGCCAGGGCTGCTGGGGCCCTGGACTAAGGACTCCAGCAGCGCACTCCGAGGGAGCACAGCAGCATTTGCACAGTGCCGTAAAGTTTTTCAACTAGTCTGCTAAATGCGAGGCTATACAAACATTAAAGAGGCGTCGGTGAAAACAAGGGAGGTGTTCTGCAGAAGTTCTCCTAGTGGACTGTCCATTTCTGCCGCTGCTGATTGGCTGGGCCGCTTGTCTCCTCCTCGCTCGTAGAGCTGCATCCAATCAGCAGCGGCCGGAATGGACAGTCCACTAGGTGGACTCTTACAGGATAACCCTCGCCCCCCCCCCCCCCCCCCCCCCCCCCCAAAGTGCGTTCGTAAGTTGGGAAGTCCGAGGGCCCGAACGCAGAGCTGCACCCGCGTAGAGCTACCTGCGGCGCTCCCGCCATGGCAAGCCAAGGCACAGAGGCGCCCGCGGTATTCGCGGAGCAGTTTGTTCTAAAGAAACGAGATGGCGCTTTTGGCGGCGCGCCGCGTGAGAAGTTGTGGTGGTTTTAAACGAGATGGGATCCACTTCAATTACAGGCTAGCACGAGAAGTGGGCTGGCGACTTGGGGGTCGCGCTGTTGCTTTTTTAGGGGGCCCGCGGGCGCTCAGGAGGTCAGAGTAGGTAGTAATAAAGAAGGTCCCCTAGGGGAACATCAGAAGAGCATCGCCGTCGATAACAGGAAAAGGAGGAAAACAAGAACAAGAGCTCGCCATGCAATTGGCTACATAAACATGCAGGGCGGCAGAAGAAAGGAAAAGTGGGCAGAGATTGAGGAGCAGTTACATAGAGAACAAATAGGGGTGTATGCGGTTACAGAAACGCACCTTAGAGACTCAGAAGAGCCGCCAGTTATTGAGAATTATGTATGGGAAGGGTGCAACAGAACTAAGTCGGAAAGAAAGGGAGGGGGAGTCGGAATGCTCATCCATCAGGGAGCCAAATGGAAAAGAGTAAATTCACAATGTCAAGAGCATCTTTGGTTATCAGGTACAATGAGTGGGAAAGAAACTTGGCTTGGAGTTACGTATTTGTGGACCGGAATAAATTGCACAGAGAAGAATAAAGAGTTAGTGGAATGCATAAGCGCTGATATTAGGGGTTTCGGGAATGGTGCTGAGATAGTCCTATTAGGTGACATGAATGCCCACATACAGGATTTAGATGGCTATACCGACAATAACGGGAAGTCAATGCTAGACCTTTGCGAGCAACATAATATCGTGATCGTGAATACAGGGCCTAAGTGTGAAGGACAGATCACGTGGGAAGTGGGAAACCGGCAATCGACCATTGATTACTGTCTGATGACAGAAGGAATTCATGATAAGTTGAGAGAAATGGTCATCGATGAGGAAGGGTTTAGCAGCATAGGGAGTGACCATAAACGCATCATTTTGAAAATGGGATATGTAGTTGGGAAAGAGAGCAACGAAAGCAAAATGGCCAGTCCAAATTTGAACGCTGAACAAATAGCAAATATAGTCACTAGAGTGGAGGAAGAAATTGGCAAGTCGCCAAGTAAGGGGTGGGAATATGGTGAGCTTCTAAGTGTAGTAACGACAGAAATACGGAAAGAGAAACAACATGTTCATTGGAAAGGAAAAAGGAAACCGAAAAGCTGGTGGAACAAGGAGATACGAGAAGCCATCGCCGAACGACAGAAAGCATCTCGAGAGCACAGGCAGGCAAAGAAGGCGCAGTTGCCACAGGATGAAGTAACCAGTAAATGGGAAATATACCGGGAGAAAAGGTCTATGGTTCAAATACTGGTGCAAGCAAAATTAAAAGGTGAAAGTGAACGTTGGTTGTCAGAAATACGTGAGAAAAAGAAGGCCGCACCTAGAATATTTTGGAATCACATAAAATTATTAGGCAGGAAGGCAACAACAATACAACAACATATCCTAGAAGAAGATGAAAACAGACTGGAAGGAGGAGCAGCAATAAATTACATCCAAAAAGTAACAGCCGAATCTTTCCAAGGCAAGAACAAGGTTGTATTTGAAGAAAAAAAGAGCATGAAAGAGACCCAAGGGGGAAAGGAGCTAGTGCTTACAAATTTAAACTGGAAGAAAGCGGAAGAGAAAATTCCTAAGCGCACAGCCACAGGGCTAGACGAGGTTCCCGTTAGGCTGATAAATGAACTGGGACCAAAAAGTAAGGAAGCTCTCGTGAAAGCAGTTGAAGAAACTTTAAAAGATAGACGAATACCAGACAGTTGGCGACAAAGTAGAATGAATTTAATTTATAAAGGTAAGGGGGAGAAAGACAGAATTCACTCGTATAGACCGTTGACCATTACATCGGTAATATACAGGCTAGCAATGCAGGCAATCAAATTAAAGCTTCAAGCATGGGCAGAAAATAATGGCGTTTTGGGAGAGCTTCAGAATGGCTTTAGAATAGGTAGGCGTTTGGATGATAACTTGTTTGTTCTTACTCAGTGTATTGAAATATCAAAAGCAGAAAGCAGACCGTTGTATGTGGCCTTTTTGGACATTACAGGAGCATACGACAACGTAGACCGCAGCATTTTGTGGGATATTCTGGAAGGGGAAGGCTTAGGTAACGATTGTATACAGCTTTTGAGAGAGATTTACCTAGAAAATACTGTTTGCGTTGAATGGGAAGGGATGAGGAGCGCGGAGAAAGTTCATATCAACAAGGGACTGAGGCAGGGGTGCCCTTTATCCCCGCTGCTGTTTATGATGTACATGGTGAGGATGGAGAGGGCGCTAGAAGGAAGTAATATCGGGTTTAAGCTCTCATACAAACAGGCAGGTACAGTAATAGAGCAGCAACTCCCAGGTTTATTTTATGCGGACGACATTGTGTTGCTCGCAAACAAGCAAAGTGATTTGCAACGTCTGGCTAATATCTGTGGACAGGAAGGCAACAAGTTAGGTTTGAAATTTAGTGTTAGAAAATCAGGTGTTATTGTATTCAATGAAAACAGTGAACAGACAGTGGAGATACAGGGCCAAGAAATACCTTGGGTAACAGAATATAAATACCTTGGTATATGGATAAACGAAGGCAACGGATATATGGAAACACAGGAAAAACCCATAACAGTCAAGGGGAAGAGAAATGCAGCCATAATGAAGCACAGAGTGCTATGGGGATACAATAGGTACGAGGTCCTCCGAGGTATGTGGAAAGGGGTAATGGTTCCAGGACTTACTTTTGGAAATGCGGTTGTTTGCTTTAAATCAGGGGTACAATCAGGACTCGACGGGAACCAAAGGTCAGTGGGTCGCCTCGCATTGGGCGCTCACGGGACGACTACAAATGAAGCTGTGCAAGGGGATATGGGCTGGACTAGTTTTGAAGTGAGGGAACCCCGCAGTAAAATTGAGTATGAAGAACGGCTGAGGAATATGGAGGAAAGTAAATGGGCCGGGAGAGTGTTCAGGTATCTGTACAGGCAAAACATTGATTCACAGTGGAGGAAAAGAACTAGGAAGCTTACCAGCAAGTATGCGGCCTGTGGGGTGGGCAACACAGCAACAAAGAAGGTCAAGCGGAAAGTCAGAGAGGCTGAATTAATCTCATGGGTGGCGGCAATGGAAAAGAAACCTGCCATGAGTAACTACTTAAGGGGAAAAAACGAAATTAGGAAAGAAACCATTTATGATAACTCAAAGGGAAGCTCATTACTTTTCGAAGCGAGATCGGGATGCCTTAGAACACGCACCTATAAAGCGAGATATAAGAAGGAAGAAGAAACATGTGCTTGCTGCGGTAAAGCTAGGGAAACGACGGAGCATATTTTATTAGAATGTGAAGACGTCTACCCAGCGGTCGATTTAGGCACCACTGGCCTCCTTGAAGCCCTTGGGTTCAGCGGGAGCTGTGGTAAAGCAAACAGGTCCGCAATAGACATCAGTAAGAGGCGATTGGAGGATTGGTGGAAGAAAAGTAGGGAAACGACAAAAGACGGAGACGTACAAAAGCACAGTTCGCAATAGGGTATCAGAAAATTTGGACGTGGTAGTTCATAGTGGGTTTTTTTTTTTTTTTTTTCATTGGTGAACTTAGGTAGGATATTAGGCAGCATAGTAGCAAGAGCTTGGTGGCGCAAGCCACCGCCCCGTTCCAAAGGGGACGCTCATAACATCCATCCATCCATCCATCCGCGCGGCGCCTCAGCGACAGCGCACGAAGACGAAACGATTACCGCTTACACCTTGCTTCTGAGCAATCGGCAGTAGGAAATGCAACCGAGTTTTCGCTAACGCTCTGCTCCAATCATGCCGGACTTAATCATGTTGATTGAAGACGTGTGCAGTATTTGGCTGCAAAAATAGTTACTGGAATATTAAGGAATGGAATGAATCTGTGCAGCCAAGTTAGTGGACCGTTGCTGCATCTGTCCGTACGTGTTAGTGGCACTTCGAGATGTACGGCTTTCTTCGAGCATACAAAAATTTGCTCATCCGCCAGCGTTGTATCGCTAACCTTCAACGAAAGTGCTTCAGCCTCAGAACGTCGGCAAGAGTGAGTACCGCTCGTTAAACAATGGCAAACGGAGTAGCGCCGCTTCCTGTCGTATTACTTTTCGCGCACAGTACAGAGTTTTAGATTAGGGAGACACGCAAGGCGTCGGGGCCCCAAGCGCTAGCGGTCCCCAGCGCCTTGCGTATCCCTAATCTAAAGCGCTGTAATGTCTACACACATCTACCCCAATTGGCACGGAATCTTAGGCCAACGTGTCAATAAGTAAATGGGCACACACTTGAATATATGCGCACGATATGCGCGCAGTAAATGACGCACTACATCGATAGCGCACGAATGGTGGAAGATGACTGTTTCGTGAAAGTCCATAAGAGTAAGCGAGCTATGATGCATCTTCGCTACAAAGTATTACAATGTTCAAAACGGCTACGTTTCCAGCCTTGCGTGCAGCAAGAACAAATCTATCGGAACTGAGCTCACCCGCGAGCGATTAGGCAGAAATAATCAGATAGTGAGCGCATCAAGGAAATTTACCGAGTCGGAAATGTGACAAGCCACTGCTTCAAAATATGTTCCAAATATAGAACGAAGAGTAAAACGCAGTAATCTGATTGATTCAGTTTATGACCGGAAAGTTTGAATAGCCTGGAATACATATTTAGCATCGCGCCGTTTGGACATAGCTTAATCAGCTTCCAAAGCGCCTTTGCATGTTCTCTGAAGCTGTGGCCAAAGTTTCGTGTCGTCCACCCAGTGACCGTCTACGATATCTTCCGAAACAGGTTTGCTAAGCCGAACCGGCGTCGTACACACCCAGTGTAAACGGGGAGGCAGTTGAGGCAAGCGATGGACGTGTCATCACGTGATCAAACATGGCAGCGCCTACAGGATCGCCGTGAAAAGGGTCAATAGGGCGCTTAGGGAGAGTTCAATAACTGAACCTAATCTAGTAACCCATATAACAGTAACGTTGTAGCGAACACTTCTTTTGCCGCCATTTTATGACGATTAGCGATAAAGCTGGCTCTGGCGGTAGGCGATTACTCTATGGGTTGGCAGTGAATGCGGTTTCGTATCTGGCTAACGAATAAAGGCGCAGGCTGGAATCGGGGAAGTAAGATAATCATGAATTGTGAGCTGCCCTTTATCCTTCGAAATATGGTGAAGGTTACCGGAAATCACCGTTTACGGTGAGAGATAACGTGTCTCCGACGCATTTACTGCCCTTCAGTGCCTCCAACATGGTCGTTACAGTCATATATTGGGTTCACCATAGGGGTCCTTGCTTAGGTCAGGCGCGTGCGTTCTCACCAGTCATGTTCGAATTATCCAGCGAGAGCCAATATCCCGAAATAACAAGTTTTGGCCCATAAAAAAGTCGAGCCATTCCACTCTGTGAAGGTGGATGACCAGCGAAGTTGTTTAGCACACGACGCAGAGGTGTCACAGAATTTTGAGCAAAGGTACGAACATATGTATTGTCTTGATCGGTGGTCATCGTGACTATAGGTAGGTACCATAGAGTTTCATACAATAATATATTGTAGGAAACTCTATGGTATGCCCGAACATTCTCGTATCACCTCTGTTAATAAATGCGTCCGTCGCGTAAGACAATGAATGGCTCCTATAGCAATGGTTCATACCACCGTAAGTTAAAAAAAAATTAAGCGAGGTCTGCCCGTTACGACAGAAGAGAAATACAATTCTACGCTGGAATGGTGAGCGGCAACGGAGCCACCTGTCGCAGAAGACAACGACTACGAACACGCGAGCATAGGCACGAGCATTGAAGTGTCCATCACGAAGCTGCGCTGCCGTATACCTGCATTGAACTTCTACCTCCACAGGTCTGGTCTGGTCCCCTCACCATTATGCTCATTCTGTGGCAAAGCGGAGACAATCGACCATTTCTTGTTGTCTTGCAGACGTTTTTCTATTATAAGAAAATGACTACTCGAAATCCCGCTTCGCTCTATTGGTCTAACTTTATCAGTGCCTGTGATCCTATCTTTTGGAGCCTCCATTGTTGGGTTCAGCCACATAAATGTTTGCTTGGCGATCCAAAATTACCTAATTGAAACCAATCGATTTCCATGTTAGATTGATCGTTCTCCCTCCCAACCATAGCTTTCTTTTATTTCTTATCTATTATTAATTATTATTGTTATTATTATTATTTTCTTATACCCGGTTTTCATCTGATTATCTATTTTTTCCCCAAACACAAAACGTTTACTCTTAAACTCACACGCCCAAATTGTTAACTCCCTTGTTATCATTATTATTTTTAGGCACCTAATTAAACCGCCCGATTCTTGGCCAATCCCCCACTGTGGGTATGTGCCACGGCCACTCAGGACAACAACAACAACAACAACAACAATAACAACGTTCGAGTGGTTGTGCCGAGGAGCGCAAACGAGCCAGCTGTGGAAAGAAATTAGCAGATAGCTTTACGAAGTAAGCATAGTAGTTTTATCGGCCGTATAAACTTGTAAACATTCGCTTACTAACTAAATTAGCAGATAGAATGTGCAAGCGTGACACAACGAGGACGTAGAAAGAAACAGACATCCCGGCCACGTACGGCGGCCGCATTTCGATGGGGGCGAAATGCGAAAACACCCGTGTACTTAGATTTAGGTGCACGCTAAAGATCCCCAGGTGGTCGAAATTCCGGAGTCCTCCACTACGGCGTGCCTCATAATAAGAAAGTGGTTTTGGCACGTTAAATCCCATAATTTAAAAAAAGGAGCAGGCACACACAGACAGCTCTGTCTTTGTGTCTCTGCTTCTTTCTGCGTCATTGTTCAGCCGCGCTTACGCATTCTAACATGGATTCAAACCAACTAGCCCGCCAACGTGTCTTAACTAAATTAACCAGCACGCTGTCACGCGCGCACAGGTAAACACGAACACATCTCGCTCGATGAGCGCGGAAACTCTCTGTAAAATTACGGAGTGAGGAATCGCGGCAGCAGCAAGCGAATTGACCATCATGCTTCTCTCGCTTCAACGCCAGCGAAACGTCGAATGCACAGCGCATACGAAGCTACCGGCACTACTGCAAACATCGCAGATCGCTTTAAAGATGAGGCCCGCGCGGGCGCGCACTTTAGCCACGTCGCAGGATCGCTTTCAAGACACAGGAGCGCCGGCAACGCGTCCCTACGGCGTCCGCGATTCGCGTGGCCAACGCCGTAGTAGACGCCGTGGTTGTCTGCACTGTGTACAGATCGGCGGGCGAGGAGGACATCGAGGCACTGTAGCAGCTGCCGGAGAAGAACGACCCTCCCTCGCCTGGCCACCCTGCTTCGCGCGCGACTGGAGAGGGCACGCATTCTCGCGCACGCGCGAACCGCGTTCGCCGGCTCACCCTCACGCGTTTTCCCTCATACGGAACCTCACGGCGACGCCGACGGCCGAGATGCGCCTGGATTGTCCAAATTGGCCTCGAGCTCCACCACTGGAAAAGCTGGCGCCACCGTCGGCGTGACGTGCTATTAGGGATCACGTGGACATAGCGCCCGCGTCGGCTGCTTCGGGAGCGCCGAAGCGAGCGGAAAACGAGAGTTTAAATTCCCTCGACGCTGCGGTCCTCATTTAGTGGCGAGATTTTCCCGCTTCGAGTGTCTCCTTTACAACGCTTGAAAGCACTTCAATAGGTAGTGGCTGCCTTTGAAGGCGCGCAACATGGTAGGCGACTGCTCGGTGCCGCAGTGCCGGACTTACGCAACGGAGCCCGGTGTGAGCCTTATTCACACGTAGCCGCAGGACAAGAAGCTGCGTAATGCTTGGCTCGCGAAACATAAAACCGGCAAACAGTCATCGGCTACAACTCGGGTATGCAGCAAGCACAGACGCGAGGAAGATTTCTGCTACAGCGCCGGGTCTGCGATGTTCGGAAAACGCGCACTGAGACGCTCGCCCGAGTCCGCTGACCGACTAATGTCATGACAGTTTGGTCTATGAACTTGTCGATGCTATAGATACTGCAGGGTGTCTACCGACCGGGAAAACCGGGAATTCTCAGGGATTTTGAGTAGTCTGGAAAAACTCAGGGAAAACTCAGGGAATTTGTACCTCTATCAGGGAAAATTGATAATTTTGTTGAAAGGGTCGAAAGTCGCGGTAATGCTGGCTCGAGTTATAGACAGGAATCGTAATGAATCCTATTTGACGCCCTGTCGAAGGCTGGAGGAGTTTCCAGTGTACAGTCAACGACCGACTTTCGCGATGCCCGATAATTTGGACAGCTTCGCGGCACCACCACGTACCCCATAGAGTCAATCTATCAGAACGTTTGAAATTTCGGACGCGAGAACCCTTTGCCGTCCGATCTTCCGGACTTTTTGCCGTGACCACAGGTCCGAAACGGCATTAATCAAAGCCATCACCATTGCCGTTTTGATAACTTCGCCGCCTCGAACCGGCGCTCTCGCACGCAGATCCGCTGGCAGCCGTAGCCACCACTGCGGCAACGCTAGACCTAGCTGCTTCGACTTTCGCTGTTAGCTCCTTGCCGTTAGGTGCCGTGTTTTTCATTGAAAGAATTCGCTGCTGTTAGCAATGGTACTGACTGCACCTTTGTGGTTCTCGCGATTGGCTTAGAAGCTTGGAAAGCACGGTGCATTGCATAAAGCCGGTTCCTGAAAGTCAGCTTCGCCTCTATACAGAAATGTTACTTGGTGAAGCATACGAAAATGTATTCCAGTGAAGCATAACAAGAGTGGGAAGGGGCTATTGCCACAGGACACAGTATGTGTTCCTTAATTATGCACGCGTGCATCCGGTATCTTCTGTTACAGTACGAGCCCCGCTATGCCTAATACGTGTACCGACAGGCCTTCAGATCGTTTTCGAATGTGCCTGTGGCGGTTTGAGCCCCTTAAGGGCAGTAAATGACATGCATTAATTTTTTCCAGCTGGCTGATTTATCGGACGTTTTCGCGGCCCCTAAGGGGTTCGAAAAATCGAATTTGGACTGTGCAACTGACCAAGAATTAAGATGCTTCAAATGGTCCGTGGGGTGAACGAGCGGCGGAATGAGGACAAGAACAGAAAGAAACTACATATTGAGGAATGAACAGGAAAGGAAGCGTGCTGCCTCCGTTTTGAAGGAGCTTGAGCTAAAGAAAAAATTGTTGGCTGATGCCGAGATGCAGGTGTCCCTCATCCAAACCAAAATAAACTTTTTAAAGCAGTGAAACACAACACTGAGGCGTTGTATGCGGGCTGACAGTATTTATTTATTTTTTTTTATTTATTTATTATTACCTCAAAGGCCCCAACGTGGGGTATTACATGAGGTATTACATGTCAGTACAGTTGAGGTTGACTTACGAACTGTTGGGAAAGAATCTCAATTGTGACAAAGTTCGGGCCTCATATCACTGAGCTTGCTATCAGTTGATAGAAATCGCTCATATTCGAAAGTATTTGATTCTGTATGCATCTCCTTTTTATTCGTATTTGAGGATGTCGGATCCAACTCGATTTGCAACTTTTTTCGAAGACATTTTATTTGCTGTGCATTTTACTAACCCCTCCTTTCTATCCTCTTTTTGAATAAAATAAACACTACTCCTTAGTATTCAAACTGAATTAAGTTGTTGTTTTTTTAATTTTTTCATATGCTTAGAGAGTGACAGCATCGGGCGACGTGGTTTCAGCCCGTCTTGACATAAAATATAGCTCTGCATCACTCAGGGAATTTTGCAATGGCACTCAGGGAAAACCTGGAAAACTCAGGGAATTTGGAAATGTCAACTTGGTAGACACCCTGTACTGGCAAATTCACTGGAGTGGAAAGGGAGCGGTAAGAAGCGCATTAAAAAAAGCATGGCATATGGTCATGTTTGTGTTATGGATTAATGCACTGGATTACAAAAAAAAAAAGAAGCAGCGGGAAATCGCACGCTGAGAACACCGATAAACATACAGTGCGGTGCAACTCGAGAAATAATATTGAAACGTCCAAGAATTTAGAAGAAAAAAAAACACATTTAATCGTCGCGACGGCACATCACAGTCCCCGTAGGCGTCGAAGCCTCTACAATGAAATTATTTTTGAATAACTCTGATAGCGCCCACGCAACAATGGTTGCTTGTATACTGTCAAATGCTCATATTCTGCGGCCTAAAGCTCATGGCACGGCGCGTAAACGCGCACGCGGTGAAAGCGAAACAGTACGCGGACAAGCATGCAGACGCGCAGTCGGTCGCTGCGAATCTGTGCGATCGCTGCATTGAGGCTTCATTCTATTACGCTCCATTTAGTTATAAAAACACTATAAGAACATATTTCACATAGTTTGCTCTCACCGTTTACCTACCTTTCACGCAAGAAGCCGGTTCGGGAGACTCAATCGCGGCGACTGCGCGCAGTGGCGTTCGCTGTACGTATTCGGTAGAGACATAGCGTCTGTAAACGATTCTGTGCTTTTAGTTTGCCCAAGATTATTATTCAGACAGTAAAAAACTTCTCTCGTTTCGAAAGTACTTACAGAAATATCCAGGAGAGCTTGCGCGTAGTGTTTTCAGTGAGCGCTGACAGCAAAACCTATGAGGAGCGCGCCACGTGATCCCTCATACTACGCCAGCAAGGCGCTTCCGATAGGTGGCGACTCCGTAACTCCTCGCCGCCAATAATTGCCATCCCTACGCAACAAAGAGCTGTGGGACGATGCCCTCCGCGATGGACCTCCCGAGGTCCTCCGAGCTGTGATACAACGGGCTCGAAACATCGCCGGAATCATCTTAAGGACACTGCTCTCGCCCTTCAAATATTATTAATAAAGATGTTTTACTCTCTCTCTCGTCGAAGTTCACTGTTGAAAGTCGTATGGCATGCTTTTTTAGAGCGCAGCTCTTAGGGGCCCGTTCCTGCGGCGAGCGTGGACGTTGTCCCTCGTAACCGAGCGAACGAACATACCGAAGGATGAAAGCGAACGCGGAGCGCAGCGGCAGATGAAAGACTGCGATAGAGAAGAGCGCACGAGGAGGAAAGCGGAGAAGGAGGATGCAGCGGAACCATGAGGTGGAAAGGGGAGGAGGGCATGGCGAAAGTGTGAGGAGAAAAGCGTAGTGCCGTGCACGGTGTAAGAATATATACCATGCACCGTGGTGCCGTGCAAGACGGCGTTTTGCGGCGACGATGGCTACGAGATGGCGCCAGAGTAGCGCGGGTCGTTTTTATGGAAACAAAGCGCTGCATGAGCGGATGTCCTTCTGCGGCGGCAGCTGTTAACCGCGCCGACGCGTAACCCAGGCGCCGCCTCTCGCGATCTTCCGATTAGTGAGGCAGTCGCGTCACACATCGCTCCGTTTGCAACGTGCCGCACGAGACGGATTGTCCGCGCTAGCGAGTATATCCCGAAATGAAAACACGTGTTCAGCGACGCTCAAATTTCGCATTAGGGAGTATCGTAATCCGCGGTGATTTTTTAAAATATTCTTGCACAGAAAGCATTGCTGTTTGTGCGAACCTCTCCCAAACAACGCACCGCTGAAACGCCGGGCGCCGGGAAGGGTATGCTTGTACCCTCCTTATGCAGAAACGCTCACTTGGTGCGGAAGCAGAATAGGCCTCCACCAAACGCTGTGAGACAGCACCTGACCCAAACGACCAAGATACAGTGTTTGCATACATAAACATGTTTTTTTTTTATGGCAGCTAATACGGATATTAAGCGGAGCGAACACGGGTTAAATGTACGAGGACGTCGTGTATGAGCTTCACGGGATGACGATTTATGCCTTTCTCTCTTTTTCTCAATTTCCCCCAACACAACACTTTCGCCAAGTCTAGAGAAATATTGGTTTAACGGCTTCTTCATAAATATGTTGAGTATAGCCAACCGGACGCGACCTTGGTCAACCTATGAGGCTCTTTTTTTACATATATATATATCTCTCTCCGCGAATATTCTTCATTACTCTAGACATTGGGAGTGTAGTTGTAGGCCTCGCTTCACTCACCAAAAACTCTGTGGTCATCTCTGTGAAGCAAGCAGTCCACCTTTCGCCTAGCTGCAAAACGAAAAGGAGCAATACATTCTCGTTCTATGTGCCAAGAAGAGCTACAGACAGCGATTAGCGTGTCTCTGTGCGCCGTCGTCTACTGCTCTGCTAACTTGAGGTAGTTATACACTCAAGTGACAGTTGCAAAACAATAATAAACAATAAAAAGCTTCAGAAAAAGCCGTTGCCAGAGTTGCTGAATCAAAGACAGACGAAGCAAGACATCGCCGGCATTATCTTTCCGTTTCTATCGCGCAGAGCCTCACTGTCTCTCTCTCTCAAATATATGCGATAAATTAAGCCAAGTTTCGCTTCTGGCTGCTTAAGACGCTTATTTCGGAGGAACGCACCTGCCCAAGTCAACGATAAAATTAGTCCCTCGTGTCCTAGTTAGCAACGTGTGGCACAGTGAAATCTGTCTGACGTCTCTCCTTCATCCATGGTCCCGAGCGAGACTCTCAGATCGTCTTCAAACTGCGGCGTATTTGTTTACGGAGGTACGTCTGGATTTGCGAGTGCTGCAAATATACGCGTTTCTGTAAAAGAGACGTTGAAAAGGCTACACGTAAAGTCAGCTTGGGCTCGTAAAGCGCAGGCGGACGGGGGGTTGAGGCGGAGGCGTAAACGCGAGCGTCCTGCATGGTGCAGCCATCTGGTGGCGCAGTGCTCAAACAGACAGAAACAGCTAATATTGCAGTAACTAAGCGTATTTTACTTTGTTGCGGGTGTAAATTTTTGGCAGCAACACGATTACACCAGTGCCGAAATTTTACTCCAGCAGCGAAGTAGAATAAGATCGGTGAATGCAATATTAGCTGTTTCTGTCTGTCTGAGCATTGCGCCACCAGGTGGCTGCACCATGCAGACCGCTCAAGTTAACGCCTCAGCCCCAATCCCCCGTCCGCCTGCGTTTTACCGGAATACCGGACGAGCTAAACCTCTCTATTCATTCGGAAAGCTATATTCATTCATTTGCCGCAAGAATGTCGCTTGTTACAGGAGGAAATTTAGGGCTAACTACCTCTACCCTCGTTCTCCCTGTATTTCTCTCTCTCTCTCTCTCTCTCCATTTTTCTTATTCGCGCCGAAACGGCGAAAGCCCTCGCAACATGCTTCGTTGAGAATTTGTTTTCTTTCTTGTTTTTTAGAATGCCGTCTATTTGTTACTGTTAGGCCAGAGCAGACGGTCTCAAAATCCGTGATGTCGTGGCGAGCTCTAGCACGCACTTCACGGCAGCACGATCACCAACGGTTATTTGTTGTTGCATTTTTTTTTTGGCCTGGGAAGTTTCGTATAAAGGCTGCAGTGTCTTTTTTGTTGTTTTCGAAGCACAATGATATAGCTTCACTTAACATTCATCTTTATCGTCCGGCTGCATTACACTTCTACGATACCAAAAAAGCCACTCTAACGGTGAGAGGAAGTAAATGGCGAGCCAGAAAAAGACGCAAAAACGAAAGACGAGTGACCGATTAAAGAAACCGTCTTAAACAGCCTGTAGTCAGCTAGCGGTCTGAGGCAACGTAGGTCGTTTACTCTTGAAAAGAGACTGCACGTAGTGAAACAGTCAAGACGGTGAACAGAAGCGTATCGTAATTTGAAATCATTGGAAATCATTGCGCGCTTGTGCGGCAATATCAGTATGACAGAAATGATAAAAATGATCTTTCTTATATATATATATATATATATATATATATATATATATATATATATATATATATATATATATATAGTTGCGTCTTGTAGGTATGCCGGGCATCGATTGCCCGAATGTCTCGCAAAATGTCAAGTGACGACTAAGTATGTATAGGCATGCGTAACGACAGCAAACTACTCACCTCGTTGCACTTGTCGTAGTTTCTGCATATACCTTGAACGGCCTACGCACAGAGTCAGACGAGAGGAGGGTAAATAATACATTGTGGCAACTGCGACACGACAGCAGACACAAATGTTCCGGCTACGAGGAACCAAACTTGCAATTATAGAAACAAGAGCTACAGAACATATAGGCTTCTGCATCGAGCCTTTCAGCGCTCCTCGCTTTTATAGGGCGTTTGATTCTTTCTTTCTTTATTTCTTTTTTTCTTTCTTTATTTATTTCTTAATGAATTCCTTCCTCTCTTGTAGCGACGCTCTCGATGCTGGCAATAATGATTCTCAACGGGGCACGTACGGGAGGGTCATATAAGCCCCATTCCGCGCGAAATGTTCTTTACGCTATGTTCCCTGCACCTTATCCGTTGGAAAATAAAGTTTATTCTATCTATCCCTGCAGAAATAAGCATACCCTGGTGTGGGTATGCTTCGTCCAGCCATGGACTCGAAATTCCGTATAACCTGGTGCATTTCACTTATAAAGGACCCACATACACAGCTTCGCTGGTCATCCTTCTTCACAGAGTAGGAGGGCGCTGAATTTTTTAAAGCGAAAGCTTTACTAACCGCGTTGAGCCTAGTTTCGCCGTCGCCAGCAATTTGACCTTCATATGGCTGCAGCTGCGCCGTAGCCTTGGAAACGCATCAAGTGACTCGCCGCGCCGAGCTCCAGCGCCGCTGCCGGCTTGGTGCATGCGCTGTCCGCAGCTTGGTCGCCGCCTGACCACGTGACTCGCCGCGCGCCTGGCTAAGAGGAGCGCTGCGCTCGCCTAGTCAGTGCGAGCTTGGCTATGGATGACTGCGAGGCCAACAGTCTTCTCTGAGCGTTGCGCGGGAGCGGGAGGCTTTGAGCCGTCGTCGCCAAGCGCGTCTGACCACCGCGCGGATATCGCCCAGCGAACTGCTTCACTGGAGAGGGTCCGGAATGCAAAAGTCGTCGCACCGTCGAGATCAGTGTAGCGTTCGCGCCCTGTCTGCTAGTGCTTCGACGCTGCACATGTTCGCGGTGTCTCTTTGCATGTCTAGCGCTTGCGGTTTCCCTGTGGCACAGCAGGCATCGTACCGTCGAACGATGTATGTCTACCCAAGCCTAATCAGTCATGTCTAGCCACCGATCTAGGCACAGCCATCATAACTGGCTTAACGATGATTGTATACCTAAGTATAATACTTACAGCTAAATCAAAGGTTAACCAAGTGAAGCCAAGACTTAACAAGGCTAAACCAAGCTTTCGCTTTGCATATCCAGGGTTAGCTGAGCTAAGCCGCAGCCAATTTTTTATGCACATTTTGTCTGACTGAAGGTGCCACTGTAGCCAACGCTATTGCACTGAGGTTCACAGCGTGCTCCGCGGCGAAACGCTGTAGATGCGCAAGATAAAGGTGGAGAACGTCGAATGCCGCTATCTCGCCTCCCGGCCGTCAAAATTCCTGAATCGTTTACGGCATCTCCATATCACTGTTGCCTTCGTTGAATTTCGCCTTCTTTCCGCCGTGGATGGCTTTGAAGATGCCGTTGGTCGTCAGTTACGATTACATCATCGCGTATCATCATTAACTGCGACCTTTTCGTCAGCCGTTGCACGCATTGATGCGTCGCAACAAGCAGTGCACGAGCTGAGCGACTTCTGGAGCAATGCAGCAGAGTTATACAGTGTTTCAGTGAACTCTTCCAATTTTTTTTAAATTGCCTGTGGCAGATAGCACAATTCTAGTACATGAGCTAGTCCACTGGGAGAGGCGGCCATTACTTGCACGAAAGATTGAAACACATAATCGGCTAATTAACAAAAAGGCACTAACTTATTTTTAACTAATTACCTTATGGCCCATATCGCAATTTGCAAATTCTAGCAAGTGAGAATGTAAGGCATATCCACTTCAAGATAATTGTCTGGGTGGCACCATTTACGAGATACGCGCCGTCAGACTTGAGGTAAGAAATGCACTTTGGTTCCATCCACTTTCTTAACAAAACGTCGTTTGATGCGTTGAAGCACAAAAGTAACTGGAACGCCAGTGCATTTGTCCACAAGGTTCGGGAATTAATATCTCGAAACTGGTGTTATCTTGAGACTTCGTTCCAAGTGGATTCGCCTTGCGAAGTCCTCGGCTAGACTGTGCAAATTGCAATATCTGCCATAAGATAATGAGCTAAAACATTGTTTAATAGAATAATCAATAAAAATTTACTAATTATTTCAATTTTTTCTGCATATCCGCCTCTTCGAATAGACCGGCTCATGGACTAGAATTGTGCTTTCTGTCACAGGAAATTTTTAAAAATTTTGGAAAATGTTCGCTGAAACACCCGTTATATACATTCGTTTGACATCGGCGTGCGCTAGTCAAGGGCGTCACCAACACTGCCTTCGCGCTAGCTCAGAGCGCACCATGGAGACGTCTGCGGAGGATAGCGATGGTACGGCGACGTCGGTTTCGTTGTAAAGCGACACGTTCGCCGTCGGGGACGCGTAATTTCCTTCGTTACGCAAGCAGATTCGTTGCAGTTGTCTACGTTATAGATGCCTTTACAGTGCACATGAAAGATAGGAAATTTGGCCGGGACACAATCAATTCTCAGTTGTACAGGTCATTTCGTTGTATACAGGCGTTCGTTTTAGAGGTGTTCGATTTATACGGCAGAGGCGCGTCTCCGTTGCTAGGCGACAAGTGACTGGGCAGAGCATACGCAGAGCGGTCCCTTCTGGTGCGTGCTCTAAGCAAATTTCCATCGTTCCGCATAGGCCACGAGTTGGCTGTGCAGTTAAATAGAGAGTTTTATATTAGGAGTTCCCAACGCCTTCCGTACCCCTAATCTCAAACTCTCTAATGGCCACGCCGGTAAACGCTGCCTGTTGGCCATCACCGCACCGTAGCCATTGACGACACTAGCTGTGCACACTGCTTCTTTTACGGTTCCGTAAAGGGAAATTTAAGGGAAGTATGCGCCGGTTCGAATAGAGTGGTCGCGATGTTGCGTGCGTACGAGGTAATCATACTGCATGCGATTTAGGGTGCCTTATCGAACGATATTTGAACAGCAGCGCAATTACCACATACTTACACGGAGAAGAGGGACAACGAAACACGGCACTGATGTATCTCGTGATCCTTCTTCTTGTATGTGCGCGCGCGTGGTTTGCGCTGCCGTTCAATGTCCATTTCGACCGACTAGCCCAATAATATCAGTCTTGTTAGGGGATCACTTCGCTAGCTAATTTAGTATGCAAGTAATGCCTGACCGACTCCCTAATCGTCTACTACCCAATCAGGCGTAAGGCGAACCCAAGAGAATAGTCGAAATTTAAACGATATATCGTGTAGGAAATCAATACAAATCATACATCGCTTCGCAAAAGAACTGAAATAATAATGATAATAATAATAATAATAATAATAATATAATAATAACGACATCAAAGACTACAATAAAAGTTCATTTCAATGGCTGAAACACGATGAAGCAATGGTAACGTTACTTTTGAGTATAAAGCACCCAGCTGTTGAGCAACATGGAGCATTTCCTGGGGCACTACACTGCTAAACAGCTTAAACATCAAGCAGCCAAATACTTGCATATTTCTCTAGCACCAAACTTATTAATCATTTTACTGTACAATGTGAGGTGAGGGTGCTGAGCAGGTTTATGGGAGTTTCGTATCGTGTGATCAAGTCAAGCGCGAGGAAAATTGCAAATTGACTTTTGGTTGCAGGTTTACACGCCGCTTTAACGATCGATGCCTCGTAACTAATACATTTCAGCGCGCGCTCTGTAGTGCGAGTTGTTTAAGTTTTACCCCCCCCCCCCCCCCACCACCACCACCACCACTAACATCGACAGTCAATTTTACTTTCTTCCACTGTGTGGGTCCGTCACTTTCGTTTGCTGATGCTTCAACAGCACGCGTACAGCGTAAAAGATTTCCATCTCAAATTCATGGAAGCACGTGACGCAGTTTCAGCCCAATCTTCTGCAAGAGCTTGCTAGCTGCCTGATCTCTTGCTGCTTGTACACATCCTGTGCAAATCCGCATATTCTAGTACTAAGAAGTACTTGTTATTAAGTGCTGACCATGGTGATCCATGATTTTGGTGAAGCAGCGCACTTTGAAGAAACACGTTCACGCAGACATGAATAATCAGTGCCTGTGAATGTCCTCATCATTATTGTTTTTGTGAACGTTCTTTTTTGTTCCTTTTCTTTTTCTTTTGAGTGTGCTGCTTCACCAACATCATATTACCGGACAGGTCTCGCTGAAGTAGTTATATGTTTAACTAGGACAGCTTGCTTTCAGAGAGGAGCTCACTGACTTCGTCCGATCGAGTACGTGGAAGCTAGTAAACGGTGCTTAATGGGCAACCGTGCTGTGAAATTTTTGAGCGCGTAGAAAGCGTAGTTCCAGTGTGTATAAAGAGCGTGCTATGGGGTCCCTGAGGAAACTCCGTTCACTGGAAAAACATCTAAACGCTCAGTGTGATACCTACTGAGGAGCAAGACAATGGACCTAATCTCTAGGACACCCTTTCGGAAGCGCTACAGTGGTTGAATTTGGTTGCTTGTTTTAGTTTACTTTCGTCGGTCTCTCTCTCCTTCTCTCTCTCTCTCTCTCTCTGTCCACATTTTTAAAAATTCTCCTTTAAAATCTCAGATAAAAGCTTTCCAAAAACTTTGAGCGATGATTTCTGTTGACAGATTGAAAACACATTAAAATATCCATTGAAAGCAGCTACAATTAAGTTACAACTTGATGCACAATAGCATGATGATATCATTAGTATTTGTGGAAATGCAACATAACAGCGCCGAAAATGAGCCTAATCGCCAAGGAAATAGATAATAATTTGTTTGATAAGCTATACGTGACAGTACCAGTAGCACCCACGACGATAATGTGAGAGAGAATAGTCTAGAGGAATTTGAAATCCCACAAGTAACGCCGGAAGAAGTAAAGAACGTCTTGGGAGCTATGCAAAGGGGGAAGGCAGCTGGGGAGGATCAGGTAACAGCAGATTTGTTGAAGGATGGTGGGCACATTGTTCTAGAAAAACTGGCCACCCTATATACACAATGCCTCATGACCTCGAGCGTACCGGAATCTTGGAAGAACGCTAACATAATCCTAATCCATAAGAAAGGGGACACCAAAGACTTGAAAAATTATAGACCGATCAGCTTACTGTCCGTTGCCTACAAAGTATGTACTAAGGTAATCGCAAATAGAATCAGGAACACCTTAGACTTCTGTCAACCAAAGGACCAGGCAGGATTCCGTAAAGGCTACTCAACAATAGACCATATTCACACTATCAATCAGGTGATAGAGAAATGTGCGGAATATGACCAACTCCTATATATAGCTTTCATTGATTACGAGAAAGCGTTTGATTCTGTAGAAACCTCAGCAGTCATGGAGGCATTACGGAATCAGGGTGTAGACGAGCCGTATATATGTAAAAATACTGAAAGATATCTATAGCGGCTCCACAGCCACTATAGTCCTCCATAAAGAAAGCAACAAAATCCCAATAAAGAAAGGCGTCAGGCAGGATCTCTCCATTGCTATTCACAGCGTGTTTACAGGAGGTATTCAGAGACCTGGAAGAATTGGGGATAAAAGTTAATGGAGAATACCTTAGCAACTTGCTATTCGCTGATGATATTGCCTTGCTTGGTAACTCAGGAGACCAATTGCAATGCATGCTCACTGACCTGGAGAGGCAAAGCAGAAGGGTGGGTCTGAAAATTAATCTACAGAAAACTAAAGTAAGGTTTAACAGTCTCGGAAGAGAACAGCAGTTTACGATAGGTAGCGAGGCACTGGAAGTGCTAAGGGAATACATCTACTTAGGACAGGTAGTGACCGCGGATCCGGATCATGAGACTGAAGGAATCAGAAGAATAAGAATGGGCTGGGGTGCGTTTGGCAGGCATTCTCAAATCATGAACAGCAGGTTGCCACTATCCCTCAAGAGAAAAGTGTATAACAGCTGTGTCTTACCAGTACTCACGTATGGGGCAGAAAGCTAGAGGCTTACGAAAAGGGTTCTGCTTAAATTGAGGACGACGCAACGAGCTATGGAAAGAAGAATGATGGGTGTAACGTTAAGGGATAAGAAAAGAGCAGATTGGGTGAGGGAACAAACGCGACTTAATGACATCTTAGTTGAAATCAAGAAAAAGAAATAGGCATGGGCAGGACATGTAATGAGGAGTGACGATAACCGATGGTCATTAAGGGTTACGGACTGGATTCCAAGGGAAGGGAAGCGTAGCAGGGGGCGGCAGAAAGTTAGGGTGAGCGGATGAGATTAAGAAGTTTGCAGGGACAACATGGCCACAATTAGTACATGACCGGGGTAGTTGGAGAAGTATGGGAGAGGCCTTTGCCCTGCAGTGGACGTAACCAGGCCGATGATGACGATGATGACATGACTAAAACCAAATTATATTTAAACACACGAGGAAAAGAAGTGCATAATACCAAAGTATTTCACTTAACCGCGCCTGCAGCACGAGTTTTCCTTTTGTTTTTCTGTTTTTTAAGAGGCAAATGAGAAATATAGCTCATTTAAGTTCGTTTTCCATTGGGAATGGCATATGTAAACAACTGCGTCTTGCAGCAAACAAGAAGCCCTCTGAGCTTTAGGAATGCTGCATAATCGGTTTAGATCTGCGGCGATACGCCCGTTCATTGATGCTGGCCACCACCAGCGCGTCCGTGAATGAGCTTGTTGAAGTGCGCTTCGTCTTGCTTCTAAGACGACAGCTAGCTATGCTTCGCCTTTCCTCGGACCTGTTTATTCTTTTTTTCGCCGCAAGGATGCTCGTATGCCGACAGACCCTCTTTAACAACAACGTCAAGCGCGTGCTATGCGATTTGCCCGGGTGAACTTGGCAGACCGCACGCCCGAGAATCGCACTCACGGCAGTGTCGCGCGGGTCGCAGACATGTGTGTCAGCATTGCCAAACCGCGCGGCCCGCTTTATTCTTATTTTTATTCTTTTTGGTCCTGCGTGCATGTTGTCTTCTCGTCTGCGACGCTGCTGTTTCGCGGACCCTTTCTGCCACACGTCGCCGCCGGTCAAGGCCACTGCGCAGCGAAAAAGGCGTCTAGCCGCACGTTTGGCTAAGCCTTCTCGCGTCCGGCCTAATTTTGCTTAATTCGACCTTCACGGCGGGGATGTTGCGCAGAAAGGCCAGGGGCAACAACGCGGGGAGAACGCTTGCCGCGCATTGCGCATGTTTCAAAACACGCGGCGGCGGCACGCGTCGCGCGTGCACGCGTGCTTGTCGTTGTCGTGCGCCTTTATGCAAAACCGCCTGCCTCCTGGTGACTTGCGGGGCGACAAGCGTTAATGCGGCAGGTTTTCGCCTCCCAAATCTGGGGAGCCCGTCCCACACTCCTTCGCGCAGGAATCGGAAACGAGGTTGAAGACGCACTCTATTTCTTGTCCTGCTCCTCTTCTGAGTACCACTACTACTACTACTACTACTACAACTACTAATGCTCTGACTACTTACTTCTACTATTGTCTGTTGTTGCTTTTCTTGCTCGCAATGGTGCCGTACTTAAAAGGACAATAGGATAAGCACTATATACGCCAGTTTAGACTGATACAGTATTATTTCAAAACTCTTTCTCGGTTAAGGGCGCAATAATAGGTTAGTTATTAAAATATAAAATTAGGTGTCAAAGTTGATTTTTTCTTAAATTTCGCACTGACTCCGGTGCCTTGTACGTCATTGTGACGTCATGAAATTCAGTTCTTTTTTATTTTTCGTATTTAGCCCTTTTTGGGCACAGCAAACGTTAATGAAAGTTGATAACTTCAGTGTTTGACTCACTTGGAACACAATGTATGGAATAAATAAATAAATAAATAAAATGTGTTTATTAAAGTGCCCAGGAACAACCTGGAGGGTCTTGATGCTGACGCACTCGGCAAGACAATGCACAAGAAAAACAGTGCACGCCCACACACACATACACGCTTAAACACGGGCGCATACATAAAAGAAATTAATAACTTCTCGAATACAGACTTTAACGGAGCATAAAATGTGCCGATAAAATATTAAGTAAGCCCAAACAGATGCCAGCCAAATCAACCATGAGTTGGCGTGGCAATTTCAAGACGTCAGCGCCACCCATCTTTCGTTCTTGCCTCTTTTCTGTTCTCCCTGACTCACAGTAAAACCTCTTTATAACGAAACGGCACATAAGAAAATAATTAATATAGCGAATTTAAGTGAAGTTCTCCTTCAAAGTCCCATGTACACTCATACTGCAGTACATACAATGACGAATATAACGAAGTAAATCTGGCTGTCCCTTCAACTTCGTTCTAACGAGATTTTACTGTGCCAACCTTCTTCTCATGGTACGAGAGGCTTTTATTCGTATTGTGGAAGTTTAATTTGCTATTACAGCCTAAATAATTTCTTTTTTCATCTTTAATGTCCCTGTAAGCACAACTATCGTGAAACAGCACGTTTTCGTTTAAAAACACGGAGAAAAATTGGCATTTTCAGTCCTTGTTCAGCTCCTCGCGGGATGATACTAATTATACTCAGTAATTGCGTGGAAAAGCAGAGAACACGTTATCTCCTTCGATATAACCTTAATATGCTATTTTTGAGGCCTTAAACGCTAAGTTTCTTTTTTATTGTTAAATAAATAGCTCTCTTTGAAACTGCACTTCATTCATTGACTTCAAATAGTCGTTTACCGTCTCTTACATATTTTCCCCTCTGATGTATGTTTCTTCTTTTTTTTTCTTATTTTTACCATCACAGCCTTACCGCAGTATAACGTGACATTGCGTAACATTAAGTTCTTTTCCTGGTTAAAGAACACGTTGTTAAGCTCGATCAGTCTTGAAATACACTGAGCGCTCTGCCTCTCCGGCACATGCCGCTCATGATTTCATGCGGTGAAACGTTGAAGCGCGGCTCGCGTATTGACCCACGTGTAACGTCAGTGTGTAGTGCGACGCTACACAATCTCATTCTTGTACTCGCTTAATATTTCTGGTGTGCGGAAAAAAGCAGTCACTACTCTATAACTGTGACGTTAACAGAAGACGTGATGTTAAAATAATTTTATTTTGGACAAGCCGATTGATATACCTAATGAAATCACTGCAGCGCACACCAACCAAACCAAACCGCAAGCACCAACACAACGAGGGTATCCGGTCTTCCGTTTATTGTGTTTTTTTTTATTTGCCCTACAACGGCTTCACTAACTCTCGATCTTGTCTTGCCATTTTTTTTTTTCTGAAGAGGGAAAGTCTGCGACTGGGGGGGGGGGGGGAAGCAGTTTATAAATTGTCTGGGCAAAAGGGTTTCAATTCCTAAACAGGCTGCAATAAAGGGGTTATCCTTCGGCGGCATTACATCCGCGCTGGTCGACATCCCAAGTGCTGTAATGGTTACTTATTAATCCCTAAATAATGAAATTTATAAATTTATTCTATCGATTCGGGGCACACTTTTGAATAGAAGGTAGCTAGTGCTCAGGAGACATAACTGCGTTATAGGCACCCCGAGGGTATACAGGGTGTTTCACCTAACTTGAGCCAAACATTAAAAATATGCAAATGCCACGTAGCTGGACAGAACCAAGATAATTTTGTTCGCCGTCGCTTCGAAATACTCAAAGTATTTTTTTTGCATTCCGCCTGATTATATAGTTAGTCCTAATTCATTATTAAACTTATCGAATACTATACTTAAGTGGAAGATTGTCGATGAGAAAATTGTAGAGCAACATGAAAAACTCCCGATACAGCTTTCTGTTCCTCAATACGCGCTACATAAAAATGTTTTTCCGAGTATGAAAGGAGCCCGCGAATACACGCAAAGTGCCTCAAGGGGCCAGTTGCGCGGCAATTTTGCGTGTATTCGCGGGCTCTTCTCACGCTTGGAAAAACACCTTAATGTAACACGTATTGAGCTACAAAAAGCTGTATCGGGAGTTTTTCATGTTGTTCTACAATTTTCTCATCGACAATCTTCACTTAAGTATAGTATTTGATAAGTTTAATAATTAATTAGGACTAACTATATAATCAGGCGGAATGCAAAATATTGAGTATCTCCAAGCCACGGCAGACAACGTTACCTTGGTTCTGTCCAGCTACGTAGCATTGGCATATTTTTAAACGTTGGCTCAAGTGAAACACCCTATTTATAGTACGTACCAGTATTACCGATGTCAGCCCCTAAAGTTGCCGCTAAACGCACCGGCGTTGCACTTGTGATTTTTGCAGATATCTTTCCACCACGCTGACTGAGTGGTTACGGTGCTGTGCAGCTGAGAACGATGTCGCGTGTTCAGTTTCCAGCCGCCGCATTTCGATGCAGGCTGGAACTACACACACACATATATATATATATATATATATTGTAATTATTTACAGCCTTTGCTGAAGTACCAGGCATACTGTCTCATCGCGAGCGCCGTCAAGGGTGAATAACTTTCCAATATGCTCACGGGCTCACCTGCTCAAGAATGCTGCCATGCATGGGCGTGTGGTAGAGGGCTTCTATGCAGGGCATGAACATGTCCGCCGCTTGCTTCAGAACGGACATCATTTGGCTGTCATCTGCGCAGGTAGGCAGTTAACATGGATTTAAAAACGCGCCTTCGTTTTGAGCCACGGTGGAACTGTGACTTGGTCTGCGCACTTGATAAGATAAAAACGCTCCGGGACCGAATCTGTAATAAATGTGGACGCAAAGAGAAAATGACCACCTTGCATATGCCTTTAATTTTAGCATTGTAGGTTATAAAGCTCATTTTCCATCAGTGCGGCTATGTAGCCCCTCAGGGAGTTTGACCGACCGACGTACCGACCGATATCGTTGACAGTATAGCGTTTTTGCCTCCGCAAACGTAGAGATGAACAAGCGCGTTGGTGGCAGCATCTCGTGGCGCAGACATAAATCAGAGTGGACATGCAGCTATTTCAGCATTATTGTAGCTGTTATATCGCTTTGTATTTAGGTGCAACTTAGGTGCAAAGCTTGTGCGGGGACACAATCGTTAACATGCAAAGTCTTTTTGCTCTCATTCAGGAAGAATACCCATGTGACATAAAAACATTTCAAACACGTCCTGATTTCACAAAGCATCGCAAGATGTTGCTGCCATAAAGCGCTGCTACTACCCAAAGAGGTTACGTAAATTGTATAGGTTAAGCATATAACCTCTGTGCTACGTCCTAGGTATATGTTAGTACCTGATTAGCTCAAGCAGGCTAGGTGACTTTTGTCACTGCCCCGTTCCGAAGCAGATGCCAACAAAGTCAATCAATCAACTAATTAATTAATTAATTAATTAATTACTCAATCAGTCAGTCAATCAATCGATCGATCGATCAAGCAAAATAAATAAATTATTAAAGAAGGAAAAATATAGCAGGGGAACATAAGTAAAAAAGGACAATGAATAAAAAGAACAATATTGAAAGGAAGAGTACGCATAGCAAAGCGCAAGGTGAATACAAAGGAAAAAGTAGAAGAGCCATTGAACAATGTGTGGAACTATGGCACAACAACGCAAAACTAGCAAAAGAACGATGACAGCGAGTTATGAAAAATACCGAGATCATGAAAGTAAGCATTACAAAGACTGTGTTCTGTGGACGGTTGAGTGTTGATGATGGCGTCGTTTTCCCATCCACTTTCTGGGGTATCTATGTTTTACTACAAGAACTAACCCTGGAAGTGTTAGCCAGCGCCACCACTCACAAACCTTCTTGGCGGTAGATGTCGGACACCCTTTCTGCCGCAGGCGTCACGAGTACGTGATCTCTTTAGATGAAGGCAATTCTGGTCAATAAACCCACACATGTTACTTAACATGTTGCCGCATTCGAGACCCTCGTTAGGTGTGTTGAGCGATATATATATATATATATATATATATATATATATATATATATATATATATATATATATATATATATATATATATTTACTAATATAATTACTAACTGATCGCTTAATTAATTAATTAATTAATTAATTAATTAATTAATCGATCAGTTAGTCAATCAATCGATCGATCAATCGGGTTCTGTAAAGCATTCGCAAGGGGAACCAACATGTTTGTGTGAGGTGAGCAATTATGTCCGTGACGCATGCGTGTGTATGACAAAAGCATCGAAGTGCTAGTTGACGTTGCACGAGAGACGTATGCTTGCGACCATAGCCTAATAGGCAGAGCATCCGACGTCTGCATGTATTGGAAGACCCTGGCTCAGTCCCACCATCGGGCACGTATTCTGACGTTAAAGGGACACAAAGAGAAAAATGATTTCTTCTGCGTCAGTAAATTACCTTTCTATGACACCAAAAACACCACTCTTACCACGCTAAGACGCTTGGTAAACCAGAAAAAGCGCAAGAACAAAAGACGGGTGGCGACGCCTCCTTGAAGTTCCCGCACCTGGTCGCTGTGACGTCATGGATTTTGATGGATTTTAATTATACAGTGGTACAGATTGACTACATTGTGTTCTAAAGGAACCAAATATAATATATGGCAAGTTTCGGGAACCTTTACTCAGCCAAAGCCAACGCGGCGTAAATGCGAAAACATACTTTGGAATCCCTGACGTCACACTGACGTACCGGCGTCGGGGTTTCGGCACTAAATTCGAATACTGATACTTCGACCTTCATTTTCTTCTCATCTAATAATAAAACTATTATTTTGAAATGGCTGCCTGTAGGGTTCTGAAACAATGATTTATTAGTCTCAACAGATTTATGGTTTCACTTTAGTGTCCCTTTAATAAAACGGTCAAAGAAAAAAACGAAAACAAGATAGAATGCATGCATATTCTAGTACTTGGCGCCCGCTCTGTTTTCATGCGTTTCCGCTCTGTCTTCAGAACGTTTCCGTTTCGTATACTTTGAATTCTGCGTATTGATATTCAACTCTGACCTTATACTCTGTTCCAATATGACGCTGTATCCACTGAAGTTTCAGTGGACAATACAATACAATACAATACAATACAGTACAATACAATACAATGCAATACAATACAATACAATACAATACAATACAATACAATACAATACATTACAATACAATACAGTACAGTACAATACAATACAGTTTTATTCGCCCGTGTTTCCCGCGTCATGTTGGGATGGCTGAAGATGACGACGCCGATGGTCTTGCATACGCAGATGTCTAACATCCTCCACAATCAAAGTATCAAAGTGCAATCAAATCACAAAACCTGACATCCATGCTCACTTTCTGCCGCTTTGGATTTCGCGACATGCGCCTGCGTAACCAGGCTGTTTTGTGTAAAGGAAATCTCTCTCCCTCTCTCTCTCCCTGTCATCTTTGTTCTCCCCTTTCCCACTCCCCCGGTATCGGGTAGCCAACCGGACGTTATTCTGGTTAACGTCCCTGCCTTCTGCTTTTCTCTTTCCTCCCTCCTTCCTCCTTCTGTGTCAGGTAAAGTCAGGATCTGTCTGTACACCTGCATGGTTATTCAGCGACAGAACGTACTGACTCCCCGCTCTGCACTTGAGATGAAGCAGGAAAAATCGAACACTTTCTGTGGTCGTGCCCAAGGTACCGTGGTGAAAGGGTATGCCTTTTCTCGAGAAACTAATCGTGATAGGCCTTTCACATGCGTGCCTTCAACATCTTGTGTTTCCAGAGGGATCCGCTGTAGCCCGTAAGAATGTTTCACCCCTTCTTACATTTCGCTTCTTACACTTTCTTACATTCTTACTTTCTTCTTACACCCCTTCTTACATTTCTTACATTATCGCTTATGGCTAGGGGTGGCCTTCACGAAATCTTACTCGTTTCGCATTGGAATGGCCGACAACGCTCTCTGCAGTGCCTGTCTTTGCGAGGAGACGCTGGAACACATTCTGTGCGACTGTCCTGGATATAATGTTCAGAGACAGTCCATGGCGTCCGTTCTAGCGCACCTTGACAATAGACCATTGTCAGTTGCAACCATTTTCACATATCGCCGACAGAAGACATCGCAGCTGAAGGCGACGAAGGGACTACTTCGGTTTATGAAGGATACGGGCTTGGACAAGCGGCTGTGACAGTGATGTCACGTACCACAAAAGAGTGACAGACTGTAACCAACGATGTGTGTGCCGTGTTATGTGCCCTCTATCTCTTCTCCCCATCTTTCATGCCCCCATCCCGCTCCCATGTGTAGGGTAGCAAACCGGTTAGGCTAAACTGGTTAACCTCCCTGCCTTCCTTCTCCACTTTTTCCTTCCTTCCTTCTTACATTTGTCAGAGGCACTTTTTGCTCGACAGGTCGTAAACATCCCAGTGACTGGCACTGCAAGATACGCTCACCGCCAAGCTTATCGCTTGGAACCTCAACTAATATTGATATATTTTTTCAAGCACTGCTGTTGCCGTTCTGGCGACCATAGCTCAGCCTTCTTAAGTATACCTCAACTCACACTGTAAGATCAAGAGGTATAAAATGAGACCTTCTGTTCCTCTACAAGGTGGTCCATGATATTATACAATCTAAAGCTTCTTGATCATGTGCAATTTTTCGTGCCGCGAAAGTATACCAGGCAGCATTCCGCGTTTTCTACGCAGCCTTGTTTGCATTAAGCTGTCCTATGGCTCGACTCCAAAAAAAAAAAAAAACAAGTAATAAGTGTTTTGCCTGCATTCACACATATCGGAGTTCATTTCCTGTGTTTTGTATATATGTAGATAAACTTAATTTTACGCCATCTCCCCGTTTTCCGTTTCCCTATTTGTTTCTATATCTCGCGTTGTTCTGTCTACCATATTTATCTTTTCTGTACATTTTGTCTCGCGTATTACTTTTTAAGTGCACCAGTATGAAGGCTACGTAGCACTTTCTGGATGTTATAATAAACATTTGATTGAGTCATTGATTGAAATAAACGTTTGATTGATGATTGAGGGTCCAACTGCAGTCGTTGACCTTGGGACCCTCTTCTGTATACTAGCTGTACATATTATTGCTAGTTGAATGAATAATAAACTGAAACTAAACTGATTGATTGATTTGATTGATTGATTGATTATTGTATTATCTTCCCATAGCAAGCACAGAGTAATCATTCTTGATAATTTTACTACAACTGGAATTTATCGGAACAGGCTTAGATATTCTGATTACAGTTATTACATAAAGAACAAATGCAGCCTGTTGGACTTTCTGGCATTCTATTCCCTTCAGCAGCATAACTTGATCGCTAATTTCTGTGGAAACGTCTGAAACATTTGTCTCCCGAGTGCTGAAGTTATAGATGCCTCTCGTTCTGACATTTCCTTTGTGCATCTCGATAAGTTTCATCGGTTACTAAAGATAACTGCCTACGTGTCAGCCCTGAGGCAGAGGTCTTCCAGTGGCATACATGAATCATCTAGTTTTGTTTTCAATTAAGCGTGGTGATTATGTTGGTTTATATGATTTCTTGTCCACCACCGATTCGTCACTGGTTACAAGCAAAACTAATATCGATGGCCAAGTAGATCAGATTAAGGAACTATTTTTTTGTTGTATGGGCGAATACATTCGCCATTATACAGTCCTAAACGCTATAAATATCCCCCCTGGTTCTCATCTGAATTGATAACTGCTCTAAAGCATAAAAATAGTGTGCACTGAAAATTTAGAAGTCAGGTGCCTAATGGGTGAAGAGAACTATTCCGTTTTTTCGGGCCTGTGAAAACGCCTTTATAGACGGGATCGCCACTCATATAATGCATTCTTGGAAAATTCTGCCCCTGACCGGCCGGCGGCATTTTGGCAGTATATCCGCAAACGCTTCAGTAAACTTGGAGAGTGCATACTTACGAGCCCCGAATACCTCAATTGCATCTTGGTTCGAATTCCGCGCAAGATCATTTGAGAACACAGACATTTCCATATTCCTGCTTGTCGTTACCATCACTCAACCGTACACAGAATACTGAGCGTTTATAACGCTTATTTTCATGATCTCGATATTTTTCATAACTCGCTGTCATTGTTCTTTTCCAAGCTTTGCGCTGTTGTGTCATAGTTTCTTGCATTGTTCAACTGCTTTTCTCTATTTTCTTTTGTATTCCCCGTCACTTTGTTGTATGTGTGTTCTTTTCATAACTGCTCTTCTTATTCGTTTTTTTTACCTATATTCCGGTATAGGTTTTTTTATGTAAGCGTTCGCCAGCACTCAAACCTTGGGGTTGTTCATGGCCACGGTAAATAAATGATTGATTGATTATTATTTTATTCTTCTTATTATTCACGCAAACATATAAAACACCACAAGGAAACAAAAAGGAAAGAGAAGAGGACTGAGATGAAGAGAAAAAGAAAGAAGAGGTAAACTGCGCGCCGTTAACAGAGAAGATCCCATACCCCTGTATGTCTTGAGGCATTAAAAGAAAACCATAATACGTCTCGTCACGTGCAGAATGGCAGCACTACAGGCGAGAATCTAGTCCCATGGTTGACAAGAATATTCGCCGCAGACTAAGTAGACAGCTAAGCGGACAGCAGCCATTCTAAGCCTCGTTCCAATTCTCACGAAGACAGCATCGAAGTCAAAAACGATGCAGGCTACTTTCCTGTCCAAACAAGATGGCGGCTGAGCAGGACGTTTGGAAAGCGGACAGGAAGGTTGTCACCGCACAAAAAAAAAAAAAACGTAGACACGCGATCAATGTAAGCTACACCGTGTTTTTCGTAGGTTTTATGGCGCAAGAACTTAAAATACAGAAATAATGTGTGCTTTTCTCAACTTTTTCTTGACGCCGTGAGGTGGCGTAACGTCGCAGACGCGTCTTCGAGACGGCCTGAAACGCGTTCCATTACATGGTCTCGAAGCTGTCTCGGCTGCCTCCTTAGCTGTCTGCGTAAACTGTCTCGGATGCTGTTCAGAATTGGAACACACCCCAGGCATGCGGCGAGCACGGAAACAAAGCGCTGGCATGAGCTTCGGACCCACTGCGCATGCGCAACTTCGCCCGCTGCGCCGCCGCCGCAAGAGAATGCACGCCGAGCGAGTCATGCGTTACAGCGTTCACGCTTTTTTTTTTTTTTTTCTGAACAATGAGCGACACAACTGGTGGAAACGCTTCATCTGCCGCTGCTGCTAAACGAGCTGCCCGAGCAGAGGCTCAGCGCCGCCGCCGAAAGCACCCTGTCGTTCAGAATCAAGTTATCTGCCTCAGTATATCTCGAATTCAACAAAACACCTAAACAGCTTCTCAAAATTCGCAATAGGGAGTATCCTAATCGTCGGTGAATTTTTTGTCCAATCCTCTCTTCGGCCACGTGCGCGGATTATATCGGCCGAAGAGCGAGTGCACGAGTGAGCAGAAAATCCGCGCGCAGCGTCATCACCTGGTGTGTTGCCGCAGCCTTCGTTGCCATCGCTTGTCCCAGCCAGCAAGAGGGCCAGGAGAATGTTCCCGACGAGGACGTCCCTCGATCGAGCACCGTCTAGTAATCCGAGAATCGTCATGACAGGGAGTCAACACAAGGTCTCGCTTTTCGTCGCCCCGTGGTACGTCGCCGCGATGCCTGGCGCTAGTTTCGCCACTGTCCACTAGGGTCTCGCGAGGTGACCTCGCGGCGAGCGCGTTTGATTTGATCCCGGGTGAGGCGCTCAATCTGCGTGTTTGCTTTGAAGCAGCGCCCTTGAACGGAGAGCTGTGCGCGACTACCAGTCGGCAGCAGCTGAGCAGCCAGCTGAAGGAAGCGTGGAGTTATGCGTCGGGGATCATCACTCACAGAGTCGGTATTTGCAAACTCGCCAGAGGCAGTCGCAGTTGAGGGGGTGCTTTTTTAGCGGGGCATCGGCACCCATCGCAATATTTCACTACCTATAGACGCTTTTCTGTCGATTGTATATGACTGTTTACATATACAATGAGGACGTCTGGCCTGACACTTTATTGTTGGCCGCTGTGTACAGACATTCAGTAGTCAGCCAACTTGGAAGTGAAAGGATAATAACAAAAAACCGAAGAAAATAGCATTGGTAAATAGTAACTTTTCCGAGCAGGCAGCCTCTGTGTTTCATAATCGCACGACCACAATTCTACCGGATGAGAGAACAGAGAGAAGACCGCGAATACACACAAAATTACCGCGTAAGTGGGCGCTCGAGGCACTTTGCGTGTATTTGCGGGCTTCTCTAATGCTTGGAAGAACACTTTTATGTAGCACGTATTGAGCAACAGAAAGTTGTATCGGCAGTATTTCTTGTTTCTTTACAATTTTCTCATTGACACTTTTCATCTAATCATAATATATGAGAAGTTGATTCATTAATTGGGAATAATAATGTAATTAGGCGGAATGCAAAAAAAAAAAAATAATCTATCTCCAAGCAACGTCATACAACTTAACCTTGGTTCTGTCCGGTTACTTGGCATTTGAATATTTTAAGTTTGGCTCAACTTACGTGGGGAACCCTATATATGCCCTCACACAAATTTATTTGAGCAGCCAATAGGAAGTCAACAGAAAGTCTTTTCCAACGAAGTCCAGAATATGTATGAAGACAGTTTGTGATGGCTCTCTTGTTGTGTACCGTTCGTAGATTTATAGATTATCTGTAGATTTTCTGTGGGGAGCACAGACCAAAGCAAATAGGCATGTTTGTTACTTTAGTCCAAAGGCCCGCTTTCTATATACTTACTATTGACAAAATGACAATTCGGAAATCACCCTACATGAATTCCTATGGACAATCTACAGATTATTTGGATTAATTTTTATCGCTCTGAATGCGAATATGTGCGTTGTAATTACACTCAAATAATTTTTCTCAAGGACAGCACTGGCCATATAAACTTGGCTGCATTCGCTTACTAATTGAATTAACAAGCATGGTGTCAGCGGGCACAAACAAACATGAACACATCACACTCCATGAGTGCGGACCTTCGCTGTCAAAACGCTGGTGTGAGCAAGCCCGGCAGCAGCAGCGAGCGAAGTGACCTTCGTGCGGTCTATTGCTTCAACTCAAGAGCGGCGAGAACACAGCGCGCACAAAGTATGAGCCGTCTGCAGATCCCGTTCAAGATAAGGCGCGCGTGACCGCGCGTGGCAGTGCAAAGTGCGCATTTGTTGGCGGAGTCCAAGCTGTCCTCCCCCTCCCTCCCGCGCTGCCTACCCGCTTTCGTCCATATATAGGCCGCGTGCACCGCCTATAGAGGTAAAGCCCCTCAATTTTCCAAAAGTAGCGCCATTCTTAGATCTTTCCGCCACCCCGCTCACCCTGGCGCGTCCTCCTCCACGCCTCCTGTCGCCCCAGCCTCCTCCGCTCCCCCATTGGCCAATCTGTGTCACGTGGAAGCGGGCGCCGCGCTTTTGTATATTTTTTTCTTTCCAGCGCGGAGCAGGCGCCGCGCTTTTGTATATTTTTTCTTTCCAGCGCGCGCCGACCTCCATTGTTGGGCCTGCGCGACGAAAGTACGGCAGGCGGACTGACGGAGTGCGTTAGCGTAATAGAATGTGTAGGGCCGAGAACTTAATTGCGATGCCATGCTGCTGCGCCTTCGATTGCCGCAACAGACACTGCGAGGGCAAAAAGCTTTTTGCTTTGCCGTCCGGCGGGCGCAACGCAAAAAGAAGTGTGGATTCGCAGGATCGGGCGGGCTGACTTCGAGGAAGTGGCAAAGAACGCACGGCTTAGTGAAGTAAGGGCCACGGCTACTCGCAACCTCTTATTTTGAGCCTAGTTCACGCCTTCCGCTTCGAAAAAGTGGGTGTTCATGCTCTGCGTGGTTTTTAGCGCGTCGTTTGACTTTCTTTTTTTCGAATGTGCTCTCTTTGTTTCATGTAGTATCGTCTTGCGGTGAAATGCACGCATCTGCAGCTGGCCTGTGACATAAAAGCGACTTTATTCAGGGTGTGTTTTGAGCTCCACCAGAAGTTAGCACATTCTCGACGCTATTGCAAGGCTCACTATGACTTACGATGCAGTCTTTTAGCTTCGAATGTACGCCCGCATGTATAGATTTGGTTTGTGGTGATTGTTTTTAACGTTCCGAAGCGACTAAAGCTAGGATGGAGGTCGTAGTGGATGGCTCCGGATAACTTTATCTAGCTCGCCTGGGGATGTTTAACGTGCACTTTGATCGTAGAGTCGTACGTGGGCCGGTAAATTCCTCGTTGGCGTTTCATAATACCCGCGCGCTAGCGCTGCTTTAGAAGTTGGCGCCTCGGCGCGATTGTGTTTCTTCAATAAATTTTATTTACTAGTGTAACAACTTGTCATTATTTCGTATTATTCACGGCGCCTCCAGGGCACCAAAGCGGCAACGGGAACACCAAAGCTAGAACCAGCGCTGGATGGGGCTCGCCGAAGCCTGTGCATGCCAAGGGGGTATAAGATCGCGGGCAGCCAATTTTGTATGCGAACACTCCCTGCGAAGCCTGCATTAGTGTAATGTTACGTGCTCTTCAGAGGCCTCTGTTAGCCATTACACGTGCCCTCCTGGAGCAGTACTTGTAAAAAAAAAAAACAATATATCGTCACGATTACCAAAGCACCCCGCAATGAAAAAACGGCCCTGTTGCGAGGCATTCCTGACCGCACACAGCCGGAATCTCTCACGCGCCGACCGAACAAAAGTGTCCTGCAGGTACGTCAATGAACCTACGAAACCACGTACACATACTTTCACGCTGTCAACACCTGAAACTTTGGTAATTACGCGCGTGTTTGAGTACACCGCGTGCTTGCGTCGTGTTTCAGCAATACGAACTCTCAACGTCGCGCGCTTTACGCCTTAAATACGCCTTGAATAATAATCATTTTCTCTGTTTCCTCCGCAATTCTAACACGAAATTCTAAAGGCCAGTTACCGACTGACGAAGAAAGATCTCGATTGAAAAAACTGCTCCGCAGGGCGCGAACGAACTTTTCTGCGGATTTCCTCCCGTAGCGTGTTAGCCGTCGTCTGCTACGGCAGGCCCACCACCGGCGGCGCCACCGTCGAGGCCGCGCCGAGCGGAGGAGGAGGGAAGCGAATGGCGCTACTTTGGGAGATTGAGGGGCTTTATATAGAGGCGCCACTGATAGCCACCTAGCGGGCGCTTCCAACAATACGCGTGGGAGCAGTAGCAGACGACAACGCTTTGCAGCAAGGGTGACTGAAGTTCGCGGCTGCGATTTGTCCTTGGTTCGGGCGCCAGACTGCTTCTTCTGCGGTGACAGCTGTAGGGAAGACGCAGACCTCTGTGGGAGCGGGTATGAACAAGATGTTACCGGTGTTTGGGGCAACATGGTCCACATACGCGCCAGGTGCGTCCCGCAGACAAACGCCATGAAGACCATTTACATGAAGTGGAGATCATGTAAACTAGCCGACAAATTTTGTTGACTAATGCGATGTCTCGACCGTTTTTTTTTTCTTTAATTCTACCCTTGCCGTAATGCTGCTTCTGTACCTCAATAATAAGCACCCGTCGTTAGTGCAGACTTAGATAACAAATCCGCACGGTGCGATGTCTGCATATACCGTTGTGATTTTTCTGCCGATGAATACATGTGACGCCACCGAATAAGTGTAGTGAAAGTCGCCTGAAGTAGAATAACTGCGAATTTATTGATAGAAACGCGTACATTATAGTCAACGAAGCCACCAAACGCACGGGTTAATAAAAGCGCGTGTTAGCGCTGTACCGCCGATGAACTGCCGTTCGCGCTGCAGTTTTTGCAATTTTAAATTTCCTAAGGGATCTGCTTGGAAACGTACAAAGCTATAGTGTGACTAACATTGCAGTACTTTTTTTAAATGTTACTAGAGAGAAGGGCCACATGATATATTTAAAGGCAGAGCAGCGCCAGTCAAATTAGATACAGCGCTGGCGGCAAGGCCGGGTTTAGTCCTATGCGGCGTAAGCATAATAAGAAATAATTCAGCTGAGTGCAAAATTCACTTGCAAGAAGCGACTACGTTGTGAAACAAACAAATCACTCGGCGTGTTAATTCTGCTCAGACAGCATCAAGGTATGATGACGTGACGCGAACTACTCAGCGAAAAATGGATCAGCGAAATATAGAACAAAAATACCATATGCAGTAACTATTAGCAATTCTCGCCCTGAGCTACCTATTTTCTAAACACATTTCCCAAAAATCCACAATATCTAAGGTGCCCTCGGGCGAAATGAATAAAGCTGTTAAAGAAGCACTTGCTTGGTGTCATTCCGATAAGACACAGCGTGATTTATACCCTTTACAAACGAGGCAGGGTGAAAACCTCGCAGCTCAAAAGAATCAAGAGTTATGCATGAAGCAACTAGCAACAGTTAAACATGGGCGAAGCCACGCATAAAATAAATGTAAAAACATGAAGTGCGCGACAGCTGGTGCGAGGATTTACCGGGCCACATAAAACTAACAATTTCAGTTCTTGCAAACTTCTGTAGCTTTAACATGCAAAACAATGCGCTCATGCAGTCGTGCTGCCTAGCTAGCCCAACGCGGTAAAGAAGCGGAAAACAATATAAGCGGCAAACGGCATTCCGAACTTTAGCGAAATGCCTTTCAACCGCATGTTGCACTGCAGACGAACTTCGTCGCTTACCCGTCTAACTACAATTGAGTAAAAAAATAATAATAAAAAAGAAAAAACACCGAAGCGACAAAGGAAAGGATGAGAACAAGAAATTTCGCGCCGAAGCTACGATCCATTGCCACCGTTGCTCCTGCTGATGAGGCTTTGCGGGGAATAATTAGAACCGTATCACCGGCACGCTTTCGCCGGTATTTGAGCCCCCCCACCCTGCAACAATTCTTCTTCGACATTCTTCGGAAGCTTTGGCCATCCCACACATGCGAAGGGTGTTGCTTATTTTGCTCTGAAAACAGAAATAAGACGGAGAAGCACTATCAGCGACGCAACAAACTACGGCGTGCTAGGCGCGCGGCTCGCTCCTCTCCCATGCGTTCTGCGCAAGGCCGCCACCAGTGGCGCGGCCATCGGCGTGCACGCCGCGTATAGCGCGCGAGATTAAGCCGCGATTATCAATTCCCCTTGCGACCCGTCGCGAAATGCACAGTTGCTGCCGGAGCCACAACGTCGCCCCACCTCCCTACCTCCCATCCCCTCTACGGCCTTTTGCACGACGGAAGACTGCGCGTTTGCTGTCCGCTTTCTTTCTTTGCGCGCGCCATATTGAGCCGCGATCGTAGCCTTCCCTCTCTAGCTTTCACTCGTACATATACAGCATACGACGCGCGGCGACGGTGTTGTCACCCTTGGACTTTATACGGAACATCACAGCAATGGCGACGGCGAAAATGCGGCTGGAGCGCCCATATAATTGCTTTCGCAATAATATATAGGCTGTAAGGGCTGTCGTGCTTTCAGAAGATAAATACAATATTGTGCACTGATAGAACGGGTCTAAAAATTGCAAGGTTACCTGGTCAGTGTGTTTTGGAATAAAAACAAATGATTTACATGTGTGAGTAGGGATGCACTTTCTTTTTATGGTTAGCTGATACATGAGATAAGGTCGTTGGCATACGATGACTGGCGCTTGTTCATGCACACAGTAAGCAGTGTTCGAGGTAGGGCTCCGGCTTGCGAGCACAGCATACACCTGCCGCCCGCACAAATTCTCAAACCCGGTTAAACGTGAGAAGTTAATAACAGCCAATCCGACCAGGTTGAGTTTCTTCCAACAGGTTTCTTCCAACAGGTTTCCAAAACTTAGCGAGGTTTTCTTCAGGCAAAGTCAGTTGTATTAGCGTAAATGCATGACTTCGAAACGAATTGAACCAGCTGTAATGCTATTTAGTTGCGTGCACAGTGTCGGAAAGCAAACTATATAGTGGCACAGTGCGCAGGTCGAACGCTCCAGAGCTGGATCAAGCGCTGTTTATACAGTTCTAAATTGCTTGCGAGCAAATAAACTGACAACTCATCGCGTTGAATGAGAAAACAGCCTCTGCTTGCACTGCTTAACTAAAGCATGCTATGAAAACGACATCTCGCCTCGCGGCGTAACATGACTCATGGTCAACTTCAGACCTTCCGAGGTAGTTATTTCTGCTGTCGTGTCTGCAGACAAAAGTACAATATAGCGACAATATTCCTGCTGCTTAAAGCATTAGTGACACTAATACTGGGGCAGAAAACTATAAACGAACAAAACCAAACGAAGCTTGAGCTTATATCCGTATAATTTGTCAAAGCGCCTGCCTGAACAAAGTACACTGCGCGATTCGAAGCGCCGGCAAGATGTCTAAAAAAAATAAAGGAAAGCAATGGTCTACACGCAGGGAAGAAAGATAGTACCGAGTGAAGTGTTTCGAACAAGCCAGTGTAGTATTAGTCACCTTTTCGCGATGTGGAAGTTTCTTATCCAAGTCGATTTCCGATGTGCGTCGTCTGACTGTATAGAAACGATGAAATCTTACATTGCTGCCTTTCCACCGCAATGACACGCATAATAGTGCTCAACTAAGGCCTTTAGGCATCCGTCCTTTTTTTTTCCTTTTTGGGCTTGCGCGTGGCGGCATCAGAACGATTTGAGAACTACGAGGCATTCAGCGCATGCCGTGATAGGAAAGCCTGTTTTGCTTCAAGCCTGAACCTAGATCGGCTGTTTCCCTGCGCGGCCGCTAGGTGGAAAGCGTTTACTTGCAATCGCGAATACTTTCCAGTAACAACTCGTTTGGGAGCCTAAAGATCACGAAATAAACTTTACGACGTGCGCTTGTAAACTACACTTATTATGGGCAGTCTATAGAGAAATATTCTACAAATGCACTTTATTATCCGTAAGCATTGTATTATAGTGTTCAGCAGAGAAAAACACAAATCTGTATAAAGGCAGAAGTGTCTACTGCAGTTCTACAGACAACATTTAGATTGCACCCCGCCCTTACATACAAGGCAAATTGAGATTGATTTGATTTCGTTGTCCAATTATACAGGTCTATTTTTATGGGTGTATGACCAGGCGTATCTTCACGTCTCTCAGCATTCACGTCGTGCTTGACGGCACTCCCAAGCACGTCAACATTCTTTTCGCCAATTGCATTTTCCCTCAATAATCTTTGCTCTCCTTGGTATACTTGATTGTGATAGGTATACTTGAGGTATACTTACTGGATTTAAATACATTTCATGAATATGTACAGAAATAAAAAGACAGTGAAGCGTCCCTTTTAACGAAATGTATTTCGCGCCACAATCAAGTATACCTAGGAAATCTAGGCAATTCGCCCAAGAAGACATTTTGGAATCTTTGCTTTGTTTTGCGGTCTCCTTGGCGCAGTTTTCCGGCTAGATGTACTGAAGAAGAGTTTACAAAGATTTTAGTTCATAAGTGCTCTTTGCTACTGGCTGGTCGCATATGTCATTTCATATGGTCATAATTCATATGGTCGCATTCGCTGTCATTCATTCATCATTCTTTCGGTGTTACTGTAAACTGTTACTGTAGTTGGTACTGTTACTGTAGGTTCTTTTGCCAGGCTGAAAACTAGATTTCAAGGGCAAGATATTACCCGTTTCATTTGAATGATATCAGTCATAAATTAACTGAAAAGGCGTTTTTTTTCTTTCCTTTTTCTAAGACCTGACATATGTTAAGTACAACGACGCCGTCTGTTCAATTAATTCACATAACACAGTTCTGCTTAAGAGAAAGAAATATAACAAGTTTAAACGAATAAAGTATTATTTCAAAACGCTATTTTACTTAATTTCGCCGTAAGAGGTTGAATATTAGAAGGAAAATTAAGATAAAAGTCAAATTTCTTTTTAAGCGCGTCCCGAAACCTCAGCGTCAGCACATCAATGTGACTTCTCGGATTTCATAGTATTTTCTCGTATTTTGGTCATTGTGGCGCAGTAAATGGTTTCCAAACCAACGAAGTTCGGTCTTTGGCTTCATTTACAATAGAAAATGCAGACGACCTTTACCGGCAGACGACCTCTTTTTCGGTAGGCCCGAGAATACGGCGTCAGAATCTATGACGTCACGACTGTCTCGTCCGGGAACTTCAAGGTGCCGTCTCCACCTGTCTCATTTTTGCGTCTCTTCTGGCTTACCAAGCCTATTCTCACGGTAAGAGTGTTTTTTTTTTTTTTTTTTTTTTTGTAGACGGGCAATTTACCAATACAGCTCGAATTATTTTTCTCGTTAGTGCCCTTTTAAAGACCCTCGAGATATATTCCAGCAACAAGTGACTTAACCCTTAAAATGATTATCGTCACATCATCCTTATTCTGTTAGAGTTTTCTGACGTGTATTGAAAACTGTTCACTCGATCCAGCGTGTTGTTGTGTTAAATTCTTTCTGTTGCGTTAATTATGTTGTAAAAATAGTGTAGTATTAATCACTTTTTCGGTAGCGTTCTCTCTTCTATACCGACGAGAGGTGGAGCACGGCGTGAGTATGAATGAGCGCGCACCACAACTTAATTACAATTAAGCGTGCTAAAACTCTGGTGCAACGGAAACTAGCTTGCTGCACATGCGTTCATCGCCAGACAAAGTGGCGTAGAAAGCGCGTTTCGCTCGAACCACGAATTCATCGTCGAGTTTGCTGCGCAACAAGGCACAAAATAACGGCAAGCCGGATTCCCATTGTACTTGGCAAGCTTCGCGCACTCGTTGACAAAAAAAAGATAATGACCAGCTAGAGGTGAAGAATGACATCGGCTGAGTTTGTAGACTTTGCCAATATACGCTGAATGTGCGCAAGTACAAAGCAACGGAGGAAGCTCCTTGTCCGGAATCTTGCACACGGATGCTCATATTGGCACAATTTCTGACAGCAGGTTATCCAGTCAGAAGTTTCCGTGCTGGAATGCAGCCGTGCTTTTAAAGTTTCTCGTTAACTTTTCTCTTACGATTTCTCTCTCTCTCTTTAATAGAGGCGCGTATATTCACAGTTGTCTCTGTACCACTATAGTTGAAGCAAATTTCGGGAACCGCAGCGCAGCCACATGACCTTTATGTCCAGTCTGACCTCGATATGACAGATGTAACATTTTCCACTTTGGTTGAATTTGCGTTCTATCCGGAGGTTCGCGCTAGTTAATATCGGTCGGATAACAAAGCAAAATATCAAAGAAAAACGGTGAAGGGTCTATGTAGGTAAAACATGTTTTATTCTTCTCCGAGTATTAGCTATTGGACAAAGCAGACTTGGGGAAGAAAAACGGGTCGTCAGTGTGCACTGCTGCTCATTCGATGGACACGGCGATCTGGTACCAGTGAATGCAGATGAAAAAGCTTTTGCGGTTCGTGATCGGCACGGTGGGTCTCCGGAAGCTGCAGCCCTGCGGAAGAGATGGAAGAATCGTCCTTCTGTCTAACGATGCTCAATGTTGGTTTAATAGTAGAGCTGTCATCCTAAAGCCCCACCAATACGTCGCCGTTTTACAACAAGCCTGTCACGCAGATATGACGACGCGATTTCTGGAAATCAGGATGGACGCTGGGTGGCAGACTCAACAGGAAAGCATCAATTAAAGAGCGGACCTCGCGCTTATCACCCAGGCTTTCAGGTCGCGCAGATTTACCTGAGCGGTCATGACAGCTACCGTTTACTCGAGCACAGGCGCAGCCTTAACGTAGAGAGGGATAGCCAGAACCCGCTTTGCGTGGCTGGCGCCACTGTGCTGTCTCGCTCACTTTGTATCGCAATCTCAAACTCTAGCGCGCTCTCGCTCATGCTCATCCGTTCTGTCACTGGCTAAGTCACACGCTCAAGTCCTCTAATGCACAGCCACTCGACACGCACACTAATCAAAGGTCAACTGCAACGTAATTTCACTTCAGCTAAATTTGTTGTAAATGTGTAGTATATACTACAAAAGCAATCTTGGCAATGCCGGCAGGGCTGGTAATTGTATGCTTTTCTTGTTAGCAACGTTTGAACAACACCTAGGCAGACGACGTGTGCACCTGGTGGTTGTCGCTATGACGTAAATACCAGGATGCCACTTCCCGAGATTCCTTTAGTGCCCTGCGGGCAACCAGTGGCGCTGCCTTATCTCGGAGCTGATGCGTCACTTCCGGCGATGGGTAATGGTGGCATTTTTTTTCTTTTTAGTTTCGGTATCAAAAACCAAGCTGCGAGCTTTTTGTAACGCTTCCGCTCGTATCTCAAACGCCTAATTTTGCAGCCAGTCTCCTTTATATCTACACTGTCTGAAACTAGAACTTTCAAGAGGTACATTTTTTCTTTTCTTTTTTTCTTCTTGCAGTTGGTCTTTAAGTCGCTCGGATGAATGCGGATGTTCACTTACTCATTTGCTCCTCCGCTCATTTGTTATGTCACTGGCTAGATCATGTTCTCCCTTTCCCGAGCTCGCACACTGGTTAAACCCAGTGGTCAAGTCGTTTGTTCACTCACTCACTCACTCACTCACTCACTCACTCACTCACTCACTCGCTCACTCACTCACTCACTCACTCACTCACTCACTCACTCACTCACTCACTCACTCACTCACTCACTCACTCACTCACTCACTCACTCACTTCACTTGAGTCCTCGCACAATTTTTTTAAATTCCTTTATTAACTTACGCTGCATATCTCGCTCACTCCCACAATAACTCACTCGTTCGCTCTTTCTATCACCCGTTCACTTTCACTCACTGCAATTTTACAAACCATTTCCTCCCACACAATCAATAATTAGCTCGCTCTTTCTTCCACTTCTTTCTTCACGCCCGCGGAGCGGATCTGCCCTTTCCCCCTTCCCCAAACACACGCACACTTTGTTTCTTGTTTGCCACTCTTCTGCTTAATCTATTTCGTTTTGTTTAACAATAAACAGATCGCTCGAAACCCACAACTTCGCCACTCCGTTGCAGAACGTATGAGATAACAGTGGAAAGGCTGCGTAGTGAGACATCCGTGTTTCCCCTTGTTATCATATACACGGTGTCCCAGCTAACTTGAGCCGCGGTTTAAAGATATCTGGGTGCGCTATAGAAGGACGCAATTAAAAGCACGCTGTCGGCTATATTATGGAGAAAATCGAATAATTTTGCACTGTCTTTAGTTGCATCATTGGTAAAAATTGTCTCTGCAAATCATAAATTCGGGAAGAAAAGTGATAAAGAAAATATTTTAATGAGAAAGTCGATTTTTCATCTACTTTCATTGTACTTTATCACTTCTACATTTCAATCAAATACCACAGGTAACTTCTTCCAGGCTTTTCCTTGACATCATTGTCTGTTCGCTTCATGTGTGACGGACGGACTTACGAATAGTTTTTCGCTGACGTCACCGGCGGGCTTTGGTAGGTCTCCCATTTCAGACTTGAAAATAAAAAGAAGAACCATGGGAAACAGTGGAAAATATACAAAAGATATAAGTTAAACCTACCACACAGTAAGTTTGAAGGTTAAATTTCGTAAAATATTCTTTTGTCAAAAAGCTTGTCTTGACTTTCAGGTGATAAAACATCGCGAAGATTTTTTCCATGCATCAACCCATGAAAATAGTTACTATCAATAAGAAAGAATTATCACCACGCTGGCAGCTTCACAAAGGATAGGAAAAAAGAACCGACCGACCGACCGACCGACCGACCGACCGACCGACCGACCGACCGACCGACCGACCGACCGACCGACCGACCGACCGACCGACCGACCGACCGACCGACTGACCGACCGACCGACGGACGGACGGACGGACGGACGGACGGAGTGTTTGTGTTAGAGTGCGTGCAGCACAGGCAGGCAAAAGCGTGGGCCATTCCTCCGGACACTTCTCCGGCTTACGTCTGTTTTGCATCAACTGCGCGCATTGCTGGAAGGGTAGGTATCACGGTGAAAAGAGAAGTTATCGTTATAGCAGTTGCAGTCCGAGAAATCGCAGGAGGGACACACAGTTCCCTACATATGCACAATGCGGATCTAATTGTTCGCGGAAAGAATAATAGGCGGATAGTAACGAATTCGCAAAAAATTCACAAATTATGCATGATCGCAGAAATCAAGCCGCATCACCAGTTGGGCCTTGACTTTCTCGACGATACACTGGACAATCTTCTCCTTCTGGTCGCCATCACCCTCCTGCGCGGATGACAGACAGCCGTCGTATTCGGTACAGATAGTCGGCAGCACCTGCGAACGTCCGGGTCAAGGCACTCTGATTAAACCGGAAGACGATGGGAAAGATAAAAAATGGTCATGCTTTGATGTCTGAGTGGCGCCGTCACTAGAGATTAAAGTGCACTTCAGGAATAGTACGCGAGTAGCATTCTTTGGCTACTTCAGGAGTTTTGAATCTATCTATCTATCTATCTATCTATCTATCTATCTATCTATCTATCTATCTATCTATCTATCTATCTATCTATCTATCTATCTATCTATCTATCTATCTATCTATCTATCTATCTATTGTTTATTAATGCGAAAACATTATATGGCTCGTCAGGCGGAAAATCCGGTGTTGTCGGCGTGGCGTGACGACACAATTGTCCAAAAAGGCTACGAACCCTCCACCTTTGGTGGGAGTCGGGCCCACAACGTTTGGTGTTAATTAAGGCGAGGTTAATTATGGCACAGCTAATTAAGGCATAGTTAATTAAGGCACTCGAACCCACGACCTTCGGTGTGAGTCGAACCCCCGACCTTTCGTGGGACTCGAACCCACGACCTTTACTGATAAGTCAGGTGAAGTTAAGGCGCAGCTAATTAAGGTAGAGTTAAGACGCTCGAACCCACGACCTTAGTTGGGAGACAAACCCTCCCCTTCTGGTGGGAATCGAACCCACGCCCTTGCATTGCGCGCCTTGCGACGGAACACCGTCGGTCACGTGCCGTCGCGGCACTTCTGCTGACGTGGCCGCTGGAGCCACGTGACTCCGCCAGTGGCGCCATCGGACGTCGCCGCGCTTCTGCTGTCGTGGCCGCAATGCTTTCGCGTTTAATCACGTACAGATACGTGCACCTTGAATTTCTATCTATCTATCTATCTATCTATCTATCTATCTATCTATCTATCTATCTATCTATCTATCTATCTATCTATCTATCTATCTATCTATCTATCTATCTATCTATCTATCTATCTATCTATCTATCTATCTATCTATCTATCTATCTTCTTATGCCGACCTATAGGGGCGCAATTAATTGTCCACCAGCTTGGGCCACTATGATTGTGCTGGCGGCCCTGATGCCTTCGTGGTCCTTCCATCGTCGTCATTTTAGCTGCGTCATCGGACTTTCGTCATGCCATTGTCGTCACGTTTTTTACACCGACCGAAGTTCTCTAATAGCTTGGGTCACTAGGTACGTGCTCGTGGCGGCGATGTCGTAGTGGTCGTTGCATCGCCGTCATTCCACCTACGTCATCCGACTGTCGTCACGCTATCGTCGTCATACAGGCTACGTGATGCAGTCGTCGTCACACAGTTGTCGTCATACATTCGTGCCCATCGCATTGTAATATTATTGTTGTCATGCCGGCGTCGTCATTGCGTCGTCTTCATACAGTCGTTGTCACGCATTCGTTGTCATACCTTCGTCGTGATGCCGCTACAGTCGCTCCATCATCGCGATTATAACTTCGCCATCATCCTCTCGCCTTGCCGTAGTCGTCACGCAGTCGTCGTCACACTGCGCTTTTCGTGCCATCGAGGTCAATCCGCCTTCGTCATTCGTTCGTGATTAAGCCGCCATAGTGACGGCGTCGTCGTCAGACAGTCACTATCATGTATCTGCTGTCATGCAGTCGTCATCATGCCCGCCGTCGCCGTCACACCATTGTCGGCCCACAGTTGTCGTCATGCCGCTGTCGTCGTCATACCACCCTCGCGGTTCCCTCAACATTAATTATTCTTCGTCGTTCTATCGGGATTAAGCAGCCATCGTCATGCGCTCGTCGTCATCCCGTTGTCCTCATTTCGTCGTTACACCATCGTCATTATTTAAAAATCGTCACCTCATTGTAGTCATATGCCGTCGTCATCATACCGCCTTTATCGTTCCATCGACGTCAGTCCTTCATCATTTTATTGTAATAATGCTGTCGTCATTCAATCGTGATTATGCGCCATTGCCATGGCATCGTCGTCATTGCGTTGTTGCCGGACAGTCGCTGTCGTGCATTCGTCGTAATACCATTGTCGTCATGGGCGTCATCTTCATTCCACCTTTGTCATCCGGCTTACGTCATATCACGGCATTGTCGTCATGCACTCGTCGTCCTCCCACTGTCCTCATTTCGTCGTCACGGTGTCGTCGTTACACCATCGTCATTACTTAAAAATCGGCACCTCATTGTAGTCATGCCGTCGTCATCATACTGCCTTTGCCGTTCCATCGACGTCATTCCATCGTCTCCACACGGACACACACTGCTGTGTGTGTGTGTGTGTGTGTGTGTGTGTGTGTGTGTGTGTGTGTGTGTGTGTGTGTGTGTGTGTGTGTGTGCGCGCGCGTATGCGTGTGCGTGTGTGTGGCGAAGACACGCTTACAAAAGGAAAAGTAATGGCCAAGACAAACAAATTATTGAACCATTCATTTAGTATCAATAACGCGCAATTTCACCCTCCTGTGCGTATTTCTTGTGACACATCACTTTCGTTCACCTTTCCTTCATTTCTCTCATTTTCACTACAAGACTGTTTTCACCAGCGGCGGACACAGCGCCTGATCAACAAGCAGTCAGAATGCATATTTCGCCATCTCCGGCGTGGTCTAGTGGCTAGGATATCTGGCTTTCACCCAGAAGGCCCGGGTTCGATTCCCGGCGTCGGAACGTTCGGTCTCATGGTGTAACGGTTAGCACTCTGGACTCTGAATCCAGCGATCCGAGTTCAAATCTCGGTGAGACCTGCTTTTTTTTTCTTTTTTTTTTGCAGTGAAGCTGTTTATGGCTAAGGTTCCTTGCATTTTTTGTACCTGTTAACAAATCTATGCGAGCAAAAAAAACTATGATCAGCAATGGCTCGTGCCACTGCTTGCGCGTTCGTCGTCTTCTACCACAGCTGGCTCGTTGGCGCCACTCGGTGTAACCGCGCGAACGCGCTCGTGCCACTGCTCGCGCGTTCGTCGTCGTCGTCTCCTTCCACATCTGGCACCGTCGCCGCTCATCGTGTCAGCGTTCCCATACCTGCCCTCCCTCCACGAAGACGCTGACGGCACTGGCCCACTGCCAGTCGGTGCGGTGATTTCGTTCTCAAGTTCTTTGCCTCAATACATCGCGAACTGAAAACACGAATGTATATAACGTACGTATAACACGAATGAACGCGAATGTATAGAAATAAATGTGTGCGCATATCTTTCGTCACGATGACCACCGATCATGACAATAAATGCGTTCGTACCTTTGTTACACATTCTGTGTCACCTCTTTGTCGTGTGCTACACAGCTTCGCTGGTCATCCACCTTCAGTGTGGAATGGCTCACATTCCTTTCTTCCAGGAAAATTCGAAAAATGAGCCTGCTTGAACACTATTTATATATATATATATATATATATATATATATATATATATATATATATATATATATATATATATATATATATATATATATATATATATATATATATGAATCAATAATATACCCTCCTCGGCAAGAAAAAAGAAAAGCAAGAGAAATAACAAGGGAAAGAAAAGACAAAGAAAAGCTTGTTTGTGTAATAGGAGAGCACTGCTCAAGTGAATAAATAAATAAATAAATAAATAAATAAATAAATAAATAAATGGGAATGTTTAGGCTGTAGGTACGAAAGTGACAACCTGGCGTTGTTTGTACTACATCATGAGCAGTAAACGTAGCGCAGCTGAGTAGGCATTTAGCCAATATTGTTGCCACTAAGTGCTGCTGTTGCAAAAGCAGGCAAGAAGAAATGAAAAAGGGTGAAGTGCGTTCTCTATAGCACTTGCCCGTCCCTGGTATCAGTGGTTAATAGTTTGATAAAAGGCAGCTAGGCATGAGTTTGACGTACAAGAAAAGCGCCTTCAAATCTTACCTTTGTTAGGTACTTGGACGGAACCCCGTACTGGTCGTAGTTTTCGTAGCAGTCGACGAACATGTCTGCTGCTGGCGTCAGCATGGACATCATTTCCTTCTTGTCTACGCGAAGGAAGAAACAATATTGCGCCTTATGATACACGTTCAAACCTGCATAAGGAACTGCATATAAAAACAAAAGACGAGTGTGTGTGCGTGTGTGATCTTTTTTTTTATTTAGCATTTTTAGACGCACACAGTACACTATATAGGGTGTCTCACGTAACTTAAGCCAAATTGTAAAAATATGCAAATACCCCATAGCTGGACAGAACCAAGGTAATGTTGTTTGCCGTCGCTTGTAGATACTCAGATTATTTTCTGCAATCCGCCTAATGACATAATTAGTCTTAGTTAATTAACCAACTTCTCAAATATTATAATTAGGTGAAAATTGTTAATGTGAGACTTGTAGAGCAACAAGAAATACTCTCGATACAGCTTGCTGTTGCTTAATACGCGCTGCATAACATGTGTTTTTCCCAGCACCAAAGTAGTCCAGCGGTCACTCGCGCGACAATTTTTCATGTATTTGCGGGCTTCTCTCATGCTTGGAAAAACACATTTTATGTAGCACGTATTAAGCAACAGCAAGCTGTATCGGGAGTATTTCTTGTTGCCTTACAATTTTCTCATTGACACTGTTCATCTAATTACAATATTTGAGAAGTTATCTCATGTATAAATTAATTAAGACTAATAATGTAATTAGGCGCGACGCAATAAAATAATCTGAGTGTCTCCAAGCGACGGCAAACAGCATTACCTTGGTTCGGTCCTACTACGCGGAATTTGCATATCTTTACTGTTTGGCTCAAGTTACGTGGGACATCCGTTATGCATTACTCAGGGGATGTGTCTAAAAGAAATGGTTTCGCTGGCTCATCCCAACCGCGGCGGCCGCATTTCGATAGGGGCGAAATGCGAAAGCACCCGTGGTACTCATATTTAGGTGCACGTTAAGGAACCCCAGGTGTTCCAAATTTCCAGAGTCCCTCAGTACGACGTGGCTCCTAATCAGATCGTGGTTTTGGCACGTAGAACCCCATATTTTATTTTAGTTTGGCTGGCTGGGCCGGCAACACCCTTTGCATTTGGTAGAATTGTGAATGCCCGTCGACTTTCTCTTCGGAAATGTATGTGACTTTTGTCGAGGAACGACAAAACAGGCACTCGCACATGGGAAGGAACAGCATAAGACAGACTGGCGGGGCTGATGTCTGAATGGTTAGGCGTTCGTCGCTGTCTTGTTGTGGTCCGTCTAGCACACGCGCGTATAAATCGCACTGCTCGCACTCTCAGACAGGGGCGTCTTGACAAATTTCTTCACACAGGCTTTGACAAATTATAGGGCCTTCTATGCAAAACATCGGCCAGCCTGTCCGAGGTGCTTGCTATCGTTCACCTACTGCCGGGCTCTCCCCCACCTAACCTCTCCTCCCACGCACACACAGCGTACGTAGCCGTCGTGCGACCGATTCAACGATGAGGCTGTTATTCGCGAGCTTGCTATTTGCGACTACATGGCACATGGTAAGCCCGGCGAATTATCGAATCGATTGACTATACGGCCTAGTTACAAAACCGGCAGACTCGTTGGCGCCACGACTGAGGCGGGGAATATCAGAAAATGAGAAAAAAGAAAGAAAGACAGAAAGAAAGAAAGAAAGAAAAAAAGAAAGAAAGAAAGAAAGAAAGAAAGAAAGAAAGAAAGAAAGCGGAAGCAGCACGTGCATTAGTTTTATATACTGCAGCCAGTTTCAGAACCTAAAGTGTCTCGTGCCTTTGCTTTTTCAGTGCTTATTACGTAAAAAAATGTGCATATCAAAAGAAATAAAAGTAATGTCCACTTTATCATTCTTCCAAATGACTACTAACTCGCCCCCCTTCATCGTGTCCTATGTGCATGGTGAACGTTTAGAAAGCCCAAGCATAACTCCATTCTATTAGCGGCGGTGATTTTACGTTACTGAGCTTAGCGCCATATGGTTGAAGGCGGCCCGCGCTAATACATCCAATGCATTCTATAAGAAAAATGGTTTTGGAAAATGGTAAGAAAACTCCTGCCCCAATGCTCCGCTGGCGCTATACGTATGTGTCAAAAGTACAGAAAGCAATGAAAAAAAAAAAGCAAGAAAAGTTGCCTACTTTTGTGCCTCTCCAGTTCTCTCCTACGTCCGGTCACAAGCTTGCATATACTCAAGTTATATTTCGTCTGTTCTTCATTTACCTAAATTGTAATCATTTGTATATTTAGCGTTCACTCACTTCTCGAGAATTGATATAGAATATGTCGTGTCCACAAAACGCACTGCACTATATTACATTACACTACACCACATTACAATGCGCTATTTACAATTAAATTCACTAGCCTTCGTTTCGCTACACCGCATTAAACTACACTACACAGCCGCCGGCTCCATAAGAAATACCCAGTATAGTGGGCAAGCGCTGTTACATTCGGCGAACAGGCGCGGAAAAAAAAAAAAAAAAAGAACTGCCGGATTCCTGGCCTCTGCACGCCACGCTGGGATGGGCCATTCCACTCGGACCGACCGGACATCCAAAACGTACTGGGTTGCGGACCGCAGGCGTCCTCCAGCGGCGATCCACCGGCGAGACCCGATAGGACCCACAAAGCGGCCAGCAGCGCGCCGATCATGGCCGTCGTCTTGCGAGGCTTTGCTCCTACGCTCCGGGCGGCTCCGTGGCGCGGCCATGTTTGATCAGGCCGTCGCGGAATCCGCGCGCGCGCTCTTCACGGGCGCGTGCACTCGATCTACGCCACCCGGAGCATCACATCCATCAACGGGTCTACAGCCCCATTAGTGTACGGTGCAGCATTCGCGGAAAGCGACAGCTGGCACCAACCTTTTTCGCGACGGATACAGCGCGTTCTGCTCCTGACCGTGATCGCGAGGCCACCACTTCCATTCCAAGTTGGCTGCACTTGGGTGGATCGCCAAAAGGCACGTTTATTAGTGCACGCAAGAGAACCGTGCAGGAAGAGCTAAAGCTTCTGGGGGGGGGGGGGGGGGGAGGCGAGGAAGCAGTGATATTGCCGGCACGGTAAACGATCCAAGGAGGCTTTTAGAATAAATTCGTACGCAACAACAATGTGCTTCGTCAAGCCGTGGCATATGGGGGACGGCCGTATTCCTTTGTCAGCGAAAGCGTTAACAACCGGGTGCCGAAATTTGCGTGGACAGTAAAGAACTCTTGAATGTAGCTTTAGGACTCACTAAAGAAAAATCGATGGACAGCCACGGCCAATTAGGTAGCGATCGTGAGTCAAAACCTCGTGCCATATTCAAAAATCACTTCGTGTCTGTCAGACCGCGGTTCCTGATAGACAGGTGGCATCTGTACGTATGCACCGTGTTGTCGCTATAGGCTGCTTTCACACTTGATTGCCGACCACGAGCTGTTGTTACTATCTTCGAGTGTTACGATCTTGTAGAGCTTCTAGAGCGATACCCAGGTCAGGTAACGCCTACTCCGTAGCTCCCCTATATATAAGAAAATCTTATATGACACATAAATGCCACATATACAGGATGGTCGATCATAGGAGAGCACATATCAGACATGTGTGTTCATCCGAGATTACTGAATATGTCTGGCACATGTGCCATATGCCATCACACTGCACGAATTTAATGTTACCGAGTTTCCCGGAGCGCGAGCTAGGGGGCCAGCGCGTTAACACGGTACTTTTCATTGCTACGCCTGTCCTGAAAGGAAGAGAGCGAAATACAGACGTGATTTTTTAAAACGTGTTTGTAACAGCCTTCATGATGGTTACTCACCGGTAACATGGATGCTACATGTTGAAACACGTCGTACGTCACGTGGTGACCTTTGTCGAGATAATATAACAACTCTATTACAGTTCTAGCAGCCGTCATCTTCCTCGGCCGCTCCTTTTATATGTGACACGCTCCGGCGCGTGTATCTCGTGCCTCGTGCTGCGAGCTTAAAAGGCATTGGAAGTATAAGAAAATAGCTTCTTGGGTTCCTGCCATCGGTCAGAACGGTTCTCGGATTTTTCGCTCGCTGACTGACACATTGCTGTGGTGGAGCGAACCTCGGCCCTTATGACGTGGTGACCCGGACGTGATTGCACGGCCAGCATGACGTCATGAACCAGGCCACGAGCGAAACGCATGAGAACCGTTCGGACCGCGATGGCAGTAGCCGAAGAAGCTCTTTATTGATTCTTCTTCCATTAACTTCTAATCTCGCAGCTCGCTGCACGAGACACGAGCCAGACGTGCCGGAGCGCGCCACGTATAAAAGGCGGCCGAGGAAGATGGCGTTGGCCGCTAGAGGGTTCCCCCTCTAGATACCCCGAAACTGGGCATCATCCGTCCTTCGTCGAGCAGTTGGTCTTCAGCTACCCACATTGTATCAAAGCGTGACCCAGGGGCTTGGCGCCCGTGGGGCGACTACCGTGCGCTCAACGCGCGCACCGTCCCGGATCGCTATCCACTCCCTCACATTCATGACTGCACAGCCAACCTAGCTTGAACGGTAATATTCTGCAAGATAGATTCAGTGAAGGCCTACCATCAAATCCCTGTCGAGCCAGCGGACATCCCAAAGTCTGCAATTGCGCGACACCATTCGGGCTTTTCGAGTACGCGTTCGCATGCCGTTCGGAATGAGAAACGCTGCTTGGACGTTTCAGAGGTTTATCAGCGAGGTCACACGCGAACTCCCCTTCGTCTTTGCATACGTCGATGACCTCGTGGTGGCTAGCACTTCTCTTGAGCAGCACATTTGCGCCTGCAACTCCTTTATTAAAATTTACTAATGGACCCAAATTCCACGCAAGGGCCCCCTCGACTCACTGCGCAACCCGGGTAAAAAATTTCGCTTGCGAAAACGCTGAATAAATTGGCGTGCGAAAGCGAACAAGCGGCATATACTTACTCTGCCAACAACATGGTGCGGTTCGCATTTGTATCCTCTCTTTTTTGCACTAACTGCTCGGAAACATGTAGACGCTCGGAAACATGTAGGCGTGTGTCGGTCTTTCGTGTTTTGGAGGCCGTTGTGGTCTCCAAAACCCCCTGTCCCCAAGCAGCACAGTTGAACATGAGGGACACCGCGATGAACGGTGCTATATACGGTATACTTTTGACCAGCTGAGCTCTGAAACACACCTTTAGGAGTGCTGCCTTGACATGCTGGAATGCCCTCTATATGCTGCACTTCTAAGAATTCACGACTTGGTGCAGTGCAGCAAAACACCATAACCCTGAGCGATCCAGAAGAGGATGGGGGCTCCCTTCCTCCCTCACCGCGAACACCGTAACAAGTCCATATGTGTGCCGTGACGGTGACAGACGTGGAAAGTGACGTGTGCTGAATTTCAAGTGTTCCTTTCCAGCCTTTCTGGCCAAACAATTCAAGTGTTTTCGCACTCTATTTGCATGCAGCGCGTTATTTACATTTGAGAGCTCTATTTACATGCAGATCCTGGTCTCTCGAACTAACGCTGGTTTTTTGACCCCAAAAAGCGCCCGCATTTGGGCGCAGCTAGTGCTTACATGCGCATACATATGACATATGCGGTGGTTATACAGGGTGTTCAAAATTAAGCTTCATGGTTTCTAAAGGTTAGGCACTGGGAGGCACGTGAAGACTAGCTGTGCAAATAAGTTATGTGGCCAGGGGGACACAAATTCAGATGATAATTATCGTAGTCAGCAGCCTAATTAACTAAAATTGAATAATTATTTTTTGTTGACTGCAGTGAGGGGGTATGTTTGTATTGAAAAGTTAGAGGCAGTAGTCTTTCTACAGTATCAGTTGGAAGAATTCTAGCGCATCTGTACTCCGCGATATCCGACTGCAAATTTTAATTGTTGTTCGCATGATTACGCATGTAAGAGAGTTAGGATCGGCGCAAAGCTCCTCCCTGATGTGACGCGGCTGTTGCGTGCGGCGTTTAGTCTGACAACGGGGCGGAGGCATTGACAAATATGACAACTTTCCCCCTTCCCCTCTCGGCTGGCGAAATAAAAAAAAATCGAAGAACCCTGAACTGCTGTCGTAACACGCGACTGCGCAGCCTGTAACGACGGCGGCAGCTGCCCTGTCGAGATAATGGTGCGAGTGGAGAAGCCGGAGGGCAGTGCGCATGCGTAATGGTGACTAGAAGAACGGGCATGGTCGTTGACTGGGCTACGCAAATAAAGTGACCGCTGATTTTCAAGTAATGCAAGTCTTATTGAAATCAATAGCAACAAGTGCACGGCACACCCTGCTGTCATATCTTTATTTCGCCAGACGAAAGGGGAAGGGGAACAGTTATCATTTTTTTCAATGCCTCCGCCCCGTTGTCAGACAAAACGGCGCGCGCAACAGCTGCGTCAGATCAGGGAGGAGCTTTTCGCCGATCCTCCCTCTCTTGCATGCGTGATCATGCGAACGACAATTAAAAATTTCAGTCGGATATCTCGGAGCGCAGACACGCTAGCGAAATTCTTCCAGCTGATACCGTGTAGAAGTACGACTGCCTCTAACTTTTCAATACAAACATACCCACTTACTGCAGTCAAGAAAAAGTTAATTATTCAATTTTAGTTAATTGGACTGCAGACAGCGATAATTATCATCTCACTTTGTGTCACCCTGGCCACATAACTTACTTGCACAGGTGCTTTTCGCGTGCCTCCCAGTGCCTAAATTTAAGAAAACCATAAAGCTTAATACTGAGCACCCAGTATATGACTTTATATAGAGAGAGCCACGATTTTGCCCGGACTGTACATGCTATATTAGATTGGACAACCTGTCGCTGACGCTTTCAAACAGTAGCGCATGGGTCAAATAGAATTTAATTTGGTGATTGAAAACACAATTATACCGCCTATAAACAACCAGCAGCGAGACTGTCTATGCAAAGACAGCGTGTCGAGAATCGCTGGTGTAACGTTAGGTTACATGGATCAAAATGGCACTATTGTTATACGTTTATCGGAGCCGTGCACGTCGTGCATTAGGCAGTTACACCTTGCAATTTATTGCGCTCTCGATCAGTCGAAGCTTCGTTAGGTAACAAGAGGAAAACGTATAGATAAAATCTAATGATTAGTACCTGCACCCCTGAAGTCTGTCGTCGTCTATCTGCGTGTCGTACACGTATAGGAACTGCTGTGAGAATTCTAAGGACACAGGTGCATACGCACTGCGAAACAGCAGAAGCCATCAGTTCGAGTACGTTCTTCCTCACAAAGCTCACAGACTGCAGCTCTTGTCAAAGAATGCCTGATGGATGAGCGAATACGGCCCATCGATGCGATCTCATTTCACGGGAACAAACGGAAGACAAAGCTGCAGAGCCTCACAAAAGCCTGCGCTGCGGATATTAAAATTTTTCACATGCTTTTGTTTCTATTACAAGTGCTGGATGTGAAAATTTGAATTTTTATTTCTACGAATATTTGTTTAATTGCAGAACATGCAGGGTTACAGCGAACGTTTGATGTTACCTGCCGGGCAAAAGGACCCATGCGTCTAAACGTTCTACCAACCATTAAAAGTGACACTAAAGGCAAGATATTTCAAGCTAAAGCGACAGATGAATACTCGAGATCGCCTAAGGCTTCAATATTACCGCGAACAAAGCATTAGTAATCGAGAAATTGTGGTGGATGCAGGACATGGCTCACTCGGGGCATTCAAGTACTAGCCCGATGACGTAGGCACGCCTCTTATAATTCTGTCACTTGTGCTCGACCACTTATAAAAAAAAAGTAATTATTTTGCATTATAAGGAGGGACAAACTGCTGCCTGTCCAGTGCTTTCAATCTTTAGAAAAAATACCTCGCAGGCGTTACCCTTGACGACGACTCAGGCAAGTAGAAAGGTTTCGTTTTCTGTCGACTCGGCGCCGCCCGCGTTTTCGTCTTTCAGTAGTTTCATTATCACATATTGCTGTGCTGGTTATGCTGGCTCGCGAAACTCACAAAAACTGCAATTAGGAGAGAAGTCCACGTCCGTGTTATGTCGCGGGATGTCAGAAAAGTCCACGCCGCTTCACCAAGAGTAGCTGCAGTGGCGAATCCAACCCTCAATCTTGGCTCGGTTTCTCCATGACCGCGCGTTTTGCGTTTTGCCCCCCCCAAAAAACCCTAACGCCTTCTGTCGAGCGCCGTTTTACTCACCGATGGCAGTAAAGACGCACGCAGCGTGGAGTATGCAACGTCATCACTCCCCGCTCGGGCGCGAGCGCTTTCAATTGCGCGAAAGGCATGCGGAGCTTTCGGGCACGATTTCTTCTTAAGTTAAGTCTTTTCTTGCCAGGAAAGAAGCACCGCGATTCGCAATTCTCAAACGGTATTTTAACAGTCTACGTTGACTTAAAATTTGCCGTTAGTGTCCCTTTAAAGTGGTCGTCGTAAGTCAACCGTTGCCTACGGTGTCCTTTCACAATTTCCTCGTGTATACAAGCTGCTCACTTGAATGCCATGCGTGCGGGATTGCGTGTACTGAAAAAAATAATTCTTTTGTTTTTTGCCTGCATCTTCTTTCTATCGTGTTTTTTTTTCTACTAGAGAAATAAACAGCTGTTATATTCGATCGTCGAAGTCATTACTTTCCGAATATTCGATTCAGAGGTTTCCGACACCTCAAGAAAAACCACAACGACGGCGACGGCAATCCTCTGCGTGTACGTTCCTTGCTTGTTTCGTATTGACGGCTTAGACCCGCCGTGGTTGCTCAGTGGCTATGCTGTTAGGCTGCTGAGGACGAGGTCGCGGCATCAAATCCCGGCCACGGCGGCCGCATTTCGGTGGGGGAGAAATGCGAAAACACCCGTGTACTTAGATTTAGGTGCACGTTAAAGAACCCCAGGTGGTCGAAATTTCAGGAGTCCTCCACTATGGCGTGCCTCATAACCAGAAAGTGGTTTTGGCACGTAAAACCCCATAAGTTAATTTTAATTAATTGACGGTTTAGTTGCAGTGTTGAGTCAACACGGTGGCTCACGCTGTAGCTATGGTCTGTTGCTACCGAGAACGACGTGGTCGTGATTTATTTCCCCAGCCGCGGTTTCCGTTGCAACCAACGCCAGCACTAGGTTGGGAGCATCCGCACGATAAGCCGGGTGTCACAAAGTCCAGGCGGCGCAACAAGCTATAGCAGAAATGGCGCGAATGCAGCGGTAACAGCAAAGTGCAGAAAGATAGGTGCGTGGTTAACAGAAATAAAGACAGTTCGCTGCGTTCGCACATCTTTCCGCTAACCACACCCGTATCTCGGGGCAATTCGGTGCTTTGTTGTGCATTGACGTCATGGAGTTCGAGCAACTCGCCAAAATCGCTGTCCTATGACAAGCGGACGACAAACCCAGCGTAGCCGCACTGTGTGACTGTACAGGGCGTCCCACGTGACTCAATTCAAAAATTTAGAAATGAAACGCGTGTCGGAAGCGAATTGAACAGAACACACACTATTCGCAATAGCCTATGGTAACTCGGGCAATATTTTGGTTTTCCCCATAGCTCACTAATTAAGTTGAATTACCTAACTTCCTAATTATTGGCTGCGGACCCCACGTATGATACGCAGAGCACCTTCAGAAACCAACGATCGAGTTGTTTCCTGTACGATATGTCTCACGCTGTCCCTTCTTCCGAGTTGCAAAGAAAGCCCGCGAAATATGAAAAAAGCCACGTGACGGAGCGTTTGCGCAGTGGTATCATGTTGTTCTTAAGCATGCGTTCAGTGAATAAGGTTAGCTGACGGCGCAAATGCATGGTCGAACGCTACTGAGGAGATAAAGAATGCCCGGCCGCTTCCCCTTCGCCAGTCACGACTCCACATCCGAACCATTATCACCAAATGTCAAACAGGTTTGACATGTAGAGCTGTCTCAAGACACTAGGAAACACACCGGCTAACGGCCATTTCACGCTTTAAATCAGTCGCTATAGGGATTTCTCTACCAGGCATTTGAGATGATCTGAAATCTGTATGCATACGAAACGTACGTACGTATACGTACGTACGTACGTACTCGTCTGAGTGGTTGGGGGATTCTGGGCAAGTTGTGTATCCCCTTTATAAATCCTTCCACAATAGCCTGTGAACAAAAGTGGGCTCCTTAAACCTCGAACAGGATCTTGGGACCATGGACTCGCATATCGCAGATACAAAAGGCCAGAAAAGCACTGCTGCGATATTTGAAAGCTACCGGATTGAGCGACCATCTGTGGTCCAGTCTGAGTGACCGTCAGTAGATATAGAGTAGAAAACTGTTATCACTTCGGCCATTTCCACAGTGGACTTCTTATTCTTCTCTTGTGTTTCCTTTCTCTTTCCTCTTTCCCCAGTGTAGGGTAGCCAACCTGGCTCAGTCCTGGTTAACCTCCCTGCCTTTCATTTATCATTCTCTCTCTACAGATTTATAGAACGAGCCTGTTGGAACGGGCTGACCTTCCGTTTAAGATATTACGCTCGTGTCATCATCATAATCATTATATTAAATCGCTGTAGTAAGAAAAACAATGAACAGTTCTGTGTCTTTGCCAAGATTGCTTCAGTGGCATACCTTACTCATTTGTGACAAATTTTACCATAATGGAGGACGACGATGAAGGGATTCTTAGTTGAACGCTGGAATAGCCGATTCCTTAGCACGAGCTTCTTTAACAGGTCCGGTGATATCTGTGCTGCCGCGTTCCGTCAACGGTCATAGTGACATTGGTTTTGCGTTTTTTTTTTTGTTTAGGTATCATAACGGTTATTTTTGTAAGCTGTTTTTACGTTTCCTCTCGCATTTCAAATGTTGCATTTCCCACGGAGTGTCTTATATAGATCTACACCATCTTAAATTAGGCCTTCAGCGCGGTACAAAGTTTTGTTGAAGCTGGGTCCTGGTACAAAGTTTTGTTGAAGCTGGGCCCTCACTAGGTTTGGGCTATGCAGTGAAGCGCGGTGCGTAAACCAAGCGATGGCGATCGTGTCTGCTGGGTACCAAACTACTGCACGATGCTTTGAACAGCTGAAACTTCAAACGAAAGCACGCTTACGCCTTCCTTCTCGAGGCAGTCGCTCTTCGTGCCGGAGTATCAAGGTGCGCGTTGCCGTCTGATTACTTCTTTAAAAAGACGCTTTTAGGCTCTGAAAAACAGGCGTGAGAAATACGAACAGAAGAGGTATGCAAAGGATAATAACAAGCGATATTTCTTTTTCATCCTTTTTGTTTCTCTTCCGTCTGCTTGCTTTACGCCTGCTAGCTTCGAATCACGAATGCTTGCCGATTGCCTTCTCTTTCATGATAGTAGTATGCAGGGCCAGTTGATGCAACATGTCGTAATTGTATGAGTGGGGGTGAAATGGCAAGGGTGACGGCAGGTGTGAAAAAAGTCGCAGTTTCACCTGATAGGCGAACCATCGATTGTGATAGCAAATTAGTGGACAGCTATTCGAAGAAAGGTTAGTAGTTTTATCGGCCGCATAAACTTGCAAGCATAGGCATACTAAATAAATTATCAAGCATGTTGTCACGCGCGTAGAAGCAAAGATTAACACATGTCACTCGATGACCGCGGGAACTCGCTGTCAAAACGCTGCAGTGAGGAAACAAGGTAGCAGCAGCGAGCGAACTGACCTCCGTGCTGCCTCTCGCATCGTTGCGAACTAAGGAGCGAACGGTGCACTCTGTTCCCGTCGCAGATAGTTTTCAAGATACAGCGGCCCGGGCGTGCGCCTGCGGCCGCCCGGGGGAGAACACGCGCACCTTCCCAACCTTCGCCTCGGAGCTTTGCGCGGCGCAAGACGGCGCGCTTCCTCCTTTACGTGCGCTAGATTGAGGCGCGTCACCACCCTGTAGGGAGCAGCATGGCATCGAGGCAGCCTGTTCGCATCCACCAGTTATGGTAGTGAGGAATTTCGTCTGCGCTGGCCAAAATCTCGATCTGAAAGTGCGGCCATTGAAGCCTACTAATAATTCGTGGCTATGGCATTCGATCGTAGAATCGTACGCGTAACGCAGAAAAGGGCTCTCGCAACTCTTGGGGACTTGGATTCATTCATCCAACTCGTTTAATCCGTCATGTTTTCTCGTTGAGTATGGGCTCCACATTCGGATCGGCGCATGGTCATGTTGACTTGCGCATACCAAGAATATCTTTTCTGTCTTTTGATGTTTATTTATTTTTTATTTATACAAGTACATGTAGCGCCACGAGGGCATTGTTTCAAGGGGGGACATCTGTAGTGAAATGCAAAACATAAGCAAGAATTGAGCTGATTTAAGAAAGCAGACAGCAATGTAAAAACCCAACATAACAAAAAAAATCAGAGAGAAGAAAGAAACGTAGCAACAGGCTGGTAGGCGCATTTACATCATAGAAAAGGAAACGTTAGTTTATCGTACGAAGCCCAATGATGTGCGCTACGACAGGTTGGACGTTATAAACGACTCAGAGCACGTTTTACATTAAAGAATACTTGAGGAAGCTTACAATCAGTGCGTTGAAGTAAGCGGGAAAAAGGATTTGCGGAAAACATCAGTGCGACAGCGTGCTTCAAGAACTTTAAACTCGTTATCACATCGCAAAGAAATCAAATGGGGCGGACACATGTAAAAGTTCTCGTTTATTTCTGACCAAAGTAAAGTCAGAAAAGAAGGTCTAATTTTGTTGCTAAGCGGCGTTGTGCTAGTGTTTGCAGGCCAAGGTTTTACTTAATCAACGTAATACTGCTGTGGAAGTTGTAATTTACAGAAACAAACCTGTCATCACGGTTTTGAATGTGTTCAAGTTTGTTTATAAGATAAGAGGTTTGAAGGTCCCCAAGCCGCGCAAGCGTTATCGAGTATTGTGGGCACATTTGTGCTGTAAAGCTGCTCTTTTACACTTTTAGGGGCTTTATGAAAATTACGTCTAATGAGGTTGAGCATTGTTGATGACTTTAAGGTGAGATATTCAATATGACTAGTCCAGGTTAAATTTTCTGAAAAGTAGACCCCGACATATTTCAAATATTCAACCCGCTCAATAGGCAGTCCATCCAAATTATAAACGGATCCAAATGTTTGAACTGCTTTTATTGTCTACATAGCAACTGTGCGAACAGATACTTAGATGATCTAATTAGATTAAATATCATCAAATAAATATTATTTTGCAAACGCCAGCTTCCTGGCTAACCCTCCGTAGTGGGTAAGCGCCATTGCTCTGGAACAAGAATGGGAGATGACAGCTACAGCATCGTCAGCATCCGGGCCACGCGGCCCAACAACCGGCCGCTGCGCGGCCTCTCGGGCTCCGAGTATGACAGGCAAGTGAACCTGCAGGGCGTGCGGGTTAGTGTGCAATTGTGTGTGCTGCGGTAACACTAACAGTCAGGGTAACGTCCCCGAGCAGAACTGTTGAAAATGAGCGACTCCGTGATGAACGTTGCTACACACGCTCCACTGTGGGCTAGCTGCATGGGTTCTGCAATCAGAATGCAGCAGCCGCGGCTGGCAAATAACGCTGGTTTTGTTGCTCCCAAAAGGTGCTCGCATTTGGTCGCAGTGTTTGTCTGTACAAGCGCACAAGAGTGATTACCGGCCGTCTCATGCTGAATGCGCGTACATATGACGTGTAATTGGTGGTTATATATCACCTATATAGAGTCACGAGATTGCCCGGAGCGTGTATGGAAGCTATTGGAAAACGTGTCGCTGACGCTTTCGAACAGCAGCGCCCGTATCAACTGGAATTTCCACAGGCACATTTCGGTGATTAAAAACACAATGCTACCACCAGGCACGTACGCAGGATTTTTTTTCGTGAGCGGGGAGGGGGGGGGGGGGGGCAACCCAAGGTAACATTTCTATGCAAATGAGTAGGGCGTGTACCTTTACTAGTGCAAATGTGAATAACGCCCACCATTCGCCATAAACACGCGTAAATCCGCAAAAGAGAAATGAAGCAAGGTGTATCTCACAAGTACGCCTGTGAGGTACTCCTTTCCTTTACTTGGCGAACAGGGAACCACGTCAAATGGATTTACGCAGGACAGAATCGTAAAATAAAAATTGCTATAGTAGAATACAGCTTTAAAAAACAGCATTTGGCAACCAAAGCACCTGAACAGCGCGGGTATGGTGGCTAGAACTTCTAGCACCATACCATATAGTGGCACCATACCATATAGCACCATACATCATACCATACCATATAGGACCATATAGCACCATACATCATACCATACCATATAGGACCATATAGCACCATACCATATAGTGGCTAGAACTTCTATAACGCGAGGTTGTGTTACTCCGCAAGCCAATCACAGAAGCAAACAAAATCATCGTGATGCGGCATTTTCAAAACGGCGACCTACTTGATACCCCCGGAGCGTCTGCTGTTCTTGAAGAGTCTTTTGATCGGCGGAAGCAATAATGTGTGCAACAGACATGGACAACGTGAATGGAGTCTGAGCGTTTCACTCTTCAAAAGTCTGCGATACAGTTCATTTCACTGCTGAACCAGTTTTACTCATGAAACTTCCCGCCAACTGAACTGAAACTTGAAAATAAATAGCTGCAGCGAAGCAAGCAGTTTATTTCAGTTCAGTAAAGAATTAGGCTTTCACATTGCGCTATAATAGACGAGGGAAAAGTATAAAATTACGCGCTAATAATTTTATTCTTATGGTTACCGCCTTATTTGGGTAAGAGGAAAAGTTTGAAGTACGAATTATTTGCAGCCTCGCAGAGGAACAGTGGCTGGTGATCATGAGGGCGTGGGTGGTGCTTCACTGCAGACTTAAGTCGCATCCGACTATAATAGCGTTTTTTTTTTCAGTTATCTCTGGAAGAACTATAGAAAAATATATATTTGCGGAACTACCACAGTTCTTTTGGATCCCTCGTTTACTGCTTTACCAAGTGCCCAAACCGACTCGTATTATTGTTATTTGGGAAGTTGCGTAACGACGCGTGGTCGCCAGTCCGTACAACAGCGTAGAGCGCAGGACGCTGCGGTTCTAGATGTACTGCGCCCACCGCGGAAGGCTAGAAAACCACCGACATAAGCACAGCAGAAAAGTGGCTACGTCAGGCGGCTCGACTGATAACTGTAAAAGCGTCATTCAAAACAAACAGAATTGTTTTCCACTTCCGGCGGCGTTTTCTCTACTTCCTTTTTAAATAAAGTGATGTTGATCCGTAAATATTTTCATAAAGAACAGTTACGGTTGTCAATTTTCGCTTTTCTTTCCTGTTTGGCTGAGCCTTGGCTCTCTCCCTCAGTAGATCATTTAATATCTCAACTCCTTGAGACTCTTGTTTCAAGTTGCCAATTTCGCACTAAAGGTGCTGTACAATTAGGGAAAAACCAGATGAGGTAACGGGTGACAGTCATATTGCTTATGGGTTTAACGGTTATTGCAGGGTCTGATGATGGACGTTGTTTCGCATTATTTTATTTTCCACCTTATCTAACCCATATCGCGGGTATATGGCTCCTAGGATCCGCCAGCGTCGCGGCGAGCCGTCACTCGAGGAAATAATGAAGCGAAAGGAAAAGTTAAACGCAACTCGCGTTTTCTCCCACCGCAGCTCGTTCACGAGCGCACAGACCAACGGACCGTAAACCGAATTACTTTCCTGGTCCCTGGATGAGTCCAAACAAAGAAGGTTGAACTAACGAAGAAACAGCGATGTGCGTGACCGTTGAACAGATGGTGACAACTTAAGGCATCTCGAGTTAATCGCGCGGGCACCGAATCGGTGAGAAAATTGGCCTTCACACCCCAGCAGAGGCCAATAACTACCGCCATACAAAAGGAGTGAAAAAGGCAGCAAAATGTTGACCGCCGAATAGCTGTCAAATCTCAACATTGATTTGGAGGCACTTTAGGAGTAGGAATGTGTGTGAGGAGTGGTGGCATGTGCGGGGAGGGAAGGGGAACGTATGCCGGTTAATTTCGGGGGGGGGTGACCCCCCCCTTCCCTGTGTACGTGCCTAGTTACCACATAACACCGCCCAGCAACGACAGTGTCTATATATGCGAAGACGACGCGTCGATGATTCGTGTAACGTTAGGATGTAAGTTTGAAATGCTACTGCACTATCAGCGTCAAATGAAACGCGAACAGTGGAGCGCGTGGCCGAAGCATAACTGAATATATACTGCGTGCCGCCCAGTCATCACCATTGACAGGTGCGCATGTACATCCGGTTTGACCGCACTGCGCGATGATGCTCCCTCTTTTCTGGGATAGTTTCGTTTGTGTTCTGCTTCTCTTTTATTTTAAAATCTAGAAAAGATGACGTCTTATAAGTAATGATGACGGCGCAAGCAGTACCACGTGCACCGCTATTAGCGTTTCATTTGAATCCGATAGCACATAGTTCCGTCGAAATGTGCGATAGTCTTCGCCCTATATGGCGATATTTAGCTTATGTATTCTTATATTTTTCTTTCTTTTATTGTTTTCAAATAAAAGAGAACCGAGATTCGCCCCGCCGTGCAACAATTGGTCTTCGGCACCCGCAGGGGCGTCTGCGTCATCAGACGCCCCTGCGGTCGTCGAAGTCCGCCCAGGAAGTCCGCCCCAGGAAGTGACAGAATACTATATGAAATGATCAAACGCTTACACCCTGAAACCCACAAAACACTAGTGTCACTATTTAACTCCATGTTCTCTGCCGGCTGCATTCCGTCCGCCTGGAGAGAAGCAATTATGATTCCTATTCTCAAAGAGGAGGGAGGGGTCTTTCCTCACCCAATAGTTAAAGGCCTATAGCTCTGACCATGCAGTTGCCTATGCGAAGTCTTTGAGAGAATGATTAACCGGCGCCTCATCCATTGTCTTGAAAAGGACAAAATAATCGATCCCTTACACAACGGTTTCAGGCAACGTAGATCCTCAATAGATCGCCTTGTCCCCATCGAGACAAATATCCGTGATTCGTTTGTGCGCAAAAAGATTTCCTTGTCAGTATTTTTAGGTATGAAGAAGGCGTACGACACGACTTGGCGCGTTGGAATCCTCCGTGATCTGCCCGAAATGGGAGTCCGAGCCAACTTACTGAATGGGATTCAGAGCTGCCTCTCCCATCGAGCGTTCTCTGTTATAGTTGGTAACGTTCTGTCTCGTCGTTTCACGCAAGAGGTTGGTGTTCCACTAGGTGGTGCGCTGAGCTGCACTCTTTTTATTGTGAAAATGAACTCGCTCCACACTGTCATACCACGTACCATGTTTTATTCTGTACATGTTGATGACATCCAGATAGATTACAAAACATGTAATCTAAGTATATGCCAGCGACAAGTACAGTTTGGCTTAAATAAGTTGTCTAAGTGGGCGGACGAGAGAGGTTTCAAATTAATCCTCCCCAAAAGTACGTGTGTCCTCCTTTTCAACGAGGGAGGCGTACTACCAGACCCCGTTATAGACCTTCATGGATAACGACTATCTGTGAGCTCCGAACATAAATTCTTATGTATTGTCTTAGTAAACTGGTATTTTTCTTCCATCTGAAGTATCTTATCGCGAAGTGCCTCAAGACTATGAACCTGTTGAAGCTCCTGTCACAGACATCCTGTAGAAGCGACAGGCAATGCCTCATAAGCTTGTAAAACAGTCTAATACGATCACGCCTTGACTATGGAGACATAGTCTATAATTCAGCTACGCCTAGTGCTTTAAGAACGTCTGATCTCATCCACCACTTGGGTACCCGTCTTGCTACAGGCGCCTTCAGAACTTGTCCTGTGCAAAGCCTCTAGGTTGAATCTAACGAATGGTCTGTGTACTTACAAAGGACGTATTTAAGCTTTTCTTATGCCTTGAAGGTCAAATCAGCTGTAGATCATTCATGTCATTGACTTATTTACGACTTGTCCTTGGCCAGGCTGTTCCGCAACCGCCCAACCACTAGGCCTCCTCTTTTCCTCCGATTGGACGCTCTGTCAGAAGAAACAGGCTTCTCCCTTTTAGAGAATGTCCTAAAGGCTCCTACTAGGCTTCTACTACTACCACCTTAAGAGTGGCAGACAATCCAGTGTAACGTCTCTTTCGTCGAGACATCAAAACGAGCACCTGAAGCACACATACATTCACATCTTCCTGAAGTATTCCTGTGCTGAATTTTATACAGACGCTTAGAAGCCTCCTGCTGGTGTTGGTTACGCAGCTCTATAGGACGATCGTTCTTAATATCCGGTAATATCCGGTGCATTGAATCCATATACAAGTAGTTTTACAGCTGAGGCATATGCGATCCTTCCTGATGTTAAACACATAAAACAAATGGATCTCGCGAGGGTGATTGTGTTCACGGACTCATTGAGTGTAGTCCAAGCCGTAATGAGTTTACGAAAACATAAAAACACTGTATTTAACGAACTATATGCACTACTTTCTTCAGCTTATATTGGCAAGCAAGTTAACATCCTATGTTGGGTTCCTGGCCACAATGGCATAAAAGGCAATGAAGCTGCTGACGAGAACGCTACCTCGGTAGTCTTTAGCGACACCGACATAAACACATCCATTACAACCACACACTATGAACCATAGTTGCGGCATAAGTTGAAGAAGCACTGGCAGAAACAGTGAAATACTCAGGAATCCTATAAATTGCATCTTGTCAAACCTAAATTAGGCTACTGAATATCGGAGAAAACAGCACGATACAAGGAAGTGCTCCTCTGTCGATTAAGGATAGGTCATATACCTTCGGCATACACTCTTGCCTGCTGACTGGAATTTATCCTCCGCCATGATGAAGGTATGGTGACAGCCTTACAGTTCTCCATGTCCTCGTCCAGTGCAGGGAAATAGAAGCTGAGCGTAAGAAGTACTTTAATTCTGCGCATCGTCAGCATATTCCACTCCATCCAGGATTCTTTTTCAGTAACAAACCGCTTTTAAACCTGAAAACAGCTTTTAGCTTTTCAGATAATACTAACACATTAGAAATAATTTGGCCATGTCATGTGCAGCACAGTCTCGCTTTCTAGGCTGTAGCCGCAGTGGCAAATATCTACAGCACGTGCCTGCAGCCCTTAACTTCAAGAGCCCTGCGCAGGCAGTAGTGCTTGTTTACATTTTATTGTATCACTTCCTCGTAGCCAAACTTTTATGCTCATCATGGGTCATTGACATTAGTATGATGCTTGGCCTAATGCAAACAGCGCAGCCCTGATAACAAGTGCCGCTATAGCTTTTCTTTAAGCCACTGGGCTGAACGCACGGCTTTAGAGATGCTACAACTCTGTGAATTTGTATATACGCATGTCTTCCTTATACCATCATCATCATTCATCAGCCCTTTCCCTCCCCGTCCCTTTTTTTCAGCGTAGAGTAGGAGGCCAGAGCAAGTTATAGGTCAGGCCGACCTCTCTGCCTTTCTGTAAATAAATTTCACTATATATATATATATATATATATATATATATATATATATATATATATATATATATATATATATATATATGTCGAAACCTCAGCAGTCATGGAGGCATTTCGGAATCAGGGTGTAGACGAGCCGTATGTAAAAATACTGAAAGATATCTATAGCGGCTCCACAGCCACCGTAGTCCTCCATAAAGAAAGCAACAAAATCCCAATAAAGAAAGGCGTCAGGCAGGGAGATACGATCTCTCCAATGCTATTCACAGCGTGTTTACAGGAGGTATTCAGAGACCTGGATTGGGAAGAATTGGGGATAAAAATTAATGGAGAATACCTTAGTAACTTGCGATTCGCTGATGATATTGCCTTGCTTAGTAACTCAGGGGACCAATCGCAATGCATGCTCACTGACCTGGAGAGGCAAAGCAGAACAGTGGGTCTAAAAATTAATCTGCAGAAAACTAAAGTAATGTTTAACAGTCTCGGAAGAGAACAGCAATTTACAATAGGCAGCGAGGCACTGGAAATCGTAAGGGAATACATCTACTTAGGGCAGGTAGTGACGGCGGATCCGGATCATGAGACGGAAATAATCAGAAGAATAAGAATGGGCTGGAGTGCGTTTGGCAGGCATTCTCAGATCATGAACAGCAGGTTGTCATTATCCCTCAAGAGAAAAGTGTATAATAGCTGTGTCTTACCAGTACTCACCTACGGGGCAGAAACCTGGAGGCTTACGAAAGGGGTTCTACTCAAATTGAGGACGACGCAACGAGCTATGGAAAGAAGAATGATAGGTGTAACGTTAAGGGATAAGAAAAGAGCAGATTGGGTGAGGGAACAAACGCGAGTTAATGACATCTTAGTTGAAATCAAGAAAAAGAAATGGGCATGGGCAGGACATGTAATGAGGAGGGAAGATAACCGATGGTCATTAAGGGTTACGGACTGGATCCCAAGGGAAGGGAAGCGTAGCAGGGGGCGGCAGAAAGTTAGGTGGGCGGATGAGATTAAGAAGTTTGCTGGGACGGCATGGCCGCATTTAGTACATGACCGGGGTTGTTGGAGAAGTATGGGAGAGGCCTTTGCCCTGCAGTGGGCGTAACCAGGCTGATGATATATATATATATATATATATATATATATATATATATATATATATATATATATATATATTATGCATTTCACAGCGACCCGTTTCAGGCCTCTTTATAGCCACATTACAACTGCCGTTTGCAACTCATTTGATCATTTCACACAGAAAACGAAGACAATTTATTACCGTATCTCATGGCGCACTTTGGCCATAGCTGGCCCTTGCGCCGTTAAGCACCACACATCATCAGTTGTTCTTCCACATGCCTTGGAGCTTTGACCACCATGCATGTGCGACGGGTATTGCTTATTTCGCTCCGAAAACCTTAATCAAGGGGGGAGCCACGAGCAACGACGCAGAAAACTACGGCCGACGGCAGTACACTTAGGAGCATGGCGCGTATAGGCATGCGGTTGCCAATCCACTCCAGGAATCAGTAAAGAGCTCTCTCTCTCTCTCTCTTTCTCTATCTCTCTCTCTCTCTCATAATAAAGACTGAATCGTTGGCGCACTGGTTGACTGATTCCTTCCGCACCTTTCATAAATGACATGCGAGTTTCTTTCAAGCTCGTGCATTTGTGCTCGTGCAGACATTGTGTCAGGCCTTCTTGCTCGTGCAGACTTTCGTGCTCGTGCAGGAACCGGCGGATGAACAAGGCGTGCAACGTGAGCGTCGGAGTGTGCGCAGCCCCCGTCATTCTGGCCCTCGTCGTGCTGCTCGCCATCGAGTACCAGAAGTACTCGCTGGAAAAGGCGCGGCAACAGCGAGGTACGGGCTCGGTACTTCCAATGCAAATGTTTGAGATGGACGAATGAGTCGTATGAGTATCTCCTTTGAAACGAGATAGTGAATGGCGTCACAGAGGTCGCTATTTCTTGCGTCCTTGTGCGTTTCTTCCTTTTGGCTATTAAGAGTCCTAACGCCTCTTAACAAATAGTTTATTTTTTGCGTAAATTGGTCGCTTTAAGTCATGCTTTACCATCCCTCCAATGTAGATTCACGCGTTCCTAGTTATACTGCCTAAAACCTTGGGCAAGGTAACAAGATACTTATTTAGGTCTGAACAGACACACAGATATGATGAAAAAACGTGTCCAGTGGTAGCTGTGCTACTTGCACAGCAAGAGTACACCAACGGTCGCGCCATCTGTGGACGTAAAATTGTACTGCTTGGAACGTGTTGTGCCTCAAAAACGATCAATAGAGATGGGTTTTGAACTTACGAGAGTCCAGGCGTTCTTAAACGTCGTCAGTAAGGTGCAGCAGGCGGTATAATTTCTACGTGCATTTCAAGGACCTGCGCTACGTAGAACTCACAAAAACTAATTATGGCGGTCATCAATAAAAAGAAAAAGACTGTCTCGGTGATGACACGATAATTTGGAATTGTAAGCTCTCTGTTTTTCTTGTCATCTGTATTAGGAGTTTCATGCAAGCAGTAATTTTTAATCGAATGCAAGCACTCGAGAAAAGCTTAGACAGACGAATAGACCAAAAAGCAATTTGGGGCTTTTATTTGGAGAAAAATAGCCATAAGCGAAAATGAGCGAGAATTTTGTGGACAGAGGCAATATACAATGAAGCCACGAAGAGCATCAGGAAAAGTATCCTATTTGCATGTAAATTGCATGACCACAAATAGAAGTGAAGGGGGGTGGGAGGAATCTCGGTCTCTCTGAAAGAGAGGAAAATATATTACGATTATACCTTCACGAACCCAAGTATAATGCGAGGCGCATTCCGAGGTTAGGAATATCTAAAAAAAAAATATCTCATTATACTCGTGCAACTCGTGTTCAGACTTGAAGCTAAACATTTCGACAGAATTGCCTGTCTGGTTGGGAAATTGATTAGGACTTTCGGACTGACTCCAACTAAATAACTGAATTTTATTAGCCCGATGTTTCGGAGCCCATTCGGCTCCTTCTTCAGGGGTTGTTCTTCGGGGGTGGTGGTGTGCAGCTTTTAAAGGATCTTTTGTAAGGCCCTTGAAAAGCTTCACCCAGGAGGCTCGGGTTAGATTCCGCGCGTCCGAACACCATCAAAGGTCTCATTGAGTTACGGTTACTACTCTGGACTTTGAATCCAACGATCCGACTTCAAAGCTGGATGAGGCCAGCTTTTATTTTTTTTACTCGCTCGAAAAACTACAAAATGCAGCAGCTCCAACGAGTTGGAATTTATATATACAGAGAAGATTTGCGTGAGTCATCAAGAGTCGGAAACACGAGTATACACGCGCGCACACGAATTACACCGAGCCTTTTGTTAAGCGCGGTTGCTGACTGAGTTCGACGGACCCCTTGAACGCATCATCGCTTCAGAGTCAGCATACGCACACGTATGCAGCGCAATTCGAATACACTGTACCCACAAGAAGCGTTTACTTCCTCATTACCGTGCAGCAGCGGATGCGCGAAGGCGAGCTTTCTGGTTCTTTTATTTTCTTTCCCCCGCACTGCCGGTGCCACCGTGGTGATGATACTGAGGATGATTTGTTGGCGGGTCCTTTAAACCAGGGCGGTGACAAATATACACCTAGGGAGGTATTCTGTAAGAGTCCACCTAGTGAACTGTCCATTTCAGCCGTTCCTGATTGGCTAGGGCCGCTCGTCTCCTCGCTCGTACAGCTAGCTGCATCCAATCAGCAGCGGCCGAAATGGACGGTCCACTAGGTGGATCCTCTTACAGAATACCCCCCCCCCCTCTAGTGTGCGTATGTTACTCGGATATGCTACGCATGCTTTTCATTCCAGAATTTTTGTACGCGTCTATTCATTCTTTTTCTCTTCCTAAAAACTTTTCTACCTACCTTAACAAGATTAGTTGCTGGGCTAGTTGGTTCATGCTTAACAATTGAATACTGGTAAGCGCAGTTCCAAGACGGGACAAAAGAAAGAGCCAGAAGCACAATACAAGCGCTAATTCGCAACTAAATTTTATTGTGAAGATTTCGTTTAATTAAATACACAGCAGACAAGATCGTGCAAACGCAGGCTCCATCAAGCCAACCAATGCATCATATCAAGCAGCGGATACATTACGGCATCATTTCTAAAAGGTACTTCTTGGCTACGAAAAACTACCGACGTATTGCTAATAGACGCATTTTTTTTTTTCTTATATGATATGCCTCCATGATTTATCTGGCCAAAGCATTGCCACTCGTGCCTAGAATTCGAATACCGGAAATAACTGGCTCACAGGGACAGGACCCATAAAATGCATAAAGGCAAATGGAAAGAAGCTTTGTTAGCTATTTTGTTAGCTAGCTTTGTTTGCTGGGTATTTAAGTGGGTGAAATCTTCACAATACAATTTAGTTTCGAGTTGGCGCTTGTATTGTGCTTCTGTGTCTCTTGTCCCGTCTTGGAACTGCGCTTACCAGTATTCAGTTGTCTACTTACCATGTGCGGCTACCTATTCCTATAATGGATCCATTCGTGTCAATCTCTTCCCTGCTTTTCGTTTTCCACCAATATTCTAAACGTCCCTTGCTTACTCGACTGCTGACCGATTGATGCTTCCGTCCACTTTGAATCCAAGCGTGTTTGGAATGTGCCCTTCGGGTATCACTGGGTGAATCCCAGTAGTACGGACGGACGGACGGACGGACGGACAGATGGATGGATGGGCGGAGGCATGCATGCATGCTATGGGCGCCCGCATTGAAACGGAGTGGTGGGTTGCACCACCAAGCTCCTATTCTTATTTTCCCTAATATCTTACCTACCATTCTGAAAGAGAAAAAAAAACACATAGAATTCCCAGCAGCAATCTTTCTGGACCACTACTGCAAACCTTGTTTTCCTACGCCTCCTTTGTTTGTGGTCTCCATCTTTTTCTGCTGCCAAAACTCCAGTCGCCTCTTACTACACTCTTAAGCAAAATTACACCCTTTTGCCACACAACAATAATCATCTGTCTTGTCCACATTTCCTTTCTTTAACGCGGCTAGCCCGGCAGTTCCCAGAAACGAACGGCATGCGCGTTATCAGCATGACATAGCATTGCCGATAGGAAAGTAGCACGTGCGGCGTTTTCAAGGAAGGAAACGCAAGCAAGGCAGGTGACCATTATTGTTGTGTGGCAGATATACACCCCAAAGGGTGTACCTTTGCCTAAGAGTGTAATCTCTATTGCGTACATGTTTACTTTCCCCTGGCTATCTCTGAATCCAAGGGCTTCAAGAAGGCCATAGGAACCTAAACCTACAGCTGGGTAGATAATCTTCGCATTCTAATCAAGGGGCACAGTGGCAAGCCCTATACTTTCCATGCATTTTTGGCCTTGTTGAGGAAATAATTCTCGCTAACTAATAGCCGGTACCCTAGTAATACATACATCATCTTGTTCCAAATTTTGTGCAGTTTTAACTGCACTAGACTTATCAAAACATGTTGAAAATTAGGTTTTTAATCAAAATGTTAAAGGGCCCCTGAAACGGTTCGCACAAATTTTGCATACGCTTAGGGTACAGCTCAAATTAATCATTCCCTCCACAACTTGTGTGAAGCGTCTCATATTAAGAGAGCTACGGGCGATTACAAGTTACCCTCCTGCATAGCCATGCATTTTCTCCTAACTCGTTCGTCGAGTGATCGGGGCTAAGCTCCGCCTTCACTGGCTCTGCGTCATGATGGTACGTCGTGTCGTCTACTTCCGATTACTGCTACTGCGTTTGGGTGAGCTCTGTGCCACCAGGTGGCTTCACCGTGCAGATCATTCACGCTTGTGCTTCTGCTCATCCCGTGAAACTGCAAGGTCAAGCGACCAGGCCCTGTCCCCTCGCTTGCGTTTACCCGAATACCAGACTCGCGAAACGCTATTGTGGTAGTAATCCTACGGTGTAAACGGACGGCCACAAATGCCGCCGATCGGATGACCACAGTCAGATGCGCTGCAGCCACTCCGCTCGTCTGCTGCCTTGCAGAGGGACACGATGTCGCAGCTTGACATATTGCCAGTCGCTATGCTTGCAGCCCACAATGCAACTAAGTCGATTCATGGTGCGCACAAAAAGAAGACCCGCACTGACCGCGAAGCTCTCGTCAAGACGGAGCACGTTGTAACACAAGCAGACGACGCTTTTGTATGCCGGAAGTGCTTAAGTGTAGTGAGAAATGGTTCTTATGCATTCTTAATTGTTCTGTTACTTCTCTTTCTGTTATAGAAACAATTTAACTAACATTCCGATTATTACGAACATCATTTGTTCACCATAAAGCTGGAAAAATTATCGATGACGCGCCCTGGGCAGCCAATCGTATAGCTCGCCCTAGTGACGTCAATTGGACGATTTACGTCATATGGGTAGGGGCGGCTGAAAATTCCGCCGTGCAGTGTACTGCGATCGGCAGCGATGCACATTTGTAAAACTTCATAATAAATTACACGCTTTACGCGGAGCACTTAGATGCGCCAATTAATTTAGCAGAAGAACCTACTCTAACGACTCAGTACGTTTGTACAAAATCGTCAAAATCGTTTCAGGGTCCCTTTAAGTCTAGTATATAAACTTTTGCTTTTTTGTGTATTAAGAAATTTGTAACTAAAAGACTTCTCCGTGCAATTGTTTAATTCTATAGTTCTATAATTCTATAGTTCAGTAGCTGTCACGCTTGTGTAAATGGTTCAAAAAAGGAATCAACCGTCTATCTTCAAAAGAATACGGAATAAGGGTACTTTTCTGTTAAAAAAATCGTTTTGAGATAATTAAGGCTAAAGTAAAAGAAGAGGGGAAAAGCAATTTCTATTTGCACTAAAAGGCTCAGAGCCATTGGTTTAGTAGGCCTCGGCTTCGTAGTCACTGTCGAAGTCATTTTTGCGCTTTTCGGCTTGTCGTTTTGCTTGCCTTGGCTCCTTTGTGAGCTGTCACGCTGCTCGGTCCGCAAGGTACATTCGCTTGTGGTCTACTTCCCTCAGCCATTTGATGATGTTGCGCCCAGAGTTCAATCCACACGACTTCAAAATATGCGATGCTGTCATCATTCAGTGAAGTGACAGCATCCAGAGCTGCTATCTTTAGTGTCGGAAGCCGAGCCAACACGTTCTTTGGTGCGCATTCCTAAACTGCATGATTGAACGACTCATTTGCGTTTTGAGTTCGACCACAAAGGCACTTCTCCAGGAGCTCGGCTTGTGAGAGCTGCCTATGCACAGGTCTGATCTCCTCCTAAGATTTGCAGGCAAGCTGGCGGGTTCTGCGTTTCGCGTCTCGCCACGTCGCGTGCACCCATTAGCTTTTTCAAGGCGAGTGTAACGGTTACCGTGAAATTCACGTTCGTTGAAGGTCTTCCTTTCCCTGGGCATCTCATATTATCAACTGCGACGAACACAGGCACAAAGTATGATCCTCCCACAAAGGAAACGCACTCGAACACTGCTCGACCACAGACGACGCAGGTGTTCGAAGGCTGCAGAAACGCGGAAGAAAACATGCGGAGCGTCTCACGATTGTCCTGGCTAAAAAAAAAAAAAAGGCGATCTGCCATAGTTGCCAGACCATCTTTATATGTCGCTGATTACATACGAGCTTTAAAATTTGTTGGTGAAAGTTTTTGGTTCGAGAAATTGATGATAAAGCGGAGGGTATGCGAAAAGGAGGTGTGGCTGCTCACTACGTGGTTTCGGAAAGACTTCTTTTCAGCCCAAAATATTACTTTCCAAGAAAATTGCGACTGTGAAACCTTAAAGAAAGAGGTAAGCTTCCTAAATTATGAAAAAATAAATAAATGATTTTTTTTCCTTACCCTGTACCCTCAAACATGTTCCATCGTTTCCCTAGCTTTACCGCAATAAGCACATGCTTCTTATTCCTTGATGTACCACGCTTTATATTATAAGTACGCGTTCTAAGGCATCCTGAGCTCGCTTCTAAAAGTAAGGAGCTTCCCTTTGAATTATCACAAGTCGTTTCTTTCCTGATTTCGTTTTTGCTTCTTTGTTGTTACTCATACCAGATTTCTTTTCAATTGCCGCAACCTATTAGGTAGTCTCAGCCTCTCTGACTTTGCGTTTGACGTTCTTTGTTTCCATGTTGCTTGCCATACTTGCTGGTAAGCTTACTCGTTCTTTTCCTCCACTGTGAGTCAATGTGTTTCCGGTACAAATACCTGACTACTCTCCCAACCCATTTGCTATTTTTCATATTCCTCAGTCGATCTTGAAAATCAATAATACTCTGAGCTTCTTTCACTTCAAAACTTGCCCAGCCCATATCACCCTGCACTGCTCATTTGTAGTCTTTCATTGAGCGTCCAGTGCGAGGCGTCCCACTGACCTTTTGTTGCCATCGAGTCCTGATTGTACGCCTTACTTCAAGCAGACAACCGCATTTCCAAATGTAAGTCCCGGAACCATTACACATTTCCACATACCTCGGAGCACCTCGTACTATCCCAAATAGCGCTCTGTGTTTCACTACGGCCGCATTTCTCTTCCTCTTTACTGTTAGTTTTTTCCTATGTTTCCATATGTATATTGACTTCGTTTATCCATATACCAAGATATTTATATTCTTTTACGTGAGGTATATTCCTGTCCCTGTATTGACATTGTCTGTTCACTCTTTTCATTGAATACCCTAACACCTGATTCTTTAAAGCTAAATTTCAAACCTAAATTCTCGCCTTCCTGTCAACAGATATTAGCGAGACGTTGCATATCACTTTGCTTGTTAGATAGCAACACAATGTCGTCCGCATGAAACTATCCTGGAAGCTGCTGCTCTACTACTGTACCCGTCTGTTTGTATGAGAGATTAAACCCTATATCACTTCCTTCTAGCGCCCTCTCTATCCTCACCATGTACATCATAAACAGCAGTGGGGATAAAGGGCACCCCTGCCTCAGTCCATTGTTGATATCAACTTTCTCTTCGCTCTTCATCCCTTCCCATTCAACGCACACGGTATTTTCTAGGTAAATCTCTCTCAAAAGCTGTGGACAATCGTCGCCTAAGCATTCCCGTTACTACGGAGGTGAGTTAATAAGATTTCTTTCGAGAATCTTCCATTGAAATAGGAATTTCTGCCTTGCTGGCTAGTTATATTAATTTGCCTAATTCATAAGCATTTTGTAACATATTTTGCCTTAACCAGCGGAAAGCATTTTGAACCTACCGCGTAAAAATCAAAAGGGAACGAAAGGATAACTGCAACAAAGTACAGCACTGAAAGCACAACTGCAACATAATACGGCAGAAAAGAATGAAGCATAAAAAGAACAAATGAATGAAAGGATATAAGTACAACAGAACAAGGCACTGAAAGAACAAATAAATGAAAGGATAACTGCAACAGCATAAATCACAAGAGAACGAAACATACGCAAAAGCAAACGAATAAAGGGATACGTACAACACAATATCACAAAGAAATAGCAAAGAAATAGCAAAGAGATGAAAGGATAACTGCAACAGCATAAATCACAAGAGAACGAAACATACGCAAAAGCAAACGAATAAAGGGATACGTACAACACAATATCACAAAGAAATAGCAAAGAAATGAGAGGATAACAGCAACAGAATAAAGCAGAAAAAAATGAAACATAGAAAAACAAAGGAATGAAAGGCATTACAACAACGCACAGAAAAACAACAAAAAATGAAAGGATAACTGCAACGGAATAAAGCACAAAAGATTGAAAAAAACAACAACAAGGGAATGAAAAGAATAATTACAACAGAATACCGCACAGGAAGAAAAAAATGAATGAAACAATAACTGCAACATAATGCAGCACAATATAATGAAGCATAGGGAGAACAAAGGAACGAAAGGATAACTTCAGCAGCATACAGCGCTGAAAGAGAAAGCACAGACATTACAAAAGAACGAAAGGGAAACTGCAGCAGAATACTGCAGAGAAAGAACAAAGAAATCGCATGATAACTGCAACAGAATACAGTAGAAAATGACAGGTAATTTGTACCTCACACCACAACTAAGTTTAACATCTATATCTTTCCACAGCAGTTTCTCTGTCTATACAAAAAAATAATAATAAAGTGACGGGGGGATCGCAAGCGGCATCGCGATTACGGCCATGAAGAAAATATTCGTCCCTGTGCAGCGGTGGCGCTGCGAATGTATACTTTAATAAAAAGAAAAAAAAAACAATGTAGGTCTCACCGAGATTTGAACTCAGATGGATTCAGAGTCCAGAGTGCTGACCATTACACCATGAGACCTTCAAGCGTGTTCCGACGCCGGGAATCGAATCCGGGACTTCTGGGTGAAAGCCAGACATCCTAGCCACTCGACCACGCCGGAGACAGCGGCACGCGAACGACCTTTGGAACCGGTTGCTGTCTGCGGCAACAACGGGGCATTTTCAGTGCGCTTCGTGCAGTTCACTGCTGACGATGGTTATCGCAGCGGCCGCAAGACGCAGATTTTATTGTCCTTCCTATCGCTAAATAGTATGCAGCTTCGTTCGCTGCACTTGCTGAGGCTTGTTCTCGAAAATCATATTTAAAATTATTAAATGAGCTTGGCGGACATTCGTAGTGTTGAGGAACGTTTACGAAAGGGAAGCTGGCGCGGATACACATCGTTGTAAAATGTGTGTTACAATAAATAACAACAGAAAGGAAGTCTGTAAAGGATTAGGCTTCTGAGTTAACAACAAAGATGAATTTTTTTTTTAATTCGTACTTTCGGGTGCATGCCAAATTTCTCTGTTGTATATTTTCCCTCAGCCTTGTGGATTTTCGCAGAAAATAGCACACATACCCATGGGCGAAAGCCAACCTGCTGTTCTCAAGCCACTAAATGAGCGTAATGAATGTACACCCTGGCGCTGCTTAAACCTGTGCCTAAATATGCTAGCCATCTCAATGGTGGCTCTTGAAACTTCCCTTCGACCGCAAGCGTCATGTGATTGAAACTACTGTCGCATTTCTAGAACCATGTTGAACCTGAGGCTCTTGCACTGATCCAGAGACGTCGCATGCATTTTGCGCACAAGAACATTGCTATGTACAGTGCAGGCCCAGGTGTATTCTTCGTTTCTTTGTGGTCTCTCACGTTATAAAATGGCAAATAAAATATATTTGAAATTAGCGGACGTGGACGCCTTGGCATATAGCCATTAGGAAATGGCGTTAGCAGTACTTCGTGTGCAGAACTCAAATTTCGCTTGGTTTTTTTCATGCGCATTGCCGCTATCGTGCGATATTCCTTTTGTCAGGTCATGTCTTACTATATTTTTTCTCAGGGCCAGGAGCGTCAGCTAAATTAGGTACGCCAGCTCTCTAAAAAAAAAAAAAAAAACTTTTTCCAAATACAGCATACGCAATAATGGAGTCTCTCAACCCCGTAATCAAAGACAACCTAAGCAAAGTACGAGACAAGGTATTGCTAACTGCAACGAAATTTCACTTTGGCTAAATTTGGTATAAATGAGTATAGTATCTACCACCCATGCAATCTTGCCAAAGCCGCGCAGGGCTGGTAATTGTAGTTTTCTTGTTAGCAGCCTTTAAACAACGCCTAAGCAGACGACGCGTGCACCGTGTGGCAGTCGTTATGACGTAGGTAACTCCCTCCACGCCGCCTCCGAGATCTTTCAGTGCGTCCCGGACGGCGCCTTATCTTGGAGGTCATACCGAGTAGTACAGAGAAGCCACTCATTCTAGGTCATTCTTCACTTCCTCCGAATGATAATGGATGCGCTTCTTTTTAGTTTTAGTATGAAACAGTGACTTGCAGCACACAACGAGGCAAGGACACGAAACGATGAAGTGCAGAAGTCAGGGTAACATGGACAGCGAACTAGCCCGGTCTCGAAGCTTGGCATGAAGGGCGGCTATTTCTTCGAGCTTTCTGTGACCCTGCCGCTCGTATTCCAAACGTGAAATTTTGCAGGGATAGTTCTATATCTACACTATACTAAACTACGGTTCTTATGCGATCCTAATTTTTGTTGCTTTAATTGGCCTTTAAGGACCATAAACCATCTTCGAGAGCAGCACTCCATATCAACCGAAGCAGAACGTTGGTTCTGTGCTTGCGCACTACATCTGGCGCTATTTCTTGCGTACATATTAAGTCACTTTCGCCCACCCACCTTTAAGCTAGCTCCCATTTAATGTCCTGGAATGTTTTGTAAATGACTGAGTAAACTGGTATTCTAATATAGTTGGTCCGATGGTGGCCCTCTCACATCATTGATCGCCAATAGTTGGTGTTAAGATTTGTCCTCCTCTCAACTCAATTAATTGAAAGGTATGAGCAGCTAACGTGGCCTATTTCTGAGATCGTTTGGCGAGTCTGGGTTCCATAGACTTCACGATGGATCGTCTCGACTTGGACAGGTCTCAACCGTGGCGCCAGATGGCGCCTTGTGCGCTAGCAAGAGCTTGGTGGCGCAACCCACCGCCCCGTTTCAAGGAGGACGCTCGTAACAACCATCCACCCATCCACCCATCCATCCATCCATCTTTGTTTGCGTTGCCATGTGTTAAACCAAAAGCCTGCAAGAGACTCGCACCGCAACGTCTCGCAAAGTGTTTGCATTTAGCGCACACAAAGCGCGTCGAGCGTTTTCTTTACACTTGAGAGATTTAGGTTGTCTGTAAACGTATTACTCTCTGCGGAATACCATGTTACGGAAGCACCAAAATCTAAAGCTCCTCAATTTTAATCCGCGTTGGTGGCGCCATCTTGTGGTGGAGACTTTAACCACTCCGAGAGCTAGCACAGAGCTAATATATATCAGCCACCAACTATATTCCGCCTAACTGGTGTTGTAAATCAAGAAAAAAGACAAAGGTAGTCGACGAAAGCTTCGCTTTAAAAACGTTCGAACGCGTTGTAATTCTTCAAAGCGTCACCAGCTGTTGATGCTGCCTTCCACGGCTCTGGTGATCTGGCATTCCGTTAACGGCGATACCTTCAGGGACAAGCTATAACTCTGTACCGCCTATAGGAGACGTACAAACGAAAGCTGAATGCATCTTGCATCCCCTAATATAAAACCACCTATTGTCTTTCACGTGAGCTCGCGCTCTCCTGCCTTGCACGCAAAGCCAGGGGAAAATTGCAGGCGAGCAACTCCACGATCGGTAACGCGCGCCGCCCCACCCACGATGCGGGCGAGGCGAGTTCGGAGACCGCGCCGCCGTCCACGCGCGACCAAGTGGTGTTCCCAGCAGAGGCCGTGCTGGCGGGCCTCCTCTTCAACCGGCGCCGCTTCTTCTTCGGCCGCTCGGTGGACTCGCACCAGGGTCCCTGCGTTGTGGCCGCCCCGCAGCCGCGCTGCCTCGTGGTGTGGCAAGGGATACCGCCACGATTCGAGGACGACTTCGAGTACCTGGTACGCACACGCGAGGGAAGCGGGCACAGCGCCGATAACGACGCGGCTTCCGATATCTTGCCGGAAAAAATTAGATGGAACGAAGCCCCTCAATCCGCATATCGGCCAGCTACTCGTCGAAGAACTCGAAAACTATCTCTGCATCGGACATCTGTAAGCAATCACGAAAAGGCAGCATGAAAATTTACATATATACATCTATACCATGAGCAAGAAATGGCTTTCTTGAAGGCAGTTACAGTAAATTTTTGAGGGGGTAGAACTTAAGCATGCCTTCCAATGGCAGAAACTTTTTTCCCTGCTGAAGGTATGAAACAATTTCACTTTCATTATTTATTTATTTATTTATTTATTTATTTATTTACTTATGTATTTATTTATTTATTTATTTATTTATATGTCTATATTTATTCGTTTATCAATTACTATTGAGACCATATGCGACCGCAGAATAGGCTTTAAATTGCAGAAGGAAACCCAATATTAGATTGACAATAACATTTCAGTATTATATAATAGTTCAAAGTACAACGACAGTCTTGAGTGCCAAAATAATACACAGTACACCGTTCAATATACGTGTATGGCAGCACTTTCTGTTGCTAATGGGAACCGCGTCCGCTTGGTTAGGAAACAAAAAAAAAATGCTGTAATAATATGAGTAACGGGGATATGTGCTCTTCGCATCATAATGTACGTGACTCTGGTGCTCACAACCCTGCATTCATTGTCCCGTGTATCGTGATTCAAACTTCCTAGAGACGTGAATGCTTGCTACACGCAATCACATTACCCTTTTGGTGTCAGTTCATATCCAGAAGCGGATGATTTTTTTCAGGGGTCGGCATAACTGCACCCACATTTTCTTTGCCCATAGCTAAGCCGTATGCTATCGCCCCATTATATTGTCACGTGTGTGAAGTAATCTTGTCTAGAGTGGCCAAGCGACCGACCACACCATACGACGGCTCCTTTGGAGTAAACAAACCAAATATTGAAGGCTATACGTTTGTGAAATAAAGGCACTGGAAGCGATTGCAGAATCCACAAACGCGTCATGCCCGCCACGTTTTACGAGGGCGAATCAAAAAGCCTTTGCCCCTATTTTTTTTATGAGGCAAAATAAGGTACGCACAAGTAATTACAAATATACGTACTATTCTACGTTCCTTGCAGCGTTTTTTCACGTAGTCCTCAGACCGGTTTAGACGTTTGTCCCATCATAGCACTAAATTTGATATGCCCCTGTGGTAGACGCTCGTTGTCATGCAAGTCTTCACGGTCTTTTGCTAACTGACAACACCACCACCACACACTTCTCAAACGAGATACCTTTCTCCGTACGTGGGCTGCATTTCCTTGTGGATTTCGATGGGTGTTCGTCCTTTGCTCCATAGAAGACGAATCACACTTCGTTGCTCGTACGCCGTGGACGTGTGAAGCACAACCGCCATCGCGGCACGTTATGCGATGAGAGCCGCATGCCCCGATACCTACACCAGGCACAACGCCCTGTCGCGGGCCAGTCGGCCAGTCTCGCTGCATCCGACCTTGTTCATCCCTCGCGCGCTTGAGAGCAGCACAATAGCAGTGCGCAAGCGCCCCGTCACGTGGTTTTTTTTTTCGCTGGCTTTCTTCGGAACGCGGAAGAAAGGACCACGTGAGATATGTCGTGTTGGAAACCATTTATTGAGGGGTTTCTCAAGGTGCTCTACAAGTTTGCGTCACACTTGGGGTCTGCAGCCAATACTGAAAAAGTTGATTAATTAAACTGAACTAATCCATTAGTTAAGGGGGAAATAAAAAAATAGCCCGAGTAACTCTAAGCCAGTGCCAACATTATGCATTCGGTTCAACTCGCGTCCGGAGTGCCTTTCATTTTTAAAAACTTTGGCTCAAGTTATGCGGGACAACCTGTATATGAACTGGAACGCACGAGCTGGCATTTCCACACATTTAACGAAGAGACAAGATATTGTGCAAAAATACAGAGGCGCATGTCACGGAACGCGCACGGACAAGCACAAGAGAACTTTAGCGAAGGTTGAATGGCTGCACACAGGAGACAGTGCTTGTCACAGCAATGTGGTAACGCCGACATAGAACAAACCATTAGTTGACGAGGATGAAGGCTTCATTAAAACTATTTGGCAAGCAACAATGACCCATGAATCGTGCGACAATTCAGATGAGCTACGCGCAGTGCGCACCAAATGCATCAATGTAACGACTATGGTAAAGTACCGCTCGTTCTGTCTGCAACAAATATTCAGAAAAAGGGAAAATTTGGCAGGCACTTAACAGTCAGAACGCGATCTTTGAAAACACGAACAATGAATTACCCGATTTCAGCCCAATTTCGGCGGAATTGCGTGCGTACAGGAGTGTGTCTCATTAAAGTCATAATAAAACGAGTCCCGTGGTCGGGTCGATCAGGCAGAGCGAGAATTTCATGTGGCGACAGAAGCTGTTGCTCGCTTGCCGGAGGCCTTGTCAATAGACACGTCTGTGATTTCAGACTCCAGTCACTGCCTTTTCGTAGGGTCGCATGGTCAAGATCTTGTGTATGCGCCGGATCCTGTAGTAGTCACCCAACCTCTCCTCCTTGGCAGCAGATGCTCTCCGGAAGGAACGAAGCCGATCACGCAACTCTTCCGCCAACAACTCGTCAATGTATTCGAAAGTGACGTCTGCGTCGGACACCTGTAAGCAGTCACAAATTGGCGACGAGAAAGTTTACACACCTAAAGACTGTGTAACTAATTACTCGTTATCAGTCGCATTTTGTGAGTAGCTGTAATTGATCTATTACTTTATTCTTTTTCTACTCAGTAAGGTTCGCTGTAGTTTAGTTACTCGTTCTGTAACCAATTACGTGTAACCAGATGCGTTCCTTTCCGAGGAACGTGGACTTCGCCTAGCGTCCCCTCACAATTCCACGGTCTAAATGGCTAAAAGAGTGAAGGGCGCCTGCCCTGCTCTAACATATATTGGCCTATACTAATTGAACAGGCGGTGCTCTTGCTTGTCAGTGATGGCGAGTCGCGGCCTTAATTAGGCCAGGAAATTACCTAGCTATGATTGTTTCAATTTTCGTTCGACCTACCCGGAGCGCATATCGTGAGCCTCAGCAACATTGAAGCACTGCGCTTCATAAATAGAGGGCATCTAGGCGACCATCGCGGCACTGAAGTGAACACAGTGTTGTGAGCAAAGTGTCCGTACATCATAATACAACCCATCACTGCTGCGCGCTCATACAGCAAGTTTACATTGCAGCTGCTGACGTGTACGCAGTAAAAACGAGATGATGACCGAGGAAATTTTAGAAAGCGATTGCTAGCAATAATAAACAAGGTTGTGAAAAACTGCAGAGGAGGCACTGAAAAAAAGCCAGGGCAGCTCTGTTTTCTCACTGTAATAAGCGACATGACAATAAATGTGCCGAGGAAAGTAACGTAAACCTAATCGCTTTTTCTTCTTCAAATTGATTAATTACTTTCGTGAGGAAGAAAATGACCACTAATAAATTACACTATTGAAGGCAGTAAGTGCGATTAGTTACATTTTTCGGTAACGTGCACAAGTTCGCCAGATTGAATGGTTTAATGCAAAAGCATTATATGTCCCATCACGCGAAAATCGCTGGGCGTGGCATAAACATGGTACCAAAAATTGCCGACTGCCCAAAGAGTAAAAACACCTAAAGAAAATGGTCGGATTAACGCGAAATTTCTCAGGGAGATTCCTATAAACGAAACAAATTAATGGCTTTTCAAAGAAAACGCGGTAAATTTCGGTCTGGGTGCTAATCAAACCCGGCACATCCAGGGCCCGAGCCGAGCATGCTTCCCCGACGCCACGGCAGCTTGACGGTTCTGGCTGACTAAGGGTGTGTCTTATAGAGCGTGCGTCATTGGTGGCGCCACGTCATGAGTGTATAAAATGAGGGTTTTCACGACGTTCCGAGGTCTACAAACGATGTAATACTGTCGCATTCACACACGTAAGCAATCCTAATTGTCTATGAGGTTTTGTTTGGTGGTACCACTCCCTTAATTTCCCTTGTAGCGCACCTGAGAAAATTAGCACGTGACCGAAAACACTGGGTGTGTGGAAAAACAACGCGCATCAAGGGATCAGTTTCTTTTTTTTTTCGGAAATTCGTTTCACCCTTCCACTTGTTCACTGGCACCATGAAGCAGATCGCACTACTTCCAACACGGCGCGTGCGGGTTGCGCATGCGCTGTTCAGCTCGAGACATTTCTAATTGTGAAATTTACTGTCGCGAAACTGCGCAAAATGTTAGGAGATACGCTGCGGTGGAGGATGCCGAAATATGTTAGGGCAACTGAGGTTATTTAACGCACACTCATTGCACGCTACCCATCAGAATGAGGCCGTGGGCAGGAAGCGGACCCGCGACCTCTGCTCGGCTACGCAGAGCCATAAACTGTACTTGAGCAGGTTCCGTATAATTGCTACACGCGATAAAATGACGCGTGGAGTGGTCTGGGACACCACCTCGACATTTACGTGACGTCTGATTATGGCAGCATAGTAAGGAAGCTAAAAATAATACCGCAGTTTCACGCGCCGAAGCAGCATTTAAAGAACGATGGTTGTTCAACCGTAGGAATTAAGCATGAGCACTGTTAGGGTACTTGCGATGTCCATTTGAAGGCTTCCAAGATTCCTCGCTCTTTTTTGCTGGGCCAATCTAATAAGATGGTGGGAAACCTTAAAAGCCTTCACTGCGAGATTCTGAGGTTGGGTCAGCCATCCTTACCGTTGATGAAGAAGATAGCGTTTGTGAAATATATGCCCTAACCATGGAAGATATACAAGTCGTTCATTAGCGGGGTGTAAGAGGACTAGTTTGTTTTCATTTTCAATTGCGAGTTTCATAAAAAAAATTCTCTTATTTAGACCTGTAAAAATTCTCACATCAAAAAACTGCGCACTCATACGGTCCGTGTCAGTTGTGTGGCGTCCCTACGTCATTGCAGTTGCCAAACAATCATGCAACAAACACAGTGCCAAACAGAAAGAAAGACTCTGCATAATGGCGCGTAAAGGAGCCACCAACGTTGGAAACTTATTGTGCGGCGAGGCAGCAGAAAAAGAGGCTTAACTCTGCCGCATAGAATCGGGCAATTCGTCATGTTGTACAATGTCTCGTAGGAAATGCTGCTTGTCAGTCAGACGCACACTGCATGCATGCGTTTCCCGATGTCATCAACTGCGGAAGGAAACGACATCGAGGCACGTGCCGCTGTAACAAGTTGAACGGCAGGCCAAGGTGTTGCCCGGTTGTCTCAAAACCCCGTACGCCTGCACAGCTACCTTATATTATTGAGTGCGTGAATAGGATGGTTACTGCCCTGCGATAGTAACAAGCGCGTTGAACAGCTACTTTGCACGAAGCGCAGCATGATTCCTTGCCGCACACTACAATCAGTCCGCTGCGGCATGAACTTCAAAAGAAGCAAATAACTTTGAGGGACATACCTTTGAAAGAGTTGAACTGCAGGTCGTGGTGTCGTGCAGCACGACCGATTGTGGCGAATCGTGGAATGGCTGCAGAGTTCCAGTTTCACTCCATACTCTATCAAGGAATGCGGCAGGCGAAGTGGCCGGAACACTGCCGTCGCGTTCCTCTCTGGTTTCAGACATCATGACCAACGTCCTTTAGTTGACCGCGCTTCTGAACATTGCTTTGCGACTGTGGTACATTTTAAGTGGCGTGCAGAACATTTGCGGGCGATCGCCGTAAACTAAGCGCACGGTTTCACGCAGGGTGTCGCCTTCCGCGCTGATAATGCGCCCGCTAGGATAAGGTGATAATGGTTTGTAGTTGTTCCGCAACTCCAAGATTAACATTGTCATCTTGACGTACACCATTGCGCGCTGTCTGCCGCTTCAAGGGGTCGCCACAGATGACTGAGGCCAACGAGAAATAAACTGCCACGTATTCTTTTCTACTTCCGCTTATCTTTTATTTAATTTTTTTGCATGTGGGGGGGGGGGGGGGGCGCATGCGGTAAGGAATTTTTTCTATAACAGTTCTTCTTTTTATTTTAAGATTTTTTTCGAATTGTGGCTTTATTCGTTATACGCCTAGCGAGTGCCACAAGAATAATGCTAGAATGATGCATCTGCATCGATAAAGCTGGAAGTCGGTGCTGTGTATCGCGTCTGCTGCCTGCAGCACTTGACGTGTGCAACACCACCCTATTTGCCTATCTGTAAGTTCTGTCAGCGACGCCTGAGATAAACAACGATAAACTCGTTGTAATTCAATACCACCGTCAATGCAAGCGATAATTGTGTATTTAGAAAAGGAGCTACACCGTCAGGTGGTCTAGCACTGTAGATACTCATGAAAGCCAGCATTTCTTTCAAACGTGTTATCTCTAACAATTCATTCCACGAATTTAACAAATCACAATTAATAAATTTAGCTGTTATTTTTTTTTAATTCGGGGTAATTTCCATGTGTGGGCCGTCTTGTGATTTTTATGAATATTCGGCTAGACGTGGGAGTCACATTACATAGCAGTTTCTGGCTTTGCCTGCTTTTGGGATGTTAACTGTTATCCACGTTCTCGTTCCGCCCTGTTCGACTACAAAAAATTATAAAAGGACACACGCACTTTTTCAAAATCTATTTTATTACCATAATACATCCGTTCGCTTCGGGTTATCCTTCTAGTATAATCACTGAACAAGCTGTCTAACATGTATTTGACCAGCCAGAAAAGCGTATTGAAGTTTATTGCCGACGTTTTTGCTGGATCACACAGTCACGCTATAGCATCTTTTTCTTCTTCGTAGTCAGGTGTTAGCAGCAAACCGCTAAGAGCGCGGCCGTATTACATTAGATTTCAGTTCACCGTAACACCACAGCAACGACAGTTCGGCTACCACTTGTGCATGTACTTGGTATAACGCCTGTAGCGCACCGATCACGTTGTGACCTGCTGGGCTTTCGAAGCGCGGTTACACTTGTCGCCGACTGCTGGCGTCCTTTCGCGCTCTGCAAGGAGCCGCTCGGTGCAGTTCCCGAAATATCGTGTCGGTTGTCACCCTACATATGATAAATGCATTGCGCATAGTGTTGGAAGCTTGTTGCTATAGCTCACCTCACTTGTTGCTGGGCAGAGCGGCGACAGCATTTGCTGTGTTCTTCCCTCGAAGCGCCAACAGCTTCCGCCCATTATCGCGTGTCGACATCGACGAAACGCACTGCCCTGAGCGGCGAGCCTGAAATTACCTGCTCGCTCTCCAGCTGAGATTGTCTGGCGGTGCAGCTGTCTCGTGTGCGAGGGCACGCACGTAGTCACGTGGTGTATTGATGACAATGCCTTCCTTGGCGAGTTACCATGTTCCTGTCGGGTAGGTATGTTACTAGCCTATTTCGTGGGCCGATTCCTGAGAATGTGCAGACTGAAAATACAGACCGATCACGAAGGCAGCGCAGTAAAAAAATTTAGGCACTCAAGTACTCCTCCTACTCCTCTCGCGCGAGGGATGACGGGATAGAGTGTTTCTCGCAGTAACTTCATCCCATTCTCAGCCCCAGCTCGCTCAGGAAGACATTGTTCTTCATCGACATCAACTCGCAGCTCTTTACTTCATATTTCGTGGGCTTTCGCTTTTCGACGGTAAAAGTAAACGCGCCATGGAAACAGCCTGTTTTGTCGTCTGTGACTATTCTAACCCGCACAGTAACATCTCTACGATTAGCGCAAATAGAAAAGTTAGGTAATTGCTATTAGATAAATAGATGGATATCTGGAACTAAAAAATAGTACTGATGTTTCTTAATAAGACTAAAAAATTAACATTTTTACGTAAGATAATCCACCTTTCTACCGTTTATTTATTTATTTATTTATTTATTTGTTTATTTATTTATTTATTTATCTATCTAGTGTTGCATTTTAGCTGGACCACCCTGTATGGATCCCCCACCACGGCAGCGCTATTTGACGCTCACCAACACCCACCGTGGTTGCTCAGTGGCTGTGGTGTTGGGCTGCTAAGCATGAGGTCGCGGGATCAAATCGCGGCCACGGCGGCCGCATCTCGATGGGGGCGAAATGCGATAACACCCGTGTACTTACATTTAGGTGCACGTTAAAGAACCCCACATGGATCAAATTATTCCGGAGTCCCCCACTACGGCGTGCCTCATAATCGGATCGTGTTTTTGACACGTAAACGGTGAGCTCAAAGTTCAAACGCTCACGAGTTTATCCCTAATATGTCGGCCTCTGGAAGTGCCACGTTGAAAACCGCAAAAACTGTGCCGGCACTTCTAAAATTACAGCAGGCTTGAGTTCATTTAGAAATTAGGTAGCGCGGTTGAGCTATAAGCAGTGAAAAGTGCAGAGAAAGTTGCGAAAAACAATAACATTGGCGAAATATTCCAGTGAAAATCGCCAACATAAACCAAAAACCGCTATCTTCGGTATCGCCCTGGAGCAAAAAAAAAAAAAAATGCACCTCCTGGTTTAGTTCCGGTTCGAGCAAATTATAGCGCCTTTTTTTCGGTTTTGGTGAAGTTCTGGTTCGATACCCTTGTCCGTAGAAGTTGTAGTAGCAGGTGTTGTTGCTTCCGTGGTGGTGGTGGTGGTGGTTGACGACGACCGCGACGATGGTTATTATGATGATGACGATGCGGTACGGATGAAGGTGTAGAGTGGCAGCGCTTGCGAATGGGAGCCGTCGCCGGTGGCGCAGGCCCACTCGGCGGGCGTGACGTTCTCGTGGACTGCGCACCAGGCCGGCCACCCGTGGCCGTCGAACGCGGTGCGCCTGACGGCCAACACCGCGTCGGAGCCCGGTCGCCGGCATCACGCGGAGGAGTTCCACTACGGCCGTAGCCCCGGCTTCGGCCGCAGCTCGCTGCTCGCGGGCGTCGTGCGCCTCTCCGAGTCGTCCAAGCTGATCGTCATCGACAACCAGCGGGTTCGCCTCTTCCCGCACTACGAGCTGCTGGTGAGCGTGATACCCGTTGCGAGTCCGCTGATTGCCGGCTGTCCGTGCCCTCGCCCGGCGATACTAGCATAAAACTTCTGTCACTCGGTACTCAGGATTGAGATTTGATTATTGGGATTTTTTTTCTTACAATACCCGATTGTCGTGACGCGGGAGCAGATGGTGGGACTCTGCACGCCCGACTAGGCTCCTGGCGTGTCCAGCAGACAACAGCGGAAAAAAAATAGAAAAATGTAAAATATATAGACATAGATGCATTCATACAGCCATATATTATGCACACACGTGTATATATATATGTATGTATGTATGTGTGTGTGTGTGTGTGTGTGTGTGTGTGTGTGTCTGTATGTGTGTGTGTGTAATGCACAGTTTTACATGCAATAAATTAATACACACACACACACACACACACACACATACATACACACACACATACATACATATATATATATATATATATATATATATATATATATATATATATATATACGTGTGTGTGTCTGTATGTGTGTGTGTGTAATGCACAGTTTTACATGCAATAAATTAATACAGCACAATAACTACAATACAAATAAAGAAGTAAAGGAACAATAAAATAAGATACAGATAGGCTTTTTCGGGAAAGAAAGCGAAGCGAAATTAAAACAAACAGTCTCGCAATATACATGAAATTGCATATTAGTTGACCATCAGGAATAGCAATCAGAAAGAGGAAGGTAATTGTCGCGAAAATACAACTTCCATTTTCTTAATGAATATTGAAAGAGTTCAGGAATGGCCATAATATCGAATAAAGCGTGTTCACCATTAAAAGTAATCTGCCATTGTAATAGCTGATTGCCGTTGTTTGTTATGAATTTTATCTTAACAAAGTTCCTAGAACTTAAGGTGTAATTAGTTTTGGTATTGGTGTATATAGAAAAAAAATTATTGCAATTACTTATGAATTCTAAAGATGCTTTTTTCAGGTGACTTGCTTGTATTGACTGCTGACATTCAATATATTCTCCTATTGGAAGTACTCAGAAGTGTGGTCCTACGTCGATAGGTCATGAACAATACTAATACACTTTCCTGCATTCGCAATAGAATTTCTATGTTACCTTTAGGAGTGACGCCCCAAACAAGTAAACAATAATGGAGTCTAGAAAGAATAGTGGAAGAATGCACCTGACGCTTAAGTTTTAAGAGTAACAACATGGAATACTTTATCAGCATACCAATTAATTGTGCTACGTTACGTTTAATAGAACTTACTTGATGCGTCCACCGTAGATTTTCGTGTAAGAGTACACCCGGTAAGTTGTACTGGGAAACGCTTTCAAGTGGTTCTGATTTAAATAAAAAAGATGGCAGCTTAACGGGCTTTTTAATAAGCAAAACGCGCTTGTTAATAGAAACAACAACAAACTACTTTGTTTGTTTAAGGTTCGGTTTTATTTTTTTAGCCGATAACCACACTCAAAGCGAATTTAACCAGTTATTAAAAAGAGAATTTAGAACATAAATGCTTTCAGAGGGGAAAAATACATTTGTATCGTCGGCATATAATACTATCGGGTGCTTCTGGTATTGCAACGATGTCACTGATATAGAGCAGATAAAAGGTAGTACTTAAAATAGAACCCTGCGGGACGCCGTACCTAATATCTTATAAATCTGATTTTGTTTTGTTGATTTCCACACTTTGGGAGCGATATCATAGATAGCTACGCAGTAATTCTAGCGCGACGCCACTGATTCTATAAATGGGCAACTTAGAGAAATGTATACTGTATTTAATGGAATCAAATGTTTTAACAAAGTCTGAAAATATACTTACTGTTTAATGTTGATTTTCTATATTCGCAACAATTTTATCACGTATTTCAAGTAAAGCAGATTCAGTGCATTTACCCCTTTGAAAGACATCCTGATTCAGTAATGTGGAAAGTTGGGCTAGTTGGTGATTGATCATCATACCTTGCTGGTGAAGCAGCACACTGACACGGACACAGAATGACGCGAGTGTCGTGACACAGAGTGACACGCGAGTGTCGTCTTGTGTGTCTTCTCTGTGTCCGTGTCAGTGCGCTGCTTCACCAGCAAGGTATGATGATCATACTGATTCGTGGATATGAGGTTATGATTTCGCAGGTGTCCAGTTATTCTAGAATCTAAGGCTTTTTCAATTATTTTAGAAAATAACTGGAAATAACGATGTTGGCCGATAATTAGGGGTGCAATCAATGGCGCCACCTTTATATGGAAGACGATGATCCTAGCAATCTTCATGTTATCCGGTGATTTGCCTCTAGTAAACACAAGATTTGTTAGGTCACTAATAAAATCGCATAATGGGTCCGCAACTGCTTCAATTGGCGCCACTTTAATAACGTCATAACCACAAGACTCGCCAATTATCAACCCGGCTCCTGAAAGAATGAGTGTTCATCATAAATGTTGTTGCATGCTCATTTATAGGACATACCCAAGAATTTTGGACATTTCCTCTGCGGCGATTTGTCGAATCTCACCGCAATGCACCGGTGTAACTCAATGGGCAGCATTCTTAAAAGCGATATTTCACAAAGGCACCCGAGTATCAACAGCCTTTAGTTGGCAACGCCTAGCGAGCACCCCTGCTAATAAGATATTTATTTACGGCCACTTATTCCTAACTCTGCTACGGCATTATAGCAGTGTCTTAATCCTGACCGAAATTATGCCTTAACGCAGCATAGACGTTACGACTACGTGCCGCAAATACGCACGTTAATAAAGGGGCAGACACCCTCGACGTTGTTAAGTGACATTTGTTGAAGTACATGCGGTCTTCATGCGATATTTTTAGAAATGTTCAGTATTTCTGGACGTGGCGTATTTTCACGAATAACGAGTATATGCCCGTATGAGCACAGTACGTATACAAAAGAGTACGTTAGTGCAGAATCAGTTTGATCGCATGGTAACGTTCTCGTGCGTTGTGTATGCGCTCCTGTTTGTAGGACACGCCCTGCTGATATAATGTTTCTGTATACCCTTGCCCGGCTGAATACGCAGGAAGGCCACCAGAAAGTTGCGGTATCTCGTATCACTCGAATGAGCACCGCGACCGGCACTTTTTCGGGCCTATAGCGAGCAGCAGGGGCACGTCAGCCATCCCTCGCGCAAATCTAACGCGTAATCTACCCTCCAAACAGCACTGAGCGATATGTGCCGCAGGTAACACAGACATGACCCAAATACAAACTCGATCCCGCATTAGGGAGCCTCGATGGCAGCGCCGCCGTTCGGGTATCCACGCACCTATAATCCCCGTGGCTATACGTCGCGCACTCTCGAAGTGACCAACGAGAAGCATGGATTTACTTTTACCGGCTTTATAAACTTGTAACGATTCCCTTACGAACTATGTCATCGAAAAACCTCTAACTGGACATGTAGAGACAACAACGGCCCCTCAAACGCGGAAAACCGGGAAGAAAAAAAAATTGTTACGGCAGCACTAACATCTGACCGCACGCACCAGTAAAGTGCAGCATAAACGCCCTGCTTCCGGGAGAAGCCGCCGCACGACACCGCGCTTCCGCGCAGGCTTCACCTGCGCCCGGCTCGGCGAGCGGCGAAGCGGCATCCAGTAAAACGTAGTGAAACCGGAGCCAAAATTCAAACGGAATGTTTGGATATCCGTGTTTCGGTATATATATGAACATGTTGGTGGGCTAGTCGGCATTGATGGTCTCGTCGCTATTGCATTACGTAATGTGCAGTGCGACGTGACGTAGCGTCGCGTCTTCGCCATTTCCGTCCCATTGCGAGCCCCGTTTGCGCTACATGTCACGCTATTATAGCTGCCTTCACTGATTACAATGCCACCCATCGCGCTGCAAGAAACGACACGACGACCGTAGCTATTAAATTCTTCTTCTCGTCGTTACCTCTCACCTCGACCGGGGGCTCACGAAGAGAGGGACGACAGCTGCAGTTAATGCGCATGAAATTTGCATGTTGTAGAAAATAAAAACAACGACCGCGTTGCCGGAAGACGCGTTGTTATGATTACGTTCGTATCTAAACATTTATTTCGATACTAACGCCCAAACGAAAACGCTCTCTCCATACTTTCAAAACATCTGTATTTACGTATACTAAGGAAGGACACGCCTGACTCAGCGACAACTTACTTCCTGTGGAGCTTCCTTCCTCGGCCGCGCAAATAAACAAACTGAACGCCACCTTTGCGCTGAAACTTTTTGAAACGCTTAAAACCACTTTCACGTAGTTGCGGCAACCAACGAAGGCGTATGCTGATGTCGAAGCCATCCTCCTCCAACCGGCTTCGTAGCGACGGGGCTGACCTTCTAGTCCATGCGCGGGCTTGTTGTAACCAGGAAGGAAAAAAACTGCTGAGAGGGCGGCAACTCTAGAGCGGATGCTTTGAGACCAGTTTCATACTCGACGGAACGTCTGCGATTGCACTGCTCGCTGCCAATCGGAGACAGGTTGGCAAGCAGGCAACGTTTTTCTTTTCGCTTTCTTTTTTTTACATATTCGTCGTAGTCCTGTGCTCCGGAGTCTCTGAAAGAGCTCAGGTGCGCTGACTTGGAAGCACGCACACGTCGGTAACAGCTGTGTGCAGCTGTGGCATGCGGCGTCCTCCGCAGACAGAGTATATGTCATAGTACACTGCACGTAGTCCGTGCACGACAGCGGGACGCCCTCTCTGAAACGTGACGGAAAGCTTGGGAAGACAGGTAGGATTGATGGACGGCTTGGATCGTTCATATTTATTTATTTATTTATTCTTTTACGCAATTGCCGTAACAAAAAAAAAAAAATAGTGGCGGTTTAGTGGTGAAGGCGGCAGAAAGGCGTCAGCAGCACGTTGCCCCTCTTTGAGGTCCCAGATCCATGGTTTAAACCACGTTCACCACATTGCAAAGTGTTGTTCATTCAGGGGCCCACTCGTCACATGTCCTGCTTCTTCGAGGAGCGATGTGCAACTGACCTGGGTTTATTACTATATGTATATATATATATATATATATATATATATATATATATATATATATATATATATATATATATATTATACGATAAGGAGCCAGTAAACAATGATACCAATGACATCTTAAGGGAAATTATCTGCAGTTCTTCACTGAATTGAAGAAATTAGAAAAAAATGGAAATGAAAAAAAGGAAACTACCCACGTCTTCCCATTACGCTCGCATGGTAAGAGCATCGCACGTCACCTGCCACTCACAGGTACGCAACACGCCGGGTTACCCTGTGGAGCGCTGGCACCAGTGCCAGGACCGGTGCAACTCGACCGAGGGCGCAGTGTTCGGCGGGCTCGAGGGTGGCACTCCCACCCTGGTCGGGAGGGCTTTCTTCGACGGCCGCTTCTCGCCCTGCAAGGTGGTCGCCGTGGGCTGCGTACTGCCCGGAGGACAGGTATGCGCACGATGCAGTAGTACATGGTAAGTAGTGATTGGTACTTTATTTAGGTGCACGTTAAAAAACCCCAGTTGGTCGAAATTTCCGGAGTCCTCCGCTACGGCGTGACTCATAGCCAGAAAGTGCCTTTGGCTCGTTAAACCCTATAATTTAATTGGTACTTTATTTAAATTAAAATGAAGGAAATGAAGATACAGTGGACTCCGCTTAAACGAAACTTGGAGGGACAGAAAATGAAGTTCCGTCTATCAGAATTAAGTTTCATTTATATGCGAAGGATCCAAAATTCAGGGGGAAAAAATCCTTTTTATTTCAAAAGCTTAGAGTGTTCTCACTTCACTACGGTGAGGGGAAAGGCCTTATTGTACTTTAGGTGTTCTCGTGTTATTAATTAAGGACATTTACTAACTATCCTCAATTTGCAACCCTACTGCCCGTGAAGGGCACCGTATACATGGGACCGCACGGAGGGAGTAGGTGCTTCCAATTTAATTTTCGCCAGCTCAGGCTCTTTATAACGTGCATCTGAAGCTAAGTACTAAGTACACGGTTACATTTAAGTTATGCTGCCACGGGAATGCGGCCGCCGCGGCCGAGGATCGAACCCGCTACCTACATTACGCAATTCCACCACTATACGCAATAGCGAATGAACCGTCGCGTCTGATTGGCGAGCTTACCGTATACAAACGTGTGCGAGGACACATTCCCGCTGTGTCTGCGTGTTGAAGTACGGTTACCGCACACCGAACATTTCGGCAGCTAATTATTACGAAGAGCGCAGTATATATTCAGTGCAGGTAGTGCAAGTAAAGCACAAGTAAGACACCGGTATTCGTAGGACACGCGTGTGACAGGTGGAACGGAAGCCGATCATAATCTATGAGTGTCTATAGCTTATTTTCTGCTCCTTGGTTTATTTGTACATCTCTTAATGAAGCATTGCTGTCTTACCCCCTCCTACCTGGACCACGTAAAAGCCTTAAGTGGCTCGTTGCAATGGCTCATACCCGAAAAAGGCGGCGTCAAATGAAGCAAAAAATATCATCATCAGGAATGGTTCATACCCCCGTAAGCAAGCAAAGAGGCAATGGCTGGATATGGATGAAGAAACAAAACAAAAAAAGAATGAAGGAAAGAAAGAGAGAACCTTTAGGTAGTGCATTATATTAGGTGCACGCATGTGTCGTTGAGAAGGCCGACCTAAGCTCCATACGTTTACTTCACGCTGCGGCTCGTTATGTATTGCAAGAAGTCTGACGCCTCCGATCGTATAACTTAATGCACTACCACGTGTGCAGCAGGCTTTCGCCTTCACGTGTCGCAGGAGGGTAACATATATGCTGCCGACCTTTTGTTTTATCGATTTATTTCGTCCGCCGACCACCGCCAATGAAATCAGAAATTGTCGAACAGTCACTGATGGACTATGCATGTTATTTACAAAAGTTTACTAAGTAACGTTCCTTAGGAATTACCCTGGAGAATATGACCGTTTAATTTGTTAATGGAAGCGGATCAGTGCTACCAGCACACTCGCTCAGCAGCGTGCGCCCAGTCATTCTGCCAGGAACACAAGGTCGTTCAACTCCCGTGTCGCTGAGGATTCCGATGCAAGCGGGATAGTACCTAATCGAAACGTATGCCAAATAGAGTACACGTATATAGTTAACGAATGGTGCTGATATGCACGCTCATAATAATGAGAGGCTGACATATTCTATTGATCGATGACACACGCAGACACAAATTATCGGGTTTTACGTGCCAAAACCGTGATTATGGTTACGAGGGACGCCGCAATGCGGAAATTTGGACCACCGCGGGTGCTTTAACGGGCACCTAAATCTAAGTACACGGGTGTTTCTCGCCCCCATCGAAATGCGACTGTCGTGGCCGGCGATTCGATCTCGCGACGTCGTGCTCAGCAGCCCAACACCATAGCGACCATAGCCACTAAGCAACCACGGCCGGTGATAGATGACGTAAGTTGTGCGTACGTTCGTGTATGGAAAAAGCTTCTTCACCTTCGTGCATGGGAAAATGAAATTTAGCCCCCCTTCATGATTTTGTGTTAGAAAGAGGGAACGGTGGTGAACAAGAAACAGTGGCGATAACATCACCGGTCTCTTTCGGTGCCCGGTCTCTCGTATAAACAAATTAAACATGCATATAACTCTATGCGTATAGATAAAATGCCCGGTAAAGCTGATTACTAACGGCTGTGTTGGAGTTGGCACTTGACTAGGCTCTTGAGAATGCTTTTTTTTTAATTCGAGAGAGCAAACTCGCTTTTTATCCCGTACATTTAAGTTCGTACGCAACTTGTTACGCCTGTCTGAGAACGAGCGGCCACGTCGCAGCGTGCCGAAAGTATGGCCTTCGAGATTGCGGCGCCACGCTTAGTTGCGGCAACAACGTGATTTGGGAGAGTTGGTTATTTTTCAGGTAAAACTTGAAGCAGCGCGATGAAGGCGAGGACAGAAATCTAAAACAAACACAACAGGACGAGCGCTGTACTGACAACTGGGAAATTTATTGAAAGATCAACCAGCTTTTATAATATGTCAAAAGAACACCAACAATAACCACAAAGGTTATTGAATTAGGAATTACCCTGCAAGCAGGCATGCGTACTGCCTACAAGTAGAGGCCGTACTGCCTACAAGTACAGGTGCTTCTTTTCTCTAAAGCACATCTACTTGTAGGCAGTATACGCATGCCTTTCAAAAACAGGCATGCGTATACTGCCTACAAGTAGATGTGCTTTAGAGAAGAGAAGCACCTCTACTTAGACAGTACGCATGCCTTACAAAAACCTTTCTGGTTATTGTTGGTGTTCTTTTGACATGTTTTAAAGGCTGGTTGATATTTCAATAAATTTTCCAGTCTGCAGTACAGCGCTCGCCCTGTTGTGTTTGTTTGCGATTCGTGTCCTCGTCCTCTTCGCGCTGCTTCAAGCTTAGTTGCAGCGCTGCAATCTCGGAGCCCATGCAAGAGCTGGCGCATACTCTGAACTTTGTCGCAGTGTTATGGTGCTGGACGGCGCTTAATAAATACTTAATGCTGGCGTGTCACTTTCTGACCTTTTTTTACTGCAGCGAGTCTGCCATGGTACAACGCAGAGTCGTTATTAAATTTATTTTTCACTTTTGTTCTAAAATTATTTGTACTGAAGTACAAGAGTCTTCGCGGGGTGTTATCTGGACACCGCCCATTAAAACGAAACCGGTTCGTACTGAAACGGTCACATGATTAAAAAGCACGGCTGTACGTTTTCGTAGAATGGCTGTTGTAATGGCTTCTCGATACTACAATAAGTGCAGAGCCAACGAACTGTGGCGCCGAAGTTGACAGCGAGTTCTTAAGCTTGAATCGTTGCTGCGATTTGCAAAGGCGCAGTGGTATAGTTTGTGCTGAAATGCAGAATATTTTGGTTAGTGCTGTAACTGAGAATAAGAACAAATAAAAAAAAAAATATACACCGCCTTGCCCCGGGTGAGGATCGAACTCACGACCTTCAGATTATGAGACTGACGCGCTGCCTACTGCGCTACCGAGGCGGATGTTTGCGGCGCTGGTATAGGGGTACTTATACTATTTAAGTGCTGGTGTTCATTGGACTGTGTTTGTCGAACTTTTCTAACTCTCCCAAGCCATTTCCGTGAGCATTTCATGTTATTTTGCACTACTGCGGAGGGTATACAAGCACCTCTTAATACTGTGCACTGTGCGAAAGGTGGAAAACGCCACATTGCGGTAAAATGAAGAGAAAGTGAAATTGGCGGTTGCCGCATTTTCGCTGTGATAAGCAGCGCTATTTCGTTAGTTTTAGCGGCTACAAGGGAACTCGGACTTCCGTAAACTAAAACTCATCGCACTTTTCTTTGAACTACAAAATAAAAGAGAGGGTCACACAACAATGCCTCAATCCGGGCTTTTTGGTTGGATTACACGAACACAAACAGCAAGTAGCGTCGTTTCTGTGCGATTGTGTCCGCGCGGACTCCGTGTCGAGTGCCCTTTATTCCTTCTAAGTAACAACAATCGGCGAAACTTGGAGAGAATAAATAAATAAATAAATAAGCTTGTCACCCAGATAATCTCGTCAGACAAATTTTATACCAATATTCATTTGTGTTCATTAGTACAATCACAAGCTCATTCAAATGAACCGTGCGGACGCTTTTCTTTTTCTTAATTGTTTTTGTACCAACACTGATATCAGCTTCACCGCACGTACATATGTTATAGTCGCTCAAGTGGTTGCTAAAATGGGTGGAAGGGGACTACCCTATTTCCCTCTCACGCCTCTCATGCGGACAAGCTACCACCAGGCGTGTCCAAGCTGGGCCATTGCAAAAGCCTCTGTAAAACTACTAGTTACGAATCTGCCTCATTGAACAGCTGGAGCTGGCAGTGGCCAGTTATGCCGATTGCTGCAGTTGTTGATTTTGGTGAAATGAATGTTCTGGAGCGCTTGGTTTGACAAACGACGTATTCCCTTGCGCGATCCTATCCCCCTTGTTTTATTCATTTTGTTCATTTTCCCACGCTTCCTTACATGACGACAAAAAAGCGTTCAACGTCTGGAAGCATGCCATCTGATGTTCGGACTGAGAAAAGTTGTAAAAACAGCCGTTGAAGCTCACAGAAAGGCTCACAGCGGTCTACTCGAAGCTGTCTCGTAAATAAGCATAGCGAGGAGGTATGACGAGGTGCAATACCGACACCTTGATACCAGGATTGCCAACCATCCTTAATTTTGCGGGACAGCTCTTGAGTAAATCTCCCGTGTTCCGTCTTGACCCAGACGGTATGGCCAAATGTCCTGACTTTTTCTTTCTTTCTTTTTTACTTGATAACAACAAACAGACCAGATTTCCTTTTTGAAATGTCTGAGAGCTCGTTTGCGCATTCTTCTTTTTTGTATTTTGTTGCATTGCCATGGACACAAAGGCGGTCTCGTTTGTGTCGTGGATCTAGTTCTGTTGTAAGGCCCTAACGTTCATGTTGCCGTACCTCTACTTGTATTAGTAGACGCGTTAGTCAGGCAACTATGCTGGCACGTGCAGACTGGCGGCTCATGGCACTGAAAAGGTCTGTCGCTGCCAGCGGCTAGGGATGGTCCATTAATATTTGTATTCAGTGAACATCTAATTGTTCGTCAATGTAGCCTGTAATCGATTAATCTCTTGCGACGCAACGTTTTTCATGGATTAAATGAATAATTTAAATCCTTGCAGGGCACTTCTAAAAAGGTTGAAACACAGTTTGACACTGTTTTAATGTTTCAGAGGTGAAACCATGCTTGAAACACAAGTGTATAACCTTTAGTATATATAGTATAGTATAACCTTTAGTATTGTTTAGTATTACTCTAAGGTATAATATTTAAATTGTTAAAAACCAAATATAGTTGGCACTTAGTGCTGATTTAAATAAGAAAAATGGCAAAAGTGAAAGGAGAAGTCCAACTGAAATAATCAAAAATTGGAATATGCACAGGGGAAAAGAAAAATTACTGGATTAGGGTTTGAAACCACATGCTATTATCTACAGAGTGAAAGAATGTCGATTGGTTGGTATGTTTGAATGAAATCACCACCTTCTTTGAATGGCCACGTAACCAGCATGTGAGAATAGACGCTCGGACGCTACACATCTGCTGGAATCGACGTGAACTCCATCGCTATGTCAAAATACATGCTCCAAAGCGGCGCGCATGCTGTGCCACGTCTTTAGGTGGACTGGCAGTGGCACGACGATCAACGACTGGGTTTGCTATAATATGCCTTAAAATGCAAGGGCATTTCAAGCCTTCGGCATCGGGCGGCGTGGTGGTGTGTGCGGTGTAGTTGGAAGAGAGGGGAAGTGCTCGGCACCGCATCACTCGGAAGGAACAGTGGACAGTCGCTCTACCACAGCCGCGCAGTCACCGCTCATGCGCCACCGTTCAAGCACGATTTCATAATCTTCGCGCCACTCCTGTAAAACTCTCGAAAGCGATTAATCCAACAGGTCTAATCGATTAAATGAAAGGTGGACATCGATGAAGATTAATCGTCTTGCGGGATACATTTAATCGAGTGATCATGCATTCATCGATATTACCAACCCTACCAGCGCCCCCTCCCCCTCCAAATCAGTAAAAGTAAGAACCAAACTATTATTATTATTATTAGTTTCGCGACGAAACCTCAGTGCTCGTCCGTCGAGGTGTCGTCATAGATTCTTAAGCACTCGCTCGTATTTGGGCACAGGAAACCTTCTCGAAACTTGCTAGGACCAGCCTTTAGTTCCCTTTAGTTTGCATTGTATAGGCCTTTCATACCGACAGGTAATTCACTAGGCACGAGTAGAGGCTCTCAAAATCAACGACGAACATCGAGTAGGTGACCGTTTCCATATTGCAGAAGTGCACGCAATTGGTTAAGCAAACCTAATTTTCTTCTTCAGTGTCCCTTCTAAAGAGGACGCTAAATCAGTTTACGTTAAATCATTCTTTAAAAACCTCGTTTTCATTCACTTGGCAGAAAGGCTCACATCGGCGTCATGTCACGGCCAAAGTCTACATAGGTACCATGGATACCAAATAGATAATTATTACAAGCAATGACTTCCAACTTCTGTCGTTCGGCTTGAGTCACGTCGTTGAAACAGGCCGATGTCAACATGACCGGCTCCGCGGACATAAGTGCAATGTCCGCGAGGGACTGCAGGGACACGTGGCTGCGCACTGTAAAAGGTGGCGTTGTAAACCAGGGTTCAGAAATCCGAAATTTGAGCGCAGCTGCGTACGTGTTTTCATTTCGCGATCTATTGAGGCCAAGAATTTGAGAGAGAGACATGTAGCAGAGTCGGCAATCGTCGAAAGTCTGATCTGTGGGTCCGGCGCGTCGGCATTTTACACGTGACTCGTGGAATGTTCCAGAGTAATCGCTGGTGCGCCGTGGCTTCCAGAATCTACTACACAATTCGCGTCGCGCATACAATCAGATTGCAAAACAATCGCAAACCACGACAATCGAAACGAGCGCGAACGAGACCAAACCAAGCAAACCCCAAACAAGCGTTAGTGAGAGCTGACGAGACAATAGTACGAAACGAGCGGTCCGGCTGAGACCAGGGGCCGAATCTTATAACGGTTCGGTTGGGGAACCGTTCCTTTAGCCTCACCTGATTGGCCAAAATTTTGATTACGTCACAGGTCGTCAGAGGCAGCGGGGCGGTATCGCAATTTTTGAATACGTCACGCATCTGTCAATCATCTTCAAAGCGAACCGGTCGTAGGAACCGGCGAAGGGGTGGTCCGCTTTGGGTTCCGTTGCTGTGGCTTGGCTGTGGGCTTGCGGCCCTGGCCGCGCGCGCCGGTCGCGCGACCCCGGAGACACGCGGGCGTAGCGCGCGCGTGCGTTGGTTGCTTCGGAGGCTATTACTTGCCTTCGTCGTCTGCTTGGCGTTGCTCTTTTAGTATAAACGACGGTTGGAAGTGCGATACGCGTTCGAAGAGAAGAAATGACGGATAATGCGTTTCACCGGCCCTGCCCGCTTTCTAAGTAGACCTTTTGCAGGCTACGCTATTAAATGGAGGAGACTCGGGTGCAAGTGTACCAGTGGTCATTCCACGCAGAGGAAAGAATATTGCGCGCTGCGGTTCATCGCCACCGGCCTGCAGCTCCCAGAGGTCGGTCGGACGTGAAGTATTCATCGGAATGACCTAGATCTCTGCTGCCGACACTGTCCACAAAGTTGCTCTCGTACTTACTGTGTTGGCCGGTAGAACGGCTGAGTCAGCTTTCCCGTGACCTCCGCTTCAAAGCCAGTGCCAAGGGGATATTTGCAAGGCGAGATTGAATTCCCCGTGCTATCGCCAGCGTAGATAGCTCGCAGATCGCCGCTCAGCAATCAGAAGGGTTCAAACTAGGCTGTTTCAACGCTTCCTTCGTTCGGCTGATAAAAACTATACAGTCAGGATGGGAAGATATTGAGGATATCTCTTATTTGGCTGCCCTTCTTTTTCTAGTTCGGGAGTGCAACACATTGTTCCTCAATTTCACGGCACAGTGCGCACCGTCAGCACCACACTCTTGGATTTTACTTCGCGCAGGCAATGCAGGGCCCGTGTATCGTAATGTTTGATTTCAAGTTCCATTGCTTATCACGCGACGCGCCGTGGGGCAGATAGCAGGGATAACGGCCGCGCGGCGGCGAGTGAGTCATCTCCGAGCCGATGATGAAGGGCGAAAAAAGAAGGAAAATTGATATAGTCGGCTAGTAAAAGTGTCCCTATAAGAACCAGTTCACGGTTTTGTCGCGCTCGCTACTTAAAAGTGCTGGCATTGCGTTCCTGTTGCGTGCATCGTGCGAGCTCCTGGTAGCAGACGACATAGCGTTGCGCTCTGGTATAGCAAGCGTAATGTATTTACGCTCGCTATACCGCCTGTCGGCTGAAAGTGAAAAAGAATGAGATTAATAAATCACTTCTGCATTGCGTGAACGCCAGGCGCCATACGTTTATACTTCAGAACTTGGCGTATAGTATTTCATTTATATTTTACATTTATTTAGCAAGCAGAAACATTCTACAATTCCTCGATTAGCGCGTCATATAATGACGTACACTTCAGAGGTGGCACCCTCTCATTTATTGGTCGCGTCCTCCCCTTCTTCCACCATCGGCTTGGGAGTGGCACATTTAGTGACGCAAGCGGCGAAGCGAACGGTTCGTATTCCGAACCGTTATAAGATTCGGCCCCAGATTCGAGTACGCATCGTGTGGTCGGGCGGGCCCGCATGACAACAGTTTCCCGCGTGCACGTCACTCATTGGTCACCGCCGTTCGTGGCTCGCGTTTTTCACCTTTCGCTGCACTCGTTCGCTCGGTTGCGCCGCCGACGCTCGCCGCAGGAACAGGCACCTAAGAACTGCGCTCTCAAAATGCGCTGTTCTGTACGAGAGCGCTGACTTGCGAACCATAGTCGAAGCTGCAGAAATGGCTGAGGGCAGCGCTCATGCGTGAGCGTGCCATCCATTGCTTTGTTAACCAAAGAATTGCTGTATCTATATGTTGCGCGTACAGGTGATGGCTGATGCGGAGATTCTGGCGCGCTACTTGCATTTGTTATCTTAGAGCGCAGCTCTTAGTTTCCCGTTCCTACGGCGAGCGTCGGCGACCCTCACCAACGAGCACAGCGAAAGATGAAGGAGCGCAGCGGGGGATGAAAGACGGTGAGAGCAAAAAGAGCGAGAGGAGGAAGGTACGGCGAAAGCGTGAGAAGAAAAGCGTAATGCCGCGCAAGACGGGCTCTGCGGCGGCGATGGCTACGAGATGGCGCCAGAGTAGCGCGCATTGTCTGTTCACCGACGACGCCACCAATGCCATATACGGAAACAAAGCGCTGCATAGCGGAGGTCTGTCTGCGGCGGCTGCGCTGGATCGCGGCCACGTGTCACCCACGTGCTGCGTCTCGCGATCTCCCGATTAGCGAGGCAGTCGCGCCACACTTCGCTCCCGTTTGCAACGTGCCGCACAACACAGATTGTCCGCGCGAGCCAGTATTTCACGAAATGAAAATTCGTATACAGCTGCGCTCAAATTTCGCATTCAGGAGTATCATAATCGTTGGCGATTCCTTAATTTCTTTTTCACTTTTCGATGCTTCGATATGCGCGGAGGTTGTCATCTCTGGTGCTCTTGAGATTCGGGTTCTATATAAGGCTTCTGCCATGAATACAAATAACATGTTCACAGTAATAAACTTTCGCCGGAAGCTATAGCGTTTGTGTTTGTCTTATCCCTTTTGTGACCACGGTTTCTGTGCGCTAAAGAAGTGTTAATAATTGGAAACGACAGATCAACTAGCTCGCTATGTCACATGGTGACGTGACGTATTGCAATGACGTATTGCGTGACGCCATGGCGAGGTGCTGAATCTTCTGGGTGACGTCGCCAACTCTCGCGTTCTTGCGGCATTTCTCGCTTATCGAGCTTTTTCTATCACGGCGAGAATGGCCGTTTTGTTCTTGCAAAGGCACAGTTTACTAATGCAGTTAAACTTGTTACTGGCTTTTTTTGTCAACACGAATTGTAAGTAGTTTCAAAATACAAGTCGAGACGCCTGTTTTCTTTTTGTTTTTTGTCACGGTGAGTATCCGCACCGACTCAGCGTGACGTCATTGATGTTAAAGCTACTAGAACAATGTGACATTCTTATGTGCTCGTAAAATGGCATTTCTATTGCACAGTGACCGTGAAATTCTACTAGTTAACGTAGCGGCTATGGCGTAGCGCTGATAAGCACGAGGTTGCGGGCTCGATGTCCTGCGGCGGTGGCCGCATTTCGATGGGGTTGAAATGCGAAAACGCCTGTGTACAGTGCATGGGGTACACGTTAAAGAACGCCAAGTGGTCAGCATTTATTCAGAGTGTACGACTATATATTTCGTGCATCATAATCACACCGGTGTTCTGGCTCGTAAAACCTGTTTTTTTATATATATTGTGAATTAATGCTAGTGCATATAGGACGCTTCTTCTGGATAGCTTTGTGCGTGTGTGTGTGTGTGTGTGTGTGTGTGTGTGTGTGTGTGTGTGTGTGCGTGCGTGCGTGCGTGCGTGCGTGCGTGCGTGCGTGCGTGCGTGCGTGCGTGTGTGTGGGGGGGGGGGGATACTCTCTTTATTTATTTCTGGACACACTATGCTGCAGCGGCTATGCAGTTATGTATTTTAACTTTTCATTCCTCAGCAGTTATTATACACAGCAACAACGAAAAATTCCTGTGTAGTGTCACTTTAACTACAGAATTGTGACAGTATTTCTTGGCTACCGGTCAATTCGTCCGGTATACTAGGTGGCCCTCATATTCGAGTTCCTGGTCGAGTCCCGTGGCGTGGTGTTCGAGTGGGTGGACTTCGGCGGCGGCGGCGTAAGCGCGAAGGGCAACGCCAGCGACGACCTCTCCGGGTCGCCGACGTCGTCGCCCGAAGTCGCTGAGGTGACCGTCGGAGGTGCACTGGTGGGCCGCAGCCGGCCGCTCCATCCGGACGGCAGGTTGCTGCTGGGGGCCGTGGTTTCGGGCAACGGGTCACGGCTTTACGCCTGCGACGTCAGGGAACCACTGCCGGCGCCCTTGGAAACCTTCCAGGTGCTCGTCAAGAGACCTGCGGGCACGGAACTGCGCTTGCACTGAGCGGACGCGAACGCGCTGACGGGGAATTTACCTCTCAGCGACTCGGCGGAACTCTCCTTCTTTTTTTGCTTCTTTCTTTTTTGTGCGAATCCTCTTGTAGACAGCGCCTCAACTTCCTTCTCCAAGAACGTTTTATTTGTCTCTTTTTCTTGGCCATCGACAGTCACTTCTTTTTTTCTTCTTTCTTTCTCTTCTTGCCGTTTTGTATGTGACTCGCGTAGACACGAAGACAAAAAAGCCTGTTGCCGGTTTAACGTCGTTAGTATAAGGTAACGGTGCGCAGCGGAATGGAGACAAGACGACGCCCGGAAAACGTTTAGAACACTCTCCGTTCGCTCCTTTATTTGTAACAGAGCTGTTTCAAGTGACGAGCTATAGAGTAGAGTAATTGTGCAAAGTTCCGGTAAGAAAGAAAGACAGTGGTCGGCTCGCCGCGGGGCACTTTTTAACGAAGACCGCTCTTGCAGCTGCCATTTCGCTGTTACGCCGTCGCTTGTTTCGTGGGGATCGTTTCCTCTTACGCATCTCTGTATATACGTTGAAAGTGAGGTTGCTGTAACGACTCTGCGCTGAATGAAAGCGCTCCGACTTACAATCTGGTGTGCGTATGGATGCGACGCATTCAAGGCACGCACACTCACAGAAAGACACCGCATTTAGCTAACACTATTGATAACCGGCCAGAAGCCTGACTTGCGTATTCTTTAATTTCGAATAGCGAATACATTAAGTTTTCTACACTCCTTCCGCGCTGACTAATTTTTTCATCTGTGCTGGACGTGCACTTCCATCCATCTAGTTGGCGATATCACAACTTTTTTAATGTATATTCTGAACTCGCTTGATTACATGTGTTGGGTGGCCAGTGCCAAATGCTATAACTCACTAAGACATCACACGATTGGTCTACTTTAAACCTATCGGGCCGATCACACTTTGGAAACGTGTATCAATTTTCGTCCTTTAGATCTTTTTTCTTACTTTTTCTTTCGTTCTTTTTATTTTTGTGGTTCCCCTGTTTTCTTTGGTCTTGATGTTATAGATTGCTGCAAATGAGATTATTACTCGTGTACATGTATATTTCGTGAAAGCTGCCAAAGGGCGGAAAAACCTGAAAACCTTGATTATACAATATTTGCAAACAGCTTCTGTTCTAAATCACCTGTTCGTTGCAAAGATATGGCAGAGCTGCAACATTGAAGAATTTTCTTACATTTACCTGTTTATGATTACGCCTATAATCTTCCAAAAAATATTTAGCTGTCGCGACCGACGCACGTGCGTTGGTGGAGCGCCATCAAATTTTAATCAGCGCGTCGTCCTTCGCTTTATTTTCTTTTTCTTGCAGTTAAAGGATTACTATACTAGACCCCGTGGCAACGCCTCGGTTATGACTCATATACTGTCTAGGATAACCGCGTCAAATGTGGTCTGCCAAAGTTAACATGGCGTACGGAGCCACAAACTAACTTTCGCGACAGTCGAATGACGTGAGTTGCTTTAGATCAGAAGTGCGGAGTAGTGCGGTTTACGGTATACCGTGCCTCCAGCAAAGCACCCAGTCCGCCGTCGGTCAAGGCGAAGTCTTCAGTCGGGAGATTCGATCGTCCCTCCCCCCTGTCTCTTCCCTTTCTATCGACAGACCGCGAGCCCTTAGCGGACGCGCCTTCGAGCTCGATCAAGGCACCGCGAGCGCAGATCTCCGAGACGTGCTTGGACGCATCCGGCGCTTCGACCGAAGAAGGACGAAGCCATAGCGCGCGCAAAGGAAGCGAGGCGCCCTCATTGGAGTGGGACGACCGCGCGCGCGCGCCGTGGTGTAGGCTACATAAGCGCGCGTGTAGCCCGTGCGACGGCGGCGCCAAGAATTGACATGTGTATGTGGGTCACGGAAAGTGGCATCAGCGCGGCAATTTAGCGCGGACCGCGGCGCCACGGCGCGATCAGGCGCGGCCACCACCAGAAGCTCCCGAGCGCGAGTGTCGCCCCGCTGTGTAGTGCGACGAGCGAGAGGGCATCGCGAAGCCACCACTCCCCTTCCACGTTGGCCTTGCGCTGCGCTCCTCTGCTGCGGCGATAACCGCGAGCGCGAGCCCCCCGACCATCCCGCGCTTCCTGTGAACCGCGCGCGCGTCGTCGAAGGGCGAGCGCCGAACGAAAGCCCGGGTGCATCGGCAGGACGGCCTCGTTGCGGTGACGAACGCGGAACGCCACCAGCCATGGCGCGGCTCCGGAGGAGGACTTCGCCAGCACCGGGACCGCCGGTTCGGACCGCCTGCCTATCGTCGCCGTCCCGTTTCGCCCTGTTCGCGCTGACGCTCTGCGTCGTGGCGTCGTCCCACGGAGTGGCGGCGGCGTTCGGGGCCGTCCGCAAGAGGGGCGAGGACGTGTCGCTCGTCGAGTGGTCGCACGGCACCAACAGCCGCTGGAAGCTGGAGCAGGCGCTGAGCGGCCGCGCGGCGCCGTACGTGGAGGCGGACGTGAGCCAGGCGGACGGCATGGCCGTGATGGCGCACCCGCCCGTGCGCTCGTGGGACCTGAGCCTGCGGGAGTTCCTGCGCATCGTGTGCGGCTCGCCGCGCAACGTGACGCTCAAGCTGGACTTCAAGGCGAGCGAGGTGCTGGAGAGCGCCTTCCTGGACATGGAGAGCGCGCCCCTGGAGGTGCGTTTCAGATTGGGTTTAATCGGGTATAGAGCCGTTTGCGCACGATGCCTCTGCCTTGCATGAGCAGCACGCGATAAAGCAAATGAATGGCTGGCAAGGCGCCGGCGCCTCGTCATCCCTCCCACATATGACACAGCACCCGGCGTAGGAAATTTGGCATAATAATACGTGGCATGACATAATATTGAATGCAAATTGAGTTTCCTAGGATTGCATATGGACACGAGGGAGCGTTTTCATATTTCAGCTGAAACTGGCCGATGCCGTGTTTTATCTGTATAATTAGCGCGGTCGTGAGAGAGCTTTAGGTATGGACTGTCTGCCCGTATCCACCGTACGCTGACATGGCGCGGCTCCATTTTGTCGGAAGGGTAGATTTGCCGTACGGGCAGGTGCATTTCGAATCGCAAATAAGCCACGGTTTTTCGTGTAGAGACATGGTATAACGCGCGCGGCGTGTGTGTGTTTCAAGGTATAGTAGTACGTGCCCGCGTTGATGTCTGTGCCTGTTTCAGCTCATTATCGCTGCAAATGTATAACACAAAAATCACTCGCCACGTGTCTCTCCAAGCTTTTCCTTTCTATATATCTTTTTTTGAATTGATGAACGCAATCGGGATTAAGCTGCAAGAATCGCTATCTCTGCCGCGCGAGAAGAGCTCAGAGAAAGTTACAACTTAGCGGCGCAGCGGCGCAGAGAGCGGAGAAGAGGATAACCGATAAGTTGTAGCGTAACAATGTTATCTCACAGCGTCAGAGCCCACGCAAAGGAGTATCGCCGAAGCACTCCACAGAAGCCATGCACCGAAGCAGCGATCACTCCACTTTCACCATACCGCCAGTCGATGCACAACACGTGGCTTCCACGAGCAGTTCCATTGTTGGGAAAACGATCGTGTCGAGTTGTTTAAGCGAACGTGTATTCAAGCGGAGTGATGCTGCACTGCACTTGCAGATCTGGCAGCACCGCTAATCTCCACGTGTCTAGGTTGTCTTCACGTATGAACTAGTTATGTTGTGTGCCAGATTATTATTTTTTTTCGCACCATGACAATCGAATTGGCTTACTAGTGTTATGCGCCTTTATCGCCCTCCCCCCAACGTCCCCCCCCCCCAAAAAAAAAGAAAGAAGAAATAGTGTACGCTTGCGTTTGTGAAAAGAAAAAACGACTGACTATGAGAATGTATGTGATTTTTGTGTCTGCTTATAATCGTGCGTTAGGGATTTCTCAATCATATTGATCGCGTATATGTATACCTTTAAGAGGAACGACGCAAGTATATGGTTCTATTCTGACCACTTAGATGTTCTTCTTCCCCACTGCTTCTTGTAAATACACTGTTACGGTAATATGCAAAACGAACTTGCACTGCCACTCGCTTACTGTCTTTTAAGGAAGGCTACAACGCACGCGGTGTGAACTACAAAACGAGCGAACGTAACCCGTGGAAAACGAATACGAGCAATTATTTTATGCTTACGGTCACCGACGAGCGGCAGCTTGCTGGCAGGTTTGATGCCACAATTCAGAAAACTAACAACGTTGGAAATAACAGTGCTGCTTGCACTCCGAGCAATGTGTATGGAATATTATAAGATGTGTGTATGAAGCGTAGGGGCTTTGTAGCTATTTTAAATATATTTTGTAGTTTATGAATTTCTACCTTCTGTCTCCTCGTAAGCTCTGTTTGAACGCGGGTGTTGCAGAAAACATTGATTAAATAACGCCCGCTTTACCACTGCATTGTCTCTGTTACTTTTGGTCACAAGCACCATTTTTCACTGTTTTAAGTCATTTGTAGACAGAGTGTAATGTTTCTGTTCCGTTTTAAGTGCATAGAAAAAAATTATTTTGCACCGGCCAAAGGAAGCACCCTTTCAGAAGTCGCCCCTACAGTCTACTTCTCTGCCTCAACATTGTTAAATAATTGGCGCGACCGTCATGAAACTTGCCAAAATATTTTTCCATCACAAAGAAGTAGCACACAGGCAATGAAATCAACTTACACTTATTATTCCGTAATTTGCACTTGCGTCACATTTTCCCTACATCACTACAAGATTTCACTTGGCAATGAATGAGTGACTGAGACAACTAGTGCCGATAAGTTGAGGTGCTTAGTGTTTCAGCATTTCACAACGCTCTGCCAACTACACCTCTAATTGTCATCTGCGTATGACATAGCGTGGAAGCAGGTCGCGTTGGGTGATTACCTGTCGTAACCAGCTAAGGTGCTGTTTAGCATACCCACGCTCTGCTAGGGACGTTGCGAAATATGATGTTATTAGCAGTCCAGCATTTTTCCTCGATGGTAATACCACACGCGAGGTTTACAAATGACGAAGTACCAGCCCGCGGGCTATGACGGACACAACAGCGCAATGATATGGATTAATTTGTCCACGATTAATCTGTCCGTGCTTTCATAGCGAAAACCGTCGTCTTTAAAGAGCATCTACTTGTCTATAATGCACATAGCCTCGTGCTCAACCGCTACAGTAGTGCTTGTTGTGGCCTTCGAAGTATACGTTGTTGGGCCACACATCTCCCCGAAGTCACAGCGATGTGCAAACAGGCAGCATTGCCTCACGCGGCTGTGAGGTGGAAAGCTCTGCGCAAGTTTCCAATAGCTAAGACTGCTTCATAAAGCATCTAACTCCCAACTGCACATTGCCGCATAGGCGTGAGTTTGAATACCGGCAGCCGTGGGCTAAGTTGTGTTTTTCTTCGCTCCATGGCGTGGAAGAAAGCTGAAGAGGTGGCCTGGCGAAGGCATGACAACGTCACCTTAATAAAACGACCAACGCACACTGCAAAATCACCTTAGAGCTATTAAGTGGTCTCGCCAAAAAAGTTAAACTTACCTTAATTCATCAGAAAGCGGAAATCGCGTCCTGAAAGCCAAGGGGCAACTCTGTATCAGGATGAAAGGGCCCATAAGCAGCTGTGGGTGGCTTATATTGTTTTATAAATATTAATGTAAAGAAAATATACGGTTTAGATTTGATATGTCTATAGGCTGATTTACATCGGTAAGCACGTCCCCTGGTCTGTAGAAAGTACACAGACGACCTAACGTCGCTAACAAATCTACCCCATTTAACCTAAATTGTGATTTTAGAATTCCAGACGTGTTGTCTGCGGGGCAATAGCCCGGGAAAATGTAAGGCCATAAGTTCACAAGCTGTCTGGGGACATCCTATCGACTTTACCGTAAATCACCTCTAGACTTTATATCGAACGAATTTTAGAGAGACGAATCTAAAACGAATGCCACTTTCCTTCGCAGAACTTGCGTGACCTCTGGCTGAACGCTGACATCGTCGAAGGACCGGGCGGAAGTCCTGACGTGGATGCCCAGCACTTCTTGCAGCTGTGCACCAGCCGGTTCCCGCAGGCCACCCTGTCGCTCGGCTGGACCACGCGTCCCATGACATCTTACACCTGGGCTCACGTCGAGGCCATGGCCCGACTCCTGGTCTGCGGTCCGTACCGCGTTCCGCACGTCACGTTTCCCGTGCGAGCCTCCATGCTGGCCGCGTCGACAACGCAGCTTCTGTGGCTACTGGACGTCATCCCTGGCTCGACGCTCACTGTCTGGTCTTCGCCGCGCGACCCATGGAGCACGAAAACACTGGTCAAGCTACGGAGCCTTCTCCCGTTGTCGGCCGTGTACTACGACCTGCCGTCCGACCAGAAGCAGGACTTTGACCGCGCTAAGGCCGCCGTCGCGTCCTCCGAACAGCACAACCAGCACGTCGACGATGGTCCGTTACCGGAATGGTCACTGGGCGTCGGCTACTCCTGCCAACACAGGGCACTCGCTGGCAAGCGGGCAGTCGTGTTAGGCGGACCTGGAGCCTGGCTCCTGCTGCCAAAGAAGTGGCACCTCGTGGAAGCCAAGGTGGATCTGACCCGTATAGGAAGCTTATCGCTGGGCTGGGGACCGGACACGGACAAGGTGCAGATCAACGGAGGCTGCTTCTATGTGACGCTGACGAACGGCCCCAACATAACGGTGCAGGTCTGGGCCTCTCCTTGTCTGCCCACTACCTCTTCTTTCGATGAAGCAGACCACGACAAGAAGAGTGACAAGTTGCGCTCGGGAAAGCCTCTGGTGACCCGCATGTGGCCGTCGTCGTCATCACCATCGCCGCAGACGTCATCGCAGACGGCGATGGCGGCTGCGCCTCCAAATTCACTCCTGCTGGAGTCTCCGGGCCCCGCCGTGGTATACGACGTCCGCATTTCATCGTCGGCGACAGCTTCGTGCGCGACGTCATTGACCACATTACTGCTCTTGTGCCTCGTGACTGCTTTGGCTGTCTTCCTGCTCGGCTGATGGTGTGACGCTTGAACATGCGTGTGAGCGGGTCTCCGTCAAATTCAAGTTCACCTTTTTTTTCTGCACGACTACAAATCGAAGCGATATCGGCTCAGCGAACGCGTGCTCTCGTTTTTACAAAGTCATGGAAAGTCAGGAATCTACGCGCTAAATTGTAACTTTTCATGCTGACATGGCTTGACGGCTGGCCGTCGTGTCCTTTGGCGTTGCTGGCGACTACTCTGGAGACCACCGCGGAGGTGTTGCTTGTTACATATCCTCCAGAGGTCAAGACACTTGTCTAGAGTGCACGAGACAGGTTCTTTGGACTGCCGTTACGACGTATAGTGATGATAACTTGTGCGAAACCAACTGGATATGGGCATGCAAGCTAAATTTGCGGGGTGCGCTGTCTTCTCTCTCCATGCTGGTTGCCTCATGCTATGGCGGCTACTTTGGCCGTCAGGATCGCGTTCTATACAAGTGTCATCTTTGTACATGTGGCAAGAGCGTGACGTTACGTAGACTGCTCACAAAAGATTATGTAATACTTTGGAAGCTAGACAGCTCGTAGCTATTATCTCTGGTGTTTCTGTTGTGGGTCGCCAAATTTAGGTAATGTTATTAGCATATGTTATCGCAAATGGCAAGAATCACTGAGCCGCGTTCTAATATGCTTCTGGTAATGGGCAATTGTACCAGGTACTAAATAGCTAATTAAAGTTCAGCGGGACTGCTTTCTTCGTCGCCTAACGTGCGGGCTTGTTACAGCGTACCCGAGCTCTATGTTGCATTCTATGCGCATTGGTGGGCAGTGATAGTGATGCTTAGAAAGCCAGCTTACTTCAGGCCGAGGTAAAATTCTATCAGCTTATAGTGGGCTTGCTGAATGAAAGGCGTGGTCTTGTCAATGCTTCCGTGTATATTCGTTAATCACCACAGATGATATATGGCTTGCGACAAAATGCTTTTTTTTTTAAAACCACTGCCTTCAAACCCCTACCGATACTTAACATTTATCGGTATTGCGCGAGGTCCTGTGTTGTGTGGTAATAAAGAAAAATAAGTGAAGGTAGCGCCGGAGATTTTCTGTTCTTAAGTCTGTAATAAAGTGGTTCTAGCCAGTGCATTTTGTCTTGTCATTTTAATGAACCGATAGTCGGTCAAGATCGCATGCACACACACACGTGCGCATGTGCACACAACGCGTCTGTGCACAGCATGAGTCAGTGCTATCTGTACACGCAAATGAAGACATTAGTAAGGTTGCGCCTGACGTATTGACAAAGCTGCTTAGTTTGTTGGCCGACCCCTATATACGCCACCCACACTTTGCCCTATATGGGCAGTGGTCCGCCTCGTCTTTGTATAGCAAACTGAAATCTCTATAAGCATTTCGTATGACATGCGATTGGTTCTCCATAGAACCATGTGATTCGTTTAGTCACGTTATTGGGGCCATGCAGCCAATTTATAGGAAGTGAAGAAGCTGGGGCCTCGTTTCCGACCAACAATCGGTCTTTTAATTTGATTTGAGTCACGTAAGACTCGCCGCAGTGTCGCACTATTTATGATGTGTGTTCCTTGACGACGCCTACGCCGACAGAGCATCGAGAGCGCAATACACGCGTCACAGAAGGCCTGCGCACATTGAGCTGTGACGTCATGTGGGAAGACCAAGATATCACGGGTGTCGGGAAACGGTGACGCAGCAGATGACACGACGGTCAATGGGTCATCAGTTATTCCAAAATGGATTCTGTCATGAAAGCATCGGCCTTTCTATAAATGACGTCGCGGACAGGACGTGAAGACGCTATCCAGGGACTGCATGCGTGCTCGCGCATAGCCGCCACGTTATGTTTTTTAGACAAGCGTTCCACCGTTTTCCCTGAAAAGCGCAGCGTCACGAAAGCATGACCGCGACAGGTGTCGTCGCTGCTGGTTTATCAGCGCTACATTTGATCTTACGGGCTGCGGACGCAGTCAGTGGCGTTGCACGTCTATTCGTAGCCTTCCTTATTCGTGGAATTAATGTGGCTACCGACATGGGATACCCGAATCTGAAAAAGCTGGGCGAGCTTGGATGCGCCTTGAGCAATGGCACAAAGAAACAGAAAAGCAGAAGTTTATCAGCCGTCGATCCATTGCATAATAAGTTATGTTTTAGAGCGCAGCTCTTTGGCGTCCGTTCCTGGGTTTCGCGTCGTCGTCGGCGTTGTCGTCGGCCTCGTAACCAGCTCCGCCCCCCTTTCATCCCCCCAGCGCTAGCAGCGACCGACTGATACCGCTGGATGCCGCTGACGCCGCTAGAGAGTCAAGATAACGTGACTGCATAGAACACCGTCGCCGCCGTGCAGAAAGAGGAGGAAAGGGTCCCCCCCCCCCCCCCCCTGTTCTTGTGTGGCGGATAGGGTGCTCTTCAGTTGCCGACGCGCCGGTTATTTCACGTAGGCCCCGGCACGTCGACGAATACGTGACCACCTTCCCACGGCTAGACCTGGTTCTTAGCGCTGCGGAAGCGAGGGTATCATATTGTTTGTGTCTGCATCGGCGGCGTTGTCCCTGAAACCAACTCCGCAGCTGGGGTTGACTCACTATCGGCGTCAGCGGCATCAGTCAGTCACTGCTATCTCTTCCCTCCTCCCTTTATCGTGTTGTCCGCTTGCTGCGCGCGCTTCTGCCCCCATCGTTTGCCGCTGGGTGTACACGCCGCCCCCCTCCCCCCTCTTCCTGCGAGTCTCCGGTTGTCAAAGCGCCGGCTCGAACTTAATTCCTTTCTTCGCTCCTCCTCCAATGCAACCCCTGTGCGGTGGCAATCAGAGAGCCAGATCGGTGGCGGCGGATCTGTATATGTGCACCGCCCGAGCCGAAATTGCCGCTGCCGTTCGCCCTGTGCGGTGGCAATCAGAGAGCCAGATCGGTGGCGGCGGATCTGTATATGTGCACCGCCCGAGCCGAAATTGCCGCTGCCGTTCGCCACTGCGAAATTATCTGCCAGTTCTTTCTGAGCCATGAGCGAGACGACCGATGGAAGTCCTCCGTCTGCTGCTGCTGCTGCTGCTGCTAAACGAGCTGCCACAGCAGAGGCCCAGCGCCGTCGCCGTCAGAATCCAGAGGTGCGTGCCGCCGAAGCAGAAGCTTACCGTCGCCGCCGTCGAGATGATCCAGGAGTACGCGTCGCCGAAGCAGAGGCTAAGCGCCGCCGCCGAGAAGACCCTGCCGTTCGCGCCGCCGAAGCGGAGGCTCATCGCCGCCGTCGAGAGCAACCAGCAGTAAGCGAGGCTGAAGCAGAAGCTCATCGCCGCCGCCGAGAAGACCCTGCAGTTCGCGCCGCCGAAGCGGAGGCTCATCGCCGCCGTCGAGACTTATTTGCTGCGCTCAAATTTCGCATTAGGAAGTAACGTAATCGTCGGTAATTTTTTGAGTGGACAACGTCACTTTGTTTTGTTGCCGTTGTTATTGTTTTTATTCATTTCATAGGGCCACATGTTGTTACAGTATACTCTGTGACTTCTTGATTAAAATGTGAGATGCGAGTAGGCACTTGTGTGCGTGCGTGCGTGTGTGCGTGTGCGTGCGTGTGTGTGTGTCAGTACCATAGAAAGCTATCCAACTTAGTGCAGAGTGTATAGCTATGAGCGAGCTACGCCAGCGGAGCGGTTATAGGCATCCTCGCCCTCGATCTGGCGGCGGCGCCTCGAACTCCTCCGTCCCGTGCCATATGGACAATTATACCCGACACGTGACGCATCTGGCAAAGTGGAGCGCCAGTGAGGTTACTCGTGGGCGGAGGCGCCGCTCCGTGGGAGGACAGACTCGCTCGTTCCTGAGCGCGCGAAGGCAGTGCTGCAGCAATGGCTAATTGTTTTACACAGTGCTAGTCTGCGCATGGCGCCAAGCGCACGGGCGTTGCACAGGTCATGACGGCCGTTGTGAAGCCGACCGCGTCGGATTGCGTTTCTGCACGGCCCGGGCTTTGCGAGCCATGTTTGGCCGCGAATGACGCAACCACCCACCTCTCCACTCTCGTACTAGCGACTATAGTGCAGAGTGGAAACTGCCGTGAATGTTTTGTTCGAATGTCGCAGTGTATACGCAAGGACGTGGGTGAGTGCGGACACAATTACAGGGCTCATTCACACCGGCGACACGCATAGATCGCGCGACCACATTGGTCGCAAATAGTCGCTTCTCTCGAAAAGCAACTCTTTTTCGGTCACACGCTCGGCGCTGTTCGATTTTTTCAGTCGCTCGACTGCAGCTATAGAGTGGCTGAACCAATCAGCGGCGCAGTTGGACGACGTCGGAACACGCCGATGGTTATTTTGCGTGGTGATGGTGGCGCTAGCCGAAGCGAAGGGCTCACTCATTTCGATGTGGCAACAGGCAGTCGCGCTTGCCGGTATAGGGAACATCGGCGGCCGCGAGTCGCTCCTCGGTCACCATGGATGGATGGATGTTATGAGCGTCCCTTTTGGAACGGAGCGGTGGGTTGCGCCACCAAGCTCTTGTTATTATGCTGCCTAATGTGCTACCTGGGTTAAAAAAGAAAAAAAAAGGGAAAGAAAACAATATGAACTTCCACAAACAAATTTTCTGACCACCTATTCCGAACTTTGCGTTTGTGCGTCTCCGTTTTCTGTCGTTTCCCTACTTTTCTTCCACCAATCTTCCCCAATCGCCTCTTACTCCTACTTACTCCGTAGGTCGCGCGACCTCTGTCGGTGGCCAGTGCGAATGCTCCCTTCAGCCTGACCGAGGCTGTAGATGTTCACGACAACGGGCTTCCCCAGTGCTCCGCAAAAACCTGAGCTCCTAATTATGGCTTGTAGATTTGTTTTCTCCTTCATCTCGTACATAAACTGCGCGTTAGCATTTCATCGCCTCAAACTGTTTTCTCCTATCTTCATCGTTGTGGAAAAGTCGGCAACAACGTTGACCAGGTAGGACGCTTCGGATAGCTGGTTCTACAAGAGCCGGGCAAACAGCGATGCGAAAGACGTGGAGGAAAGATGTATACGTAAGACACACACCACACAGCGCCTGCGTGTGTCTAACGTCTTCCTTTGATCGACGTGTTTTCTGTGCGGCTCACTGCATTCCTAACGACGGTAAAGGCTGCTAACACACATTTAATGTCATCAAAACAGACAGCCAACCAAGCAACCATATTAGTTTCGGTTGCATGAACGATGCCGCATTTGTAAGGTTAAACTGTCAATAGGGACGCGTCTGTAGCGCGTGGGCCAATTTGTAATGATATATATATATATATATATATATATATATATATATATATATATATATATATATATATATATATATATATATATATATATATATATCGACCGCATAAGCACGCTGCGCACTTCTTTCCGCAGTGGCATTTAACTGTGCTGGCGTCGTTACTCGGCGTCAAATGACGCGCGCCTTGTCGAAAGACATGTTTAGGCGCTGATGACCGTACCTTTAGCCATGAAGGAGATTAACCGTTTCGTGATTATGCCCGAAATGAATGTTTTCTTAAATGACGATGGCAGCTGGGAAAATCAGGTCGCACGAAGAAAAGAAAATCATTAATCTTTTGCAACTGGTCGACTTTGACTTGGCTGGGTTCCGTGAGTCGTGTCCGTAGCATCGGGCATCCGAAGGCCGTGCCACAAAACTGTAGCTACATAAGGCAAACTCAGTTTACTGCATTGGGTACCTATACTTCGAAATTGTCTAAACGTTTGCGAAAATTCGTAGCAGTCGTAGAGCACCAATAGCAGCAATAAATTATTTTAGTTGATGGGGGCCTTTCTGTTTACGCAATGTAGTCGTTACCGCATACCTTCCGGATTCAACATGATAAGCAAAATAACATGTGTATGGGATCTTGAAGGCCATCAACTGGCATCTGTTCGTGGTAATGAAGGCCGGAAATACACGCGAAATCGAAGCGCGACTGGCCGCTCGAGGCAATTCGCGTGTATTCGCGGGATTCTTTCACTTTCGGAAATACACTTTTATGTAGCACGTATCGAACAACAGAAAGCTGTATCGGAAGCTTTTCATGTCGCTCTACAATTTTCTTATTTACACTTCTAATATAATTATAATATTTGAGAAGTTGATTAATTAATTAAGACTAGTTATTTAATTAGGCGGAACGAACAATTTATCTGAGTACCTCCAAGCGAAGGCAAACAACATTACTTTGGTCCTGTCCAGCTACGTGGCATTTGCATATATTTACTGTTTGGCTCAAGTTACATGGGACAACCTGCATAATTGACACAACACTGCCTACCCGTCAAGAGTCCGTGTCTGAGTATGCCCGCTACGTCATTGTCCGCAAGCCGAAGAAGCACGCCAAGTTGCTCAATGAGTGAGTGAGTGAAGAAACTTTTATTGCAGGTCCGGCGAGGACGCGAACTCGTCGCGCACCTGGCTAGTCCCACGTCGGGACCGGCAGGTCTAGCCCACCGGCCCGGTCGCGGGCACGCCGGACAGCCAGGATTTGTTTTTTCTAGAGCGGGGCTACGCAGAAGCGAGTCCCACTCCTCCTTGATGAACTTGGGGTATGTCGACCCGCACTCCCACAGCATGTGCGCTAGAGTGGAGGTCTGCCCGCAGGAGGGGCAGGCGTCGTCGCGATACACGTCCGGGTAAGTCTCGTGAAGAACGGACAGACACGGATGCGTACTGGTCTGCAGAAGCCTAAGCGAAACGGCTTGCGCCCTATTCAGCTTGGGGTGAGGGGGTGGAAAGACCCTTCTAGACATGTAGAAGAATTTAATAATCTCGTTGTGAGTAGCGGGAGCGTCCCTGTGGCCGTAGGAACGAGGGGAGTCGGTGCTTCTTGCAGAGGAAACGCGGTCGGTGAGTTCACGCGCAGCCTCGTGAGCAGATTCATTGAGGTTCGGGGGAGCACCCTCGACCCACCCTACGGGAGCTTCAGACCCTTCGCACTTCAGACCCTTCGCGCTTCAGACCCTTCGCACTTCAGACCCCGGAGTCGCCGAGCAAGCCGCCATCGCCCTCGCCCTGCTAGACGGTCGTGGGTCCGAGATATATAGCGATTCCAAAACGGCAGTTAGGGCTTTTCAGAAGGGTTGCATCGCCAAGCAAGCTGCTCGTCTTCTTAGCAGCTCGAGTGATTGAATGATGCTCTCACGCATCATTCAATCCACTGGTTTCCAGCCAAGTTGCTCACCGTAACATTTGTGCTTCTCAGAACAAGCGGAAAAGCATTTATGACCGTCGTCACCGTGGCGCCGACTATGTTCCAGGGGATCTTGTCCTTCTATGGTCTCCGACCCGACGCGTCGGCCTCTCGCAGAAACCAATGTCTCACCATTATTAGTGCCACACACACACACACACACACATATATATATATATATATATATATATATATGTATATATCTACGCACCACATTCGCACAGATATAATTCGAGCCCGAATGAACGCAGAGAGCCGCCATTGACGACTATAGGAAAAAAAAAATAAGACGAGTGTAACACGAAGGAACAATCAGCACTCCGAGTCATATAGTGGTGGGGGAAAAGCAGAATATCAATGTCAATATAAAATATAATAAAAATAGAGTGTTACCCGAGATCCTGTGCAGAGATGCACGCCAGTGTAAGATCACGCACAGATGCGCTGGCGCTCGCACGGACGTGCATGACGGCAACGGTACAGCCATAGCGCTGTGCTAAAACGCAGAACGTCAACACGGTACCACGACCAGATGGACGCCAACTAGCGGTGGCAGCTGCGTTTGCGCAGATAAGCCCGGGCAGAACCACGTGGCCCTATTTTGCCAGGACATGAGGTCACAGGGCCCCGAAACACAAACACGCGTTTGGTGCGACAGTGAGAGGACGGCTTTCTTGCAAAGCTCTGTCGCGTTGTGGTCGAGCACGTCAAATTCCACAAGAAAATTTCGCAAGTGCGCTTCTGCGCTTATCTATACAGACCAACAACGTGGCAGACCTTAGACTAAACCTAGAGCGATTCCTCGTTCATGTCTGTGTTCCTTTTGTGTGTGCGCAAACGTTTGCAGCACGAGAAGAAGCTAAAAAGACTATAGAAAGGAAATAATTTCAGCTACCAAACCAACCGACGCCTCCCCCTTTCCTGCGAGGTCCATTTGAGCTTCGAATACTGGGAAATAGGCCCTTCATGGTTGACTGACCATGCAAAGCATTCTTCGTTAGTGGCAGCTTCTTTGACACCCTTGTCACAATCGGCCCTCGCCACCGTCTCGCCATACCATTCTCCGCTCTACTTTCCCCAACACTAATTTGCCTAGTGGTGATAGTTCGTCCAACACGGGGTGAGAGCCTATTTCCCATGAGGTCTTTTTCATACTTTTTTTTCGGTATGACACATGATGCTCCCTCCTAGTACCTTTAATTCCTCGGTGAGACGCAATGCTTTAGAGAGACTAATTTTTTTATGTGAGAGAAGCTGCGACGTCGGCCTGAAGAGCTCGTTCTCTGATTTGCTACACTGTGTGTGTGTGGGGGGGGGGGGGGGGGAAGGATAAGTGAAAGAAAAAAGAAAAGAGACAATGTGGACGACGATGATAGTGTACCGTAAACTATGTGGACATGCGATGTGAACCCATGGCCTTGCACATAGCCCTGTGATACAGTACATGCTAGAGTATAAAAGTGAGGCCTGTATATGTCAACAATTGTGAAGAGTGCTTCAACTATCCTTCTAGCGGGACCACATTGGTCAGATTAGGTATGTAGAGGATTGTCTACAGAATTTGTGTAATATTGTGTAATATCCGTGGTGGTATACCGAATGAAACGCGAGGTGATTTCGCACAGTGGTAATTGCAGAAAGAAATATACATAATCACGTTATGTTAATGCAAATATGGTATTTTCAACACCTGGGACTATCACCGCCATTAAGTAAGTTCGCTAATTTTCACCCTTCGACTCCAAAGCCCGAGCTGAGACTATCTTTATCGTATACCGTCCAGGACGCATGTTAGTTTTCTTCATTTCGCTCTAAACGAGCGGCCCTCTTCATGCTCAGTTCAGCGAACACATTTATAGTTGGAATCTTCTCGTTATTCTGTGATTTTGTTTGAGCGTTTTCCGGCAATCATATTTATTGCTTGCATACGTTTTGAGGAAAATCTTCTTTCTTTAAAACAAGCTTTCTTTCTAATGCTTTTGTTTTACATAAAATATAAATGAGGAAAACAAAAAATATTTTTTCGAGTCAGAACCAGCGAAAGCTCGATGCAATAACAATGAAACTGTATTTTTTTTTCACTCTCTTTACACTATGGGAGAGGGGAAGCTGACTAAATCTTGGAATCGAATGGTTAACGTGCACCTAGAGACATAAATTCCGAAGCTCTTTCTTATATTCCGCATGTATAGAAATGTGGCTGCCCTGGCCAGGGATCGAACCCATGACCTCGTGCGCAGCAGCAGAGTGTCATAGTTATCGAGCTGTGGCGATGATTGCAGAGAGATGAAGGATGTAGGCTCACACTTTAGCAAAACATTGCAATAGGGAAGTAAAGTTGGATGAAACACTTATCTGCGTCAAGGCGCACGTATTCTAGTCAAGACACTAACGAAGATGGATGCACTCGACGGTACGCATAGCCTTACTTGTGCTGCAGAAAAGCTGAGGAGCCCGCCTTGAGTGTGACAAAAGGTACGATGTACGCGTATACGTGGTTAAGAGATTCCGCATTTTTCTGTCGCTTTTTTTTTTTTTTTTGGTCTCGTTTCAGCTTAGTTAACCCAACTTCAACAAAGTGGCTTCCGTCGTGAGGACATGTGTTGCACTTCGGGAGGGTAAGTTTTGCAAGGACACTTGACAAGACGCCATCAACGGGGGCTTCTTGTTATCCGATTGTTGGTGCGTGACTGATCATTGCGTACGTCGTAGAAATACCGGAGCAAATCGAGCCAAGAAGGGAGATGGCATATGGCTCTTCGGAGCAGTTTCTTTTTTTAAAGTCATCTTGTAATCTCCGTATTTACAGTGGCTATAAGTACAATACATTTCGCATTCTCTCTTAGCTTTATTGATGTTTACCGATTGCGTAAAGGGCGGGAAGGATTGGGCGTCACTTAGAGACGATGGATATGACTATCGACTATGATTTTTGTTTGCTACCTATTCATGCGTTCGTTCGGTCTTCATGCGGCCCCGATCATTCCTTTGTAGTATGACTGCCCTCATTCCTTGTTTGAGGGCACCGATGGTCGCCGCGCGCAAGCGCCTAGTCACGTGGTATACTTTGTTGTTGCGATAGCAAATATACGTACGCTCGAGGCGCGTTGGCGCCGTCGCCGTTGTCGTGCTGTCACGAGATCGACGCGCACGTGAGAAGGGCTGGATCTCCAGTGGCGCGCAGTGGCTTTGGAAGCAAAACTGACGAAGCCAAGTATCGAAGTGCCATCACGCGCCGCTCAATCATCTCTGTGTGCCCGTACCATCCCGTAGCGGATACACTGGTTTGAGGGGGAAGGATAGCGACCGTCCGATCGTTCCAATGGGCGCCGACGAAAGCGGACGGTTTCCCGTCGGTGTCATCTGGCGCACTGTTGAGGTGCGACGCCGGTTGCGCCGCTGGCGTTGATCATTGCGCCATGCATATATTGACACGCGCTGTACCTGCTTGTATAGGACGCTGTTTCTTCTGCAGCGCAGCACAACACCACCCGAGGAGCCTGAGTGCAACGCTAAAGGAAAACTACCGAAGGACCCTGCTATCGCTTTCGATGCTTCGGTCGAAACGGCAAGTTACACCAAATCTAGCGAGTTTTGTCAGCGGTCAGGAAAAAATTAAAAGCACCGCAGCTATCTCCGTGGGAGGGGGGGGAGAGAGAGATATTGGGCATTTTTGAATGGGGCTCTAAGAGCTCTCCATTGAAGATTTTGCACTTAAAGGAATTCGTTAAAGGTTGGTTAATTAATGATTGTTAAGTAACGATCCAAGCTTGACGTAAGAAATACTTTGAGTCACTGAAGAGGACAGTGGTTTTGTTCTCGTAGCGCACGCATGGATTTTTTTTAAGGCTTGGCACAGGTTAGGTGAAACACTTTGTTTTATTTGAAGCATTTGGAAACACTTGGAAGCTCCTGTTTATTCTTTTTCTTTCGTTTGCTTTACTGTACGCGCTTGCGCGCACGTGTGCACATACATACATACATACATACATACATACATACATACATACATACATACATACATACATACATACATACATACATACATACATACATACATACATACATACATACATACGCAGGCACGCAAATACGATATGAATACAAGCACGCACAGCTTTTGTTGGTATAAATGTGCGTCGCGAAAGTGAACCGAGCGCCGCTGCCACCACAGAGGTCCCTACAGCATCGACGTAGTATATGTAATAGTTTCGAGACGCCCCATCCCGCACGCCTTGCATAGGCATACGAGACACCTGATGAACCAACCACTCCGTCACCCTGAGAGATATACTCGGCGGCAGTGCTGCGCCGGTGACAGGCGCGGCGCGCCGTTGCGTGATATTACGAGAATCACGAGGACGAAATTGGGAGAGGCGCGCGGTCACGAATTAAGACCCCGTTTCGACACCCGCCCAGCGCCGTCCTTCGTCTCGAAATAAAACTCTCGGGCCGACGACGCCCGTGGCAACCGCGACTCCCGAGGGCGGCGCGAAACGCGAACGGCAGGCGCAGCAGCTGTGCAGCGGCAGCGAGAAGAAGGTGCACGGGATAGGCCGCAACGCGGGAGACTTGAGGCTTCCGTGCAGCTTTCCGGCATCGCGTACAAGCGGAAGCCATACCTACGGAGATTCCAAGCGTGATTCGGGGCGGAAAAAATAAATGTACATAAGCGCCCGAAATGGAATCGACAAGCCGATGCATGTCTGGTGTCTGAGCCTGGCCGATGCATGTCTGAGCCTGGTGCGATGTAACTGCGGAAATATTTGAATGCGCGCCAAATGGGTTGCGCATTCAGAGAGGAAACTACCCCACCGTATTCATCAAAAGGCAGCGATTGCCTCCCCCGCATTCGTGCGCGGGTGGGTTTTCCCACTGAATGCGCGTGTGCGTAGCTTTTCCTTACATGCGTTCCCGTCAAAATAACTACCACGGCAGGTACTTGTGTAAGTAGTTCAGCTCAGGATAGAGCACCATCCATTCCAAAGGGACATATCATTCAATCTATCACGCAGTATTGAAAGTTCGAAAGGCTGCGGCTGCAGGTCACTTAACAATAGCATAGTATACAAGGTGCATCAATTCGATCATGACCGCCGTATAACGGACATCGCACCGCTTGAATGATATCGAAAGCCATGGCACTCACGACACCGGAGAGAGAGAGAAACAACTTTATTGATCCATAATGAAATGGAGCGCGTCAAGCGCCTGATGGGGTGGCTCCCTCTTCCCGGGTTCCATATGCTTCCAGGGCCGCCTGGCCCCTGTGGATCAGTCGGAGTTGGTCTTCCAGGGCGGGGCTGGATATCATGATCTCCCATCGCTCGTAAAGGGTGGGGATAGTAGGGGGGTTAGTTGTGGGTGTAGGTGGGGGATGGTTTTTGGAGAAATTGCGCTCTCCTATGACGTGCCGGAGGGTGCCTATATAGTGCATTGCAGTGAGGAGATGTGTTCTCGTATCTTTATCGGTATATATATATTCTGTTCTGGAGGCAGGGGTAGGGAAGGGATCCTGCTTGGATTTGCCTGTATATCGTTTGTTCGGCTGTGGTTAAGCAGTGGTGGGAGTGCGGGAATGTCTACTTACCGTCCCTGTAATACTTGACTATATCTGTGTATCTAGTGATGGGTTGCCATCCCCTAGCCTCCTCCGTAGCACTCGGGCCTGTTGATGAGCATATTCGTTGCCCTCAAGTGAGGAGTGGGCCGGGGCCAATCTAGTTCGATTGTTTGTTTAGGAGGCGTAGCTTTTCCGAGGATCTTTAGCGCCGCAAGGGACACCCAGCCAGATCTGTAGTTCTCGTACACAGCTTGTGAGTCCGTGACGATCTTGCTGACCTTAGGTTGAAGGAGTGCGAGGGCTATCGCTGCTTCTCCTGCTTCCTCCGAAGACGGAGTATTGATTGATGCGCAGGTGACCAGCTTGTACAGCCCGGTGACTGCGACCGTTGGCCTCATGGAGCGTTTGGGCAGAGAGGCGTCTGTATATAGGACAGTGTCGTCTTCCTCCAGGGTCCTGGAGATGACTCTTGCCCGGGCGTCGCGTCGTGCAGCGTGCCTTGTGGGGTTCATGTTGCGCGGTAGTGGTTTGCATTCCAGCTTCCCAGTCCACTTTTCGGATAATTGGCCGTGGCGGGTGTAGTGGGATTCTTGCCATCAGATATTGCGGAGGACGCTTCTGCCCACCTTCGTCTGGCTAAGGCTGACCCTTTGATTGGATAGGTGGGCTTCTACGAGCTCGGCTATTGTGTTGTGGACTGCCATTTGAAGTAATTTTGTTGTGGATGAATTTGTGGGAGTACCCAGGGCCTGCTCCGTTGTACGACGTCCTTCTTCAGGAGTTGCATGTACGGCGCTGCGTAGACGATTCGTGAGATAACAAAGGGCTGAACGAGGCGCAAGGTGTCCGATTCCTTCAGACCCCTCCACCTGTTGGCCACTCGTGCGATCATGTTCAAGACCTGGTACGACGTGAGCTTGATTTTTCTTATCATTGTCATTGCCTTATCAACGCCGTTATCATGGCGTTGACACCGGAAGTGCATACTTCGCAGCTGGAGATGGAAGGGGTAGCAAAGCGATACAACAAATAACCATCCTTGCTTTCCCCCGTATTAGGACCTCAGTCAACAACACTTAGACTAGCTAGGTGGTGTTGTCTTAGTGGACGCTCCATGCCCAATGATGAATAATAAACACACGTTGAAACTCCACAACCACTAATCACAGACTGCGTTAAGCAGCTTCCGCGTCACGCACACTTTAGCATGACCTAGCAATCCCAATCATGTGGTAGATAGTCCTAATGCTTACAGAAGGGTTGCTCAAGCATAGTCTTCCTTTCAACGTCACCCCTATCGGTAACTGTAGTCACTTAACGTGCCTTACAGGCTGGCTCTACCTGTATACACCGAATGACTATTGAACTGGCACATCTTGGTCGCGTGCACAGCGCGTGGTACGTTACTATAACTAGAGAATTACAGCTACTGAGTGTCATCACGTCTTCACAGAAACGGCTGTTGTGTTACTTAAAGCGAATGTCATCAACAAAGGTTTCAGAGACAGACCACTGTGTTCGGAAGACGCACACTACCCTCCTGCTTTAAAGTTGGAAGGAATCAGCTAGGGAACGGAAAGCGAGACGAGGGGGGAACCGAGCTAACAACTAACGTTTCCCGTCATAAGGCACCTTCGCAGATTCGCAGAACGCGTGCACAAGCTGCAGCGCGGCGAAACAGCATTCATTACAAGCTAAAGGCACGGCCCCGTAATGGGACCGACGAAAGCCATATTGTTGACACTGCGGCCCTACCACCACTCAACGTGCCATCGCACTCGTTCTGCAGGGCATCAACAAGGCAAACCAGAGGCGCACTTCTCGCAGGACCGCCGCCACCAATTTATCTCCCGTGAAAGAGCCCATTGCGCAATCTAATAGGGCCTTGCACCCTCGCCTATTAGATTACACCGTTGCGCAATGACGTCACCACGCGCCCGAAGGGGTGTGAGCACGAAGCGCGAGCACGCGCGCACATGCCCTGCGTCTAGAAGGCGCGCATATGCATGAAGAGCCCAGGCGACCATTAAAGGCACATCCTCAACTCCTCGACACGCGCGCGTGCGCACCCTTCGTGGTCCGGCCATCCTGCGGAGAGGGCTCGGTGGCGAGGCGTAAACACGCGCCACAGGAAGGAGCAGGAGGAAGGGGAGGAGGGTTGAGGAACATGCAGATCGAGCGGCCGCGAATTGCTAAGATTGCCCCATCCTCCTCTGAGAAACTGTTGCGCGGCCTCCGCTAGCCTTCGGCGCAATTGAGGAGGTAAATGAGAAGGAGAACGGCAGCCACGTCGGCCAGGCGAGCGAGCTCTCGATGGGAAGCTCCGAGCGTATAGTACGTACGTACAACGACCACTCTTCCTCTCTCTCTCTATCTCTCGCTCTCTCTCTCTCTCGGCGCACTCCTCTTGCAAACGCGCGCGCGTGCGACGTTGCTCAGAACGAAGAGCCCGACGCGCGGCAGTGGAACAAGCCTTCGAAGCCGACAACGACGCAACGTCGACGCAACAACGACGACCGCGCAGAAGTCACCCTCCTCCTCCTCCTCCTCCTCCTCCTCGTCTCCCCTCTCCGCTGAGCCGCCCACGGTTCTGGCGGGACGCCACCCGAACAGCAGAGCGTAGATGGGGGTCCTGCCTCTCACGGCAATGTTTACGCGCGGCAACCAGCTGAGCGGCAGCGGCGCGGGGATTTAAAATAACCGCCCGTCCCCTTTCGCTGCGCTTGCCACCGACGAAGACGACGCGTCAAGAGGGGGGGAGTCGACGCTTTTTCTCGAATCGGGACGACGAACGTATAGAGGCAGACAGCTGGTCTAGCAAGAGCGCCTGGCACTTAATCCTGCGTCCTTGGCCCACACCAGCCGACCGACTAGAGGGGGTCTCGTGGCGTCTGCGCGGACGAGGCCTGGGGCCCGCCGGACGAGGATCGCGTTCTTAGGCTGCTGCTTCGCGAAGGACCGAGGAAGACATGGCGCCAACCAGTGCGGCGGTGTCAGTGGCGACGGCCACTGCTTCCAGTCCTCGCGGGATCATGTGCCGCCGTCTTGCAACGCTCCTGTTCACTCTGTCCCTGCTCGCGGTGTTGGCCTGTGCGCCCTCGGACGCTGCGGCTGCCGCCTATCCCCAGCACGAGGATCCGCACCAGACGCAGGCGTCCAAGTTCGTACGCTGGTCCCGCGCGACCAACACGCGTGAGCGGCTGACTGCGGCGCTGAGCGGCGACCAGCCGGTGTTCCTGGAGGCCGACGTGGTGCTCGACGGCACCATCCCCGTGCTCGAGCCGCCGCGGGGGCGCCTGTGGGACGTGACACTGAACGAGCTCCTCTACCAGGCCACCGAGAAGCCCAAGCGGGTGACGCTCAAGCTCAACATGAGGAGTACCGAGGTGCTGCCCCAGGCATTCGGAGTGCTCATGGTGGCCTTGACCGAGGTCAGCGTGCTTCCCTTTACCCCTAAATAGGGACCTCTTGATTGCCAGGGATGCACTTTTCTTTCTTGTTTTCAAGTACAGTGTTCTCACTTACTCGATAGATATTATGTATGCACGATGTGGTTCAAATTATTGTTTATTTTGCTAAGGTTTGAATGTTAAGACATTACCATAGAGGAAGGCTAAAAGATGTTGCGCGGAGTGTTCACTTCCTCACGGGAATCTTAAGGGGAACCTTACTAAGTTCTGCTCAATGCGCACGGATACTCACCCATCAGTCTAATTGAGCGGCTGTGCTAACACGCAATACTTTTGGCGGACCTCTGTATATTTTATGATGTGATGCAGCATTGTTATATATATCTATGGCTTGCAAGCTTTTGCACATGGCAAAAACTTAATACCCAACTAACGCAAGTTGTGACTATCTCGGCTTTCGAGTTTTCTTCATTGTAAGCGGCCGGCGCGCCGATATCATCAGCTCGCAGTAACAACAACGGTCAGACTATTTTGTAACCTTACTAAAACGACCGTGATGGCAAGTGTTTTCAAGACTGTGTGTAAAAGTGCAAGTTTCCTTGGCAAAAGCTCAGCAGTGAATGACGCTCATGCCAAGGATAGCGAGGAACAGGGCCTCGGCTATAGCGCAGTAATCTTGGCAGGATTAGAAGGACAAATTCTCGGCATCAAGGGACGGTGCGCACTGTGGGGACTCGCGTATACCGGCGACCCAACAGTCATCGTCTTCAACCGCTTAACCAAATGGGTTTGGCAGAAATCATCAAGCTAGACGTTTAAGGGAACGCTGGCATACATTTCTACTTCTAGGATTTCCACTGAACATATGTTCCAGCGCTTCGGTCTGTCGATTAATTCGCTGCCATGTAGCCATACCACTCAAATTCAGTTAAACTCTCTTGGCATAGTGCGAACGTATGCTGAATAGTGGTGACGGGTTCGAACCCCCAGACCAGGCCGACGTATTCAACTGCGAAGCCCCCGAATAGTCGTAGGTCAGTGTCCGTAAACTTAAGTTTACCAGGGCGCGTAAACCCGGGCGCCAGCCTTCCAATTCGCGTTCGCCCGATGTTTCCATTTGGACACATCTGTACACTACGCCATAAAATGCCATACCATATCATCGTAATGGCAACCGATGCGCTGACTCGTACCACGGGGAAGAGACCTTCAGTTTAGGTGGAAACATAGTGTTAATCAGTTCAGCACTCATTTCAATCTTATTTTGGAGAAACGCTTTCTTCTCTCAAATTTCAGTTATTTTCAGCCGGAACCGTCGTTCCAAGAGCGCGGAATAAAACATACCATCTCTGTTCCTATTTCCTGAAATCTCGCATTAGTGCCTGAAGAAACACGAGTAGCTTCATTTTATTTTATTGTTTATTTTTCTTGCATTTCGTTTTATTTTTTATTTATTTTTTCTTGCGCTGTAGCTCCGAACGAGTGCCGAGTGCGCCGTCTTGACAAACTTGGCGGAAACAAAAAACAGGATTGTCGAGTCTCCTACCGCGCACTTTGAGCCGATGTATTCCGCACAAAAGGTGCCACAGTTCTTTTTTTTTTTTCCACACTTACCATGGTGACCATTCGAAAATTCCAGCTGTATACCAGCTGTGACACTCAATATCCCAATAGCCTCAGAAACCATTTCACCTGGAAACATTCATCGGCTGTGCAATAGTGCTCGACACGATTCACAATTCACCACATTAGTATAGAGCACGTCGCACGCGAACATCTCGAGGCACAGGAAACTTCGCCGTTTGAACAGTTTGATTCCTTATGCTCAAGTTTAAAGTATTGCCATAAGCTTCTCAAGTAGTTGCAACATACGTCACGAGTCTGAACCGGGCTAGTTAGACTGCTTCTGGAGGCCAGCGTGATCGTAGCGAGAGACGCTAAAGAACTGGCTTTCATACATTCCCGCGTACCTCGTAAAGGCGACGACCGTTCCGAAGAGTATTCGGCTGAACCAAGCCACGCGTATAAGAGTCCGCTCTACTTCTCGCACCTCAGCCGCGACCCAGCCGCTAAACAGGAGCCGCCAAGGGCACGGACAATTGGCAGGTATTTAAGACTACACGCGGCCCGAGGCAGAACGGAACGGTCGCGCTGTCGCCAGGGCAACTGGGTTAAAGGTTCGTTGAAGACGCGCTCGCGCCCTGGAGACACAGCCGTAGCACAGGCCGTAGCCGATCGAGGCCACGGTGAAGAGCAGCCCCCACGCCGTGCTTATTTCTCTTTTTACTGCCGCCCCCTTTTTCGGCGCATGTGGCCCCCAAGAGAGAGCGCCCGCTCGCGCGCGATGTTTCAAAACTTCGCCGCGCGCGCTGCGTCCCCCGCGCGCCTTGTCGTCATCGCCGCCGTATACGGCATAAGTGGGCGAGTCACCACCGCAATGGGCCTTCTTGCCTCTCCAATTGCCATCAAAGGGGCAGCCGTGTCGGGCAATTAGCCACGCTGTTCTTCGCCTCTCCTTCACTCTACCGCTCTCTGCACAACCTCCTTAGGTTCGACTGCATAACCTCTCCCCTTTACGCCGTACTCTCGCCACAAGGGCTCTTCTACACTAATTACTCGCGCCTGCTTGGCTGTTGCGTTTACCCCTTGTCCGTTGTGAGGCTGCAGGAAGGGGGCGGGCTTGCGCGAAAGACCACTGTGCATGTGTGTTGGGCGAGGCCATGATGCCGACGGTGATCATCTTCTTTCCTGCCGTGGCTATGGCTACGCGCGCTCTGAGCGCCCGCTCTCTTCTTCGAGAGAGCGTCCTGCGATGCCGCCACCCTCGTGACTCACAATAACAAGCGCCGCGCCGTCTCAACCGAACGGCGTGTTTGCAAACGCGAAGCTCGAAGCGCACGCCGACTGTTGCGACTACGACGGCCGGTGGCTCTGTGTCGTCAGTGTCGGCGGGCGCGGACGTTTGAAAAGCAGCCCGCGCCGTCCGTGCCGGAAGGCGGGAAAGCCGATACGCTAGCTTCGCCGCTGTCTCGCAGCGACACGCCTGCCAGCGTTAGATGGCTGGTAGGGGGAGGTCTGGCGCGAGCGACTGTGTAGCGCATTAACACGTGCTCTACAATCGCGCTCCCTTCAGTTGGGGCTCTGACACGGATTTGCTGCTCGTTCGCGCCACCGTCCATGTGTTCTGATTCGGAGATACCGCGCTGGCAAGCCGAATCCCGTTTGCAGTGGCGGGAAAAAAGAGCGCGGTCGTAAAAGATTGGAACTCGTGTACAGTTTCCTGCATGCTGACACTCGGAGAACTAAAAGAGCTAATCAGCTGCCGCATAAGGAAGTTTTGGCGGTCGACGATCTAGCTTTAAGATGGTGGATATTGATGTGACAAAGACGCAGGTGTTGATGATACCATTGCTGTGATGCTGGTTCGTTTAACTGTAAATTGGTTCTTTTATAGAACCGTGATACTGAGAGATGTATGATAGTTTATATACAGACATGCCAATGACTTCGACACGATAGAACCGTCATAGTGAGGGATATGATAGTTTAGACAGACATGCCAATGACTTCGACACGATGTGCAGTGGTACGACAGAGGCAGATTCTCGATCTAATGGGTTCTGGGGACGTTTGCTTGGTCATCCGCCTAGTAGGCTGCTCCAGATGGCAAGGATGAACATGACATGCTACATACGTAGCATACACACGCACACAACATGCACAAGCAACAAGCACAAACACACAACGGTAGCGGGCAACGATAGTGCCTTGCTGACACTTGGAGGGTTACACATTCAATAGACATGTTCCCAACAAACTGGAAAAAAGGTATAGTTCTGGCCCCTCCCTTAGTACATTTTTCATTGCGACGCCAGGATGGAATTCCATATTTCTGGTGGGCGTTCTGTCGCAACGCTGTGATGCTTATTACGCTCCTAAATCATTTTTCTTTTTTGACAGCTACTCCTGATTGCTTGAACGCTGGGAGGTGTTTGTCAAGCGCGAACAACACACTAGAATTCCTTAGGAAGAAAAAGAAAAAAGAAAGAAAGGCAAAGTTAATGCGTCCGATTACACAATGTGCGTGGCTCGCTTTGGAAACCAGCCAGATCAAGAGCCGTGATCTTTCATGGTTCGAGCAGCGCTATTGCATCAAACGGAGCACGCCACTGAGTGCTGTATCTCTGCGCTTGAGGCTTGGCCCAAGTCCAGCCACAGCAGGCAGACAAATTGTTCTTCGGCCGTCAATTCGTGCTCACTCGCAAGGATACAAGCAAGTATGCGAACTGTTATAAAGTGCTCGACGGCTACACATTGTGCCGGAAATAGTGCATCAGGCGAGGGGCCTTTAGGAGTTCCACAGATGCGTGGTTATCGCCGGACGCCGCCTGCTTGCGCCCTATATAACGTATGCATTGTAGAGTGAAGCCACTTACCTCTCCCCACCCCTTTTTATTTCAGTACATCAAAGGCGACCCGCTCTGCGGACTCTGAATCAATTCTGTGCAGCGGTAAGGATCGTGGCAGTGAATGAAGTGAAGGCGCAAATGCATACGTGATGCGGCTTCCTTTAACTCTTCGGTGCACGCCTACACGGTATATAAGCTGACGAACTTCGAAGCAGACAAGTGGCAAACGTCTCAAGGACGCAATGTCGCACGAAGCACGCCGGAAGGGCGCAAGGTGTAGAACGCAAGTGTAGAACCCCAGAACTGCGTAGCAGCCACAGCTGTAGTCTTCACTTTCGGTGAACGGAATTATTGATGCACGGCAATGAGGGATCGCTCAAAGCTATCAAGTGGTTCCGGTACGAGTATCGGTCTGCGAGCCTTGATGTAGTCAGGCAGAGCGCTATTGAATAAACTGTGTCTGAAGTTGCGCTTTTTCATTTACTATACTTCTTTCCCTGTGGTTTGTCGCAATTCGCGTTGTAATGTCTTTGTCAGTCATCATCGCGAACTTGGTCGTTATCGCGAGGGGCATATGGATGCATCGCGTGGGCCATATGGATGGCAGACGGTCTACGACTGCGTTATAGGTGCCAGCGTACGTAATCGTAGAAAAGCAGAGCTTTCATGTACGTCACGGAATCCTTAACTCTTCACTAGAGACAGCATCACTGTAGCAAATCAACTGATAGATCCCTGCAAGCGTAATGGGGAGGATGTGGGTTCGGTTCCCACCGGCGGCTAGTTGTATTTTCGTCCACTTTCATTTCCATTTTCCTTATTATGTCTACATATAAATTAAAAAAAAAGTTAATTCCCTCCCACGTTTTCCTTGGCTTCATTGCAGCTGGCTTCATGCGTTTGTTTTGTAACCAACAAGAAATCGAGCTTCTTGGTTTCGCTTACTCACAGCAGGGCATTTTGGTCACTGCCACGGTGCCGACTTTTCTTTCTTTTCCTTGGAGGCGCGCCCATATGTTCGTAGCTGTACCGCTGCCGTCACAGAGCCCTAGACAAAAATTATTTCCGCCACGAATATTCCTAAATTTCGTACAGGCAATTGCGTCATCCGTAAGGGCACAGTCGCCCCCGAAGTTCCCGCTAAGTTGCGCTTTCGTTTCGCTACAAAGGTCACGGGGGCTCTCCAGATGTGCGGGGGAGCATGTACAGTTCCGCCCAGAGGATCGAGAAGTCGCGCGTAAATGAGGCGACAATTCAATGAGTCGGGAGACGTGGAGCCAGCGTAGGTGTTCACTGGCAGCAGGAAATGCAAACCTGAAGAGAAAAAAAAAGAGCAATCAAAAGCCCACACAGGAAGCGAGAGACATAGCCCCGCCTCTTAAAATCCCTGCAGCGCTGTGGGATATGATGCATCTGCTTTTCCAAATGCGGAAACAGAAGAGCACGTTGAACCTGTAGTAGCGTGTCTCCTACATGTTCGGAACTTCATCCTGTAACGTCTCCTTCAATGGAGAAAAAAATTAATCACAGATGAGATCAGGTACGTTTTTCGGCGTTGCAGCTTGGGTCTGTGTCACGATATACACAAACCATCGTATTGGGGATGACCGGCTCTTGAGCATCTATGTCGCATAATTCAATCGGCGAGGTTAGGCTGTAGGATAACTCGCTCCTTTGCCAAGCTAATACTCAGTCAACACATATCGCATTTGCACTCTATGCCTTGGCGGGCATTACATGTGGTATTTTTTCGTTTATTAAAATAAAGGTGTGGATTTTGTTTTCTGCTTGTAGGCTAAATGAAAGGAAGATAGCTGAAGAATTAAAGAAGAAGCACTTGGCATTATGCACAATTGAAGATGGAGGCAGAACCCAAAGTCTCTGCACTCTCCTTTATTACATATACTCGTTGGCCCAGTATTCCTCCTTCCATCCAATTGGTGGCCTATCCTCCGTCGTGCGTTCATGCCAGTTTCACTGTACTGTGCTCTGCCAGTTCCCCTGCAGTGGCATCTGCCCTTTCCTATCTCCCAGTATATGCCAGAATACCGTCTAACTACGGCGGCAGTTGTTGGAGGCCCCATTAGGCAACGAACGCCTGATAAGCGTTTGGATGAAGCTTCTCTGAAAGATTTTTTTACTTCGACAGCACTGCATTAACACGATCCATCTCAGCCGATCGCTTATAGTTGTTGCTGTTGTTGAAGTGTTTATTGAAATGTATACGTTATACGCTCCCAAAGTGTTCCACGGGGCGCCCCGTAGGATTCAGTTGGGCAGAGTGGGGGAGGGGTGGGATGGTGAGAATGACACGTGTGGCCGGGGATTCCCGTCATACTTGGCTTCAGACTCCGTAGTGCTGCACGCAATTGTAGACTGTGACGCTGTTTGTAGACGAACAGCCCAATGCGCTCGCTACACGCATCACCCGTTTTGCTACGCGCCCTTCTGGCCACGGTCCCGTTCTTGCCGGAAGAGGCGCCGCGCGCGTTCATCTTCTCAGAGCCAGTAGGGCGCGGGCTTTGTTTACATTCCGTCTGTGGGAGAGAGCCTTGTGTTCCTTTTCGCGGAAAAGCGTCGTGGCGCCCCCCTTCTCTCCGCAGCCGCCGTCGGGTTGTGCATGCCGCGAGGAAGTCTGTCTCTAGGTTCAATGCCCCGGCTCCGTTGAATAACAGCCGAGGAGCAAGGGCCATGGTGCCGTGGCAATGACTTGTGCATGTGGGCGTGAAGGAGCCCGCGTGGAACACGCCCCGAGTTGCGGGCGCTGCGGCGGATGTGATTTCGAACTTGTCAGCGTTCCGTGGGCCACACGCGTGGCGGTGGCGATGAATGGAGACGCGCAGTTGTCGCATATTGACAGCCGGGACGCGTGATCAGTGACGCAGGAAGAAGGGGAAGAGGCGCTGACGCTGTCGGAGACACATCAATTGGGATGTACTGAAGAAGAGCAGGTAGCCTAAACATGTTGCACCAAAGTGTCGCAGCTTGTCGGAGACGCAGTCGCAGTCCATGTGGAGTCCACAGGTGTGTCTGCGCCTACGCCGTCGTTGAGCAGGGCAGAGGCGGACAATGAGTCTTAAGTGTATGCGCGAAGCCCTTCCTCCCCTCCCCTGTCCTCCCTGTCTAGTGTTTTGAAGTTCCTTCACTGTACCAAAAATAGAAGGAACTACCATAACACGGCTTGACGTAGAGAGTGTGATTTATGCCAACATGGGAAAACGCAGCCAAATGTAGCATTGGATCGACGCAAAATAAGGGCAAAGGATATTTTGGAGAGCCCTTTACCAATATTAACGTTGGACTTGACTTTACGGTGGATCATTCACTATGCTGGGGATGATAACATGAGGAGTCACGAACACGTCGGCCATAGAAGAAGGCGGCAGTTATGCATACATTGTAGGTGCTTGTCAAACGCCTTGCAGTGCCACTTTCTTTGTTGTTCATTCACCACGTGTTGCTACCCCTATCATCACCGTAGCCTTCTTCGCTGCCACTGAACCGGCTGACTATAGCTCGTAAATCCTCAGGATTTAACATAGCTGATAACTAATCATAGTGTTTTTTTCTCCATCATGTTCACCTCTTCCTTCTCTCAATGAGTGGAAGCGGCTACAATGATCTTCCGTCAGATTGACAGCAAATCACCAACAAATCGCGGACGCATAGCCGACCTTGAAATATGTTTCCGCTGCATGCTTACTGGAAAAATTACGGCTGCCCTAAAGTTTTTCAAGACTTCTTCTTTCAGTTATTTCTCATCATATTATGCACGACATAAGATGAAACGCAGCTCCAAAGTGGATTTGCCTAAAATCTTGCGAGTGATGTGCAGGGTTCGTTTACTGATCAGCCAATTTAGCATTATGTTCTTAACCATTCAATGTTTACAAACTTTCCAGGCAGGTCAAGATTTTGAGCATCGAGATGTACGCTACGGGCCATGCTTGGAACACGAAATTACTGGCCAAGGGTAATTAATGTACGCCTTTCATGTAGTTTGTTGGACAGAAAAGTGATCTGAATTGGCGTATCTGGTGGTAATCTTTCAAAGAGGGCTCAATTTCATGGCCTTGATGAGATCGAAACAAATTAATTGTTCGGTTTTACGTGTCCAAACAACGATGTGAAGAACTCTTACCGTGCACCTGAACGAGTGTTTTTTTTTTTTTCTGCATTTCGCCCCCATCGAAATTTGACCGCCGCAGCCAGGATCAAGCCCGCCAGCTCGAATTCAGCAGTGCAAAGCCATGGCCTACGCTTTCATATGCTATAATATCTGCAATCAGAGCTCAAATACAAATTAGGTGCTCGGACTTCGGCCCACATTACACTTGGAAAGTCGAGACGCCCCCAGGGCGTTGAAGAACATTCATTTCTAAGATACTTATCAATTGTGAGAGTAATCTGAGTGTCTTCCCACGAAATGCTCTTGTTATTTTCTACAAGTGGGACACCTCCATACAGCAAGGAATGCGATGGCAATAACTCTGCAAACAAGGCCATCGTAAAATTTAGTCATTACGCCAATTAACAAGCGCTTGACACGGTTTCAAACACAGCTGCTGAAATGTGATCGCGCTTCAGACCATCCTGAAAAGGTGCCTCTTTTTTATTCACGACATATTGCACAACGTGCGAAATGTGGCTCCAAACGCAGCTCAAGCTTCTAAATTATTTGCAATGTGAGTGGAATTCACTGGCAGGAACGCGAAAGAGCCGCTGCAACGGCCGCTTAGGTGCGGTGCGTCGATCTGTTCTTGGCCCGCAGTCCTTTTTCAACTTCGAACTGCCGCTCGTCGGTGCGCTGCAGAAACGCTTGTCTTTCCAGGTAGCCGTCCTTGCCTCTGTTGTGGTTCCGCAGGTCTTCCGCAATGCTCTCGCTCTGCTTGAAGCTATCCCAGTCGAGCTTCGATTCGTCCAGCGTGCTAATCTTTCGCTTCTTGTTAATTAGTCGATCTAAGACACTTACGACTCCGCCCGGCTTCTTGCTGACAGGTACAGTTGCCTTCGCATCTTCTTCCTGTTTTTCGAGCGAGCGCGTTTCTTTCGAGCCTGCTGCCTCCTCCTTGTCGACCTCGACGACTTCCCCCGCAAAATCCAGCAGCTGAGTAATCTTAACCTTTTTCTCGGGAACAGAGTACACTTGTGAAGTGGCGGCGGAAGTAGACGCTTCGCCGGGATCGGCAACGGCCGCCCGTTTCTTGGGTACGCTGTCCACGTCTCGCAAGAAGTCGGACCAGAGAAGGTCGGCTTTCGCTTCGTCCTTTTTGGCAGCGAGATGGCCCTCATCCTGTTCCTTCGCGTCGTCTTTAGCGCTCGCCACGTTATGAACACTTTCCTGTGCTGGGCCTTCTTTTCCGTCGCAGAGGATGCCCCCTTTGCCTTTCAGACGCGGCGTTACGATGCCCTTCCGCAGCGTCCGGCCAGTCGTCGCGCCAAGTCGCTCTTCAACGTCACTCCCAGTCTCCGTGTCACAGTCGGATGCGTCGCTCTCTTCAGTCGATGGAACGTAGTCGTCATCGTCGCTTTCCGAGTTATCGGCGTTTCCGATGAGGTCCAATGTCGACATGTTGTTCGCAACGTCGAGAGAAAAAAAAGGAATGGCAGCTACCGTTACCGAAGGTGTTACGTCCTTCTCTTTTAGATGCGCGTTTTGGCAACGTGTCAACTGCTTTCGACATTGGGGATTGCCTAGACCTGCGTCTAAAAGAAGAAACAGACGACGCCGGTCGTACGAGCAACGCGTGAAACAAATTCGCCGGGATAGCAATCGGGAGCGACAACGGCGACAACAACCAGGCCGCAGTCACGTAAACGGAGAAAATGCGTAAAAGAAGTACAACAAACTATGGATCAGGGCTCATCAAAAGCATAAAAACAAGAAGAGACAATAACTGATGGAACTTCGAGCCTTCATACAATATTTGATTGGCCTATGTTGCATGCGAAGGCAGTGCAGGCATTACTCAACTGGCGCCACAGCGCAGGTTTTTCAGTGATCGGTCGCTTCTTTCGGCCTATCTGAGAAAAAAAAAACACTAGGCCTAGGATAGCCTTTGATGTCTTTAATATTGGTTGGGAATATTCATTTAACCACAGAAAACGTTAAACTAAAACCGCAAACAAATCTCTCTCCACAACACACCGTGAAAAAAAAAAAAAAAACTGACCACGTGGTAGACCCCCCACTATTTACATTGGCTTGCCCATCGGGGATGATATTTATAAGGTCAAGGCACAGTTACAAACTTTGAACCCAGAAAAATACAGGGGTGCACTAGTGCGTGCGCGGGAGCAGCGTTTCATGGAAGAACAGCCTTGCAGTAGGGCCCTTGGTGATGAACGCCGACACGCGCTGTCGAAACAAATACTAGATATAGAGTATGGTGGAATCATTGTTAATGAGCCTACTCTAATAACTAAAGCGTTTTTCGAGCATTATCAAAAACTATTTCGAGACCATAAGCCATTGGATACAGATGCTGCCAAAAAAATTGTATCGTTGCTGCCCCAGTTAAATCAGGATGATTACAATTATACAAATGAAAACACTGATATTAATGAGGTAACTGCATGCATCGATTCGTTAGCGAAGGGCAAGACGCCCGGCCCCGATGGCCTTACTGCCGAATTTTATCAGTGTTTTCGTTCCCTCTTATCACCGTTGTTACTTCAGGTGTACCGTGAGGCCTTGGAAGTAGGGTACCTAACCGCCATAATGTACGAAGGACACACCGTCCTTACAGCCAAAAGCGATGATGAGACTAAATTGCAAAACGTTGACGGATATCGGCCTATCTCCTTATGCAATGTTGATTATAAATTTTTGCTAAGGTATTAGCTAACCGTTTGCAAGTTGTAATAAGATCTGTGGTCGGTGATCATCAAACATGTGGCATCAGGGGCCGGTCCATTCAGACGAACATTCATGTTGCGAGATCGGCGCTAGAGTGTGTAGCTGAGGGGTTTGGACAGGTGGCAATGGTACAGCTAGATCTGGCTAAGGCGTTCGACAGGGTAAATCACTCATTCCTGTTTACTGTACTAGAGCATATAAATATCGGGTCCCTGCTCCTTACAGGTGTCAGGATATGTTATGCTAATGGTTCAACGAGGCTGATAGTGAATGGCTCTCTCTCCGATTCGATTAGGTTGCATCATCAGTACGACAAGGATGCCCTTTGTCACCGCTCCTGTTCTGCTTGTATTTAGAACCACTTTGTACGAGCATTCTTAAAGAACAAGATTTCCAAGGGTTTAAATTACTGACTAATGAGGTTCGGGTTCTTGCGTATGCAGACGAAGTGGCCTTTTTTTGTACAGATAAAGAGAGCGTGAAAACTGCTCTTGCAATTACAGAAGAATTTTGTGCGGCTTCTGGTGCAAGCGTTAACATTGAAAAAAGTTCAGGTTTTTGGTTTGGATTATGGGCCACAATGTCATCACATTACGCAGGCATTCAATGGAAAGAAGATCTGCGTTATTTAGGTGTGCTTCTCTCACAGTATAGAAATAGCAACGCTCATTGGTCGGGAGAAGTTGGCAAAATTGAACGTAAAGTGAATTCATGGCGAGGGCGGAATTTGTCAATTTTCTTTCGTGCTGAAGTGTGTAACGTTTTCTTAGCTTCCCGTCTGATGTATGTGCTGCAAGTACTGCACTGCTCACGACGTCGCCTTCAGGCACTGCATCGCGTATTTGCAACATTTATTTGGAGTTCCAGTTGTGAATCGATGCGGCGCGACAATCTGTTCCTCCCTCTTGAACGTGGTGGTCTAAGATTAGTCCACCTCTTCATCAGGCAAATTGTTTCACGCCTGTTTTTCTTTCGAGACAATGACCATCCATTCTTGCGTGAAGTGTTGCAACTCCGTTCAGTTCATTATATTCCGAATATAGTAGCGTCATCATATGCCAAAGATGTCCCACAGGCTCTTTGGGGCTTTCTTAAGGAGGTTGTTGACACATTTCTTTTCTTGAAAGTTAGATTCAGCCTGGAGTACGTGTTCACTGCGAGTCGAAAAGCAATTTCTGCGGCACTGGTGGACTCTATTTTCCCAGATCCTTTGTATCGTGCACCTTATTTAAGCAGACCTTATCAGAATGTACTTAAGCGCGTCCGAAAAATGTGTGTACCACCTGGAGTAAAAACATTTTTCTTTAAATTACATTCGGAAACACTCCCAGTTAAAACTTGGTTGAATTCGAGGGGTTGCTTTGTGCCGTGGTCAACAAACTGTCGGCTCTGCCCACGTGCCGAAACTATAGATCACTGCTTCATAGACTGTAGGGACGCTGTATTCTTTTGGGACATTTTCCAACAGACGCTTAAAGAGGACATTGACATGACTCCATATACAATTAGGTTTCTACCGTTTAAGGTTACGGGTGGTCCTCTCTATGAAATGTTCATAGTACTTGGTTTACATAGCCTATGGAGAAGTAGACTGTGTGACCGCCATGCCGAAAGCCCGCGATCTACAAAGTCCTTCTTTCACGAAAGTGCTGCTTATGTAAGAAGTGTCTACGCTGCGCAGGAACCTCCGCCAGACTGGATGCACTTGTTGGATGCATGTGTGTGTTTGCCTGAGTTTTAAGTGTGTAGTTGTGTCCACTTTGTAATACACCTTCAGTTTTCTTTTCCATGTAATAAAGAAAAAAAATCGGGGGTGTAGCTCAGATGGTAGAGCGCTCGCTTAGCATGCGAGAGGTACGGGGATCGATACCCCGCACCTCCACACTTTTTTTTTAAAGCTTTTTTTTTTATGTGACCAGAGTCAAAAAAAATTTTTTTTTTGTGGCATCACTGTCAAAGTTGACAGGTCAATGAAGGCTTTTGCAAGTCAACTTATGCGCGAACTGCGCGAGGACGGACAAGAAAGGAAACAAACTTACAGAGGGCGGGGTGTGTGCACGGAGGCAGGAAAGTGCTGCTGTAGCGCTGATCTTTACTCAATGATTATGCAAATTGACGCACAGACTTGCGAAGAGTTCTTTGTGCATTATAATTCGCGGGAACAAATTAGCAGAAATTGTTTTACATCTGTGGCCCGTTCGTATATGACGTTATGAACACCTCATCATTCTTTACGACCAGGCTTGTAAACGTTATAGATTTAAAAAAAGATATGTGACCGACTATGAAAATAACTGAGAAATTATTCAAATGCAATCGATTACTTTTGCGCTACTACCCTTCTATCCCTTATTAACATTTAATAAATACATTAAGTAGAACCAGGTATCCTGTTGATTAGTGAGTACTATATGCAGCCCTTCACGTTATCTTCACTTACAATTTACTTTTCAAAACTTTAGTTGGTCATCTTCCCTCTCTTTTTTTCTTTTGTTTTTCTTTTTCTTTCTCTTTTGGATAGGCAACCGCAGTGACATTGAAAACTCGCTCGATGTGCGCACTGAAGAGAAGGGCTGTGTTGTAACCTACAAACGCCTTGCGCCTAAGATGCTCGGGTCTGGGTTCTCCGCGAAACGCTTTGTTGTTGCACGATTTTGCAGAATACGCTCCCGGTAGGGCCAACGAAGGGCAGACAAAAATCGTCCACAGGTGATTTTCTGGTATCAATGTCCCCGATAAATAACCGTGCCTATACTCAGTCGCAATCGAAAGCCCGCGGAGCTGTGCTATCGAGACACAACAACGCCGGTTCAAATCGTCAGCCAACGTCTGGCGGAGCGTCAAGCTGATGAAACAAGTGTTTTTCACTTGTCTGAACACGCGCATCTGCGAGGCTGCGGCGAGGTGCTCGTAACTCCGTCGCTTGCTGCTAAAGCTCGTCTCTTCAATAAAGTGATTTCCCTATAGGAGCGTTGACTGGGCCCTCCCCGCCAATCACGTATACACTTTCGCACACCTCTTTGTGTAGTTGCTTCCGTTGCTCTTGTAGCAATTGCTGCGATTAGGTGGACGTCTCATTTTCCCTTTGTTAGCACTAACCAGCGTCGCCCTTCTGTGTCAAGCAGTCTAGTTCAAAGTTGAAATGTCCCTATTATAAAAGGCGTAGCTCGGGCGTGCACGGGGCCTCTGCAAGCACGGGGGCGTACTACACGCGCGACCACGTCGGGCCGGCGGTCAGCAAAAGGAACAAGAGAGATGCGCCCACGATGTGTGCATTGTCTCGAAGCACGCTGTCTCTGAAATCTTGGCCCGTTGAAGCGAGTTAATCGAAATGCTGTGAGCTCTAATGTCTGCTGAAATCGACCTTTGACAGCACCCGCTCGGTACAGATTCATGTAAGCAAAGCAAAGTATACGATCTCGCTGCCAGTAAACTGGTTTTGTCACGTTCAGAGCGCTCGCGCATCAAGCAGGCGCCATGATGCGTGTACTCCTCTCCGTCTTTCCGCTGTTGGCGCTGCGCTTGGGTTTAAGGCAATCTTGAGGGAAAGGCGGAGGATCTTCCCACTGAATTATTAGAGAGAAGATGGCGGGGTACACATATCATCAACCACGCTCTTGTCGTAGACCACTCATCTTCGCTTTCCTCACCCTTCATTTCAAAGCTTAAGTCAGTTTGTCGGGGCAAAAATGAAAAAAAGTAATTGAAAGAATAAATAGAAGAACGGCTCTTCCTACCATTGTAACCTTCCAGCCCGATGAGAACTATACAGCTTCCGGCATCTTTTATGGCGGGTTGGCGGGATCGATGAAACTCGCCATTATTACACTCGCGATTATGTCAGTCTAGTTTTGTATACAGTAATATAGAAGTATAATTCTATATAACATATAGTATAGAAAGCAGCGGAATTGCGCGTCTCACCGTAGGCACTGTAGGCCTTGCACGGCGCACGTAATCAACCTGAACGCTTTCTTTTCGTCTCCTTCTCTTTCGTTCCTCCATACTCTTGCAACGTAACAGTGCAACGTAACCAAATGAACGAAGTCTATTAAACTTCATTGCCATTCACCTCTGCTATCGCGACGTCTGTTTCTCGCGTGCTCTTTTTAGTGTGAATGGCGTGGAGAGTATTTAAGCGGCATCGTGCTTCCTCTTTCCCGTGTTTTGCAGAACCTGCTCGACCTGTGGATTCACGCTGACGTTCTCGCCGGTTCGGCGGGAAAGCCGCCCGTGGAGGCGAACTCGTTCATGCGCCAGAGCTCGCCGTTCCATCCTTTCGCCATCATCTCCCTCGGTTGGAACACCAAATCCAAAGGCGCCTATTCCTGGGGCCAGGTATGCAGTTTTTGCTTGAATGCCTATTTCCCTGCTTTCCTGTTTCCAAGACAGGTTCCTCTTGTAGTTGCGATGTTTTCTGTCTTTATACTTTCTTTGGCTACTTCGCCAAGTATTAACGGTTAGTTTTACACGCTCTGTGTGCAGAGGTATTAAATGTGGCATCTATAGTCTTATAGCACTGGACGTTGATCATCAGATTGTTGCCAGTGAGCGCACCTACGCTCTGCCAAATCAAGCAATAAGTCGTGACATAAAAAATGTACAAATAACGTCAGTCATAGATATATCTAAAGCGCGCACTCGTCTGAATCAAATCGCTCATAATATGTAAGGACGCTCTGAATTCCTTTAATTTCTTATATTTGACCTACCCCGTTACTGGACCACATGTTATGGGTATACGGCAATTCTTGACCAATCCTTTAAATATGTACGAGCCACTGTGGCACAAAAAGGTACAGAAATCTTAAGGGTATACAGACTGTCGTACTTCCGTGTGCGTACACCTCTTCTCGCCATTCATCCCTCACTCAACATCGTACATCGTCTTCGTGTTCGTGGCATCGCTCCACGGATGACTCACGTCCGCCTGGTTTGATGCTGGTGTTTCGGCATCACTTGAGAAAGGTGTACAGCATAAGCATTACAGGACACTAAAGTTGTCGCCTGCGTAGCGCATAAACAAATACATTGCACCACATTACACGCTGCATATTGGAAGAAAATCGCATTTAATTGTATAGCATCTATTTAACCACTTCCCGAAAATCATTTTACTTCATGCAGATTCCAATATGTGTCACCAAAATTTTATAGGCTTAATCCCCGTAGGAAATTTCGGATTTTGTGTAGCATCTATATAACGTACCCATGAGCACCTCCAGCACAGGCTGAGACTATAGGTGTTGCCTTTAGGTGACAGTCATATGCATCGCATCCAACGCACGAAGTGGCACCGGACCATCATATGTATAATGTGCCTGAGACAGTGGAGCACACACACGCTTTCATCCAATCTAGCGTTTATTACAGCACACAATGACGGAGGCAAGAGGAACACTGGCTAGGAAGGAAAGCGACAGCTGAAGAAAGGAAACAGTGTCCACGTTAGTGTGGGTTGTACATAACTGCAAGAATGAACGTACACATACTAGTGAAATTGATCAGTCTGTTTAATGTTATTGAATGCATACTTGTTGCCCCCCGTATGACTGTGAACGGCAGGCATTGACGGTTATTGACGGCAGGTATTAGCGCCAACTAACAGACCGTTAAGTGAAAAGATATTACTAGGCCCTTGGCCGAACATAATATTAACGAAGCGAGCCACGAATACTCTCGGAATCTTTCGTTAACGCAAGCTCAGATCGAAGGCTGTGAACGGGCCCCTCGGACACGTACATGTACATAGTCACATCCTACTGTCTATCCGTACCCTCACTCCTCATATCCCTCTTTCAATGAGATTAGCATTCGTACGACACTCCACGCACTTTCCGGTATCTATCTAGGTCCGGATCTAACCATTTTCCTATCACGCCGACTTGGGCCGCTGGGCACGTCCCGTTCTCCACTGAATCACTTCGATTTTTGACAGCATCTTGGTCACTGGATGTGTCACTGGGTGCATATGTGCCGCTCTTCAGCGAAGGGAAACGCCAGAGAGGAGCCTGCAGCTGCAGCACACGCCTCACACACGAGGCGATTTGCTGGTGGGCAATTGCGGTGTGCCGCTAAATTGCTCCATTGCTAATCGCATTAACGTCGACAGTCATCCTGAGATTGTTTTTGCCGGAATTTTTTCTCATCTTTTCTTTTCCTCGGAGCACAATGGCCGGCTAGAGCTGGTCCTGTTACCGACATCTCTGCTTTTCCTCTAGTAGAATCTCTTCTGTCTCTCTTGGATTTGGATTTCTTAGTATCCACCAAGTAGATTCACTCGATAAAAAAAAGCACGAAATTAACGCACTGGGACTCGTAAGCTACTTGTTCTGTTAATTTGATACTGCTGTCTGTGTGCATATACATATGTGCGTGGATGCTTTTGACTGGCTAAAGACGGATCGGAATCCGAGTTACACCGCTGTGGTCTTTGTTTTCTTCTTTAAGAACGCCCCATTTCCCCGTTGCTTCCTGGGCCTCCTTTTCCGTTGGCTTTTCTGGACATTACTCAAAATAATGTTTTTTGATTTCCCTTATTGTTTTCATTTATATGAAGAGCCAACAGTTTATAAACAATTTGACCCCGTCAAACGCAGGTGGAATCCATGGCACGGCTAGTGAGCTGCGGCCACCCCTACCTCACGCGCGTCGCCTTCAAGGTCCGGTCGTCCATGGTGGAAGCGTCCTTGGCGCAGCTCTCGTGGCTGCTCGATGTGATGCCCAACGTTACGCTCGTCGTCTGGTCTGCGGACGGAGAGGCACCGAACGCCAGCGTTCTGCACACTCTCCGTAAGGCCCGGCCATCGGCGCGCATCGTCTACGACCTGCCTCAAGAGCACCAGCTCGAGAACCTTCTGGAAGAGGCCGTTCCCCAAGAGGGCGTTGAAGGCGCCAAACAAGAGAGCCTCGACATTGGCTGGAACGTGGAGGAAAGCAATACGGGAAGCTGCCGAAAGGCGTCCCTACTCGGACGCAATGCTGTCGTGCTTGGCGATAACGGCGTCTCGATGGTGTTCCCTGATTCGTGGGCTAATTTCGAGGCCAAGTTGGATCTGACGAAACCTCGCTCCTTGGCTGTGAGGATAGGCGACGAAAAGATCGACCTCGAGGGCTCCTGTTTCCAGCTGGTCCTGAACAGGTGAGAGGATCATGAGTTTGTCAGCCGTTGTGTCTCGGGCTTAGCGATTCGGAACAACGACGAAGTTCAGACACATGTCCCAAGAAGTATATGCTCCAATATACGAAGAGCTTTAGCGAGCCTGTATATACATATTGTCCAGCCTATGGAATACCGGAACACTTTTTCAGGGGATGGAAGCAACGGCGCTGGTAAAAGTATCTTGCGGCGCTTTTTTCAACCACAAAATGTCAGAAGTTATCTTGTGCTGTCCTCGTCGAAGGAGCGGGGGGGGGGAGGGCTTTATACATTAACGATTGTGTTACTGCCGACGCTTCTACGCCGTCACGAAGTAACCTGTGGCGCCTCATTGCAATAGTAGTTTTATGCGCTAAGGTTCAACTCACGTGCTGGCGCCAACTCAACTCACATAATCGTTACATGATGGCGCCAGAAGCGCTGCTGCTCACGGCTACCCCTCCGGTATCACGGTATTTCGCAAATAGTAATGCAGTGTAGCATTCGTGTAATATATAATTTGTACTGGAAACTAGTCCAATCGACCAAATATATTTTGTTTGGCCTTTATCGCTTATCTGGTAAGGCATGAACGTCTTAGTCCCTCGTGCAAGCATTGTTCATGACCTCATGTAGTGCTTGGCGACACATGCTTCGCGACAGATCAAAAGATGCAGACATGTGTAACGCTTGCGCATTGCCTCCTCTTCAACAGGAGCGGCCAGGAGGTGACCAGCCGCGCCTGGCCGACGACATGCAAGAACCACGGCTCGTCGTCTTCTTCGTCGAAGAAGCCGACTGCTCCAGCCATGGTCAAACAGTGGACGTACGGCGAGCCGGCGGCGCTGAAGCTGCAACCGTCTCCAGGAGCAGTCGTGTACGCTGTCAAGCTCCAAGACCCACCGGAGGACCCTGCGGCTGCGGCATCGGCACTGGTCCCCACGTTGCTCCTTCTGTTCTTCGGAATCCTGGCCGTGAAAGTTCCAGAGCTTTGAGCGGTGCTTTCTTGAACTGACCAACGCGGTGGAATACCAGTCATACTGGTGGCGGGGGAAGTGCACACAGCGAAGCAAACAGCGTAGGACAACACTACTAAAGCCGCTAAACAGATGGTAAACTCGCCGTCTACAGCGCGTTGATGGAGGGGCTTTGAACGCTAGGAGCGACGGAAGGGTCGGAATTCGTGCTCGTTAACTTGGGGACTTAGGGGCGTAATGACAAGGGGAAGGTGCGAAGTTGGGGAAGCATCTGCCTAGGTTTCCTGGGACAGAAACGAGGCACTTGTCCACCACTGCGCGACAACCCACCTGTATTGGCAGTCCGAAACCCACCTGTATTGGCCATCCAGAAAAGTAAAGTTCGGGCGGTAGGTGTAAAAGCCCAACAGGGCTCTAAACAGCTTTCAGATAACTAGAGTGGCTAGTATGGGATTACAAAAATCTAAAGAATTCGACTTTAAGGAGTGGTCGTGGAGTCAGTATGGTGTCGCTGCTTCACTAATAATTGTCTTTACCAGAATCAGAACCCAAAGGAAAGTCAATGAAAATTAAAATAAGTCTAGCGATTACAAGAATACCACCCTGTTACCGTTTTCATCACTTCCGTTCCGGCACATTTCTCATATCTCAGTTCACTCCCCTATACGTATATACGGTATGTATATTGCATCTAGCCTGAATACAAATATTCCGCAATTTCAAGCGAATAGTGTATTGCTCCTAAAACAACATGATATTTCCTCAAGCAACAAATGATTGTACAATCTTTCATAACAAGCTTCACACGAAGGATAGTCAACCTGAAATCACGCGGCTCATCTGACACTTATGACGTCGCAATTGGCTTGTTTCACCTCTTTTGCTCATAGATCATTGGTCATTTCTCGCAAGAAGCCACTACACTTACACAGCCGGTCTAGGAAGTCTGTTGTGTACTAAAGTAATGCTAAAAATCTAGCGGAAGACGGAGAGGCACGAGACGTCTAGATTTATTCATGGACATCTGTGACGTCACATAAGACGTTTTAATCGGTTTACGCCTATAATATAACGCGTCCATACGCTCCACGCCTTCGGCCATGTTAGTTAACTTAGGGCCCAGCTTTCATAACAGGATGTTCCTTGTTTACCTGTTTAATAGGTTTTATTCTATAGCGCTTAGGAAGTCACAAAAATCATTACGTGTGATTCTTGTAAGCGGCTACAAAAAGTAAAACAGTAAATTTTTCTTGCGATTTCTGTATTGTAGGAACGGGATTGAGCAATAAATAAAAAAAAAAAGAAAGCATTACCCACTGCACCCAGCTAGGTCATACAATACGCCAGAGTTCGAAGTGTGGGCCAATGGTTAGCAAGTCAAAAGCGTTCTCCCCAGGTACCGAAAATCGTTGTTCGGTCTTTTCCCTTTTGTGCCTGACTTGCGGCGTGCAAACTTGTCTTGCGCTGTTTGCTTCACTGTTCAGTGGTGTTATTTTGGGGCTGTACATAGCACATGTGACACTCGCAAGCTCTGTTGTCTTTTTCTGCGCTGTAGAAGTCGCTTTGCTCCGTTGATTGCGTTAACGAGAGTAGTTTTGAAAGCACTCCGGCCTTTTATTTAGGCAGAAAGAGAGATATTTTGCCACATTTGCATAAACCGAAACGTGACATCGACACATGACCACAATTTAAAGCCGTTTCAGACAATCAACTAGCGTATGCAAATACAGTTATGTTCCCCGCATAGAGATGTCACTTATAAAGAAATAAAAAGAAATATCATTAAGTCTAGGCAGTCGGCGGTCACTGTTTGTGCAGTGTACCCTTCGTCATACTGCGCTGGTGTTTGTAACGTTTTCTTTTTCCTTCTTTTTTTTTTTATTCATGCGACAAGCTTGACTTTATACAAAACAGCATCACGACTTTACATGATGTTAAGCGTACGCACTCTGCATTCATTACATTTCATTCGGCTACCATAAGTCACGTTCAAGTATTACTATTGTATCACTCTCGGCCAAAGCCTGCAGTCGCACTAAATATGAGACCATTCGTTCTTCGATCGAGCAGTTACACAAGGAGTTATTTGTTGATTGCAGGAACAACGTGTCTCGAGCGTATAGACTATGCAGTGGTTTCTCAGGGCAAAACCCATTCCTCTTTAAATCGCCGCTGGATGCTTTGACCAAGACAGACAATGCACGTTGTGACTTATTTTAACTGTGCCTTCAGTAAACTCAGTTTTACGTTTGCTTGGGCTAGCTTAAAGGAATCAGCAGACGATTCTACATGACTTTTAGCAATCTCGCAAAATACGCAAGCAAAACTTAGCCGCACAGATAATTTTGAATTTTTTTTTTTCTGCTTGATGAAAAAGAACACATCGCGGGCAAGTTTACCTGCTTGTATTTTTCTCGTTGCCAGCCCTATAAACAGCTTGTTGTGGCAACAAGAAACTAAACGTGATGCAAGTGGCACACGCAGGCTAACATTAGTGCCTGTGCATAATTGAACTATGCAAATATTGTGATAATTAGCTTACCCAGAACACACACTGCTGTTGTTACCTTTCGTTGATGTTTGCGGTAGTCGTATCGCGCGGGGTCAATGAAGTATAGGCTCAACAAGAAGACTTAAATTATGCATATTTCTGCTGCATGCTTTCGCTGTCTAGACTCTAGAGAAAGATAATTGTTACTAGCATTGTAATTTTTTTTAAATCCTTGACTGCTTGACATAGGCTCCGTAAAATCTGCTTCATTCTTTTCTCGTGTATATTGAGCAGATGACACATTTTGGGGATACGTTCGCTGTTTTGATCACGACGTTAAGTACAATGAATGAACAACAAAAATATCTTCTGGTTAGCATTTGCGGAACGTGTGCAATGCGTTTTTGTCCTTTGTCGTCGTTCTATGAGATTCTCAGCAATCAATGACCTCATCATTGCCAGGTATGCCACAGGCAAACGTGTTTCAGGCAGAAACACGATCTTGAATTCAAATTGTTGGCAGCTTGAGTCCATAAAGCACGATATGAACAAGCAGTCTTAGTCAACAGCGAAAGATTTCTTCGGATGCCTTCTCCGTACGTGTGTTGTGCGGTTGCGTTTAAGATCGGGTGCCATAGTCAATCACTGAGCACTGCGGTATTCGGTTGTATCATTGAAAAGCCATTTAAAAACACGATGATTCGTATTCGACCTCGGGCAAATGCTCACAACAATAATTCTGCTTTTCTTACTCTGCCTTTTGTACATAGTTGTACGTGTTCGCATTTAACGAAATAAAAGTGTGTTTTTCGTTGTAACAACAATTATTTGTCTACATTTCCTCGCATGCTTGGTGATGCGCGAAATTCTTCTGTGAGCAAACTACGGGTGCGATTGTTAAAGTGATGATCTGCAGTTTCAGGCTAGTACATCTCTGCTACCTGACTCAACGGCACCGACAGAGAAATGATGCACTCCCTTAGATGAACACGCCGAGCGCCGCTCATTTTCCATAACGGTGGTGAGAATACAGACGGTAAGCAAGAAATGCCATGGTACATATAGATTTCGCTGCATGCATTCGCAGAGCTGCTCGTAAGAAGAAAGACAGACCCATGAGTTCAGGGTATGTAGCATGCAGACTCATGAGTGATGGTGTCCGAGTGTGCATTTGGAAGGCAACGGGTAAAGTTTGATTTGTCCCATGGCTGGAACGCTTACCCTTAAATGGTTGAAGGGGATCGTACAGCATTTTATTAAGCGCTTCAATTAGGCTTCGCTTCACATAGATTCTAGTATGTGCACTGGATGTGCATAAAGCCTTTTACAGCCTTAAGGATAACTGTACGTGTTAGCCATCGGTTTATGAGCCAGACAACCAAGTGCGTAATCATGCCACCTTCGCCCACATCTTAAGAAATAGGAAAAGCCAAAATGACAGAATTCCCCTATAGATGAAGGAATTGCAGTCTGCGAACGTTACTTGGATCCTCACTTCATAGAGCATACGTTCAAAGGCCAAACACACGATAGTTTGGGTGCCGGGACATACCGACATTACGGGAAATCAGGAGGCGGATAGGATAGCTCGAGGGCACGCAACAAACCGAGCATCCAACAATCCCGACCCCGCTGAGGAACCCGAGCCGGTAGCCCAAAGCTATTCAGAGATATTAAACTACTACAGAGGCATCAGACGAAAATACCCGCCCCCTCACAAACAACTAAATAGAGAAGACGCCGTAGCATGGCGGCAGCTACAAACGGGAACATTCCCGTGCCTAAACATGCTAAGCAAGATCTACCCCACGCAGTACGAGAGCAAGTGCCCATGGTGTGGAGACATACCAACCCTATACCATACCACATGGGCTTGCCAGAAAATAGATGGGCTAGCCATAATAAAAAACCCGAGTGCGGAACAGTGGGAGAGGATGCTATCCAGCGACATCCTGAAAGTCCAACAAGGACTAGTAAGGCGTGCACGCAGGGCAGCTACCCTCAGCGGAGCCCTGGACTAGGGGAACCGACCCTGGAGAGAAGATGGAAGACTCCATCTGAAGCCGCAAAAATCACTGCAAAATAGAGAAAATAAACGTTTTTCATCATCATCATCATCAAAAATAAATATATAAATAAACAAATGTTCGATTCTCATAAGTGGGTGTACGCCATTAAATAATGAATCATCATCATCATTATTATCATCATGTCATCGTCGTTGCTTTTATTAAATGTATACAATCCGGAGAGTTATCACAGGAATGCAAAGCTTTGTACACGGTTGCGGGCATTTGGGGTTAGTCGGATGGGCTGACGCAGCAAACCAGTTCACCGTTCGAGGAACTTTCAGTCTTACGATTTTCCTTTAAGTTTATTATTTATTTCAATTGGCTAAAAATTATTCATCATTTATTTATGTAGGGCTCATGACGAAATTTTTCATCCTCGATTTTTTTTTTACCCAAAGTTTATCTTAGAAGGTTTAAATAACACCATATTTGACAAGTTGTAAGATGCGTGGTGATCCCTGTGCGAATTTCTTGCTTGAGTACGGGCAGTTAGATTTCACGGAAAAAAAGACGAAAGAGAGGAAGGCAATCCCCCGTAGTGGGTATGCGCCTTCGTGGAAGGATATATCATCCTATCCTTTCAGCAGGGAGGTTTGGACACAAAAACAAGGTTCGTCGACCGGCACAGCATGGAAGTGATGCCAGTGGCCACCGGCAAGGAACCACCGAATCCTACCACAGAGCCTTCGGCGTAAGAACAAAGCACCTGTGCTCGTATTCACAAAGCTATTTGTTCTACAGAGTAGCTCTTAAAAACAGGTACCACGGCCCGGTCGTTTTAACAAACATATTATTAGCCAAGGTGGTCGTGCCAGTGACGAGCAGGTCTCAGAAAACGAAAGCTCTTTGATTTTGGGTGCCTGCACTTTTGCATTGTGCTTGTTCACCAGACTGTGAGCTTCGAATACGCTGTAAATGCATAAAACGAGAGAAACAGGGCGAAATCATTGTCAGTTCCATTCTCATCGTGCATTCGTGACAATGGTAAAGACCATAGTAGTTGCCATGAATGCAATCTCCGATCGAAGACCCGTTTAGGAGAGGTTACAAAGTGTTGCTAGATAACACATAACCGCATGCACTCTTTCAAGTTTCAAGCACATGCATGCGCTGTCTTTGCATATGCATTAGCAACACACTCCCCGTTCGCGCCTATAGCTCACTATAGACCGCCTGTGCTGAAGCTAGTGCTCTGCTAGGTAGAAAAACTTAATGTGAAGTGTGCAAAGCGTCGAAACATCTCCGTCTTTGCCACTAATTGTTGTTAACATTTTAAGAATTTAAGGAGCCGCCAATCCTCAATAAAAGCTCTCCTTTACCAACAACCTAGCTACGCTCACCTGAGCTGCATTCGGTATACTGAAACCAAGAATCATGAGTCACGGTATACAGCACCTCAGCAAACGTATTACCTTATTTGTTGCACTGTCTTGAAGCTCTGGTGTTTTTAACCGATCAGTTGGTTGCAGAAACCAAGACAGCTTCTATACCTCCCTTTGCCGTGCGCCAGCCCCCCAAGAGTCAATCGATAAAATGATATCATTACTCTCGCGTCACCCTGCTCTTCTGTATCCTAAGTCTCTCGTGACAGAATTCTTCGTAATTAACACAACGCGTAACTAAACATGGAAAATGAAAGTACTCGCCATAGTGATGTAGTGGCTTTGGCGTTGCACTGTTAAGCCTGATGGCGCGCGATCGAATCCCAGCCGCAGTGGCCGCATTTCTATGGGGGCGAAATGCCAGAACGCCCGTGCACCGTGCATACGGGTGCATGTTAAAGAACCCCAGATAGTCAAAATTAATCCAAAGTCACCTACTATGGCATGCCTCATAATCGTATTGTGGTTATGGCACGTAATACGCCAGAATTTAAGAAATTGAAAGTGCATAACTTCAAATAGCTGTAGATTGGGCTCAAGCGTATTGCAGTTTACAATGATACCGGAGCACCGGAGGCACGAATAATAACCTGCTGCGCTTGCTTTCCATCCCTGAGTGTTCGAAAAAAAAACAGACATGTTTATTCAAGCATATAAGTATGCATAGGGATGGCGTCTTTTAGCAGCGACCGATCTGCGAGGGACCTCAACAATTCCTCCATTGATTTTTTTGTTAACATACGCTGTATGAATCAAGGCTTGAAGTGGCGTTCGCAGACAACGATTCGTTCATCTAGGGGCTTTCTGTCATTTTGGTAGTCCCCTATATCATGATACTTTCTAAAGCCACACAAGAACCATGCAATCAGCATCACCCCCGCTCTCTAAAGAGAGGGAGAGAGAGAACAGCGGGGTCTAGGTTAAAGGTTGTCAAGGGCGGAGAGCTCTGAAGTAACAGGAAGACGCGAATTGCACTGCGAACATCTTTGAATCACTGCATTCATAGTTTGAACGTAGCTCCGAAGGTCTAAATGATCTGATCCTGGCACGCGATCAGCGCGACAGCCTTGGGCACCATGATCGCCCTGGGATTCATCAGCGCGGTGCTGGGCCTGGTCTTGGTGTTGCTGGTCCTTCGCAAACAGACGCCCTCCAAGTTCCACGCGAGCACTACGCAGGCCACGGCGCCACCATCGCTGAAGCCAGATCCTGCCACCGGCTGCCTGACACCTGTTGAACAAGCCGTCCTATTCACCCAGAACGGTGTCATCTATGGCCGAAGCTCGGACATCGGTGAAAATAAGTCTGTGCGGACCTTCATGGGTATCCCCTACGCAACGTATGTCGGTCGTTTTCTCAGGTATGTAATGATGGCCTCGCGAGCTCACCGGTTTCTTCGGCGAGGTCACATGCTTGAAGCAAATATTTTTAATCGAATTAAAACAATTTGCTATTTTGATCGAACCTTTAATTTCTTCAGCATTGTATTGGATGCCTAAACTTTGTGCTACCAACCTCACAACCGAGTGCCTTTTTCTTGGCCTCGGTGTTTCGAGAACATGTACGGGCTTCCGTGCCATTCGACACGAACTAACTCTTTCGGTCCCCAAAGCGCAGTTAGCTTTCTTCCCCTCCCACACCTTCTCTTCTCCTTGCACCACAACTTTGTCTTGTTGCAATCAGTCAGTCTACCAACCAATAATTCAACCAACCAATCAAGAAATACTGTATTCTGACCTTCCTTTCTTTCTTAGGGCTGCCCCACAGGGCCGCTTCGACCACGGCTCCCTGGTCGCCTTTTCCCGCACTCCGCACTGCGTCCGACCGGAACATTCACCGGCCGACTGCCTCAGCCTAAATGTATGGGCTCCGCCGGCCTGCATTCCCGCGGAGGACGTCAAGAACAAGACGGTCATAGTGGCGCTCACAGAAAACTGGTTCCGCACGACGCTCTTACCGCTATCGCCCTCCTGGGCCGAGATGGCCGCCAGCGAGGACGTCGTCGTCTTCGTGCCCAACTATCGACGCGGAATTATGGGCTTCCTGAATACTGGTAACCAGGGCGTTCCTGGAAACGCGGGCCTCTTCGACCTGATCACGGCACTCCGGTGGATAAAGCGGAACGCACCGGACTTCGGCGGTGAACCGGACTCGATGGTCGCCTTGGGACAGGGCTCCGGAGCTGCCATGCTTTCTCTCGCGCTCAGCGGTCTTGGCCGAGGTTTCTTTAAGCGGGCTATCTTTCTAGACATGTCGCCGTTCTCGCTGATTCCCCGAAATGACCGACACGTCGGCGAGAGCATCGCGCTACGGCTCTGTCGCCTGATGGGGTGCCACGAGCAGACCGGCGTCAATGCGTCACTGTACCTGCAACGGTCGTACACGGATGAGACCCTCCTGGCATACGCTGAGGCTATGGACGAACTATGGTTCGTGCCCAGCTTCGACCAGGAGTCGTTGACCTTCCCTCCCGAGAAGCTCGTCGGAGGCCTCGAAGGCTTGGATCTTCTGTGCGGCGTGGATAGCCACGCGGGAAAACTTCTGTTCCACCGCTACCTGTTGCCGCGTCTTCAGCGAGCGGGTGGCCACGTCAAAGAAGACGAGACGCGCTTCCTCGCCAACCTTCTCACCTTCTTCCTGAAGGAGGCGGCAAAGGAGTTCGAAGACACGCTGCCACGACTGGTCAGCGAGATAAAAACGTACTACGGCAGCGCAATCACGGACAAGCCGTACGATACTCTGGAGAAATTCTTCACGGACTTGGTGTTCCGCTGCCCGATGATGACACTAGCGGATGCAGCTGCGTCGACAGGAGAAAACCGTTCTGTTTTCCACTTCGTGGGGACGACGAATGACACGCAAGGGTTCGTCCTCACCGCCTCGCAGATAGCAGACTTCGCAAAGTCAGGGTGAGCCTATTATTTCCTTGTTTTTTAAATTTATTATTCTGTCATATTGTGTACATGCGATTAAACGGCGGGCTAGAACAATAAACAGGAAATATACGTTAAGTAATTGATGTTATTGCATAGAGATTTCCTTGACTCCAGTGCGCGATAACGCTGTTTCGGCACACGCCCAGTCGACTAAGTGTGCTACTAATACGAAAGCATTATAATATGTCCCATGAGGCAGAAAAGCCGGCGTTGGAGGCAGCGAGTGGTACCAAACATAATCATCATCAGTGACGTCATCGGCGCCTTGCATGACGTCAGTAGAAATACAGAATTAAAGTTGTATCAAGATAGAATAAGATAACTTAAGGTGAAGTAAAGTGAATTAGGGTGAAGTGAATGAAGGCGAATAAAAGTAGTTTAAGGTGGATTAGAGTGAATTAAGGTTGGTACGAAATAGAGCAGGGTGGATTAAAGTGGATTGAAATAGATTAAGGTTGGCACAACTTAGGATTAGAGTGAATTAAGGTTGGTACGAAATAGAGCAGGGTGGATTAAAGTGGATTGAAATAGATTAAGGTTGGCACAACTTAGAGCAAGGTGGGTTAAGGTAGACTTGTGAAGGACACGTGACAATGCATGCCGCCACGTATCATGCTCATAACCAATAATTAGAAAAGCCATAATGCTTTCGCATTCAAATCGTGTAAAAATACTTAAGTGGCAGCCAATTTTTGCTGTATGTAGTAACTAATGGACAGGAAATAAGAAAGGCAAGACGCGACAGGCCTTGGCCCAGCTGGGCGGGCTTCCGACCTTGAACATCAGCTTCACCTACCTTTCTGCCGCTTTCTATGCCTGCACGAAAGAAACCTGTGTCTGCTGTTGTGAACATGCCTCTGTATTACGCGCAAACGTAGGCTTCTGAATAAAAAAGGGGGGATACGGAAGATGCACGGCCTTTTAACTAACGTAGGAAAAGGTCTAGATACGATAACACATATAGGTTACGGCAAACTATTGCTAAGTGCCGTCGCATTTGACCAGCATCTCCGCACGTGGTTGTCTATGTAGTGAAACTTCTGCATTCTTAGTGTTCTCAATGCACCCTCGAATGATATAATAAATAAGACTGGAATAATTTTGCACCAAAATGAAAATTATCTGTGCACAATTACTAAATCTTACTGAAGTATGCAGAAGTTATATTTCTACAGCTGTACTGAGTTTGGATGTGTGAAGTTTATGAAGCAGGGCAAACAGTTAAGAAAATTAGATGTCGACTTGTCAACTTATCAATGCTCGGTTACTTGCCATTCCGTTTGTACTAACGTAACAAGTCTAGCTGAATACTGCAGTTTCACGCTCACAAGACCACCTCCCCCGTTCTGCATGTAACAAAGGAAGTTATTTTAAACTTCCTTGCAAATGATCTGAGCCCACAATTGCAACCTACACATCACCAACAACAACAAAAAAAAGGTTTTAAAATTTACGCATATACCGTATTTACTCGACTCTAAGCACCCTCTTTTTTCAACGATCGCGATGGCCAAAGTGAGGGGGGGTGCTTAGATTCGAAAAATCTAGAATTCCCCCCCCCCTCCCTCTTTGCGCTGCGACATCACGAAGAGATGGGTGCGAGAAATAATAATTTATTTTGCAAGCATTCAAAAGAAAAATTGGTGCAGACAGTGAACCCACCGCTTGTGTAGGATGCTCAGTCAATATCACTGCCACTCGAGTTCGTCGCACCGCTTGAACAGCTGCTCTCGGTATCCCACAGCAGGTCGTCTTCCGTTCCGTCGAAGTTGTTTGTGATCGCGCACTTCTTAAATGATTTGACCACAACGTCCACTTGGACCCTCTTCCACGCGTCCGAAATCCACTTTGCGATGGTTGATGGGGACGCTTTCTGTAGCTTTCCCGTCGGCGTCTTCTTCCGGTCAGGGTTTCGCACCCACTCTTCGTACTTCTGTCGGAGATTGGTTTTGAAGGGCTTGTTGACAGAAACGTCGAGGGGTTGCAGCTCTGGCGTCATGCCACCCGGAATCACAACCACGTCGCTATTGATGTTCCGAAGTTTAGTCTTTACCTCCGGGGTCAGACGGCCTCGAAACGCGTACAACAGAAGCATCGACCGCGTGCCTGCAGGTCCGCCGAACAATGATTCCAGAGTGAGCAAGCGCGTTTGGCGGCCTTGGCTACGCGTTCTTCCTAACAAATAGGGGGGTGCTTAGATTGCATGCAAACTTTTTTCCTAACTTTTTCGCGAAAATAGAGGGGGGGGGGGGGGGGGTACTTAGAATCGCGAAAATACGGTAAGTACAAGAACTTTCACCTGTATACAAGAACAGCCTCGCATAATCATCGGCACAAAGGCATGCACCAGAAACTTCCATCACCGTTAAACTACTGGTATCCACTATAGCGCAGAGCGGCTTCACCGCATTATGGGTCTTACTGCCATGAAGCCGCATAACAAGGCAAAATTTGAACATTATCGGCGCGCCGACACTGTTTCAGAGAATTCTCGATTTTTTGGAGCGTGTAGTGCGCGCGTGAGCTCGGTGATTTCTTAAGTACGCGTTTTGGCACAATTGTTTTGGGTTTTTCAGACCGATAGACCGCATAATACCCGACCGTGACTCTGTTTTTACCGCTTTAGGAAAGCACCGAGCTTGCCCGGCGGGCACTCGTGGGTTCCCTACACGAAAGGTTCCCTTCACACTGTGCATCTACCTGATGGCGTTCCTGCCGATACCCAGAGAGAACGCTGCAAGGTGGGCCGCCAGGTGTACGACTACTACTGGGCCGTCTATGGCACGGGACACAACGTCACGTGGCCCAAAACGAACTCGGGCCGAAGACGAGCGTGATCAAACCAAAACATCGTTTTGTTTGCGACCAGTGAATTGTATACACGTCCATCTTGATGCAATTGTGCACTATTTCATAAAATTGAGCAGGCTGTTTCAATGTGCACAACGACGGCCATGATATCAAACAAGTTACTGATGATGGGTAAATTAAGATGCTCCTAACGGTAACGATTTTTGACAGTTGTAATAAAGGTTTGTGTTATTCTTTGATCGTCTTAAAGACGCACCGACATATTTTCGTCTCATTTTTTGCGTTACATGTAGGTCCGAGACGCCTAACGCTAAGAAAAAAATACTGACATGACTCAGAACGCTCTAAATAATCTAATGTAATGGCTTTTCGGCAGAAGCTTTCGGTTTCGTTTCGACTATCATGACATCATGATGAAGAAGGTGGTCACGTGGGGGCAGGGCAGCTCGATGTTTTGACACTCGCTCACGCTGGCTCGGTCACCTGCAATGCTGCAAGATCGGCTCTCACAACAATTAGCAGCGTAGCAGGCGACCGAGCAAGCCGAAGTGTTGCAATGCATTGCATTGTATTGCAAAGCGTTGCATTACAAAACGTTGCAATGTGCTGCTGCGGCGTGACCACCTGCTGCGTCATGATGTCACGACATAGTAACCGCCTCGGAAACAAAAACGTAACTGAATTAATAAACGCTATTATTGTAGGGTGCTCTAAAATAGATCACATCCATGTCATGTCATGTGAGGATCAACGGCGAATATCTCAGCAACCCTCGGTTTGCAGATGACATTGCCCTGTCCAGCTGCACTAGGGACGGGTTGCAACAAATGATTGAGGACCTTGTACAAGAGAGAGTGCAACAGTAAGGTTGAAGATTAATATGCAGAAGACAAAAATAATGATCAATAGCCTGGCAAGGGAACCAGAGTTCAAGATCGCCAGTCAGCCTCTAGAGTCTGTGAATGAGTACGTTTACCTAGGTCTATTACTCACAATGGACCCTGATAACGAGAGGCAAATTTACAGAAGAATAAAAATCGGTTTAAGTGCATACGGCAGACATTGTCATCTCCTGACTGGAAGCTTACCATTATCATTAAAAATAAAGGTGTACAATCAGTGCATTCTACCGGTGCTAACATATTTGGCACAAACATGGAGACTGGCAAAGAAGCTCGAGAACAAGTTAAGGATCGCGCAAAGAGCGATGGAACGAAGAATGATAGGCGTAACGATAAGAGCCAGGAGGAGAGCGGTGTGGGTCTCAGAGCAAATGGGGATAGCCGATGTTTTAAATGACATTAAGAGAAAAAAGATTGAGCTGGGCAAGCACTGTAATGCGTAGGTTAGATAACCGGTGGACCATTAGGGTTACGGAATGGGTGCCAAGAGAAGGGAAGCGCTGTCAAGGACGACAGAAGACTAGGTGGGGTGATGAAATGAGGAAATTCGCAGGCGAAAGTTGGAACAGGGCGTCCTGCAGCTTAATTCAAGGTTGGTCCGCGTAGGAGAATTATGACCGTCCATGGCATTCGTTGTTTATTGTCAACAAGACGACGTTCTCCGAATGTGCTCCTCACATGCGCACTGCATCTCTACAACGCACACTGTAAGTCGTCATTCGACACCACGCGGACTTTTCTCAGCACTCAGCAATAAAGCCCAACGGTTGCCTCCCGGACGCGTAGGGAAGTAGACCCCCATGCAGCCCATGCAGCACGTGGTCAATATTGCTAGGCCCTTCTAAACCTCGGCGGCGTCTCCAGCCAGCCATGGACTCGGGAGCCGGCACCACAACCCCGCGTTCCGCAGTCTCATTCAACGTTTGTCTGTGTTGACCTTTTATGGCCATCGGCGGAATGCCAACTCAGTGCGCACAATACCGCCTTCTGCGAATCCGCACCGCGCCCCCCTGGCGCGCGCCGTGACTCGTTACCCGACACCACGCGGGCCTTCTGACCCCTCATAAAACACAAACGATTGCCCCTCGGACGGGGAGGAAAGTGGACCACCTCTCTATGCACTAAGCATGTGGGCGACTCGCTACATTTAGGAAGTACACAAACAATCGATGCGGCCTTACAGAAATGATAGGTAAAAAAAAATAGTGATTCGCCATGCCGGCCCTGCAAAACTGGATGTACAACAAAACTGTTGCAAAACCACCACTACAAATGCTGAGCATCTGTACGCTCTTTAAATGCTTAATTTATGGTTGCAATGCTTGTTTTGAGGTTGTTCTTTATTGAAACGACGCTGTTTTGTACGTTGTATACGTTATTCCAGTGAATGTATGCACTGTTCGCTTCACTTTGCTTAGTGCGTGTAGCCTCTGCACTACTAGGGGGATGAGCCATTGCATTTCTGCTTGCTTAGGGAAGTGTGAGCCATTGCTGATAATGATAATTTCTGCTCGTGGAAGGACACGAGAAATGCCGACCATCGAGAGGCTAGCAGCTTCACTGTAAAAAAAGATGTCATAAGCTATGCATATTTCTTTCGATGCGTAGATTGGCAAGAATTTTTAAAAAATGTTGCGCAAGTCGGTTTCTTAATGTTAGCTTCGCCGCGGTACATTTTTGTTACGCGGTGAAGCATACGCAAACTTTTGCAGTGAAGCATAAGAGTGGAAGAGGGCTAGTGTCATGGGTCATAACATTTTCTTTAATTATACACCTGCTGTCTCCTGTCTTAATACGAGCACCGATACGCCTAATAAATATACCGGCAGGCCTTCGAATATATTTCGGACGCGGCTGTGGCGATTTGAGCTTTCGTTTCGCCCACCATGGGTGCTCCGTATAAGACACCGTAACAGCGCCTAGTATGCGTTCCTTAATTATACATGCGCGCACGCGCCTTCTCCGTTTACAGTACGACCACGGGAACACCTAATTAGTACACTTAGATTTTGCTCACCCAAACGGCTTTGAGTACCCAAAGCGAACTCAACGCACCCAAAACATCACGCCCTACTTGCGTTCTTTTGCATACCTTTACGCACGCTTTTGTAGATCCGAAGGTTGGCATTCCCAAACTTCGTGCGCGCAAAATCTGAAGCTCCCTATTAACTGAAAAAGAAAGACGTACACTGACCAAGTAAAACGAAAGCAAAATAACAAAAACAATACGTTTCGACGTTTGTCATGTTTCATCCCCACCAGGCGGACTTCCGTCTAGCTCTCGATTACTCTCTAATAGCTTGATTACAATGAAGGCACCAAATAAAACAACGGACATTGTTTTATTTCCGTTGTCCGTTGTTTTATTTGGCACCTTAGTTGTAATCATGTATAACCAACTCGCCCACCAGCACTTGCTCTACTAGCTGTACTGGCAGCCATTAAAAGCTGTTTGTAATGTTGTTGCATTAAGTAGTTTGTTTGGGAGGCGACAAGTGCCGCCCTATCTGCAAGAAAGTAATAATTTCCTCATGAAGTACACGTTCACGTGGTTCATGTTTTCTGAAGCGTTAAATTATGTCTGCACTAATAGCTAGGTACTCTCTTAGTTTGCTGCCCAACTGCTTTGACCATAAAAAAGCCGTTTTTTTTAAAGCGACGCTTTCTATGTCTCACTTAATCGTACGTGAGCGCCGAAAACGCACTGTAGGAAAGCCAACTTACACAAGTGCGTACACACTACAGTTTAACTTCACAGTACCACGCCAGCGTCGACTGGCCGGCCGGTCAGTGCCTGATAACAGAACAAAGCGACAAGCTCAGCAAGAGTAGCGAATGCACGCAAAGCTCACCGGAAACGCGAGTTGCGTCTGTTAGGCATGACACCCTCCTATCGCGATTAACTGAGCTTCCCTGCTTATCGGAGACAGCAAGTGCGCGTGAACACGGGCTCGTCTTAGGATCTGGAAAATACATTCTTAAACAAACAATCAAATCGCATATGCGTAGCATCGGGTCACTCAGCATTTCTTGGGTTCATTGCATGGTCGTTGGCTTTGTACTTTGATTCAGTTTGCATTGAGGGGAAGTTTCGCGTTCAACCATCTTTCTTTAAGAAAGGAGCTTTGACTTTTTTAGCAAATCTTACTTTTATGAAGCAAAACGACACTTTCCATCAAATAAACGCGCCTCTTTAGAAGCTCGAGTGGCCACACATCACTTTTGATATGCTTTACCGCAATATCTTATGTATGCTTCACCTCAGTACAGTTTGTATGCTTCATCGCATAACATCACCGTATTTGGGTGAAGCTAACTTCAGAAAACCAAGTTATGCAAAGTTATCTTCACCCTTGCGCGTGGATCTATCAATATTCATATGGCCTAGAAGGTGCGTATGTTGTTCCCATGCATGGATCTCTTCAATTATGCTACTACCATAACAGGGCGTTTGGCTTGGCACATGTGGTATATAAGGGATATAACTGCAATAGTGTCATGCAGCACTTTACTGTGTATGTCTTTTCGGCCTCGATTGTGCTCGTAAGCTTCCGTCGCTACCTTCGATTCCTAACTCTTATACAAGGTGTCACAACTATCATACACAAAGATTTTTTTTAAAAATAGGCGAGTGCCACGTAGATAGAGAACGAAGGTAATGTTTGCCATCGCTTGGAGGTACTCAGATCATTTTTTACATAATTAGTCAGCTTCTCATATTAGCTAATCAGCTAATCATAATCTAAGCTCATAATCATAATCATAATCAGCTAAGCATAATCAGCTTCTCAAATATTATAATTAGATGAAAAGTGTAAATGAGGAAATTGCAGAGCAACATGAAAAACTCCCGATGCATCTTTCTGTTGCTCAATACGTGCTACATCAAAGTTTTTCAGAGCGTGAAAGGAGCCCGCGAAAATACGCAGAACTGCCGCGTAACTGTCCATTCGATGCACTTTGCATGTATTCGCGGGCTTCTTTGACGCTAGGAAAAAACACATTTATGTAGCACGTATTGAGCAACAGAAAGCTGTATCGGGAGTTTTTCAGGTTGCTCTAAAATTTTCTCATTGGCACTTCTCATCTAATTATATTTGAGAAGTTAATTAATGAAGACTACGCAATTAGGCGGGATGCAACAAATAATATCAGTATCTCCAAGCAACGGCAAACAACATTACCTTGGTTCTGTCCATCTACGTGGCATTCGCATATTTTTCAATCTTGGTGCATGAAAGCTGGTACAACCTGTATATGTGCAAGAGAAGCAGAAGCACAGCTACAGATTTCCAAGCCTACTCCAAGAGCGACGAGGTGATGAGCAGTAGTTGAACAAGGAATGTAACTTGAGCAACATTCCTTGTTCAACTACTCATCACTTCATGCCTTCATCTTCCTGTGAACTTTGTTCTTGTAAGAGTGACGAGGCTCATAGCGTGTCTAAATGACAAGTTAAGCCACTTATCCATAGTCATGCTTATGGTGATATCACGCTTGGTCATGTTCATCAAGAAAGGTCACCGGAAGATTCAAGTTTTAAGGCACTTGCTCTACAAACACCTGCACGTTTATCTACATTAGTGAGTGCAAAGACATATTTCAGCTGAACATCCTCCTTTCCACCTTAAAGGGAAGCTGAAAGGTTTTCCAGAAAAAATGAGTGAACATCTGTACATAATGGTTTTCAACCCTCCGAATTTGAATATCGTATCGAAATTGAGTGAAAGAAAGCGCAAATATATTTTATTTCGACGAAAAGTGCAGCAGCGGACACGCCCAGCTCGCGCGTCTCGTTTCCGCCTGTGATTGGTCGGGCGCCTCGTGACGTCAACTCTAGTAACCGACCGCTGCCGCTACACATGAAGCGCGGTGCCAGATAGTTTGGTGCTGTTTTTCTGAGACGGTAATGGAAAATTTAGGGACTGCGTTTTTCTGAGGAGTTCGGCGTTACTCCCTACATGTACGAGCCGATTGCGAAGAGCCGGCCTCTCGAAGAAGCAAACGATGCTGGTGCGAACAGTGCTTTCGACGCGAACGAAAGCAAAGTCTTAGTATCTCCTCGTGTTGGAAATGCTCTTTGGTGAGTATGTTTTTTGCAAAGCGATCTAGTGATCTCGCCGATCTTTCGCCGATCTGGTGAGCTCGTTTCCGGTCAAACAACTGTAGTGTCATGTTCCTGCATACCTCCTCGTGGAACGTAAGCGGGGATGCGATCGTCGGCATTCGTGCGCTGTGCAAAGCTGTCGGCAATCTACAAAGACGGTTTAAACGCGTGAAAAGCTTCCCGGTTCATGCAGTACGTGTAGTGACCTTCATCTGTTGACTACCACTTTGACTACCACTCACGTTCATTACCGCTCACGTTGACTACCACGCACGTTGACTACCACTCTACATACACGCAGACGCACCAACAAAGGAATGCAAGGTCGATCGAAGCAGATTACGATGGCACGCACTCAGAAACAAGCGCGGTCAGGCAGGGTCGCGGACGCTGCGAAGGAACGAAACACTAGAGTTGACGTCACAACACCGCGGTTTTCGGTCTCCGCTCGCATCGTCAGCGTCAGCAGCAGGGCGCGGCATTCGACGGGGGGCGGAGCTACAGCGCAATTTCAACCGACGATTACGTCGCTCCTAATTGAAAAAAAAACCCAAATTTTACCTACATGGTTTATAAGGTTCCCGCATCCGTATATGAGCGTCTTATTGAATTCGACAGACTCTTCAGCTTCCCTTTAAGTACAAGAACTTCTGGCAAAATTAGAAAAAAAAAGCGAAGGGCTCACGCTAGCAGTAGAGGGCGCTGCAGGCATACCATGTGTAACGCAGATCTATAGTAGCTGGTTTTGTTATAAATCTCGACTGCAACTTTTTCCTTAGCAAGTAAAAATATTTCTCATAACATACTTCCTTCAAAGACCAACATTTCGTTTTCTTCTTTTTACCCAATATGCATAATATCTTGACAAAAATGGTTGTGTTAGCTTGCATGCAACAGAAGAAAAGTTGACATGACTTCAGGGAGGCAACGAATTAACTTTAATATAGCATCAGTTTGCAAGCACAATGAACAAACTTAGTAGCAGCACATATTGGTATTGTAAGGCACACAAACTGACACTCAATGGGAAGCTATTGTACAAAACTTTCTTGAATCTGGGAGATGATGAGTAGGGCTGTAATCATTCACATATGGTATCACAGATGCAACTGTCCAGGCAGACTAGATGTTGTGAGACTCTGGTTAATGCTCGCAAAACCTTGTGTCTTCTCTATGTCATGCTATCCAGGTTACAACAGGACTTGGACACTTGTGAACTGTAAAGAGAGGTTTAAAATATTACTGTAAATGATGACAAAGTAGAAAAAGGCAGCAAGTAGGCAGTAGTAAAAAGCAAGAGAAGTTGCAGAACACCTACAAAACACACAACATAGTTTTACAAAGCTTAGAAGTTGTACTAATGTATGTTGGTGCCATTAGCGCACAGCAGTGAATGAACCATAATGTATGCGAGATTGAAATCAAATGGCTTGTCACACTTCAATTTTTTTGTAGCTATGTTTTAGTATTTGGTGCCTTCATTGAAAAATAAAAAATCGCAACATTCTGTTCCACCACAGTAGCAAGGCAGAAAGTTGGCCAAGTTGGTTCAGATACCATGATGGAAAAAGTGTAACTTTAATGAATACATATTTTAAAGCATATGCATACATCCTTTAATGTCCTTGTGTTTTATTCTGTCTGTATGCATTAAAGTTTTACTCTTTCCACTATGTCTCATGGCACATTTTGCAGCTAATGTGTTTGCTTTTCAGGCTGCAAATACATTAAGTTGCAATGAATCCAATATATAAAGCACGCAGATTGCCCTGAATATGCCTGGGACCCACTTATCTTTTATATTTACACTCTGCAATATGTTGGAATAATTCTCTGATAGCATATTTGCGTGTGTTATTCGCAAGTTCTCTGCATGTTGTATTTACCCTGACTGTAGGTACAGTCCTTCTAAAGCTATAGGAAAGAACATTTTTTCTGTGTCTTCGTATGCTCGGATTCTTGCATAGAGTAGAAGCAGATTATAACGAACTAGGGTGCAACCATGAAACAAGGGTATACTATACTTAAGCAACCATACTTACTACACCATACTATATGCGAGAAACAATTCTTACAAAGAACTTGACGTTGCATATAGGGTATTGTACATGAACGGCCTACCCCAAGTGTCATAGATGACAGCAGCCACCTGTATAGAGTGCTTGCCTGGTGCAAGTGGCTGTTTTGTTTCCAGAGCATACTTTCATTCTTGAGTTGTGTTGCTTACATGTATAGCTGATTCATGTCACAAGGGCTTCTCAGTGCGGTGGCACAAATATACCATGCCAAATTGTAGATAACATGCAAATGTTAACAAGTGCATCATGAAGATAACAAATATTTGTTTCGGATGTAGTGAAGTACTTGATATATTGAACTATCCTTTGTGCTTTAGGCAGTTTCATTATAACCGAGTTTGACTATTCCGTTCAGCACTAGCATGTACAGTCGACTTCCAGTAATTTGACCCTGACAGGACTGCTGAAAGCGATAGAATTATCCGGCAAGTCTAATCAAACAAGATGAGGAAAAAAATGCCAAAGTGCAATTAATTTGGCCGTACTTGATCGAGTTTAACACGCCTCCAAATCAAACGCGTGCCCACTTTCTATGTGTCCAAAATAGAAAACTGACGCAGCAATGATTTAAAGCTCCTAACCGTAGTAGAAATGTAACGCGCACCCGATTTTTTTAGAATGGCGGCCTGTTTCCTAAAGTCAGCTTCGCTGCAGAAGTTTTGAGGTCAGCTTCGCCGCAAGAGCGTTACAGCCATGTTATGCAGTAAAGCCTACAAACGCCGCTAAGGCGGTTTTGGTTTAGTATCCGATTGCACTAAGCATGAAATTTTCGGCCTAATTTCCTCGGCAAACTAAAGGCGCCCATTAGAATCGGGTAAATACCGTAGTCAGACATTGTGAGCTACCGTTATTGCTTGAACGCTTTCCTAGGGCAGGCCGAAAATAGGCGTTTTCGAAGGGAGATGACGTGTGTTCAATGCACTTACTGTCCTCTAAGCTCCGCCAAGCAGACGTTGCCATTAAAGGGGTCTTATTGGGGTCACCAAGGGGTACGGCGCGTGCGTGTGGACTGATCATGTTCGAATTATCCGGCGAGTGCCAATTTTAGGACCTAAATAATGAACGTTTGAGCCCACACAAATGCATGGGCTCTGGCTCAGACCTTCGGTTGGGATCGAATTAACCAAAAAGTCCAATTACCCGAATTGCAATAACAGAAGTTTATTGTAACAGGTAACAACGGAAAATTCTTCATTGTATAATTTGTATTGATTTCCCTGCATACAGTTCAACTATGTTGTGATTTTAAGTTGACATGGTGTCACGTGTAACAGAGTACACAAGACTATGTAAAATTGTATTTACAACTCTGATTTCCCAAATGGATGATTCGCCAAGCTATGGTAATGATGTAATAATTTCATTATTGTGAAGGTTTGGAAGTTCCAGTACTTGAACTTATCTAAGAGGCTATGCAGCGCTGTTACATGCACATGGCTGATGTGAAGACATGCGAGCTTTGTTAATTTCAAGTGCTTTTCCTAACGTCCATTGAAGACAAACAAATGTTTTTACAAGCCTCAACTCCATTTGCCAGCCACCCTGAAGAGTACACAGCACACATCAAGCAGCCATATTTAGTCTAGCTAGGCTACTCTGTCTCCATGCTCCTTTTATTTCCATTCTTTCATACTTCTTATTCCTCCATCTGCAGCACATTGTGCGAGTCAGGCTAGCTGTGTTGAGATCTCATTACTACTTTTTTACTTCACTGCCAAACATCCCTATTAGTAAAGCAATGAAAGGGGCTAGTTAGTGCATGTTCATGATTGCGTTACGTTGTTTTACACCGGCAAAAAAGGGAGCAAGGACGCTAACGGCGAAGTTCAACCTACCAACTCTTTATTTTTGTTAGAGAACACGTTACCATACCAAGTGAAAAGGGTGGGAGGGGGGACACTAATACCACGCTATCACGTTGTCACGTGGCATATTAGTGTCCGCCCCACCCCCCCTTTTTTACTTTGTATATTAGCGCGTAGCGTGTTCTGTAACAAAAATACAAATATGGAAGTATACGCTTTGCCCATCAGCATCCTTGCTTCCTTCTTTGTTATTTTTTTGCCGGTGTAAGACTCAGCGCAATGCAATCATGATCCCTATTGGTGTCTGGCTGCTGAGAGAGGTGATCTAGCGTGAGCTTCTACCAACTACAATTTTATCCGCTGATCCGACACCTCAACATTTTGGGTGGTTTGATAAATGCGGGACATGAAGAGTGCAATGACTAGATGACCATCTGTTCAGGCAACTGAAAGGAACTCACTTCTTTGGGGGCCTACGGGCCACCCTGAGCACAAGCTCGCCCTGGCGGACGCGCTTGAACGCGGCGATGGCTTCGGCGTGCGACAGGCCCTCGAAGGGCTCGCCATTGAGTGAGAGCAGCTGGTCACCCTCGCGGAGCAGGCCCTCGGCTTGGCCCCCGGGGAAGAGGCGCCGCACGTAGATGCCCAAGGCCCCGCGAGGCGAGTCACGGCCGCCTACAACGCTGAAGCCCAGGGCGCCCCGGCCGGGGCCTTTGACGAACGTGACGGTGAGTAGCTCGCTGCCGCTCGAGACTCCCGCCGCCCCGCCCGCGGAGCCAGTGTCACGGTGACGCGGTCGGCGCGGCAGCGTGCACAATACGCCGCTGCTGTACTGGGGCGTCGCCTGTAAAGCAAGGAGTAACCACAGTCACACACTGAACATGAACGAGAACTACTTTTGGCAAGGAAACAGCGATAACTCAGTTCGAGGGAAAAGGAAGCGAGGCTGACTCGTTGAAAGATGGTTGGGCAGCAGACAAAGAACGCCGATGGGGTATGCGCAAACGGGCAAAGCAAGATCAATTTACAAATTTGATTCTGAATTAAGGCGGCATATAGCAATGAGGAAGGAGTGTAATGCAGAGTATTCGCTAAAACACGGTAAAGGCTATCCGCTATCCGACATAAGTTATAGACGAAGCAACATACATTTAACTTCGGCAGACGGACGCCACTAAACTAGAAAGTGTAGGCTGCTAATCTGAAGCACGCATCGCTCATATGAAAAAGAACACGTGAGTTGCATTCAAGACGTATTGTTTTCGTTATGTTTCATTAAAAGACGAAGTTAACATTGCCCACAATTTTCCGACAAAAGGCCTACTCAGCAAGCATAAGCAAGCACAATAAGTGTTTCGATTAGGCCTACTGCGCCTTTTCCTGTCCACCTTGAACGTCCTTATTATGATCTCTTGGCTGTGCTAACTCCAACAGCAATTTACTGTATCCTTGCAGAGCAAGCGGGATACTGTTCTAGTGCTGTCGCTGCAGGGTCACAGCCGGGGAGAAATTGGGGGGGAAGGGGAGTTGTAAGGTGCGTGGCACCTCAACCCTACCTTTCTGCCGATCACCATATATCATAGTGTTCTTCCCTGTGAGGAACAACAATGAAAAACAGATGACGAACAATGTAAAAACACCATTCGAAATGTTGAAAGCATGTTGAAAGCATGTTCAAATCTCACATCGAGGTGGAATGCTGGGTCAGCCACCACTGCCAGAAGCTAACTGGTCGCCTACTGATGCCGTAATGCAGAGTATGTATGTATCCCACTCCTGACATGTGATGTAACAGTGTGCTGTATCATTCTACTGCATATTACACACTAAAGAAGTGTTTGCGCCCTGTGAAGCTTATGTACCCAAACAATAACCGGCGCATATCTTGCGTGCCACTTCTTTAACGCTGCGGGCGCGGTATACTCAGATCACGAACGTCGTGCGCCTATATCTGCGCGCGTGACATAGGAGTCTTAAAAGGAAAGTAGCTAGCGTGGAATCTTCAAGAAAACGCAAGCGGGACGGATAATTATTTGAGGACAAGATAGACTAGAAATGTTTTTTTTTTTTTCAGAGTGAGGCGTTCACTATTTTCAACACTTTTAGACTGCTGGCACCAAGAAGTTGAGCAGAAGAAATGACACAATGGACAGGACATGAGGAACAGACGTCCTGTCCATAACGCTGATTCCCCCCCCCCCCCCCCCCACCCCGGTTCAAGCCCTAACGAACCAGTCAAGATGCCTACGCTTCTCCACCTAGATCTTGAGACTTCACTTTGCAGTGAGTGATAGCGGCACAAGACGTGAGGCTTGCGCTGAGAGATAAGATTAGGAATGACAGCAGGCGAAAGAAGCTATATTCGCTAGCATATTGCCGACCCGTCGGCATGTTTCTTGTCGGGAAGCCGGCATCTGAACAAACGAAGCAGCTAGCGATAAGCATATACATCGCTAGAGAGACCGCGAAGCGTTTGCACAGACTTTACCCCCGCACATACGCCGACTGTTACCGAACGATATCGATACTGGCAGAGTTTTATAACTTGATGTCCATTTATTTGGAGACAGTTCCTTATTAGCAGTGGAAACCAAGGTCTGACTTTCATTCTTAAACCTTGCCTCCAAGCTGCGGCGCCAATGTCACCGTGACGTCACAGATATGGCGGTATTATCGCGTGTCTGGCACTTATTTACACAGGAAAGGTTTCCTAAAGATTCCCAGGTTGAGAGTTTGCTTGCTTGGGACTGCAACAATATTTCTGTATTAGCAAACTAATTAGTGCGGTACGGGAATTCCTAGGCGGCGGCTCGTCCTTACTGGCTTTCTGGCGTCGCAACAATTAAATTATTCAGAACAAATTGAATCTGTCGCGAAATTTTCAGTAGACCGTGCCGTTGTATGCGATGATTTTGGAAAGTTTGGAATGCTACCCCAATCGTCGCCGCTGGCATATGTGTAACCGCGAAGCTGGAGCAGCCCTTGAGCTCGTTTTACGGGATGCGCGCTTTTCAGAGGCGCAGCCAATCTCGGGATGCGGTCTCAAAAGCGCAGAACACGAACTACTAGAGGCAATAAAATGTCTACCAAAACTACTAGAGGGCCAAGAGAAAATCCTCGCAGCTCAAAACACTGCACGAGCAAATTTAACAGAGGGCAACAAAGGTTGAAGCTCTGACCGAGAGCGATGAAAAGTAAGGTTTCCGGGCCCAGAACACTAGACTGGCTGATACCGTGCACAGTGTATTGGCAAAACAAGACAGCATTGAAAACCGGTCGCGCAGAAGTAATTTACTTTCCTTTGGTTTGGATGACACCGAAAAAAGAAACATGGGACTAGTCCGAGATGATTTCGCTTTTTGCGGAAAATCTCAAAATAGAAATTAATCCCTCTTCTAATAGAGGGCTCACAGTATTGGCCGACACGCAGTTGACAAAATAAAGCCTGTAATTATAAAGTTCACTGCTTTCAAAGGTAAGCAAAGGGTCTTGGCTGCTATTTCTAAGCTTATGGGAACTATTCAATAAGCAAACATTATTCCAAACATGTTCGTGAGGCAAGAAGTTCTCTGCGTGCATATGCCTTGGAACGACAAAATAAGTACACACTTAGGTATAACAAGCTGGTGATGAGTGGAAAAAAATGCATATTTTTGACGGCTCTAGTGGTTCTGTTCGAGAATGTGCCCAACAGCAACTATCACAGCCTTCTTTCCGATTCACTGGAAATGGACCCGAACAACTATCTTTTATTGTCGTAAACTGCCGAAGCCTAAAGAATAAAACTGCTGATTTTGCAGGCCTTCTGTCGATATTACAGCCCGACATTGTTCCCACCACCGAAACCTGGCTACACTGACACTGCAGATTCTGATGTTTTATGTTGATTCTATGTTGCATATAGAAAGGACTGAAGTGCGCGCGGAGGTGCGGGGGGGGGGGGGGGGGGGGGGTATTCTAGTTCGTGACAATTGAAAGCGCACCATTACTTCCAGCTGACGATACGTCAGAATCTGTGTAGGCTATGTTTTCCAGATGGAAACGCCCTTATTTTCGGTTCTTTCTACGGAACACCAAATTTGAACACCGTTGAACCATTCATTCATCAGCCTTTCAAGGTCACTCTTATAGTAGTCTGAAACGGTAATTCTTGGTGGTGATTTTAACATGCTAGATGTTGAATGACGTGATCTATGTCCTGTGCAGAAGAATAGGTCATTACTTCATTCTGCATTTTGTGAGCAAATAATGACGTATGGGCTCTTCCACTTCATTAATTTTCCTAAGTACTCGTTTGGATGTGCAGACGGAAATGTGTTGGACTTCGTTTTTAGTAACAAGCGAGATATATTAGACATTATTGCACCAGCACCAGGGATTAGTGATCATGATGTTGTTGCAGGCACTATTCGTTGCAGAAAAATAGACTTTACTAAAATGCGACCGAGAAAGCCATTCTTCATGAAAGGGATAATTATGAGGCTACCTCTAATGAGTCAAATGGTTTCCTACCTATATTTGCGCATTATAGTTAATTTAGTAGTATCGACACTCTGTGGGTCATATTCAAGGATAAAGTGCTTTCATTGACCTCCGAATTTGTTCCGTCTGAAGTGGTTTCGGCCAAGCGCCACAAAGATAAACCTTGGATTAATAAGACTTTACATTCATCAATTCAGAAAAAAATCTCGAACTTACAAAATATACTGCAAGACAAAAAACCCTAGCTTGTACACAAAACTAAAAAATATCAGCACAAAACTTTAACAAGGTTTGGAGGTTGCGATGAATGCATATCTATCAGTCTTAGCAGATTAACTCAAAACGAATCCCAAAGAGGTCTGGCGGTATATTAAGAGCAACAAGAAGAATAACACTCGGATCCCAGCCATCGCAAATGATGGTAACCTAATAAAAGATGACAAAAGAAAAGCTGATGTTTTCAACAAGTATTGTCAATCAGTTTTTACAAAGCCTTGTAGCGTTGCAATTTCTGACACGTCGACACGATTACCGGAAATGAAAAACATTGTCATGAGCGAGGAAGGAGTGGAGGCTTTGTTGTGTAATCTGAGCCCGCATTCAGATCATGTACCCGATGGAATTTCTAATATTTTGAAATACTGCTCAAGACTGCATAGCACTTCAGAATAGTGGCTAGCCGGGCTTTCTTAGCAATCTAAAACTGGTACAGCGCAACATGGAAAGGAAGAAATGAACCGAGCCGGCGAGAAGGAACAGAGCGCCGACTTCCAATTGGTTTTATCAGCAGATTGCACGAAATATATAGCCATAAGAAAGCATCAACCAATGTCCTCACAGCACTTCTTCACGACACAGATGACGTGACGACGCGAATGTTTAAAGGTGACCGTCCTTTTTCGCTACGCCATTATGATACGATGTGTGAGATTCCCGAAGAGTAAATCTCCGACCAAACTTAATGTTTGTGTCCGGTGTCCCTGGAAGTGTGGCGTGTTTCACCGACACTGCGTACCTGGCTTTCTTTCTCGCTCTCCTCAGAGACCTCTGGAATGGTGTTGTAGTTGGCGGCCGCGCCGGGGTGCGAGATGCTGGCCCTCCGCTCGGCCGGAACTCGGTGGGGCTCGGCAAGTCGGGAAGCTCCGGTGGGCGACGATGACAGCGGGTCTTCGCTGTAATCTTCCTCGCCTTCCTCCTGCAAGCACATTCAGTTTCATCAATTATTTCTTCAGCGATTGCGATCGTTGTGTAAATCGAGTAATACGGGATCCTTGTGGTGCATTATAGTCGTAAAAGTAGTTTGTGAGTTACGTAAAAGGAGGTTCGAGCGCGTTTCCCTTGTTAGTTAGAAAACACGAGCAAAGAAGCTCCAAAAGATAAAAAACAAAAGAAGAAGGAAACAGCTCATCGACTGCCGATAGTATTGCTATTGTCATTGATTTGCTATTGACAACAGAGATAATTAGAGCCAATGAGACAGATAATGTTAATCGTAATTGTCGTGTACCTCAAAAGGGGATATGAGGACCAAAGCACTTCCTACACATAAGGATCACAAGAACTTAAATAATCCGCAACGGTCAGTTATGCAAAGGGCATATTTTGTTGAATTACTTTTCGTCTGTGCATTTCGCGACGTTATTAGAGAATATCTGGTTTCGCTTGTCAACATCGTCACCACGAGCAGCGCCTGATTAATTCTGCAGAACAAGGGCCCATATATACTCTGATTACCTCTCCTGTGCCTATTTATCATAGACTACGATGCACTGATTATTGGAGGACCCCGAGTTGACCTTGACTGAGTGAGGTTCTTTAACGTGCGTCACAAGGTCAGCACATCGACTTTCCTGCATTCTTCACCAACGTTTTCCAGCCACCGCATCCCCGCGCTGTATCGTACATTACAGATGCGCGAGAGCGTGCACGGTCTTCTTCAAAAGATTTTAAACAACTTCGCGAATAAAAAGGCTTGTCGGGACGTGGCCACATTTGCCTCAGCTCACTTTCGGGGACGCCACGCGACCCCGGTAACTCCAGCGCTCCCGTGGCAGATAGAGAATTTTTGATTTCGCGCACCCAAAGTTTCGGGACACAACAAGCCAGGTTTACAAAAGAATGCAAAAAAGTATACAAAGGAGTGCAGAAGGGGTACAAAAAAACATAAGCATGGGGTGGCACTTCAGATGCGAAAAGGCCCCTCTGGTAACCGAATCCGCGTTTGGGTGGGCATAATCTAAAACGCGAAGGCGAAGATCTACTCGTAAATCTAAAAACGCGAACACTACTCTCCAAATCCCTCTCTCGCATTGCCCTCGATTACCCGCTCGAACTCCTTTACTCTGTGCGCTTATGAATTTTTGCCGCCGTTACGAGAGGAGGCATGGGGGGGGGGGTCTCCTACCAGCGGTTCCCTTCGTCGTACGTTGCTCTGTTCGATTGCCTCAGGCGTTCTGGGACGTCGTTTTCAGTGCACGTTGTTCGGTTAAGCTAGCGGAAGTAGAAGTGGCAAATACCGGGACGCCGCCTTCCACCCACACCATTCTTACATCGCATAGTTCTGAAATGCACTGACAACGTGTTATGAGGAGCGCCGTAGTGGAGAGCTCCGGATTAATTTTGGCCACCTCGGGATCGTTAACGTGCGCCGAGACGAGAGTATACGCGAGCGTTTTTGCATTTCCCCCCCTTGTCGTAATGCGACCGCAGCCATCGGGAATCGAACCTGAAACCTCGTGCTCACCAGACCGCGGCGAGGAACGGCCCGTATGCTATCGAGAAAATGACCCGTAGTCGTGCTGCAGAAGTCATGCAGCACGAAGCACAGGAGAAAGAGGGAGCATTGACCGTTCAAAGCACCTCTTGGAGCAACAAATGTTTTCAGAAGCCTCGTTATGGTGATCCTATTTACAGGCCGTATCACGTGCTCTGAGCTTCGAAACTTCTCGCAGAGGCTGTACGGACGAGAAAAAATTAGCAACCTGCGTGACAGTTGCTATGAAGAAATCTTACCTGACGGGCAACCAACAGGTGCACAACCTGGTCCGGTGTGGCAAGAAGCTGACGTGCCTCTTCGATTTCCACGCCTTGTACCTGATGACCGTTGATGACCAAGAGCTCGTCGCCTTTACGGAGCTGCCCACTCCTGCACATGAAATAGCGATATGTTATGAGCACGTAACTAGCATCAGCCAACGGCTACAGTGACTAGTTGCCGTACACACACACACACCAGGGTGTCTACCAAGTTGACATTTCCCAATTCTCAGAGTTTTCCAGGTTCTCCCTGAGTGCCATGGCAAAATTCCCTGAGTGATGCAGAACTATATTTTATGTCAGGACGGGCTGAAACCATATCGTCCGATGCTGTCACTCTATAGTAAGCATATGAAAAAATTAAAAGAAACGACTTAATCCAATTTGAATACTAAGGAGTAGTGTTTATGTTATTCAACAAGAGAATAGAAGTAAAATGCACAGCGTGTGAAGTGTCTTCAAAAAAATATTGCGAATGGAGTCGGACATTTTCAAATACGAATAAAAAGGAAATGCATAGAGAAGCAAATATTTTCGAATATGAGATATTTCTATCAACTGATAGCAAGCTCAGTGGTATGAGGCCCGAACTTTGTCACGATTGGGATTCTCTCTCAACAGCTCGTAAGTCAACTTCAACTGTCCTGACATACTCCCAGCCCGCGCACGACGCCTCAGTGTTGTGTTTCACTGCTTTAAAGAGTTTACATTGGTTTGGATCTGGGACACCTGCATCTCGGCATCAGCCAACACTGTTTTTTGAGCTTAAGCTCCTTCAAAACGGCGGCAGCACGCTTCCTTTCCCGTTCATTCCTGAATGTGTAGGTCCTTTTTGTTCTTACCCTCCTTCCGCCACTCGTTCGCCCCACGGACCGTTTGAAGCATCTTGGTCAGTTGCACAGTCCACGTCCGATTTTTCGAACTTCCTAGGGGCCGCGAAAACATCCGAAAAATCGTCCAGTCGGAAAAAATAAATGCATGTCGTTTACTGCCCTTAGGAGCTCAAACCCCCAAAGGCACATTCGAAAACGCTCTGAAGGCCTTTCGGTACACGTATTAGGCATATCGGTGCTCGTACTGCGACAGGAAATATCGGGTGCACGCGTGTATAATTAAGGAATGAATACTGTGTCCCGTGGCAATAGCCCCTTCCCAAGCTTGTTATGCTTTACTGCAATACTTTTGAGTATACTTCACCAAGTAACATTTCTATACAGAGACGAAGCTGTCTTTCGGGAACCGGCATTATGCAACGCACCGTGCTTTCCAGGCTTCTAAGCCAAGCGCGAGGACCACAAAGGCGGAGTCCGTGCCAGTGCTGACAGCAGCGAATTCTTCCAATAAAAAACACGGCACCCAACGGCAAAAAGCTTCATAGCGAACGTCGAAGCATCTAGGCCTAGCGTTGCCGCAGTGGTAGTAGCTACGGCTGCCAGCGGATATGCGTACGAGAGCGCCGGTTAAAGGCGGCGAGGTAATCAAAATGACAGCGGTGGTGGCTTTGATTAATGCCGTTTTGGACCTGCAGTCACGGCAAAACGTCCGGAAAATCGGTCGGCGAAGAGTTCTTGCGTCCGAAATTTCAGACGTTTTGGTACATGGATTCTACGGGGTACGTGGTGGTGCCGCGAAGCCGTCCAAATTATCGGGAATCCGGAAAGTCGGTCGTTGACTGTACACTGGCAACTCCTCCAGTCGACGACAGGGCGTCAAAGACGATTCATTACGACTCCTGCCTGTTACTCGAGCCAGCATTACCGCGACTTGCGACCCTTTCAATAAAATTACAGCTAATTTTCTTTGATAGAGGCACACATTCCCAGAGTTTCGCCCGAGTTTTTCCAGACTAGTCAAAATCACTGAGAAGTCTGAGTTCCCGGTTGGTAGACACCCTACAAGTGTGTGTGACACACACTTGTAGGAAAGGATTGCCGAATAAGATTCACCATCGGCTGCAATAAGTAGATTTCTTTTTTTCATGCCTCCCGTATTGGCGTAAACTTTCACAGTCGAGTTACCTTTTCCCAATCTGCATTTAACCAACGCGGATGAGACAGCTTGTTTTTCTACACGTCTGTCACTTTTATTCCCGGCTGGCAGAATGTTCACGCGCGCGCACACCCCGTGAGCGCATACGGGACGTTTGTAAGGCTTCCCTCACCTGGCCGCTGGTCCGTCCTGCTCCAAGTCGGCGACTACGTAGCCGAGCACTGTGCCGTCGGGACCGCACTTGCCCTTGATGTACACGCCCAGCTCTCCCCTCGAGTCCTTGGCCAAGCGCACGGCCAGTACCCGCGCCCCGTCGGGCGCGCTACGCACGGAAGCATCACTCGCCCGATGCTGCCGCGTCGGAGCCCCTTCCAGATGCGCCTCCAGCCAGAGACGCCGCCTCAGGTCGTTGGTGCTCGACGTGCGTGGTCCCAGGTCTCCAGCGCCGCACACGTCGCCGACACTGCGGCACCCCAGGTCCCCGAGACTTGCGCGACCCAGCCGACATTCCTTGCCGCTGTCCTTTGCGGAGTCGTTGTTGGCAACACACACGCTAGTCCAGGACGCGGCACTCTTTAGCGTCGAAGTGTGCAAGTGGGGACTGTCCACTTCACTGTGCGACGGCGGTTCTTGCGAGCACGCCCTGGAAAGTAAGGGAGACTCGAACGAGGAACAGCTGCGACCTTCTGGGGGCGTGGAGGAGGACTTCTTCCAGCGGTTGCGCAACAGCTTGCGGTCCAGCGTCCAGGCGCGAAACTGCTCCAGCTTGGAACTCCCGGAGTTTGTAGGCGTGGACCTCTCCGAGCGCGGGCTGGACTCGGCCGCGTCTCGGCTGCTGCTGCTGCTGCCGCTGTTGTTAATGCTACTGTTTGGCGTGGTTACGTTCTGAGAGCTGTCGCCCCTCCGGAGGACGGAGAACAGGGCTTGCGTCTTGCAGCGCAGGCTCTTGCAGTCGTACGGCGTTCCGTTGTGGTCCTGCTTCGAAGACTCAAGCCTGCCAAAAAGAAAATGCTTACATTGCCAGTTGCAAGCTTCGTAATATGGAAAGGAGTCCTAACAAAAACTCTTGCCATTTTTTTTTCATGTCAGCATGACGTTATATAATAATGCAGGCAATGATGATGCTCACATAGAAGAGGAGATTCACCACAACGCAAAAACGATTCCGCGTACTGTCACCACTTAGTTATCGTTGCCGATCCTGCAAAATGCGCACGTGCACTTGGCCGTCAACAGTAGATTTGTACAACACTAAAACGCTCCAATGACACCACCAGGAGATAAGCGTGTCTGCTAGCGATTGAAAGAGGTGGTAACAATGGCTGCAACGGGACTAATTTTGTCAAGCTTCCCTTCATGTTAGCACTGAGCGATTGTAACAGTAATTGATCGTACTAGAACTCGCAGAGCTCCTCATGTTATAACAGACGCCATTTGATGTCACAACAGAGGGTTCCCCCAACCTGCGCACCTAAATCTGAGCACGCAGACGCTTTCGCATTCCTCTCCCACCAGAATGCAGCCACATTAAGAAGACTGACCCGCGACCATACGCTCAGCATAAAAACGCAGTATAGCTAGCGCGCGATAGCCGTGAATGTTCGGCCCAATGTCGTGCACAGATCTGCCCCCCACAACACATCGCCGGCCGCGCCGACTCACCTGGACTTGTCCTGCCTGGATGCATCGGTTCCCTTGAATGCGGCACCAGGAGACTGTAGGGAGATCCTGTGTAAGAGCGCGGCTGCGAGCCGCTGCACGTTGGAGCCTTCCTGAGAAGATGCACGGCGAGGCGTCGGCGCCGTGGACGGCGTCGTGGCCGCGGTGGCCGCCGCCGTCGTCACTGCGCGGGGGGTCGCGGACGTGACGTCAGTTTTGAAGGGATGACTCGCGGGCTCTGTGCCGACGATGCGTGGAGATTGCACGGTCCCGTTGGCTTGAGTCATCCGCCTGTACGAAAGAAAATAATTTTTTTCTTGTGTATTAATTTTCCCGCTAACCAGGCGCGGCCCTGAAGTCTCTGCTCTGCCAGATAATGACTTTCGAATAACTTCCAAAAGGTGCAGGAAAACGAATATTTTCGTATAAGAAAGTACGAGGCTCCAAATCAAGATTCTGTTTCCTACAGTTGCTAGAATGCTATCTTTTCTCCCGAATGCAACACATCTCATCAAAACGGTACGTCGGTTGTCTCATGAGAGCATTTCTGCGTTTTACATTTACTTGAGTAGGATAATCAGAGTTGGCCCGAGCTAAAGCTTCCTACCAGAGAAACGATAGCTGACCGGGTGACGCCGAAGATATGCATCACAACGACGTGACGCCCGCGCACTTCGGTCAGCAACCTCGGACGATTAGGCGATCCACGGCGAAGATATCACAACTTTCCAGCGTGCACTTTTCTGCAGTGAGGCCGCCAACTTCTTCGCCATTATAAAACGACAATAATTACGATAGATTTTGGCACGGCGTAGGAGTATAGACGGACTGACAGTAGTGTCGTGAGCCGAAATGGCCCACGGCAACTATTGCATAAACGTACCTTGTGCAACTTATCACTTACGAGATAGACATGACAGCGCAAACCACAAATCCAACTGCATATAAGCTCTTCGTTGCGTCGTCGGTGGGTGTCTGTCATCCCTTACGCGTTTCTTTGGTTTGACCTGACAGCTCAACACAGACTGCCTATTGGTGAACTGAACACCTTGCATAGAGAGAGTATACAAATAAAGAGGTTAACTGAAATAGCGTCAGCTTGACTACCGTGCTAAAGAGAAGAAAAAAAACGGAGAGGGCGTATAACGAGTTTAGAGAAAAAAAGTTTCCCTAACACATGTCCGGACAATAAAAACTTCACATTGTCAAAGGTGGCCACACAGGCAAGTTGATCCCAATAAAACCGATGTTTTAGGGTGTATATTACAAAAACAATGTAATTTCAAGGTCACTGTGCACCTTGATAATAGCATGAAGTTACCATAGTTTCATGAATTGTGAAGTTTCACACATCTTTATCGTACATTTGTATATGAGAATCCCCCATTAAAAATTCTCACCTGAAACGGCGGTATTCTGTAGACTTAATCCCGCCAACGAACCCGCGAACCATGACTGCGGTTATCTAGATCGAGAGATTCAGCCTGTTAGACGTACTGTGGTTTTCGGAATACCAGGTTACGGGAGACGTTTACGGCGGCAGCCGCGTTGGTGGCGCCATATTGTAGAGCAGAGGCTAGCCATAGAGGGCGCAGGGCTATTTCCACAGTGACCAACCATGTCATACTTGGTTGCTGATGCGAAGAGTCCGCAGTGACATAATCACTAACATGCAGTACACTTGTTTTGTTCCATGGTCATGAAACAATGTTCTAATGCATTGTGATTGTGCAAAGCTTCAAAAGGTGTTACCAGCATTGCTACTGTAAGGTCCCTTATGCTACTGCCGTCCACGGCTTCGGTAACCCATCATTCGGTAAACGGCATAAAATACGTTTACGGACAAGCTGAAAAATGCCTAATACCAAGATGTATCGGCGCACTGAAGATTATCTGCATATTAAACATCACCTGCATATTATGTATCTGCATCCAGTACGATGGGCTGCGTACCTCTGCCCATGCTGCTGGTAGTGCGCCACCGTTGCCGTGCCAGTGGTAGTACTGGCGATGGCCGCAGCGAGCGCGTCCTCGTTCGGACTGTCCTCTCCGCCGTTTTTGGTGCCATCGCTCTCGTAGCCGGACTCGTCCGAGCGATGCTGCGTGGAGCTCGCCAGGCTGGCCGTGTCGCCAGCGCCGTGAGCGCCCACGTCTTCCTCGAGCGGCGGTGTGGGCGGACCGCCACCACTTCGCGTGCTGCTACCGCTGCTAGCACAGCCGCCCTCCTCAGAGCAGGGAAGATCCTTGCAACCAGGCACACTGGGCGGAAATAGAAAGTGAACGTAACTACCACGCAGCGCAAAAAAAAAAAGAGATGAAGAATTGAACAAACAGCGATAAACATACGCCACCTGGTGGCGTAGGGCTCAACCAGAGCAACACGGCTAGTGTTGCAATTACCAAGTTTCATTTCGCTGCAGGTGTAAATTTCGCAGGTGTCGACTTCCATAGGGCCATATCAGCGCTGAACGTGTGGCTTCGCGTGGGTACTCGATGAACTCGCGTGTTTCCTCTCGCGCGCTTAACTAGTGCATTCCCCATCCTCCCCTTTCTCATTTCTTTCCTTGCCTCCGTTTAGGGTACCTAATCAAAAGCCGCACTGCGCGTTCACTATAGAAACGTCAGTTCAAGCTCGAGCTCATTGGCTTGGCCAGAGGATATAGGTAACTTCAGTAAGGCCTCACGACATATGCTACGTCAGTGAAATGTGGATGCACGTTAGATAGCGATCAGTCGAGAATACGGCTCCCATAACAATCTTTAGTTATAACCACTTCTCTACAGCTGGACCCACATTGACATCAGGAACAAGGAAAAGAAGAGAAGAAACGACAGCAGTTACTGAGCAGCATTTCCAGAAACATTCAACTTTGTCATTAGAATGATTAAGCACCTGCTACCCAAAGCCACATAAGTGCTGCATGGGAGGTTCCAAAACAAGCCAAATCGGTATATCCCTTTTCATCTCTCTTCTTGTCTGCATTGACTGTGCGTCTTGTACAGCACAAGAAAACGGGTGTCACATGGGTCAATCAGTCTGCTTACCCGTCGATGACTGCCGCCTCGTCGAAGCAGTCGCGAGTGTACCGGCCGCCCGGGTGGGCCACACTCAACACCGCGGCGTCCAGCTCGTCGTGGTCCATCACGTCCGTGTCGTGCAGCGACGCCTCAATGACCAGTGCCGACGTGGAACGGCTGCGATACATGCGGGAAGACGTCTTGCGCACCACTGGACCGGAAGAGCGCTCGTGCGAAGATCGCTGCTGGTGGTCGGTAGCATTCTGTGCGCACTCCTGGTAGAAGCTGGCGTCCTGTGGAAATGTCATGTTGGCGCAATTAACGACAGAACTGCAAGAAGAAAAAAAGTTCCGCTACGTACACGATATTCTCGAATGTTTATAGTGTTCCACGTATGCGCCTCTTCTTCCTATACGCTGCTTTGTCATCTTCGGTACAAGTCAGTAGGGTAAGAGTGTCCACATCCCGACAAAAGTGTGCCATTCAATAAGCGCACACTCAGTGTTCATCTTTATTTCACATGTACAGATTTACGAAGTGATCCCCTGCATAAATTTCTGCATGTACGATAATCAAGTACAGGACATATGTTTCACTTACTCCGACTGTACCCGATTTCAATCACAAAGACGAACACTTCCCAAAGCATTGCGACGATTGTACGACCGGCAGGAGTCCGTAAAGGTGCTGCTCGAACACCATTCTCATCCCTGGTCAGTCCTCAAGGAAGTGAAGGTACCTTTTTTGCTTCTTGAGATAGATTGGCCTCTGTGAACGCCTTTGACTGTGTGGTGCCGTAGGGAAGCGTGCGCTAACTCACCGCGTCCTTCCTCAACCGATCTATCTATCTATCTATATCTATCTATATCGATCTATATCTATCTATATCTATATCTATATCTATATCTATATCTATATCTATATCTATCTATCTATCTATCTATCTATCTATCTATCTATCTATCTATCTATCTATCTATCTATCTATCTCGTCTTACGCGTGGGCCAGTTTCTACTGCACCGCCTGCAAGCTGGCTTCGCCCTTGCTCCCGACATGCTAAGACATATCGCAGCTGTGTACCCCGTCATCAAAGACCGAACGCTGATCTACGGCGCGACAGCAGTCAGCCTCTCGCTCAGCCGCTGTACCGGCTGCCGTGAAGCCATCAGACCTAAAGCCTGCCACTTCATCCAGGGCTGACACACTAACGCATAAGCCAGACGATGTCATTTCAAATCCGGACACTATATATACGATCACCATGCTACGACCACTGGATCCGCCCGGCTCGTCACTCGGCTCTCCGCAAGGCTGTGCTGGTGACCCGTTTCAGTGGCCATACCACTGAAACCAGACTAATCCATCGCATTGAACCAAGTTTTCCATCCCTTCCCTTAAGCCAATTAGGCCGAAGCGCCATCCCTAACAAAGCGTTAACTCTCTCTCTTTAATTCCATTTTCCCTTCATCCAGCGCAGGGCAGCCAACTAGACGCGTTTCTCTTTAACATATCCCACCTTCTCCCCATGTTTCCTCCTCCTCCAACTTTTACTTTCCTGCTCCACGGCAGTTAGTGGGCGCAGTCTTTCCGCGACGCATCAACCACCAGCACTTTTTCCTCATCAAGACGTGCCGTCATGGGCATGGCGCGCCAGATAAAACGCCAGCTGTGCCACGAACTGCTATGGAGCTTGCTAGGGCGCTGGTTTTCGATGCGGGCCGGCAGTTAGTCACGTGATACCTTTTATCTTTTTTTGGTGGGCTTTCCTTGACAACCGTAAAAATAAACAGGCAAAACTCATCCGATCCGGCTGAAAACATGCCAGCCGGATCGGATGGCATGATTCAGGGCAGTAATAAAAAATTAGCTAATTCAGTATTAAATTGAATAGCATCAACCAAAAATACTGGCGGCTACTCTACTGGACCGTGAATACGCACTTGGTTATCTGCGCGTAGAATGGCCCATCTCTTATAAAACGCGATGCACGATAGCTGGGACACCCCGAGAACCTGTATATATATACATGTGTATACAGGCAAATCGCAGGCGCACTGCCCTTACCCGTCTGTCCTGGAGGCACTCGACGCTCCGCGATGCTTCGCGCGACGACAGGAGGTCCATCACCGGCAGCCGAAGCGGCTGGGCGAACGTGGCCAGCCGCTGCGGCCACTCGACCAGGCAGGGACGCTCCCCGGCCGCGGACAGCGACATCGGCGTCGGGGGCAGCGAGTACTTGTGCGGGCCCACGCACGTCTTGCGGCCCACGCGGCTGAAGGCGAACCCTGCTGCCGAGAGGAAACGAGGATGCCATTGCAGCGCTCATGCGGAGGAGAACGCCCCGGCCGAGATTAGGGCGCCACGGCTATGTGTGTGTGTGTGTATACGGAGACGCTCGAACGCCGAGGGTGAACTGCGGCCGCTTAAGTTTATGGCCCTGTCACGCGGCTGCTCAGAGAGCAGTTTTGTCGGATGCACTGACGACGGGCTCTTTTTTTCCTTTGCGGGCGCAATTTCCCGCGGAAGGTGTAACGTATAGGATGCCGATTCGGGCCCTCGCGTGCTTCAGGCGGTCCGGCCCAATACCTGTTGGCAAAACGAGGCAGACCAGCTGCCGTTTGGAGATTTGTGTAACGACCATCTTTGTGTCAGTCAAGGCATGCCGCCGCTATCTTGGGCTCTGATGCCAACATTTTCTGCGTACTTTGCCCCCGGTGACGGCCAGTTAACGTGCGTGCGAAACGCCGAATTGAGTACGTATTTTCTTTTTCTGCTTTTTTTTTTTTTTTTTTTTTTTTTTGCTTAGAACTTGCCACTGAATAGCAATACATAAGTTGGCCATTGCAGTTAAGAAACGCTCGTATTACTTCAATGACGACAGAACAGGCACAGCGCAAGAAGGTCGTTTCCTCAAATGAACAAAGGAGACATTTCATTTAGTTCTTTTAAGGATACCAATTCAGTTCTGTGAGAGTTTCGAATGACACGCTTGCACGACACAAAACTGAAGTGAATATACGACAGAGGTTACGGGAGCATAAGTATATCTCGTATACGCTCAACTGTCATCGTGGTCTACTTAAGCTGAACCACGATTGCTTGCGCGAACGCAATGAATGGAGCCATACTAATGTGAAGTCGCAATCACTCAAGCGATATCTGTACATGAGAAATAGAAACTGCGACGGAATAAAAGGCATGTAAAGAACTTCCTCGTTATATATTCGCTATTGTTCTCTTTTTTTCTCACAAATTTTCTCATACCCGTTCCTGCGCAACAAAATTCCACTTGGTACCAAAGTTGTTACATGCAGCTTTCATCGATGACACTCGGCGTAGTGTAGGCTTCCATCTCTCGTTTTCTAGCCAAATGTGCCGGCATCGAGCATTTAGGCATGTCTCAATTAGCCATGATCCAAATGTCACTGATCCATATTTGTTTATCTCAGAATGATAACGTTAATGGTGGCACTAAGATCGCGAAACTTGCACGGTTTCCACCAGATGTTGCGATATGTAGGTCACCGACAGTGTCGCAAACGCGTAGATTGCGTATATAGGTCCGCGGAAAGTCGCACCTTCCAAGTGTCCGCGCGGGCTCAGAAACGAATTAAGGTCACGGTCGGGTATTCTGTCAAAGCACCCACAAAAGTGCGCCTGTCGAGCAGGCAAAAGCCGATAAAATGGCAAGAATAAAACACACACATACGGAGAGTGACTTCCAGTTAATCTGTGGCATATAGATTGCAGACCGGCCGTGGCGAAGTGCTCACAAAGGGAAGCCCCCCACCACGCCGATACGTGACGTACCGGAATTGCTTGCGTCACGACGCCGTCCTGTATGCCGCACCGTGGCTTTACGTCTAATCTGGGCTGGCTTCCGCCCTCAAAGAATGGCGAGAGGATGCCTGGGCGGTGCCCCCTCTGTAACGGTCGTAGACGCCGCTTCGCTTCTCCTTTCGTTCCCGGTCTTATGGCATGCTTCGCGAGACGAGCCAATTGTGAATATCACGTTTATTCGAGGATAACCCAGATTACCCGGCCCTGGCTTTTTTTTTTTTTTCTGTCAGGTATTTTCCGTAATTATGGTGCGACCCCTAAGGAAATCGTGAGGATGGAATAACGGTCTCGCGTTCCTCTTCATGGTGTCGAAATAACCGGTGATCACGCTTCGGTGGACGCATATGAGCGTCGACCTTCGGAAGCGGCTTTAAGTTCACCGATCACACAGATGGAACACATCATCTGGAGAGCCGAAAGAGTCGGCCAAGTATGTGGCAACGACACGGAGAAGGCTGAAAGCGGCAGTTTAGCCACCGTCACTGGGGCACCACTGGAACATTTGCATAACTGCAGTGACGACGTCCGACGTTCAGCACAACGTTCGAAGTTTGTTTATTTGCCCTTTGATTGCGTGGCAAGGAACGAGGAAAGAAAGTTGCATGAGAAGTTTGACGAGCCGGTCGGCCAATCAAAGGCAGCAGACGGCAAAGCCAGCCAGCACGTCTATCCGATGCCTGCACTGCAACCAGAGAGCCTACCGGACCACCAGTGCTTGGCTCGAGAAAGAGCCAGTAGGCCATCCAGGGGCTTCTGCTCTGCTTCTCCCGACTTCTCGGTTACGCTTGATGCTACCAGCTGAATTATTAAATACACCCCTTTACAATATATATAGACGGAAAGAAGAATTTCTAGCGTTCGAATTTTCGATTCGCTTTGATAAAAGCGAACAACGCTTTCTTTTTTCGGCAAATTACCTTCAAGAGACGACTAGCACTTTCGCTCCACATCAACAGAGAAAACTCTGTAGTCCCAGCTCTCGAGGCAGTTCGCACTATAGAAGGCTTGACCCTAGCCCATCTGGTCTTGGCGAGTCCGCACGCTTCAGAGTGCACCTCTATTCATATATATAAAGAAACAAAGTCAATATCCTTACATATTCACTCAAGGGCGACATATACATCTCATGGAATAACAGCGTCATACAACACGCTTCAGGAGCAAGTGGAAGATATCCTTACGCGCATCGGAAATGACAAAAAAAAAAGATGGAACGATTGGAAGCATTGTAACACTTCAGGAAGAGCCGCAAAATCAAAGTCAACGCTGAAAGCGCGATTAACAGAGCAAGTCTTCCGTGAATGAGAGGGACGAACTGACGTTCCAACGCTTCTACAGTGCCACGATACCGTAAATACCCGATGAGCTAGGATCATTCACACACATGCACGTTCATTGGCTAGATGCTATAGCATCAAAGCAACTGCTTAGGATCGCGCGGCTTCTCGACACTTCCCCGCACGCGGAAGGCACGGGCCCCGGCGGGGACCATTAAAAGCCAGATTGGCTTTTATTAGACTTTCTTTCATCCCGTCCGCCCTTTCGTGCCCGCGTATGGTCTTCGTGAACACCGGTGCTCTCCTCTCAGATATTTGTTTTCTTGGTGATCGTCCATTCTCTAACGTCTATTGTCTCCTCCGTCGTCTGAGCGCGGTCTCTTTCCGCTCGCGGCACGGCTCGGCGCGATATATACCGCAGGCAGCGATTCTTCCGAGAAAGAAAGAAGACGAGATGAGTCAGTGGGCGGCGTCTGCAGCTTGGCTCCTAAAATGGGCCCGTCTAGAAGAGTGCGCACGAGAAGGGGGCTTCCGTTGGCCAGAGAGATTCGCTCGAGGCTGTTGTGCGTCGGCGGTCTAAAAAAGGGGTGCGGAAGAGACAGCTCACAACCGCCGCGCAGACCTCCCGGGAGGCCGTGTGCGGACGAGGCTTGAGACAAAGGAACCGATGATGAGACAACGAAGCAGGCCCCCACGCGCACGGCCCTTCCGAGTCACTTTCTCTCGTTAAAAAAATGCTGCAGGTTGGAAGATGTCCGTAGAAAACAAGAAGAAAAAAACGGTAGTTCGGTGAGGTGGTGCAACCAATTTCGAAGCTGCTAGGTGAGCGGTGGTGGTGCAGTGCCCCATGATCTACAACTGAGTTCTTAATTTCCAGTTCCTAAATGTCGCTTCCAACTACGGGTATGCTTTGGGTATACCTTTCTGCGGGAAGATTCATTTAGGTAGTGAGACAATAAAACTCGTCGTCGCCTATCACCTGCTAAAAGGTGGCAGAAACGAATAAACTGGCAAAAAAAAAAAAAGGTAATAATGCTTATTGGGTAACTGGTTTATTTCGTCGTTCTTAAAGTGTATGCCTAGGACTTATTCTTTGGTTGGGCACAGCAAATTGGCGTCTTACATTTTTTCCCCCCAAACCGCCCAACGTTTCGAATAAAGCCTTCGCTCACTCCCGCAGGTGGTGTTGGTCTGCACAGCCCCATGCCATCCTCTAATCACCATGGTCCGCTTATTGAAATACGAGGCCTATAGCTAATTTTCGCAACTCCTATGACTGACAATGCATTCCATTTTCGTTTTATTCTTCGACAACTACATCTTAGAGGGATCTCCCAGCAGCAAATTCCGACGTCGCCGTAGGCCGTTGTCGCAGCAGCTCTTCCGTAACGCTCATCATATCATCATGCAGCGTGATAACGTAGCTACAGTCTAAGATAAGCGGTACCACTAGTCTTTCTAAGGTACACGATGGGCCTTGAGTGTACCCTGATCAAGGTGTATGCGTCAGCGGTCGGGTTCAGCGCACGGACACTCACAGCAACGGCATGGACGAATAGCGCCGAATCCTTGCAATACTACCCTTATAAATTCGTCTCGGGAGCACGTACAGCGATTCCAACAGGCAGGAATCGCTAGGAAAGCATTTCGATTGCTCTGGTAATCGGGATCGCCGTGAGGGGGGGGGGGGGCAGCCCTGGGGGAGGGGGGGGGTCACATTGTCTTTTTCACGCAGTGACCGGAAGCTCATATCCCTTACACCGACTCCCGGTCGTCGCCTCCGGTCAGCTTACGCCTTCTCACATTTCTAGACCACCTAGCTTTTTTTTATTTTTCGTTTTCCAGGAGGCCGTTGCGAGCCACCCACGTGGAAGATTGACAGCTCGCGACCTGCCTGCTCCGCGGGTATACTGTGTATACCCGGAGCACCAGCTATCTTCTCATGTGATTACATCGTTGCGTTCGCAAACGCGAAAAGAAATAAAGGACGGCGACGGAACCCAAGAAAAATACGGAATTTCCTAGACGCCTCTCATTCGCCAAGCCAAGATAATACCCGGCGGCGAAAGTGGGCCGCATTGCGTCCATAATGACTCCCTGAGTCCAGAGCGCCAAGCGTGGACGCGCTCAATTTGTGCATTACTGCCGCGTTACGCGTATATGCCATCCGGCTGAATATCCCCTGCATGCCGGCGGTGCCTTTGTTGAAAAGAAACGGGCACACACACACACGCGCGCTCCTTTTGTGAAAGTGCTGCACAGCTTTCAGGAACGGCGCAACCGGCCAGGGAGTGAAAAAAAAAAAGAATGAAGCAGCGGCAGGTCGAATAGGCCACGTTCATTCCGCGTTACATTCTTGATGGGTAGAAATGAGTCTAGATTTACGAAAGTGTCATAACCTCGCCGGATATTCGCGCTTGCAGGCCCCGAAAGAAATCGTAAAAGAGCTGAACGAGGAAAAGTGATTACGAAGGTACGTGCCCAATGCAAGAATATTGTCGCGGCTACTCAAAACTATTACGATGCCAGTTGATACTCAAAGAGCAATGAAGACGACAACGACGCGTATGTCTGCACCCTGTACGCTCGAGCTGACGTGAAATCTTTCCATTTGTGCTTACTGGCTTTCGGAGTGCCAACAAGCTACTGCAACATAGTATTCGTAAGGTTATGAACTGATCGTGCGCATAATATGTATGAAAAAAGTGTGGATAGTCTATATATATGAACTATGCTGTGTTGTAGGTGCTAAAATCATTTGGGCGGCTGCATCTGCCCAAAGGAAAGGGGCACGCTCACGCATGTTGCACATGGTATACTTTGCACTGGTATGCTGATGTACTAGGCGCATCCGGACATTTCGCCGACACCTTGTGCATCCTACTATCCTTTCCTTCTCTTCCCTGTAGAGAAATCTGCAAACGTCGTTCACCATGGAGCAGAGCGAAGATATGCTGCGATACTGATAGCGGCGCTGGAGCGAAATCAGTTGCAAACGAGACGGTGCTTATGTGATGAACACTTAGCGTAGATATGCGAAAACATGCTACACACCCGTAAGCTCATAAGCAAAGAAAGGAAATTCTAGCTTCCGAACATACAGAATGTTTTTCCCGATAAGAGCGTTCTGGTGCTGCCTGGAACGACACGCATCTGCGCTCTTCGTATTGTTTATTCAAGCAGTCCACACGGCGCATCCGTCTTCGCCGGCGGAATCCGACCGCGTCCCTCTGTGAGGAAGCCGTGTTTTGATGCCTGCGTGCAACTTCCGACGACCCACGACCCCGTTACATCACACCCTATAGGGGGGGGGGGGGCGAAAACTCTGGCACATCCGCCCCCTCCCTTTCCTCCTCGGTCCCACACAAACGACGACACCCCGAACGGCGAAAGCGCGAAAATGACGCAGGAGCGGCAGGGTTGCTCGAGGTGTCACGTGTCGAACAACCGCCACACGTGTCCTCGCTTCCGCCCAAACACAACATAATGCCGAGTGTCGATGGGAATTCTTTCCTCCGGCTTCTGGGTGGGGGGAGGGGGAGGAGCACCGGTTGCCCCCGCGGCCCGGAAGATGCAATGGGAAACGACAGCTCGTCGGCAGCGCCACAGCAGCGTGTGCGGTCCCCTCTCCTCCGGGAAGCCTCGAAGCAAATAAGGAAACCGTTGCAAACGCGCCACGCGATCCGAAAGCGACGATGCTCCCGCGGCGGCCCAGCCGTCTCGCACGCAGCTGGGAAACAGGGGCGGCGTTCACATGGCGGCGAGCGCGCAGGAAGCGCGGGAGGAGGTGCGACGGTTTGGTCGGCCGGCCGCCCGGCCTGGTCACGTGGGGAGACACAGGGCAATGGGAAAGAGGACGGGTTACGTGGTATGGTCCCGCGGGAATGCGTTGGACGAGAAGGTGCGTTGTGTTAGTGGAGGTCAAGCACGCGATCCGCTTGTCATATCAAACCAAGAATGCCGTGTCAAAAGAAAAAAAAAAGATGTTATGGAGCTCGTCGTGGTGGCTTTTCGTGCTTTATTTGGATTTGGACTTGAATTGGACTTGAACATATTACACTCGGTCGAAATTTTCTCTGCACAAACAGCAGATTGGTTCTCTTGTATTTGCAGACACACAAGTCGCATCTATTCAACGAATATCAGTGGCGTGACAACGTTCACGCGCACTTGATGTTCCCCCGGACGAAAGCGACGAAGGGCTTTTCCGCCCACAAAAGCGCGAGCGTTTCGGTGGGAGCGGAACTTATAAGCCGAAACGTGTCCACACACCACGAGCCGCTGCGAGGGTCTCACGAGCGGCAATATCAGCCCCGACCCTGTGGGGCTATTCCAGGGCGCGACGAAGTTGCGGTAGCACGAACCAAGCCGGCTTCGGCGCAAGGCACGCAATTTCCTCCCTTCTCGCGGACGAGCGTGCGATCCCACGAGCTCGTTTTAGCAGGAACAGTGCTAACACTGCGCACGCCCACTGAACGGAACGGGGTTCCCACTCCTCGATCGACTCCGTCTGGAAACTTCGAAGAATCACACGAGCACTTCCAGGGCCCCCTCCGGCGCCGATCACGCAATCTGGCGAGTCCTTCGTCACCGATCGTTGGCCGTCTGCTGCTTTCGTTCCTTCTTTGGAACGCCGCAGTAGAACCGACTCGACGACTTCATCGCGTGGACGGACGAACCATCGCAGGTATCCGCTCGGCTCGATGACTTCGCCGAGCCTGCCGCGACCAAGTGGCGACGCGTACGAGACAGGTAATCCAAGATCGCTGCTAACGTTACACCACCGGTGCAAAGCAACGCGGGTACATGAAAGTCACTTCGACCTAGCAACACATACCTTAGTTTTTTATGCGACCACGCTGCGTTGCTTGCAGGTCACCGGAAATAAGACTGCGTACAGTTTTACTACATAAATGTCTATGATACTTCGAATTAGAAGCGTACAAAAAATACTGCACAGCTTTACTATGCGATACAATACCAGAAGTTACTGATTAACCACTGCTACAGAATTTACGTTGTAACTTTAGCAAATTACCGTCCACCTTTGCTAGAAATTGTAACGTGTAAAGGTGACAACGTTACCCCCATTTTATAAGGGCACAAAAAATAATGAGCACCTTTATGAAGGCGTAATCTCGACTGAGCTCGAACAAATTGTACCAGAGCAGCCAGTTTGTTGGGAGGAGGTATAAAATAGTCGTATACACCAATTAGATTTGCCCTCGCTGAACAACTACTCCGTCTTACTTCAAGTAAAAATTCGATTGACCACTAGGACGGACAAGTAGTCAGATGTGAACTGAAGGCTCAAGAAAGAACTTTCTCGAGGTGTAATTTTTCTAGAAAGGAATCCCACCAAAGCTTTTAACTACCACACAATGGGCTATATACGTCGAAGTTTTTTCGAGGTAGCTTCTGCACCCAGGTCCGGCTTGCTCTCGAAGCGCCAATATTCCACGCGGCCCCTCCACTGCTACGCCGAGTTGTCGTCGACTGCTGAACACATCACACACAAGACCACTTCGCTATCTGCGGCTCTTGTCTGTAGGCTGATAGCGCTGAACGTCACGTCTCCCCGATGACAATGGCCACAGACGCGAACGAAAGACCCGTGGCGATCCGCAACGCAGAAGGTCAGACTTGATTTCATTGCCGGCCTCCGCAGCGGCATGAGTGCACCACATTGGTGCGGCTGACGACTGCGCGTGCACAAAGGCGGACTGAATTATCGCAGTACTTCTAGACGGAAAACACAATGTATTATAAACTCGGCTAACGACACCCTCTTACTTCCTGGGAAAAGTTACGCTGTAGGCTCTGATGCATATGGTAATTAGCTGACAAACATTACCGATGCGTAAAACGCTAAGAACAAAGATGTCGCTCTAGAATGTCATTCTCCAGGACGAACGCTATCGAACGAGAGAAACAAGTTAGGGGACGCTACCGGTCGTGTTTATAAAAGGATGCAAAATAGTACAGAGCAACATGGTTTTTTTATTTATTTTTTTTTTTACGGATAACTAGGTCGGATACGCCATTTCCAAAGCTCGCTATATTAACGTGATGGACTGAAAAGCACTAACGCAACTTAGGCCACGAAGAGCACAAGCACAGTCCTCTAATTTTCCCGGCTGGCCAGCTATTAGCGTAACCAAAGTGAACCGCTTTAATATGGGAAGGGCCTGTGGCGAGTTGAACGACCAGGAGAACAATAGGGGAAGCGGGAGGGGCAGAGAGAGAGAGAGACCTATAAATCAGGTACAACTTAGGAAGGCAGGAGAGGCTTCGCCCAGATGACCGAAGCACGGCTGCCGATTGCCTCCACGACTAAAGAAATAGTCCCGCTGACGCGACTCGGCCCACTTCGAAGCGCGGGGTGCCATGTTCTTAAAGCCCCTCAATTTTACATGTTCTCCGTCGGCGGCGCCACCGGCCGTCCGGCTTCATGACGTCAGTCTAGAGTACGCGCCCATTGGTGGAGGCTCGTGTGCATCCGCCTTTGAGGGGCAAATGCCGCTGCCTTCTAAAGTTGTACCCGACTATAGACCGTTATTTCCACGGAGGAAGGAAACTAAGGAGAGGCCCTGACGTCACTCTTTGTGAAGCAAAAGTGAAGCCGGAATTTGGCGTTGCTCATGGCGATGCTCCGCCTTTTGGGCCACCCTCCTCTCTTGTTTACATCTTTCGCGAAACCACGCCGCGCTGCGCGTGGTGTCGCGCGCTCGCGCAACATCTGGCAGAGCACGGTGCAGGTAACACAGCGCAACACGACGCGGTGACTAACGCAAACCCGCCCACTCAGCGCCTTTGCCACGGCCCGAAACCTACCAGAGCAACACGTGTGAGCGCTCAAAACCATAACAACGCCGCCATTGTGGCCCAAAAGGCGTGGCCATACAACAAAAAAAATAAAAAAGCAGCAAAAAAATTAAAACCTACTACGTCATTTCCGCCACACTTTTCTCCTAGCGCGCGGAGGGGGTAGGGCCTCTCCTTAGTTTCCTTCCTCCGTGGTTATTTCGTAGGCGCCGCCATATTGTGAACGCAGTGGCGCCGCCTATGAGCAGCGCCATACTGGCTTGGGCGAAAGCGGTCTTTTGCATGCATGGCAGGTATACGCTCGGCGGTAGGTTGTGGCGTTTGTTTTCGCGGTCGTGCGCTCTGTTTAGTATGACGTGCGTCTTCTAGGTGGTAAACGGTTCTGTGAGACGCGCTGAAGTGGTTTTAGGCGTCATGGCCGGAATTTGTGCTGGCGTTGAGGTGGACGGAACACGCAGCGCGATGTGTGTGCGCATACTTGAGCCTACAATCAGCCTCGGAGATCAATTGTGTATTTCTGAATGTTGCAATCACTAATGTGACCTTATTGCAGTATTATCCTCTATTTCTAAGCTGCGGTTTATGAGCCATGAAACATACGCGACGATCGTAACAGCGTGGGTACCGTACTGCTACGATAGGAGCTGTGCCGTTATACTTTGACAAGCGTTCAAACTGTTCGCTGCAGGTTACATTGCTTGACTACTTGGTTGGATAGATGAGGTTTCCACTGATGAATAAAATAGTTTTGGCTAGTAATAGCAGCATATCTTAGAGCCTGAATTAAGCTCGTCCAGCAAAGCGACCGTTTACGAACTGCGCGAGCATCCTAAGCAGTAGTAGGTGCTGGATTACAGATATCTTTGTTCTATATAGCGCATGGTCCAAGCATACGCCATCAGCGGTTATATATTTATAAACGTGCGGCGTTAGCCCGTTTTCTCTTCTTTTTGGAGAAAGAGGATAACCGATTTTTTTTTTTCGGTCAATTGCGTTCGTTCAGTTCTCTACGACGCGCTCACACGTATTACGGAAATTTTGCGCTCAAGAATAGCTATCGCATTCATTTTATGCGAATCCTCTCATATTATGGCTGTATACAGGCCAAAAAGGCAATGCCGAAGCACACAGCTTATATATGTATCGTGCTAGCTCACCAACCGCAGTGATCGCTGTGTTGAGCGATCACTGCGCTCAGTCGATTGAGCGGAAAGTGTTGAGCGATGGGCCTCATGCAGCAAGGCTAGCGTAGACATATGGTAATTTCAAGCATACTAGACTTGAAATGAGTGAGAACGATGCCAGTGTATCACAAATATTTGATAGCGCCTGCCGCTCAGATGTTTCATGGTTGCCTTAGGTTGGCCGTGCACGAGCATGCGCTCTTGTTTTGTTTTACTCCCTACGCCAATCGATCAGACAGTGAGCTGATTTACCATTTAATGCTGGTAATACAGAGACGTCGGTCTTCTTTGTTGAATTAAAATCGATATGAGCAAAATAGTAAACAACACATACACGCACCGCGACTGATTATGCGCGTCACATTTTTGCGCCCCCAAGACATATTCCTGTTTCCAGTATAATTACTGATGCACCGAAAGGCTTCCCTGACGACCTTATATGAATGAACATGGCGTAAATTTCACAAAGTAAGATCTAAAACATCTCGAAATCGTTCCGCAGCACGCGACAGCGCCGCGCCGGATCGCCCAAGCCAGAGAGGAGGAAAGGCTCTCCGCGCGCCCTATCCTCCTCGCCCGATGAAACTGTCTACAGAAGCCAACAAGCGCTGCCACAGGAGTGTAGTGTATACGATCGATGCGCCATCATACACAGTTATTCAAATAGAAATATTGGCGTGAACTCATGAACATACCTTGCTTGCTTCTAGTTCAATGCGCGAACGTACACGCGCGAAACGCAAGATAATTTTGCATTCACCGGGTCGTTGAGCGGGATACGCACTCAAAGACAAAGCGGAAGCGAAGGCGAAAACATGCAGACGGCACAGGCGCCCACATATTGGTATGTCCTGTGCCTGTCTCCTCTACTGTGTCTTCCTCTGTAGCGAAATTGCTTCGTTTCTCCTCTGCTGTGCCAGTCGGCTGCAATCGGCTACGCCGCGGTCGCGCAGCTGTGTCAGCCTCGCCAAACAGGGCAAGCGATTCGCGACGACGAGGCCCTGGCTCGGACGCCCTTGACATAGCCCCAACCAAATCTCTCACGAGTTCCCGAGGGGCGACGGTGCGCCGATAAGATGCTCGAAATTCCGCAGACCGTCGCCGCCGCCGCCAGCAGCAGCAGTGACTGACCCCACCGATGAAACCGGAGATATATACAGACGACTAGTACGTCCTTCTGTTGCTCTGCCAGGAGTCTTGGGAGTAGTCTGACATCCGCCGGAGAACAAAGGAAACAAGTGTGAGAGAGAGAGAAAGCAAAGAAAAAACGACGGTGGCGGACACCGTCCATTGTTCCTACGAAAGCAGCGTCAAATTCTGCAAGTACTCTACACAAGAGGGTGACGACTCCACCGAAGCACACGGCAAACACGCGGGTCGATTTTCTATAACGCATGGAAAACTGCCGCAAATGGCGAGAAGAATAGGTACGAGCGGCTCGCCTCTTTGCCCGCTTCTTCCTTACGCCTTTCACGAAAGCAAATTGAATACAGTGAAAACGCCTATGAACTGCACTGCAGGAGCTCGCGTGGCTTCTTAACGGTTCCAGGAACGCCGACCATTATGCTCGAGCGTCAGGCAGCAGGAGAGTGGCACGAGACCACAGCGCCCCGGACAACAAAGCTAACAGGGTCATTAGCTCGCGGTAAGCCGAGATGACACGACGGCGACGTCAACAAATCGTAGAAGGGGCAAACAGAAAGGGCAAGTTTGCGGCACACAAAAAGCAGTCAATCTTGCGCTGGCATCCATGGTATAGGGCATCCTGGTCGCTTTGTCATCGGCACGCTGTTGCCGTCCACAAATTGGCGTCGCGGGCAGCCTGAATGCCACCTAGGTGGTAGCCTGCGGTTCGCACCTCTTCTTAGAGCAGGAAGTGGTCCCGACAAAACGCTTGTTAGGGCGCTCCGGGGTGCCTTCCAAGAAGAACAGATTTCAGGAAGTCTTGTTCGCAAGCAGCCGCTCAAGAGGCCAAAGGCGATAACAGGGTGGTCGGAAGTCCACAAAAGAAGCCCTAAGACTGAGCAAGCACAGCCCGTTCCACCTATCTGCGCGGAATGATTCCGATCCTCCGATTCTCTCTTGCACAGAGGTATTGACACAAGGAAGCCAAAGCGGGAACAAGCTTCCAACTGAGTGAGCGTGCTTGTTGCATGCAAGGGACTGCACGCTCTTACCGACCCACATGCGCCAGCGAGCTGATCCACGAAAACAAAGCGCACGGCGACAAAAGAGGTGAAATCTGTGCCACGAAAGGAAGGAGGCGAGAACCGACAGAAAAAGAAATATTAGAACGAACATTGACAAAAACACAATAAAGAATCGCGATCATGCACATTTCGCTCCGGCAACGGTTTTCGATGTCCGAGCAGAGGGGCACGCCAGATGCAAACAGGCTGGCGATACGCGCATGTACGCTAAAGGTCCTACAAAACAGCTCGCGCTTATCTCGCTCGTGTACCAAACACGCCTGGGGCTAATCGTTTTATTTAAGGAAAGTTAAGCGCGTCCAGCGCGCGGGCTACCCCCTTTTTCAGTTATGTACACCACGTTGTGTGCTCCTTCTTCGAGATCTGGGCCCGCGCGCAAGGCACGCGTCGGCGCTTTCTTTCATTCTTCTAAGTGGCTCCACACGACCGAAAAATCAGCGACGTGGTGCGGTAAGAAGCCATTTCTGGGCATCGCAGCCTCCGCAGCAAAACCCGACAGAGCTCCTCTCTCCCATCCTTTTTTTACTTCCTTTTCTCGTAGGAGACTACGTAGAAGCGCGCATCGGGGCCGAGGAAAGCGTGACTCAACGGATCATCGCATTCCGTAAAGGAAGAAAATAATGGAGAAGGAAAGCGGCTCGAGTCAGACACGATTCGCGCATCATTCATCGCACTCGGGCTGAGGGAAAAAAAAACTAGAAAAAAACAACACCAGAAACCAGCCGGATCGTGTTCTTTTCTCCGAGCGCCCGCGTTTCCATTTCGTGCATCGCCCGACTCTGATGTACCGTTGTTGTCACTCGGTGTGCCCCCCCCCTCTCTCTCTCCCTCTCTCTCTCTCTCTCTCTCTCTCTTTGTGGCCTCAATAACAAAACGCCAGAATTCTGCACCCGCCAACCGAAACACAGAGAAAACGCGTGTACACGCTCCTCCGCTTTACCGCTATTTTCACAGCGACCGATTCTATAGCTTCAAGGATACTTTCTGTTACGTACCGTGGTATGATGCAGCGCTTACATAAACGTTGTGTTTGATTCTGCTAACATCATTAACTATAAGGCGCAAATGAAACAAGTTAGCACAGTAAAAGAGAGCGCATTGCGGAGGCGCTTTTGTGGCGCGTGTGTGCTTCATATTGTACTCGGGCCTGTTTTCCTCGCGCTGTTAAACTACTCGAACAAAACCCGCTACGCGTGAGGCCGGAGCGTAGTGTGAATGCGCGCGTCTTCTTCGGCGGATTCCGAGATGATAAAGCTTGGTCAAGCGAGCAGTGCTTCGGTAACTAAGGAAATTGCTGTTATAACATTTAACTTCCTTCTCAATAATAATAAAAGTTCGGAGGACGCTTAAGCTTCGCTTTTAAGAGTGGAACACGATAGCATTCAAAGATCCCCGACTGCTTCTCACGCTTCCCGACAACGGCTGCTTATGTAAGCGTAATGTTTACCGGGAAACGCTGGCGGCGAACTTTATGCACGAAGGCGCGCTTTCTGGTAGAAACGCGGTCTCTCGCGTGGGCCGCGGATGCGTGGAGGCGAACGCCATCTGGATGATGTTGCAAGGAACGGGGCGCGCTGCTCTATGAATGGTAGAAACGCTGGAAAAGGGGTTTACGCTTGAGCTTCCGCGTAACAGATTAATGTGTTCTCGTATATTCAAATTACAATCCGACGGTATCATGTCTGTAGGTTTTGTGCAAGTCGCACTTTTAAAATTTTTCAGACGCATTTTACTGTGAGAAATTCAGTTAGTTCAGTAGCGTCTCTGCGCTACACTGGGGTATGCATGGTTCGGAAAGAATATTCGCCCATAAGACGGTCAACGCTGGACGCGAGGCGCCGCCACCGGACTTGCTGCGACGCGGGGCCCTTAACGCTGTCGCGTTAAAGAAAGTCAGCGTCTATTAAGTGCCTGACGCAACAAGCACCCTACAAAGGCACAGCCGAGCTGCCCTGACAACGAGGATGCAATAGCAAGGATTCAGGTCAACACAACGGCGCAGCCAAAGAGCGTGTTTCGGTGGAAGAATACAACTGCCTCTTCCGTCCTCACCCACTTTCCCGAAAGAATTTATCTCGCTGTGTAGAGAACATTTTAACAAAGCTTTGAGAACACCTTTCTAAGAAAGAGAAACCGGTGAGAGGCAGGATAGATAGATAGATTAGATAGATAGATAGATAGATGCGTATGCAACGTCACACCACTCACCCCCGGTAGGGTGGCGGAAGATTTGAATTGCGATAAAGGTATTCGGACCCTTCAGATGCTATTTTCTCGCTAACCAAGTCTTTTCTTGGCACGAAACGAGCGTCGCGAGGTTTCTGGAATGGTTTTTAAACAGTACGCGTCGACTCAGTATTTGCCTTTAGTCTCCCTTTAAAGTCTTCTTTTCACGAGACACGGAAAGCGGTCAGCCATCGATGAGCGTTTCCCGTACGCTCAGGAAACCCGCTTTCTGCAGATTCTCTTTTTCCTGCGCACAGATGGTTTTTACCTTTCAGCACAACGACCTCGTTTCCAAGAACGGCGTCGACTGACCGCAATTAGGCAGCGCAAAGACAAAAGAACTCTCCCTAACTAACATTCACGACCTGACGCTCGTAGCTCGGAGGCGCACGGGCAGCGCCGAAGTTAGCTTCTTGGATCGATCCACCGCATGTATACGGAGAGAGCTGCCACAGAGCCGTTCGCGCGCGGCAAAAGAAAGCAGTGCCGACACACAGCGGAGCCGGCTATAGCGATCGGACCGATAAGCTAATACTGACTTACTGCGCACACGCCGGTGTGCTGATTGTATTACCGATGAGGAGCGGACACCGTAACCAGAACGCAATTATACCGCGGCGCGCCCAAAAATAAACGCGGGACGAGCAAGGCGTGACGCGTTCTCGGCGCCGAAGGCGGGAATGATGCATGACCCGAAAAGCGCGCCGCTGCTGGCGCCAGTCGTCCAGGTCCCGTATGCGCTTAGGGGCGCCGAAAGTAGAGCCCTCGCTGAAGTTGTCGCGCCGAAAGCCGATTATACCGAGGGCACAGGCGTGCGACTGTATTGTGCGGAGGAAGCGTTTTTCGCGCGTCGAGGCTGCAAAGAGCGACACGCCTCGCGTCCCGGAAGCGACGCAGGCGCGTGAAAGGCGTGACAGCGCGCGGCGACGCTAGCATACGCGTGAATGGAAGCGAGCGGACGGCTGGAGGGGAGCGCCTTGAGAAAGTGGCAGCCGTAGTTCGATTGATTAGCGTGATAATTGCGACCGATAGGCAGTACCACTTTCGATCTGGCCGGAGAATAACGGGGGCAAAGTGTCAACGTTCGCTCCAGGCCACAAAGGAGGCACTTCCGGTGAAGTTTCAGCGACTGTAAGTTCGTTAGGCATATTAATACCTCTATTGCACATACTGAAGAGCCAGGATATATAGGCCAGTGAAACTTTAGGGAATACTTTCCCTATAACCATCAATGTAACGCCGAGAGCGATACCCCAGACTGAGTGATAGGATTTCGAATTTAATGTGGACCTGTAAGTGCTCGACATTGCGTTGCCAGCTGCACAACGGTGCACACACAGGCTATATAACGTGGCGTATACAGTTAGCTATTTGTATCGTAATACGTCGTTCAGACATACCTTGTTGCAGGTGCGGCCATTCATGGGGAAAATTTAGAACATGTTCTACTAAGCTGTCCTAAGTTCGAAAAGCAAAATAACCTTTGTTGAAATTGACATTGTATCTATAGTAGTAACACTCTGTACGTCCTTGTGTGTTATTGTTATGTCGCAGCATTCTGTGTGGGCTATGGATTGATTGTTGTGCTGTTTTCCTTCCTATGTTGAGTGCTGTAGTTTAAGCCTGTTTATGAAATGTGCTTTAGTACCGGACCATTTGTTTGTCTGCTTGGCTCATCACCTCAAATTATCATCCTCTGCTCATTAGATAATCTATATTTTTGTGGAAAAGCCGGAGACAACAGTTACCAACATTCATAATGTCATCGGAAAAAAATCATAATCAAAGAACGTTTTGGGCGACGGCCAAAGCGATCAGGCCGAGTTTATCCGAGCTGCACTCTTGCACAACCTAGAGAACCAAATATCTCTCAGACAGAAGCAATATACGCCCACATGAGTCTACGATTACAAGGAAGGCGGGCTGGGTATGGCCCTCTGCAACGGTCCGAAACACTCGTAAGGGTAAAGCTCACCTTTTGGCACAGTATCCAGGCACAAACCCCAAATTTATCTACAGAGGGCATTCCTTCGCTCCTAACACGCTATGTTAATCCGCATGCGTTTGTCTTTTCCACTCACTCAAACGCGCCTTTGCAAGCAGGCCCCTCTCAGTCATCCTTGCGGCGCGGCTACACCTTTGCAATGCCGACTTCATTTGCACAGAATTGACGTCGCATATCCGTTCTGCTTGACTGCAATGAAAAATGCCCGAGCTTGCCTCGCTGCACCATTCGAGGCCTGCCGCAAAGCAAATAATGTCCCCGAGCGCAGGCAGCAGCTTAACATGGGCGTATCCTCGCTCAAACCGCGCAATAAACGGGACAGATTTTTTTACTGTAATCTAGATAAGTTTGCCTGGGGAAGTCAGGAAAAGGAACGGCGACGACTCACCCCGGTACACAATGTCTTTTCTTGCCGAATGGGGTGGACTTACGGGAATATATATTTGCTTATATGTGCAGTCGGCAAAAGTTGCACGCGTTCCACCCGAACTCTGAAGTTGTGCTCATTTTTTGAGCATCTAGCGTCTGATTGAATGAAGCGCTACGTTGGTAGCAAATTCTACAGCGGAGTGCGCGACTCGGCGTTCCATACGACGCACGCAGGCTTCGTGGGCATTCAATCATCTCGGGTTAATTCGCAGGTTACGCGCCTCTTAAACGCCTGAAGCCGGCAGTACGCACTATGTCTCGTCTTTCTTCGTTCGCGCATCGCTCTCATCTTAACTTACAGCCCACTGCAGGATGGAGGCGTCTCCCAGTAAGCAATGTTCAGTTATCCATTTCGTGCATCAGCTGACTACATGGCTGCACGTTTGGCTCCACACATGCGTGCACACGCTTCAACGTAATTCATCTCACGTCACTTCGATCGTACTGTACTGAAGTACGAAAGCCGACTTGCTTCCAGGCTGCGCTACCCGAGGTCGCACTCTTAGTTCTACATGTTGCATGTTATAATAGGTGGCTCAATTTCACCCACGCCGTCGCACACGTCTCGCTAAACTGGCAGGCCCTGACGCTATCGCTTGATACGCCAGTATTCACGTCTTTCGGAACGAAACGCGGACGCGCCAATACAGAGGCTAGCGGGAGTCTGACGTCACCTCCATGGCGCGTTCGCAAGTGGGTCGCGCGCGCCCCAAGAAGCGGCAACCACGGCATCAAAGCCACCGAGGGGGGTCCTCCCCGCTTGCATGGCCCGGCGCGAACAACACGCGAAACGTTGCGATAGGCAACGCAGGGCCGTCCCCGGCGCGTCCCACAAAAAGAACGTCCACATCTCGGCGGCAGGCGCGCGCCACCGCGGTGTTGTACGTACAACGCCACCAAGCTACGAAGGAGGGGGGGTTGCAACAAGAGCGTGACTCGACCACACGCTGCTTACAGAGAGGCACTCGCTGCTGCAATACGCGGGAAGCGCTGCGCGGGAAAGAAGTCGTCGTTGCTGAGCGTCCCCCCCTCCACGTTAAAAGAGCGCGGTGACCTTGCGCCCTTCGCTAACAGGCGTCCCGCGGCCGTGTACACGCCGAGGTGAATACGCGGTCGTGGCACGCGTCCCGCGACAGCGTCATGCGGAAATTTAGCCGCGTTTGGACAAAGCTAGCTTTGGTTTGGACCGCCGCTATCGGACGGTAACGCTGCTGCCCTGAAGTGCGCCGAGACAAAACAAAATATATTCTCGGGTTTTACGTACCAAAACTAGGACACGATTATGAGGCACATAGTAAGCGGGAGGGGGTGTCTCCGGATAAGTTTCGACCACTTGGGGTTCATTAACGTGCACCATACGCGCGGTACACGGGCGTTGTTGCATTCCGCCCTCATTGAAATGCGGCAGCACCGCGGCCGGGAGTCGAACCAACGACCTCGCGATGAGCAGCGCAACACCATAACCGCTAGGCCTTCACGGCGTGTGAAGTGAGTGTAGTTTGGGCTTCGCTGCCGACCTAGTTACATGCTCCTAGTAGCAGTAGCTGTACTTATCTTCTGTTTAGTGACTATGACAATGATGAATGACGTTTAATGGCGCGAAAGCGATATATACACAGGTCACAGAAATAACATTTACGAGTAGGGAGCGCAAGGTAGGAAACAGGACGGGAGCTTCCTTGACCTCGTCTTGTCTCGCGGTGTACCACGTACTCATAGTGAGAGTCATTACCAGCTAGCCGGGTGTCAATTCTATTGTCACAAGAACAGCAGCTAACAATAGCAAACCTGAAAGACGGCACTCTGATCTTTCGCTCCTTCAGTGAAACCTCTAGTGTGTTCGCGCGTATGATTACTGTGTATATCACAATTACCACCCAGCATGTGGAGTACCAAGCGTGCCAGGCGATCAGCCGAACTTATATCTCCAGCGTGTCGTTAAAGTTTATATATCAATGAATCTGCGAACATGATCGCGCTGATCCTGATACATTACAACACATTTACTGCGTGTGCATGCGTGAAAAAAAAAAATTATTGACCAACCATCTCGAGTCCGTGAGATTTAGTGTCGCTGTCGCCAGGTAGACCAATTAATCACTGAAAGTCTATACGCACATCTCTAAAGACGACCGTGTAGTTCTACGTATCCTTTGGCTTGCGTAATTTCCGCTGTCCTCGGACGTCGTTGCCGTTGGCGACACCACGATACGAATTACGCGCATTACTTGGTATACAGAAACGCAAGCATGTGCTGGCAAGCGGCACCAAGTAGCGTCAGAGCATAACATATTGCAGTTTCGCTTCGCGCATCTGGCATCGCCGCTGTTTCATTATTACTGTTATTTCGTTGAGAACGAGAGAAGTTAAGGTTCGCTTTAGAATAGCTATGAGCAAGTTAACCGTTGCCAAGCCCGCGGGCCTCGGAATACAGGCGTGAAGCAACAACGCTCGTTTTCTCGTCGGCGGCGGCAGGTGCCGTAATGTCCCGGAGAGGGAACGCCTCCTCGGAGTTGGGCATAGTCGTTGCCGTTGATGCCTTGCGTCTGTGGGGCAGCTTCAAAGAGATGCGCGCGTGTGCGCGAGATCCGGTGGCCGCTGTATAATTATCCAGCGTACGGGGGTGCGCGTGGACGTGTGGCGGAACGAATGAACGAGAGAGCGTCTTATTATGTGCCTCTGTGGTTGAAGGTTTGTACACCTCGCGCATCGGATGTCCAACGTCCTCGCTCGCTTCAATTCCCTTAACGCCCGACAACGAGGCTCGGATGCTCGAGGGGCGCTCGTTATGTTAAACAACGTTTGCATGCAGAATGGTTTCTCAGTCGTAATTGTTTCTTCGGATATTGCAGCTGTCTCGACGCCACAATTCGCTAAACAGTTCCATTCATTTATTGTATTTTTCTTTTATTGAACAGGTTTACGCAAGGAAGCGGCATACAGCCCTTCAGTTTCTCGGAATTGATTTATATACTGATAGGCAAGGAGTAGCTGTTGGAAGGCACAGGATTAACTCTGACCACTTGAGGTTGCTTATAGCGGGCAATTCACGGTGGCTGTGGAATTTATTATTGTGTCGTTCAATATTCACTTCGCCAACAGACAATACTTTGTAAAGAGCTATGTGCAATGGCAGGAGCATAACTGACTACGTACGGTAATATCGAATGTTTACCTTAAGAGTACACAACGAATTGCGGGTGTGATAAGGGTAAGGGCGGGGCCAGGCAATCTACAGACCATCTTTCGGCCCCATTTTAATAGATCGCTTATCACCTATAAGAGCCAGGCGGACTTGGAAGGCAAAGAGTTCCACCTATAAACTCTTATTTTGCAGCGACCCCAAACTTCCGTTCTGTGGGGCGGAGCGAAAGAAGGGAGAACAGCCAACACAAGCACTTCAACTTCTCAAAAGCAATCGCTAAATGGTAGCACGATGCGTCAGCTCGGGCCTCTTCACCGAAATCCCGCGTTCCGCAGATGACGTAACAGAAAACGCGTCGGATTAATCTTGGGGGAGTCTCGTCAACCTCTTGATATGCTCACGAAGTACAGTCGCCAGGGCGTGCCTCCACTTCCCGCCGTTCTCTCTTCGCTACAATAGTTGGTAATCCTCAAACCGCGTCATACCCTTTTTGACAGGATACGCTTTGTGCCACCGTCTTGAAAAGAAACAAGCTAGCACACGCAAATTGTTCGGCTGGGAGCTGTTAAATATTATGCTCCGAAAAAGATGAGAAGAAGCCGAAGTTAGAAGCGAGCGTGGAGCCGAGCGCGCGCCTGCGCATTTTTTTAGTTGTTTTTGCAAGCGTCGAATAAAGAAGACGTTCTCTACTTCGGCTCCGCTTCCTGGTTTTCAACATATCGCAACTCGACGCCGCACGTGCAATTTCTTCCCACATTTTCCGTCATTCGATGCTAAACAAATAGCCCGCAAGCGTCGCTCGATATGCAAAACTATAGCGTTCCCAGAAGGGCTGCGAAGGAGGAATAGCGTTTTCGTGTATACGCGTACGCCCTGAAGGCTGATCTTTAAAGCTTAAGAAAAGATACGGGACTCAAAGGCGCGCACAACACAGCCGCGTCACTGCGCGAATAAAAGGGGCTACAGGGGCACAATCGGTACATGACTCAAGCCTCAGAACCCGCCCGAATAGAGACATAACCAAGCACACACCAGGGCTGTCACACGTTCGAAACACCATCTCTGGCTTGATACCCCTCCCGCCCCCACCTTCTCTGTGGGCCCCACGCGTTGTGGCGATAGGCAACAGGGCAACAGCGCATATATGTGCGTGCGCCTTGCACGAGGAGGCCAGAACACAACTAAGACTGGGTAGAACGACCAGCGAAAGCTGGGGCGCCACAAAGCGATCCATCAGCATCGCGTGCCGCCGAGGACCGGTCTTGAGCGAAACGCGAAAAGTGACACCACGCCACCCCTCCCGATGCTGGCCCGCGATGCGGGCGGGACAGGGATTTGGAAAGGGCGCCCTCGTCGAAGCGACGGGTCCGAAGCAGAGAGAGAGAGAGGGAGAGCAAGCGTCGGACAGCATCCGAGATAACGGCTGCGCATGAGCAGAACGGGTGTCAGCGGCTCATCTGCGCGGCAGCTGCGTGAAAATCTGCAACTTGTTAGACGTGGAGACGTACTTGGAGAGGTCATCTATATACTCATCAGCGGAACTTATATGCGTTGTCTTATCTAAGTTCGTTCTATAGATGGCGGAGCAGATTCAACTGCTTTCCCGTCGAACGGGTAAGTGCCACTGATAAGCACATTTCGGGTCATAGAACTAAGGCGGCGTTTAGACTACAGCTTATTTGAGGCGTTCAATGGCACGGGCTATGTAGCGGCTTAAGGTTTCCATTTTTATCTAAAAAGAAATGCAAAAAGAAAACGTAGTTTGACTGAATCCATCCTTCCACACATATTCCTGTAGATTCATTCTTCCTCGCCTTATTAGTTGTAAGCGGAATATCGGCTGTTATGTAAATTGCGACCACCAGCGTGCTGTTTAGCGCTCACTGCACGGTTTCTACATTCACTGAGGTGGCAAAATCGAGCGGGCAAGGGAATTATGTAATAAAATCATTAACCATATATATCCAGGTCTGGAAGTCAATGTTCAGTTGTACGATGCACGCTACGATTTAGCAGGCACCAGTCATTGATTGCGCACGTCTAAGGGTCTCAGAAATAGCGTTCCCGACGAACTATGTTTACCCGAAAACAAACTCCTTTGTACACCTTCTGCTTTCTCTTGTGCCCTCCTTGCGTCCTTTTGTACGCCTGGCCGCTAAGTGCCCTCCAAATCAGTTCCCTGTTTCTAAAGCTCCTCAATGAAGCGTGCGAATTCCGTCGAAGCATACACCGCGTACGATATTGAAGCGAACTAGCTTGCGCACAGTATACCCCTGCCCTCCCACTCTAGCTTACACCGAGGCGTACGGTGTTGTACGCGTTATGAACGAATTCCAGGTCTTCCCTACCTCTCCTATCAGCTCGGCGGTCACAAGCGTAACACGGTTAGGCTATCCGCGCTTTTAACGACGCGACGGCACGGAGCCTGAACAGCGGCTTTCATCGGAGACTCCGCGAGCCGCAGAGGTAAGCCAAACACCAAGACAGCAGCAGTCATCACTTGCCAACATAAAGACAGCGCAGCAGCAGGCGGTGCAGAAAATGAACTCGCAGCGGGCGACTACGGAGTCGGGAAACACGCTTTATTTTACGATTCTCTCTTCGTCGAGTGCATAAGCAAACAGCTTGCGCACACTGCACGTCGCCCGACCGACAGACCGACGCATCGATGGACGAGAGCGCGTGAAGAAGACTTCGCACGCGTACACGTGATGGCAGCTATCAGCTTCGTCTTGCCAGTTGAGTGCACCGTCATAGAAGGTTCAACCTACTTCTCGTACTGTAAGGAAGCAGACTGTGTTCACTCAATGTGCTCACTGCAGACTGTTAGTTGAGCTCCTTCTGCTCGATCGACATATTCAGCTTCACCAGAGGTTCCACGTTATCCAAACCTTTGCCTCGACGCGGACAGCAGCACATCGCAGGGCCTCTCCTTTTCCCTGGATAAGTGGTTTCACCAGCGCCACACATGCGCCCCCTTTACTGCCCGTCTCTTGCTTCAAGGAAGCTTGCTTGGCGAACAAGGCACCGTTCACTTCAAATCACGCGTAGAAATTAACACCCACAGGAGCGCCCTCGCGGTAAGGTGAGGTGAAGAAGTGAAGCGAGCAGTTGTAGTGGCGCTGCACGAAATTATCGCCGACGGTGGGGGGGTTGCCAGTGTGCTCACACCGCGACCCTTCTCCATCCGTCAGCGGCAAGCGAGCCAAGCAACGCAGAGCGCGATCTCCCCGACGAAAACCGCCACCAGCCACATGGAGCAGCACTACGATCACCCCAGTCACCTCCAGGAAACAAAAGAAAAAAGCAAACAGAAATAAGGAATAAGCAAACAAGGAAGGAAGCCGTAGAGAGAAGAGCAAGCGTCCCCCCCCCCCCCCTCCCACCTCTGACGGTCTCGCATGATCGACGCGCGGCGGGGGAGGAACGGCCGTCGCGCAGACGGCGACGAGGAGGGGGTGCCGCTCGCTAGCCGAGGAAGGAGAAGGACCGGCTCAGCCTCTCGACCTTGTCCAAGGACGTGCCACGGCACATCGACGACGTGCGGGAAACTTGGCCAGACGACCGACGGGAGGGAAATGAAACAACGCCCCGATGGTGTTGCTGGTTTGTTGCAGCCGCCGTTGCACGAAGCGTCCACGTGCGAGCGCTCCCCCTCGAGTAGCAGGCACTGCTCTTCCTGAGGTCGTTCTTAAGAAGTGGTCGCGAGAAGGAGCAAAAGAAGTTTGTTAGTTTCTCGCGGATCTCAGAGAGAGGTAGCCGCTGTCTACTACACTGCGCTGCCTTGTATTCGCGAGTTCCTTTTCCAGCGCCTTCTGAAACGAGGCAGGTGTGCGTGACACGTTACCGCACCGCCTACCTACCTGTCTCGGCTTGGGTGAACGCCGTCTTTATTGTTCTCCCGTTGGTCCTCTCTCCGTCGGAAGACCTCTCTCGCTTCCACCCTCTGCCGCTCTCTCAACCACAGCCACCATCACAACACTAAATTTGCCGTTTTCTTTTTGTCTTCGATGTGCGCACGAGCCAAGCGTGCGGGTGCCTCCAACTCGGTATGGGATAGCAATAAGAGAGAGAGAGAAACAGCAGGAACTAACCTCGATTCTCTGTAGCTTTACTTATGCATTTTCCTAAACAGGAATTCGGCCTTCTCTGCCCGCTGCTTTTAGGGTCGGACCGCCAGCGCATTCAAGAGCTGAGGGCCCTCGCTCCGATCGACCCCGCGCGTGCGTTGCCCGCCTATATAGACAAATGAAAGTATCCGGCGCCGAAGCGAGATGTTGGCGAGAGATATTCAGGCGGTCGCCGTCTTTATTCTTCGCTCGGACGTCGAGAGTAAGTACAGCTCCTACGGTTCGTCGCGGCGCGGATCCTCGAAAAAAACAAAACAAAAAAAGCTCGCTTTCTTCTCCCCTTTCTCTTATGCCGCTGTTTCATGGAGCAAGCCGCCGATATCGGCAGCCGAAGGGCAGGGCGAAAGTCGTGCTCAAGATGCTCGAGAGGTCCACACTCAATCGGATGAGAGCTTTCTCTCTGGCTGCTTCGCGGGGCAGTGCTATATAGCCAGCCGCACAGCCGGCGAGTTCACAGGCGTGAACGCGTGCGCACAGGCGCCGACGGGCATCTTGCGGAAAGCTGGCATTTTTTTTTTTCTTACTTTGCGCTGGTCTTTCGTGGCTGTTTCGAGACAGAACGAAAGTCCAGGCAAGCTCTTACGCGGATTACAAGGCTTTCGCCGGTGCACTTTATCGACGCGAAACTGATAAGGCGATAAAGCGACAGCGAAGACGAAACGTAGCAGCGAGACACCAATATATAGCCGGCGACCAGAGGAGCCTTCACTGAACGCAACAGTATGGGAGAACATCAATTACTGGCTTCTGGCGTACGAACAGCGCAATTAAAAGAGGTATTCATGGCTTACGTAAGCAACAAGAACAAGGAAAAGAAGTTCACCTTTGTTTACTATACTAGATGACTGCCAATTCTGACATAGGGGATGAGTAGCCGTTCTTGAGGTCAACAACAGTGGAATTACGCACAGAAAAATTGGAGAGATCGGCTTCGCATGGCGTTGCTCAAACCTGCAGCTGCGCACCGGAGAAAGGTTGAGGGATGAACAAGGAGTGGGAGTGGATGATTACGTGCATGACTGAAGATCACGTTCTATGTAAAAGAGCCTGCGTAAGGCGTACGTTCTCTCTTAGATTTGCAAAATCTACCATGGCCACAGCGCAGCGGCTTCGACGAAAGCTGCGCTGTTTGAGAAAGTCACGAAAGTTGTGGAAAATTTCGATTCACTGCAAAATACGCTTTGGCTGTTTGTCCGGTACGCAGATCGTTGAGTCAACTAACTCTAGTGGCCGTTGGACCGCAAGGAAAGCTAGTACGTGATGTACGCGCATTGTTCAAATTACATCGGTTACAGAAAGCAATGCGTAACATTCAATTCGAGCGTGCAGACAGACCTACAGAAGGTCGTGGAAGCTCCCGCAGATAAACGAAAGAAATTCAAGACGTGACGTCACACTGCCGCTAAAGATACGCGTTCCCGTCCGAGCAATCAATTGGGCGACTAGCGGACATTGACCACGCGTGCGTGTAACAACAGAAACGGCCACGATAGCAAACAAATATGTGCAATCTGGGAACAAGACGAACACACACACACAAAAATGACGACAAAGACGTACAAACCAAGAAAAAATGCGGAGTGGTCGAAATGTACGCAAGGGAATGGAATGAAGGGCGCTGGCATGCAAGGTTACGGCACCCGTCTCTTTCTTGGCACAGGCATCTTCCTGTGGAAGAGGCCGCCTCGCATTTTAACGAGTGCGCGGGCCACATACAAGCGCAGCACAAGCAGCACGATCAATCTGAGGTACCTCGATAGCACGGTTGTTTCTTGCCATCGGCAAAAGCACAGGGCTGGCAGCGTGTAGGCACCCCGCACTGAATCTGTGCGCCCACGCAAGTTCGCGGCTGCCCTTCGGCATATCGCGGTGCGGCGAAGACAGCCGTCGTGCGTACTGTATACGTTTTATATATACGAGACACGCCTACACAAAATCAGCGCGCTAAGCGGCACGGACGCACGCTTACAAGACGCCAGATTACTCCTGGGCCGCATAGTTTCAAGACGAAATTGCAGATGTGTGTTGTCTTGGCGTGTGCGTTAGTCCTCCTTGCCACAATGGCAAGGAGGACTAAGCCAAGTTGGCTTAGTGCTCCGACTGTTGCCCTCAGCATCACTTACTCGTACGAATTGTTTGTTGGGCTGAAATTCGGTATTCGGTTTCATGTAAACACTAGCAGGTCGGGCCAAGCCGGCGTCGGCGAGAGTTTTCTGTCAACCCGTCTGGAAAAAGTTGGATTTACACGCTCAAGCCGCTTGGGGAGATGCTTGTAAACGTGGTGCGAACGGTAAGGCTCAATTCGACTCGACCCATTCGCGCAGAGTTCGTGCAAACGAAGCTACATACATAGACGGTCGCATTGTTTCCAATAGTGCAACAGCGCGCTTTTGCGGCTTTCGGAAGGTGCCATGTCCCGAGTCATGATCGTAACACTTCACACTTACAAGCGACAAACGTCTGGTTAATGACATCGCGCTATAGAGTAAGCCTTTCATCTTCAAAATAAAAAAGGCAATCACACGAAAGACGTTTGGCCCTTTTTTTTTTTTTTTTCGCGCCACATGCGTTGCATTCAACGCTCTCCGACCATTCCACTCAAGGGTGACTAAGCGTTGGTGAGCGCAACGGCCAAGCCCAAGGAACACAGTGGTGTTTGTTAACGTCCGGGAGTATGAGGTAACAGGTGCAGCTGCGCTAAGAGGTCGAGTTAGTGCAGCCGCCTTAATGGTGGTAGCGCGAGCTAGACAGGGTGCCATGCCACGTCCCTTCAGGACAGCGAAATCGAAACGATCATCATCATCAGCAGCAGCCTATTTTATGACCACTGCAGGACGAAGGCCTCTCCCTGCGATCTCCAATTACCCCTGTCCTACGCCAACTGATTCCAACTGGCACACTACGGGCCCCTTAATGAGCTAAGGGTCGAGCACGCAACTTTGACGCTACAACGAGCACATATCACACCTGCGAGTGGGTGGGACGTGCGAGAAGCGGACGAAACAGCCTTTTCGGCGGCTGTAGTAATTAGAGTTGCGTAAACTCTGCAGGTGAAGCAAGAGCGCTTTATAACGGAACAAGAGGGAACGATAGACACGCACGAACGCTGTCTATAGCAACCATATTGCTTATTCGTAGCGAAAGTCTACATATATGCCGACGTCTACCGAGTGCACGACAGCGAGACCCGTTAAGAAAAATCACGTTCAAGATATAACAACTAATTCTTCGTCAGAAATACGCAGGGAAATACGACAAACCACATTCGGGTATAAAGACAACTCTACAAGGACTTGTCACGTTTTGAATGCGATTTGTAAGCATGCGCTTGATGATAAGCTCGTATACATAGCCTTTCACTGCGAATAAACATTACAATTGCCAAGCGAGCGCTGGCGTCTGTCGTATCTCCTTGTCCTGTTCAAAAGTGCTGTTTCTTTGCAAAAGTACGTATACCAACCGGCCCAAGTTAGCACACCGTTTACAGAAAGTTGCATCTAATATTTGAGCAAGCATGCGGCTGAAGGCATGCACCCCTCTGTAGCGCTCAGGAAACTGAAGCACGCTCTTGCACAAAAAAAAAAAAAAAAGAAGAAAGCGAAAACCGAAGAAAGCACGTCATTTACATGACACCCGAGTCGCTCAACAAAATGCCACACTCGGCGATCAGCCGATGGGAACATTCACGAACGAAAGCAGTCCTGGGAGATATATACATATACACACGCGAAAGGGCGCGGCTGATTCTCGTGGTGCGACGCTAAAATATTACTTCAACCACGCCCGATGCGCCTCGTCGCGGACACTGAACCGGGCCAAGAGATGGAAAGGGTGGTGGGGTGCAGCTCTGGACAGAAAGCGGAGCGGAAGGCGACCCGCATTTGAAGGAGTCGGGGCGATAAATAAGGGATTCGCAAAATGAGAAAAAAAAAAAGAAAGTACGGCGCAAATAAATAAAGTGGTATGCGAAATTCGTCCTCCGCGGGCAGACAGACCTTAAACGTATACAGATCGCTGCATGTTTGTTGACCCCCCACGGATTGCAAGAGGCATGTCGATTGCGGCCATTGTGCTTAGGTCGACCTCGCACGACTGTTTGTGCTTTGTTTTTAGTTAGACACCACCAAACTGACTGAAGTACCATCACACATGTATACACCGAGAGTGAAATTGTGCTAAGTAAGACGCGAATGATGTCGACTTGGAACCGCGCTACTTTCTAGAAATTACATAGGTGTCGCAGCAATGCAGTGTAGTACCTGAGCACAGACCTGTGGTGCTCCGAAGACACGTGCACATACTGCGATGTACAACGTTGATATAATACGTCGCGCTGTAGTCTGTACTTCGGCCCTGTGCGACTGCCTTAACAGGGTCGCATGTTATAGAGTCAAATTTGACTGCACTCTTTAGGTTCTTTCTGCCATAGATTTTGTTGAGTTTTGTTATGTTTGTTTTGTTTCCATAGCATTTGGTAACTGCTTTTGTTTTGAAATCCCCTCAGTTCTCTTCCGGGCGTCCGGTAATCGGATGATGTAAAATCCACCGCGCCAAGACATCTTAATACAACCTACATGGATGATGGGAGCTACTTGACACTTGCACTTCTCGTGTACGTGTGAGGACACCATTCTGCGTCATACAGCTTCAAGATTCCGGCGCCCATAGTAAATCCTAAAGCCCGCGAAAGCAGGAAGAAAAAAAATGTATTAAAAAAAAATAACCTCACGAAGTCCGCGTACTTCATTAACTGATCGTGTTACGAGTCTGGCACGCGTGTACATTTGTGTTCCTGTGAACGCATGCGTGCACACAGCAGTCTCTACTGGCTTTGTTGCTGCACTCTTGCCAACAGGTCCGTACAGCGAGGTAACCGAGCTCTGGTTTGACGTATACGCTACAGAAAAGAAAATATTTGTACAATAAAACGGGGCCAGGTTGTGAAAAACACGCTAACAATGAGCCGCTCTGCGATAGCTCTAACCATCGCCAGGTAGGGAGAGCGGGGGGGGGGGGGGGGGGCTGCATTGAGCGCAGGTGCGAAAACCGGCGCTAAAGACCTTCCCGCTGAAAAACCGACAAACCACGCCGACGGGGCCGGCGGCGGGACACCGCTAGCGAACGCTGTGCGTAACTCGTCGGCCTACTTCTAAAACCTCGTAAACGACCCGGCGCGCTGAAAGGTCTCAAACGGACAGACCGGCGTAGAGCAACTTACGGGACCCGGGGCAGTGGAACTGCACAGCGGGAGGGCAGAAATGCGCCGGCCGAGCGATTCGATTGAAAGAAAACACAGAAGAAAGAAAAGCAAAGCACACCACCTCCGCTAAATGACGGATAGGCGAAAATGTTCTTTTCCATTACGCATTCCCTCTCTCTTTTCTTCTTTATATTCTACCATTCTGGATAGTTTCTTAAAACGTTCAGAGAAGGAAAACACAAATATAAATAACGCCCGCGAGAAGTGACACAGCAAAATTGCCCCGTCACGGCACACAAAGCACAAATTCGAGGTCAGCTCTGCACGCTCGTGCTCCGTTAAGTCCACCACCGCTCCGCCGTGCTGGAATACGGCACGCGTCACTTCCACCAACAAACAGCACGCGCGCGCTGTCCGCCGCCGAACGCAACACGCGCAAAACACCACCTCGGTCGTCCAAGAAAAAAAAAAAAAAAAGGAACGGGCCACACAAACAAACGTCTATTCTAGAAACGCTCTATGTGGCCGAGGCCACAGAACGACGTTAGGCGCGGGGTCCCCCAAATGCCGAGAGAATTAAAGATGGAAGAAGACGAAACACCGACGTCGTTCAGTGCAAGAAAGAAATGAAAAAAAAAAAAAAATGCGTGGAAGAAGAGGCAGCGCGACCGTCGGTGACATCATTTGACAGGCTATACGTAAAGCGGGACTTCACATTCACGCCGCTTTTATATAACGGCGGTCGCCTGCATTCTTGGGCCAGTTGTGAGGCGACTGCATCTTTCTTTTTTGTTCCTTTGTTTCATTGACTTCGCCTTCTTACGGAAAGCCGAATGAAATCAACCCCGGCTTCCGCCGGTCGCAGAGGTGTGTGCGTGTGTGTGCTTGGTGCGCGTCGCAAGGCCTCTGAGTCAGGCGTGTCGGAACATTTGAGCACATTGCGATAAGCCCGCGTCGTCGTCCTGTTTTTCTCGGTCGCTCGTATAAGAACGTCGTCTTCGGCGCTGGGGCAGTCAGGAATGTCGTGCTCGTAAAGGTGGGCAATTCGCCTTGCGCGCATACTCATGCGCATAGGCGCGTATTGTACATACGAATATATGTACACATAAAGTCGTGCGTTCCTGGAACTGGAGCTACGTATGTGGTTGAGCCCCCCCGATTTCAATCTCGGAAAGAAAGGATTCCAGAACGAAAGGCCCCGCTACGCCTAAAGCACCCAACGGCGGTTGCGCGCGCGGACATTTGAAATTGGCTGGCAATGCGTGCGGGGGAAATTCCCGTAATCCGCAGCGCGGTATCTGGAGTGTCCTGCACGCATATATACCTTGCATTCTGAACGAGGTATTCGGATCATGCGGTTGATATCGCAACCGGAATCTTACTGCTGCTGGCGAGTAACTTGTGTCGCTTTTATTCCGCGAGTTTCAGTATTCCCCGCAACATCTAAGGAGCTACTGGGCTGTAAAGGTCGCGCGACTCTGCGATCCAGACAGCTTGCAAGCGAAAGAGACGTGTTAAGGACAATATACAAACGTGTCTAACTTTGGCACAGTGAGCGCAAACCAACGTACCATGCTTTTTATTTTTTTCGTCTTCAGAGACTAAGCAGAACGACAGTAATCTTGTGAGCAGCACTTGGCAAAGCGAGCATAAACCGGTCGTAATGTTTACCAGCGAGTCTCGGTAAGTGGCGCAACATTTAAGTATGACGCAATGCAGAGGAAAATGTGTTACGCCATCACAGCCTGATATGAAGTGGAACACAGGAAAACCATTAAGGAACGTCCGGACTGAATGTTCCTCAAAGCATCCGGCCAAGATGTCTTTATCGCCTTAGCAGCTACTAGTATAGGCGCTAGGTCTATGATTCACCCCGAATGCTGCGGGCACCACTCAGTGGACGCGCCGCCGATTGAAAAACAGACGCCGCGAGGCTCTGCAGGCTGCAGTGGATTGCAGGACGACGCAGAAAGAGACGTTACAGACTTCGCAGCGTACAATCTTACCGGGAGTTGGCCAAACAGCCGTGTACCCTCCGACTAACTCGAGGCGCGCTGTATACGCCTTTCTTTCGCGTGCGTCGGACCCTCGTTCCTAAGAGTTGTGGCACCCGCAGCCCAAGAAACAATTTGGCGGAGAACACTCCCACCGCTTAACCAAATCAAGTAGGGATGCGAGAACTAACAGGGACCCGCGGCCGGGTACATTAAAGGAGACATGTTAACCGCGTTACGAGACCTTCAAGAAACCAACAACACGCAGCGCTCTCCCTCGTTCACGGGAGGCATTAATTTCCACCCTATCTGGTCCAAAGAAAGAAAGTGCAAGGCTGTCCCGCATGGCCACAGGGTGTGTGTGTGTGTGTGTATGCAGGGAGCACGCGCGATATAGCCTTCGCGCGGTGGCTGCACCTCGCTCGTTTTCTAACGACAGGAAAAAAGCGACAAGACTTTGCTCCCCCCCCCACGCGCCCCTCACCAATCTTCAACGCGGCATGGACTGCACCGCTTGTACCAAGGGAAGAAAAAAAGGCGGAAAAAAAAAAACGCATGCACACGGGACCTTCCAAACACACGCAATGTTGGTTATTGTAGAAGAAGGAGAAGGTGAAGGAGGCACAACGAAAGATTTCAAAAAAAGAAAGGCCGCAAGCGGCCTCGTAGCAACCCCCTTCCTCCTCTCCAAGTTCGTCCCAAACCAGCTGGCTGGTCAGGGAAAGGGGAGCGCAAACGCATGTTTCGGAAGAACCAGCGCTGCCTCCAGCGGGCCCTCATGCTCGTTTCTTATTGCTTGCGCCCTGCGAGCCAGCCAAGCCAGAGGGTATTAGTCATTCAGTCGTGCGGGGCTCTGGAGTAGAGAAGAAGAAGCAGAAAAAGCAATGCGTGCACCCACGGCTAAAGAAGAAGTCTCTCCTCCCTGCCATCTCCCCCTTCTCGCGCGAATTTGGCAAAGCAGCGAAACAGAGAAAAAATGAGCCAGAGCGGCAGAGTACAGAGAGCCGGCAGTTTTCCTCTCGCTCTCTCCGAAGGCGGCAGTCGTTAAGCAGGTCGGAAACATTCGCCCCCCGGCCACAGCCAGACATGTCGCAGATGCCGAAACGTCGCTGCGTCGTCGTCCCCGCGAGCGCGCGGGCCCGAGAGAAGCCGCGGCAACGAGCTGCCGGCTAGTTGCTTCTCGCTGGGGCCGTATACAGACGCTTCTAGAGCAAAGACGCACAGGCAAACAGACGTAGCGGCGACACGCTAAGGTCAGTGACAAAGCAGCAGCAATTTCAAACGTCCATGCAGTTTACGAATCCCACAACCACGATTTATGGAATTAGATAGCGATTTGGGCGCGGAGAAGAACGCACAGGGGCCTGCTATAAATGAAAAAAAAAGAGCGCAGAGGACGCACAACGTCTCAGCCGTCCACATCGGCACATGTTTGTCGTCTACCGCGTCTAGCCAACTAGCCTAAGCCAACAAAAGCCAACAGAAGGCTGGGCTAGTTGGTTTCGCATCCCTGCCGTGGTCTCACTGTCCGGCATCGAACAGTGCCTGCGGCTATTGAGCTTTTTGTGCATTTTTGCTGCGCAGAGACACGCCTAAAGACTAGGACGACGAGGCACGTTCTAACATGACTACGGGTATGCGATGGGACGCCGAGAGTGAAAAGCTGTCTGTCTGCCTGCCGGGTCTTGGGAGAACACAGCCTAAAAGTACCCATCACCGCTCCCCCCCCCCCCCCCCCCCCCCCCGCCCCTGACGGGGTTATATCCCCTATGGTTCCCCAACGCGCCTGTTTTTGAAAGCCTCGGGTGACGACCATGGAAGCGGCGCCCCGTCTTCACAATGAACGGCGGGGAACAAATTGAAAGGGGAAACTGAAAGAGACAAAAAAAAAAAAAAATGGGAAAGTGCAGGACCCTCGCGCTTTGCCGTTGAAACCAGCGTTTCGAGGGGATAGCAGTTCGGAAGGGCAGGTGAAAGCCGGACGCTTTTCGCTGCCAACCGCCTCTTGATTACCATGGCGGCGAGTTTAACCAACCTAGAATTGACTTGGGGTGCACACGCGTGTGAAGCGTTCGTGAAATGTGCTAGGTTCAACAATTATACACACGCGTCTGTGGATCTGTGTCCCATGCGAGTTTGACATCACGCCCGTCTCGCGCTACGCGCTAAACTGGCTCCCAGACGGAAGGAATGGCAAGCGTTATCGCATTTTCTATACAGTGAACAGCCTTCTAGGCTTGCACACGTCATTGCTTAGTAACGTCAAATAATTCGCACAACACGCACGCACGATAAATTTTGGCATCGTTACCGTTGGGAATCGCGCACTGTCGCAACTGGAGCCTGAATGCGTATCTAAGAGAAATTTTCCACGCGAAACTTGTGTTAAGACCAGCGCGTACTCCAGCAGCTTGCCTGCACGTCTGAAAGCGTGTCGTCTTGGTAACTGTGCGCACAACTGAGAACACATACCTGCTGCTTGTTGGTACTTCGTGACAGCGACACTCCGGCGCGATGCTATTCGTGCGCAACGAATTTTTTTCCTCACGACGCTTTTAAAAAACTCACGGCACGCTCCGAAGCTGCTGCTTCCATATCCACTGCACGTTGTTTCTTCGAACACAAGCTGAACTGATAGGCGCGTATGCGCGTTCCTGCCGACGGCAGCGTGGGCTGGGCGCGGAAGACAAACTGGCGTGCATGAGTGGCTTCACGTATGCGCTGTGTTTGAACAGCGGGTTTCCGTTTCCTCTGAATCATCGGCGCACGTCCCGAAGGCCTGGCTCTTGAGCAAAAGTTTGCAGTACACTCAGGGCACAGCGACTGCAGTGATAACGGTCTGGAGTGACTGCAGGAAGTTTTCTCTCTATTTAGGCACGTACGTACTGCCACATAGGCCCGTTACACACGGCAGCTAAGCTTTCCTTTCGAGTGCTCCGAGTAAACATAGGCGATTCGTGCAACCCAGTCGTCCTAGCGGTTTGCTGTTCAGCTGTTTGAAGTTGAGCCTCCATTGACGCTTTGCGATACGACCAGCTGATACGACCGCGAGATACTTGGCCATTCACTGGGAATACTATATCAAACGCAGTAACGAAACGATAGCGCCACGCAGCTCCACTCTATTGGGTTGCTCTTTATTGCCGGGCTCTGGCATGATCTGTCATGGCAGCGCCGTTCGCTCGTTAAAGTGAAACTGTTCAGGGAGTTCAGTGCTTGATTCTCAGCTAAAAATCACTGAACACTCGCTTCATGTCTCCTTCACGCAGCGACATTCGCGCCTTCAAGCCTCACAAAGAGCGCCAAAACTTTTTCGAAAATGCGTTGCACAAAGCCAAGTAGGAGAGGAGGAAGCATCGCGCGGTCCAAACGGTCCAAGAACGGGGGCTCGCACACAAAAAACCGCGAAGGTATTGTCAACGAAGAACACGAGCGCGCGTGCGCGCGCTTTTTCCCCGTACGGGACGTCCCAAAACGAGAACGCTCTGGCCAGAAATACGTCACGGATCTTAACAACGCGCTAAGGTTCTTGCGTTCGAAGTACGTACATCGCGTCGTCATCGAACCCTGCGCTGTCTTCATTCGGCCCGCGTGCTCTCCGTAAACGGGACGTTCCAGCAAAAGAGCGCGCGCAGCTGGGAAATCGCCGTCCAAAGTCGCACTATAAACACATACACGCACAAACAGGTCGCACCGGTATGCAGGACGGCGTGCAGGACACACACACACTCACCCCTCTTCAGCTTTGCCGATCCGGGCGGCGTCGCGGTCCTGGCCGCGCCGGTCGCCTCGACGAAGCAGCACCGCGGCACCGTCGACGCCGGAGAAACAACATCCACGGGACCGCCGGCACCGCGCGTTTCCGAACTGAGCGCCATCGCCTCTTTGGCCGAGCCGCAGCAGCACTCTCGCCGCTGTTGGCGAAGCCGCACGAGAGTCGCCGTCGGACTGGCGCTTCTCGAAACCGCCGCGCGGTGGACAAGCGGCGCTGGCATCGCGAAAGCCGCCGGCTGCCCTCCTTCCCCTCCCCCGTGATGGTGGTGGTGGTGGTGGAGGAGAGAGTCAACTTCTTCCGGAGGCAGCCGACACAGGCGCACCAGCTCGGGAGGTTCCGGAGAGTGTCGCTTGAAGAAACGCATCTCGTTGTGTCTTTGGAGGATGGCTCGGGCGAACGGGAAAAAGTAGGAGCCCTCTGTGGGAATAAGGCCCGCAGATGGTGGCAGTGGAACGAGGCCGGGCGCCTTTAAACGCTGAAGGCTTCGCCTTGTTCAGCGGTGGGGCCTCGGGCGACGGACGACCTCACGGCTGCCGCCACAGCTGTCGCCCTCCGGCGTCTCCTTCTAGGAACGGACTCGGACCCATGGCTTGCTCGCTGAACCCCCCGTCCGCGGCTCGTAGTGTGGCTATCGAATGCGCCGCTGCCACCAGCTGGCCCGTAAGTCTGAAACGACAAAGGCAACAGGAACAAATGTCAGCGAAAGAAAGGAAAGTGTTGTTTCAGCGTAAACGCATGTCTAAACAATCTGGCGAGAATGCAGAGAGGGTGCTTCGAATATGCCTAACCAGCTGGAGTAAGCGCTTTCGGAAGGAGAAAAGACGACATCTCTGAGCTAATATATTTTTTTCATTATTTTGCTCTTTTTCTTTTTCATTTTTAATCCTTTTGTCTCTCACCTATCGCATTCCTTTGCCCCTCCCTCTGTACAGGGTAGCCAACCGGAGATAATCTCTGGCTAACCTTCCTGTCCTTTCTTTGCCTTTCTCTCTCTCTCTCTCTCTCTCTGGGCTAAGCGAAGCGAAAAGGTAGAGAGAGGGGGGACTAAGCTACATCAAGGAGAATAGAGAGGTAACGTCATTTTGAGAAATACGACTTTTAATTAGGAGGCCAGTAACTTATTCGGACTTTTAATTAGGAGGCCTGACAGGAAGCCAGTAACCTCCTTTTGTCCTGACCCACGGGCAATTCTATCTATTGTCCAAAAGAATGAATGAACTTAAAAAAAAAAAAAAGGGGGTGGGGTGAGATAAAATTTAAAAGCTGCGGAGGCTAGTCTGACAGCAAGTATGACATGTTATTTCGGACGAACAACGGGTGAACAATGACGTGACACATACTTGGTAAGCACACACATCATACCCGACGAAAATACGGGACTAAAGAAGCTATAGTTTTTTACAAAAACATGACGGAGAAGAAAATGTTTTGCGAGATGGTTGAAGAAGAAGAGGTATTTTAATGATTGGAAAATGTAGAGAGGTCGGTCGGATAATGAAGCATCTGGCCTGCTACTCTACGTAAGGGAAGGGGAAGAGGGGATGGTTGAAATAATATCGCTAAATTGGCCCCAACTCCAGTACACGTTCTTACGCTTGTAAAGTTTCACATTAGTAAGCAGCTTACGTTCGTAAGAAACTGCCAGCTGCTTCACCCTGACCGACGAACGCACTGCAGGCTGAACGAATAACGCAGCTGCCAGTACAGAAGGAGATGCTTCAGGCGTACGACGGTGCGAATACGGCAATCTCAACGTTGGATCAGCGAAATATGTACAACGGGTATGAGCCGCGGTATTGTATTCTTCATTCATGGAATGAACGTCCCGTCTATTATTATTGCCATAGCAACAATATGGACACGCAAAGCGAGTTCTTGCCGTCGGCGTCGCCATGATGTTCCGTATATATTTAGGTATATGTATGCTATATACCATGCCATGCTATACAACATGCGATATATGCGGGTTATATTGCCACACAATTCCATCACTAAAGTTGATCATATAACGTCTTACATTCTCGACGAAACAATTTTTTTTTTTTTTTGCGAATGGCAGCCCGCAAACATTTCACGAAACAAAACACCAACATCACATGCCTTTTACCATAAATCTTCTAAGACTTACATGTGCGCAACAATGGGGGTAAAGTCGCTAAAAGAGATGTCTTTAATTAACAAACAAATTAAATTATCCGATGGCAGGATTCAAACAGAGGACCCCTAGCACAACGGCTCGTTTTTACTCAGCTTACGTTTACACTTAAATTCGTACTGTCACTACAGCTACGAGTCTCACACTTCGTGTACTAACATGTTGCTATCGCATTCGTTGGTTCGCCCTCATGGAGAAACTGATGTTTTATCTGGTACCAAAGGGAACAGTCGGTTTATTTTCAATTTGTAGCCACAATTGAGAAATCAAACGTTCCATCACATTTGGCAGGCCGCGGGGAACGCGACCGCGTAAAGCGTATCTCCAAGCGATTTTCCGCGTGCCTTCACGGCGTGGGCGTGCGCATGAAGGTTACACCTAGTGGGCAAGCCTGTTTCACGCCTCAGCGGCACCGAAGTTCGTCCTTTCAGCTAAGATACATTCCGCCTGTTTTCCGCTATCAGTTACTTTACACCTCGTTTCTACGAGCGTGAGACTGGAGTACTGCGCAATCTTTCGTGGTCTTTACAGCTCATCTGCGACGGTACTGCGCATGGGCAGACCCGGAAGTCGGGGTCTGCGCATGCGCGGTACCATGGCCTCTAGTTCCTGCGTTCGCAAGCCGCTGGCGTACCCTAATCTAAACCTCTCTACTATTGCTACGATGGTGTCTTACTGCCATTCGCGAGTTTGGTTTCATTAGAAGCAGCAGGCCAGTGTGTAGGATCTCGAACTGTGTCCGGAAGAGAAGCCTGCGCCAGGGTAGTAAAGCCCCTAGCTTCGGTTTTGTGCGTTCAGGCTACTGTATGTTGACAGAGAAGACCATTATATACTAAACAAGCAAATAAATAAATGGTAGCAACCAAACGTAGCCGTAAGCCGCACTTTCACAAAATGACTGTGTGCACTACACGTACTGTCAGCGTCAACACAAACGCGAACCAGTTACTCGTACTTTAGCTTCCAGGCTTTCATTTCTACGTCTCACGTCATGGTTTAGCGATGACGAAAAGGTCCGTAACGGACATCGCCGTGTAAAGGACACCACCAGCCAATGCGCCCCACACAGGCATATAAAAGCCGCCACGGTGTACCGCTGCCTTGCTCATTGAATCCTCTAACCGCAACCTGTGTACCTGGTGCAAGTTGCTACCTTGATTATCATTTCTTTTGTTAGGCGAAAGTTTCAAATGCCCCATTGAGTGCAAAAGCCGGAGGCGTCTGTAGCAGCAAAACGGCACCTAAATTCCCACTGGCTGCGACGCCACGTCACGAGCGCGCCTCGATGGAGCAGAGCGGGCGAATCGGAACACTTGCTTATAGCCAGGTATTGCGTGAGGAGAGAGGACTTAGCCGCGACCGGTACACGACTGGTACCCGACCGGTACCCACTGCGACCGATACACGAGCATCCTTGCATTCAGACTTCATCTAACTTCAGCCGTTGCGACCGGGTATCGAACCCGAGACCTTGTGCTGAGCAGCGGAACGCGATAGGCTCTCAGCCACCATGCGGCTGAAGGTTTCGCAGAACTTCCTGTGCAATATTTGTTGGAAATTTCACAGCCAGTCCACGAGGGACAAGTTTTGTGGTCGGGTCCTGCTGATACACAGCTCTTATACAACACGCCTTTCGCTATAGGAAAATGAGGTGCCTGAAGAACACTGTCTCTGTCGAGCTATTGGGGCCTTTGCAGCAACATCAGTTCCATACACGAGCGTAAGTGGCTTCGAAGCGTTTGAGAAAGCCGTACAGTCGTCATCAATATGAAACGCAACACCTGCTTTATTTTTTTTTAAACGCCCGTAGGGGCTAAGCGCACGTGCCTTCCATAAATGTGTTCACCGAAACCAAATGTTCGATCAACAGGAAAACTTATTGTTATGTATAAAATTCGTAGACTTACCCACGCATCAGGAGTTATCGTCGTTTTTTTGTTTAAAGAAGAAGGGAACTTCTTTCCTTTCGTACTGATGTAGACTGTACAAGTGTTTTCCCCACTGCTAACGCCCAATGTTGCCAGCTTTCCGCGAGCATTCCACGGCTCTATTGGTGGAGCGAAACGCTGCTCGTGGCACTACAGCAGTACGTGCCGTGCGACAGTATTCCCGGAATGTCCCGACGTACCTCGTCCGAACGCGCACTTCACTGGGAATAGCCGGGCGCCCACGGCGTCGTTACAGACCAACAGACAGACGCAATGCCGCGGTCGCGTGCGGATCGACGACGCCATTAAGGCTAACCTTGTTTCGAGAGCAGCAACCTTGGCGCAAGGACGCCGCAGAATTCCAGCTGCGCAGCCGCTGGTTTCATTTTCTGTTTTTGCTTCCTTACTTTGCTCTCTTTCAGCCGTAAAATTACACAACTAGAAAAACAGTAACAAATGAGAACACACAGTGCTGAGGATATGTGTGTGTTTTGTGTGTGTGGTGTGTGCGTGCGTGCGTGCGTGTATACGGTCACACATGCCAGCTCGTCATCGTGGTGACGGTTTTCCTGGAAACACCTGTGTGACGTCACGCTGTTTTGCTGGCGGTGCTTCAGCAATGGTGACTGCAGGCGAGACGGTTCACTGGAGCTAGTGTTTCTTTTTTTCCTTCTCGAATGCATACAGCATAGGCGCGGGCAATGCGAATAGTAATTCGGAATGGGCATTGGTGAGGGTTGACTGAGACGTAGTTTGTTCGCGATTTCACACACAAAAAAAGGAGTATGCGGATCCAACGCACACGATGGAATACGAGAGGCTAAGCTCTCATGAAGCGTTGAAATAAATGTCATGGAACAAATTATAATCTGCACAGAGTTTTGCACCATCTGCCCGCCAGTGGAGACGGCAGGACGCGGAGACTCCCAACCACGTGACCAATGTGACCCATGGGTATGCTTTGCTATGGCACTGCAGCCAGGGTCGGCGCGCCGATTGGCGCGGGGCCGTACTATAGAGACAGTACAATAGTAAACTCCACCTACTCGGCTAAAGACCGACCGATCAGATGCGCCAAACCTTAAGGAAGTCGACATAGAAAGGTTTGCTTTATTGCATGAGTTGTGCTCTTGATGTACATTTGTTGAAATGAGGATATTTAGGTATCACTCGTTTTATCACTGAGCAATTCCGTGAAAGACAAGACAAGTAGCCAGGACACCTTGAGAGTAGTAAAGATGGTCATGGTCGTGTGCCACGTATGAGATATTCTGCAAGACAGCATCGCTGAGCCACGGTCAAGAAAGCCCGGGAGGGTCAGCAAAGAAAGCTTCGTTTTATGAATAGCGCTACCAGAACGTGTATAGATGTAAGCTTGATCGGAAGCGTGGCTGGTGCTCGGAAGCGACATACACATTCAATCTGAATCGGGGGGCGTGCTATAGAACATGTAGTGCCGAGCACAAAGAAACCTACAAACATACGAACGGAAGCCCAAGTACCAACGGCGTCGATTGCGTGTATGCTGACTTATTCGTGTGCATATCGTTTTATGTGCGCAGCTGCCATATTAAGCGATATAAGCATGATCGATATCAAGATAAAAAGAGAGAGAGAAAAGAAACGCAAAGCCGAGAACGGAATACGCACTATACCTTAGATTGCAGGAAGGTTGTAGCTTTTAGCACTGACAGAAATTATCATCACAGCATTGCCCGCATTATGTAAGCGAGAGAGTGTGGCAAATGTCACTGCGCAGGGCAGTGGAGAAGTAGGAGCGCCCAGTGTAGAAGCAATAAAAAACAAATGCGAACAAACGGGCGGTGCTTTCAAAGACGAAAGAAAAAAATGCGTCGTACGGCGCCGAGATTCGACAACAGTCTCAACTGACCCTACAATTTCGTGAACTTCTCTATATGCGTATGTGTACAGCAGTAATTAATAAAGGGAAAATGAGACATCCACCGAAACGTAGCTAAGTGCTACAAAGGAAACCCGTACGGGTTTCTCGAAAGAAAGGTTTCGCAGTTTAAGAAAAATTCGTCCTGGTCGGGGACTCGAACCTGTGACCAACGCCTTTCTGGGGCAGCCGCTCTACTATCTGAGCTAACCAGGCGGCTAGCAGATGGTATAGGCGAAGTCGCATTCATCAACAACTAAGAAGCAAAGGCAAGAGATTGGGGTAACAGTTCTGCGGAAACCCGCAAGGTGGCAGAGAAGTAATTGATAAAGGGAAAATGAGACATCCACCGAAACGTAGCTAAGTGCTACAAAGGAAACCCATGGGGTTTCCCTTATTTTCCCTTCATTAAATACTTCTCTCACCTTGTGGGTTTCCGCAGAATTATTACGTCAATCTTTTGTCCAGCAGTAGATCGCAAAACGTCCGCAAAACTTTTGAACCTACCCGTTTACAACACCAGGGCACTAGATTTCGGTTTCATCGTCAGCGAAGCGTTACGGCCAGTCCCAAATATGAATGTGTTAAATGTAAAATGGCAGTGAAATAATGACTTGCGGGTTAACTTGCACAGCCGTGGTTTTTTTTAGTCGCGCAATGAAACCTCAGCCCACCCATCATTTCTATACAACGTGTGCATCATATGCTTCCGCGAAAATGCGAGCAGCTATGCCAGGACTCGAACCGGTGACCTCGTGCTACATAGCCTCAGCCCTGAACCGAGTGTTGAAACTTTCCCGCCGTCAAGAGAAACGCATGTGGCCGCCTGAAATTATACTTATCATACCCACCACGGCACGCACCAACGAGGGCGCAAGAATGCACGGTCTGTTTACCGAGCGCCATTGTCTCGAATACGGCGACGCACGGCGCCAAGATAGGGGCCTTTCGAACAGTCTCTCACAATGGAGGCCAGCAGAAAGCAACAGAATTATCAGCTTTTTTTCGATCGATACGCCACCATAAGGCAATTTTTTCAAACTTCATTTCAAGTGTTTAGTTTACCACAACGCCCGACAAACACTCCCATCATTTTCGTACTCTGTATTTCGAATACTTGCCGTGACACTGAATTACGCTCAGTGTCGGCAAGTATTCGAAACGCAAAGAAAGTGATGCAAGTGCTTGTCGGGCGCTGTGATAAACCAAACGTTTAAAACGTAGTTATGAAAAATTGTCAGCTTTCCTTTTTTCGGAAAGTTAACAGCATTTCAAATCGCAGGGAGCGGCAAGGAGTTACAAAGGCAGCCACTTCTATTAACGTCAGACTACACTGTCCTGCTGCGGCTCTTGTAACATTATGGAGAACTTGCGTGGCTTAGACAGTACGGAGTTTTAGCGGTTTTAGCTTCTCCGTAAAACGTATTGCCTTTTGTGGGATACCGGTGACGTAAACGGGAGCGCCCGGATTTGTTGCGCCGCCTAGTGGCGCTACGTTTAACGGAAGGGTACCCAAGCTTAGTATTACAGTGAGCAAGTATATGCTACTTAGCTGCTGGGGCCGTTTTGATGTAATCGTCAACCCACGTTCTTTTTTTGTTTTGTCGTCTTCTACAGGAACACCCACGTAGCACGAAAACACGTCTACTGCGCTGTAGTTGAACAATGCGTCCCAACATGTCGCTACCAGCACTAATTCTGCAGCTCACGCCTCCGGTAACCCGGTATTCGGTGGACGTTTATGCGTTTATGAACAAGTAAGACTGTAGTCGTAGCTCGCGCGAATACGTGTTACCGCTTACGGAATACCGGATAATCAGAGGCAGCATCTTACCAGCTGCGCAAGTAACGACGTCTTGCGGTGCTTCGTTCGACTACAACGTGTTAAAAATTTTTCTGCACTGCACTACAGCCCTCATCGGAGGAAAGTAATCATAGGCGCACTATGCTAATGGCTATGTCGCTGTCGACGCTTCACGTCAGCAGCTAAAGAAACATGTTCGCTGATCGCAATAATTGTGCGCTGGGTTTATAAGTACACTTCCACGAGACGGCGTTGCCGGGATATTCCAGTATTTCTAAATGATAATACGTCGCAAGGACAGGCTAAAGCTATCTGTGGAATGCTCATGTCTGGGTACTCTTGTTTTTACTAGGTCCACCGCCTTTATGCAATGACAGTGGCGTGAGGCGTCCTTGCATTGGAAGCAACGTGGGTCGGAATTTCGCTGCCTTTATCGGCGCAGCGACGGAAGAAGGGCACATGCCAATCGACTGCGGCCCCGTTCCCGTCGCTCTACTTCTCCACTACGGCAGCAATGCGCCAATTAAATTGATATCGGAACGCTGCAGTGCCCGTCCAGGCATGCCCGGCGTCATATTTCAGTGTAGTGATCGTAATTTTTTTTATTGTTAACATACCAGAATTATTACAAATGTTTAGTTCTCAGTGGCAAAGTAGGTGGATGTAGAAACCTTTTTTGAGGCAAATAGAGTGTTGTCATTGCCAACACTGCCTAGAATTTTGCCTTCGGTGGTTCAGATGCGCTGCGGCACGTTAGTTCGGCCAAACTTTTTTTCCTGCAGAGTGTCACAACAGCCCTTAAAACTTGTCTGAAAATAAAAACAATATGTCTTGCACGGCTATATATACGTGTACACTCTAAACACTCGATCGGCAGACCTTGCAGCAAAGAAAAGAAAACGTTCACTTCCTATATTCTATTTGTTCGCGAGAAATGGTGGCTTTCGTCCCAGGCGTGTGCAGTTATATTCTGTCAATTTTGTCTCTGTAGCGGGACGGCGTATTACGCTTCTCAGACTCGTCTGCGGAGTGACTTCACCAGTGCCGCCAAAAGGTGTTTGTCTAGCAGATAATTTATGTATTCATACTATAAACCAACCACGGACACAAGACTGCGACTAACTCCCGTATTGAGCGATAGAGGAGCGGAAAGTCAGTTCAATATGCTTTCCGTGAAGTGCGCCCAGACCAGTCAGCCACGTTCAATAATATTTTAACGGTTTAAAACACAGTCGGGACTTGCCAGTGACCCCGACTCGAGCGCCTCTGATACTTATGCTATACGCGTTAGCTAATCACAGGTACGCAGCTACATGGCCGCACGGTGAGTCTGCTACAGTCTGATAAGGTTATACGTCGACGGACAAAGACAAGTAGCGCGGCTACTGTACACGTGATCTGCATACCGTCTCGCGTCCGTGACTGCCATGCCCAGAAGGCCCGACGTTTCGGAATACACGCAGGGTTTCCCCGAGTTAATCGAGTCTGGCATCGTTTGTTGGACGACGCCGGTGGCGTACGTGCGCGAACTCAGCATCGGTGGACGCGTATACTTATTGTCGACCAACAAGTGATAAAAGGTCTGGTAAAGTGTATAGGCGACCGAAGAGAAGGATATCCCAACCACGCCAGTGATAAATTCTCGTCGAAGATGAAACAAGAACGAAAGTCACACACACACAAAAAGAACGGGGCTTCAGCGATCTCCGAGCTCATTTGCTGCGAGAGCAGCAGGTTATCAGCGTACGCGGCCACCTTCTCGAGAACAACGACTTAGCGATGCACATACCGTCGTCGTCCTGAACCGCTACAGCATTTATTACCTGTTGTGGTCTCCAAAATTTACGCACAGACGCAAGACGCAGTTTCTGGAATGTTTATCAACAGATAGAAGCTTACGCAAGCAAATCACTGACTGCCATGCAGTCCAACACTCCACGTCCTTTGCAGTCACGATGCAGTCGACAGCCTCACTTTCATTATTATTATTATTATGATTATTATTATACATGTTTACCTTTAAAAGGAGTTCTTCACGGCTATGTCGCAAACCAACTTCCTCTCAAGAGTTGTAATGGAACTTACGTAACGGTCGACACACATATGAACCATGCAATGGCGAAAATCCAAATGGTGAACTATGTCCAAATGCAGCTTACGAGCGTCGTGCCGATTTTCCTATCATTGGCACAATCAAACTGAGACACAACATGACAAACTTCGCAGAACGCAATGACAGCGCACATTCGAATTATCGCCCAGCTTTAGAATGCGAACGGGCTCGTAAATGCGAAGGGCGCGTAAAGTTCGAAGTAAAAGGCGATTGGAAGATTGGTAGAACAAAAGTGGGGAAACGACAAAAAACGGAGACGTACAAAAACAAAGTTCACGATAGGGAGTCAGAAAACTTGGTTATGGGAATTCATCGCGTTTTTTTTTTTTTTTTAACCTAGGTATGACATTAGGCAGTATAATAGCAAGAGCTTGGTGGCGCAACCCACCGCCCCGTACCAAAGGGGACGCTCATAACATCCATCCATCCATCCATCGACAACGCGGCGAGAGAGGCCGGAGTGGAGGGCTCCGAGATCAGGTCGGACAATCTGGAAATCTTCGAGGTACACACAAGGCGCGGTAAACGAGTTTCCCTGCGCGCAACCACCATTGGAATGCGGCCGCTGCGGGCAGGAATTGGAAGCGCGACTGAACCAGCTTTGTCTCAGATTAGATTTAGTAGCCCATAATTACTACCACAAGAGCGATACTGAAAAGTTCGAGACGCGTGCATCCTGCGTCAACTCACTGATACCGTAAACATTCTGTTAGTGGTGCTTTCTTCTTTCCGCTATCTCTTTTACGTATTACAGCTGGATCAAAGCGTAGTGTTTTAGCGTAGCGCTACCGTTCTACACCACTGTCGACATGACAGCGACAGCAAGTGCGTAGTAAACCCCGCGCATGCGAAGTTTTGGGAAACCACTGGTACAGCGCCACAACGATAACGCCGTGCTAAAACGCAATCTGTGACGAACGCAACCATTTTAGACGCAGCGACGTAGCCATAGAATATGAAACGTATTAGGCTAGTTGAAGGTGGAAAAATGAGCCCACTCACGTGAATTATAGGCCAGAATTGAAAGCAAGGGGAGCCGCCGTGAACCTAATCGTGCAGCTCGCCCTATACGCTCGCTGTGTCATGCTGTAGATTTTCGCACTGAGCCTTTAAGCGGGCATGTCCAAGTGACACATGAGGGTTGGGAGTCCGGTTGGTCACCTAACGCCTCGGAACAACTAGTCCACACCTCTGCGAAGCTATACACTGTCAAAGGTCGGCGCACACGAGGGATCGGCCGCTGCTGCTCAAGTTGGCAGACAACGGAGCACTTCAAGTTGATTGCCTGTTTACGGTTAATTCCCTCTTGACCCGTCGCCAGTATTTCAGCTCCGACTTGCACGTTTTATCTGCGGCCAAGGTACGGGAACTCGGAACAAAAACATTTCTGATATTGCGCTGTTCAAGAGAAGTTGTCCCTACTAAGCCAGAGATATTGCTGGACGTAACTTGCCTTCTTTTACTGCACACAGAAGCACGCTTGGACTTGTACGGTGCTGCCCAGTGCAATCATTTACAGGCTCACTTTTCAGCCCCGCTAAATTATATATATATATATATATATATATATATATATATATATATATATATATATTGTAATGAAGAAGAAGAGCCCAAGGACAAGGCCAGCCAGATCGTCTGTCCCATGCCTGCAGTGCAACCAGTGGGTCAGCCGGATCGCCAGTGCTTAGCACGAGTGTGAGCCGTTCAGGCAACCAGCTGTTCCTGGTCTGCGTCACCGACCTTCTCGGTTACCAATAGACGCTACCATCTGAACTGTTGAATACACCCCATCACAGTTGGTAGAGGTGTATATGTATATTTAAAATATTAATTTTCTTTCAGCCCTAGAGCAAAGTGTTTACTCCCTTACCGCGAACTTTAAGAACGCGCGATCACGCGCGAAATTGCCAGGTTCGAACGGTCAATGACCGAGGGCGCTAACCTTGTGTCAACCGTTCTAGAAACACATGCAAACAGTCTCGAATCAACCTATAGAACTTCTCGAACGAGTCGGCAGGTTTCATGGTAGGCCTGCCTTTCCATATATCATGAATCTTCGCCAACTTCCTCGGCTTTCTGCCGTTCTAAGCCAGAAGGATTCCAAGAAAACCAGACTATTCTGCTGTCACCGAACTATACTAATACTACGTTTGGTACTGAAACAAACAAACAAACAAACAAACAGACAACGACTGTCTCAAGTTCCCCGTACGAAGTTATTTCAATTCAGTTTATTCAGTATTACTACATGACGTCAGGAGCACAGACAAAATAGCCATTTTGATGAATAGCTTTAAGAATCATGTGCCCCCGGTGGAATACAGCTGGGTGCAACGTTGGCGTGCATGCAGATTTGCAACCTATGCAAACTGCTTATGTATAGCACAAGGCCCAATCACGGTTAAGTTATAAATGTCCGCACACGACCAAACAACAAAGAAGCTCTCATCGCCGCGAAAAGTTGTGTGAAAGCTTCGCCAAAGTAACAGAACGTCGTCAGTGATAATAAATAGTTACTAACAGCGTTCTATAGCGCAATATACAAAGACGGAAAGGTACCACACATACAACTGGACTGGCGCTGGTTTGTTCGTTCGTAAGTGTTCTTTTCCCTTGTTGTCCTTTGCGCTCTTAGACTCTCTCACCGCTATGAACCAACCCTCCCAAATTAAGGTATTGCAATTAAATCCTTTTCTATCTTATCTATCTTTCGTTCAAGTGACCTAACCAGACAGAGGTACACAGTAAGACAGAGACATGCAGTGATCAATAGCGCTCGAACGAGGGATGTCGCTGTACCCACGTTTCAACGAGGGATACCCTGTCATCGTCATAGCCCTGACTACGGCAAGTCCCTTTGCCGAAAGGTTGGCTCCAGAGAAATTCCTTGACCGACAACTTCTGGTTCTTGAAGTGAGACCGGGAAAATAAGAGTAAAGACAGCGACGTGGTGGAGCGCCTGTGAAACAAAATTCTGGCCATCGATGCTTTCAGATGTGCACACGACTACTGCGGGAAGTTCCGATAACAATGGCGATTACGTAGCGATGAGATACAATCTCACTTTTTATTCTTTAGAGGAAGGAAACCTAGGTCACACTGTAATCGCTTCTGCGGAAGGCGTGCGGCGTTTTTGAACTTTCTTACTTCAAGCACGGTAGCACTTACTGATTCCAAGGCCTCTGGCAGCGAGGTTCGCACGCAGGTCGAATCCGTCAACCTTCTCTCGTCGGCGCCCAAAGCGCCGCGCCCGTCACGTTGTTGCTCAACACGCAATCCCCTCGCGGTCCACGCTGTCGGACAAGCGAGCGACCCAATCCGTGCCGCGGCGACACCGAGGAAGACAAAAGGGCGAGCCAAGTCGTCGCAACCTTGCGGGCCGTCGACACACCGGCTAACGCCCCGCGGCTATACACAGGGTTGACACAGACAAGCGTCCCGCTTCCGGCTTCTCTCGCTGTGAAAGCGCGAACGTCAAATACCATGAGACGCGAGTGAGCGAAGCCCCCCGAGCCGTGCTATCTCGCGTCATCGTGGGACCAATTCAAGCTGCCGCGTGCTCCGCCGGTGACGGCAATCATGACGGTCTATCGACGTCTATAGTCCTACCCTCGATAAGAGAGTGGGGGAAACAACAGGGGGAGGGGGGAGGAGAGCAGCAGATGTCAACGACCAGAGATGTTGCGCACGCTCCCTGCAGTCTTATTTGTCCGTGATCCGCGCTGCCCAAGCGTGCTGCACACACTCCGGCATTTAGAGCTGTCGGAGACAACGGAGGCGCTTCGGAGAGAGTTAATACGGCGATGTCTCGCGAACAGTGACGACGGCCGTTCGCGACTATCGTGGCTGAACTTAACCACGTGGTCCCTGCATCCGGCGCGATGTTTTCTAGGTGCTTTAGGACGAGTATTGTCATCGGGTTGTTTACAGAACAGGTAAGAAAGAAACTGACCGAAAGTGAGGATGTCGGCAGTACTGCTTGAAGCCTTCGCATTTGATTGAATAGTGTGCTTTTTGTTTCTCATTGACTCGAACTACAGAATCTTATATAGAAGTGTATGAGCGACAAAGACGAAGCTATTCGCAGGGGAAATGAGTGGCCTCAAATGCAAAAATCATCAAGCGCGCTGCCATTGTGCCAGGAGTATTGTGTCAGGAGTGGTCGTATGCTGAAACCATAGTTCTAACATAAATGCACATTACTTACGCAAACACAGTGCCACGCTCATCGGAATCGCACGAAAACTTCCAAAAACAAGGCAACCGTATGCCTTGACTTGCTCTATTGACTGGAAGGGTACTTTGACTAGGTCCACCAAATTTCAGTTTCAGCATCCGCTGAACGCTATATTCGCCAAGAGCCTGTCTAGAGATCCCTGTTGCCGAAATCTTGTGCTATATATAGCGTCTCTTGATTGCAAACGCAAGGAATAACCCAAAGAGTATACGGAAAGTTTTAGCTCAACAGGACGGCTCTGGTTTGCAATGGCACTGTCATATTCTTTGACTGGAACTTTTGAATTTGAATGAACTTTTGAACCTGTTGCAAAGTATATTCTTTGGATTCATCGCTTTTTTTTGACACTGTATACTTCACAGAAAATTTCACCCGTACGGACATGTTAGGCAATCCCGCTGTTAATACTCGGATGTCGGAACACATGCTCTGTGGACTATTGCAAGCAGAATAAGTAGGTGGGTCCTGTACCACTGCTAGTGCTTTAGAGCAGGTAGCACTTGCGCATGCTTGCAACAGTCCAACGCGGATAAAGGGCGCATCCAGGAAGCTCTCGTCGATGCGACTTAAACGGTGGTTGCTTTTTAATTAACACAGAGGCTGCGCATTAAAACAAGACCAGAACAGGAAATGAACGAACGATTGAATTCTGAGGTTTTACGTGCCAAAACCACGATTTCATTATGAGGCGCACAGTAGCGGGAAACTCCGGATTAATTTTGACCACCAGGGGTTCTTTAACGTGCCCCCACTGGACGGGACACGGGCGTTTTTGCATTTCGCCCTCATCGAAATGCGGCCACCGCGGCTGGAATATGATCCTACATATATTTGATTTCATTCATATGATATATATATATATATATATATATATATATGTATCAAATCCACTATAAACATGACCTCGTGCTTATAACATAGCAGCGTAACGCCACAGCCGTTAAGCCACCGCGGCGGCGGGTCAGAACAGTAAGGAGCCTATTGCACCGTAATCAGTATGAACGAACTAGACCTGCCACAAGTAGTGATCAGATATGGTTTCACTGAACAGGACCAAGTTGCGGCGTCCGTTCATTTCAGAAGAGATCGGCGTGGGCATCCCACTGCTGTGAGCGATCGAGGCTGGCGCTTGAGTACTCGAGTGACGCCGTCCGTCAAGGACTTCCTGTGGGAAACGTTTCTCAAGGGACACCCGGCGCGAAGCCTCTGATGAATTAAGGCCTGCCGCGTAACGAAACCATTACGACGACTGCAAGGGTGACGGAATCCAGGCCAATGGTCTATAGACATGGCGGAGACATGGAACCATGTCTTTTTCAACAGAGTTGTACGCTGCAAGCTGGTGGCATTTTTTTCTTTTCTTTTTTTTTTTTTGTAATGTCCGCTGTCTTGCGGTTGTTCCGCGTGGTTTGAATATAGCTACATTTTATTTTTCGCAGTGGTCTTCGAGCTGTCTCTGTCTAACTAAAGCTTATATTTCTCCAAAATTTCCAGAGCAGGTCAGTCAATCAATCAATCAATCAATCAATCAATCAATCAATCAATCAATCAATCAATCAATCAATCAATCAATCAATCTGTATTTATGTATGTAGTTCCGAACGGCGACGCGCAGCGTGATATGCGATGCCCTCTAGAGAAAGAGATAGGGTAAGCAGAACGCAGGATAGGAACGACAGGTATGTTTACCAAATGTCCAGTTAGGTTAGGGTGTAGGGCGGAAGAACAAGGGAAAGAGAAGATAAGCGGGCGAACACCCAAATCCAATCCGGATCACCTCGCGTCTCCACGACGAGGATGTCATCCCGCTTAAAAGCTTTTTCCTCGTTGGCTGCCGATAACGAGGAATGATGCATGGCATGTGGATCCCCAACATGAGACGATATGCGGAGCCCGTAGCTACGACGCCAGTGGGCCTAACTGGCGCTCGCATTTATCCTGATTACGAATGAGAAGAGCAGCTACAGAGACAGCAATCGTTGGTCGAATCTTCTCTCCGTTCCTACGAAGCTGAGACAGAGGGTCTTTTTTTTTTTGCGGCCTATTTCATCAGTCTTTCGCCTGCATTACCAAGACACTAATGGGAAACGCATTCAAATGGAGTCGCGTGCACGGCGGACACTATTAAGTACTCGACTAAGCTTAGCCTGCCGAGTGAAGTAAGTAGCGCAGAGACATTGCCATATAACTACGGCTCCGAATAAATGACTAACTGATCTGTGAAACAAAATAGCTTGGCCAAGAAAAGGAAGACTGACGCCAGTCTCAGGTACGTGAAAACCGGCCTTCGGGGAAAAAATGTCTTTCTCTCATGTCGTGATTTATCTAAATGAACCGGAAGCCAATGTACACACACACACACACACACACACACACACACACACACACACACACACACACACACACACACACACGCACAGAGAGGGAGAGAGAGAGAGGCAAGGAAGTCTGGGCTAATGAATTCGTAACCGCAGACAGCGATATTCCTAACGCACTCAGGACAACTGGCTCGAGCTTCGACGCGCCCAAATACTACAGATGCCTTGGAAACAAAACGACGGTCGCGTCCCAAGAAGAGAGAACGTTTTCATTTTCCCAACATTCTCGCAACGCGTTGACCGCGAGAACGGAGGCACGCCTTCTTCCCCACCCTTTGAATAATGAAAGACATCCGCGGCTTCCATTAATCAGTCGCTCTCCTCCTTCTCTCGCTTGAACAGCCGTCAAAGGCAAGTCCACGTTTTAAAACAGCGAGACTGGATAAGCTATCGAACGAACCCGTTTGATATAGTCGACGACCCGCTCGAGTAGTGCAACCAACCAGGAACACCCGGAACAATCCGCAACGGAAACTAAGGGCCACGAGCCAAGGAACGCGTAAGCCAGTAGCCGCAGTGGAAAATAACGCCAGCGTAACCCGCGGACGAAAGAGCGTTCCCCCGTCGCTAGGGTGCACTCGCGATGGCAAGCGCATCGCGCGGCTCGAAGCGACGTCACACATGAAGTGCCGCACGAGATGTCTTATCTTTATGGAGACGGCCGCCAAGAGTCGGGCGCTCGTTATCGCGCAAGCTGCCATGCGCCCCGATCGAGGGGCCGGGAACTCCTTGCAGTGACGGTTCCAAACACGCCTTGCACACCACTGCAAGCAGCGGGGGCCGCGGTGCGCTCCGTATACCGCTCCAAAGCGGGGGAAGGGGGAGGGGCGACCCTTCTGAGATGCCTCGCAGACGGACAACATCTGACGCCAAGCATACAGTCGTCTATTCGCAGAACGACACGTAACCGACCCTCATCGATGTTTCCCGAGTTCTAGACTGCGGCGATAAGCTACATAGCTTCTAAGGCGACCACTCCTTGCTAGCCCCGAATAGCTTCCAAGACGGGAAAGGCAGGGCGCTAGTCACGCTGCTATACTGGGGAAAAAAAAAAAGCAATATGAAGCCGAGTTAAGGCTCCTTGAGAAGAAGAAGAAAATAGAGAGAAAATCCCGCTGCTGCGACACGGTGGTATATACCGGCTGCTGGTGTTTTGTGCAGCTCCTTAAAACATCGGTAGTCGTCGCTATTTGTGTCATTCACGTTATTCGGCGTCCGTCTATCGCCCCGCCACCCCTTTTTCTTCTTTCGGGCCGATTCCGTGGAGCCATTTTTGTACACCCCTCCCCGCGATGTCTCCGCCAGCCCTCGCGAAGCTTATCTGCGAAGACGAGCTCTGGAATCCGGACAGCGAAGAAACGTGTCCTTATCGACGCCACGTCCCTGTGCCAAACGAGACACCTCAGCGGTCGCATCCTCGATTCAGGCCGCGCACGCGCGTACGGCTCGAGCAGTGCAGACATCCTGAACCCACTAAGTGGGCCGCGTTTCAACGGGTTACCCTGATCGAACGAGGAAACAAAACTGCGATGATAAGTTTCCCGGACGCTCGGATAACTTGTAAAGCATTTCTTCTACGGCGAAGTGCCGTACTTGATGCGGTAGTACGGAGCAGAAAAGAAGCGTTAGAAGAGTAAGGTGCGATCGACGTCTCCGTATCTTAACAGCGCCCATGTAGACGTTTAAAGCATTTTAATATACCGATGTGCGCGTTTTCCGCAAGACATCGGGCTGGTATATACGTTGCGTCCCAGCTAATGTTGGCCAAACTTTTAAACGAAAAACAAATTATTAAAGGAAAACGTAAAACCTACTGTGTTTGGTCGTACGTGGTCTGACGCGGTCTGAAATCATATGTCGAGCCGTGCATTCTAAAACTTTTTTTTCTTAGTTGAACAGCTCGGCTGACGTTAGTTTGGACATCTTATAGCATATACCGAAATGAAGAAAATGGTTTTATCACGCTGATGTGAGACATCAATGAAGAAAGATCGCAGACGCCAAGGAATACTTTTTTTTTTCTAAGCTTTTATAGAGGATGCTATACAGATGGCAAATGTAATGTTCTCAGACATTCAAGAAACCCAATCTGAGAAGAGATGATTAGTTACACGTGGAGTTCGCTGTACTAACCTCTAAAAAAGAAATGAAGATCATACCGGTATTGGCGAAACCTTTTAAGTAGCTATACTTCGAGCACATCGTTTCACGCCGTGAAGAGACTAACGCAATTTGGTGCTGATTGTCCCTTGTTGTTCGTTTGCCTTTAAACAGGCATTCTCTCTGTGCCTGCAACGAGGCCTTGAGTATCTTCGCACCCAGACAGGACTTAACAGAAATGCAAAAGTCGGCCTAGAGCTATAGTTTCCTCTGGCTTGCTAATCTGCACTGGGGGAACGGGGACGGGTATAGAAGTGATGAGGATGCAGAGAAGAAAGTGCCCATGTATACAAGTGTGCCACGTTGCGGCGTCTAAAATCGTGTGCCTAGCCGAGGGGCTCGTAAAACAAGTATACAGCTGCCATTATAATCTAGCCTACACTGATCGAGTTGGGACCAAACACGCACAAAAAACAGTCATCGGATTTGCTATCGACGCGTGCAATCGAAAAGAGCTTCTGTAGCGTTCTCGCGCGTGCATCGGGCAAACTCTGCCGCAAATACTCTGAATACACCTCAGCCTTAATTCTTGTGGCGCTAATGCAAGCGGTGAGCAGCGAATAAGCAATAACTATGGGAAAACATTTCGTGAAGTTGTTTTTCACATAAGGCACAAGTGATACACCAGTACAGGGACCTCGCAAAGGCAATAACATCGCACACACGCGCGTTAAAACGCGCACAGCTGCAGCCCCTCGTACACATACGGCAGTGATATTGCGAGGCATTCACGTATCTACGAGCGTTGTACGTGCAGACTACACATTACAAGCCCGATGCTTTCAGGAACGAACGTCTCGCTGTATTTCCCCTACCTGCATGAAGGGTAAGAGGCGGGCACCCCAGCTCGGTGGAATAATAAATGTTTTCAATCAATTAACCGATTACCTTGGATTGTGCAACACAGCTTTGTGGTAGTGCTTCGCCCTTCACGTGGCGTCACGGCTTCCAACGCCACTTTTACAAGGGAGCGCTGCGGCCTCTAGGAGCACACTGAAGTAATCACAGACCACGTAGCCAACATTTCATTGGCCAGCAGGCGTACACCCCACCCGCGGAATAAAAAAAGGCAGGAAATATAGAAAGGAAGCGTTTATATGCGTAAAAGACAGGCGGCCGGACGACCCGAAGAATGCCCTTGGATCCAATCAGTAGCTAGATGCGTCTGCTTGTGGTGCGGGATGTCCACGGTGTACAATCTTGCTGCTGGTCGCCGTTATGCTTCATCAAGGCAGCCGAAGGTTACGGCCAGACAGAGACAGAGTAACTAAAGTTTGAAAATCGAATCATATAGCAGCAGCGTGCGCTTGCATGCTGCAGGAACGCATGGTACTCACAATAAGAAACTATAGGCAATTTCGCCTGAGGGGTAGCGCATCAAACAGAACAAACGTTCACCAATGATTCCTAGTACCAGTTAAACGCGACAACATGTATCACGCATGACCGTGCCGAAGGAAAAGTGTGACGATGTCCCATTCTTCCATTTTATTTATTTTTTTTCCCCACACGCCTACCCTTCGCAATACCGCCTTTTAATATTTCCATTAGTTTCCACGGCACCGGTAAACGAGGATAGCGTTGTACGCCACATAGAACTGCGACAGCCCGCTATGCGTACAGGTAACGTTACCGCCACATGCACGCCTTGCGCATTCTAGGGCTGCGAACTTTGCAAGCGGGCCGCAGTAAGCGGTCGGAGTCGTCGTATGTGCCCTGCGTATTCCCACGGACGGTCAACTGCAGGATAAACCGCAGCAGTGCTGCATGGATGCCTGAACTGTCGCCGATCGGGTGTGAGAGCAAGCAGCTCCGTGGCGTGCAGCGACGCGTAACTGCGGCGTTATACAGCGCCACGTGTGCGGAGTACGAACGAACGCATGCGAGTCGAGGCCTGCGTTGCGTTAACGGGTCGCCCCGCGCGCTGTTTACACACGCGAACAAACGCACGCACACGAGCCCACACACACACACATACATGCGTACTTTCGAGCAGCTGCGTGTCCTTCCCACGAGAGACGTGTGCCGCCATGGATGAGTCATGCGTGCGATGTGTGTATAGTCTACACGTGTATAGGGGAAAAGAGACCATGCATACTGCGGGGCCACCAGCGGATGCAGTCTGTTTACACTTCTGTGCGCCTCGTACGAACGAGAGAATTATTGCGAAGCCGTTAGGAGGCTGCAGGCCGGAAGCCCCGACAAGAAACGCGTTATTCTACAGAGTTTATTGAGCTTTATCGATATTGTGTATAGAGTATACAGTAGATAACGTCGACGGATCGTTTATAGAGTTCACACGCTGTCTAAAAAGAACACTAGGCGAATATGCTGTGACCTTATGGGGCAAATTGAACTGCTTTTAAAACTACGTGTGTGCAGGCAACTGAAGAAAGTTTACCGTACGTAAAAAATTCGGAAAGTAGGCCTATATATCTTTTGTGAGGAGAGAACAAAAAGAAATGAAGAAGAGACACCTTTCCGTGAATCATCAGAAACTAAATTCAAGCCAAGCCTTTGCATCTACAGGACAACAGTCTGTGGAAATTTAAGGCGACGAAGATTGAAAACTTTTTAAATGTAATAAAAAAGCATACGCAAAATGTGCGAGCTCACCTAACGATTGATCTTTCTTTATGCCCTTTTTTTCCCCTCTCGGACGCTCCTTATTCGCTCGAGATAGTGTTTGCCGATTCAGGTCGCCTGCCCTAGCTCGGTGACCCATTTTCCCAGATTCTCATAATTTATCAAACAACGAGAAATCCCTCGGTCTGCTCAGCAGAGTGGAAAAAGTGCGGCAAGGAATGTCGTCAGTGCGACCGAGTTCCGCGAGCTCTCCGGCCATGCTCGCCGGCATCCGGCAACCGATGACGTCATCGACAAAGGCGGCAACGGATCGGGGCGGAAAGAGCCGCTATACGTGGTACTTGCTCCGGAAAACAAAAGAGCGCGCGCGCGTTCCTCGCACGAACGCCTGGCGCGTCCGACGCGCTTCCGAGTGACACGGATAGGCTCGCAGACAGCGAAGGAGTGTCAGGTTTTCTTTTTCGAACGCGTCGACTTGCAGTGTGACGCGCTATCTGAAAAGCGTTGCGCATCGTTCGGGAAAACACATAATGCTAGGCGGCCATCATTTCCGTGTATGAAGAAAGTATTCATGATGTGTTGCATCAGTGAAGTTCCTTTTTTTTTCGTACAGCCGCAGCTGTATGTAGCAATTTTCGTGCGGCGGCGGCAACGTATGGACGTGTGGTTGACATCGAGGAAGCACAAGCTGATTTCCGACCGGAGCCGTCGCAGCATACAGGAACAGCGGTTGGGTATAGCGGAGAGCGTAAACGTGCTGAGCTCGGATCTCGTTATAACGAAGTTGAATGGGAGGCAGAATGGAATCGTTATATCGATTACTTCCTTATATTCATTATTCCACGTATACTGCACCGTGGATTCATATGGAGATTTCAAGGGAAATTTCTCTTACTTCGTTATATACATTATTTGGTTATATCCCGCTTCTTTATAAGGATGTTTGTAGTGAATGGCCTAAAACGAATCGGGTGAATCGAAGGAATTGCAGAGGATATAGTGAAGCGTTTGGAAAGTATACTGGGTATATTCCGGGTAGTGGCAGGATTTTCGAGGGCTTCTGAAGGGTGTGAGAACTCCTTTATAGAGATTCACTATCTTTGACGTCAGAGTTGTGTCGGATTGGCATACATGGGCAAATATTTTTCTTTTTTCTTCCTTTTCTTATCCCACAATATGATAGTTCTAGTAGTGGGAGAAACCTGAACCACGTAAGAGGTGCAGAGTGAGATTTCATCCCATTTGTCTTACCCTGACAGCCTATGACTACGATATCCACGTCTGTGTACTATGTAAAAACTAATCTGTTAGAGCGCAGCGAAGAACTTCGCACCTTTTAATTTGGTCGTGAACTCGCTCCGGAGCGGATGCGCAACGAAGAGTGCGAATATGTGCGAATAAATGATGTGCAACAGAACGAGACGTTGTTTTCCGGTGTCCCGCATCTAACGCACACACAAGCTGCAGAGTGCGACATCACGAAGCTGCGGCCTTCACATTGTGCGCAGCATAGTGTTTCCTGCAAAAATTACCAGGGGGCGCTCTGGAGCTGCGGTCGTTGCGGTCGTTGTCGAAGATTGGAAGATTGGTGTAAGAAAAGTAGGGAAACGACAAAAAAAAAAAGCGGAGACGTACAAAAGCAAAGTTCGCAATAGGGGGTCAGAAATTTTGATTGTGCGAGTTCATAGTGTTTTTTTTTTTTTTAACCTAGGTAGGACATTAGGCAGTATTATGGCAAGAGCTTGGGGGCGCAACGTACCGCCCCGTTCCAAAGGGGACGGTCATAACATCCATCATCCATCCATTCATACGTCCATCCGTTGTGAGACCCGTAGGTAGCGCACAGATTCCAGAAGCGCTTATATTTCAAGCGGGTGGAAGCACCAACGGGTCAGCGGTCTAAGAAAGAAGCTTGGAGTATTGACGGGGGAAAAAAACAGGGAAGAGATAGATACGACTGTATCCGTAACAGGCATGTGTAGCGGTACAAGGTAAATAGGGAAGTTTTGAGAAAGAGAAGGAAGAATAAGGAGATCTACACAAAGATACTGGAATGAAAAGCATGTATGGCATACCTGATTTGCTCAAGCAGACTAGGTGGCTATTTGTCAGCACCCCGTTTCAAAGGGGATGCCAATAAATCATCAGCATCATAATCATCGTTAAGCGAATAAAAAAATTAAGGGATATTATAGGCGTACTTGCCTTATCTTCGTGCTTGTGGCTTCAAGCGTTCTTGTGAAGTTATTTGTTACGCTTTGTATTTCTAAATTTCTAAGCACTAACAGTTTTATAAACATTGGAAGGCATTAGTACTTACAACATTGGAAAGCATTAGTAACCATTACGAATTGTTCTATTTATACTTATAACACAACATTTTGTTCTAAATTATGGGTTTGCAAAGTCAGGAAGTCGCTTGAAGCGAGAAGAACGAAGTGTAGGCAAAGTAATGCATGTATACTATGCCCAGTGCTAGCATATCCCAAGGATCCACATCTACATATATGCCCGGTGATACCGATATTAATCGCGAAGTAATAGACCGCGAATGAGGTACTACTGTCCCAAGGCCCACGAAAGTGGCCCGCAACGCAGCTCGTACCCACGGATGATCAAGGTGACGCGATCTACTTCACTGTTCGAAGAGCGAGAGCCTAGTTTAAACAGCGCCCACATTATTCATAACGAGTACACGTGACCACGACGTTACTCACACTCGGGCGTCCGTTAACTAGCTGATGAATGCTTGGCAACTCGAAAGGCCATCGCAACGAAACCGCGCCGCACGGATGCACTGCCGCGAGCACCATACAGGCTGACAAGCAGCGGCAACAAAACACCCCCGGCTGCAGCTATACGCCACAAGGTCGTCTGCCCTCGAAAGGAGTCCGCTAAGGACGAGGCCACAAACCCAAACAAGTCCGAAAGAGGGAGTGAAATGGGAGAGAGAGAGAGAGAGAGTATGACAAGCCAAGCGAGGATGCAGAGAGCAGACGAGGAGTATGGAAATAAAACGCCCGATAAGAGAACGACGCGGGATGCGGATGAGGCAACGCCAGAGCACGGTTCGCCGCCGGCTTCGGATTTCACCGAGACTGCATGGAAAGCACAGAGCGGGCCGCTCGCGAGCGGCGGCGCTCCCACCGCAACGCCGGAAAAGAAGGGGCCGACGACCTCGGCCCAGCAGCAAGCGGGCCGAGCGACGCTGCCTGCTGCCGTCGCCCCGACGACGACGACAACCAGAAGCAGCAACGCACAGCAAGCCCCCGGGAGAACCCGCTGAGCGGCCGACGCGAGAGCGCAGTCAACGGGCCAGTTATACGCCGAGAGCCTCCGCCACGGCGGTGATGTCACGCCGGAGGCAGCAGATGCGCGCCACGTCGTATATACGGAAGCTTATAGGACGAGATGAAGTTGGGGGGGGGGGGGGGGCGCCAGTTGTCCATCAAACTCGTCCACAATCCCGGGGGGGCCCCGCGCGCCACTCGTCTCGCGTCCCGCTGCTCAGTGGCGGAAACGGGACTGACTGCTTTGCTGCGAAGGAAGAGTGGTTGGTTGGTTGGTCGCCGCTCACTCGCCCTCCAAGGGACGGTCGACCTCGGTGAAGCCTTCCTTCCTTACCGCTAGCTCGCTATTTTTATTTCTTACTATTGTCCGCTCACAACTGCTGCGCGTCAGTGGCTGACGCGTAGTATACTACGAGCCGTGTTCTTGACAGGCGTCGACGGGCGAGAATGCATGCAAAGAAGGGGTCCAACATCGAGCGAGATTGCGCGACGAGTGCCGGCCACGAATCAAAGCCTACACGTGGGCGCTTGCAAGGACCCCGAATACAGTTTCCTTCGACAACGAAAACTCTTTCACTCTGGCGATGCCGGCAGTTGTGGAGGCAAGAATTGGCTAAGCGCGGCGCCTTAATGCGAGGTCCGTCCCTGCAGACACCTATATGATGTACTGTTTCAGAAAAGGGAAGGAGATCTTGCCAGCGCCATTGTAACGCCGTGTTAAACGCGTTGTGAGGAGCTAATGCGATGCAGTTGAATATTGTGAAAACGCTTGGCCGTGTCGCTATGAATATCACTCGAAATACGGAGCTGCTGGGCGCATCCTGTTCCATGAGCTTACGCATTCATAGTATTAGATACAAGCCGTGTGTCTTCGTCGCCGAGAAATGCACAATTTTCTTCGCTTCGAGAGCAATGGCGATAAAGGACACGTAAAGTGGGCTGCAGCAACGTGCGTCCGATTCCTGCGCCATTCCGATTAAAGATAACGGCATATTCGGCGAAAAGGCCCGCGGTACAAACGGAACGCTAGAACGAGCAGCGCGCCTAACCTTCGGTGCAAGCACACCCTCTGCCACGTCAACCATCCAACGATACTCAGGCTGATGCAGCGCAGGCAAACGGAACGCGTTGGGGTGATTCAACCGAATGTTCTGCGAAGCATGTACAAAACTGGCGGGCGCCTTCCTTCCACTTCTTGTCCCGACCAAGCGGATTATTAAAAATAATCTTCGGAGTGGTTCGTCGTCTCAGCAGCAGCTGCGAGGATGAGTGGCCGTGGCCAAGCGTTTTCATATGGGATACAAGTGGGCGCTATTCAGGGCCAATGCTGCCTATTGAGCTCCTCTTGCGAAGTATATTAAGATTGAAAACAAACAGCTGCCTCATGACTCATTTTGACTTGACATTTAGAAGCAGTAGCCGGCGACAAAATTTCACACCACGCTGAACACACACCGAGAAGGCTGGTACACCAAGACATGTTGAGCAGTATTCGTAAGCCTGGTTCGCAAATCTCTACGGTGGCATGCAGATGTGGTTACTTCCTGTGGTTTGCTGGAGGTTGCACGGTTTTATGTCGATGATAGGACAAGCAGGCCTTCACCTGCTTTCGTCATCGTCAATGCTTCCGAACATCTTGTCCGCAAGAACATGAAATCGTGCCACTTTTTGTTACCATCGCACCAGCAACGGTTCCCTCGAAGAGGCATCAAAGAAACTCTGTTCAAACAAGTGTTCTTTCAAGATTATTTGCATTAGTTGGGCGGAAAAGGTTGACTCTTCCAACAGGAGTTCTAGGCCGAAGTTCCCCTATCGTTAATGTTTTCAAATGCTATTAGGTTGAGTGCTCGTTTACAAGAATGCAGTGACAGTGACAAGAACTTTATTGGACTGTCCTGAGGAACTTAATAGGGGGGAACCGAAGGCTGGCTCCCCCAAGAATGCAGTGAAATCATGAATTCTTGATTAATTCTATAAACTTAGTAGCCCACAAGCTGTCTGAATGACGTCCAGTTCGAGCGCTTTTTCGCTACCTGAGGGTAACAGACTTGAGTGCCCGACTATAGACATCCTACATCTAAGTTCTCTCTCTCTCCCTCTTTCACTCCCCATTCCCCTCCCCACGTGTAGGGTAGCAAACTGGACTCAGTCTGGTTCAAGTAACGTTGGTCTGGTTAACCTCCCTGCCTTTCCGTCTTCCCTTCTCTCTGTCTCTCTCTCCAGGGGAACTATACAATGCGGGAGTCACGAAGTAGTGTGGCCACTTGTCTCACTTTTGGGACTTTTCTGGTTTTCTATAAGCCTCCGCACACGGTAAGGCGTCTGTCACATTCACAGAAAGTAATTTGCTGGATTTGTCATCATTTTATGTTGCCATGGTAGCGCTCCTTCAACGGTGTTCTTGTTTTCGCTGCTCCTGACAAACGCGACGCAACAAAAGTGCATACACTTGCGGGGCAAGGAATGGACGGGGCTGTTGACCGCCCATGACCTCGCGTACTCCAGTGGCCTCGAGGTGTCCGTCGACTTTGATCGGCCGGGGCTCGAACGCGGGGGGAGGAGGGTGCCGATCGTCAGACGCGAGCACGTCACCCAACACAAAGGAAAGCCGCCTTCGAGGACGACCAGAACTTAGGAACAGCACGCGCACGCAAGGAGGCGCAAAACAGGTGCTATGCGAAATACTGAAAAGGGAAAGAAAAAGCTCAGCGACGTGCTAAAACACTGAAGAGTGTGTCAGCAGTTCCGTGCAGCAAAACGAAAATGGACGAAACGCCGACAGTCCCATTTAGTCAAAAGAACTCGTTGAAGATCCATGTTCTGACGGTGATGAAAAGCTGAATGTCAATAACAGCCCCCTCTCCCTGCGCTGCTGGATAGCTGCAGCGACTTGGGAGACATTATTTGGCGATTATTGTTAGGGGTTGCCAGATCATCATCTTCCTGCCATGGAGCATCTTCAGGCTACGATGTTTGAAGAGCGACACACCTCTTTTGCAGTGGGAAACTGGGAAAGTTGTATTTTATGCCGCACAACACAAGGTGCTAACGCGAGCTAGGAATTTTCTTTTTTTTTTCTTATACATCAAGATTATTTAGGCAATCTTCTTGGTTGGCAGTGCAGGTGTCAGACAAACGACTATCGCTGCGTGACAGAAGCAGTCACGTGGGAATACGTTAGGTCGGGCAAACTGAACTATTTATAAACACCCCTTCTCAAGGAACACGATCCTCTCCTGAACAACACTGCCTCGTCACGTTTAGCTGTTTCAGACAGTCAGTCTGATTAGAATGCAGGCGGCACAACACCGGAGAGCATCGCTGTGGCAACGAAGCGCTACGCAGACGCTAGTGACCTCAGCCGAGTTCATGCGTCAACCATAATAGACAGGGGCAGGCTTGGCGATGCAACCTTGCCACATATTCAAAGCTCGCGACCGAACAAGCTCGTAAATGCAGTTATCATTTAGCGTTACGTTTCACCTTAGGCCAAGCTCGACCTTGCAACCCTCTATAGCCTGTCGGCAACGAAGCGTTTCTTTTTCTTTAGAGGAGTCAATGCCAGTCTGACTTCCTTTTCTCAGTTACGTAACAGCCACTCATCCCGAGCTGTGCACGCAACTAGAACGCGGAGCTCCAAGGTGTAGAGGGGAAGGACGCGAGGCTGAGACAAGTGCCGTAAATCCAATCGTGCAGCAGGCAGCCAAACGCCGTCACAGCACCGCCATGCGGCCACACATAAAGCTGTATACGGGAGAACCTCCACTTTGGCCGCTTGCTGTAGGGGCTGTGTCTAGGAGTCCCTCACCCCCCCCCCCCCCTCCCCTCGCTTCCCCCTTCCTCGCTCTACCGTTCCCCTTGTGTGATCCGTTTCCTGCTCAGCCGGTGATTTGTGTCCCAATCGCGGCTGCTTGGCGCGGCGAAGGCGCTGGTTTTGGGGCCACGGCTCGGCATGACGCAGCCGGCGTTTCTCATCGCTCTGATGAACGATTCGGGCGAGACGGCGCGCGTATAATACGTCCACGCGAGCACTTTAAGTTGGCCTGGACGCGTCCTAGACATTGAATCATTTCAGGTACTAAATCTAAAAAAAAAGGGGGGACATAAGAGGAAGGCCGAACATAGCGCGCTGGTTGAGAATACACAAAAGCCGCCGCACCACTTCTATAGTCTCGTTCTTTCAGGCTTTTATGTCACATTGTTAAGTCAAACGGAAGTTCAATTCAAGATTGAATCGAAGCCAATAGCATCGTCATGACATGCAAGCAGGCTTTCTTTTTCGTATTTTGCTTCCATAACGTAACGATGTCTGTTTCTCTGCGCTGAACAGAAGCAATTTGTCGCTAATACTGTATAACGCTGCACGTTTCATACTGTTCTTTTCTTTGTTTATATGTTGTCACCCACACGCCTCTGCAATGGCTCGGCGATTGAGGGTATCGAAAATAAATAAATAAATAAATAAATAAATAAATAAATAAATAAATAAATAAATCTCGTATTAATAAATACCAACTTTGTTGCTCTCCATTTACCATGTTATCTTTATAAGGCGAACCCGAACAGCCTCTGTTTCCTGCTTGCTGTGCTTAGTCCGTATAATTATCATGAGCCTGTGTTTAAGTCCACTGCAGGACGAAGGACCCTGCCGAGTGCGTATATAGGCCGTTTTTAATTGACGGCGTATAGTATGTTCGCTTCACTCAGTCCGTCACGCGCTGAACCCTAAGGTGAATGACATTCTCAAATATTTAAACGCTGGCTCGTACTCGCAGCTTAAAACTTAGTTTTCTTATAACCAAGTATTTTAATCGACATCGTCGTCGAGTACTTCGGAAGTACGCTTCACGTGTGGCAGCAAGACTTAATTTCGCACTCGTTAAGGCTACTTGTCGCAACAAAACCTTGTGCGCACGAGATAAAAACCCGAAACTCAAAAGAGAATCAACAGAATTCATAGCTGGGCAAATCTCGACTGCCTTCGCTATGGTTTGAAACACTATATACAATTGAAAGAAAAAAATATGAAGACACCTAAGTACTTCTTACGAGTTGTGAACGCGAAAGCATTAATGCGCAATCGAACGCCGCTAAGCGGTCCTTCGAGTTAACTCCTCGCGGGCAAGCGAGCGCGTTGAGACGCTTAGTGCGTCTTGATTTGGTCTTAACCGAGGTGCAGTTCAACACAGGCGAGAACTTGCGCGAACAAGGAACGCGCGGATAACACAGGCTTCCAAGAGCGAGAGTGACGTGGCGTTGTGCGAAACCCTCTCCCCTCGCGCAACACCTGGCGCGCTAAGCTTCAGCAGGTGTTGGCTTTCGCCTGCTCTGCTCCGTCGAGGCTCGCCCGTCACATAGCGTTGCAGCCAATGGGAAAGAGGTGTCGCTTCTCTCCTACACATTACAGACACCACCTTTTTCTTTCAAAGGGTCATTTGACGCTTTCGCAACAAAAAAGAATGCAAGAAGCACGCTGGCAACTACCACGGGAATGGTCACATCACAATCCTCTGGGAAGGACAGGACAGAAACAGAAATGATAGGCTCAAAGAATTAAGCAAGGAGAGAGAAAAGAAAGAACAAAATGGCAGATCGAAAAGATTAAAGCAAAAAGAAAAGCAATGACAAAGAATAGCGTGCGGCAATAGTAACAAAAATCCCTGCAGGTCGCGCTAATAAATCAATGTAAAAAAAATATCGAGAAGAAATAATGTCCGAGGTCTCGATATCCAAGAAAAAAAAAAAAACGCTACAAACGTATCTCATTATCTTATAGGAAAGTAAGGAGGACGCGATAAGCCCGGTCGCGTAGAGATGCACAAACCACTGGGGCACAGGCACGCAATGAGGGTCGTGTAGATATCGCAGGCCAAGAGCACGATAATCTCTGCTGCGGCGCACGCAATGCAAATAAAGGACGTTGATGAGGGTTAGAAACAGTTGCGAGCAACATCAACATCGCTCTATTGACCTTGCTGATGACGAGAGAACGCGAGAGTACCAATAGATCATTTTTTTTTCTTATCTTTCGATTCGTAGAGCAAAGTGCCCGAGCAAAATAACCCGGGCCTATCTATCCTCTCCTTTTTGCCGCCCACCGAAGCAAAAAACAAAGGGACCGGGGAGGCGCGCTTCGACGTTGCCAGCGCGTACATGCACAGCGCCTCGAAACAACTGCAGCAGCTGAGGCGTCCTTCTCAAGGCGGCGGCCCCCCCGTCAAGAGCGCAGCGCGTGCAAGAATCCAGAGCACGCAGGTCAACGCACGCGGCAAAAACATCGGCTCCGCTGCCTACACAGCTTTTGCTTTCAAAGTCCAGCGCGCGCGCGCGAGCTGGCTCGTTTGCATCGCGTGCAGGCAGCACAAATAACGGAGTCGCGCCGCCAGACACGTAATCACCGCTAATTATCTACGGCGACTCTCAACCACGCGCCCGCATGTATATGCGAGAGGCAACGACGGCGGCGACTCTGTCCGCGATGGAAAGTAAAAGTCACGAAAAGAGAAATAACAGCGAGATCACCACTGGGCACATACAGTGGTGGTCCCCTTTTATCTGAGCCAGCTCGCCGGCTGGGCTGCGCAAGGAGCGGCTTGTGTGTGCATACGCACGCACCGCTAGGGAGAGACGTGCTACGCCGAACGAAGGGGGGATGGGGAGGGAGGGGGGCAAGGAAAATTTTGCTTGTCCATTTCGCACGTAACATCTGGCGGGAGGAGGAACCCGGAAACGCGTCCCACTAGTGCTGCAGGGATCTCTCTACACTGCAACCCAGCACTGGGGGCGCCTTGATTATATAACGACGCAATGTTGCGCCGCTTCGAAGATATACACGGCGTGTACACGCTGATCGCGGCATAAGTTCAGCGTTTGACTGTGGGCGGGGCTCAGCGCGGATTCGTATAGGGTTATCTCTGAACGGCGGCGAAGAAGTAGAGAGCCACGATGACCCTCTCTCTCCCGAAAGTGAGAGAGAGAGAATGACAGACCGCGTTCGGCTGATCGCGCGACGCTGCGCGGGAAGCCCATGGTTACGGTTCGCCAGTTAGAATAGTTACGCCTGAACAATTGTATCTGTAGCCGGGCGGTGCAACGAAAATTAAGTAGACGCTCTCGGGTCTGCTGGGGACGTTGCACCGTACAATAAATGGCACTAAAGTGTGTGCGCTCAATTGAAACATCACACGGTCTCTTCGAAGTTATGCTGCATCTGTAGCGCTTCTTTTCCATCGGAATCTACAAGAATAAGAAAAAAAGAAAGGGGGCAGGGGCGGATCGCAGAGCAGACAGTTCTAGCCGTGCCACGCGTCCCTATCAGCTGTGCGGTAATACGCCGATACTGCTTTGTTCCTGCTCGTTTACAGGGCGCATATATTTGGCGCTATGACTGGCACCACTCTATACAGTAATGTGGCACGATTAAAGAACGATTGAAATACCGTAAATTCAGCAGCAATCACATAATACCCTGAACCAAAGCACTATTGTTAGTTCTTATGAGAGTTCGGTTTTGGGTGTAAAGAGTCCGAATAAGTTTCAGACATAACACGTCTTATACGTATTAAGTATGTGGTAAAGACGGAAATCATCACTAACGGAATACATTGTTATTCCGAAGGAATTTATCTGAAGCGACAGCACGGTCATATCATGCTCATTGGATCTTTTCATGTCCCCAATGAAAGCCTCCTCCTCAACGTTGTCACTCACCGTTGATCAGATTTGTCCCCTGTACGACATTTTCCACAGGGCACCTCTCTAACACTGCTTTTAATGCGGCGGCTGTATGGCGAGCTCATCACTGGTTCGAAAAAAAATTCCCTCGTATCACCGTTTGTTATTGTTATAATTTTTGTAGTTCTGCCGTGTCGTGGTTGGGTTTGGTTGTAATTCTGCCGTGTCGTGTCACTTCCCATTCTTTTCGTCCGGATAGACGAGGGTGAAGCAGTGCTGCCGTTATTATCTGGATCGGTTATACTAAGTGGGTTTCCCGTTTGATAAAGAAAGTAACACGGCAAAATGAAATCGACCGTACGTCACAAAATGCGGGACCGGGGACCAGACAATGTAACGATTCTATGTCCCTGCTATTATTCTTTTTTTTTTCCCCGCTGCGTCACTGGTCCGAGTAGCACTCCACCAGCGTTTATCGCCGAGATGCGCCGGTCGCGAATGGCGGACGATAAGCAATAGAACTGAAAGAAAGGAATCCTTAACATTAGACCAGCGCCACCGCCTGCGTCGAATGCACGCCGTGAATAACGATGCCCTCAGTTTATATGCACACCAGACTTGGCGAGCCGCCAGTCCGTCGTGCGAGCCGCGAAGGCGCTTTTAACTCTTCTGGGGGACATTGGCCTCAGCCAGCGTTGCTATACAACCACTGGCCTCAACCAGACGACTGCGACCAGCATGGGGAGTTCGTGCTCGCGTTACGGTATACACGACTACGGCGTGCTTAGCTTGCAACGGCCTGGCGCACGTCTTTCGTCCTGGGCATCATGCTGGTTAAGCAGGAACGCAAACCTCTCCGATACTCAACTTTACAAAGAGCCCGTCTGTCTCTTTCTTCATGGCTCGGGAACGTACACAAAAAACGCGCGAGCGCTTCCACCCAGTATCACCGCGTATGCATGCCTTGTCCGGTAGATAGCCCCATGAACGTCAGCACTGTAATCAAAGTACTGTCTAATAGAATTCAATGCCGGTGCAATCATCAAAGACGCTGTAAGCGTACAAACCTGATAAAAAAAAGAATCGTGAAACAAGGAGAAGAGGGGATTTGGAAGGGGAGGAAGCCGTTCGCCGGCAAAAAGCAATCAACTCTTTCCACAACGACTATATAGATGTTCGGAACAGATTCGCTGGCAACGCCACCGGAGTTACGAGCGCACTTGGAAGTTCACTCTTTCGCGTTACGGACGCACGGAATTCCGGACTGTTTATAGATGCGAAGAAGGCCGACAAAAACACAGGCACACACAAAACGCCCAGCTCTTCTACCGTCGTTTTTTTTTTTTTTTTTTTACTTCAGCACACACATCCATTTGCCGCCCGTCGCTCCCGTCTGTCGGCACGCACGAGAATGGATACGGATATTTTTTTTTTTTTTGTCTTCCTTTGAAATCCGGAATGGAGCCGTCGTTGGCGGGGAAATTGTTGCATGCTCAAGCAGAGACAACGCGTAATGGTAAAAGAGCGTTGGCCACATTTTATGTACGTACATATAGAGGCGGCAGCTATAGTAATGGTTCCACCGACAGCACTTGTTTCAGCGTCTGGAAGCGCTGGCAGGCGGCCGGAAGGACTCTACAAATAGTTTCGGAAATGTAAGTGGCCATGTCGGTCACTTTATTGCGGTAGAAGAGAAACCCACAAACACGCAACCGGGAAAAATAAAAGGGGACGTGTAGTGGAGCAATTGTTCCGCCGTTCCCTTCGTGTTCTTCACCCGAGCACTGATCTCCACTCCGGTTATATATGTAAGGTGGGAGTTCGAATAAGAGCGCAGCTGACTTTTTTTTTAACATTTGGCCAGCGTTCTGTTCTGTAAACGACTGTGTTCGAAATTGTAACTGATATGACCGATTGTTTTATGCAAATGGGCGCGATCTTCGATATAAAAAAACAGGGTAACGATGCTTTTCTCGATGACTATTTTAGGCCGCTGTATAGGCATCATGTATGCCTTCAAACTTTTCTGAAACGAAGAGTATGCTGCGCAACACGTTTTTCCTTTCGTTCTTTCTGGATGCGACCTAACAATGGTGCAGTTGGTCACAGGAGAGGTACTAAAGCTACAGGCTCTCAGCGCATCTATCGGTACTGGCGTGAACTGCGAGAAGGACCACGTGGTCTCCGAGATCAGTCGACGCGGCGTGCTCCCCCGCCTCGGAGGCCATGTGGTCCGTGAAAATGGGCGACGTGTTGCCGAAGCGATGCGAACGAGTGGGCACTTCCGCGCTTGATTCAATAGAGGATTTATTGCACGACTTCTGAGACAGTACGCTGCCAAGTTCCTTTTTTTTTTTTTCTCTCTTGCTTCAAGCATGGTCACCATCCTCTCCCGTTATACAAAGCGACGTACAAGCGGTGGAACGCCTGTTTAGTTTTGTTAGACGAAATTTGTCTTGACCTTGCTTTCGTTTCACTTTCATGTTGGCGATGACTGTCACCTGAAAATGCGGAAATTATTCCCCCTTCCACCGAGTCGCATTCATCGCTTTTTCACGTTTATGCTCGTTCTCAGGTCCAAATATTTTCGTAGCCTGTAATCCCTAACGTACGCGAGAAACAGCTCGGCTAGTACGTGCATACACTTAACGTCGCCAGAAAAGCCCTTCAACCTATAACACGCACTGCGTGGGTCGGAACCACTTCGACCAAACGACGATTTATACATGGCGCCAGGCCATTACACTCTACAGCCTCGCCTTCGCTATAAAGTCAAGTATGCTGATTAACAACAGTGCCAGAGCATCAACGCTCAACGACCGTCTAACCACTTTAAAGGAAAAAAAAAAAAAAAAAAAAACAGGCGCCGCCACCTCGCCGCTGCACGTGGCCGCGCCACGAAGCAAGCGCACACGTGGAGTATTAAACTGCACCCAGCACTCATTAGGATAATATATTCGCGTACAAACGATCCTCGAAGCAGCTATACGAGCCAAGCTCATAAAGAAAGGAATAATGTAACCAAGTGCGCGCCAGCCTGCTATTCAACAAACTGGACCCGGCGACGACAGGAATAGCGGCAGCCCTTTTGCGGGGGCCGATTAAATAAAAATCTATACACGCGCGCGCGCGGACTCGCACCACCATGCGCGAGCTGCAAGGCATACGTGCTGGGCCAGGCAATACAACAAGCAGGAAGAAAGCGAAAGGTGCCGGCCAGGAGCGACGCCCAGAGTTCCCTCGATGGTGCCAAGGGGGAGGGCGATGGAGCGAGGGAAAGATAGAGAGAGCAACCGGTTGGTTGCACCCCCCTTTCTCCCCCCGCTTCAGGATGGCCGCCCCCGGAGTCGCTCTGGAGCTACGAGGCCCCACATGACCATCACTTACTCTCCCAGCCAACCTTCAGCTCGAGAGAGACAGAGCTAATGCCGCCTTACGTCTTCCCTGGATTTGCACACACACACGAAGAGCCCTCGGCGCTGACCGAGTCACGCCAGACCCCGCCGCGTCCGCGCGAGACCGGGGCAGCTGGTCATCAAGCTTTGGGAGATCGCCGCCAAAGATAGTAGCCCGGCCATATACTTCGTTTAGTATACTACTCCCCACTCCCCTCCCCTCTCCATCGCCGAAAAGCCATGGCGCAGATATCCGCGCATTCCTCCATGCCTCTCAGTAACGGCGGCCTTCTAGTTGCCAGTACAAACCCCTCTCCCTCGCACCCTGCGCGAGCATGAGGGCCTCTTGCCCAAGAGCTCGAGACGCGAGATTAACCGAAGTACCTCGGCGATTACGCCACGAGGCGAGACAAGCAGGAAGGGCTAATGCGAAGCGCGCACGTCGTTTCTTCGGCAGTGCCCCGATCGCCGACGCCTTTCGCTCTCGACGACCGGAGACAACGCGGAGAAGGGGGAGGAGGGACCAGCATCGCACATAGGCCTTCCTATGCGTATAACCGAAGAGTAACGACGTTTCCAGGTCGCATATTACCGCATGCGCACGCTCGTCCAGAGGTCTATGCCTGCGACCTCCCCAGCATCATCGATCGTTCGCCCAGCGGGCTCAATACCGTATCTGAACACGCAACGACAACTACCGCGTTGTCGGCTAAGCAAATTTCCAGCTTCGCACAGCTCACAGTAATACGTTGACGGCGCCGTCTCGGCTCTCAAGGCCTTTTGCAACACCAGGAAAGAGAAAACGCGATGTCTTCGTAAACCAATCGTAGAGCCGAGGTGACGTCTCCTAATGCTTAACCTGTTTTCGCCTATGGACATCAGGAAGGAAGACAAGTCTAACACTATGCCCTTTCTAAGTTGTCTTCATGCGAAGTGAGCTCCGTGCGATCTTCAGTGATCATTCTTTCCGCAATGTTTGCCACTTCTTGTAGGTATCCGACTGTCCAGAACGTTCCGTTTGCATGCGCTGAGGAGCGCTGCGGTACAGGCGCATGCACGCCAAGCACAAGTATTTGCCTCGCGCACGAGGGGGACATCGGCTGAAGATACAATTAGTACCTCATAAACAGTGAATTTAGCTTGACTTAGACAAACACACACACTCCATCGTGATTCTTCATAAGACATTATCAAACACGGAAAAATAAGGGGAGGTAGGAAGTACGCATTCGCTGCCACAGAGCACATGGCCAGCCGCCCATCCAAAACATTAAGCCACAAGCGTAATTGCGGCGAAAGTGCGAGCAGGAAACAATTGTCGGTTTGTGACTCACCGTGCCGCCGCACACGCGCCGTTTCGTAGCTACAAACACAGTCTTTGAGCTCCGGTGTCGTCACAGTCCTTCACCATGCAGATCACAACTTAAAACCAGTGAAAACTTCGTTCACAACACTCCGTGTGCACGCTATGACGTGGTCCACAAGCACGTAATGACGAACAACTACTGCTGAATATACACGACAAGCAGTGTCCACATCCGGTGCTTCCAGACCATTTACGTCAAGCTTAACCAGGTTGCCACTAAAGTCTCGACAATCTCCTATCGCTCCGCTTCCAGCTCTGGTACTTGCTACTCTAAACTCGGCGCAGAGTATACGGCAGACAGCGGAGGACAGTCGCCGGAACCAGACGCAACACGGCTACCGGTGTGTACGTAACAAGTGTTCCCGCGGCGGCTTTCGAAGCGAAAGCAACAGTTTAAAAAAAGAAAAGCAAAAGAAACCTCCCGTAGAGCAGCGAACGAACAGCGGGACGGCGCATGCGCGTGGCAGGCGCGTGTTGCTCAGCAGACGGCGCCAGCCACGAAGCAAAACGACAGCGAACCATCTGCCGCCGCATCCAAAAAACGTGCGGCGGCAACTTCGCGTCCCCGCGGCCATGATAGAGCCTGCCACCTGCTCCAGAAAACAACCGCCTGCCGACCAGTGCAACCGACCGAACGAACGGCCGACCGTTGGGGTCACGAGTTTGGAAAACGACGCGTAAGCAAAAACCACGCGCTATGTGTCAAACGGCCTCTCTTATCGACTTCGCGTTCCCATCATCTTATAGGGACCCTGGACTGAGGGTTCCTCCCACACCGCTCTCGCCATTCAAATGTTATTAATAAAGATGTTTTACTCTCTCCATAGACATGTTAAGTTGTGCTTCGTTTAGTGCACACAATGTACTGAACAGTCAAATCAATCAATCAATCAAAACTATTCCATCCCAAATCTGTTCTTTCCGCGGTCATTCGAATCAGTACAGATGAGGCCACAGCCGAGGCGCGGCCAATGGGTCGTTTCTCCGTTCTTATTTCCACGTAGCTACGAGTTGATATAAATGAATTTCCATGAAACAGGGCATGTATTTACAGAAAACTGCTATTTCTCCAGCGCATTTCCGGGAAACTAAGTCTACGAGTGATGCCAGTAGACCGCTGTTAACGAATGTTCGCACGTGATGTTTAAGTCGAGGGCTTTTTGTTGCAGAGTGGCACTTGCGAAGAACGTACCACTGTCCCCATATGTTTAAGTGTCACACAAAGACGAGGAAAAAATTATTCCATGGCTGCAACGGTGCATTCGTGTCTGTAACAGCTGCAGCGGATCTCTGAACAATGTAGACGTCAATCAATTCATGCGTGCGTATCTCAGCTCCCATATGCCGCGATTCTTTGCAGGACATGACAACGCTAATTACCTTTTGTTCAAAAACACGGCAGCTGAGTTCACTTTAATCAACTTCCTGACGAAAAACTGCAGCACCGCCGATTTGTCAATTTAATGCGTGACGTCATAAAGCCAGTAGAGGGCGCAACTTTGTAGATTCCCATATCCTAATGAAACATTATAAGCGCAAGCTCTTGGGCCAGTTGTTGCATGATGAACTTGAAAAAGGGGGTACCAGCGAAACACAAAGGACGCGCATTTTTAAGGTGTTATGTGCGGCAATGTGAATTTCAATAAAGTACAGTTGAAAGTCGAGCGTCCGTCCATGTCTAACGCTTTTTCCTTGTGTGTGCGTCCTTTGTGTTTCGCTGGTACCCCCTTTTTCAAGTTCATATATTGTTAGGATCGGCCTGCAAGGGTACTGCTCTGCAAAGCTATCTCAGCCCGCTGCACGTGCTTCGATCGACCCGCGGTGGTGGCGCCCTTCGATGAACTAGCGAGGACGACAGCGCTAACCGACTATGAACTTCCTTCGGTGAACTGGAGACTACGGCAGCGTTAATCCACCATGCGCCTCGTTCGGAGAATCGGCGACGGCAGCAGGGCTGGCCACGTTTGGCGCCTCGTGTAATGTTGGTTGATTTGCCAGGTCTTCATGGTCGCTCTGCAGCAAGAACAGCTTCCCTAAAAAAAGGGTGCCTTGCGGTACGTTTTCCTCGGGCCCCAGGATTCGTCGCAGTCTGCTGACACTCGTGGCGACTACAGGAGAAAGCCAGCTCTGGAATTTAGAGGCGCCGGCTGGGGTCAGGCGTGACCACCTGGTAACGAGGACGCGCTCAACTCGGCTTCTGGGAATCCAAAGTGCGTACGTGTGTGTGCAAGCCCTCCTCCAAGTCGGGTCGACTACGCCTCAACGACTATGGACAGTCCGATTGGACAGCAGTTATCCCTCACCTAGGGATCTAGGGAGAATGGAGTGTTTATAAGCAGCTGTTTGTCGGCTGCTAGGGAGTGCTCGTCAGTGTGCTGTGTGATCGTGCTTGTGAGCTGTGTGCTCGTGCTCGAGAAGCAGTGTGTTTGGAGCTTCGTGCTCGCATGCTGTATGTTTCGTCTTGCGGGCTCCATTTGGGAGTCACGCTAGACAGTCGAATGTATCTTGTTCTAATGTAAATATCTGTAAATAAACCCTGTACTCCTAGTTCATCCCAAGTTCCTCCCTTCGTCCGACAACTCCGACAATATATACATGTTGTCCCACATAATTTGAGCCAAAGTTTTAAATATGAAAGGCACTCCGGACGCGAATTCAACCGGATGTATTGCGATGGCGCTGGCATAGAGTTACTCATGTCATTTTTTTTATTTTCCCCTTAACTAACCGATTAGCTATGTTTAATTAACCAACTTTTTAAGTATTGGCTGCAGACCCCAACTGTGACACGCAAAGTTGTAGAGCACCTTGAGAAATCTCTCAAATTGTTTCCAACACGATATATCTCACGTGGTCCTTTCTTCCGCGTTCCAAAGAAAGCCCGCGAAATATGAAAAAATACCACGTGATGGGGCGATTGCGCACTGGTGTGCAATGGATGAACAAGGTCGGCTGCAGCGAGGCTGGCCCGCGACAGGGCGTTGTGTCTGGTGTAGGTATCTGGGCATGCGGCTTTTATCGCATGACGGCGCAAATGCGTCCTGCTGGCCGAGCGGTGTATCATAAGTTCTATTAATCATTTGTATTAGTGTAATCAGTTGTATTAGTGTAAAGGCATGAGTTTGAAACGAATTGAACTAGTTGTAATGGAATTTAGCTGTGTGCAGGTCGAATGCTCGAGAGCTGGAACGAGCGATGTTTGCAATCGCTTCTAAATTTCTTGCGAGCAGATAAACTGACAACTCACCGCGATGAATGAGATAACAGGATCTTCTGCTTGCACCGCTAAACTAAAGCAAGCTATGAGAACAATATGTCGCTCCGCGGCGTAACATGACTAATGATCAACTTCCGATCTTCCGAGGCAGTTACATTCCTGCTATACCATGCCTGCAGAAAAAAGGTACAATAGCGAGAATATTGCTGCTGTTTAAAACATTAGCAACACTAATGCCGGGGCAGAAAACTACATACGAACAAAAACCAAATGAAGCTTAAGCGTACATCACTGCAATTTATCAAAGCGCCTGCCTGAACGAAGTAGGCTGCGCGATTTGAAACGCCAGCAAGATATTTAAAATGAACCAAATGAAAGCAATGGTCTACTAGCCGGGAATAAAGAAGTCGAGCCAAGTAAAGCGTTTCGAACAAACCGGTATTGTTTGCCACCTTTTCGCAACGCGGAAGCTTCTCATCCAAGTCGATCTACGATGCGGGTCGTCTGCTTCTTTCTGGAAACGATGTACTTATACAATGCTGTCTTTTCAACGCGATGACACTCATAATAGTACACAAAAGAAAGTCTTGGACATCTGTCTTTCTTCAATTTTGGGCTTGTGCGCGGCGGAATCACGACGGTTTGAGAACTACGAGGCATTCAGCACATATCGTGATAGGACACGCTCTTTCGCTTCAAACCTGAACCTGGATCAGCTGTGTCTCGGCGCGGCCGCTGAAGGCTCATTCACACTAGGCCAATTAACACGACACCGATTTCGTTCTGCCGACTGTCGGCGACGGCGTTTTTTTTTTCTTCGTGTCGGCGCCTCTGTCACACTGTACCGACGCCGACAATCTGCCGACGGTCGCCGGAGAGCTCGGCGTCGGCACAGTGTGACAGAGGCGCCGACACAAAGGGAAAAAAAACGCTGTCGCCGACAGTCGGCAGAACGAAATCGGTGTCGCGTTGGCCTAGTGTGAATGAGTCTTAAGTAGCGAGCATTTACTTGAAGTCGTGAATTGTCGGTGGTGCTGTGTACTCTTAAGAAAAAAAATTCATAATCAAACGCTAATGGCCTAAATTTGAGGAGAAGTCTATAGTCCTACATAAATAGACTGTCTCTGAATGTGTCATGTCTGTCACTTTCGTTTTCGCCATAAAGTATAGAATAAACATTCAATGTTCTTGGGCCTGAATAGTACAGTGATAGTGATGATCCTTTCCAATATTCTTGTACAGCAAAGAGAAGAAAAGAAATACGTTACAGAAACAACTTCTCGTGCAAGAAAACATCCTTCAACGTGATTCACGCTTTCCGAATGTTCACATTCTTAAGCATCTTGCCTTCGAAGGTCACGCTTGGGCAGGCCGTGGTTGCTTTGCGTGCGCGTATGTACAATAGCCCACGAGCGCATATAATCACGGGTGCACGCGGTCTCCTCAAAACTTGCTCGGTGTCTTCGTTCACAACTTGAACCGACATGCCCGGCAACAGACGTGCGCGGGAGCGGTGCCAGAAAAGTAAGCGCGGCGAGCGAAAGCACTCTCGATTGCACGCGTCACCGGAAGGACTGCAGAGGCGTGCCAACGGTGATCACAGTCTTCGCCACTTTTGAAGCCTGAAGAAAAAAAAAAAAACAGCCCGTAAGATGGCTACGGTTTGCGTGAGCAATTTTCCTCGCGACCGTGACGTGATTACAACGGGAAGACATCAATTATTCAGAAAGGGTCCCGGACATGAACGCAGAAAGACTGTTTTCTTTTTCTATGCGTGCGCCCACGTGAACAGGTTAATCCAGAATCTGTGTACGCTGATTCACTAGCAACGCACTAAAGAAAAATAAGGAAAGAAAATTCACCGACCATTACGATACTCCCTAATGCGAAATTTGAGCGCAGCTCTATAAGTGTTTTAATTTCGCGATATATTAGCTGGTGCGGATAATTTGTCTCGCGCAACACGTTGCGAACAGAGCAAAATTTGGCGCGAAGTGTCGCTAATCGGGAGATCGCGAGAGACAGCTCGTGGGTGACGCATGGGCACGATTAACAGCAGCCGCCGCAGACAAACACTCATGCAGCGCTTTCTTTTCATACAAACAACACGCGCTACTCTGGCGCCATCACCTAGCCATTGCCGCCGTAAAGCCGGTCTTGTGCGTCACTACGCTTTTATTCTCACGCTTTCGCAATACCCTCCTACTCCGCTTTCCGCCTCATGTTCCGCTGCATTGCACCCTCCTCCACTTTCCTCCTCGCGCTCTCTTCGCTATCACCGAATTTCACCTCTCGCTGAGCGCCGCGTTCGCTTTTACCCTTCGCTGTGCTCGTTCACTCTGTTACGAGGGGCAACGCCGACGCTCTCCGCAGGACCGGGCGTCTAAGAGCTGCGCTCTAAAAAAAGAGCACGTGATGTTTTGTCCTCAAGAGTCGAGACATTCAGTCGATTGAGAAGACAACACAACGGCAGGGTATACAGAAGAGCGAAAGCTTTGCTAGCGGTGACGGAACCTAAATATTGTTTGATGTGACACGTGGAATAACACGGCTATGATATGGACACATTGATTTATATAATTAAATATTTGTAACGTTCGTCTTGGACTCCTCTTGATTTATTACGAGGGAAAGAAGAGTTGTCAATAGTTAGTGAAAGGTAGTAGAACGACAGCATTGGTTAACACGAAATTGGCTGCGTCAGTAACTTGGAGAAGGACACGCAACGTTCTCTACAAAAATAGTTGCAGGTCTAAAAGGCGTTCTTTGATACAATTCTAAGCTGACCAATAGAATTGTGCTTGCTTCCTCATGCAACGCTAGGGCATAGCTCTTATTTGCATGCAATGGGCACCCAGCTCACCGGAAGGACTGCAACCATTTTAACCACCTTCCATTTTTCTTCCTCCTCTTCTTTCTCCTTTTATTCCCTTTACCCCTTTACCCCACAGGGTAGCCAGCCGGTAATTACACTGGCTAACCTCCCTGTCTTTCCTCTCGTTTGTCTCCTCCTTCTCCTTGCTTTTGGGCTCTCAATCTACCTGCAACCTTTCAACGATAAATAATCCGGGTTCTTGAACACTTGAAGTCGTCGACGGCGTTGGTGTATTTGGATGACATCATCGCTTACGCTCTCTCGTTTTCTGAACACCGACGGCGTTTGGAGCTCGTCTTGCGCGCTCTAGATGATGGTGGGCTCCGCATAAAAGCCTTCGAAGTGTTTTTTCGGCTGTTCAGAAGTTGCCTACTTGGATAATGTTGCGAGTTCCCACGGAAACAACCCTGACCTTTCAAAGCTACAAGCTTTAGCAAACATTCCGCTTCCTACAACGGCCAAACAAGTTACACTTTTTTTTTTTGATAATTCGCTTCCCACTTCCGCCGTTTCGTCCATGGCTTCGCCGCTCTCGCTGCACCCCTCAGTTAACTTCTGAAGAACAATAAGGAGTGGCATAGCGGCCCCGACCAGGAATCAGCCTTCCAGAACATCAACGCGGCCGGACGACCCCACCGACACTCGCACAGTATCAAGAGGATGCCCCTGCCATCGTCCACACGGACGCCACTAGTCTTAGCCTTGGCGCGGTTCTTCTACAATCCGACTCCGAAGGGAACAAGAAGCCAGTTGCACATGCCAGTCGCCGCCACAGTGAACCGGAGAGTCGGACCATGCTTCAGAACTTGAGTGCCTCACGGTAGTCTGAGCCGTTGAGAAGTTTTGGCCTTACATATGCGGCAAGCATTTTAATACCGTTAATGACAACGTTGTACTGCGCTGGCTTTAAAAAAAAGAAGAAAGAAAGAAAGACCTAACTGCCAAACTTGCCTGGTGGGCCCTCAGGATCGTTCATCGGAGTGGTTCTTGCCGCCAAGACGATGACTACATTTCACGCAACACTGTCGTTACGAACTACTCTGCGCCGGCATTTGCAGTACTCCATCTCCGAGCTGCTCATCAAAGGATACGGAAATCTGCAACATCGCCCGGACGCCTCTCTGGTGATGCCAGCACCTAAGCGCCGCATCGAGAGTCTCATCAATCTGTACAGTCCGAGATGGTATCCTTTATCACCGACGTACAGGAAGTGAATCGTAACCTACCTGTGGCGCCTGTGGCCATGCGACCATCCATACTTTTCATGTGTCACGGCGCTCCTCCTGCTGGCCACCTGACTCAGCAGAAGAGACGAACTCGTATTAAGGAAATGTTGTGGTGGTCTGGCATGCGCACCGATGTCTACCTGTGCGTGTGATCCTGCACCATTTGTCGACCTCGTAAGGTCGTCACAAACCCACAACCTCTGCCCTTACAACCAAGCACCCCTCCTAAAACCATTTCATATCGTGGGCATTGATCACGTAGGCCCGTTTCTTCCCAGAAAGCATGGCAACAAATTTATCATTGTGGCCACGGTCTTTCTGATTAAGTGGGTGTAAGTTCGAGCTGTCCCTGATTCTGCAGCCGCTCATGTCAAGACCTTTATTAACGAGTTCCTCATATTTCGGCATGGCACGCCGAAGTTGCTGATTTCCGACCATGGCACGGCATTTATGTCGCGTGCCTTCAAAACTTTGTCTGAACATGGAATACGACACGCTGTAGCATCCACTCAATATCCGCAAACAAACGAACAAACAAACAAACAAACAGGTCCGGCGCACCAACCGCACCATATAATACATCGTCTCTTCCTATCTGTCCCACACACGACGACTGGGATGGCTACGTCGCTGCTGCTGTTTCGGTCTAAACACGTCCCAACCTTCTTGGCTTCGACTGCGTCTCTGCCAGAACGCCCCGCAACAGTGAACTCTAGGGAGACATTGCGCCAGGCTCGCCGCCGAGCTCGGCTAGGAATAATGCACCACCAAGCGCAGTTCAATACGTCTTCATAGCAAAGTCCTGCTCGCTCTTTCCAACCGGCCGATTTGGTCATGGTTGGACGAGCACTGCGCTTACCTCGGCACTGCGAAAAATTCTTACCCCGGTTTTCTAGCCCTGTCCGTGTTGTAGAAGCTCTGGGTCCCGCGGTGTTTCGTCTGGCCGGGATTCCCAAACTTGATGACAGCCGTCGCAAGCGCACGTTTCCTATACTCATGCAAGCAAGATGGGCGGCGAGTGTAACGGTAACGAAGAAAGCCGCAATTGAATGAAGAGGAAGAGAAGGGCAAGCAGAAGTATAGAGTAGTAGTGGGTCAGGGGAATAGTTTTTTTTTTAAACGACTGAGATTTGGGCGTGTCGTGTACCGCTCGGAACCCGTTCGAGGCGCCGGACTCCCGTTACATTTTGGTATATTGAATTAATGCAGCCTTTCAAAGGGGGGTAAATATTTACTTTCTGTAATACTAGCCGGCGCGCACTATGCACGACATATGCATCGTCAAGACATTTGGAGAGGCAGTCTTATATCAGCGTGCACCTTTCATTGTGCGCTGAATAATCCCAGATTGCAGGTTTTGCCAGCTCAGTGTACTGAGCACAGTCGAAGAGCTGTGCCGGCGTCGACGACACACTGCGAACTGCGCGTTCGTGAGTTCCGGTTAACTGCGCATTGCAATGCGTCTCTCCGATAGCTTCAGGCGTTTTCTCGCAGCCAACATCTCACGGCAGAAGACAATGCCTGGCGCCCTACCCCGCGGTCGCTGGCACTTTTCCCATAGGCCAGACGCACGGATATGTTCTCGCCGATTGTTCGCTTCTTGCTTGCATCACACATAAGCGATAGTTGGAAGTAAACGCTTCGATCGAAACACAGCGACGTCGCAAGAGGTGATAGAGTGGTCCGCATGGGAACCATTGGCCAGCTGCGTCTAAACACCACCTCCTGCGCGGTGCGATGACCCAGCACCCTTTGACCGTGAGCGCAATAACTGTCTATCCGAGCACGCGGCACTGAAACCATCAAAATGACAGGTCTGCGGGCAACTCCACGCCATTATCGTATCGCGTCCTTGCTGTTGACTGTCTTGAGCAAGCTGCCTTCACAATTATTTTGAGGCCTCCGATGGCATGGGAAGGTAGGCTGAGGTTGCCAGACGGCAGCGCACAGTGACGTATGTGGTTCATTTTGCAGCAGAGGTCAAGCGGCGAGGTCACAGAAGTGGAACACCGATTCCCCCCCCCCCCCCCCCCCGAAAAAAGAAGAAAAGTCAGTTAGCACGCCTACAAACCTTACGTAAGAAGACCTATAGTATAAAACAAGTCACCCACAAGTCGCGAGTTGTCCGGTAGCCGCAATACCACACTACAGAAAGGACCAACATTATAGAATGACGTTCTCTACATCCCAGCAAACGCTATGTTACTACTCCATCGCCTAAATAATTCGTCCTGGAGCGCCCGAAAACGTATACCTCACGTGCAATTAGGACGTTATTCTTAGCGAGGTGGGACAATAGCGCAAGAAGCAGGCCGAACGACGAGCAAATAATTACGAAATGCAGGCGCTGTGCTTCGACACGTTTGCCGGGCGGCGGCTTAATTCAACGATGTGGGTGCGCGAATGATACCTGCCGGATCGAAAACGTTAAAGAAAGCTTCAGTGAACAGTCAGCGACCCTGGCGAGGATCCAAGTGGCTGTGTCCACACTCTAGACCAGAGTCTCTGCAGGTTACCTGTACGCATGACCACCATCGAGAACTTGAGCCCGCGCGAATAATGGAACGTGCACGCGTTAGTTCGGCTTTGTTGGAGGCGAGACAAAACTGAGCCACTTTAAAGCCTGCGCTTCTGTATGAGGTGGAGGGAGAGTGCGGGAGAAAGACGAGGACGTTACGCGTTCTTGAATGCATAGCACGCGTCAGAGAGCCGGGACAAAGGGACACGAACCGGCATCCTCGAGTGCTGCAGGCTCACGCTTGGCGCGCTCCATTCATGGCAATCAGCCCGGGCTATACTGCTCCGCAAACAAAAGGGAGAGGCAACGACTCGGCATGACTGAGGAACGCACCTTACGAAATAGCGAGCACTGTGCGCGCGTATGTAGAGATGGCCAACTTTAGGCGCCGTATGAGCCGCTCTTGTATACGCTCTGAACAACAAAGGTTGAATGATCGATCTTGTAAGACCAAAGCAAAGAATTTTTCTGGAATTCTCGAAGGCTGTGAGGAAACTATAGTTCTGCAGAATTTTCAGGCAGGAAGCGCGATCGGTTCATTCATGGTATTGCTAATCGAAAAAAAAAAAAGAAGAAAATTAATGACGTTTCTTAAAGCGGAGTGATACGGTGGTACAAATATGTGTAGGTATTCACCCCGGGGCTGCATATGGCTTAAATCACTCAAGAAATATTCACTAAGTTTCGCTTCGCTGAACATTGCAATCTTGTTTTCACCTTCACAGCTACTTCGCATAGAGATTGAGTGCGTGTGCCCTAAATTTCGTAGCCTTTGATGCCGGCACTACACGGTCGCATTGTCGAACAGTCCTTTCATATGCCCGAACAAGGACATATTGGTTACACACGCTATAGAGGTTATACTCGACGACAGCATAATCTTCGCACTGCTTGCTCCTATGCTGCCGAACGAAGGTCGGAGTGCGATCTGTGCGCATGTTAAGTGCGGCGGGAGACGTGCACATTGTTGCTGATTGAAATGTCCCTGAAGCAAAGGTCCGGGAAGGCTGTAGCAGATGCAACTCGTAGTACACGACGGTCGCCGCAGCACTCCTACGTCCTTGAATTACGATACAGTATCCGCATGCGTGCATAGATCAGGTTACGGCAGTCACTGTCTTTGCCTGTTGACAAGGGGATGTGACCGATTTAGCGGACCTTGTTGGCACGCTCTGCAAAAAAATACGCTGTTTCTTGCAAGCATGATTTGTTGTTCACTTGCCATCTGAATGTGCTGAATTCCCGTTGTTCACCGAATTTCCCGCTTCCTTTAAGTTAAACCTACTTAGGTTTCCGGGTAGCCAACCAGACGCATTTCTGAGTAACATCCCTGCCTTCTCTCTTTATTTCCTCCTCCTCCTCCTCCTACTTAACCTTCCGTTGCGAGATTTAACGTCACGAAGCTCCACTGTAAGCTACGATAGAGGGACGCCGTATAGTAGAGAGGTCCGGGTTATTTTAACCCCCTGGAGTTCTTTTACGTGCACCCAAATCGCGAAACACGAGGGTGTCGCGTTCTGCCTTTATGGGATTGCGGCCGCCGCGGCAGGGAATCAAACTTGCTACCTCGTTCTCAGCAGCACAACGCCATAAATTCCAAGACACAGCGGCGGGCAGTAAGCAGGCCCAATGACCCTTCAGTAGTGAAAACTAGAAATCCTTCGCTTTAGCTTGGAAGCATGGAATGCTAATAACCGCCGCACCTATTTGAATGACACAGAAATTAAAAAAAAAAACAACGAAAAGTGCTGAATGCTGTCTACAGAAATATTACGCAACGCTGGCATTTTGGGGCGAGCCTGCGTACGTTGAAAGAATAGAGGAACTTTAGCTCCTTGTCTTGCGTTCGTATTTGTTCTGTCTTGACTGCGCCTTGACAAAAGCTGTACAAGCGGGGCTGGATTCTGCAAAATGAGTTCGCGTCCGTGTGTGCACCGTGGCGGTCGCCGGAAAAAGAAGAGCGCGCTTTTGTCGCTGCCGTCTCGGTCCGGTGAATGTCGCCGTGATGCAGGCATGCCTCTCGGAGCCGATTGGGAGTGCATGGTGATGCTCTGGAGCGTTGCCCGCCGAATGAATCACACCTCACCTGGTGCGATGACTCAGCACAATGCCAGGGCGGGCGCCACACCCGTGGCAGCTGGCCACGAGGGTCACGGTTACCTGGCCCCGACGCAGGCACATACGCAGGGGACAGTCGGAGCAAAAGGAGAGAGAGAGAGAGAGGGGGGGCATCTAAGGGGACACTAAATAGCAACGCTAAGTAAGTTTAGACTGGTAATGTATGCTTTAACAAAATCATCTTGTATCTATTTATCAGAAGCAGGTATACACAAGTGCAGTAAATAAAAGCCAACCTCCCGAGTTTAGGGAGGGAACTGAGGCGCCGGTACGTCAATGCGAGGTCACAAATTTCGGAGTATGTTCTCGTGTTTCAGTCCTTTCTTGCGCAAAAGAGGCTCTCAAAGCTTGTTTGGTTGATACTTTCGTTCCTCCCGAGTGCAATCCTCCGTTTCTACCTCTGGTTAACCCCCTGCCTTTCTGTAAATCTTCTATGTATCTCTCAGAATGCAATGCTGTCGTTCTTCACCGATGAAGAATTAACTAGACTCGAGCTGAAGAAGTCAATGTAAGACGTAACATTGAGCTGAGGCGGTAAATTTAGGTTGACAACGCCTCCGTTTCGTTCTTTCTGCATCTTTAAAGCGTTAGTTAAAGAGTCCATGTAAAGAGTTACGAAAGGTGGATAACAGCGGCGCGCTTTCAAAAAAGGACTTGAGAGTAAGTAAGCGAGGAAATTTTGGTAAGCCGGCCTAATCACAGTACGAACAAGGCGGACCGTACAATTGTGTTAATACCTAAGTGTACGTCAATTACTGCGATCTTGTTAACACCGCGATTCTTGAAAACGTCCCGAGGTCACCAAGTGCAGGCAAGCGTGTAAGAATACCATTCCTCAGAAATGGTGTTTGTCTGTGAAACACGAAGGAAAAGTAAGCACGCCTATAGAGACAGCAAACTAGAATGTATGCGTATCCAAGGTTGATGATAAATTAATTATCCTTCCGTTCGCACAATGCCTTGGTTTGTTCCGAGGCGGCCCGCTTCGTCCTGAACATGCCTTGATCGCAGGTATGTGCGAGTGCACTTGAAACGCAAGCAATAGAGCAATGCAGCCAAGGGCTGCCCCAAAGCACAACTTCTCAGCAATTAAAGATGTAAAAGCACCTCTCCCCCATCCCTCTCCCTCATATGCTACGTTTTAGGTAAGAGCGAGTAAGGAGCTTATCGGAGGGCCGAATCATTTTAATATTCACGTGGCCACAGTGTAAAATGTACTCCGCGCAACGAGCTCGGCTGCTTGAGACTTGACGTTGCACACAGCGGGTTGAACGGGCATACCGCGGGTGGCCTCGCCTCTTCGTAATTTCTCACCGAGGGTCCGATGCAGCACACGCGAGATGCCAGTATAACAAACAGATGAGAGCGCTAAGTAGGGCATTATCTCTCGCGCTTGATTTACGACCACAGTTCGGCTACGAGGTCACACTCTTCGTTTTGCTTACGTGTTTGGGGCGAGGAGGAATCGAGAGGCCCGGGGGAAAAGGGCTACGCAGACATCTGTGGAGAACAAAACGTTACTCCATTCTTGTATGTGCTGTCCGAAAACAAAAGGCTCGCCCAATTTCGAGGCACTGCTTTCAAAGTTGGGCACAGCGCTCTTAAGGGCGAAGAGAAATGATTCGACTGCGGAGACGATAGGCTACATATAGAGGTCGAGAGACGCCCCGGCACCTTTCGCAAGAATGGACCGATGAGCAAGGAGACCAGCCCAAACGCGACAGTTAATTGAAACCGAGGGGGACAAGGAACAAAGGACCATTTTCTCTGGGAAAAAAAAAAAGGAGGTCGAAATCCGGCAAGAAACGCCGAGTGCTGCACCACGAGCGAATTTCAGGCCGCGAGCCCTCAAATAGACATCAAACAATACCATCCGGCAGACATAAGGTTGCAGAGTGAAAGCGCGGCCATTCCCGACGGGCCTCGGGAGAAGCTATGTATGGAATAGCATCGTATTTTTTTCTTTCCTTTAAGTGTTAAAGTTAACAAGTGTATGTTACAGAGACCTTTTCCACTACACTCGGTGCTGAGACTTTTCTTGAAGACGAAAACAACGATTCGTATATGGGACGACGCTGGAAGTGGACCGCTTCGGACAAAAGAATCTGCTGTGCAAGTGGAACAATCCTTGCGGGCGCAGCCAGCAGCCCTTACTACACTTGGTCTTCGGAATGAGCACGTCCGAACGCGCTGGCTCACGTGAGGACGAGGGCGAGAGATGACTGGCCTCTGACCGCCGCAAAGCCGATGACCACACAGCGACGAGGCGTTTAAAAACACTTGAAGCGAGGCGCTATGCGCAATCCACTGTCGCGATTATCATTCTCAGTGTGCGCAACTATAGTTGCGCTCTCTTAAAAATAAAGTGCTTCGGAATCCTACTGTGGGAGCAACAGCGTGCCCCGTATGTAACCGCAGTTTCTAGGCTTCTCGTGATCCCAGATGTAGTAGCTTCGCTCTTACTATGGAGTCCATTCACTCCGCTTGCGCCTACCCAAAGTCAACGTATAAACCCTCAGGGACGTGACAATCTTTGAATGGCTTCCGGGACCCTGCAATATCAGCGAGAATGACCACGTCGATGAAACAGCCCGATCTGCACACGAAAGCAGTCACTGCGCTTTTATTCCGCTTTCGTAAACTGACGCTGCGGCTGGGCAGCGATCGATATCCTGTGAATTCTTACGTTGCCCCTGTGGGACTCCAACGTTTCCATCATGTGTCATATTTGTTCACTTTCTGCGGATATACAGGTACATATACCACCTGCGTTACCACCACTTGAACAGACCATGTTGTGCCGTTTGTGACTAGGCGTCGCATTTAGAAACTCTTATGCCTTCCTTATTGTAATGGCTAACGGCCCCACGTGCGGCACATGCAGCTGTGAAGAGTCGCTTGCACGCATTATCAGTGTCTTCCCGCGCTATAGTGCCGAAAGTCAAGTGATGTGCAGAGTGCTGCACCAACTGGAGAATTGTCCATATCAGAATCTCTAGGCCAGTGCTCCCAAAGAACATCCACGGAGAAGGCCTTATTCGCACTACTAAGATTCCTGCGTTCTACGGGCATCTTAGTAGGCTTTGAGAACGCCGCCCCCTACCGCTCTATAGTGTACGCGGTTTGTTTTCTTTCTCTTTGTCTACCGTTCCACACTATTTTTTATCGCCCTACCACTTCTACCCGTGCAGGGTAGCCAATTGGAACTGCCTCTGGTTAACATAACTACCTTTCTATGCATCATTTCTCTCTAGCTCTTTGTTTACAGTAATTGACAAGGAGGAGTAACAAGAAGGAGGAGGAACCCTCGAAAACAAGACTTTACAAGTAGTTATTCCCGTAAATGTGTTTGCCAGAACTCGCTCTGTTCTTAAAGTGAACGCGCAATTGGTCCGCTTGGCCGCTTGTGAACCCCTACGAGAGAGAGAGAGAAAATAATGCAGAGAAAGGCAGGGAGGTTAACCAGAGGTAGTTCCGCCATTGTGGACCTTCTTGCGTTTCTCGGCGGGAATTCCTTGGGCGCAATAGTACCGTCAATGTTGCAACTATATAAAGCACTGTTTTGGGGCTTTCTGCGGTACAGCTTACCTGTACTAGGAAATACTTGCACTACGAATATCCGCAAACTCCAGAGCGTGCAAGCCCAAGCACTCAGGACTTGTCTCGGCCTCCCCAAAACTACGTCATCGATTGTGACAGTGGCCATAGCCAGAGACGCTCCTTTGACAGTCTACATTGATACAGGTGTCCTGAGAGCACACATCCAACACCTGACTCGGATTCCCTCGCACCATGTTGCTTGCCAGCAAAAAGGCCACTTTCAACTTTTGCCAAAACTATTGTAAGACATCAGTCCTACTTGCCATCAGAATTTACGCCCGGTATACGGTTATCAGATCCATTGTGGTATCTGCACCGGCCGCAGTGGCAACTGACAATTCCAGGAATCAAAGAATGCTGGAGCGCCATTGCAAACTTTGAAACAAGCAAGTTTGGAGCACATTCACAACGTGCACAGATTCCGGCAACATGTATACACAGATGGTTCAGTAAAACTCAACAACTCTGCTGCTGCAGTCATCATCCCGGCAAAATCTGAGGAAATCAAATTAAGAACTTAATGTGTGACCACATCGACGGGTGCCGAACTCGCGGCGCTCCGTGCTGCACTTGATTTAATTAAGCAGAAGCCTCCGCAACAATGGACAGTCTTTAGTGACTCCAAGGCAGCCCTTCAGTACATACGAAGCCCAATGCGCCACGGATCCAATGAACAACTGGCCTCAGAAATTCGGCACATATATCAAAGCCATGACAAGGGACACAACATAATCTTTCAGTGGCTTCCAGGACATTGTAACATAAGCGGGAATGACCACACCGACGAAGCCGCCCGACCTAAACATGAAAGTGGTCAGCGAGTCTTCATTCCGCTTTCGCGAACAGACGCTGCGGCTGGGCTGCGATTGATGTCCCGTGATTGTACTTTGCCCCTGTGGGACTCGAATGTCTTACCATGTGTCGGTTGCGTTCGTTGTCTCCGGACATACGGATGCACCTCCCGCCTGGGTAACCACGACGTGAACAGACCATGCTCTGCCGTCTGTGGCTAGGCGAATTGCCTTTACGAACTTATATGCTTTCCTCATTGGAATGGTCAACAGCCCCACGTGCAACACATGCAACATTGACGAGACGCTCGCACATATTATCTGTGTCTGCCCGCGATATAGTGCTTAGAGACAAGTGATGTGCAGAGTACTGGACCAGTTGGACAATCGTCCACTATCAGAACTAAAAGCTTTAGGCCAATGCTCCGAAAGAACAACCGCGTTGAAGGCCTTACTCGCGTTATTAAGGCTCCTGCGGTCTACGGGGCTTCACGACAAAGAATGCCGCCCCCTACCGCTCTGTAGTGTACGCGCTTTGTTCGTATTTCTGAACCCCTAAAGTGAGTCGCGTACTACGCTATGCTAAAACTCCCTATCATGACTTATGCTCTAAGTAACCGATGCCGTAAAAGATGCACGTATTAGCTTGTAGTATAGTACTTAGCGAATTGAAGTAAACATGGGTAGAAAGATATGCTTTCCTTCAATGTATTTTTTTACGTTACAGGATTTGAGATGTTACATTTTGTACTGTAAAAATTTCTATACCAAAGGTAAGACTTAGACCAATAAATGATCAACTTTGTAAAACTAAGCTGATCTAAATTAAACCACAGACTCGTCCTCCCTCACAATAAGAAGACGAAGAAACGCAAAAGCAACAGAACAGCTAAATCGACAAAGTCAGCACAGGGCTAGTCTGGCCCCCTCACCATTATGCTCATTCTGTGGTGAACCGGCGACAATAACCATTTCTTGTTGTCCTGTAGGCGTATTTCAGTAATAAGAAAAAGACTACTGGAAATCACGCCTCGCAATATTGGTCTAGATTTATCTGCGCCTGTGATCCTACCTTTTGGAGCCTCCGTTATTGTGTTCAGCCACAAATGTTTGCTCGGCAATGGAAAATTACCTGATTCAATCTAATCCATTACCATGCTAGACTGATCAGTCCCCCTCCCCGCCATAGTTTTCTACTAGTCTTCGACAAACGGCATAGAAAGAATAGCTATTAATTTTAACAACCTGCGTTTCCTCACAGCAAGCACTAAGTAGTGGTAGAATACGTGCCGTTCTTTTCCCTCCTTCCGTCCGTCCATCCATCCATCCATTAGTCCGATTGCGCGCCATCTGGATGTTATCACATGATATGGTTTATTGTGTCCCCTAATGAACTCTTGAAGAGGGCTAATAAATGTGGCCGTAAGAGTTCTCGATAGAGGGTAGCCAGCCGGCTTAACACTTGCTAAACCAGTTTCCTCCTCGTCCTCCTTGAGAGACAATATTTTTACAACGACCAAAATAGCTTCCTTCAACATCTACGAAGACTGGCCCACCTGCGTCACAAATTTCTTTTTCGTGTTGGTTCCTTTCTAGCACGTGCTGAGTGGTCAAGTACAGTTAGGCTTATTCAGTATCACACAATCCAGTCCCACCGCGGCACTGCGGCAAAGAAAGAAAGGAAAGGAAATAGAACATATAAAAATGGCTGCTTCAACAATCTGGGCGCACACACACGAACGCGAAAAAGCGAGAGCAGCTTCGACAAAACTTGTAAGCACAACTGCTGTTCACGAGGCCAATTTGAATATCTCGGTACGCATCAACTGCGCGCGCGCGCACGACAGCGTGAGTTTATGTGCCCAGATGTATACGAGCGAAAACGCCCACGACGCCGGACATCGCATACATGCTAAGGTGGTTTAGTGAAACTGGAACCGCTTGTTCGCGCGTGCGACTGGGCTTTGTTTATTAAACTGATGAACATGCATGGCACGTATGTCTATATATGAGAGAGAGAGAGAGCGAGAGAGAGGGGGGGGCGAGCTTAAGGACTTGCAGAATGGTTAAGTGAGGCGAGGACGGTGCGTGTAAATACATGTGTGCTAGTTCGGCTGCTCCCGGTGCCGCGAACGATGCACGAATAGGGTTTATAGCTATGTGCGGTGCTGGACGTGGAGCTCTTTGCCGCGCGCCGTTATCTCAAGAACCATCTCTCGCACAGGACGACAACGTCCATCGGTATAGAGAAACTCTAACCAAAACTAAACGGTAATACATTAGATTGTAGTCGCTTTCGAGCGCTCCACAGAGCGCTCTTGCGCGACGATTTCGATTCGGCTGGTCGAAATCGAGCTGTCGGAAAACATTCGCCTCGCTCATTCATAGCGCCGCGCTTCATCTCAGTGCGCTCGGAGGCAGGCGCTCCCATTTTCAACCTGGGAGTGCGATCGAGATCCAAGCCGAAATTAGGTCACGTGACTACTACTACGACTGCTCTTGAAACAGCTATAGGACGTTCGGTTTGGACAGGCTTTCTCTGCCGCCAAACTTGAGGGGGCTACGCGTCTGTACACGCATATGCTCGCTAAATGCACTAGCAGGCAAATTCGACGCAGTTGGTCTAGTTATAAAAAGGCTTAGAGAGCTGCGCCTCGCACGAACATTAGAAGCGTTGTTGCAGTGCGTAACGCAGAGGAAGTTCGCCGCCGTGGTCCATGCACATTCTCCGACAGTCGATGATGCGAGCAGGGGGCACATCTGCACGGTACTCTTTATTGAGCAGTGCTATGCACTCCCAGATATTTTCGGAGAGTCATTCAGTGGACGTCAAAACGAAGTTAAATTCTGGGGAACCTTAACTGACATTCCTTTCGAGAAAAGAAATTCATGTACACAGTATACGGTTTCTGAGCAGCACGGTACCTGCTGACCAGGCAGGACAAAACCAACGAAAAAGAAAAAGAAAAGCTGCGATGCTTCCTCCTGGCTCACATCAAGGACATTTAATACGAGCGCTGGCGAGGACAATAGATTCCCACGCGGAGGAAGCGCTTCGAACGCGCGTGCAGCGAATACCTGCCGCCGCCCCGAGGAAGTAAGAGCGCATGCACCAGCCAGCGGGAGAGAAATGGTGGGCGATCTTCGCGCACTCCGCGAGGTACGTACGCGGGCTCAATGTCGGCATTTGGCGAGCCTGTGGGTGGAAGATGGAAACTCGCCCGTACAACACGCATGGCGCCGAGCGACAGTGAATGAAGAGAGACGGCCTGCAGCGGCGGCGAGTATGGAGCAAAGAAAAAAAAAAAAAGAGGCAATTACCGCGAGACGAAGGAGATCCTTCCGCTTCGGCAAACAAATGACGCATTGTGATGTCAGCGGCGGAGAAGCGCCCCGGGCAGGGCAAGTGCACGTACACACAGCGGAGGGCGTACAGGTCTGTCACTGGCGGTGTATGAGCGCGAACTCCGTCGCGCCGCTATATAGTTGCGTGCAGCACAGTGAATGCCGAGGTCTGTGATCCGGTGAACTTAGCTTCGTCCGACAGCGTCACTTCGTCTCTATAATGGCGGCGGCGAATTTCAAATCATTAGCGCTTCGCAGTGACCTCTTCACTACCTCATGCACACTTTTGCAGCACCGCCGATGCGCTCTTCTCGACGAAAAAGAGACGATTCGTTATTGTTTGCACATCTCGTTGGTATATACAGGCACGTTCAGCAACCTAGAGGGCACGTGCAACGAGCGTACAGATTTGTAAACCGTCACGTGCAGTGCACAGGCGCCGATGGTGAGAGCTGGAAGTCTCCGCTTTCTCGTTCGGGTCACCCTCAATTTGCATAGATCTGCATACCTATTTTATTACGAGTTGCAGCTGGACCGACAACACACTCATTCTGTGTATCAGAGGCTGTATAGCTGTCTAGCGACGCGTCGTTATGCTTAACGCCACGGCATTAAAGCACCAAGCGTGCGCTCTCTCTCTCTCTCTGACCCACTATAGCAGGCACGGTCACGCCAATTTCACGCCACCGCATCCGTTCCCGCCGCGCTGCCCCGAAAATGAGCGCCCACGGCCACACGCGAAAGCGAGAGGAGAAAGTAAATGCCTCTGGCTGCCGCTGCTGCTGCTGCTGCAGAAGCTGCAATAAGGATTATGAAAACAATCGAATGGCTCTGGCTGGCCGAAAGACGGAACGAGACGCTTCCATCCCGCAGGCAGACGCTGCTGCGCGGTTCATAGGTCACGGAGCCCCGGCCTCGATAGAGAAGTGAGCGCCGACTCAGCTATAGCCGCCCGCTCCCATGGCGTGTGTACGGCGGGGTCTTCCTTTCCTTCCGGCCAGTTGGTCGACCGGCCGGCCTGCCTGCCGGCCGGGCGGTTCTCCTCAACCTAGAAAGCGTTCCTAAGAGCCGCGCGCGCGGCATGCATAAGAGCGAGCTAGACCGCGTGCTCACGGCGAAGAAGGCGAAGAGCGTTCATTCAAAGTCTGGCCCGCGTATGCGCCAGAGAATGCACGTGCGCAGTCCGCGAGAAGGCCGCGAGAGGAAGCGTGCAGCGGGCATGGAGCGATGCGTGCGAAGATGCATGCGCGAGTCGTATACGTACGCACGATAGTTTTTTTCTTGCTTTCTTTTTTTCCCTTTCTCTCACGAATAATCGTCTCGCGGGTTTGACAGTGCGTGCGCGTGAGTGCCCCGGTATGCCGTGTTTTTTTGCAAAGACAATCGGCATTCACTCGACGAGCGGTCGGTTCCGCAGGTCGCGGACGCGAGACAAAGGAATAGCTCTCGACACTGGGAGCCTCGTCTTCCGATTCCCAACGCGGTCAGGATGTGACGGGGACTGGCCCAACCGCGGGGGAGGTGGGGGGGAATGCACGTTAGGTTTGCGTTGTGCTCTGTGTCCTCTCGTAACTATTCTCTTTGCCAAGTCCAGCTGTTTGCTGTGCTCTTTCAAAAGCTCGTTGGCGAATGAGACGAATTCTCTCGCATTCATCTCACTTCTGCTCCCCAACCCCCCGTGATTAATGAATTCGGATTTACCACAGCAGCGATATGAATGCAGTGCTCAGTTGAATTCCCGTCACGTGTTGCATCCCACGGCGTGCACACGCTGCAGAGTTTTAAAGCGGAGAAGAGCGCTTCGGAGAATCCAGGCATATACGACGCTCAGTCCGATGGGAAGCTGCAAATGGCGCCAGTAATGATTTGCTACCGCTCGCTGCTTGCACAAAACAAAAAACAAAAAAACGCATATCGGTTAACAGGCTGCTCACGCGCTTGGAGACTCGGCACATATTTTCAGACCAAGGATATGCGGAGATGCAAGCCAAACAAGTATGCAAGCGCCCATTTGAGCATTGTACTTCTTTCCCGAGTTAAATCGATATTGCGAGCAGTCAAAATCAGGTCCGCGACCACTTTAGCAGCGTCAGCCCAGCGGAACTGGTCCGCCAATTCTTCTCCAAGTACACACGGATAACGGATACAATGTATAGGGCATACAAGGCCGAATTCTTTCTAACGTGCCTCAGACGCGCGCGCACGCAATTGGGCACTTTCCTGCTCGGCTCTTCACAAAGACTCGGCTGCGCATATCACGCAGGAGCATAGAAAACGCCAGCCCGCACAAGAATGACTTCGATATAAGGATGTTGGAAGGTTTCTTTCTGTCGAGCAGAATCTTTCCAATAGCCACAAATAACCACTACAAGACAGTTCCACTAAGCAAGTCCGCAGAAAAAAGGAATTGAGAAAGCGCTGGCCAAACCGCTTCAATGGTGAATAATTGAGTAGCACCTTTTGTTGAACTCCACAACACGCACAGAGCAACACAGTCGCACTGAAGCATAGGTGCAAAAGTGGATGTGCTAGACACGAACGGCGCTCAGCCGCACTAATACAGTGCATCGTGGCCGAAGCTATACAGGGAGACCGTACATTGAGGCGAGCTAAATCATCACACTTGGGGTACTATACAGTAGACTATATGGTGGGGAAACTGGGGCTAGGCGTCAACCGAATAATTGGAAGACATTAACGTTTCGACTACTGCGGCTGAGGTCCCATGCTGTGACCAGACTGATTGACGCCATAGCCTCTCCAAGCACCCGCTTTATACGTATATAGCGCGGTTGTGACGTGAACGTCCCCAAAACCACGTGTAGCGGAACACGTGCAGTGTGTGTTGTGTAGGTGTAAAATCAGACTTCGCATTCGTTTTTAGCGCCAACATAATGGCACGAACAAGATAACTATGTGCCAGGAGACCTATGCCTCAAGGCATGATTCCCATTTAAAATCATTCTGACCTAAAAGAGAGCTTCGTGAATTTTGGTTCCTCATCGGTCGGCGCTAGTGATCCACTTACACTGCACGGTTTTGCGGTGACAAGCCCAGGCTATGGTTGCAGGCATGCAGGAGCGATTGAATGTTTCCTTTTGCTGAACGCCTTTTCCTCACCCTCTCTCCCGCCGCTCTTTCGTCCAAAGAAAGAAAGAAATGAAGAGAGAAAGAAAACAATGCAAAAGAAATGAGCATAAGCGACAGCTCCGCCATTCAACCGCCGATATACGCCAACGCATTTCATACAAGGCGAGACGCGAACTATATGCAAGATCAACAGGGTTCCCGCTATGGCTCTTCCGGCAAGCGATAACGCCGAAGCGTGGCAACGTCATCTGTTGCGGCGGCGCTGAATCGCGCCCATGCGGCGAAGGGGCAGGAGGGAGGGGGGGGGGGGGGGGGGGACCTAGAGGTCGTTTCCCTTAGGCGCGATGCCGTAATAGCGAGTTCGACCTTCTTCGACTCGACGACGCGGAACGCGTGAAGAGAATCGAAGACGCATCCCCGCGGTCGAAGAAGGCTTCGACGCACGCAAGCGCCGCCGGGGTCGCCCGTTTCCGATGCACTGACGTCGTTCGGAGATCCGCGTAATATTCACGAGCAGACTGCGTATACTCGTATACGCGTTCGGCGGCGGCCCGCGGACCCCTGGCGCCGCGTGAATGGAAAAGGCGTCGTGCTACGTGGACGAATGATTTACACTTCACGGGTCCGTTCATTGATTTGCCGCGTCCACTTGCTCCGCGGCCGCGACGTGACAACAGCAACCGGTAGGGAAAGCAAGGCAAAAAGGCAAATAAAGGCAGCTAGCCTTTCAGCCACGAGCAGCGCTTCAAACGTATGTGGCACAGCAAATAAACTTTACTGCGACTATGGGTGCACCAGAATGGCGATAATGAAGCACGAATAACGACATTTAGCACAGCTCGAGAACTGTCAATACCTTATCGTACTCATCTCATTTGTCTCTCTCCCTCTCTTGAATACTGTCTTGCAAGACATTATATTACCTTTAGCAGCACTCTGAATTGATGTAGAATACGCTATTAAGCACTCCAAAAGCGAATTGAAGGCCGTGTGCGACAAGCGATGCGACAAACGTTCCTAGAAAAAGAAAAGGGGGGGGGGGGGGGGAATCACGCAGAAACTCTGCTGGAGTTATATAAGTATGCGTAAGCATTGTGCAACTTACTCATCTCCACTCATACGACGCGACGTATGTCGTTTTCAGTGATTGATGAAGCAGTAGACGGTTCATTAATTGTATACTTTATTGGCCTTGTAATCTGTTTCGGCTCGTGATTCAACCAGTATAAACCCCTATCGGTCGTTATCAACCTGATCGGACTAGATCCAACCCTCATCGACCCTTATAAACCTTTATCGGTCATTATCAATGTTATCGGACTCCATCCGACCCTCATCAACCCTTATCGGTTGTTGTCAGCCTTATCGGAATCGCGCTGACCCTTATCTGTCCTTATCAACCTTATCGGACATGATCCCACCCTAATCGGTCATTATCAACGTTATTGGACTTAATCCGACCCTTACCAGTCCTTAACAGAATTGCGCCGACCATTATTAGCTCTTATCACTCTTTAGCAGCTTATTTATCCGCGTCAAATCATTACCAACCACGAACAGAACCATATAACGACTCATCACTCCTTATCCTTATTAACTAATCGGCTGCTTATCTGTCTGTGCTGCGCGACAACAAAGACAACACGACACATTCGCCTTTTGCAAGCGTGGGTGTTTAACCCGTTGGTTAAGACATTCGGCTTCTGAGTGTCACGCATCAGCGACTGTTTTCCTCGGTGAGTCGACATAGAAATGCTTACGCATTTAACACTAAAGTGGCGATGCTTAACGTTCTACACGATCACGAATCCGCGAGCCAAATCACATATACGTGTGGACAATATAACTGCTGGTAATGGATACCTAAGTGAAATGACGTTAACCCCACCAAAGCTCAAACACCATGCCACATAAAAGAAAATTAAAAGAACCTGTTCACATTTTTTTCTGACGATGGAGAGTACATTCATAAAAAAAAACAGACGAAATACGTTGTAGAACTAATTGGTATGGTAAATTAATTAGTAATCAGTTTGCTGAACTATACAGTGTTCATGTTTATGGACCGCACCGGTAGCAACTTTAAGGTGATGCCACGTTGTGTTTAGGCAAAACATCGCTCTCACAAGCTATGCCGAAATGCAAACATCTAATCAGACGCATGGAAGTGTGAGTCGTCGACTCAGAGGTATCACGAGAGCGAAGGCAATATATGATACTTGTTATAGAAGGAACACCAGTTTGCGCTTTGTATCGTTTTTCGAGCCTCTTCTAGGGGGAGTACTACCTAAGTTTGTATTTATGTATGTTTGCGTTTAACCATTTTCCCGCCTACCTGGGTTCCTGGGTAGCCCGTGGTCGAATGGGTAGTGCGTCGGGCTGCTGTGTTGAGGCAACAGGTGTCGAAACCAATCATTGTACCAACTTGGGTCACCGAGTTTGAGTACATACGTATCGCTCTTCAACGAACCTCTTTCACACGCCGCGCTTTTCGCGTCGGAGGCCATGCGCGCACTTCTCGGCAGTGCATATAGATGGCGCAGCGCGTCCAGAAAGACGCGAGAGAGTGGGGCCCGGTTGCCGCATGGCACGCCTCTCCGCGTTCGCACGCACCGGGGCCACGAATTTCTGAGGCCACACGCAAGCTTTGCAGTGGCGGCGCTAGAGGACGCTGAGTGTTCTTAGGGAAGCGCGAAAGATGAATAGCGAAGTTAGTTCCGTTGCCGCTAGATGACGCTAGCTGCTTTATACCGTCGACGCGGCTCAGGGCGCCACCGCCACGTCATTGTTTCTTTGTGTGGCGCGTCGTCTCGGCTGTTATGTCATTTGCATCTCTCTCACCCTCTGCTACAGTTGCAGAAACATTATGAACCTTTAGGGGGCCGCACCCAGCCAAGATTCTAGAACGGAAGTGCAGCCCTTACACGAGCATATATGGTAATTATTTTCGATGTGGGCAATGCGTTATGTCACTATTTTGATTCAGTGTATTACCGTGTATTATGTATTAGTGCATTACGAATTACCGTCGACGGTCATCGTGATATGGGTTCCACCGCATTTTTTCGTCGTTGTAGAGAGGTGCATTTCCAGTGGCACAAACCTAGTTACCCAAGTTGGCATCAAAGAGGTTCATTGAAGACCAGCACATACCGAGTGGCACATATACCCAGTACTTCAAGTCGGGCATGGTGAAAGCGTAGGTAGCCGGCGTCAGGGTTTCATTGAACAGCCGTACCTATGCCCACTCCCACATCTACAGTCACCCATGAAGGCGTGAAAGAGGTTCGTTGAAGAGCAGCACATATGTGCACATTGCTATATACTCAGCAACCCAAGCTTATCCGATATTTGGTTTCGAACTATGTTCCTTCAACACAGCAGCCCAATACGCTAGCATTCGACCACGGACTACACAGTGACCGAGGTACTTGGTAAAACGGGTAGATACAAACATACATAGAAACATAGCTAGCCCCCAGAAAGTGCGCGAAGTACCCTAAGAATGCGAATGCATTAAAACATTGTTGTGAGTTGGCGGCATCTGAAAACAGTGGTGGTGGCTGCACGTTCTCTTCGGTGAAGGAAGAAAAGCCTATCGCGATCCGTTATACGTACTAAAAGCGACAACGTTTATACAGCTAGCCGCACGTCGTGCGAGTTCGACGGCGTTTGACCAACTAAAGCGCTCACAGATGGCAGCAGTAACGCGTAGAATCGCTTGCTGTAACTCATGACTGTCGGACATCCAATTCCTCCGATACAACTTTAGCTGCTAAATAAACCTCCCTAGTTCGGTAGGCGTTTGCGCCCGCTGCAGGTGAGCTCCGCATGTTTAAAGTACCAAATGAAGATGAAGATTACCGCAGCGAACAGGAAGCAGCCGAGCCGTTGCATAAAAAAAAATCGATTTCGTAAGTGCATCTTGAATGTGTCCACAGCGCACACATACTTATTAAGAGAAGGGACATGCAGAGTAAAAGAGCGCTCTCTGCCTGTCCCGTTTTCTAAGTATGCGTGCGCTGTGAACACATTCAAGATGCAACGTTGACTATATATTCTACCAATCTTCAACCCTTGAAGACTTCGGGAGTCCTGCCTAAAATGCTTCTTGTGCAGGGTAGGAAGGCGTTAATAGCGCGATGTCCTCCAGTGAAATGGTTTAACATTTTCTTCCCGTTCTCGTTACTTGGTTTGGTCTATTTTTCTATAACACTTAGTTGCCCCGGTTGCACTCGCATGCGTTCTCTGTTCACTTCCTAACGACAGCACAAACTGCACTTCAAAAACTGTTCTCTCCGTAAACCACCAAACCTCGCTCACTGTCCCCCTCCAGTGAGAACAGGCCGGTGATGCATGAAGAAAGCCGGCCGCCACGCTTAATGCATAGGACTGCCAGACACAGCCTGAAGGAATGTCCTTCACAGAATAATTTGTCAGTCCACCCCCAGAGCGCTTATCACCTCACGCACTTCGCTATCCTCACTCGCTGCGCCCACTTTTCCGGGGGTTTATTTCGCAACAGTGACAGATGTCCTACGTTATGGCCGCAGTCTATGGAACGGCCTATGGAGCCCATAGAGACTCCTCTTCTTCGGAGGCCCACACACAGCGATCGCCCCAAATTTGATTCCGAGAGTCGCAGGGCAACGCGGTCGCTCGGGAACTGCTATACGGCGAAGGGTCAGAGAAGAGGATGAAAGGAGGTCCGACACCCACCGCTGCGCTGGGCAATTAAGCGAGGACCCAGAAGTCGTTCCGAAGATAAAGACGGCCAACTGTAGTCAATCGCAAAATTACACGAAGAAAAAGCAAAACATACGCAGATGATGACCGCACCTCTCCCCCATTCACTCCCCGTCTTTTCTATGTTATTAAAGCAAAGAAAGGCTCCCCCTCACCCCGTAAACACCCTTCTCCCTCACAGCTACTGCTTCCTAATTGCTCGCCACTGCAGGACGCGCTGGCACGGGCTGTAAAAGGAACATGGGAACGAGCGGGGGGGGGGAGGGGGGCGGAAGCCGTCGACTGATGGAGGTTGACGGGTCAGAACTTCGGCAGCACCGATAGGCGGGACAGAGGGGGGAGAACCGCCCAATCGTAAATCAAGACAGAAAGAGAGTGAGCGTGCGATCAAAGATTGAGACAACAGCCAGCGAGTTCGTAGAGGGGGATTCTTCGCGCGGGAGGGGGCCGTGCCGTCCGGAGCCCGAATATGACGACGCCCGACGACAGGCGCGACGAAGTGCGCACTGCGCGCAGATGTGAACGCGGATAACGGAGCGTGCGGGGTCCGTGTCCGCGGATAAAGAAAATCCGAGTGCGTTGAACCCGTCGTGCGAACGCGGAACTGAGCAGCAAAATAAACGAAGATTCGAGTAAGTTGTGGACACGACCACGGCTGGTCCGTCGGACTACTTGGCGGCTGCGAGCAAACCTGCCTCCCGATGAGCGGTGTGCATGTGAATGTGAATGCACATTCCACATCATGAAAAACTAAAATAACTTGATCACCTTTATGCTTCGCCAGAATGAGTACTTTCCCACCCCCTCCCCCCCAGAAAAGGCCGAATATATTTAGTGTAGCAATAAACTATTAAACAGCAACTGATTTGCTGAGCTATCCACAGCTAAAACCTAGCTCCCGCGGGCCAGAAAAGCTGAAATTTCGGATTTGGAGGTGTCAAACTCAGCATTACAAAAATTATACGTTGGAAGTGTTGCGGTTAATGGTACCTATTCCGTGTTCTTAGCAAGAACTGACAGCTAAACAGGAAAGCTTGTTTCACTCTTCTCTTTTCTGTCTGCTGCGACATTTTGTGCCAACTGAGGTGTATCGGCACGAGACCGTAGCGGTAACATATGCATCGGCCTGCAGGTCTGCATCAATCAACGTGCCGCAGATTGTCTTAACACAGAACTACTATGGGCATACATTAATGCGAAGCATTCTGGGCACTTCGCGGTAGGTTCTTGTATCGCCTCGTTTGATGCAAGATGATGCGGAAATCGAATCTCTGCCGTGCAACACAGCAGCCAGATGCTCTAACCATTAGGCCACTAGCTTTTCTTTTATTGATAGATTGATTGATTGGGTCTCTATCGGACGAATGCTTCCCTTGTTCCAGAGCCAGCCAGCTCTTTGCAACGCTCGGCGCATGTACCCCGTGGCACTTTGTCGTATTCTTTATTTATGATTGCCCGCACATAACATACACCACTTGAAATAGCAACGTGTACGTACGATTGTATAACATGTAGTCGTTGATGACGTCGCAATTCGCGTTTCTCTCGCTTACGTTCGTCCACTACCCGTGTGGAACGAAAAAATCACCATGTCGTCGGCTCGATTCGAACGGCAGGCTTAGAAATCATGCAGTTACTGTCATGCGATAGTCTACTAGGTGATTGTCGTCGTCGTGCTGTCACACACACGTATGCTGGCGACACGCACACACGCAGAACTACTCAATTCACAGGAACGCGTTGGACCACCTGGTATCGTTTTGAGGAATCCCAACAACGCTGGATAGCCAGGCACCTGCAGAATGCTTCATGTAACAGATTCCCAGAGTGCGCGGGAACTGCACAATTTCTTGCAGAACTTCTATAGTGAATGCATTACCCTAACTCCTCTGTGCCGTAATTCTTTTCTTTTTTTCCGGCATGTGTACAGAAAGACTACAGAGCCGACATCAACGACAATCGGTACGGCAACGTCATACCTATTTTTTTTTTTTTACTTAGAAACTAGAGTAAGCGTACAAGGAAAGAAAATTTGGAGAAAGAAAAATAAAGCTGGCTTCTGAAAGGTATGTTCGTTTTTCTTTTCTAAATGGCACGTTCTTTTAGTAGTATTTCCATGTCGAACGCATTCATACCGGCGTAAGTGCGAGTGGAGCTTTCTTACCTTTTATTCAAAGTGGGTAGACAGCAGCACGAGAGAAGGACGCCGAGACTGCGTTGTCAGGACTCTCCTGCACGACAAGACAGTAGGCAATTTATTGATTGATTAATGGGTTTTATTGGCGCAAGGGCCACTTCTGACCAAAGAGTGCCAAACACATGGTGGAATGTGTCGACATTGGTACATGATGGCAAGGATGTAACACGGCTGTAAAAGGGTTTAAGAGCAGTCGCTGCTTAAATGCGTAAAATATATACGTACTAAGAACATGACAATGAAAAATGAGGTGTGCTAGGAGGATAAAACATTTGTTGCGAAATGATCACAAAAACGTAAGAATATGCAAGTAGCACTAATGCCTCACCGGGGCCGTAAGCTCAAGGGCCGAGAAGCCTGTGCTCTAAATACTACTGTCGCAGCAGCAGCCTTTGAGAAGAGGCTGTGCCATACGGATCGTTTGAGTGTATACCATGCAGTACACCGACAGTGTTTCGAAAGGCTACAACTAGTTTACTGTCAAAGAGCGGGTCGTTGCCTATAAGAATATGGCTGGATGTAGCGGGACTTGTTGACATTGTGGTAAGCGCAAATATTTTCTCTGTGAGCCTCTAATGCACGACATTACAGCAACACGTGCAGGACAGTCAACGCCGAGACATATTTACCACGTATAGATGGCTTATCACCAGTCAGCAGATACGCATGTGTGCCATACGTGCGACCGATTTTAAGTCGTCAGATTATGACTTCGGTTCGGAGTATTTTTGATATGGTTGGCCGATTTCCAAACTGCGGTTTAGTGCCATGCAGCTTCTAAGATTTTTCTAAGTGTCCCATGGAGCTTTGCCAGTAGTTCCTAACATGTTTCCGTAAGAAAGGTTTTAAGTCTGTGCCAGGGACAGATAATGTTGCTGTCGATGTGGCGGCTTCGTCAGCACGCATATTACCCTCGATGCCTCTGTGTGCAGGGACCCAACATATTGTGACATGCTGATTGGACATGTATGTTGCACACAGGAGTGAATGAAGGCAATTCAGTACCGTATTTTTACTTTTATGAATCGAACACGAGGATGGTACAACACTTGAAGAGTCAGCGTATATAATGGTCTGTTGTGTCTTCGTTTTCCTGACATGTTTAACAGCCGACAATACTGCGTATTCCCCAGCCGTGAAGATACCGCAGTGTGCAGAACCACGGAACCCACTGGTTCTGCAAAGCGGGACTTCTGACAGTTCCTGAAGGGCAGCTGCCTCGGCCGAGCTTGACCCACTGTGTGTCGTGCCGCTGTCAGAGCGTAGGTGGCACCCGGCAGACGATCGCGTGCATACACTGGCTTCTCGGGTTTGGGCTTTCAATTTTTCGCTTCCCCGTCGTCAATGAGCTGCCGCTTCCAATCGGGCGCTTTCTAAAGAGAGCCCCCCTGCGCCTCCTCCCGCATCGTCCCACCGCACCACGAACTCGCACCGGCGAGCACGCGCACCAATTTATCTTTTCCCGGGAGCAGCTTCTCGGCGAAATGAAAGCGGTGCCGACGCGGCACAGAAGCGCGCGGCCTGGCGGCTAATGGGTCCATTCTCTGCACGCCGAGTCGTGCCCCCGAAAACCTTTCCTCCGCCAACAACCCCAGCAGCGGGCCTCGTGAGCGAGCAGCACGTATATGGTTTTCGCACTCATCGCTGCCTTCCTTTCTACCTGCAATTTTCGCTGCGCACAAAGCGAAAGTGGCGCTAGCAGCGGTTGTCGCAGGAACACGGCTTAGAGAAAGCCGAGGAACCAAGGAAATGTGGCAGGCGAACGCAGCACACGGAAAGGCGATCAAACCTCCTACAACTTCTCCCTCATTCTCCTCCCCCTCCATTGTCTCCTCGCGTACGGAAGCGACTCGTCCTCCTCTTTTCGGCAACTCCCGTCAGTCGTGACGGTCGAGGTCGCACTGTGGCGCGACCTCTGCCATCATGCCGCACCGGTGTACACACTCTGTAGCTGGAAGGCCCTCCGGCAGCTTGTCCCTTATAGGGACGCGTGCTGCTAAGAGACTACTAGCGCGAGGCTTTCCAATTGTGGAGACGCCCCCCCCCCCCCCCCCTCCTCCCACTTGCTTAACATATTTTCTACCACGACCATTAGTAAAGTAGCTGTGGAGGTCACATGGTATGATCTCTGGGGCGTCCTCGTAAGCAACCTTAATATGACGATGGCTTGGCTTATTGACTGCTGGGATGAGCCCTGCAAGCAAGTTCCGTTCACATGAAGCCGACGTTGGTAGTGGGAAATCAACTCGAAATTCGTTTGAGTTTACGTAATTAAACGACAGTGACTGAGCATAGAGGCGAGCGAAATCTATCCGCCTTCGATGGACGTATTGGCTTGCTAGGCCCTCTTGGCAAAGGGTATGGAAACGCAGTCAGGTCGTTCTGTAGGCCTCACCTATGACTTGACCAGCTGTCTTCGAATTTATGGACACGAAGTTCCACCCCCCCCCCCCCCCCCCGCACATGTACAAAGTGAGGAGCTTTATAACTTGAGCATAATTTACCCATCTACTCTTCGGCACACCCCTGTTGCCGACTGGACGTACGCCTCTTGCCCACCAACCCACCTACGATACTCAAAGGTACCTGGCGGGATTCAACGGTGTAGCGCTGAAGAACGTTGCCAGTTAGGCACTGCATAGGAGACTCGAGAACCCGCCATTCTTGACAATATTAAATTGAGTATTTAACATCTTCGCACACGTTATATATATACATATACATATATATATATATATATATATACATATACATATATATATATATATATATATATATATATATATATATATATAATTTAAATACACACAGTACCTAGCATTCGAACAGTGGCAGTGGACATGGTAGCAAGTTACTTTCGTCTCCTTTCTGACTATATCCTTCCAGGAATTCGTATGCAATCGAAGTACAGCTGCGTTAATGTACACGCCAGGAAAATTGTCTGCTGAACTGAGTGAAAGGGAGACGTCAGGGATGTAGCCCGGAGAGCGTCCGGTTGGCTTCCTTACCCAGTGGGCGCGGCATAGGCGAATAAAAAGAAATAAATGGCTTGCTCAACGCTCGCGCACGCAAGAACAGCGTCACGCAAACCAGAGAAGGCCATACAGACCAGTCGTTCTCAAAAGGCACTGGACCGCCCTCACTGTGGGGAGAACCGACGTCCCGCATAGACGGAGTGGTGCGCGATATTCTCCGGGCTGACATCCCTGCCGACTCCCTTTCACTAAGTCCAGCAGACAATTTTCCTGGCGTGCACATAAACGCAGCTTTACAGCGATTGCTTACGAATTCCTGGAAGGATATGATCAGTATGCGCCATACGGCGCATACAGTTTCACCAAGTGACCATGCGTGAACAGCCAGTGAGCCATCAATCGTTCGCAGTTGACTTCCGTATAAAACTTCGGAGGCTGCATAAACCAGGAGAGAGATAAGGCTCCGAAAGTTAATTAAAAATGTGGACCCACAAGGGTATATAGCTCTCTTGGCTACTGCACGCGAAAATGATGAAGAATGGCGCGATTACGAGGTTCGCGCGCATAAGACAGTGCTGTCGCGCGCATGGAGACGCAGGCGATGAATATCGAACTAAAGGAAAGCGGAGCTACGGCGACAGCTGGCAAATGAGAGCAAGCTACGGAGAAACAAGCAGCACGATCAATCACAGCGGATAATTTCAGCCAGGACGTAGAAGACCATAGCGTGCAGAAGGCACAAAGACAAACAACGTTGGCCGCTGGAGGAGAGTGATTCAGTGTGCTACATTTTCCAGGGCGCACGCAGTTTTACAGCGTTACGAAACGGACCTGCAACAATCACGCACGTCGCAAGGCGCGGCACTATAGCCTTGACGTCTTCATCTGAGAAGGATTGTAAGGTCGCGTCGTTCCTTGAAAGCTTATCGAGCTGCCTATATATATATATATTCTTTTCCAATCTTAATGCGCGTACAACGCGCAAAGTATATAGCGAAAATTTTGATCGACCCAGATCGGACCAACAGATAATGTATTCTCCAAAATGCCGCAACGTATTTAGTTTCTCGCGACAAATCACTTATGCACATTTTTGTCAGGTGGGGCATATGCGCCCGAAGTATCAAGCCGCTCGCAGTAGTGTCCCCGCGGGATGCGTAGGCAGGCTCCGACTAACACCAGCACTTGGACGAAATCAACGACCCGTGGATTATCATCATCGCCGGACACTGCTCTGCTCCGAAGAGAAGACAAAAAGCTCTATACTACGTTATACGCGACACTTTCTTTGGTCTTGCCCTTAAATTGTAGCAGAGATGTAATTCCAGGGATACTGCAATAAAATATCCAGGGAGAAGACATTTGCAGCCGAGAAAAGCATAGTAAGGCGAGAGCAAATTATTATGTGAATTAGAATGACGCACACGTGAATTACGGATGTAGTACTTTGAAGTACTCGAGTAGGGCCTTCATAACGTTGTCGACATATCGGGGCAACGTTTAGCAAATGTTAATCTGTTGATCAGGAGAAAAAAAAGCTGCACTGTTTTGTATGATTAACAAAAATTTAACAGAACAAATCCTGTCGTTAAAAGGAGCGTAAACTGAGCAATTTGGTATTGATTCGTGTAGAAAATTTTGCACTGAAACAAGACGAAGGAAGAGAACACACCAAAGCACATCGTGCATGGTGTGGTTTTCGCCAGTCTCTGCCTTGCTTCAGCGCAACATTTCCGACGTGGACGTCTGTAGGCTTGTCTAAGGAGTCCAATCCACGACAAGAGATCGAGAACTGACGTCACACAGAGGCGCAGCCACAGTCGTGTGTTGGATCCCAGTGGACTTAAGGGAAAATGCAGCATTTTCAATAGATTTCATTCCTCTCCTCCCCCTCCTCTCGGAGCTGCGAAGGTCGCCCCAAGTATGAATGTACAGCGCGTGCAGCTCGCTCCCCCGAGTGACAGTGCAGCTTCCACGGCTGCGCATCGAAGTAAACCTGCCCAGGTCCATCAGCACACCTGGGGGCGTGGCTTCGTGTCATGTGCTAAATAGTTCGCGTGCCAAAGCAGAGCACGCCGAATCAAACTTCTCTCAAGCAGTGTTGCCACACACACACAAGCTGGCTTCCCTGCATCCGCGGTACGCTCCTAAAAGCGGAATTCTCTTTAATGCAACGCAGGAGAGCTTGACGTTGAAGCAACAGAGCGCGCGGTTGTCATTCAATTCACTGGTTTCCCGCTCACGTAGGGTCGGTCGAGGGTGCTCCCCCGAACCTCAATGAGTCTGCTCACGAGGCTGCGCGTAACCTCACCGGCCACGTTTCCTCTATAAGAAGCATTGACTCCCCTCCTCTCTACGATCACAGGGACGCTCCCACTACTCACAACAAGATTATTAAATATTTCTACATGTCCAGAAGGGTCTTTCCACCCCCTCACCCCAAGCTGAATAAGGCGCAAGCCGTTTCGCTTAGGCTTCTGCAGACCAGCACATATCCGTGTCTGTCCGCTCTCCACGAGGCTTACCCCGACGTGTATCGCGACGACGCCTGCCCGTCCTGCGGCCACACCTCCACTCTACCTCACATGCTCTGGGATTGCAGGTCGACATACCCTAAGCTCATCAAGGAGGAGTGAGACTCGCTTCTGCGTAGCCCCGCTCTAGAAAAGCAAATCCTGGCCGTCCGGCGTGCCCACGACCGGGCCGGTGGGCTAGACCTGCCGGTCCCGGCGGGGTACTAGCCGGGTGCGCGACGAGTTCGCGTCCCCGCCGGACCTGCAATGAAGTTTATTCACTCACTCACTCAGTCACGTGGTATAAAGGTTATAAACAGGGACAAGGTTTCTGAGGTAGCCTGAGGTGTCTAAGGTGCTTGAACAGTCATTTGTGAAGTCGCTAATGGTCCCGACTCACTACTATGCGTGCTGTGTTTCATTAAGTAAAATTTTGGTGTGATTGGAGCACAATACCTAATAAAATGATCAATAAAGCAAACCAAATTCATTACAAATCTTATTATTCTGTCTGCCTTCATGTCGCCGCTTCATGCCCCACGCGGGCTATCTCATTGTTTGCTGCGTGGTTCTTCAGAGCAGTGGACCAGTCCCGCTTCCTGCATAATTATTGAACACTTCGCTGCGGGCGAGACCCAAGTATACCTTCGACAAAGAAAACACGATGCACAGAAGGGGACAGGGTAAGGCTTGATGCATCCGTCTCCCTTCACGGAAAAAAAAAAAGAAAAAGTAAGATGTGACGGGGATGTGGGGGGATTTGTGGCGGGTGATTTGAAATTCGTTAACTGATGCTGCACCACTTTTCTGTGAAATCTGAAACGGCTTTAACGTATATGCCTGTTTTTTTCGGTGATGCCGGACGGCTGGGGAGGCCCTGTGGCATATTTCGGACCTGAGTGGGCTTAGGCCAGCGATAAGCGTAGCGCCCGCCGGCCCGCCTCAACGCCAGCTATGTTCAGCAAGTTTGCTCCAGCGCGCCACGAGGCCGACAACGCTGGTAGCACAGCTGGCGCCATCTAGAGCGCGTGGCCGCAAGTGAAGCAACAGAATGAGTGACGTCACGCTCGGTGGTGGCGTTGGCCGTCCTTGAAAGGCCGGAAAGGAAAGCAGGGAGAGGAGAAAGGACAGGGGCGCGAGACTGGCCCTTCTTCCCGCGCTCGTCGTACGCGCTTGCGCGGCGCTCCTACCGAAACAGTTGAAAGGAAAGCAAGCGCTTCGGTTTTCACCGGCCGAACAAGCCTTGCACTGTTCCTAGTCTGATTTTATAGTGGAAACAAGGTTAAAATCGGTGTCTGCGATAAGCGGCGCTGCGCTGAGATGTTCGAGGTGGCTGGCGAACATTGTAATGTGAACTCAGCTTGAACTAAGGTATGTGTTGGGACCTGTCATCAGTATTAATACAGTGCGGGTGTTCTTTCGCCACATGTGTATACCGAGTACGTGCAGGGGCGTAAACATAAATGAGATTGTGATCGAGCTCTCCGTTGTTAATTTTACGATTTATTGAGGTTAGCTTCATTAGCAATGCTTTGTTTGTTTTGTTTTTTTCCCTGTAGGACATGAACAAACGGTGTAGCCTAGATACTTTCTACCGCACTCTATACAAAGCAATCGATTCACAACAGGACAGTGCGCGCGGAGTGTAATTAGAGAAGCCAGAAGCTCGCGAGCGGAGGAATTTGATGCAGTCTTCATAAATATCCTCCAACGGCGAATTTTGATCGATGGATCGGTTGAGCTAGGCGAAACTACAAAACGTGCGAAAGGCACTCGCTTCCCACCTATCGGGAGCAGTGGTGGTAGTAGTAGCCATTACCAGTAATGATATTTGAGGTTGAAATTAGACTACGGAGTAGTACCGTAGTGAGAGAAAGTAGGGGGAACCGTCACTTTTCGGTAGCTACCGAAACTGTGCCGCGCTCTCTCGAGATAAGATTTCGTTCACCGACTGATTGATTTATTGTTGGAGTGGTTTAATTAATTTAATTAAGGGGTTTTACGTACCGAAACCACTTTCTGATTATGGGGCACGCCGTAGTGGAGGACTCCGGAAATTTCGACCACCTGGGGTTCTTTAACGTGCACCTAAATCTAAGCACACGCGTGTTTTCGCTTTTCGCATTTCGCCCCCATCGAAATGCGGCCGCCGTGGCCGGGATTCGATCCCGCGATCTCTCGTGCTTAGCAGCCCAACACCATAGCCGCTGAGCAACCACAGCGGGTGTTGGAGTGGTCGTTGAAGTAAATATATAAAGAGTGACAGATAATATTCAAATCACTGCAAATCAAAATTTGCAGAATATGCAACTCTTGTTGCAACTTAATCAGCCTTTACAAATCCTGTAAAAAAGAAATTCCTTACCGAGTTTCAAGAAAACTAAATCGTCGAAACTCCCTTTCTTGGCCAAGCAACTTTGCTAGATCTTGTGTGAACTCCAAGTATAGGAAAATTACTTATACCTGGATTTTCACGAGAATTCTGTTATTCGGACCTACAATACAGTTATGATTGCGACGAAGTAAAGATGTGCAGTTGCACGATGACATAATTTATCACGCGGAAGAAAAGAAAGTAGGTAGGTCCGTTCATTTTTGCCGACACGATTTTGAAAATTCCCCTTCGCAAACTTTGCTTGGTCGCGGCAATTCCTGCTGTCCCTTATTTGAGAGCCTCGACTCGGATTCAGTCACAACGACGTATGTGCCCCCGTCCAGTATTTCTTTACCGATTCCGACAAATTGCTCTGTTAAGCTTGTTTCATTTTTTTTCCTGCAATTTTTCATACATTACAACGGACTGGCCGCTTCCCGATTCATCTTCGGGCTACCTGCAACAGGAAACAGCCTTTCTCGCGGCGTCTACATTTTTTTTTTTTTTTTGGTAATGCTAGAACTTCGCGAGAAAATTTTAATTTCTGTATGATAATCTTATTACGCCCACCCGATTCTTGGCCAGTCGCCAACAGTCAGTACGTGCCACCAGACGAAAGGACAGCAACACCACCAACCGCAACATTATTAACAACAATGATTGCGAGGAAATAAGCCTGCATGCACAAAAGTAATCATGCTTTCGGCCGCTACGCGATGCATCGGCCGCGTTTTCCTCCACTAGAAGCCCATTCGACGAACGCTGTCTCCCTCTTTCTACATTTATTTTTTACTTGCACCCATAATTACTTATACACATCCCACGAGGCTCTGTACTTCTGCGCTTCTTCCGCATAGTCCTCCCTTTCCCGCCTTTCTCAGCGCGTCTAGTTCGAGTATAGTGTGTCGTGTACATTACAAATGATACGTCATGCTCAATCATTCCCAATGTCATCCGAAAACGGCTAATGTACAGGAAAACAGACGGGAATGCAGAGTTCCTTGACTCTGTCCTTTTCGTAGGGGGGGAGTCGTTCCGTCTTGGGCCTCCAACGTAGTATTTGATACGCCAAGGACGTCGGAAACAGTAAGTGCCTACACATAATGTAAACTTGAGAAAGCGATTGCAAAAACCCGTTCCTTTTGTGAGGTCGAGAACCCGGTACGTGAAGCAAGACCTTGTTTTCTTTGTGCATGTATACGCTTGCATGAGTCTGCGATCAGACATCGTCCCACCAGACGCTGACAATGCAGGGATATTTGGTAATAACGACCTTTACCGCATCAAACGAGTAAGTGTATGGGCGCGCGTAATCAGCATTACACGCTACAATGTCTTCCCAAACATGTCGACATCAACGAATCACCAAGTAACCATTCAAGAAGAATATGGGAGAGATGCGGTAGACAGCATTAGAAGGGCGGATTGGGGGTCCCTTCATCTACCTGCGATATGCGACGGGTAGCAGCGTTTTCTTTTCCAACTATAGGTTGCGTCTGTGCATGAGTGAACCGTTTTCTTCAACCACTAATGTTTTTTTCGATTTTGCCTGATCCTGAACCTATTATTGTCGTAAATGTCCTTTGCTATATGAGCAACCGTATCTTGACAGTTTATCGTTGGATTCTTCAGGTTTGGGCGAATGTATCGCGCATTTGCCAGCCTGCTCCTCGCTTTCCCTTTCCTGTTAAGTGTATATATGTGTTCAAAACAAATAATAATTTGACGTAATAGTTCTGCGAAAACCCGCAAGGTGGAGAGAAGTAACTATTAAAGGGAAAATCAGACATCCACCCGTTCGTAGCAATTGCTACAAAGGAAACCCACACGGGTTCCTAGAAAGGAAAAGCTTCGTAGTTGAAGAAAAATTCGTGCTGGTCCGGGACTCGAACCCGGGACCACCGCCCTTCCGGGGCAGCCGCCCTACCATCAGAGCTAACCAGGCGGCTAACAAGGCGGTGGTCCCGGGTTCGAGTCCCGGACCAGGACGAATTTTTCTTCAACTACGAGGCTTTTTCTTTCGAGGAACCCGTATGGGTTTCCTTTGTAGCAATTGCTACGAACCAGTGGATGTCCCATTTTCCCTTTAATAAATAATGTATCGCAACGCAAGTGCTGTGCGACAATGTTAATATAGTTTTCCTGTATGCGGTACAATGGTATGCATCATTCGATACGATATACATAATTCGTATTCGTATTCTGGTATATAACCAGAAAGATAACAAAACTTATTTAAAAATATAAGCTGACACTGTGGCGGTGAACAGTTTTTTTTTTAAAGATATGACGCAATGTAGCGCCCCAAGATTCACATAGATTGGTTCGAAAGCGCATAGTATGTGCGACTTTCCCCAAGAGAAGCTGCGCAATGACAAGTTTTTACTGGTGATCGCTGATCTGAATCTTAGTTGACTAAATTTTATTTATTTTCGGTTTACTGCGAATAACTGATCAACTGCTACAGCGCACCGACTAGCATATCTGGGTGGCCACCTACATCTTGCAGACGAAAACAGACAAACCAACAAGAGATCCGCGATGACTATCAAAGGAAATCGATGCCAAACCTGATCGGCAAGACGGTCATTTAGGGCGTCCCCCACCAAGCTCGACAGATTCTGTCCTCCTCGAGGAAACGACCTCGTGACCAAGCGGAGGAAGTTCTTGGCTCACCGCATCGTATACCCACTCCGTCTTCTCACACGGACACGCCGGACCATGCACCAGCCGCAGGCGAACGCAAGAACAAGAACGATGTCGCCGAATCCCGCGGCACGTAGTACAGTGAAGTTTCGTGCACCAACAGTAGGACGAAAGGCGCAGCCACATCAGGCGTTGTACTTGTACCTAGCTGTGTTATGTATTTGTGCCCGTGCGCTTTTTTTGTTTTCATATTTCATCACACTCCATTTAATTAATCTCGCCCGGGGGAGCATGTCAGGCCTGTCACTATACAGGCTAACCTCCCCGCATGTCACTGAACTATTTCCCTCTCCCTAGCTGTATACCGAAGAAGCAACATGGGAAAGCAATGAATCCCGATATATAGCTTACCTGTATATACCCCTCGATTCCTCGTTTTAGTGAAGTTCTCGTGATCGGGAAATCGAAATAAATTACGGAAGCGGCACATTGGCTACGAGGGTCGCCTTATCTATAGTGGTGGGGATACGAATTAATGTCGACCACTTGGTGTTCAACGCGAGCAAAGATTCAATTACACGTTACTTTTTGCATCCTGCCGCCACTGGAACGCCGTCGCCGCTTCCGGGAGTCGAATCCCCGACATCGGGCTCAGCAGCGGAACGCCATATAGGCATTAAGCAACCGCGGTGGGCGCCGGAGAAGAATCGTCATTATGTGTTCCCTGTTTTTCGCTCCCTTCTTTCTTTTCTTTCAACCTCCCCTTTCCCTAGTGTAGGATAGCTAACCGGATTTTCCGTTCCAGTTAATCTCCCTGCCTTTCCCCTTTCTTCTGTCTCTCCGTATAAGAACCTTCGGCACGAATTAAGTACATCACTGTGCCTATTAAAATTCAGATAATTCTGCACGACGACAGTCACTTGGCTGCACAAAAACTAGGTAAACTTTCTCTTTATTAGATCATATACTAATAGTTGTCACTCGCTCTGTAGCGATGACGTGCTAACGTTCGTGTTCATGTGGTCTTTTTTAGAAATGTCTCAAGTTGCGCGAACTGCCTACAGTGATGCTTGTCACCCTTACGTTTAATGCGCAAGTACACAAACTGCTGAGGACCTCTCGGCTTTCTAGAGAAGTGGCAGTTCGGTCACCACGTTCTTATTGTCCATATGACTAATATTCAGTGTCACTGGACGCAATGCATGGATTCGTCGCAAACCTCATCGCCGAGCAAACAGTGTCACGAAATATTCGCAAAGGCTTTCAAATATGTCGGCACTTCGCTTAGGAGGATTTGCTACGCCTTTCACTAGAGTCACAAATGGCCTGAAAACGGCATTCATGAGATCACTTACGTGACCACGAAGGATGCGCCACCTTCGGATGCGCTTCACGCAAATACATCTGAAGTAAATAAGATCGCGGTACACCACTACACGCATTGCACATGTACGACGCTGCCCTGCTCACCGGGTTGAATTCGCCATATAAACAGCTGTCATGGAACACAGGGTACATTAACGATTGGCAGAACAGTCATAGAATCCTGGATACGGTAACCACACTCTTGGCAGACCTCCAGGTGACAAAAATCGAAAGAGACGAGAAAGAGATGCGTGTATTGTATAGAAGAAGAGGCTGTATTTACGACAAGGAGGCGTCGCAGCAAGCACACTCTCGCACATGCAGAGAAGATCCGGGAAAATGAATGATTAGACATCGAGAAGCTTCACACCAGCGCTCTTCGAACATTTAGATTGGGGGTGTTGACGTTCTAATGCTGTAAACGAGGTCAGTGCAACACAACGACGAGCTGAGTGCGCTACGTCATTGCGCTTGCAGGCGCAAGCGCAGCCACATCGTACAAGCAGGTCTAATCTGCATCGAAGGTGCTCTGAAGCAAGCGGCATGTGCTGGTGACAATAATGGCTGTCTCGATGTTAGTTTCTCTGCACGCCCTATGGTTATGCTCATACACTCTTGGAGAGCTCAAATATAGAATGCAACAGAGCGCGAAAGTGGAATAATGGTCGTACCAAATAGAACACTAGAACGACATTTCGCGTTCGCATACACAGCTGTGGATCTTTTTCTATTTACATATTTTTTGGTCTGTTAACACAAACTAAATCAGGGCAGGTTCTTGCAAATGTCGCAAAGAAGTTTAGTTGTCTACATTCGCGTACAAAGCAGCAAAGAGCCTGAAAAAGCTTCATATTCGAAAGAGCGAAGAATAGATAGCCGGCGTCTGCTCTACCCGTTGCTCGCAGACACTGCACGCAACTAGGTGGGCTTTGAGAGCGCGACGCGTGGGCCGCGCCGCCGAAGAGCGCGCGGCACGCGCGCGTCCGCCGTCCACTTTCGAACTGGTCGGTGGTCTCCGCGCGCAGCCGACCCAGATTCCAGCGATCGCGGGGGCCCCTCCACATCCTCCGGCCGAGACAAGCCCACAACAGAAACGCGGCCACATCACGGCACTGCCGCAATGCCGCCTTCACCCCCTGGAGCGGTACAAGGCGAGGGCCTTAGGATCTGCCCTTTTCCGGGCAAGACTGTTGTGAAGAGAGCCGCGCGCGCTCGATGGGAACGCCGGAGCGGCAGTTTGAGCAGCGAAGAAATGCTTGGAGTTTGGCCGTGAATCGCCGCGATGATCGTCCTTTCGATGCGGGAAAATGTGCTTGGGCCACGGGGTAACGCGCGATTACAGTCATCTGCTCGGAGAGGCCTAAACTTCAACAAACTTGAAAAGTGACAGTGTATCCATGTGTTAACTATTAGCGTGTGTTTTTTTTTTATTGATTTACATTGCATTATTGAGTGGACTGTTCAGTCAGTTGTGTCGATCGCAGGAACTGCAGGACGGGCCGCCTTTTGTTTCTTGTTTTGTTTTCTTTTTTCTTGACTGTTTAATGACGTTTGCGAAAAGTACTTTATTGCCGGAATGGGTTTCATATTAGCTCATGATGTCATCCTTTGATCAACAAGTTATTTGTGCTTACTCTCTCTCTCTTTCTGTTTATATTCTTTACCTTACGTCCGGTGCAGGGTAGTAAAGTGGACGCTCGTTCATTCCCCTCTCTGCTTTTTTTTTATCCTTGCTTTCTTTCTACGTTACTGTTTGTGGTGAGGATGGCGGTACAATAGCTACAAGCACTTACAATTTCCTCGAAATAAATCAAGCTGGTGCGGCGTGAAGAAACAACACTCAGGGAAAAGGCAACGTGAAGACGACGGCGACTCAACAGAGAGTTAGCGAGAGGACTCTCTAACCATACCGGCTGCACTCGCCGCGGTCGATGTAACTCAGGGTTTGTGACTTACTAGATAGTTTTAGAACAAGGGCCTCAATAATTTGAGGCCCCAAAGAGCTTTGCGGTTGTTAGCGTTGGGGCACGCAGGAGTGAAGAGCTTTAGAACAGGGCTTTGCGTTTGCGGATAGCGTCTTGCGCTGACAGCGCCACTATGGCGTCAAGGAAAAGCTATTAGAAATAAATGAAATACACCATTTTATGACAGAAATAGTTATTTTGACTTGCGTGTATTCGCGCTTAATTTCAATTTAGAGGTGTTTCTGTAAGCAGCAAACAATTAGTTGCGCTTAGTTTTGAGCAAACCAACTTTACGTGCCTTCACCAGCCAAGCTCAGCCGTGTTAGGCCTACGAGCCATAAAATCCACAATCGAGTTCGAAATCAGCGACGTCTAATGAACCAATCTTCATAACACACGCTAGTTGAGAGAAACCGATAAACGCAGTCACTTCTCCTAGCTTGCGAACTTCACGCATTACCACGAATCGAAGCCAGTTTGGTGCTAGGTTAGAGCCGTCGCTTCGATGTGTGCCGCCATGTTTGCTGACGCAAAGCTTTTGGGGCCGCTATTTGGGCTCCCGCTAAATCGGTGAAATAGCGTTCCCAAAACAAAACCCAGACGCAGTTTGCGTCTCGCGCATGCGCAGTGGCTTCGACGCTATTTCTTTGGGGCCCCAAAACGTTTGGGGCCCCTATTCTAAATCTCTCTACTATTCTGCAGAACGTGCCGTCGCTGCCGCGAAAGTCTTTACGCTATAGCACATAAAAATACGAAGCCACAGAGTTCAATAAGACGTCAACGCTGTTCTGCTGAGCACAGCGTCACAAGGGAACCCTGTCCGGGGATGCTATTATCATTTAGGAATCGTTCATGGCTACTGCGGACGATATGAAGTTCCGCCATATTGTCAAATTCGCCATATTGCCCGCTCTGATTGGCTCACGGGGCTGCTTGTGCCCTCTCAGATTGGCTCAAAAATGCCAACATGGCGGAACTTGATATCAGTGTCGGGGATAACATCCGCAGTTTTTCAGATGCGGAAGCCGCTAAAAACCCGCTGAAACTAAAGACGTGCAGCCCGGTTGCGCGCGGCGGCAGCTTGCCGTGTGTGCATGCGTACGTCGATGCAGAAGCAGCAGCACTCGGGCAGGGACCGTAGGGCCAAACCGGCCCAACGAGTCAGTCTGTCTTTGCCGCTGCTGCTGTTGATGCTGCAGCTTTCGAAGCAGCGGCGGCAGCTCTCGGGAACAGCCTTGACGATCCTTCCGACACCTCATTCGGGGACGTCTCGGCGCTTGTCAAGCAGCGCGAGGGAGGCGCGCTATATAGCAGATGTCTTGCCGCTGGCGCAGCGAGCTGCCCGAACGGTTGCAGAAAAAAAAAAAAAAAAAACAAGTGTAGTATAGATAGACGCCCGTCAATTCTATGTAGATGCCGTCCGCGATAAATGCGGCGAGAAAATGCCCTTGCACCTCCGGCACGGCGACAGAACCCATGTCCGCGTATAGACAGCGACTATTTGTTCGTAACTCGCCCCTCGTTATCTTGGTATATATAGGTGCAAGCACATCGGTCAAAATGCAGGTTCGTAGATTAAGTAGGCCATTCGTCAGTGCCGAAGTATACTGCATTTCGACGCACTTTTACGCTTTCGCCTTAAACGGTAAGCTTACCTGAAACTATACAAGTGATCGAATGGAGCGACACATCAATTCGAACGTTTTTAACTGGTCCGATCTCGATAAGCGTTCCTCTATCGTTCGGAACCTTCGCTGCCGTAGCTCTTTCTCGCCAACTGAATGCGATGCAGCCTTTGCTCTCGCGACGCGAATTAAAGCTGAAGAATTCCCCTTATTTGTCTTCAAAAAATGGTGTCGTCAGTAGCTCTATATACTTCGGTTTGAAGGATCAGTGTTCTATTAACGCATTTGAAAGTGCGCTCATGGTACCACAGTGCTCCTGAAGGTTACATTCTATCTGCCTCTGACTGGCACAAGCACCGAATTACACTTTCAGATGCAGGCGTTTCTCCTCGCATCCATGTCAATATCCACGGAATCGATCTCGCAAATGATCGAGCGCCATGACACTGACTGGCCTGGAACCGCGATTCATCATGTACGGCCAGACCAGGTAAACATCGCCCCGACGGGGTGGTCTTTCCTTAGTTAAATTGAGTGATGGCATCCCAGCTTACCAGTTATTAACCAGCCCAATGCATGCAGCCATTTTCGTACCTGCAGAGGCCACTCACCCCACCTTGACTGCGTTCGCGTCGCCGAAAATGTAGGATCATCTTGATTGATCGTTCGATCATCTCGCCGGCATCGACGTGCTTGTCATTTAGTTTACAGAGCTGGCGTTAGAGGGTATTGTTTTCCTCTGGTTTGCCGGCAACTCACCTGGGTGTACAAACATCCGCCAACCTGGAATTCTAGCCCGAAGCTATTAACGTCCCTGTGAAGCCTCATGTCTGCAGCGTTTCAATCCCATCTGTGCTGGAGTGCAATGATTATTTCTCACTCTCCCTTTTCGTCCCTTTAACCGTTCTTTTGCGGAACCAGCTGTTCGTTTCTATAACCAGCTGTTTGTTACTCTAGTTACGACTTTCTCGCTATCGCAAACGCTTATACCGTACGAGTGCGAACGCGATGCAGTTTTAGAATCAGTTGCTTTTAACTTTCTTTTCGACCAACACACCTGAAAATGCGTTTCATTCTTCCGTTCAGTGAAGCTTGCCAGTGGTAGTGTTCGCCTTCAGTGATGCAGTCTTGTGCACCCTGGCGTAAACGCATCGATGAAAGATTACGATTGACAAAAAAGAAAGAACGAAGTAGGAGTGTTTCGGTAGCAGCAGGAATCAAACGGTGCCTCCTTTTCCATGTATGTCAAGTACTTCTTTCAAGTAGAATACGTTCACCACAACTTTACAAGTTCTGGTATTTCTTTCGTCAAGTACAAACGTACGAAATAGCAAAAGGAGGTTGAGAACAAATTAAGTATGTAGCCTGGCACCAATAATAAGTTTGGTGAACGCAAGATGGTGTCAGAAGTAAAGATGTTTCATGCGAGAACCTTCGGGGCATACCTGGCTCAGCTGTGAGTACGCGCATATATATATATATATATATATATATATATATTAACATGATTAACAAAAACCAACACATCTGTTTCCCTTCTCATTTACTCATAACGAGGGTCTCGAATATAGAAGCCTTGATGCCTGCCGTTAGGTATACACGAGGGTTTATTAGCCGCGTGCCTGCTCTCATAACTTCACAATTTACGTGACGCCATCGCGCAAAAAAAAAAAAGATGGACAAAAAGCAAAGGGGGGGAGGGGGCTGTTCCACATCAGCCCAAAAATTAAAATTAAATTATGGGGTTTTACGTGCCAAAACCACTTTCTGATTATGAGGCACGCCGTAGTGGAGGACTCCGGAAATTTCGACCACCTGGGGTTCTTTAACGTGCACCTAAATCTAAGTACACGGGTGTTTTCGCACTTCGCCCCCATCGAAATGCGGCCGCCGTGGCCGGGATTCGATCCCGCGACCTCGTGCTCAGCAGCCTAACACCATAGCTACTGAGCAACCGCGGCGGGTCCACATCAGCCCACCTTGGCTTCCCTGGCTGTTGCCGTTATATAATGGTGATCAACAAAAATCGTGGTTGCTTACTGGATACGGCGCTGCGCTGCGCTGCTAAGCACACGGTCGTGGGATAAAACCCTGGTCGCGGCGGCAGCATTTCGATGGGGGGCGAAATGCAAAAAAGCCCGTGTACCGTGCATTGGGTGCACATTAAATAGCGCCATTGGCCAAAATTAATCCGGAGTCTCCCGCCACGGCGTGCCTCATAATCAGATCGAGGTTGTGCCACGTGAAACCTCACAATGTAACTTAACAAAAATCTCGTCCCTCCGTTTCCCTTGTCATTTATTCATAACGAGAGTCTCGAACCTGGCAGCCTTGATGCCAGTAGGTAGCAAGCGAGGGCTAATTACTCTCGTGCCTGTTTTCCTAAGTTGACATGTTACGTGACTCCATCGGGCATTAAAAAAAATAGAAAAAAAAATAGAGGTGTTTCCCATACGCCTATCATGGCTCTTAGTGGCTTTGGCCACTGCACACACTCCGCACACTCCCAGGGCTAGGTCTAGTACATTTAAGTACCCGAATTAGTGGACGGATTGATGGCCGTCGCTGTAGCACAGTTGGTAGTGCATCGTACACGTAATGCGAAGGCTCTGTGTTCAGTCCCCCACCGGCGACAATCATCTTTTAGTCTACTTTCATTTCTCTTCATTATTTCCAAACGTTTCTCGTACAAACGAACATAGCATCTAGCAGGGTCGTTCTGCCGCTTGAAAGGCGACAGGACAGTGACGCAGGCTTTGGCTCTGCGACTTACACCACTTTATTTTTATTATGTTTTAAAGATCTTTCTGTCTCCCCTTACCTCTTCCCCAGTGCAGGGTAGCAAACTGGATATATATATCTTCCTGTTATCCTCCCTGCCTTTCTCATCTCTTATCTCTCTCTCGGTGTGCTTCCCTCTCGGCGGTTCATGATAACGATAAGCAGGCGCAGTGGCAGCACACCCGGCTAAATGCCATGTTCGTTTGTACGCGGAGCGTTTGGGTGCGCTGAAATCACGGCGCGCAAGCGGACATGTCACGTGACATTTTTTTTCTTTCCTTGTATTTCGCGGGCATCTTCAGCAGGCGGAAAAACACTAACGCCTAATAGATAGAAAGTTAGAAACTGACTAATCGGACGTTTTGCAAAACGCTCTACAACTTTCTAACTGCATTTTTTTGCCTAGCTTGATTGGTTAATCGTGACTAATTGCGCAATTAAGCAGAATGCAAAATAAAATAGTGTGACTTACTCCTAACAATAGCCAGCAACATGCATTTGGTCGCGTCGTTTCAGAGTGCATCGATCGGCATATTTTTTTAACCCTGGCTAAAGTTAGCTGGGACATCGTGTACATACTATATAGCGCTTCGCAACCGTCTCTGCCGTCCATCGCACGGTGGGTGCGGTGCGCGCCAGCCCTGGACAGAAAGATCTGTAATTTATCTTAGCTATACCTTGCGGTAACCCAAAAGGTATATCGTTCGCGAGGCTTGTAACTTCTGTGCAAGCCGACGATCTGAAGGGAAGTAATAAAGGTTCGAATTTGTCTACGAGGCATAATGGACTTCCCGGTATTGAATCGGAAGGTTCCGTCGACGTAAGGGGTGGGGGGCGTAACTAGTGGAGCCGGAGCGTGGCTCTAATTCACGGCGGCACGCACGCAGATTGAATCGAAGCGATGCGGACGTAGCCGCCCACAGACGCCACACGCACACATACCGGTTGGGCGCATATATTCGCCCGCGAAATTTCGAGGTCGGCGCCCCGGTGGGCAGACTTGGCGCCCGCGCCCACAGCATTCCGTGACTGCGAGAGCCTTGGATGGCAGTAATTACGGGAGCCCGCAATGGAAGCAGTACCACACACACACATAAGCAATGAACAAAGGACCTCCACGCATCTTTTCATTGCTCCGTGGTTCGGTACAGAGGGCTGGGGAAAAGAAAAGTCATCAGCCTAATGAAGTCCGCAGCGAGATACAAGAAAAATGACTGGCGTAGCTTGTTAATATAGAGACAGCAGTAGTATACGTGGGCAAATGGTGCTCGTGTTGAAGTTCAGCAAAAGAAAAGCTGTTAAGCGGCTCGTGCAATCCGTGTGGAACAACTAACCGGTGGCACGCTGGACGATTCCCAAGATCAGAGAAATCGTTGTTTTAGACACGGTGATAGGCGTAGTTCCTGAATTCCTGCTCCGGGATCCGCTCTTGTTTAAGCTCTGCATGTGACCACTCCCGCAAGACCTGAGACAGCAAAGTTCTGTAACTCAGTCGATAGTGTATAGAGCATAGATTTTTCCTTTTTATTGACTTACGATGGAAACACGTTCGAAAGCAGCACTGACTGCCACAGTGAGCTTCGAAGGACTTCTGAAAGCATGCGTGCATTCATACGGCAAGTCGAATCGAGTCATACAGCGTTGCAAACGTCACGTGACTCGGCTGCACAGAATCACGCCGCCGCACCCATGCTATACAAGTTGCAGGAGCAAAAAAATAAAAGTTGAAAATAAATGCAAAATAATGTTGAGTGGTGGGTTACATCGTCGAGGAATTCAGCTCTCGGTATGGGCAACTTTCTCTTCGCCCTCCACATAACCGGACCAACGCCAGAGGCGCACTAGAGCGCGGGTTCCAAACATCCGACATCCCGGTAACTTATTAATAAACAATATTTACTCCCGACGTCAAGCAGAAACAGGATGTGACGCACACAACGCATTAAGCACAGCGGTGGCATGTCAGCTGCCGACGCCTGTTTCAGCAGTAGCCGCCGGCTAAGGCCACTAAGGCACTCAGCGTCTCACCTCACCTCGCACAACCGGCGACGTCGCGTCGAAGCAAACAAGTGTAATGCACACGTAAAAAGACAAAATGTAAAGAAAAGCAGCACCTTCCATTTCACGATGTCAGCGCGAAGCGGTAGTCGCCTGCTCAAGGTCTCGCGCACACACCATCGAGCAGCCGTACTGCTGCCGCTAAGCACGTTCGCGCGCGCATCTAATACGCGAGACTTCGCGGAATATGTTTCGCAACTCTCAGGTATGAAACGGGCCGGTCCCGCCTATCCCCGTAGCAAGCCTGGACCGTCGCTAAGTTTTTGTTAATTCTTGACGTGCCTATATTACTCGAGCGCATCGGCGGCATCTATCTCGGTGGCCCGACGGCGGTGTCGCAACACGACCCGTTTTGGCTCCGCGTTGCAACGGGATGGGCAAACGGTTCGAGAGTGAAATTCTCGAAATCTCGGAATTGGGGAGGGTGCCGCTGAGCGGTGTAGCGGTAAGCAAGTTTCACTGAACGAAAAACACAAAACCGTACTTGTACGGAGTCGCGTGTTAACTGTATGTAGCATAGCGGCGATAGAGAGAGAATATAGGAAGGCGGGGATGTTAATCAGTCAAGGGTCTGGTTGGCTACCCTACGCTGGGGAAAGGAAGAAGGGGAAGAGAGAGAGAAGGTGTAGATACGTGTACGGACAGTACTTGAGTCATCGCCACTTTAAGAGAATGCTGAGCATAGTGGCGATGCTCAGCCTTCTCTTAAAGCGGTGATGTGGAAAAAGCACGACCACAAATAAAAGCTTTATCCTTCAACGTCACACGGATTCATTGCTGTGCCCTGATGCAAGGCTACGGTGCACTGGAATATTTAGTAAGGCGGTCAATACCAAACACAAAAATTTGGAGGATGCGTAAGCTTCGCCTTTAAGAGTGGAACGCGACAGCATTCGAATAGCCGTCTGCTTGTCACGCTTCCCGGCAAACGCAGCTTTCTTGCGGATGCGAGCGCCATCTAGATATAGTTGTTGCAAGGAACCGAGCGGGCCGCGTCGCTCTATGAATGGTAGAAACGCTGGAAAAAAGGGGTTTGTGTTTGAGTCTTCCCCGTGACAGAATTTTGTTTTCTGGTATATTCAAATTACAATCCGACGCTATCATGTCTGTAGGTTGTGTTTAGATCGTACTTGAATTTCCTGGTGCATTTTACTTTGAGGAATTCAGTTAGTTCAGTAACGTCTCTGCGCAACGCAGAGGGCCTACGTGGTTCCGGTTCGGAATTTTTTTTTTTTTTTCACGAAACGACGTCCGACGCCGACACCGGATTTCATGCGACACTTGCCCCTTATAATGCTATCGCGTTAAAACCGTCGTCGTTGACATAATATTGCTACGGAACAGTATTTGCGATGACAAAGAGGCGAGCAGGGTGAAGACGACGACGATTAGAGGCTAGCGCGGGCTGTTACTTCTTGGCCAAGTGCCTTGTAAATATACTTGTATATAGCTTTTCGTCGGCGTCTTCCTATGTAACATATCTGTTGGAGGTGCTGGGTATCAGGGCGATGGGCCGACCAGATGGTGTGAAGACCCATGTCTGCGAACTCCTGGCGGACAACTGCTTGGATCAGGGTAACCGTGACTGCAGGTGCATTGGAGGGGCTAGAGTTGGAGGCAGCCGGATAGGCGGCCTCGATCTCGCGTCGGACGATTCTGGTAACATCACCAGTTTTGTTGGGACGAGGAGCGTCAGCACAGGAAGATGTCACTGGGGTGTTGGGCAGACACCCCAGCGAACCTTTAATATTGATCCTACGTAACATTATTAAGCTCACTGCAGCGAAGAAAGCACGGCGTCCTTGCAAAAGCTACCTAAAATCCGTTGCAGCAGAATTCAAGTAGATACCATGGCATTCGGCGCAAGCGTTTTCGGATAGGCGACGTTCAACACGCGACTGTTTACATGCAGTTAACGCTATCAGATAACGCTTTCAGAAATTTGAAACATACTTTCAGTGGTTTGTGCTAAGCTTATACTATAGGTGGCGGTGGTGGTGGTTGTGTAGCAACAGGTGTGTTTAGCCTGGCGACCAAGGCCGGCAATTTCGCCGCCCAAACGTCTCTTATAAAACGACTGTGGTGTTTCACCACGTGTCCATCAGACCAGCCTCTCTTAAGAAACCGATAAGGAGACGAAGTTTATTTGCAGGTTATAGGCCTCCCTTCAATGTGAGCAAAACTTAAAGCAGAGCCGTTGAGCTATTTGCTTACGGAATAAACAGTCCAGTATATTTTGCTCGTAAGATCGTGTTAACCCATACGTGTCTAAAGTTTGACAAGGTAGAAATGAAAATATTCTCGAATAAATATTTCTTTAGAGACTTCAGAATATAGTATCAGCACATTACTGACAGAAAATTTTGTAAGTACCGGTTTTGAGCGGTCCTATCATATAGGCCGCTATAGGCAAAGAGCACTCCTTATTGTGAGTCGTAGGATTTAAATATTTCTTCCCAACTCAGATGTCACATTTCACTCAACGCATGGTAGTTTGCTCATGGCAGTGGGAAAAAATTGTTTAACCTGAAAAATCACAATGTGATCCAATCGATCAATTCTTTTTTTCAGTAGATACTATGGACTCTTAGCTTGCAATGATTTATAGATAGACATTCCGGTATATGCATGTTGTGGGCAATGCGCCTTCGAAATGTGAGAATTAAAGTCAGCTTTATTGCTTTTTACCCCGAAATGTCAGAACGCATTCACACGCATGAAGTGTAAGCAGGAAAGAATATCGCTTGTTGATACAGCAGTAATTATGACCACAGTTCGACGGCAACACCTATCAAGTGCGCACCTATCGTACGCGGGCCTACTGGTGCTAGACAATAGAAAACAGGAACTCCTCTGTTCGAAATTGCATGGCAAGAATAAGTTCTTGCTTGAACATGAGAAACTATGTTCGTGGTAGTAGTGAAACCATTTCATCTGTAATCAAGATCCCGCCGTACCACGATCCAGGCTAGACGGCCCCGATACACAAGAGGAAATTAACATATCACGAACTAAATGAATGTTTACGTGGTATCGTGCACAGCTCACGATAACCATGTTATTGTTTAAGAACTAGTTCGCAAACATTTTGTCACCGCTCCTTTTCCGCAAACCATTAATCGTTTAACAATTAAATAATGAGGGCACAAGGCGAAACAGCATTAGAACAATAGTTTGCCACGTGTGTAGACAGCTCATTGCGCAATTGGGTGGAAGTTCTGGGGCAGGAGGGGAAGTAAAGAAACACCACGCCTGTGGCCACCGCTGTCCCAGCAGTGTATACGGAGTACAGCCGTGGGAACTTTGTCTCAAGTTGCATAATGTACGAGAGAGCGCGAGAAACGTTAGAAACGTTCAAGCGAGTTTGTTGTATCACCCGAGAACACGTAAACTGGCACGCGTATTTCAAAGGCAAAAAGAAAAGGCGTGCGGCAAAGGCAAGGCACGCCCGCGGCAACTGGAGCGTGGCGTCTGTCCTCTCCGACGTCGACGGGCACGTGCGTCGACTACGCCTGCGACCGGCGCGATCTGTTCGGGCGTTGCGCAAGCGGTGCATGACAATTCGGCCGCCGCCCCTTCTGTAAACGCGTTCGCAGTAGAGTCCCTTCCTTCTTTTTCTTTCTTTTTGCAGCGATAACTGTTAGAGTGCTCCAAGTGAGTTTCGTGGAGTCTGCCGACGTTGTCATCGTGTTTAAAGCACCAAATTTTATTGCCAGAAGAACGCGGATGCAGTTCTGCAGGTCTGCGATGTGCGAATCATCGTGGTGCTGTCCGGCGGAACTGATCAATGAAGCTTGTGGTCTCCTCGCTACACGCTCACGGCGCGCACGCTCTGACATCGCGCGCGCCGGACGACCACCGCGGGTTCGAGCACTCCGAGCAGCCGCCATGCATGCAGGGCACCGCGTCCGCGCCTGCTCCGGCCCGCTCCGTGCGAAGAGGACGCGTCGCTGCGCGCGTACGCTGCCCCGCCGATCCCAGCTAGGGGAAGGCGAGCCCGCGCGCGCAGCAAGGGAGACAGACCCTAGGCGAAGCATCTCTAGAAGCAACAAAGAACATTCATTAAGCTGCGGTGTTCCATACAAACATAAGTTTGAACAAGACGTCCGAGTCTAAATCTAATCGGGACAACACATGGCAATATGGTCGCCGGTGGCCGCTAACGGCGCACCGCGACAGAGAAAACAAAGAACCCAACTGACAGAGGCTGCCTATCCTTCGGTCAGCGCCCGCCGTCGCGCACTCCCACAGCAGCGAAAATGGAAACAGAAAGAAACGGAAGAGGAGACGGAGGTACGATCGCAAGGCACTGCCTCAGGACACCGAGACGACGGAAGGGTACCCGCGCCCGCCGAGGCCGGGACCCCGACCAGCCGGTGGCGGACAAAGGGAGCCGCCACCGGCAAAGGTATACACGTACGCACCTTATGACGCCCCGATCAGTTCTCCTCGGGCCCCGTCTTGCGCGCGCGTACCCGGGGCGCACGCAGGCAGAGCCCGAATCCCGCCAAAATGTCGGCCACTCGGTGGAGCCCGTTGATCTTCCCGTGGGCGGGATGACAGCCGAGTGAGCTTTTATGAACCGCTGCAGGCAGTAAGAAGGATGCGACGGAGCACCCGGAAACGCAACGCAACGGCTCTACACAACCCCCGCGAACGCCCGAAAGCACACAAGCTATATCAAACTTTTTGAAGCTGAATCCTAATCGTGAGCTCGGAAAAGCACATCGCAATTAGCTCATCACACCCATAATCTCAAACTCCGTTTTGTAATTGTTTTTCTGAACTTTCTTTTTCTTTGCGTTCTTTCGTACGCCTGGGTCGCTCTCCTACAACTTTAGGCCCTTATTATTTCTAAATTTCCCCTTAATTCCTTCCCTTTTGTCTCCCTGCTCGCGGCGTCACACGTATATACTTCGAAAGCCACAACGAAACACCTTTGACATTTAACTCCCAAGAAAAGCCGACGGAAGCTCAGTGGCGCACGTCGTTGTCCCACGTCCTTGGACTCGCTTGGAAGCGACCGGAACGCATGGCCCTACACGCACAAGTTTGCCCCCGCAACACCTTCCTTGACACGAATGCGAAGACCTCCGCACTCGGAAATCAGCTCAGGGCACCGACCTATTACGCGAGGAAGCCGGCAGGTGTCGTCTCTTTCTCTCTCTACCACACACAAACACATCGCACACGCACGCACGCAAAGTTCAGGGGCGGAAGCCCACCGTATAAGAACAGAGCAAACCGTCAAGAAGCTGCTTGTCCCTGTTGCCCCCCGCTACCCATGCAGGCCGCCGCATCACCGACTCGGCCGCCTCCTCGTCTACCCGCAATCAGACCGCGCGAAAACAATGGGACGGAGGGGGCTGCTTTCTTCGCCGGGCCGTGACGGAGCAAGGCAAGGCCTGAATGAAGCGTCGAGCCAGTTGGCGCCGCATCTGACGCCGGCACGTAGATGTTGGAGCGGTTGAGAGCCGAGGAGGCGGATGCTCAGGAGCTAAGCTCTTGGTAACAGCCTGCGGGCCAAGCCAAATTTCCGGGTTGTGCAATCAACGCCTGTGCGTTACGTTGCTACCGTGTATAGCCGCCGTGGGCGCTAGTGACGTATCGTTGATTACGGAGCGACTATGAAAAATCAGTGAAGCTACGGGCGGAATAGTCAAGTAGGCAGCTGCGACATGGGAATGTTTCGGTTATAGTAGTAGAAAATGGAATAGTAATGTAATTGGGCAGCTTGGTAGAGCTGTGAGACAGTTGCTGTGAAATTTACTCGAGTTTGAGATGGAGTTGTTCCGCCGCAGCGTCGGAAGCACCGTGTTACTGTTGACCGAATGAAAACTAGGCATATTTGGATCGCAGATCAGCTATACGCTTTAATGAGGCACGCATTCCGAGTGATAAGGTAGCAGTCGCTCTTTATCTCCTATATGTGCGTATGTGCCGCACAAGATAATCAAATATATTTCTTGCTTTGATATGCCGATCTTCTCATCCTTCCATGACTGACAACGAGCGATAGGAAGTGTAGGGATGTTAGTAAGTGGTCTACTTAATTGTTTCGCGAGGCTACATGGACACATGGAACACGGAAATGTAAATATATATAGAAAGGAAAAAAGAAATAGGTCCACCAACCAGTGTGTACAATTAATTAGTGACATACACATCATCATAAGAAAATTCTCCTTGCCATTAAAAACAATTTTGGTGCATACCAAGAATATGCGGCTGTTTAATGACCTACATAACACGCGTGTCATGACATTCATGTCATGATCTATCATTTATGTTCGTCATACACTCTTGCCATACCATGCCAATTTTTTTTACATACCAAGTTAACTAAACGGCCACGAGAGCACCAAGACCTGGGCGGCCAGATTGATACTGTCAAAGTGGCAAATGTTCGCCAAGAAATAAATGATTCGCATTAAAAAAAAGTAACGGCTAAACCAGCGCTACGTACAGGTTAAGTCCGATATACAGTTAGTTATTCGTTTCAAGGCTGACCGTACTAAAGGCACAGCGTCAAATCTCTGAGGAACCGCCGGCATCGTGGCATCGGCAGAAACCTGAAGCGCGGACTGAGGTGAAATCGGGCCAATTGCACGACCAAACGTGCATCGAAACCCGATCAACGTTTGTTCCCGCGCTTCGGCTTACAGCCCGCTGCACGCAACAACGCCTTCAGTTTTGCACGCGGACAGCACGGTCGGTTGACAACCGGCGACCGGACGGGCTACGACGGTCCGTGGTGTATACAAAGCAAGGCCCTAAAAGGTCCGCGCGCCCTCGACCTGAAGCGCGTGCGTACAATTATGCTCCTGTGAACTACCACGTCCTCGCAACTGCGCCTTGCTACGTGGACCCGCATTGTGAGCAAAACAAACAGGTTCACGAGGTCTTAAACCCCTCCATGTCTACGGTATACAGCGGTAGCTGGGCCACAGAGGCTATACAAGCAGGAGAGTGGAGATCACCGCGTCGAGAGCTGGCCATTTTTTGCGGTTTCCTCACCGCACCGACCGCTCGTTTACGGTTTGCTGGACCGAATAAACTGAAAGGACTAAAAGGAAGAAGAAGAGAGCAAAATGAGCAAGAGTGGTCTGGGGTTTGTAATTTAGTGCACGCTCGAGGTCACGACCACGCGAGGACACTGCACTGCGCCCTTGAAGTGAAAGTCATGTCAAGAACAAAAGACGTTGCGGAAGGAGGGAGGAAGCGTTGCTCTGGACTTAACCGCCCCGCGACTTCCAAGCCAGTTGCGCCGTTTTGCCGAGCTCCTTCTCATTGCTTTTCCGCGAGTTGAACCACTTTAGGTCAAGATGTATTGTGAACGGTCGTGAGAGTGCTTTGTTCAAGCTACGAGTATGAAGAAAGTCCGATGCCACTCCGGAAAGGAGTGCGTGACATCTTTATTTAAGTTATTTAATCACCCAAGTAAAAATCTAATCGGCGTAGCAAGCTCTCTTGCATATCGTAATCACGATGTGTCTTATGCTGGAAGTAATTGCATCATTCGCGCATTAACTGAAGTGAAAAAGGAAAGAAAGGATGTGCTTTCGAACATTGCTTTGGACTAGGAGCTGTTTCCAATTCAGAAGAAACGCAAAAAAGAAACAAAGAAAGAAACATCAAACGTCTTCATTGCTTACGTCTGGGATGCTGCATCATGACCTAACTCATGAGCATTTGTGTTGCTTGGAAATCACGCCTGACTGTCTGCATCCCTAAAGTTATAGTAAAAAAGCCAAGTAGACATCTGGCTGTTTCAGCGTGTAGTGTATAGACGCGTTGCCGTGTACATGTAATTGACCGCGAAAAGTTTACGGACTACGGTGTCTCAGAAGACGTTCAATTTCTGAACAGTCTGTAACAGTGGTGAGTACAACCGCACATCACGACGTGCGCATACACTAGCAGAGGCTGAAAATGCGAATGCGAAGCTGCGTTAATTGTGCGAATACGGAGATACTCAGCTTTTTCTACGATTCCGGGGTCCGTAAACTATATTGTGGCCTGCTTTACGCGTACAAGAAGACACAGACTGGAAGAGGCGGTGCTGGTGGTGACTTGCTCTGGCGCTATGTTACACAATAATGCGTGGAGAACGCGTTCTTGTATGGCGCATAAAAGAACACAGAAATGCAGAAATACATCAACGACGAGTATGTCGCTACCGACGCGTTTCCGCCAGCAGTTAAGTGGAAAGCGATTCACTGGACTCGTGTGTACTGAAAGTATCGGTAAATTTTGTCAAACACAGGAACAATGCGTCGCCCTTGGACAGCGCCGTTTCTCAACGTTACGTGAAACGCGCAGAAAGCTATTTGCAAGGCATATTTGCAGTGTTAGTGCAAACGATATGGCGATCGACGAGAAATCGGCACCACGTCATCTTCCTCATTTTCACTGCAGCCACGCTGAGGCGGCATTTATCTGCGGCGGTCCCGTATCAATATATACAAGCCGTCCCTGCTAATGGTGTAAAAAATTAATAAAACCGGCTCAATGTACGATTGTGAGTCGTACGGTTTTCGGTCACCGGGCCCTTTCACCAGCCAGGATTGCTTTTATTTTCTTTATTTTTTTTGTATCGCTGAAATTCGCTATGTCTATATAATACTCAAGTGACGAAGTGTGTTGAGTATGCAAGAGTTGAAATTAGAAGTCGAGAAACCACAGAATTATAGCGCGCGTGCTCACACAACGCGAGATCCTCTAACATATACATGCAGTGCACATTTTAATACGTTCTCTTTGCTTTTAATATCGCGAAGCAGGGAGAGCCCGCTATTGAGTTCCTCTAGATCTCGCGTGATTTCGGCGTCATCGCTTTTATAATGCCTCTGATCACCCGCAAGGCGCTCGAAGCCGCGGCAGCTTATAGTAGAAACGATAAGACCGGTAGAGGCATCGTAGACACAGCATACGCCGACCGGTTAACGACCCAAAGCCTCGTTCGAACACACCGCCGCAACTGCGCACGCAGATAAAGCACAATAAACAACGTAACACAGCTCAGGCTATGCCACGCAAGAGCGATAGTATACAGGAAGCGCGCGCACATGTTAAAAAGTCGAGCCGGCGACAGCACAAAGGGCGCACGTGTCGCTAAAGAGAAAGAAAGAAAGAAAGAAAGGAAGAAAGAAAGAGGAAATAAAACGAATTGGAAGGGCACAACCGGCATTAGAATCGAATGTAAAGAAAAGAAGAAGACACAGCACGTGGCCGGCTCGGTGGCATTGTGACGCCACGGCATAGAGTACGCAATGTGTGCACTGCCTTTTGTGAATGCCGGCGCAGGTTAAGAACGCGCAGTCGTTGCTGCAACGACGAAGCTCCACGTGTCCATTCTTGTACCGCGGCACGCGGCCGCTGGCAGGAAACAAACAAGGAAGTAGCGAGTGTTGTATAGTAACAGTGAATCAGCGAGTGTAGAGAGAGGCAGAAGGAGAGAATGGAGAGTTGCGAATGCAAAGCACGGCACAGCGACGAAAAGACGAACAGAGAGGTGCGCTCGCGACCCTTGAAACGTGATGTGGCAAAGACGAAAAGCAGCAGCTAGGACAAACAAGCGCGAGAAAGAAAGAAAGAAAGAAAGAAAGAGAGAAAGAAAGAAAGGAAGAAAGCATAACTGAGAACAAAGGAAGACACGAAGACTGTGCTGCACGTCGTCATCGCCTAAGTGGCCTGCACAAAAGGATTGGTCATCCTCGGAGGTAAAGCGTGGACGACGCAACGCCGTCGACGGTTCGCGGTACATGGCGTTCCGCGCGTACACTTGCGTATATATAGTGAATGAGTAGAGTACTGTAGAGACGGGCAAGCTTTTGCGAAGGAAAGCGACTGGAGGTTGCGCCAGTCCCTGTTCGGCAGCAAATAAGTGAGTAGGCATGCTGGGTGAAGCAGAAAGGCAGGCACTCGTTGGATTACACGCGAAACGTTGCCTTTACGCAGCCCATTTGATGCGCATTACGGGCGCGGAGTTAAGGGTTGCGGCATGTGGCCGTCGACATCAAAGAGGCTGTTTCGTTATTCTGTGCGGCATCTCCTTTTGCTGCGTGAAAGGTCGAGTGCGATTAAGGTGGAAATTCGATCAAATTATAAATAATTACCTTAATGTATAGGTACAGAAATAAAGGTATTGAGGTTGATAACCTGTACCGATGATCCAAGTTGGCGAATGTCGCGGTATTTTGCCTTCCCAAACACCAGAAAGCGAGCAACATTATCAGACTACATTATCAGTCGACTACAGAAGAACACTTGCGTACACAGGGAACTGGTTTAACTGGGTGCCGAATAGCCGCGGAGGAGCTTTAGCTAGTGTTTGCTAACTTTCAACTTCGTATGAACCCTGTGAAAGCAGGAGACACCGAAGCCATCGGTTGTCGACGCACAACAGCTTTTGCGTCACGGCCGGAAGGATTGATTGCACCCATCACTATTGTTAATTCATGTATCCGTTTAATGTTGCGGCGAAGCCGGCGACAAACTCCATGTGATGCCAATGTTTCCAATGCCATTAATGAAACCACGGCTGGGTCAAATGCTGACTTCCTGAAGCCAGTACGTTAGGTTTTGGCCCAACGAGCGCCATGAAATGATCTTGCTATCGTCTATTTAATATATTATGCATTTCCTCTGTTTTTCCCAGTTTTTTTCTCTCTGTCTCTTACCCTATTTATTTATTTATTTATTTATTTTCGCTTGAAATAGCGACCTTCTATAGGGACCCGGTGAATTCACGTTGTGTCCTACAAAACTGCAATACAAAAAAGCGTTAATTGCTTTCAAAACCTAACAAATTAGACACATTCTCAAATTGCGCTCGCTCTTCTCAGACCTGGCTCCTGACTGCGAGTTCTTTTCTTTAATTCTTACAAGTAACGTCAAATAAAGAAAACAAGGCTTAAGACTAATAGCATGTAGCCACGCCACGATCCACGCAGAGCGCTCACAGTTAACGACGCTTTGTTTCTCTTTCTGTCACCCCAGGGAGGGAAGGGGAGGGGGAGGTGCGAATACAAGCTCGGCGCGCTCTAAAGCCAGCGCCCGCACAGCGTCGTGCCGTGTCTAGGCCAATTCCGACCCCCGCGCAGCACAATGAGAACTACACAAACCCGAAAACGCGTCCTCAAGGAAAAAAAAAAAAAGAAATAGAGACGCAGCTCACCCCAGCCTCTTGCTCCATTTACGCCTGCCTGAACGCTTCCTCTATGCCATGGCGCCGTAAAAGAGAACGAAGGGCATACGGAGAGCCAGTTCGCCTTCCGTTTCTAACGTCCACATTTGCCGCGTGCGTACGTATACGCTAGCCTTCTCGCCGCCAGAACAGATAGCAGCTAGGACGCCCTTGGAACGACTAACCTCGAACTAGCCCCGCATAGGCGGGGCCAACGGCCGCCGTGCGTCGCTTTGCGAAGTAACTCTCGATCGTACATAGAGATGGTTGTACTGAGGTGTTCGTGCAACTCGGCGGCTATCGAGTTAACGCGTCGACGTCAATGTACACCGCTGGCGTGCTGGCCCTCTCGTACGAAATAACGACGGTCTATAGGAAAATGCTGCGCCCACTGAAATTGACTCTTCGAATCAGTCCCTTGCACCTCTACACAGCACCCGTCTCCACGTCCCTCAGCTATAAACCCCCCGTCCAGTGGCTGACCACAGGCACTTCATAACCATACCTAAGGTATCTTGCGGTAACCGTCGGCGACGCGCTGAAGAACGCCGCAAGCGAATATCTATGTAGATTAAGAGCCTCGACATTATACACGTGTTTCTCAGGAATAAAGTATACATCTGTCATGCTATCAGTCTACCGCCCTATCACCTATCTATATGACCTACCTTTGTCATTACCATGTATCTATCATCCATCTGCCTAAATGGCTGTTTATGATCGAACTGTATAGCTTACTTATTGGTTAACCAGACAATGAACGGCTGTGCTCAAACATTGGTTCCACACGGGCAACGTAGTTTGTCAGTTGTGCGCGCCATATGTGTGCATATAGTATAAGTATTGCATGGCGAAGAATGGCCTCCGAGATAGCGCGCGCACCATCTCGCAGGCCATCCATGACCCGAGATAGAGCAGCGGTTATGTCTGATTACGGGCGAGGCGGCTTATACGCGTTCGGCAAACACCCTACGATTTATGCGTGGGCTGTGTTCTCGAAAAAAACGCGTCCCCAAATAGAATTCTGGCTCGGCCACTGTAACAGCCCTAATGAAGTTACTTAGCCAGTCGCCTGTGACCATGCATACACGGCTCTCGGAAGTCAGCGGGAGCAATGGCCTAAAATGTAGAAACAAAACGCGGCAGTCCAACTAGCGCTACAGCGTGACGCTTGTAACATGTCCGAAACCGGTCAAGGTCGCCAAGCGGTCAACTTGGAGAGGGATAATTACATGCAGCCGAGGCTAATGGGAGCGTGATTTCCCACGGGACGACACCGAGGGCCGTCCTATTTCCGGGCTGCACGGTTCGAGAAAACCGGCCGGAAAAATGAGGTGAAAGCAGTGCCTGTGTGACGTGAAGAGCTCCTTATTGGTAAACACCGCAGCAGTTTTTCAAACAAGCTCTTCATGCAGTATATTGGCCCACATCTTGAGTGCGCCGTCTCTTCTCTCAGTGCTCAAGACAAAGGGTACAAATGGCAATCTTCAGCGAGAACTTAAATAAGCTTTAGACATCGACAGAGCTGATGGGGACGGTGACAGCCGACTCAAAGCTAAAGATGACAGAAACAGCCGATTCGAAACAAAAGATGACAGGTTTGAGAGCATTGCCACGCTTTTCTAAGTGGTTGTTCCGAATGGTTAGGCGATAGTGTGGCTATGAGCTTCTGGGTTAGATACGTGCTGATATGCGCAGCATTTGAAACTTGCACGTAGGGAGCGCGTCACCCAATTCAGACCTGCAGTGCACCTGTACATGAACAGTAAGCGTAACGACAGCCTTGCATTGTTCACGCTTGCTTTGCAAGGGTGGTATCTGGTATCTACATACCATGTGCCACCTGTTCGCTAAGACGCACAGATAGTCCTGGCTGAAATTCAATATAAGAGCAGTTGAGTAGTGTTCCAATTTCGAACAGCTTCAATGCGCACGCCCAAAAATTTGTAGGCGCTTAGGGCTGTAAGATTTAATTACTGTACACGACAGCTAGCTTAACTTGCCTGCTGCTACGATGAAAGAAGCTGTGGTTGAAGACTAACAATACTGATCACGCACAGAAATAACCGTTACGAAAGTTGTGACAGCGATAACTATCAAAGCTTGTTTCGTGCAGTTTTCCCATCGTCTGTCGCACCTATCATCATGTTCACTCAGTGCTACGAAAAGTCGAAAAGTAAAAGACAAGAAAAAAAACGTAAGCGTTACGACTGCACCCCTTATTAAGGGTGCAACTCTCAGCCATGGGGCAAATCAGCACCCTTGAGAGTGCAAAACATTTTGCTGTCTAATTTGTTGTCACCATCGACAGCATCTCCCTTCTCCTCAGCATCCAATCTGTTGCTCTAATTTTGCGCCGGTCATCTGGTGTACGCATTAAATGACGTCCTCAAGCACACTTTTCACTCTTAACATTGACTACATTATCAGCCGCACCCGTTCGCACTACTGCATACTGTTATTTTCCAGTCTCTTAATGTCATATCTGTCAATTCCGGTTCCGTCGCTCGTTGACTCAAATTAGCCGGGAAGCGTTAGTAAAGACAGTGGTTCTATCGTATATTATGTAATATAGTTGTGCTGCAACCTTCATAGCATGCGGAAGAGACGAAGACACGGAGCAGCTGTGCACATGATCACTTAAACCGAACCTTCAATGCCTAAAAGATACGACAGCAGAAGACCGCTCTAATATGGTCAGCGTTTCTGCATCCGTCGCGACCCAGTCCGAACTAATGGCTTGCTCGATCCATTAGTGAGCCTCAGTAAGATCTACGTTTCTCAGTTTTCTACATCTTATGCGCTAAAACAGGCACAGACACAATAGCAAGAAAGCGAAGACGAAAAAAAAAGGAACAAGGAAACTGCGTCAATAACAAGGTGTACGCTACGCTACGTTCAGGGGACGGAGAGATCTCTCGAACAGCGGGGAGAAAATGTACATATGAGAACAAAGGCTTGGGCGAACCATGAGAACGCTTTCTATTTATACGTGCAGTGTGCGACTGGATGCCACGACCGCCGAAGAGCAGAAAACGGCGACGCCAAATGACAGAGCTAATGACCACGTGCAAGCGAATATAGAAAGCCTCCTATAGAAAGAACACGGCGGCAGAGGACCGAAGGACGCAGAACTCATTTCGGTGCGCATTCCCGTGCACAGCATTCGACCGACCCCTGTCGGCGCAATTTTTTTTTCTGTCAGGGAGGCATAATGACACATACAGGAACAGAGAAAACCAATATACCGGACTCGCATGTGTCCTTTTCTTTGATTTTGACCTCATCTTTCGATGAGGTACGTGTTAGGTGCGCCTAACTGTAGGTGGGCCGCGGGAAACATGAGGTCTCTCTAAGTCGGTTTACGCGAATTCGGCGCTAGCCGGTCGACACAAAAGTCGAGCTGGCCGAGATCGACCCGACCATATACACACGAGTTTTGTCAAGCGGGCTGGATCTAGACGAATGCACACGCCCCCTGGAGGTTGTATGAACCATCCCCATGGCGTTCGCTGCACCGGACCCACGCGTTTACGCGAATCGAAAGGCTGGATTTCGGCAAGTCATGCAGGGAACGTAGTTATGGAGTGCATCTCGACTACTCGGAGGAACGTTCCTCCTCTGTGTTGCCACTGAATTGGCAGATCTACCAAGCGGTGACGATCGCATATTTTTCGGCCGCAATGGCCATATCCTATTTGTTGACTGGTACGTGACGTTTACTGAAACAGTTCGTATGGTTTCAAAGAAGACTTAAAATAAGCAAAAACGACTTCTAGGAATACTCCAGCAAATAGGTCGACATATACGGCAACGGGAATTCAAAATTAAGACTGAAGCGATCGCGCAAAAGTGAGAGTTTAGCGCTATTTCGTACAGAACGCTTCGCATTACTAACAGCAGCGCTCTTCGTTGAACTAAGCTCATGAAGCTAACAAACAGTAACCTCGAGGGTACACAGGGCCTTCTGGCTCACCTAGAACCCATCTGCTTGCTTAAAACAGCTGAAAAGGCAAACTTTACGGTTTCATACTTGGCGCAGGCTAAGCAGAAAGCGTCGACAACGCTAAGCTCCTGAACAGTTCGTACCTGCACGAATAGTCCCGCTCTCAGCAAGGTCAGCTGCAATCCGAGCGTGAAATCTATGCTCGGGAACGCGGCAGTTTACAGAAAGAAAACAACGCAGCGTTCCTTTAATCTTCCAGGAATTAGAAAGCCGTCGTTCGAGGACAACAGCCGAAAAAAGCAGTCAAGCGATCAGCCGCAACGGAGAGGCGGCAAGGTAACCGCTTTCACTAGCAAAACGAGAGGTCTTCTAACTTTCCTCTTGCTTAAATGAAATCCTGAATGCTGAAATTACACTTACGACGACACGGAAACAACAACGTTGAAAACTTCAGCGCTACATGTAGCCAGTACATGAGAGTATTTCGCTTCGCCTTGTGCACCTTTCAAATATATCGATTTCTTCTTTACTCAACATTTGCTGCAGGTATCCGAGAACAAAGCGAAAACAAACTGCGTAATAATAGGCCTCGGGCTATCGCTTAAGACCCTAGAGCAACAACTTTAGGCTTTAAGCGTAACAGATTTTCGTGTTTTTTTTTTATATAAGCCTCCATACTAAATAATAAGAATGTAACACACAGCGACCAAATGTCCAGTTTTATTTTTTTTTTTTTTTGTGTGTGAAAAGTTGGAAGGTTGACGAACTTAAAAAATCCAATATTTTCAGTATAGCTCCCTTTTTTCATTGGTTGTCCACGTTTTCTTGCAGTATACCGCCAACAGCTACAAAAGGACTACGAACTAACATTTTCGTTGTTATTTATGAAATTTAGTCTTTCATGAGAGAATTTTAAAAAATCTGAAAGGAAATGAACCTGCAGTATTTAATAATTGCTTAAGCATTACAAAGTAACGTTTCTTATATAAATGATCCTCTATGTAATGCTTCCGTCAAGCTCAGCGGTGCTATGGGCTTTATGCAGGCGATAGAAATCCCGAGCGTTGCATTCACCGTGGCATAGTTCGCACTGCAACGTTTTCGACAGGCTTAAGAAGAAGAAAAAAAGTAAAATAAAAGAGAAAGCGAGAACCTGACAAGTCGAGAAAAGAAAGCAAACATTCTGGTCAATTGAGATACCGACGAGATTCAAACGAGAAAGCGTAGTTATGCATAAAGTTGATAATGAAAGTTACGATATATACCGTCTCAAGGAACTCAGCACTGTGTGACTGTGGTGCTACCGAACAAACGTTTTCTGAAACGAGCTTTTTGTGACGCATCAACTCGTATAACGAAAGTAATTTTTGTGCAAGGGAAGCTGTATAGGTTGTTTCTTTAAGCTGCCCCCCCCCCCCCTTTCTTTTTAATTTGCCTGGGGCAGATAGCACAGTTTTACCCCTTAATCTAAATTACTCGATGATTCGGCCATTACTACTACGATAAAAAAATCAAAATGCTTAACTGAATAATTCGCATTATTACGGTAACTAACTTTTTGATGAATTACCTTAGTGTACATATTTCAATCTACGAATTGTACCTAGTGAGTATGCTAGACATATCGACTTAGAACGAATTTTGAGGACGGCACCGGTTTCGAGATATACGTCGTGAAACTTACGATAAAAATGCACTGTTCCACTTCGTTAAGCAACCGTTGTTTTAAGCATTGAAGCCCAAATGTAACGGGGACGCCAATTCATTTCGTCGCACACTGAAAATCAATATCTGAAAGCTGGCGTAGTCTTAAAAATTCGTTCCAAATCGATATCACTAGCATGCTCACTTAGCTACAATTCCTAAATTCAAAAAAGTACCGTAAAGTAATGCATTAAAAAAATAATTTGCTTAATTACGTTAGTTTTGTTAATTAAGCATTTTGATTTCTCGTAGGTGCAATGACCGCCTCATCGAGTAATCTAGCTCAAGGATTAGAAACGTGCCATCTGCCAGAGGCAATTTAAAAAAGAAAATTGGTGCAGCTAAGTAAACAAAAAAAAAAGCACACCTTGGATGTCCACTCTATGTGAAACCACGTCTTTTACGTCACCCAAAATTTCGCTGTAGTTGTCCTTTAAAAAGACAACGCAGCTAGGGCTATGCTTGTTTCTTCATCGTAGAGGTAACCAGCAGCACGGAACGTGGCTCTTCTGCGCGTTCGCGCACCCTTTTTTTCCTCGTCGCAGAAACAACGCGGCGGCTACCGCGAGATTCGCGCTGCCCGTGGACCAGTTCTGAGAAGCGACAGCTCAGCGTCCCCGTACACCGCGCTGACCAAGAACGACCGGAATCCGCGCGAAGCTGCACCCCTGCGGCGAAGCTGGCTGCGTTCGTCCCGCAAGGTCGACACGCTATCTGCGTCGTCCCCGCCCTTCTTGCCGCTCTTATCCGGCTTTGAGCACGATTTGTTTTTTGTGACCTCTTCGCCAATACGACGCGCTCAACGTGTAAGCCGGGTTTGGTTTACGCTCCGCCGATTGGGGTCTCGCCCGAACGCTGTCGTGTACTAAAGACCACCCGAAATAATCGCGCGCGCGGGGAAAAAACAACAAAGGCTTTCTCGCGAACAGACGACAAAACTGTGATCACGGGTTGTGAGCTACGTTATACGACGCCACACACTAAATCCGCGCAGCGCCGTAGAACCGAGAGCTCGTGCCAGACCACCGCATGAGCTTAGCGTATGTCGATGCACCGTACTCTTGCGCTACAGCCGTCGGGAACGACGGGCAGGCGACCGTGCGTAACGCGCGCTGCAACGTTCATTTTACATCCGCCAAGTGCGCGTACTGTGAGCGGCCTGTACAAACACCTCCTATATACTTGACGCGACGTGTTGCCTGTTACATGGTACAAACATCCGCACAAACGTCGGTACTACGTTATTCCGCGCAGCGTTTCAACATACACTTCGTTATGCTGCGCCGTTTTAGTCAGACGCTATAGCACTTAGTATACTGCGAAACGTCAGAGCCTAGAAAATTAGCGTTATTTTTACGCCATTAGAAAGACGCACGATTGCTTTCCTTGGCTGACTCACGGTCGCACGGCGAGTAATTAAGGAGTGGCGACTAACGGGCGGTCTGAGAACGAACGGCCTGTCCCGTCAAGCTACGGGTCGCGCGGCGATTTTCTGCAACACGTCATACAAGCCACCCCGTCCGCTTTCTTCGGCACGCACTCTAATGCACACGACTTTCGTTGAGTAGCAGGCGCACGCCTACAAACACGGCGATGACCAATTGCCCCGAGAACGCGGGCTAGTTGTGTCGGCCGACCACCGCCCCGCCCCGTCTTGTCCTCCGGTCGTCTTGCAAGTATAACTCGAACCTTCGACAACCGTAGTACTAAGCATGCATACAGTGCCGCAAGGACACCGAAAAAAAAAAATACGCAGTGCTTGTCGAGCGGTGTGTCGTCCACGCATATGTAACGCGTGCGATTTGATCTTGAAATGAGTCTGCCCCATTGCACAAAGGGGAGGGGGGGGGCAGCAATATACGCGAAGTTCATAGAGATTCACCCATAATATGCACCACACTAGACGAGGGAATAGAAACGCATAGCCACGAATATCGGGCAGAGGACGAGACAGTAAAATTCAAACACACGAACAGTAGGAGCGCTGACATCTAAGAAAATTTTATTTTTCACATAAATTACTTTTATACGCGACTTTTTCACATCACTTTTATATGAAAAATAAAATTTGTTAGAAGTTAGCACTCGTACTGTTCGTGTGTGTCCGAATTTTACTCTCTTGTCTTCTGCGCGCTATTCATTGCTGTTCAAATCATGCACCAACAGGCCCAAAAAGTTATGCTGCTTAATGGAATCACACGACATCACGCGTTCGCAATATGGGCACTTCCCAAGTTCTTCCGGAGCTTTGCTCACCGCCTTCGCTGTAGACAGAACTCGGACCACTTCACCCTGGTGTGTTAGAGTTGGACGCAGTAACCACTGAGTTACCGTTCTTCCCAACTTGCACAGTGGGTGCAATGCATGGGGTAACCTTTACCGAAATAATTCGCGCATGAGAATTCTTGACATGACAAAGAGTACCCGAATCCACTTACAGTTGCATGGACCTGCGTCTGCAAACCATTCATGTAAATATTCTGCTCACCCCGAGTCAAGTGCGCTCTTTTCGACGTTTACAAAGCTGCAACGAAGACGTGCAGTCGGGACAGCATAGAGGAAGGCCGCGGCAACGGTTTTGCATAAAGAAGGCTTCTCGCGGAGAGAGTGAAAAATAATAAATACTGAGAAGGTGCATAAATGATGATGAAACGTCCAGTTCCGGACCACGTCGCCCTCCGAGGCCGTCGTGGTATTTTTCACACGCAAATCTGCATGCACGTGCAAAACCTGTCCATGCATGCGACCACCGCGGACCGGAAGGCGCAGCATTCGTGTGCTTGGCTCAGTTAAGAATGAATAATGCTACAGACTAGACCCACGTAAACACACTCCTTGCTCATGGTGGCGCATAGTCATCTGCTGCAAAGGAATGTTCGCACACTTGGGAGCGAAGGAGAGCACTCCGTTAACTGAAACTGGGTGGAACAGTTCGCCGAGTTAATTCTATGCAGCACTGCGCGCGCCGACTCCGTGCCCATGCAGAATAAGCCCAATGGCTTTCCATAGCAGCGCCGTAACATGACAGCGGGGTAAGAGCGGCATGCGCACTGTCGCCCACGTTGGAAATTTGAGGATGGCGCAGTTCACAGGCACCTGCTGTTTCATAAACAGCTGCACTTATAGCCGTTATTAAGCGCGCCTTATGCGTGTTGCCAAATGGCCTGTATGTCAGAGAGAGAAAGAGCGAGGAGGAAGGAAGTAAATGCAGGAAGGTTAACCAGACTGTCCCGCCTGCTACCCTTCACCTGGGGAGGGGGACGGGGTAGTGAAAGATTCAGGTACTGTAGAAGAGCTCGAATGGCTTTCTGGGCTGATTATCTGTGAGGTCAGGCTCCCAAGGCCTTTGCTTCTGTGAATGGCCTATCGTCCAGTTTATTCAAGGCACACTGGAGAGTCTGGCGTTGCTTGTCGAAGCGAGAACAGTGGCACAGAACATGATCGATGGTCTCTTCACATTCGTCAGAACACTTGTAACAGCACAACGCCTTAGCAATGCATCCCCTGTTGTATCTTCGCTGCGTGCATTGCGTACATAGCGTACATGAGGCTTAAACGGACACCAAAAACGAAGCACTAAATCAGTTGAAAGTCATTAATTGTTCTTTCAGAAGTATATTTTCTGACAATTTCGCGGTAAGAGCTCGATTACTAGAAGAGAAAATGAAACCCTAGTGCCAGTATGACGTCATACATTTAAAAGCTTTTTTTTTTGTATTTAGGCCGTTGTGACACACGAGAATTTGTTGTCTTCGGCTCCTTTGGAATACAAGGTAGCCTATCTTTACTGATAAAAGTTACCCAGGCCCCAGCGAGCACCGTCCAAATCCGTGACGGAACTGTGAGCTTCCAGTTCAGTGCGGCGTCACCACGTGACTTACGTTCTTGCATTTTCTTTTTTTCTGACTTTCCAAGCCTCCTATCATAGAAAAAGCGATGTTTTGCATTGTAGAAGTGTAATTTACTAATATAAGTCAACCTTGTTATCCGTCTAGCGTTCCATCAACATAATGTTATTGTTTACACACTGCCCGGAAACTTTGTAGTGGGCTGTGTTTGTTGTGTTGATGGCTACATCAATTGTTAACTTCATTCATAGTATCGGACATAGTTCCTTCGCTGCGATAGCCACACGTTTTAGAGCATGCCCTTTGGAGGAGTCAAAACTATCATTTTTTTTTTTTTTTTTATCAGTACATCCTATGCTTCCCCGAAGAAGCCCAGAGCAAACTCTCTCACATGGATGGACAGAAGTATAGGCGTTTTCAGCACGTACTCTAAAAACATTTTCGATGAAACCATAGCGACCAGAAATTCGTTTCTGACGAAGCGGCCCATCTCTTATAGCTATAGTCGACCCCTCTAAACTATGTTTTTTATATGTATAGGCATCGACATTTCGCTGCTCTAAAGTACAATATCACCCTCCGTGAATCTGCCTCTCCGCTAACTGTTAAATCCGAAACTATCACCTTGCACGCTCTGCGCGCAGTCGGCGACGCCTGGAGCTCGGGCGTTCCGAGCAACGGTGCCTTTCCGCGTCGAGAATAGCGCGACGTCTCACGTGCAGCGAGAAAGAGCAAAGCTGCTCATAGGAGAAACTCCGTAAGCGATACGGTCGGCTGCTCGGCCAGCTTCACGCTCCAGCGTGCGAGACATCGGCGTCGGATGCGAATTTGAGCGAGGAAAGCGAATTAAATAATCATTCCCACAAGTAGCACGCCGTTGCGCTGTGGGCACGTGACATCAATTCGCTCGTCATTACGCTACGTGTTGTTCGTTTACACTATCAGCTGAGCTGCGTTCAGGAGAAAATTGCGGAGCGGGAAAGCCGTAATGCGCTTGCTTGTCAGCTGGAACGACATAAAACAACACACATTCTCTGGTGTAGCAGGCGGTTTAACTTTGCGTAGGGCGGCCGATTGCCTTGCGCTGTTCCACATCGCCGACCGCGCTTTTGTTACTGCTCCTGGGCGCGATGAAAGGAGCCACACGTCTCTTCTTTACGTTGTGAGCAGAGGACATGATTGCGGTGCTGATAACTAACGATTTGCATGCTACACGATCACGAAGCTCCATGTTGTCCTAATCCTCGAATTCTCGTATCTGAGCACTGGTGGATAAAATTTTTGTTCTATAAGCAGCAGCTCCACATTTGAACGAACGCTCAATGACATCAGGTTGTATAGGTGTCCTGGATGTGTCATGTCTAACCTTTCGTTGCGGGCTCTACAGCATAGGAAATCATTCGCTGCCTTTTAAGACTAGCAAAAAACTGACCTAAACAAGTTAAGCGAAACTTTTTTTTTCGCCCCCCCCCCCCCCGTCCTTTGTTATCTCAGTACTCTGCATGATCACAGTAATGGAAACATGAACACACAACGACTGGTTCATTGAAGCTGAATTGGAAATATTAGGAATTATCAAGCCGCTGGCTGCTTCTCAACAACGACAAGTTGTTGACTGATTAAGGAAAGAGTGCATGAGATAAAACCTGAGAAATCCAACACTAAGGCAGCTGCAATGCTATATACGCGAGTTTTCATTTGCAAGAAGAAGGGGCTAAATAGCAAAGAATCGGCACGTTCCACAGTTTCTTTGATGAAACGAAAGTCACTAAAAACAAGTCCTAAAGAAGTCAGTCTAGCGTAAAGCCAGACACACGTGCGCATGCAATGAACTGGAGCAACTCCAAAGTAATAAAACCACCAGGAAACACGAACACAAACAACTGATAAATAAAACGCAGTCAGCAGCCGCCAGTGTTGACGAATATCTTCGCAAAACCCGGAAGGAAAGAAGATGGGCTGATACGAAGTTGCCCCCTCTGCACCTCCTTCCCTCTCCAACGGCTCCGGTGCAGGGTAGAATAGTGGTATAGTGACCACAACCTCAGCCAAGGTATACCGCGCAACTCAAAGTAGCCGGCGAGACCACACGGACTCACGAATCTGCCGCGATCGCGCCGCCATTAATCACCCTGCCATTCATCACCGAGGCAATTTTCCAGTACTATCACTCGGAAGAAATCCAGTCCATCAATCTCCAAAATTACATCACCAGACAGAATGGTCCCCACAGCGGCAAATAGTGGCAGCTAAGCCCTAAACACTATGGCTAGAGCTTAAACAATATTGATTGGGGGAGGTTGCGACGAATGAGTAAAATGGTCAGTCTGAAATATGCGCATAGCTGAGTGCATCCAGAATGTGCTGGCGCTATTTTTTTTTTTCTCTGAAACACGCATCTGTACTTTTTTTCGTTTGGTCGCCCCGGTAACCACGCAGCTACGATTATGCAAACTTTGATGGAGCCTCTAACCAACTAACTCAGTGTCCGCCCTCGTTTTCACAGTCATAAAGAGGAATGCGATAGTGATCGCCATGTGCCCTGAGGAAGGTTCAGAGCACGATTACCAGATCCCAGGCTCACAATAGCCAACGTAAAAAAAAAAAAAAAACATAATAACAAAGGCAACCAAAAGGAAGCTAACCAGGACGAAACGAAGAAACTGACGCGGAAGTGGCCACGCTTCGACTGAACGATGAGCTATGATAACTACGCTTCGCCATGCGCAGTTCAAGACACGAGAGACTTCTTTGACTGATGGCATGCCAGTGGTGGCGCGACGTTTTAGCATAACAGCGGAGGCAAAACGCGCAATGCGGCTGAGGGCCTGCTATGATTGTAGGGCAACGCCCGAGTTGCTTAGAAAATCCAAATTTTAGTTGCAATTTTACGATAGCGCTCGGATAACTATCATACGCAGGTGCCCAAAAGTAGTCAGTTTTCGTCGTAAAGCCATACCTGGCGAACCATGAGTGTAAGGATATTTAAACGAATACAAAGCCTCCAGGCTGCGCTGAAGTCGAAGAAATGCGCTCGCTTCTGTACGGGCGAGGCATCCATCGCCGCCATCCATCTAAGCCTTTAACTCCCTCTTGCAGGAAGATTCTGCCCGCGATCCGACGCACCAAGCCGACATGCCCGAACATCGCGTACCAAGCTTGGAGACTGTCTGTCGCTCTCGCTTCGCCATTAATCAGCCGGGTGGTCGGCCAGTATCTTATCGCCCGCTCCAGTACATCACGAAAGGGGGCAGAGCTGGGGCAGGGGATTCAAGGTCCGATTCCCATACATCGCCAGAATAACATGGCCGATGCCGATGACACGGTCACGCAGGGCTTACAAGTACGCGCAAGGCAGTGCAAGGAGCCTCGACAGCTGCTGAGCGTGTATGCAGGTAGACAGAGATGTACAGCCTGAGGCAAAGGCTATACGTCCAAGCCAACAAGCGTATCGAGAGCGCCCTGGACCCCCGACAGTCGGCGGGTGCGATGTAGGACCGTAAATAATGGCAGAGAGAGAAAGTGCGGCATTACAAGGTCTGTGGCAATGACTAGGCAAACCCTACACGGTAAGCCTGAGCGACTGCATGGCTTCCCTGGGACGCGCCGGTCCGTCTGCATCCGTACACACATGTTGTAAGCAAGGCGCGATGTACCACTTTGGATGAACTTGCCGGAGAGTTCTTGCAGGCAGGTTTCGCCGCATTGACGAACACGCTGACGCATGCCTGGGCAGATTCAGCGCATACGCGGCAGTCGCAGTCTAACCTCCCGTAGCGCAGCACGAAAAGGCTTCAGCGCATGTCCCAGGCGCGGCAAGGGGGGGGGGGGGGGGTATGGTTGTGGAACATGCACGGACTTGTGCGTATGTACCCCGCGCCGCCCCCTACGCAGTGGACGCCGTTCACCTGGGACGAAAGGACGCCGACCCAGATGCGCGGTGCCAAGCAAATGAACAAAACAAAAGCGGGGAGCGGACGGAATGAGAAACTAAAGAAAGAAAGAAAGAAAGACAGAAGGAAGGAAAGGACAGGCAGCGGAAGTTGGGAGAGAAAGGGCGCATTCCGCCCGGCGCACTGATCCAAAGAAGTGTCGTAGATTCCTGCTCGGACAAGGTGTTCTCGTGAGTTCCACATAAAGTGTAGAAGAGTCGCTATAGGCCATAATCTGACAACCTCCCCTGGGACACGCGCAGCGGTCGCATGGACAGGGCGCATTCCAGTTTTACTCGTCCACAAGCGGCCCTGCTTATCTGGTTTAGCCTTTCCTGTTCACCCCCCCCCCTTTTTTTTTTTCTAATACTTGGAAAATAGCAGCGCCAGGATTCTACATTGGTAGTGCAGTCTGTTTGCGCAATAAGTACGTAAGCTGGCCATTAAAGAAAATGAAGGGGAAAAGAAGAAGCTTGTTTGCTGTAACGCGTCAAGTTTACAGTCAATCGCAGAACACCGCAGCAGGAGTTCATCTTTCAATGGATTTCAAGTCACATATCAAGTCGTTCAGTGGGTAATTTAAACACGAGGTCGCGAGAGAAAAAAAATGCGAATAGGTTTATGCATACTTGCTTTAACTTCTAAGACACCAAACAAAAAATGTTGTTTTTATACGAAAATCAAAGGTTAAGTGAAGGTTACGCTTAGCGCTAGATCAAGGTCACCTACAGTACGTGTGTGTGTGTGGGGGGGGGGGGGGGGGGGGAATGAAGCGTCGGCTGACGTTTTTCACTGAGATCATTTAAAAGCGAGCCTTTTGTAACACCGGCAACTGCGGTGACCGATTTATTTGCTCAGCGTCTCATTCCTGTCGCTCGGACTGAAGCTGAAGACTGAAGCTGAAGGCTGAAGCTGCAGCTGAAGAGACGCAGCTATGCAAAAAATATTTATGTTTATAACGAACGCTGACAGGCGCAGTGGCTCATACAAGTTCCACTGCTTTCAAAGAGAGAATCATGAACCGCATCTGCGGAATATGAAATCTCCGCTCCAATAAAACATACAAAAAAAAAAACGCGCTAACGGTGGCCGAGCAATAACTTACGCGAAAAGAATGACTCGCCCCGTTCGTCCCCGCGCACGAAGAAAGGGGCGATGCATCAAAAGAAACCGCACGAAGGAAGTGACCCGCGCAAAACCGGACGGTCCAGTCCGCTGACCAACGGCACATAACGAGAACGAATAGTTACAACCCGAGCGAACCTGCCAGGCGCATTTGTCTTCATTGCCGAAACCTTGTGCGTGCGTACAACGCGCGCGAAGAAAAGGAAGAAAGAAATAGAAAAGAAAGAAAGGAAAGGGTTAAGGCACGCGGGATTGCTGTTTGCGCGCGTTGCATTGTTCCGCATTCGCGCGGCGGGTCGACCTCTGGGGCGTTTCGACGCGGCGCCGCGTACAAGTATGCGCCGCCGCCGCTTATCAACTCTCATTTGCATCCGAGGACAGGCGACGGCATCGCGCGAGGCCAGAAGCGCCCGGGGCTGTTTCGAAAAAGCGCGAACTCCGGCAACACTGCGCCGTACGATGCGTGCCGATAAACGCCGAGGCGTCGTAACGAACGAGAACCAGATCGCACACAGGTGAGCGGGCACACGCGCTCGGGTTTGTGTATGTGGGCGTTACGCGCATGACCGAGGCTGGGTGCAACGTCGCCTCGGACACGTCCGGCCAATAAAGAGACGGAAAAGAAACGTAGAAAGAAACACGTAAGACTGGCGCTTGGACACGTCAGCGTAGTCGAGGTGTGGTGGAATGCTGCATTCGTCACTTGGCGCCTTTTCGTAAGACAGGAAAAAAAAAAAAAAAAAGAGGGGGCGAAATGCGAAAACACCCGTGTGCTTAGATTTAGGTGCACGTTAAAGATCCCCAGGTGGTCGAAATTACCGGAGTCCTCCACTACGGCGTGCCTCATAATCAGAAAGTGGTTTTGGCACGTAAAAACCCATAATTTAATTTTTTTAAATGAAAAAAAAAAATCTCTCGACATTTCCGAAAGTCCGAACGGCAGAAACTGCTATAGGCGAGTTCTTATATAGATTAAGGACGATCGTGTAGTGCGAATTGTCTTAGTTTTTATGTGTGTAAAACATACCTTAAACCGTACCGAGGCGAATCACGTCGTGAAGCAAATGCGTTGAACAGTGCGGCTACAAATATATGGGTAGACGTAATTAAAATTTTCAATGAGCGCCAAAGACACAGGACCCAGAACTATGCAAGAAGCGCCACGTGTACACTGTAACAATTTTATTCAAAATCTGACACGATCTTTAACTGCGAAATTTATCGACATATAGCTGTTTGGACATGACTAATGAAAATCGTGAGAAACAAAAAAGAATAGTAAGGTTACTGCAAGAGAATTTTGATTGCTAGAACAAAACTAAAAGAAGGCGCTTTTAAAATCACCACCAACAACTCTCGCCCGAACTTTCACTTTCCTTGATACACAACAAACTCGGAGTCATATCCCGACTAGCGTAGTGCCGCATTTGCACGAAAATAAAGTTTCTTTTACTTTCTATTTCTTTATTCTTTTGTTTTGTTGGTGTGGCTTTGTGATTTCTTTCCCTTCTTATATATAAATTGCCAACTTCAGAATGCTCCTCGCGTTATATTCGAGGGTCCGTGACACGAATATAACTAACGCGTTTTCTTTTATGTATTTCTTTCTTACACTTCAGGCTGCAATGAGCTAAACCACGGCCAAACCACTATACTCCGTTGCATACATTAGGTGCAACGCTGTGAAAGCTAGAGATACTTATTGTAGTGTATGCGTTCGCGCTTAGAAATAGTTCGGTGTTTCTTGACCCGATATTTGTGAAAATTTTCAGTATACCAGTTCAGTTACGAATGAAAAAAAAATTACCCTCAGAAACAAACAAACCATGCACTCATGCGGCGGCTAAGACGTTTTAATTAGCTCCTCGTTTTTTAATTGCAGCCCCTCGCGGCAGCCTCACGTGCATGCTCGCGCGAGCAAACGCCGCTGGCGCACAGCGAAGCATAGACGGTAACGCGCGGAGTGATAAATTTTGGTGACCGGACTTCCTGCGTAGCTTCCACAGCGTTGCACCTGATGCATGAAACGGAGTATATGCACCACCGCGACCGTTACTGCGTATGTGCTGCCGTGTTCGAACACATAGTGTTGCCTGTCCGATAACCTTGGTAGCATAAAGGACGACGCTGTTCTTGCCGACAGCGACAAAAGCGTCAGCACTTAAATTGTGCATGAATGCATGCATCATTTCACGACATTTTGCGACAGTAGTTGGTAGGAACGATGAATAAAGCGCCCAGTGGGCATACGCCTTTATGCGCCGCTTCCCTGTCCCGTCTTTCTCTCTCTTATTTTACGGGGGGGAGGGGGAGGCATTACTTCGCGTTATAATCGTAATGTATGTATATAGATATACATACATTTTTTTTTTCTGCGAGACCGAAAGTCCCGCTCTCGTTATGTTCGCGGTCACGCTATTTCTTTACGTGCAAATACAGTATACGCGTATACAGTAAAGCTTGCGAAATGCTTTAATTAAAGCCGTGATGTGAAAATCTTCACGCAGACAATGAGGCTGTATGAGAACGCAGCCTCATAAGCAGCGCTCTATACTTGCCAGCGATGGCTCAGGGGCTGGATTCTATACTGCTTAGCACGATCTCACGGGTTGTGATGCACGCCCAAAGCGGCCGCAGTTCCAATGGAGTCGGAAAGCAAAGCCATTCGAAATAATCGAAGTTGATCCGGAGTTCACCGCTACGGCTTCTCAAAGTCCGCGAGTTGCTTTGAGTCGTTAAATCTCACTTGAATTAACACAGCTCTCGATTGCATCTGCATACGTTCCTTTCAGGCATGTGCATAATGCCAAGCTAAAGCGGGCGTATTGACGGAAGCCGTTGACCAATGAATGTGGCAGTTCCACTTTTCTCATGGCCACGCTTTACGGGTCACGAGATGAGTTTCGTACGGCGCGCTTTTCGGAGCTTGATGTATCGGCAGCCCGTTCCGAGCCCGCTCCAAGTCGCGTCCTCTCCCACGCCCTATTAACTCGGCAAAGTACGATATGCACTCTTTAAAACTGATGGTAGCGCTAAAAGGACGGACACAAGATGAAAAGACGACACGACGACGAGTTTTAAAGTTTTAAAGAATCAGTTTTAAAGAATGCATCACCAACTAGCCCAGCACCAAGTTTTATTGAAGTACGATATGCACGTAGCCTGATGGCCTATCCCCCTCGCTCCTCCCCCCCCCCCCCACCCCCCAGTGTGCCTGCACGTACAACTCTCTCACGCCACACAGCGCGATGCGTTTGAACATTCACAACCTCTGCGAATCGAGGACACACAGATGTGAGCAGAGTTTACAAAACAACTCCTCCGCCGAGTGCCTGACTGCACTGCTCCAGCGGATTTGCTCGACCAGCGCGAAAAGCTTGTATACGCTTGTGCGTGTGTGTAAACGCGGGACAGAAAGCGCACGCCCCGTTTACCGCGCAGGGAGATACGCCGCTGTCGCGGAAAGAAAGCCCGAGTCAGTAAAAAAGCCGAGCCAAGCCTAAACGTGTTCGGCTTACTCCTTACTGGGCCAACTGTGATGCCCAGGGAGCGGAAGCAAAGACCGCGACGTGCACCTGACTGGAAGCACGACAAGAAAAAGAAAATAAGTGCTTCGCGAGTTCCACTGGCTTACATGCTTGTGCAGACGCACGCACGCACGTGCAAGGCACGAGGGAACGCGGGGCGTTTTCTCGTGCACGGGAAGGGTCCTTTTGTGTGCGCGCGCGCACGAACCCAAGTGGCCCTAATCGGACTGGTGGTCACAAAGTGCGACCACGCGTGCGTATTCCTCTGTCATTATCATCATCGGCATCACTGTGACCAAGTGCTGTCGACGGAGGTGCGGAAAAAGCGGCCCTCAAAGAAAAAAAAATGAAATAGTAGTAATAAGAGAAGAAGCAAAAAAGTAATGTGGGGAGCACCGTGAACGCTTCGGTTGCTCAGGTGCGGTTAAACAAGTCAGCAGAGCGGAGTATGGTTTCCGCAAGCGGCGGAGAAAAAGAGAGAAGAAACAAAAAGAAAGTTGGTCGTCCGTCTCGCTACGATAAAAGGAAGTTCAAGCCATTACCTCTATGGTAAGGCGTATTTTATTTTCGTGCTCTTAGGTTTGAAAAAAAAAAAAATTGTGCAGTCGGCCACACTATCAGGCACCGAGCCCGACATTCGGCAGTCTTTGAAGATAACCGTTGAACAGAAACTGGTTTCTCCCCCTTTGCTATAACTTGTGTAAATCTATATGCCACGAAAATTTTACCTCGTTCTCAAGAAAGCACACTCGCGAAATTCTATATTCACATTCTATCGAGCACTACTGCCTTCACGTGCCACAATCCATAAACGTTGCGTGTGTGTCTAAACAAATGGCGTCGCTGTATGAAACAGGGGCTGTTTTTAACAGTCAAACGTTAAGACTACGAGAGCGGCTTAATAGGCACACGAAAATGTAGGGTTTCAATGGGAAGAACAAGAGAGTCCGGAACTACTACTTCCGAGGAATGATCAACGTCGCAGACACTGTTACAACAGTGATTCTCGAGGGGAACACCGGGATAGCTTGTGCTTGCAAGGGGCAAAACGCGAGAAATCAGGAAACTTAAGTTAACACCAATTAAACTATGGGGTTTTACGCGTCAAAACCACGATGTCATAGCGGGAGGGCCTGGATTAGTTTTGACTAGCTGGGGTTGTCTAAATTGCACCCAGTGCACAGTACACGAGCGTTCTCGCATTGCGCCACCAAGCGAAGGCGGCTGCCAGGGCGGGGATCGAACCAGCGACCTTGTGCTCAGCAACGCAACGCCGTCTACTAAACTACTGAGGTGGGTAAGACATCAGAAAGAAGGCCATGGCTGCTGAACTCTTGCGGAAAGAGGAAATGTCATCAGTTACAAGTAAGAAACTGTGGAGAACCATCTCAACACTAAAGAACTAGGGGAAGAGTAGGAGACTCGCAGTTAAATGGTGGAAGTAACTGATCAGAAACCACGACCACTAAGTGGGACATGACTGACGGATGAAACCTCAATACAGCAGTGAATCTAATAAGGTAAATTAAGCTACTATTCAAATCAATTACATAATGCAGTTAGTTTGGGAAGGCCGTGGAAGTAGTTTCCAGCCTTCTGGAACGACTTCAATTTCTTTGCACTCTTTAACGGAGTATTGCGAAAGGACGTCATCGAAAGAAGAAAGCATCGAAAATGCGAAACAACGTAAATGCACATTTTATCAACGCGTTGTTCCCTGTGCGACAAGCAAACGCCATTATCATGGGAACATTCACATGGTTTGGACTAAGTTGTTAGCACAACGAAACCGCTCGGAACTTTTCCTTCTGCGCTAAGCTGTACACCCTTGACACTACAGTAGACTATTCGCCTTCCATTCTATTCAATTCAGACTGACACGTAGCTCATGCGCAAGCGCATTTGAAATGCAAACACGTGCCAAGCCAAAAGTATAGGTGACGGCTCGAAACCTCCGCCGACGGAACAGTGAAGAGATGAAATGCAAAAAAAAAGAAAAAAAAAACGTTAAATACAGTCTCGCGCCCTTAAGTGACGTTGAACGCAGCAAATATGGTCAAATGGACTCTAAAGAGAGCCAATCAACGCGTAGGCAAGTGAGCACAAAAAACGTCCTCAAAGCAAGCGTCGTGCTCCAGCAATACGTGAACGCGGCGGCAGACGACAAAACGCGGTCGCTCACCGACGCCCGCCTCTGTTGTCACTCTTCATACCCGATGCAGTTATAAAAGAGGCCGCGGAGAGGTCGCCATTGCGATTTGCTCGGTTTGTTGTGTGCACTACGACGAAAGCAGGGGGCGCAGCGAAGACCGCTCGTTCTGCGTTTCTGATGTTTGTCTTTACTCCGAAAGAAGGTCTCACCCGAAAACACACAGCGTAGAAAATTGAGCCGTGTGCTGAAGAACCATTTCCTTCGAACTGCAAGCCCTTCCTACTGAGTGGTTCACGGGGTTTAACGTGCCAAGGGCAGCAGTATACGAGATACGAGGCACTAGTGGAAGGCTTTGGATTAATTTTCACCGCCTGGAGTCCTCGCAGGTGCACCTAAATCTAAGTGCGCGAGCATTCTTGCATTCCGTTCCCATCGAAATCCGGCCGCTGCGGCCGGGAACCAAACCCAGACGTCGCGTCTTGCGCCACTGTGGCGGGTGACAAAAGCAGTTAAATAAGTCAACACGGTTCGGTCTAAATACGCCCTAATGTTCATTATAATGCACCCCTTTCAATATTTAGAGGAGCTTTTGGGCCCCAAAGAAAGCGCCAAATCGAAGTGCGCCTCCGCAACAGCTATAAACAAAAAAAGGTCGCTGTTGCTCGTCAAGTCATACATAAGAAGATACTGTTCTAGAAATTCCAACGTAGTGTATTGTTATTAATATTCATTTGTGCGTTCGTCTTATAACGTGGTACAGCCGTGCACAATATTGACACGCGTACTTATCCTTTTCTCGGGGACTGCATTTCACACATTAACAAGTTATCGCTCAGCGCAAGACGCACCTGCATGATTGGAACTTACTGGAATGTTATCGTTGGTTATATGGGTTGTCTGTTGTTGTCGCCGAAGCTTGTGTAATCTGACTGCGCGACGCGACGCGAATATAAATGCCGCCGCACTTGACCGGCCGATCAGATTTTCGACGATCGCCGACTGTGTTCGCCGCTATCGTTGTTCTATGAATGTAGCCTGCTTTGCAACGCTTCGTTCCGTTTGCGACGTGCCGCACAAGACGGAACGTCTGTCGGTCTACGTGACCATATCAAATGTCTTGCTCGCATTACGCGCTTTTTTCTTTCTCTAATGGGGTTGGTTCCGACTCGCGTTTGAATGTGGTTGCGAGCGCATTAACTGTAACAAAGTCGGTTTTCTGCGCAAACTACGCGTATGAGCGCGAAACATTAAACGAGTTCGCACAACAGTTTCAGGCGTGTTTCACATGTGTAGCCGGCACAGTACTAACAAGCCGACATCGTCTTACGCCAAGGAATAAAGGAGAAAGGGTTGCGTGCTTCGACAACTGCACGCAACTACACGGGCAACAGGGAGAGCCTTTTTCCGGCCCGTCACGCCCGACCAGCCGCGTTCCCAGCGTGAGTGGCTGTGCTCGGTTCTCTTCCTGCTTCGGCCGGTAGCGTCAACGCACGCACGCACTCAGCCATACAAATCAGCTGAAGATCCCGCACACACTATGGACCACACGCTATATATATGTAGACGGCACGGATTTGAGACACTCCAGAAGTCAGCCGGGCATTACGGTTACGCATAGTCACCCGGATGACGAGCTGGGCGATTACGCGTATATACGTGGGTGGCAAGAAATGCGCGTGGTGGCGATCTCGCGAAAATGCCCCTGCGCGTTCAGGTGAAAGTTATTGTACCGTTACTTCAAGAAACTTGGCGCTTCCTTGGTTATTGTTCCCACGACCGGCGGGATTGCCCCACTAGGAAAAGTGTGGCCAGCAAGCGTGTTTTGGTTTCAGAACGGCCTCTGAAATTGCTAATAACAGGAAAGAGAAACCGTGCCTCTATTAACGAAGGCAGTTCGTTACGCTAGAGCGCGGTTCACAGGAACGGTCGCCGTGAGAGCGAACGTGACATCAGCCACGAATGCGCGCTACCAACTAGCATGTCTGACAGCCATAAGGAACGCAAAGCTTTTAGAATTCGGCCACAGATTACGAGAAGGCTGTAAATACCCACCCAAAATCAAGCCCACGCTACTAACCATGAACAGCGCCCATCCGATAACGTATAGTACGTTGTAGGTTTCGGTGGTCATAATACATGAAGTCATATAGCCCTGACATGTAAATGATGCAGCGAGACAAGTGCGCATGCAAGCAAAAGCCGAGACACGTTTCGAATTGTTCACGAAACACGTTCGGAATGAATGGCCATTGTGGCAGGCCAGTGCGGGTTTGATATTTCAGAATCCTTCCCAAATCAAGGGACAAATTTTGACAGAGAACGCAATTATACTTTTGCGCACATGCCACACAAACAGTACTCATATTTAGAAGCCGTGAACTGCGCGTCACTTTGGCCTAAGGATGACAAATCCTTCGGCCTTCGACAGCTGTTCATATTCTAATCGATTAGCTGGGCAAATGACTCACTTTGACCCTAGGGCAAAGCGATCGGGTTACCCTATCGACCCATTTATTTCCGAGAAAAGCACTCGGAGCGCAGTGTGGAAAGCACACAATCCTGATATTTCCCCCTCAAGTGCCTCCAGCCGTCAATCGAACTCATTTGCGCCCTCTGACGAACTTCCTTTTCTCCGCAGTCAGCTGTCTACGCAGGTACAAAGCAGCTGCAGGCGACAACGAGCGCGCGAGAGCAATTATCGAGGCTCGCTACAATGAATGCGAGATATACAATTACCGTATCGGAGGCGGTATCGTGTAGCTAGTGCATACTGCGTTCACTGAGCAAGTACATTAAGATTAACATCTTCGCTCATACAGCTCGGCGTTCTATCTCTCATGGTCACCGCTTCGAGAGCGGATGCACGTCACGAGGCGTGTATGCCTTAAACGTTCAGCTCTCCCTTTTCTACGTCGACCGATTAATTCTACGAAGCACGAAGTCTGCACAACGGCTGCCCCCACCGAGATCGGCTATCGGTGCGCCTGCGGAGATCGCGTATTATACTGCCGATCGCTCGCCAGTTTGCACGTGTTTCCAAGTGATCACCTTGACAGCGTTCGAGAAAATATGCCCCGCGTTTGCCCACATTGTTGCCTGCCTCCGTAACAAAGCGATGTCGGAATTTCGAACAATGCCTGGTCATGTTGGAAAACGCACATCCGCACCCTCTAAAAGATGCGGGTGTTTTGCAGATAAATAAGTCAACGTTGCTTTCCTATTGTCAGTTTTATGGTCAGTTCAATGCCCCGTATGTTCCGACAGTACGCGAAACCGATGCCACAACAGAAAGAATAGTTTAAAAAAAATTATACTGATCTCTAGTGGCCCTTAATATACATATTTAAGGTGGTTTATGGAAACTCTACGCACATATTTCAATGAAGTTTGTGCAGTATAAGACATCCTGCGGACATGTGGTCTTGGAAGTTTTCTCGGCAACTGTCCGTGGGATGAAGTCGTTTAATTCTCGACCACAGAGGGGAAACGTAAGAAATACTTTTACACGATGGCTGTCTGGAGACAGCACACTATGCTGATTTGTGTAGAAAGTCTAACGGAAAGCAGTAATGGTCGCGAGAAGTGTATAGACTGTGGAGATCGAATTGTCATAGGACATATTCACACAACCATAACGACTGAGGCCATGGTCTACACGTCTCAGGCAAAATAAGTGACGCCGCAATACCGTACGGAAGATTTCAGGCTAAGACCCGCAAATGTGCTCGTGCCCGCATCTGTGGACGCGATCACTAGCCGCTTAAAAGAACACCATACATCGCAGCTACAGAATAAGCTGCTACTAAAATAACGGTCAAGGTGACTCACTAAGGCACCACGACGCGTTTATTTCGTTCCTTCGTTGAACATGCAATGAGGGCGAGTTTCGCACGCATGCAATCGGAGCACTTTGCGAGCGATCAGGCGCGAACGGCATTTCTCGTATAGCGATCGAGCATTAGTGAAGCATGCAGGGCAGCAAAATGCAGCGCGTTCCCGAGAGTGTCGAATGTCATCGCATTGTGTTGCGCAGAGAACGTGTGTACTACGATCACGCTGCTCATTTTCGCGCGATTATTTCGTAATTGCGAGCACGACAGACGCGTTGCCACGTCGTTAGCCAATTAAACGCCTCCCAACCACACGAGCGCCGTGCAGCACGGAGACGAGGCGCCGTGCAAGACGCGGCCCGAGCTAAGGCGAACCTCGGGAAGCCATGACCGCTTTCACTAACTACTACGTCAAGCCGTTTGCGCAAGCGTCAAACAAAGGCAAATGAGAGGGCAGCTACGGGGCGCAGCGTAGAGCAGCAGCGAGTGGTCAAGCAACGCAGTGAGACGGCAAGAACCGATGCTGAAAAATGCACATACCTCCGAGGGGAGCTTTATCCCATAGCAACCTTTCGCGGTGTTCTCCGAGGCATCTTTAATTACGTCACAGTGGTCTGATTCACTAGACGGCTGACTCAGCCTCAAGGTGTGGCGATTTCCATAAAAACTGCAGCTCTGCTGCTTCCGGTCCCCCCGACAGTATCTGCTCCAACCGCAGTGTTTGCGAACGAGCAACCTACTCGTACGACACGAGAAAAAGCTTGAGAGCGTCTCTGGGCCAGTGGGAAGCACAATTAGCAGAAGCCGCGTGCGCAACAGCGCAGATCCTCGAGATTGCGGTGGACAAGAAACTGTTCCGTGGGCCAGCGCGGAGGAAGCGTGCGCGGGCAGCCAGAACACACAGGCAAGCCCCGGAACGCGTCACAGCCTCGCGACGCCCGTGCGTTATAACGTATGTATATGAGCTCGGAGCTAAACTTTCGTGCTCGCGCAAAGCAGCCGGCGTCGCCGAGCGGTGCAAACGCACACCCGCGCGCGCCCGCGACGCGGAAGGAGAGCGCGCAGCCGGAAAGCGACGGGCCGCGCGGCGAAGGGGCGTCAGTACGCGGCGACGACGACAACGACTATGCGAGCACTGCCGCGTATATATCCTCTATCTCTTATGCATTCAGGCGCGCGCACACACACGCGTGCTCATAACGGTGAGGCAGCGGCACACCTATACCTGTCTCCGCGCAGGGCAAAAGCAAGAAACACGAAAGCCATCGGACTGCATCTGGCTTTCTTTCGAGAAGGAACCCGCGCGCCGAAACAACAACCCACGCCTTTGACCGCGCAGAGAGAGGCCCACGCGTCAACGGCGGACCCCTTTGAGATAGAAAACGGGGAAGGCAGCTGTCGCTTTGGCGCGTACGGACTCCCGTGCTTCCGTTTCGCGGTCCGAGACGGACACGTCGGCGTGGCCGGACGAGGCTACACGCGTCTTGCCAAGTCGCGCTTTGCCTTGGCGCGCGCTCCTGCTGGAGCGCAGGCAGGCTGGCCGGCGACGAGTGTTTATCATTTCTTCTTCGCACCGTGCCCTGCTGGCGTCGGCACGCGGCAGGAGAAACGAGTTAATGAGCAGAGCCGCGCCCCCTGGTCAACTTGCGCGGAATAAGGTCGGGACAGGAAGCGAGCAGCGGAAGGGAGCGCTGCAAGTCTATGTAGTCTATAGTGTGTATAGCGGTAGAGTGGGCGGGGTCTGCGGACGGGTTAACGCGGTGCGGAAGGCTGCGCGACCATACGTCGTTCCCTTGGCCAGAGAGTCTGGATGCCGCCCAGCCTCGCGCAATCTCGCGGCTCGGCGAACCGCGCTGCCGAGATAAAAGTGGCCCGTGCGCCTGCGAAACTTCCCGTTTTGACATTCAGCCGCTTTGGGCAACTTGTATGGGCCCTTACCTCACCGGCGGCATCACTATTTCGCCAGGGCGCTTTTTAATATGGCGCGGTAAATGTCACGGGATTTTCCTCTCGCTCGAAAGGACGCATACGAAAGTGACGGCTGTCGATACGTCAGCCGCAGTGTGGAAAGAAAAGCCGAGGAGATCCGTGGTTTCTAACACGACTGGATCCTGACTCGTGTCAGCCGAGCGTCGTGGTGGTATACAAAAGGCTTTCGTGCCGTCCTTATAGCTTATTTAGAGGCGACAGCTGTGTTATAAACATTTTGTGGGACTTATGGGGATGTAAATTTGGGCGAGAGCATCGCGGATTCGAACCCGAGTGGAAATCTTTAATCATTATACTGCTCGTCGCTTTTTTTAAATGTCTAATGCCCCTCTGTGATATGCTCAAGGTGCTTCTTAATTGAACTCGTGATACTGTTAAAATATATAGATGTATATACATAGCACCAACTCGGGTCATAATGAATATGAATAATTATCTTTAATTGGCAAAAATATTCAGGGTGCTTAACTATCACACGCAAACTTAAGCTGCGGAGGACGGCTGCAACAACGCAGAAGAAGCAGAGCGCAGACTCGCTTGTACCCTATGCGGAAAGAACATAGACGCTGTACATTATACCGGCCAACCACGCGCGCCCGTTTTAAGCCCCAGTAGTCCAAACTAACCAAGCAACACTGCGAATTGAGGACGTGCCCTGTTTCTGCAGAGCAGGCCTGAACTCCAAGAATGAATTTACGTACACAACGAAGTTCAGCACCACCGATATGGAACATGGCAATTGGCTGCAAGCGAAGGACTTCGTCACTGCCCTTCCCTAAATGCATAGGCTTTTGAGCGAACACTGCAGCCCTGGTGGCTGAACCGCGTCACAATTGATGGCCCTGTGTCTCTAGACAATTCCGCTTCATGCTACAGTAGCTTACCGCTGGCCGTCTGGTCTACATCCCAGGCTTTGATGCAGGCGACCTATTTGCGTTTCATTTGCCTTCGCCGTTATGCTAATAATCGACGTCTGCGCGATCTTTACTGGCACGACCGATTCCGAAGGAAGCAGGTAGTGTAGTCACTCCACTCGGTCTCGTGCGCACACAGCCGGCAATGCCCAAAAGCAAACGGCCATCTGGCATGCGCTTCCCCGTACAGACAGAACGAAAAGCATACACACACACACAAGAACGCGTCACGCTATGCGTATATGTACACAATGAGCATACGCGAAAGAAATGTCAAACGAAGCTCCACCGTCGGACGGAATGCGCGCTAACGCAAGTGGGTCACCGAGCGGTCGGCCCATTGTTCGTTGAGGCTTCATGCGCTCTGTGGAAGGGAACAGCGCGCCGAAAGAAAGCGAAGACATCACTTTCGCTCGTGCGCGTGCCGCTTGTCCCGCGTGTTTTTCATTGTGAGCAGTCGGGCCGATCTTCCGGGGCGCCGGGTCTCCCACGGATCATGATGGGGGCGATGGACGGAGACCCCACGGCATGCGATGCCCACGTGGAGACAAGAAGAAGCGCGTATGTTTTCCCGTTCTTGAATTGCCTTGTTCGGGGTGGAGAATGAGATAAAAAGGAAACCGAGAAAATAGATTAACGGCAGAGGGGTGAACGAGAGTAGCCTTTCGGTCGGCTACTCTGCACTGCGGTGAAAGGGTATAAAAGATGAGGAGAAACGAAGATGGGGAAATCTGTTCGCACAAACCCAGTGAAGGCGACTAGAGTGGGATACAACTCGAGTATGCAGTGAAGCCCCGCCCATGCCCTCATAACCGCCAGCCACTGTTCCTCCGCGAGGATGCAAAGAGTTCGTATACTTCATACTTTCCATGTTAACTAAATAAGGGGGCAAGCACAAAAATAAAATTATAATTGCGTAATTCTGTACGTTTTCACTCGTCTGTTATAGTGGAACGGTGAAAGCCTAATTCTTTATTGAACTGAAATAAAACGCTTGCTTAGCGGCACGTATTTGTTGACAAGTTTCACTTCAGTTGGCAGTGATGTTTCCTGAGTAAGATGGGAAAAGCAGTGAAATGAACTGTACGGCGGACCTTTGAAGAGTGAAATGCTCAGACTCCATGCACGTTGTCCATGTCTGTTGCAGGCTCCAAGAACAGCAGACGCTCCGGGTGTATCAAGTACGACGCAATTTTGAAATGGTCGCATGACGACAATTCTGCTTTATTTTATTATTATTTTTTTTGCTTCTATGATTCGCTAGCGGAGTAACAACCCCCCGCGGTCTGTTTGCGTTGGCTGCCAACTACTGTTTTTTTTTTTTTAAGCTGTATCCTACTTTAAGAACGAAAAACACACCAGCATTCTTGAAGCGATTCGGGCAGACGTAGGTTGTGACCGGAGTAGAAGGATTCTACCGCTGTCAAGCGTGGCACAGGGTGCCCTCATGCGCACTGGAAGAAGAAAATTCACACAGAAGGTGCGCATTCGTCTCATGGCCATAACAAACTTTCGCTTCGGGGCTTAATTCTGACCATGTTGTTGGGGAAGGAGTTGGCATTTGCGAATGATATTATGGATTATTTACAGCGCGCCTGAAGACCTTAACAGAGATAGATTAAGGGTGGGGTTGAAGATTAATATGCAGAAGACAAAGATAATGATGACTAGCCGGGCACGGGATCAAAAGTTCAGGATCGCCAGTCAGCCTCTACAGTCTGTGAAGGAGTACGTGCCTCTACAGTCTGTGAAGGAGTACGTTTACCTAGGTCAATTACTCACAGGGAACCCTGATCATGAGATGGAAATTTACAGAAGAATAAAAATGTATTGGAGCACATACGGCAGACATTGTCGGCTCCTGACTGGAAGCTTGGCAATTATCATTGAAAAGGAAGGTGTACAATCAGTGCATTTTACCAGTGCTGACATATGGGGCAGGAACTTGGGGACTGACAAAGAAGCTCGAGAACAAGTTAAGGACCGTACAAAGAGCGACGGAACGAAGAATGCTTAGGCATAACGTTAAGAGGCATAAAGATGGCGGTTTGGATCAAAGAGCAAACGTGTATAGCCGATATTATAATTTGCATTAAGAGAAAAAAATGGTGCTGGGCAGGCCATGTAATGCGTAGGTTAGATGACCAGTGAACTATTAGCGTTGCAGAATGGGGGCCAAGAAAAGGGAAGCGCAGTCGACGATGGCAGAAGGCTCGGTGGGGCGATGAAATTAGGAAATTCGCGTGCGCTAATTGGAATCGGTTGGCACAGGATGGGGGTAATTGGATATCACAGGGAGAGGCCTTCGTCCTGCAGTGGACATAAAATAGGCTGCTGCTGCTGATGATGAATGATATGAACGAAGATATGAAGCTTTAGAAACAGCGTATACCGAAAATTAACGGACATCATCGACACTGAGCACAAAGAACTTAAATTATGGGGTTTTACTTGCCAAAACCACGACTTGATTATGAGGCACGCCGTAGTGGGGGACTCCGGAAATTTGGACCACCTGGGGATCTTTAACGTGTACCTAAATCTAAGTACACGGGTGTTTTCGTATTTCGCCTCCATCGAAATGCGGCCGCCGTGGCCGGGATTCGATCCCGCGACTTCGTGTTTAGCAGCCCAACACCATAGCCACTGAGCAGCCACGGCATGTTGCGCACGAAGAACTCGAGAAGAGCTCAAGGGTATGTTACGCTGCGTGCGCCCACAATTCGCGAGAAAATATTAGAAAAGGACTACGAAAACGAACTTATGGTTTACAAACAAAATGCACCACGTCAACAAACACGTGATGGCAGCCAGTTTGGTTGTATTGGGCTTTTTCAGCTGCACCGACATTTTTTAAGAATTGGCTGTGGCAAATAACACACTTCGAACCCTTCATCTAAATTCCTCGATGAGGCGGCAATTACTTCTACGAGAAATCAAACCGCTTAATCGAATAACTAACATACCTACGCTAATTAACTGTTTAATTGTTTGCCTTACAGCACACATGTTGATCTACGAATTGCAACAAGCGAGCTTGCAAGGCGTAGAGACTTGAAGGAATTATGAGGATGGCACTGGCCTCCATATGCGCGCCGTCAAAGTTGCAGTAAAATGCACTGTTCCCATTTTTTGAAGAAAGCCCTGTTTTATGCACTGAAGCACAAAAGCAACTGAAACGCCAATGCAATTCGTAAGACGGTTTGAAAATTAGTACCTCGAAAATGGTGGAGTCCCGAGAATTCGTCCCAAGAGGATGCCGCCTTGCGAAGTCCCAGGCTACAGTTCGTAGATTAAAATATATGTCGTAATGCAATTAATTGAAAACTTAATTAGCGTAATTATAGACGGTTTTAGTACTGCGCCATGACGATACGTACACAGCACGCAATCGCTTTGCGGAACGTAGGAGCGCGTGTCACGTCAGGGCCTTTAGTACTGGGCCTTTTACCTAAATACCTACGTATACGTAGGTATTTAGGTATAAGCACCTCGGTATAATCACATCGAGAAAAATAAACACCGAGTACTCGCTGTCTGAGGCTGGCACGGTTATTTGCGACGTACTGCGCCAACAGGAGGAGGTCGAGCCTTTCGCACGAACAGCGCGCACTGAACACTTTCTCATAGTTCCCGTTTCCTGCTATGCATTCCCACCGTGCAGGATCCGGGAATGGCTTCTGCGCGTTCACTTCACGCAGCAATAACAAATCGTAGGTCAATGAAAAGCACAGCCTTCTGCTGGTCGCCTTTGACGCCGCCACATTGCGAAACTTTTGTCTCGCGCTCTCCCGAACAAACGAGAAGCACGAGAGCAGCACGCAAGGCTCCCCTCCACGTACGCACGCATCTTACATACGCAGTACTAAAACTGTCTTATGTTCACTATTCAATTATGCCTTGATATCTCGTAGAACTAATGGCCTCCTCATGGAGTAATTTAGATCAAGGGTTAGATCTGTGCCGACACAGGCTTTTTTATTATTTTAAGTTTGGTGCAGCTAAACATATACGTATTCAGCTAACGGCTCCCGAAATAGACTTGAACCTTTGCTGTCGAGTACTACAGAAACAGAAGCTGCCGTTTGGAATGCTACCGCCTCGACCAGGAAGGTTTATGCTATAAAGACGCTCACCGTGGTTAGACGCCCACTAATACCATCTTTTGTCTATAGGGGTAACGAACAAGCAAGCAAACTCAGTCATGCGCGATGATGGTTCACCACTTCTCTTGCTTTGAGATGGCGCTGAAAAAAAATGCCGATTGCACCGTTCACACGCTGCGCGTCGACAAAAGGAAGCCGCACTTTTCTTTTCACGCTAGCAAGCATCACATCATCTTCGCCAGGTATACAACGTGCTTGTCGAGAGATGCTGGTAAGAAAGCGATACAATCAGACGAAAAGAATGCCCCTATATATAGGCTCCTACTTCGTAGTTGTTCTCAGAATGCGCCAGCATATCTATATATATATATATATATATTGAAACGATTGTTTGCTCTCGTCTTACGTAGATCTCTTCCCTTTGCCGAGCGTCATTTTGCCCTACTTGCCTTTGTAAAGCTTTGCCAGCAACCCGGTGGCCAGTGCTAAAAAAACAACAACAAAAAGACAAGTTTTACTAAGCAAATAAATGGCACTACCGCGTGCGTTTGCTCGCTGCATTAAGCGCAGATTGTTTCAAGCTAGCGTGAACATATCAAGCAATACCTGTCCTTTTGTCGATTCTGCGGAGTTCCTCGTAGTTTTCTTAGCGCCGTGAGATCACATTCGCGTACTTCTTTCCCCGTCTCCGAGTGTTAGCCTTGACTCCCTTCACGGTTACACCGTGCGGAGGGTGCCCCGACTCCGCAGCAAAGGCGAGCAGCGCTCGCAGGACACAGTCCGCCTCCACTGAGGGATTCCGTCCGTCCACTCCTCGAAGCTGGCCACTTGCCCCGGGTACACGAAAGCCTATTGGCAGCGTCAGCCACGCGGGAAAGGTCTCCGCCATTGTCCGCCACTGCTATCTCTCGTCGCGACGCCGAATGAATGGGAGCTTCACAGGAATGATTAGCAGCTCACAATGGACTGCTAATCCGACCCCCCCCCCCTTTCTATTCTCTGTACTTGAAGTCGGCTAACGGATTGGCACTGCACAGCACGAAAGTTGATGAGACGCTAACCAGCGCGCTAGATGATGTCCACCTTGCCATAAAGATAACTGTATAAAAGTATTTGATGGCAAAGGCACCGATGGATAGAACGCGTCACCATCCTCTCACAAAGGGGAGGCTCAAATCAAGTGTTGCTTAAAACGTTGTGTCACATTCTCGCCCTAGCCGAGCGATTATCACGCCCTACTCTGCAAATCCCCCAGCTAATCCCGCCATTTTTTCGCTAACTGCTGTCATGTGCAAATAGTAACTGTCTTCGCTTTCTCCCTTCTGTTATCCTCCATCACTGAATTGTACTCCCACCCCCCTTGCTGACCGCCGTTCAGGTGTCAGCCGTCTGCGCTAGAATGTAGGAGTGCGTTTAGCCGTTACCTTCCTTTCCTTCCATTCAGTATTCGTCTATTGGTGAAATAAGCGACCAATTACTACTTTAATAATAATTTGCTTTTGGCTGCTTTTATGCCATAATATTTGCTGTCCTAGAGTTCTGTGTTTGCGTCTAAAAGGATGAAAATACGCGAGTTGGAAGAAAGATTCTGCCCGGAGGAATTCGTCTATTGGCCCTCCCTTTTGAAATATATATATATATATATATATATATATATATATATATATATTTTCCCCTTTTTCTAGGAGCCAGGCTAATCTACTACTGGCGCCATGAGGCTACGCGCTTTCAGGTGCAAATGGGGGCGAGTTTTCGTCGCACCACACCAATTTCCACGTAGCTGCAAGGGGTGCCTAGTGCAGCCAAGCCCCTGCCCAAACAAAAATGTGACGACAGGAATTTTCTCCGTGCGCACGTGCGGAGGATTTCAGGAGGGAAAGCTGCGAGAATAAAGAACCGAGTAGGGGAGGTGGGAGAGGCGTAAAAGCGCATTAGGCGTGGAAACCAGGCAGCGGGACCAGTCTCTCCACGCTGCTTACATGCTTCACAGCCCCGATACGTTTTTGAATAACGTGGTGCTAAATCGCCTTACGTTCAAGCGCAAGACAACAAAACAGGAACACACGGACACACGAGGACGTATTTGCGTTCCTGTCTCGCCGTCGAACATTTCGCGCTTTCACGCAGGGCGTTTTTTCGAAGAAAAGAAACGCTTTCTGCGCTAACCCAGAGTGGAATGTCTTCTGAAGGAGTACTAAGAATTTACAAACAATTACTGGAGAGCGCCTGCAGTCTGGTCAAGCTGCATAGGCGCCAATTTCTGCGCGTGGTGGCAAAATACTCATTGCATTTCACAGCTCACCCTATGCGCGTCGTAGTTAAGCCACATTCCAACCCTCCTGTAACGGCGCGATAAGCTGGCAGCACACGTGTTCCTGTGTGGCGTCTGCTTTGCCCCGCGTTGTTAAACACAATATTAAACGCGCCGACTTGCCCAGTAACCAACCTGCACCGCGCTCTGGCGTCCCCGCCATAAGCTATGGCAGAGGAAAACTCAAGATCGGGCATTCGCGATTTGAATTGTCAGTGCCGAAGAGTTCAATATGTTTTGTTCCGCGTTCTCTAGTGGCTTGTGCGCCGACAGATATAAAATGTACACCTGCGCAATTCCAGCAGTTAGCGCATATTTAGGTGGAAAACCTGGCGGCATTCTCCTTTGAACGCGTTCCCCTTCGTGAAGTGCGGTTGCACTTAATTTCTTGCGTTTCCCTTCAATCGTCGCCTCATTCCTGGTGCGGCGCGAACCACAATGGGACCTTCAGAGCTTACGGCATGCAAGGCGACTTTTCCGTGAAACTAACGCCTGTATCTGGAGCAAGAGGTGCCGCCGGAGTGGATATACCTTTTGTCGCACGTGCTCCTTTCTGCGGTTTCTTTTCATTATTAAATGAAAATGGTGCTGCCATGGCGATATTTAGATGCGAATTTCTCAAGTTGGATAACGGATGTGGTGCTTTCTAAATTTCATATTGTCTTGTTCCTATTGCGGACGGCACAGAGAGATGAGATAAGCATCGTACATACACTAAATGACACCGCAGCGCAACTTGACGTAAAACGTGTCGTTAATCGTTCTTATGACGACGTAATAAGTTGCCGCAGAGTGTGGCAATAACTTCGCTGTAATACGTATTTTGATAGCATACAGCACATAACTCGGTACTTTCAGAATGATCATCAGTCTCTCGGGCTAAATCGGCACTGCCTAAGGATCTTTGTCCTCGGATGACCTCTTTAGAAATTGGGCGTTGCGGCTACATGCAAGTGTTTACGTCTCAGCGACGATGAATGTGCTACAACGAACTCTGCAGTGCCAAGGGGCCCAATTAGGACCTTGAGTGTAAAAAAAAAAAATTAATGAAGCACACGGTTTAGCATTAAACGTGCTCAGTGCACACAGCGTCGGACAGCATTGCAAATTTAGGCGTGCTACACAAAACGAGCGCATTCAAGACTTTCGCGCCCACATCACCAGCTTTCCCGCCTCTCGTCAGGGTCACAACGCGAATAATTCGCGTCGGCTGCGGAGAAACGCCTCTCAGACGTTTAATTCCTCACTCACCTTGGCAGCAAGAAAACGGTACGTCGTCGTCGCCGCCTCTCAACCCGCGGAGCGGGCTTTCCAAGCCGGCAGTCGACGTTCAGACGCAGCCGTGTGTGCGGTAATCCCAAGGGCGCACAGTTGCCCAACACCGAAAAGGAAAACACCCGCCGTTACCGAGCACAGGAACCGAAAAAAAATTTTTTTTGTTCTCCACGCGCGCACTTCAACCGTCTCGGGCAGCGGCAGCGTCGTCGATGAAGGTGCCGGTCCGGTTCTAAGAAGACAGCGGCCGGTATCACACACTGCAGCCGTGTCCCACCGAAGCGGCGAACGTAGCCTCCCGTAGAGGGAAGCGAATACACGCAACACTGCTTGCCTTTTCTCGTCTCGGCGGTCCCCTTCTGCGCACGCGGTGACGCTCCTGACCACACCGCACCACTGGCGCAAGGCAGCGTGGCCGCAGCACGTTCCTCAACCACCGACGCCGGCCGGCCGATTCAGAGCTCTCGCGTGCGCCGGCGACACTATCGGGGCGGAGCGGGAGAGGAGGAGGAGCCAGCTCTGTCCCTCTCTCTCTCGATCTCTTCCCTCGTCTTCACGCTCCGCGTCTGGTTTCGATCCTTATCCTCCAGGGATGGGTGTGTGTGCGTGTGTGTGTGTGTGTGTGTGTGTGTGTGCGGGGGGGGGGGGGGGGCTAGGCGGCGTAGCAGGTGCACTGCGCGTGGTTGGTCTGCGGGAGCCGCTAATGGAATGAGCGTTTAGTCGCATTTTCATTACTTTTCGTAGCCAATTTTAGTAAAAGCCGCGAGACGAGAATAAGAATACCATTATGCAGTAGGGGGAGCAAGCGGTTGGGAAGACGCACCCGGTTCCGTCACGGCCATGCGTAGTTGTCGCTTTGCAGAACACACTTTCCACACCTCGGAGCTAGCAAAAAAAAAAAAAAAGCAAGACAAAGCGGTCGTTTGGAGTACACTAAACGTAATTGTATTAGTGACCAGAATCCTTCCCCATGTTTTCTGTGCTTTCGGTGCCTAACACCTTACGTCGCCAGTGTCGTATACGTATTCCAAATATGCTCGGCCTATTTCAAAACAATATAAATTACGTGATATAAAGTCTGTAATCTGCAAAGTGCATTTTGAGGAACGTCGTAGTGGAAAGCTCCGGAGTAATTTTGACCAGTTGGAATTTTTCCAACGTACACGTAAAGCTAAGTACGTGAGCCAGTAGCTGCAGCGAGCGGGAGTCGAATCCGCGGCCTCGGGATCAATAGCAGAATACCGTAATCACTGAGCTACAAAGGCGCGCTTTATTTTAGCCTTTTTAAAGGCATATACGTACAGTCAGGCTTTTGTAAAACGCTTGTAAACGTTTTGTACGCGCTTTGTTCGTGCTTGTGTCTCTTTCTCTCTATCTCCTCCTTCCACTCTGTTTCTCTTTTTATCCCCCTTAAGTCTTCCTCCTGCGCAGGGTAGCAAACCGGAACTACCTCTGGTTAACCTCCCTGCCTTTCTCTGCATTATTTTCTCTCTCTTGTAAAACGTTTGATCCTACCCGCCGCGGTGACTTAGCAGATATAGTGTTGCGCTGCTAAGCACGAGGTCGCGAGATCGCATGCGTGCCTCATAATCAAATTGTGGTTGCGGCACGCAACATCCTAGAATTCAATTCTAAACGTTTGATCCTATACATGTATCGCAGCAAGAAAAAAAAAAAAGAGAAACGCACGTAACGGTGAATGGTAATCTTTTCATCATGAACGCTTACCTTTTATCTTATCCCTCGCATCCACAGATGTGTTCGCTCGTTCGCAGCTCAACAGACGCATCTATCAATCTTCGGCCGGTCGATTTTCTCCAGGTGGCGACGTTCTTCAAGAAGAAAGTCTTACGCGCGGCGCGTGAATAATACCAGGATGTGAATCATCGCCGCAGGTGCTTTCTTTGTCTTGATTTCCGTTGTGCGAGCGTTTAGAAGTGAGCACGAAACGAGATAATGAATTGAGTTAGCTCTCTCTCTCTGGCGGCAGAAGTGATGAAAACAAGGGAAAAAAAGTTGTATATAAGACACTGCGCACCCTCTCCGCGCCGGTCCATACGCGCCGAGAATACAGTCGAGAGCAATGGGGTATATGGAGCCTGATCAGTATGCAGCCCGCAAAGTCTGACGCGCAGCCGCGAACTCGACATTACGCATTTGGGAGGCAGTTGGAAAGCGAAGTACGTTGGTTTAAACGTTGGGTACCTGACGTGGGTTTCGGAGCAGCTATATGATGTCGTGCCTCTCCAGCTTCTAAAGCTTGAATGACGCTAAAGCTTCGTTGCTTTAGTTGTTCTTTGCTGTGCATGTTCGCTTGAGCACGCGTTCTTAAGCTTCCAAAGCATAAATAACGCGCGAAAGCTTTTCCTTAATTTTTTTTTTTGCTTTTGCTTTGTTTTCTTGAGTGTGTGTTACTGTGCTTGTATGGCACATAAATTCCGTAAACACACACTGCGCGCGTAATAGGTACAGGCAGCAACAAATGCTCAAGCGAAGCGGGTTCCAGGGCACATGCGAGCGTTTCTGTTCGGGCAAGGCACGCATGACGCTTTTAATTTATTGGATCGCTAAGTAGGTCTCTGTGTGCCCAGGCATCGCAGGTCGTCAGCTTTATCGCAAATCTCGTCTCCCGCGAGCCGTCGCGGCTGACCATTCGGTCATGCTTACACCTGGAGTATGTTCGTATTATCCACAAATGAAAACACAATACGGTGTACTATAGACGTAACACCTATATCAGACGGTAGACACGAACAAAATATTTTCTTCGTGTCTAGCCTTCTTTATTTCAGTCCTTGTGCGCATTTGTGCGCTAGCTTGATGTGGTGGATCCCCAGCTCGGCCAATCATTCACGTTATGTAGCGTTCCAAACGTTATCGGGTGCTACCTGCATGGCGTACAAAGGTGGTCAGGATTGGCGCATGTGAAGCGCCACCAGTGATACCCTGAGTATTTCTAAGGCGTGTTTAGTGTGCGCAAACCGTTTGCGCCCGCAATTTACGGAGCGCTTCAATTTCAAGGTCGCCTGCAGTGCTCTTGTGATGATTGACCACCAAGTAAATCGGCGGCAGAAATAGGCACCAAGTGCTTCTCCTCAATCACATGTTCTGCTGCCGTCTATTGTCAGTCCTCCCTGCGCGAGGCTACTGGCAGCTGTTGCTGGTTCCTGGTGTAGTACACCGAATTAGTTCCTCCATAATTAGGTGTTGCGAAAAGAGTCAGCGAGAGCACGCGACGGCGATCCGCACGAAGCTGCAAGTGTATGCAAATTCCCTCCGATACAATTAAGGAGCCTGGGAAGTCAAGGTCACACGTCAGCTTATACTGTATATAGAATGTAATATTTTATTCACGTTAATTTTTTTTTTGCCTGCCACTGAGACAAGACGAAAAGAGGAATGAGAGGGCAGAAGGGTGGGGGGGGGGGGGGGGGTTACGCTGAGTGGTCGCGGGCGCCCAGGCCTGGACCCTAGCAGTCCTAGACAAGTTCACTGGTGGCCAACGCCGGGTCGTACCTACTTAGTCTTATTTTTCCCCTCGTATTATTCGTTGGAGCTCTGTACCCACACAATGTTTACAAATACGCTCTCCTTCGGGTTCGAACGTCGCATGTACTCGCTCTTAGTTTCTGCATAGGTATGCACATCGTCGTAGTGCCTTGTGGCCGTGCTAGACTGCTTCACGAAAAGTTTTGAGAGCGCAGCTCTTACCCGTTCCTGCGGCAAGCGTCGGCGTTGTCCCTCGTTACTGAGCGAACGAGCACAGCGAAAAATGAAACCCATCGCGGGGCGCAGCGGGAGATGAAAGAAGACAAGGCGAGAAGGAAAGATGAGGAAGAGGCTACCGTGAAAGCATAAGGCGGAAAGCGGAGGAGGGAGTATGGCGAAAGGGTGAGGCGAAAGCAGAGTGCCGCACTACACTACGAGATGGCGCTATAGTACTTGCAATATTATGCAATATGATAGGTTGCGCGAGGCCAATTGTGTAGTACTTTCTGGAATTTACGCGGGCGCCCGCGATCACACTGGAACCTTCGACGAGTCATGTATAAAAATAAAACAAAGCCGACGCGCTTGACTCGCAGATCAGATTTTCGACGATCGCCGACTCCGCTCGCTGCTATCGTTGTGCTTGAGTGTTACTTGTTTCGCAATGCTACGCTCCGTTTGCGGCGTGCCGCACGAGACAGATTCTCGGCGCCAGCCAATGTATCGCGAAATCAAAACACGTATAGAGCTGCGCTCAAATTTGTGAGTGTACGTCGCAATCGTCGGCGAATTTTTTTATTGTGTACGTGAGAGCAGCAACTAGAGTTCAACTGCAGAATGTCCAGGTACACAGCGCCTTTCATCGTCAACAAAATTAGCAAACTTGATATTCACCGAAAGAAGAAGAAAGAAACCAGGAAGTTCGCGATGCAAAAAAATATTCATAGTAAAAAGCCGGTGAAAGTTCATCTGTCAGGAATATGTTCACCGAGTAAAAGAAAAATAACTTTCGAAACTATTTTTTTTTTTTGTGCTGCTTCTATTTTGTGTTCTGTCCCGCCGCGGTAATGCAGTGGTTATGGCGTTGGTGGTACTGCGCTCGAGGTCTCGGATTCGATCCCGACCGTGGCGGCCGCATTTCAATGGGAGTGAAATGCAATAACGCTCGTTAATTAATTATATTTAGATTTAGGCGAACGTTAAAGAACCCCACGTAATAAAAAATATATCCCGAGTCCCCCACTACGGCGTATAATCATACATAGTATCGTAGTATTCCGGCAAGTAAAGCTTCCAAATTTAATTTTATTTTATTTCGTGTGCTTGCTCTTTCTTTGTCTCCTTCTTCTCTTCATGAAAATGCCTACACGTCTAACAAGCCAAAGGACCTCACAGTATCAGAAATAATTAAGTGAACGAATTTTCGAATGCACATGGAAACAGGGAAAAAAAAACTACGCCGAACTGTAGGAAACCAAAAACGCCGGACGTTATCTACCGTATACATCCTTTGTGGAATGAACAGAGCTCATAAGTCCTTAAAATTCTGTAAACGTAAGTAACCGTGTAAAAGCGAGCACATTTCGTGACGATTTGCTACCTTATTACTTTTTTCGTTTAAACGTGACGTAGATGAGCCGCTGGCGCCAACAGTTCCGCATATTTGCGTCAAGCACTCCTTCTATTGTTCGAGTAAGCACGACTAAATCAAGAAAAATGTTCTTTCCACTTCTTAGTCGTCAGCTCTCGCATTTTAATGTGACACGGTTGGTGATACGCTGTATCAGATTCTCTTGTTTACGTTTAAGTTGAGCAGCCGCGCCCTTTTAATATCACTTCGATATCTGACGCCGAGGATGCCAAATACTTCTGGTGACGCACAAAAAGTTGTTTTGACAAAAACACGCTTGAATTTTCCGCGTAACAGTATTAGGCATCGTGACTAGACCAGCAGCTTTTGACTTGCTTACTTTCGCCTTGGGCGAACTTTGAACTCAAGGGGAATTTTTTGCCTTTCTTATCTTTGTAATCAAGCTCGCCTGCTTACCGTAGAAGAAGACGACGACGAAGAAAAAGAGGGAGTGAAAAATGTCCCGTAGCCACTTCTCTGGGCCGAATATGGCGCGAAGCCAAGCTGTCTTGAGTTTTGCACGAAGGGGATTTCCACGTAACTAGAATGGTCGCCTCAGCGGTCAAGCTGGGGCGCGTGGAAAATTTTGAAGTGAACTGAACAAAAAAGTAATGAAGAAGTTGGTGAGAGAGGTGCTTACAGAGCACTGCTTTCCCGACTTCTCTCATCGAAAATATATATCTGATCATCATCTCTGATGTATATGGTCCGTCCGTCCGTCCGTCCGTCCGTCCGTCCGTCCGTCCGTCCGTCCGTCTGTCTGTCTGTCTGTCTGTCTGTCTGTCTGTCTGTCTGTCTGTCTGTCTGTCTGTCTGTCTGTCTGTCTGTCTGTCTGTCTGTCTGTCCGTCCGTCCGTCCGTCCGTCCGTCCGTCTGTCTGTCTGTCTGTCTGTCTGTCTGTCTGTCTGTCTGTCTGATCGTCCGTCCGTCCGTCCGTCCGTCCGTTCGTCTGTCTGTTGTTTGTTTACGTGCTCATGCACAGGAAATTGATTTCTTTTCTACTCTCATTTCTCTAGGCAAGTCAATAAAATCACCCCTCGTTCTTCTCAAATGTAAATTAATGTTTAAATTGTGGCATGCAGGTTGACGAAACATCCTCATCGCCATTCACATTGTTCCTATACATAGGGCTGATGATATAGCTCTCCAAACTGCCGTCAGCAGCCGCAGCAGCAGCAGCAGCAGGACAAAAGAGAAAAGTTATTAAGCTAATAAAACAGGTTGCTGCTGATTTCACGCTCAAGCTTACGCTTCTCAATTAGTCGAGGTCATTCTAGTCGTACGCGTAATTTTGACGCGGAACCTCAAGGCCTATAGGCGCGCAGGTAAAGCGTGCAGCATTTTACGTCCGACCAGCTTCTGTTTCGCGGCGACCTGGAAAGTCCAGTGCGGTGGGGCCGCCAGCCACATTTATGGTCCGAGCAGGGTCAGCGACAATGAGTGGAAACGCGATGAGGCGCGCCGACCGAATCAGGGTTACGGCGCAGAAGCTATCTCACGCTCTCCGCACGTCTTCGCTGCAGCTCCGTGTGTACACAAGCACAGCGCACACGCACACATGTACGGCGGCAACCGCGATACCCCCCCCCCCCCCCCCCCCCCCAATACGTGTCTCGACGACGTTCGGGTGCCGCTGCCCGAAGCAGTCAACCCCAAATACTATATACGCAGACACCGCAGCCGCCGGCGTTACCACAGCGAACAAGGTAGCGCCGCGGCGTCCATTGGCCTAGAAAAGAAAAAAAAAAAGAAAAAAACAGTAGGGTCGCCAAAGAAGAAAAAGAAAATTGGAAAGAAAGAATAAAGAAACACGTGCTGGGCCACAGGAGTCTCGTTTTTCACGCCTTTGTTGTGTATGTGGGCTCTGTGCGTTTGTGCTTCTGTGGGTATGTGTGCCAATCGTGTTTTTGCTTGTGCGTCCGTGTTTATGAATAGTGCTCTGCCTACGTACGTTTTTTTTGTTTGTGCGCGTCGCGTGCGCGCGTGCGTGTTTTGTGTGAATGAGTGTCAATACAAGCGTGGTTAGTACGCGCACTTGCACACTCGGGCGCGCAGGGGGGTTCATTGTGGAAAACCGCACGTGTGTGTGCAGGCGGAGCGGCGCACAACAAAGGAGCACAACGTTTGTTATTGCGGGACGAAAACACGAAGCGAAGTAAACAGAGAGCGCACAGACATCGAATGAGGTAGATAAGACTAGACTACGTAAAGAAAGAAAAGAAAAAGGAAAAAGGAAAAAAAAAAAGGAACAAAGAAGAAAAAGCCCGAAGTTGCCCGTGAACCGCTTCTTGGCATATCCTCCCTAGCTCCTTTATAAGAAATGAAATTGCTACAGAAGGAAGGGCAATAGCTAGAGCACAGAGCGAGAGAGGCGGGCTGTTTAGGATATATACGTGGCGCGTGATTGCATGCAGACCACCGTGTGCGCGCGAATAAAGCGCGAACCGGAGGCGATAGATGTAACGCCGCATAAAAAAGCGCACCCGCGCGAGCCCGAGAAAAAACTAACTTTTCTTGCATGAGGTGCAGCGGTAAATGGGCGCTTGGTGTGTGTCTGTACGTTCGTGCGCGTGTTTGTATTCGCGCGTCCGTGTGTGCACACCACAGCTGCCGAACTCGGCGGGCATCCCGAAAGGAAAACGAGGCCAGCGTAAGCGCGGTGGTCAAGATAAAGTCGTCGCGTATGTGCACGTATGTGGGCCGGAACGAAATGGCATTCGTGCAACGTATGTGGTCCCCCTGTCGGTGATGAACGATTCGCTTCTTGTGTATACCACGACGGAATGCGTACGGGCGCACGTTATATGGGAGCCGAACTCGGGCGGCGTGACTCCTGGGGTTTTTAACAGTGTACGCGCGCTTCGACGTATACACATATTACAAAGCGATGCGCCGACCCATGCCTCATGACCTGCTCCCGTTATAGCTACTCGGGCGCGCGTCTGTATACTTGCATTTTCTGATTCGTTCCAGTGCACATCACGGTATACGAGAAGTCCCTCCTAAGTATAGGCCTTCAAGCTTTACGAGAATAATAAGATGTCTATATAACGCGGGAGGTCAAAGTTTGGGAATCATTGCCAGAAGCAGTCTTTAAGAATGGCGGCCCGTGTTGAAGCCATAAATGATCTGTGAGGCCTGTTCATAACTTTCCTTGTCCTCAAACGTACGTATATCATAATCACTGGGCGCGTCGTCTTCTCTTTGGTATTTACCGTATTAAATAATATTGCTGTTTATTAATTGCGACGATATTAAAGAAAGGGCTATATCCCAAGTGGTGGACGTGCCGGATGTACAGGGAAACCTACCAATTATTCAACACACACCTCAGGAGAGTGGCCAGGCCCGCTCATAATTTTTTTTTTATTATACTTTTACTTCGCCGCAGACAGGAGGGAGTTAGATGCGAGGCCTGACAAACGATCTATACACGTTGGTTAACCAAAATGACTGGAGCATAGAGCTTGTTGCTCGCGCCCGTCTATGTATTTTTGTCCGTTCTCTCTGCAGATTGAAGCAGCTCAAGAGCCCGAGACCATCGACTCCCGGCGTTTGCGAAGCGTGTCCGAAATGGAAGCTGAGCAAACAGAGCGTGCAAGCAACAACGCTGTTCCACTAAAGCCTGCTCCGGTGCGGACGCGCGAGTGACATCGTTTGTCACTTCCACACCAGTCGCGCCTTCCTTTATTTATTTATGTGCCCATTATGACACTTGCCTTAGGTCCAACTCTGCACGCTTGCTCGGAAGTCTGCAGCGTGATGTACCGGAATGAGACAGACGAACGCGCTTAAACGGGGCCAACTGAGCTGCAAATACATGTGAGGTCTTCGTTTCTACGCGTAGTTCAGTGCCTTTTACTGGCCACAACGCCGTCACGCTGTGATGTGGCTTTACGTACTCTGCCCCAAATACTCTGCCCTTATAGCGCCGCTGGCTGCAATTGACGGAGTTACTGTATGCTTCCTTTCTAAACTATATACTGCACGGGAGAGACAGAGAAAGCTGTTTAAAGAAACGCAGATTCCTGCCACCGTGTGCATGTTCCCATACATGCTGCTCTGCATGGAGGAGATGATAAGGGTTTTAAATGGCCAGAGAGCGACAGACAGAGACAGGGTCGGGAGAGAAGGGAAAAAAAGAAGGCGTGGAAAAAAGACAGAATTGTCATTTACATGTAAAATGAATTCATGCAGTAACTATAAGGCTGATTAGGGACATTATAGCTGGTTGCCGCTGGCGCTCTATTCTATCCGGGGAGACGATTGAGCATATTTTAATACAATTAGTGTCTTTCATACACAAACAGACGGGCCCAGCACAGACATCAAGGAAGCTTGGAAAGAGAGAGAGAGAGTGACAAACAGTGGTCGTGTGATATATCCAACCGCCGGCCACGCTCTTGGATATAAGTGTAGCGTTTTTTTTTTTTTATTCGGTGGCCTTTAGTTTGAAGTAAATGTTGTGTCCCTCTCTGACCCTTGTCTTCTTATTTCGAACTGTTTTTGTTTTAAAGACTACGTACCAATGAGTCCAAGAGGAATTAACTCTCTCGAAGGGAAGCCTCAGCTTGGAGCCGACGTTTCGGCAAGGGTTCTTTTTTTCATCAGCGGAGATTGTGAAACGCTTTGACGACTGATGGACAAGTGTTCGTTGCGAGCACTGCATACGTGCTCCAAAAGAACTGCTTCCTGGCCTACGGTATTTGCCGAAAGACAAATTTGACGTTAGAGATAAAGGACACACACGACACAAGCCGACCGTGCCATCGCCAATGTGCCTTCCTTTTTGTGTGTGTCCTTCTAGCGGCAAATATGTTTTCCAAATGTATGTGCAACGTAGCAAAACGGCATTATTATATAACAACTCGTGGCCTTCGCAGTAGCGCGGGCTACCATTTAGATGGCGTGCACTACATCCATTGGGCCGTCGAAGAAGGCAGAAAAACCAAGCTACATTTCCACCAGAACCGATCATTCTGCGAAAGTACGTGAACAGGTGCTGAATAAACATATTCAGATATTAATTTTCCGCTAAAGCGATACGTAGCTGCTATTCCGTTTTTGTGCCTTTTGTTACTATGTTCCTTACAAAAAGTGCCCTAATTATGGTTCGCGTCTTCTGGGGTCTTATCCTTCAATGAACTTCGCGTGTTTGTTTTCCCTTACAATGATACCCTTACAGGCGTTGTATGTACTTGGATAAATAAATAAATAAATAAATAAATAAATAAATAAATAAATAAATACATCTTTACTTTCTCGGTACGGAAGCTCCTCTCACGTGGAAACGTTTTTCAAACGTGACCACTTAGCTTCGTATGCCGAACGTCACTTGAGATCTGCATAACGCGACCGTTCGATTCTGGAAACTTCCTATTGAACTGTTTTCACTCCACTACAGCCCTGTTGGCCGGATTTAGCGACCGACAAAGATGAAAGGAAATGCGTTTGTTCTCTTTCCCGTGCTGCGAGTTACTACATTCGCACGCGAGACGTTTCGCACGGTGATTTTCCAAATGTTCGGCCTTTGCATCCCCGAAGGTCAGATAGCAAGAAAAGCGCGAGCACGTTATCAGCTACGAGGAAACGAACAAAAGGGTGTTTTCAAAACAGAGGGAAGCGTGTGAAGCCCTGCGTCTACCTGCCGCGCCTTCGACAGCAGAGTGGTCTACTTGTGGAAGGACGAAGCACTGTACACCTGCAGCTCACGAACATATACTGTAGAAGGTAGAAGAGACGAACATTAGAGAGTTTTAGAATAGGGGCCCCAATATTTTGGGGCCCCAAAGAGCTTTGCGGGTGTTAGCGTTGGGGCACGCAGGAGTGAAGAGGTTTAGAATAGGGCTTTGCGTTTGCAGATAGCGTCTTGCGCTGACAGCACCACTACGGCGTCTTTCTTAAACAATTAAAAATAATTGAATAAGATATACCATCTTATGATATGAATAGTAATTTTGACTTGCGTGTATTCGCGTTTAACTACAATTTAGAGGTTATTCTTCAAGCAGCAAACAATTAGTTGTGCTTAGTTTGGAGCAACAAAACCAACTTTACGTGCCTTCACCAGCCAAGCTTAGCCGTGTTAGGCCTACGAGCCATAAAATACACACTCGAATTCGGAATCAGCGGCGTCTAATGAATCAATCTTCATAACACACGCTAGTTGAGAGAAAGCGATAACTGCAGTCACTTCTCCTAGCTTGCGAACTTCACGCATTACCGCGAATCGAACCCAGTTTGGTGCTAGGTTAGAGCCGTCGCTTCGATGGGTGCCGCCATGTTTGTTGACGCAAAGCTTTTGGGAACGCTATTTGAGCTCCCGCTAAATTGGTGAAATAGCGTTCCCAACGCAAAACCCAAACGCAGTTTGCGTCTCGCGCATGCGCAGTGGCTTCGACGCTATTTCTTTGGGGCCCCAAAACGTTTGGGGCCCCTATTCTAAAACTCGCTATTGCGTGGCGTAGCTGTGAAAGTGGGAGTGAGAGAGTCGTCACCAGCATCACCCCTCCCCCACCCCTCGCCCCTTATATTGCCGGATCGTTGCTAGTGCGGATATTATAGAAACGATAGCTCATTGGCGAGCAGGCGACCGCGCTTCCCCACGTTCATCACCGCGTAGACCTGACACCGCAACCCCCCCCCCCCCACAGCCCCCCTGCCCGCCGCCACAAGATCGCCTACTTATCACCTAATTAAAACAATCCCGTGGAGTTGGAGTTGACCGTAGCTACGTTCACACGAACGCCAAAAAGGCGGGTCGAGCCGGCAGGTTGGGCCAAACAGGTTATATATATATATATATATATATATATATATATATATATATATATATATATATATATATATATATAGGTGGTGTTGAGTTGACACGCCCTGCTCTCTTGGCAAGATGGATGTAAACGCGGTCGTGTCGGGCTGGGTCAAACTGGACTACATACTCGACCTGCTCGCGTCGAGTTCATGTAAACGAAGCTAGTGGCTGCCAGCACTACTCAGCAGGGTATTCCGAAAACCAAAAAAAAAAAAAAAACAGTCCGCCTTGCCCTTGTGTATCATGCAAAAGGAAAGACGGCATAGTGCATTTCTTTTTTTTTTTTAATCTCACGACAACGCTTCTATGACAAAAGTCCTAAGATCAACGTTCCCACGCGTTGAATACAGCTTTGCGGGTCCGAAACCACGCTACACAAACTAAGAGTGACAGAGACACCGTTATAAATAATAAAAACGCAGGTGGATGCAATCATTTCCGTCTGTCGAAGGTTCGAATAAAAAAATGCAAGATATACTTCATGCGCCGGGATCAAGAGGGCGTGAAACTTCTTGACACTTTAACGAATGCATTTGACGTTGAGCCCTTCCCACGCCGACCTTTTCATCTCGAGATAGTGAGATGCGTTCGCTGCCGGACGAGCGTCACGGAAGTTTTCCGTCCTCTCGAAGAGAGCCGCCGGAAGTCGTCGCGACACATCACAAAAACGGAGACGCGTTCTTCTGGGACGCTCTCTTCACCTTAACCGAGGTATATACTTCCTGCGCAACGCACGTAGGGCGACAGACGTCGGAGAAGAGAAGGAAAGGAGACGCGGAAATGCATGCAAGATGCTATGGAGGTAATAAACAACGCGCACGCACGCACAAAGGCGCGCACGACAGTGAATGGCCCCATGCATTTCTTTCTTAAACATTGCGGTGTTTGACGTCCCGAAGCTGCACGGTGGGTTACGAGGGTCACCGTATAGTGCAGCTGGCTCTGGACTGTGTTTTACCTGGGATTCTCTAACATGCACCTTAAATTCAGGTATACGCGAGCGCTGTTGCATTTCGCCCAATCAAGATGCCCCCACCGCAGCCGGGAATCGAAGCCGCGACCTCGTGCTCAGCAGCAGCAGAACGTCATGGCTTCAATCTTTCTTTCTTCCGTTCTTTCTTTCCGTCTTTATCCTTTCTTTTATTCTTCATTTTTTTAAAAGCGTGAACCAATTTGATTCGCACAGAACGGCTCGGAAGATGTGACTGGATAGCAAGGCTTTGAAAGTTCCGTTGTCAAAAATCTGACAAACAAGCGAGCAAGCAAGCAGAGAGACAAACAAGCAAACAATAACAACCGCAGAAAGAACAGAAGGAAAAACGACTAACACGTGTGGCTGCCACCAAGTGTTCCACAGTACAGCCACGTCTCGCGCGACGCTTATGAAGCGAAACCCTGAATGACAGCTTGGCAGTTACAGCGGGCCGATTTGGCGTCGACGGATGCTGCTGCATACCAGCCGGAATGTTTCGGCATGGTCATCCGGAAGTGGGGCAACATTCCTGGGTCACTCGTTCGTTCGGCCGCCGTTTCAGTCAACGCCGGTCGACGGTGGCGCTAATGGATGTCTCCCGTGTCTTTATCGCACGGCTAGCACGCAGACGGGTTTGCACAGACAGAACTGCGCTCAGAAGAAAGACGGGACAAGAAGAAACAGAGAGGTAATGAAAAAGAGGTAACACCTGTTTGGATTAACGGGCGGTGAGGACTGTCAGGCGTTCTACGCATGCATCGCTTGCGCCTCAAATGTATAGCTGTCGGGATTCCATTTACTGCAGCTCTTCTTGCCGTTGAGCATGCATTAAATAGACTTGTAGCAGAAATGTGTACGCCCCCAATGTGCACCAAGAGTTCGGCGTTTGATTGACAAGGAATACCCTATTTTAAACGGCGCTCGTGTCGTCTGTGACGACAGTAACGCGTGGGTTTTGGCTTCCCTAGCGGTATATACAGCAAGCTGCTAATCATGATGACGCCACTGGCATACCTCTGTTATTTATTAAGATGCCTGTCAAAACCTCACAGAGTGTCACTTGGAAACTGGAAGTACATGCAAGTAGAAGCGACATCACAGAACCGCGATACAACGGTCACTGTACAAACAATGTGAACTACAAAGTGGTACGAATTGTGCAAGAATGTCGCACAATGTCGTGCAACTTTGGCCAGCTTATCGCGCTTGAAGGTGTTGTGGAACGCAGTGTCAACCGTCTTTAAGTGGTCGCGCTAGCTTGCAGTGCATATCTAGCAGGCTCAGTGCTAAACGTACTTCGCGGATTGGTCATCTCAATAAACGCTTTGGTTCAGCTTACCTTCTTAAAGCGGAGCTTTCATTGAATATATATATATATATATATATATATATATATATATATATATATATTGTTACGTTTCGCCTACAACGCGCGGTAATGCCGGCGCGGATGCAACGGACGCCGGGGCTTCGTTCAAAGCGGCGGACATTTTGGCCCGCGCGACGCCGCCGCAACGCTTCCCCGCCAAGCGTGTCCAGGCGTGTTTCAGTGCCACGTGTCTTCGTGTGTGCGTGTGTGTGTGTGTGCCCTCGCTTGTCAAAGCGCGGCAGCCGGGGAGCGGAGTTCCCCAAATGAGGAGCCAGGAGGTCTCTCGGCTCGACCGTGCGCGCCGTCGTGTGGGCGGGTTGGCGATGCGTCACTACACTCGGTTCACCATGTCTCTCGGCTCAACATGTCTCTCGGCTCGACCGTGCGCGCCGTCGCGTGGGCTCTTCCCGTGACCTTCCCTTTTGGACCGCGACGCCGAGAGTATAAGAGCAGCTGCCCCCGGACGCCAGGAGAGAGGCTCCGATTTGTACTGTTGAGTTACGTGCTCTCCCGTCTCTCCACTTCGGTCGACCTGACCGGCCGCTCTTTTGCTATGTTAGAATAAACAAGTTGTTCTGTTACCAGTCTTCTCTTGCTTTGCCGGGACCTTCGGATGCTTCCAGTGCCCCAGGCCGCCAGGCCAACGCTACCCTTGGGGCTTGCGACCCATTGGCAATAACGGGCGTCAGCACCGAGACCCCAACAACTCGTGCCAGCGGTGCGATTCTAACATCTGGTTGCCAGCGGTGAGATCGCGACAACGGAGGCCAGCAGCGAAGAGATGCGGTTGAATGTATGCTGTGCAGCACAACGACCATCCGGGAGCAGCGCAACGAGCCCTGTGTGATGACTGGTTGCCTGCAGCGGAACGACTGCGCTGAAGTCTTGGCTGCGAGGTTTGGTGAGTGCGGGACTTTCTTCTTCTGAGTTTTGCCAGGCTTTTGTTAGTGTTAGAAACAGAGCTGGTAATTGTGGTTGTCGTTGCTGCCGGGTTAGTTTGCGGCAAGACAATAGTAGGCAGTAGAGAAAGCAGCATTCAGAGCAGCCATGGATTTGAAGTCGTTGCGCAAACCGAAATTGCTGGAGCTTGCGAGAGAGTTGGGTCTGGATGTCTCAGACAAACTCAGAAAACCAGAACTGCTAAGGGCTATTCTTGAGTTAGAAGCTGAGGATGACGAGCTGTCGGAATGCCTTGAGACCATTGAGGAGAGGGAGGAGCAAAAAGAGAAACAGGAGCGCGAACTTAAAGAACAGAAAGAGAAAGATGAGCGCGAACGTAAAGAACAGAAAGAGAAAGATGAGCGCGAACTTAAAGAACAAAAAGAGAAAGAAAAAGAAGAGCGCGACCGTCAACACGCTTTGGAAATGAAGCGTCTCGAGTTAGAGATGGAACGCGCTCGTAATGGAAGTCAGGCACACGGTGCAGGAGAACGAGTATTGTTCAAAATGACTGACCTGATGCGGCCGTTTAAGCTTGGAGAGGACATTGGTTTGTTCCTGGTTAACTTTGAGCGAACGTGCGAGAAGCAGGGGTTCTCTTGGGAAACGTGGCCACAGCGCTTGCTCACTTTGCTACCCGGCGAGGCGGCCGACGTAGTCGCTCGCTTGGAGAGAGAGGAGGCAGAGGATTTCGACAAAGTGAAATCGAGTCTGCTAAAAAAGTACCGGCTGTCAGCGGAGGCGTTCCGTCGGAAGTTTCGGGAAAATGAGAAAGGCAGAAGTGAGTCATATACAGAGTTTGCGTACAGGCTTATGTCAAACATGCAGGAGTGGCTCAAAGAAGAGAAAGCGTTTGGTGACCACGAGAAAGTTCTGCAGTGTTTCGGGCTAGAACAGTTTTATAGTCGGTTACCTGAGAACGTGCGGTACTGGGTCTTGGATAGGCCAGACGTTAGTACGGTGGCTAGAGCCGCTGAGTTAGCCGAGGAGTTTGTGACGCGTCGGGCTCGTGGAGCTAAGGACGGTCAAAAGGGTGAATTTGGCTCCAAGTTTGAGAGGCCAAAGTTCACGCCCATGAGAGCAAAGGGGGATACACGTAGTGCGGATGCGAGTGAAAGCAGTCCGACCGAACGTAAGGAGACGGCGGCAACCGAAGCCGAACGCAGAAAGCGGTTCGAGACGAGGCAAGCGCGCGTTTGTTATACGTGCCAGAAGCCGGGTCACTTTTCGGCGCAGTGTCCAGAAACAAAAACACAAGTCGTGTTTTTGTCTATATGCAGCACTGACGAGAACATGAAGCTTCTCGAGCCTTACATGCGAGACCTCCTCGTGAACGGGAAAGAGTGCCGAGTGCTTCGCGATTCCGCAGCTACAATGGATGTAGTTCACCCCTCTTACGTAGAACCCGATATGTTCACGGGCGAGTGCGCATGGATCAAGCAAGCAGTGGAAGCTCATAGCGTGTGTCTGCCGGTAGCAAAAGTGCTTATTGAAGGACCTTTCGGAGCACTTGAGACGGAGGCCGCAGTGTCATCTATGCTGCCCCCCCAGTACCCGTACCTATTTTCGAACAGGTCCGATCACCTCCTGCGCGAGAAGGGGCTTTTGTTTGGTGAGGCTAGCGTTCAGGCCTTAAGCAGATCGAAGGTTCGGGAGCTCGCTGCAAAGGCGGTAGTTGCGGGGCCGACGTTGTTGAACGATGAGAAAGGGTCAGAGGCGCAGCAAGCTGGTATTCAGAGCACGCCCGAACTGAATAAAATTGAGCCTGTAGCGTTAAAGGCACCAGATACTGGAGAGGAAAATCCCGACACGGGAAAGTTAGAAGAGCTGTCTCCAGATTTGCTCATCGCGCCTACGTCAGACGGACTTAACAGGTTGCTAAAAGTCAGCCGGTCGGCTTTGATAGCCGAGCAAAAGAAGGATGGCAGCCTAGAAAACATACGCTGCATTATCAAGGAAGGTATCGCCAAGAAAAATGCTCGCTTTGTGGAAAGAGGTGGGGTCCTGTACCGGAAGTATCTAGACCGCAGGGGAGTGGAGTTCGATCAGCTGATCGTGCCTCAATGCTATCGTCAGGATCTGTTGCGCTTGTCGCATGGGGGTTCGTGGTCCGGACACCTAGGAGTTAAGAAAACTAAGGACCGTCTCTTGCAGGAGTACTATTGGCCAGGGTGTTTTCGGGACGCAGACCACTTTGTGAAGACATGCGACACCTGTCAGCGGGTGGGCAAGCCAGGGGACAAATCGAGGGCGCCGTTGAAGTTGGTACCTATCATTACGGAGCCTTTTAGACGGCTCGTTATTGATACAGTGGGACCTCTGCCGGTAACAGCCACGGGGTACCGACACATTTTGACTGTGATCTGCCCAGCGACAAAGTTCCCTGAAGCAGTGCCGCTTAAAGAACTCAGCTCAGTTGAGATAGTCAATGCACTACTGTCCATATTTGCGCGAGTTGGTTTTCCTGCAGAAATCCAGTCAGATCAGGGCACAGTGTTTACTAGCGCTTTGACGACAGCCTTTCTCGAAAGGTGCGGGGTAAGGCTGTTACACAGCTCAGTGCACCACCCCCAGTCGAATTCCGTGGAGAAGCTCCACTCCGTCATGAAGCGCGTGTTGAGAGCATTGTGTTTTGAACATCAAACTGACTGGGAGCTGTGTCTGCCTGGAGTGATGTTTGCATTAAGGACCGCGCCGCATGCGGCTACGGGGTTTTCGCCAGCTGAGCTGGTGTACGGTCGCTCGCTGCGATCTCCGCTTCGCATGCTTCGAGAGTCATGGGAAGGCAGGGGCGACGACCCAGTCGTGGTAGAGTACGTGCTTAAGCTCCTCGAACGCTTAAGAAGGGCACAGGAGTTGTCAGGTGAAGCAATGGCAGAGGCCCAGCAGAGGGCCAAGGTTTATTATGATCGGACAGCCAGGGCCCGTCGTTTTGAGGTGGGCGATGAGGTCATGATATTGCGCACATCGCTAAAGAACAAACTCGACGTGCAGCGGGAGGGCCCAGCACGGATTGTTCAAAAACTGTCGGACGTTAACTACGTGGTGAGTCTGCCAGGAAAGCGGAAAGCACAGCAAGTTTACCACTGTAATCTGCTCAAACCCTATAAGCAACGGGAAGCAGTGGTGTGCATGATGGTAAACGTTCCCGAAGAGCTTCCGGTCGAGCTTCCGGGACTAGGCTCAGTGACAAACAGGAAAGACACCGATCAAGTCATTAGTGACTTAATAAGTAAAGCATCGCTGTCGCCTGAGCAGAAAACCGAACTACACCAGCTCTTACAAGAGTTTCAAGGTCTGTTCTCTGAGAGGCCTGGTAGGACTTCTGTCCTTACTCATGACATAGAACTTACCTCCCCAGAGCCAGTACGATCCAAGGCGTACCGGGTGTCACCCCGCCAGAGCGATATTATGGAGGCTGAGGTAAAGAAAATGCTACAGCTCGGTGTTATTGAAGCGGGTGAGAGTGATTATACCTCCCCTTTGATTTTAGTTGAGGTACCGGGCAAGGAACCTCGTCCTTGCGTCGACTACCGCAGGCTTAATTCCATCACTAAGGATCAAATTTATCCGATCCCTAACATCGAGGAGCGCCTTGAGAGAGTGAGTAGCGCTCAGTTTATTTCCACCCTAGATCTTGTCAGGGGTTATTGGCAGGTTCCACTTACAGAAGAGGCTAGTAGGTATGCGGCGTTCATTTCACCAATGGGGACATTCCGTCCTAAAGTTTTGAGTTTTGGTTTGAAGAACGCGCCATACTGCTTTTCAAGCCTCATGGATAAAGTGTTGCGGGGACAGCAAGAATTCGCTTTACCGTATCTAGACGACGTAGCGATATTCTCCGCATCCTGGCCTGAGCATATGGCGCACTTGCGGGCAGTGCTAACTCGCCTGCGCGATGCGGGCTTGACAGTCAAGGCTCCCAAGTGCCAGTTAGCACAGGCCGAGGTTGTCTACCTCGGACACGTGATTGGTCGGGGTCGTCGCCGCCCCTCTGAAATAAAGGTGGCCGCTGTGCGAGACTTCCCGCAACCGCGCACGAAGACCGATATTCGGTCGTTCTTAGGTGTCGCCGGCTACTATCAGAGGTACATCCCCAGGTACTCTGATATGGCGTCTCCCCTAACGGATGCTCTAAGAAAGACAGAGCCGCAAACAGTCGTCTGGGCTGAGACAAAGGAAAGAGCTTTTAGCGCCCTAAAGAGCGCCCTAATAAGCCAGCCTGTGCTACGATCGCCCGACTACACAAAAGGGTTCGTTGTTCAGTGTGGTGCTAGTGAGCGAGGCATGGGCGTTGTACTGTGCCAACGGGAAAATGGAGAAGTAGAACACCCCGTCCTGTATGCTAGTCGTAAGCTGACGAGTCGTGAGCAGGCGTATAGCGCCACCGAGAAAGAGTGTGCGTGTATCGTGTGGGCCGTTCAGAAATTGTCATGTTACCTAGCTGGCTCGAGGTTTATCATTGAGACGGATCACTGCCCTCTCCAATGGCTGCAGACCATCTCTCCCAAAAATGGCCGCCTCCTGCGCTGGAGCCTCGCTTTGCAACAATATTCCTTTGAGGTACGTTACAAAAAGGGGAGTCTCAACGGTAACGCCGATGGCTTAAGTCGAAGCCCCTAACGTGGGAATCAGCCTCAAAATTGCTTGTTACTGATGTTTTTCTTCCTGAGGCAGGATTTTTTTTAACTTATTGCTTTTGTGTAGTGTTTCAAAGTGATGATGTGCTTTCTAGTGCAATTTTCCGATTTGTGGACGCGTTCTGAGTGCTGCTAAACTACTGTAAGGAACTAGGCAGCAGTATAAAAGGGGAAAGAGCCTGGCAGGGCTTAGTGAGGGTTGTGCCGTGCTTGCTGACTGAGCGGTTGACTTTCGGCGTAGTTCTAACGCTTGCCGGAAACGAGAACAAAAATGTCAACTCTCCCGAAGTCACTTTGCAGTGTCCTGTGTGCACCTGAACGTGAGAACGAGGCCTTCTCTGTGCGCTGCGCTCAAGAAACGCCAAAGGACGCCCGACTTCGGTTATGAGCATCATCGAGCGACATCCCTCCGGACAGCGGATGCAGTCCCCTGACCATCGGGATCTCCTTCCCCCGGCGGGGCGGTCTGTTACGTTTCGCCTACAACGCGCGGTAATGCCGGCGCGGATGCAACGGACGCCGGGGCTTCGTTCAAAGCGGCGGACATTTTGGCCCGCGCGACGCCGCCGCAACGCTTCCCCGCCAAGCGTGTCCAGGCGTGTTTCAGTGCCACGTGTCTTCGTGTGTGCGTGTGTGTGTGTGTGCCCTCGCTTGTCAAAGCGCGGCAGCCGGGGAGCGGAGTTCCCCAAATGAGGAGCCAGGAGGTCTCTCGGCTCGACCGTGCGCGCCGTCGTGTGGGCGGGTTGGCGATGCGTCACTACACTCGGTTCACCATGTCTCTCGGCTCAACATGTCTCTCGGCTCGACCGTGCGCGCCGTCGCGTGGGCTCTTCCCGTGACCTTCCCTTTTGGACCGCGACGCCGAGAGTATAAGAGCAGCTGCCCCCGGACGCCAGGAGAGAGGCTCCGATTTGTACTGTTGAGTTACGTGCTCTCCCGTCTCTCCACTTCGGTCGACCTGACCGGCCGCTCTTTTGCTATGTTAGAATAAACAAGTTGTTCTGTTACCAGTCTTCTCTTGCTTTGCCGGGACCTTCGGATGCTTCCAGTGCCCCAGGCCGCCAGGCCAACGCTACCCTTGGGGCTTGCGACCCATTGGCAATAACGGGCGTCAGCACCGAGACCCCAACAACTCGTGCCAGCGGTGCGATTCTAACAATATATATATATATATATATATATATATATATATATATATATATATACGAATGTTATATGTGCACCAGATGGAAGTTTCAGCAAGCAGGCTTATTTACCCTGCTTAGTGAGCGTACTTCTATTCTGCGAAGTAATCAAACAATAAATCGCGGCATGTGTAATATAACCTGCACACATAATGTCGGCTCACAGGCATACGTCTAAAGCACGCAAAGCTGTTAATGGAATAGTGCGTGGTATTCGGCAGCTTCATTAATTTATTGATTTTGTTCATTTTGATTTGGCTATTGTGTGAGTGGCACATATAGAATAATCAAATGTATTTATGTATGTGCCGTGCTTCTCCGTTCATACACCTGTCGTCCCCAGTCAAGCCTCGACAGGCATCACGCATCACCTTCGTCCTGATCATGACATCGCTGCTGCGAAGAGATCTCCCACTGTACGTCCCGCCTGATTTTTTGGTGTTTGCATTTCGGCGTGGGTTGCGAACGGCGTAGCGCACAAACATAAATGTCGCGTGAGATTACACGAGGTAGTCTTCGTAGTCGATCAACATACACATCGCACGAGAATGCGCGCTGGATAGCGGGGAAATAAACATGTAGGCTATGCATCACTGTTAGTTGTATTGCGCATGATTAACCGCTTCCCTAAAGCTTCGTTTCACTATACATTCCAACGCGTTCGTCGGACCTGCATACGTCCTGTCACTTTTCAACGAGGTATACGCGACCTTGCTCCGACCTTGCGAACGCCGCCGCGGTATAAAGATGGCTGCGAGTCGCGAGCGGCGCAGCACCGATAAGTTGACGCGTTTTACGGGATTACGCCGCAGAGCAGCGCGAAGCTGACGAGAGCGGCATCCCAGAATACCCGCTCTCCGCGGTGCCCGGGCTCTTTCCTGCTCGGCGATCGGACCGGCCACGCGTGACCTGGAGTACGACGGGCACGCCTCGGACACGACTCCCCGCTGTTAAGCCTTCATCGAAATTCCGCTAAGACGATAATATCGCTCTTCACCTGACTGAGGAGAGAATTCCTCCCTTCGAAGAAGGAAGACAAGGAGCCCAGAAAAGAAGCGGTTCTGGAAAAGGAAAGAGCATCCCAGTGGTCGAAGAGCGGTCGGACTGGCAGACATGACAACCCAGAGTGAACAACGGAAGAGGGGGAAAAATAAAGCAAGAGCGAGTGGCGGGGTCGTTCGTACTTTCTTCTTCGTCTTCTTCTTCTTTCTTTTTTTTTTCGCTGGACGCAATACGGAAGCAGCACTTGGTTTTACGGGTTCTTGTTCGGTGTAAAGTGACAGCCTGCAGGAATTCAGCAGTTAAGCGGACCTATTCGCACTTTACGGCCAACGGTGCGAGTTCCTCATCCCGCGTGGGCTTGACAGGCGCAATAGTGCATGTTTGCACTGTATTTGTCTGAACATTGCTAAACAAAAAGTGTTTAAGATGAAGAATATGGACGCTACTTTGCGATGCGTGCAACGTAAGGGAAGACAGTGTCCACTTTGAGCTGCATTTACAGTCTTTTTGCATAGCACAAAGGCGCCCATAATGTTCGCCGTGAACCGACTTTGGCGGTCACGCCTCGAGTTCTCGGACGATGGACCACAGTGTGCAGTCTGTGTGCTCCGAGCTACCAAGGCGCCCTTTTATCCTCCCTGAGGGACACCGATCTCAACAAGACACTCTAATTAGTTTGCATCCTGTCCACGACATGTCATCATTTTCACTTCATTTGTCCTCGCTTTATATAAGCGCTGTCCATTGCAAACGCACCTACCTCACAGTTTTCGTTTGTGAGCCTCTCTCTCTCTCTCTCTCTCTCTCCGGTAATTAGCGTAATTATTCGATTCTAACGCACCCGTGGTTGCAACGCGCAATCCGATTTTCTCACATTAGCAAACAATAAGAGCGATGGCCTTTTTTTAAAAATTAAATGTATTTAAGGAGAGGTTGGTGCCTATGTGTGGCGCCGGCTACTCCTCTTCTCTTACGGGATAGTTATCGTCGGAAAGTTGTCAACAATCACAAAACTGGACTAATAAACACAGGAACGAACATTCACGTACTAAGTCTCTGTACTGCAACATAAATAAATGTTCGCGCAACAGAGGAGTTCATATCGCACAAATACTCACAAAACCGAAGTGTTCACACGCAACACATGAGTTCATACAGCATAAATGTTCACACAGAAGATGTTGGGCACTTGAATGCCGCACCCTAAATACAACAAATAGAAATGCTACGTGAACGCCAAGAAACAATGAACATGTAATTAAAAGCGCCTGTGATGCCCTTGATATTGAACTGTCCAGTTTTTTATGGTCATAAAGAGAGACTTAGGGTGATTTCTTCTGACTCGGAAGAAGAAAATTTATTGCATCACAGATACAGTGGCGAACATGCCTTATAGTCATTCTCGCTGTAGGACGCCTCTTTACCACTATCGGCAGCCCCAAGAAACCCATTTTCGGTGTCATCTACGTTACTTTATATAGTGCATTTCTTAAACGCCTTGCTCGCCATGGCAGTGCAATGTAATGACGGAGCGGGCACAACCGCAACTCCAGTATCTAAGGTGTTTTGGGCAAGTGTCTAGATCCCGGTGTAGGGCAAAAACGCCCGTGTATTTGGTGCACCTTAAAGAACCTCAGGTGGTCAAAATCAACCCGCAGCCCCTCACTACGGCGTGTCCCATAATCAAACCATGGCTTTGGCACGTAAAAAACCCAGAATTTATTTTTTTTCTTCCCACGAAGAGAAGTATGCATATATATATATATATATATATATATATATATATATATATCTCCATGGCGTCGTAAAAGTGGAGGGCAGGCTGTAGTCGCCTTCACTCCCAAGCCCGCAAGCACTCATGTATACGCCTCTAGGTCACACGCATGCAGACATGCAACGGCTCCGCTTTTTTTTCTTTATTGGTAATTAAATTTGAAGTATCACACCGGATCATTGCGTTGTTTCAGCTCATTTATCTTTCACAGGTGAGAATGAGCCACTTTTGCGCGTGGTGGTGTTTGTAGTACTTATATCTTTTTATCCATTTTATTTACGTTATACTGCATGCCTTCTGGCCAAGAAGGAGGGGCAAGGTACACTGATAAATTTGCAACGCAGAAGGCCAGAACCCCAGTATAAGTTTACAAGGAAATGAAACCTTAATTAAAACAGCTCAAAACAGCAACTTTACCTATGACGACCTATTGGGAACGTAAGCTTCAAGCGATTCTACAGAGATAAGATGATGAAATGGTATAGCATTCCATTCTTCTGTAGTTCCGGGGTAAAAGGAAAGAGGTTTGTATCGGCAAGTTAAGGAGATAGAGTAAGAGGGTGGGAATGGCGCGTTTTTCTGGATGTAGAAACAGCGAGATATGGGCTAGTATCTAGAGGAAGCTTATGGTTTAATAATGAGTACAGAAGTTTCAGTCGCAGAATGTTTTGTCTCGTTTGAAGGGTGCGAAATCTATTAAGTATATCGTGAAGAACGCTCCCGCTCATCGCCTTTTCTTTTCTTTTTTTTTCTTTGTTCTCTTTTTGAATAATTTAGCTGACATCCATCCTTTGGCGCTGATTCCACCCATATATTCTCCTAATTTGTACGGCAGGTAGTACTTTATTTATATACTTATTATTTTTTATAGGCACATGTCTTTTTGCTTTCACTTTTGTAATGTACGAACTTGTATGTGAAGGCGCTGCTGCGTTACTTAAAGGACACGGAACTTTGTGAAAAATTGTAACTGCACACTGTGTGACGTAGTATTGGACGGTGACACTGCGTAACACTAGGAACGCCTTCGCAGACTGCGTGACAGTGCCCACAGGTGTGTGTGTTCTTTTTAATTCTTTTTCTCTCTCTCTCACATTTTGCATCTCTTTGCCCCTACCTCGGAATAGGTTAGCCAACCGAAAATAATCTCTCGTTAACCTCCCTGTCTTTCCTTTGCCTTCCTCTCTCTATCTTGTGTTGTATTTCATGGCGAACTCAACACACACACACACACACACGCACACGCACACACGCGCGCGCGCACGCACACACACGCACACACACGCGCGCACACGCACGCAGACGCACACGCACGCACACGCACACGCACGCACACGCACACGCACGCGCACGCACGCACGCACGCACGCGCGCACACGCACACGCACACACGCGCGCACACGCACACGCACAAGATGGTTAAAACACTCGGGTGTGGCTACATGCACATTCCGATATTGTTTTGGCCGCGCGCCGCTTACTTCACGCTGTCAGCATAAGCACCGGCTGTGTGCACCGTAAAAGGAGAAGCGCCCTTGGCATCACAGGCGAGAACGACTCAAGGTCACAGCCATCACGTTCGACCTTCCAGTTATGCCCGTGATACCGACCCAATCAACACGCTCAGGAACGCCTGGGCAGGGCGATTCGGGACTAATTTATTCTCATTTTCTCGGTGCAAGAAGAGGCAGTGAGGTTAGCAACGCGGCCAGATAAAAAAAAACGCAGTGGTGCGCAAATGACCGCTATGTGTCCATGTCAAGCGCGCTAGTGGAGGATATAAACTGCTCTAACGCCGAGAAAAGAAAGGAGAGAAAGCAAGGTGAGGAAAGGCAGGGAGGTCAACCAGACGAGCGTCCTGTTTGCTACCCTACACTGGGGGTAAGGGAAAGGGGAATATAAAGAGGAAAAGATAGAGAGAGGGAGAGAGAAATAGAAGACAGGAATGGCAGGAACGTTAACCAGACGCACGCCCGGTTCGCTACCCTGCACTGAGGGAAGGGGGTGTGGGGATGAAGAGAGAGAGAGAGCACAGTTGAAGGTTCGCACCGAATCTACACACGGTCGCCAAGACCTGTCGAGTTGAGGTAGTGCAACAACGCTTTCGTGGCTTTCTGTGCCAACGGCGCGTACGGCCAAGGTCCAAGGATCTTCACTACGGAAAATGGTCTAGAGTTCAGCTGGTTCAGTGCTGTCCGGAGATGTGTTCGATCGTTTCTGTGGTTCTGCACAAACTGTGGTTCTGAAAAAACTGTTGTCGATTGCTCAGGTCCTGAGATTCATGTGCGGGAAAACATGGGGCACATGTGTACGCTGCATGCTTCAGTTGTACAGGGCTCTATTCCTAAGCTATTTACACTACAGCCTTCCAGTGTTGTCCAGTACGTGCAAGTCATATATTCGCTCATTGGAGAGGAGGAGGAGGAGGAATAACATTTATTGTGCTCTAAATTGACGTAATTTTCGCGGGCTTGGAGAGCTTACAGGGCCAAGCATTGCGCACGTGTTTAGGACTTCCTCGCTGTACATCAACAGCTGCAACAATCGTGCTCGCCAAAGATCATTCCATCCAAACATACGTTGCTGTGGATTGTCTCAGGAGGCATATTCATCATCTTTCCCGCGTCCCTCATCATCACTTGGCGTTCTTGCCATCGCAGAGACCACGTGCAACCTTTTCTGAAGTTATAATCACCCATACAGATTGTCCTCCATTAGGATACATACCAGCAGCAAAGCTTTCGTTACCCGTGTGGTGACTCCAACAGCCTCAGGTGCCCCTAACTATTCCGGGTGTAAAGAAGAAGGCCAATCACCCAACAGTAGCTCTGAAACTGATGACGCTGCTATTAATCAATGAGACATACGCGTACCGAATACTCATCTATACTGATGGTTCGGTCTAACCTAGCTCTTCAGGTGCCATTGTCGTTCTGACTACGAAAACCACAATCAAAGTCAAATTGTCCCACATGACAACGTCAACAGTGGCAGAGCTTGCTGCCCTGCGTGCTGCTGTCAGATATCTCCTGCAAGAGACACCTCAGAAATGGGTCATTTTTTGCGACTCTAAGGCAACACTACAGAGTCTGCATTTTGCCCTATATCATAGGACTCAAGAGCAGCTGACATATGAAATAAGACAAGGTCACCATGCCGCTATCGCTAAAGGGCATGAAATTATATTCCAGTGGCTACCTGGACATACCGGCATAGCTGGTAATGACCTCGCCGACGAAGCCACCCGGTCTGCCCATCTGGATGTCCGACCAGTTCCAATCCCCTTATCAAGAACCGACGCTGCAAGAAAGCTTCATATTGTGGCTAAAGCTATGACACACAAATACTAGTTTTCTCCTAACCTCCCGAAGTGTCATCTTCATAGGCTGGATCCATCCTTAAAGCTACAAGTGCCGTAAAAAACTTCCCGCTCTAAAGCCACAGTATTGGGCCGCCTCTGGCCCGGGGTAGCATTTACGAAGGCCTACTCGTTCCGCATAGGCATGGGGGACGCGCCCAAAAGGTAGAGAGAGTAAGCACTAAGTGCATGTAGGAGCGTGCACAGGGAGACTACAAGCGGGCTCTTAAACCGGCGCATTTAAGGTAGGTTACTAGTGCACGAATCGCTTTTTGTGCCAGTGACGGGCGTGGCCAATGTCCGAGTGTCTTTGACTCAGAAAACGGTTTCGAGTCCAGTCGGTTTCAAGTTGTCCCGAGAAAGAGGCGTTGTAGGTTGTAGCGAGGACATATACACAATAGGTGCTCGATGGTTTTCTCGCACCTACAGGAGTCGCACATTGAACTATCGGCCATTCTGGTACGTCAGGAGTAAGCGTTCGTGAACACCACTCCCAGCCACAAACGGCATAGCAAGGTTGTTTCACCACGGGAAAGTCTAGATGGCAGTTGTATGAGTAGCAAGGGTTCCAACTTATACAATCGGCAATTACAGGCACTTGGCCTCCAGGAAGCTTGTGACTTCTTGCGGGCAAGCAGACGAGGTTCCCTGGCAGCGTACGTCTTCGCCAAAGGAATTGGACGCGTCTAGGTGTCCTCATAGGCAGATCGGATAGCCCTGTCAGCAAAGTCGTTGCCGATGATGCCACAGTGAGCAGGAATCCACTGAAATATTATGCTGTGCCCTGTTTCCAGAGCATGGTGGTGTACTTCCCTGATGTCGGATATCATCTGCTTGTATGTTCTGTGATGTAAGGAATACTTGATACTATGAAGAGCTGCCTTGGAGTCACAAAATATGAGCAATTTCTCTGCCGGCTCTTCGGTGACGTAGGTCATAGCGGCATGGAGGGCTGCACAAGTTCTGCCGCCGTAAATGCAGTCATGTGTGACACTGAATTTAACTGTAACCTGCCCAGCTGGAACAACGAATGCGGCAGTTGTACTGGTAGGTGAGGTCGAACCGTCGGTACAAATATGAATGCGGTCATGATATGTCGGGTGCAGTAATAGGAGTGTCAGTTGCTTCAGAGACGGTGACGGGTAATTGGCCTTCTTTGTAATTCCGGGAATAGCAAAGTTCACTTGAGGCTGTTGCAGGCACCATACAGGGGAGACGAAGGCTTCGCCGCTGGTGTATAAGATGACGGTAAACACTCTTGATGAGAGCTAATCACTCTTGAAAAGGTCGTTTGAGGTCTCTCGGCTGGTAGGGAAGCTAAGTGACGATCGGGGATCCTTGACAGATGGCGGATGTGCGCTCTGAGAGTCGATAGCTGGGGATATGTAGGCTGCGATTAATTTCAATGACACAGCCTTCTTTTTGACATGCCGGTAGACATACTGACTGTCGTCATGAGGCTCTACCACATTAGCTACATTTGTAAAGTCCGTGCGGATGTAGATGATTACTTTCGTGCTCGCACCGCTCGTGGACGAGACGAAAGATTCGTAACCGGACAGTCTGAGTGAAGTCGATGTATTTGGTTGGAAAATGACCAGTATGGGGAAACGATACGTAAAAAACAAATTGGCGGAAGTCTCCTATACGGGTCCTGAGACCTCTGGCATTCCATTTCAAGATCGACGCACCTTTAACTTCAGTGCGGAAAGGGACTATTGGTCTAGCCATGATGCTTATACGATGATAGCAAGTACTTGATTTAGTGCATCCAGTATTAGTTGCAGAGCACCTCTAGCTGCGGGTGTTTACAGCCTGTTCAGGATCATGCGGATTGTATTAATTAGCGATTGTAGCATTACAGCCACTTGCCTGTCCTGGTCGGACAAATCACCGACGTACAGTAGACGCCGGGGGTTGTCCATAAACGCTTGCTGTGATTCTGTTGGTGATTGCATGTAGTTTTGGTAGGGCCGGTCAAGCTTCGGCTGATGTAGTCTTCTCAGTGGTCTTGCCCTTCGGATTTCTTTCCGCAGTGCATGGCCTGGGCGGCAGAGAAGGAGGTGAAGCTGTAGGAAGTGGCAAGCACGCTCCAAAGAGACAACAGCCTTCCTCAAAGAACGTCGGCGACGAGAACGTCGCCCCCTGATTTTAGCGGCGGTTTCTCGATGAGATGAATGACCTCACCATCTCTTTCAAGATGGCCATTTCCTTTTCAATATGTGGGCAATTCTTCAATGAAGCCTTATGCGACCCACTGCAGTTCGAACGCTTCATTACAGTGGCGCCACATTTATCTGCAGCGTGGGCCTCGGCGTAGCGGGGGCATGCTGCCTGGTTTTCGCAGACGCTGATCACGTGTTCCAGTTTCATGCATTTGCAGAATTGAAGAGGCTTCGGAATGAAAGGCCTCACAGCATGTCTCAAGTGTCCCACCTTAACATACGAGGGTAGATTTTACTCTTGAATGCAACCTTCATGCAACGTGAACTGTGTAGCCTAGTAGCGTGATCAATGACATCATGATTTGCTGGCTTGACAAGAATCGGCAACTCCTTATTATGGATGGACACGTCTACGTTGCAGATAACGCCGGTGACTAAATCAGGTCCCAGAGGGATGTAGAAGCGCACCTGAATGCCATCAAGGTCTATTACGCTGCATAGAGTGGTCAGAACACCGGCATGCTGGACGTCAGCCGCCAGTAGATTTTTTCGGGTGTTCACTAGATTGCCCGATATTTCGTTTGGCACCTGGGCTTCCAGTGACATAGACACAGATTGTCTGTTAAGTAGCCTTACGTTGACGGTAGGAAGCACGGGCACAAATATGGTGGTATTAGCGTCCGGCCTCTGCGTGTGTCTTACTGTTTGCGTACTTGACGATGAAGACGTCCTGGTGTTCCTTCTGTTCGATTTGCGGCTCTGCAGAGTTGGAAGTCGTCATCGGAAGGGTCCTCACTGTTGAGCGAGTAGACATGGGTGTCCTATAGCTGCAGCTGTCGCTCTGTTGACCGATCCGCTTCCTGGAAGCGGCCGCCGCTGACGCCGCCGTCGCAGGCAGAAGTCCATTGTGGTCCACTTCCGTCACCACCGAGCAAGGAGCGAAGAGCAACGGATGCACTTAGATTTTCCCAGAAATAAATCGGAACTAGAAAAAACGGGGGGGGGGGGAGGGAGGGGGTGTATTCTGTAAGAGTCCACCTAGTGGACATGTACATTTCGTCGGCTGTTGAATTTCTGGTTGGCTGGGCTGGGCTGCGCGTCCGCAGCAACCAGGCGCCGCAGCCAATCAGCACTTCAGCAGCAGACGAAATGGACATGTCTACTAGGTAGACTCTTACAGAATACCTCCTCCTCCTCATCATCATCATCAGCCTGGTTACGTCCTCTGCAAGGCAAAGGCTTCTCCCATACTTCTCCAACTACCCCGGTCATGTGCTAATTGTGGCCATGTTGTCCCAGCAAACTTCTTGATCTCGTCCGCCCAGTAACTTTCTGCCGCTCCCTGCTACGCTTCCCTTCCCTTGGAATCCAGTGCGTAACCCTTAATGACCATCGGTTATCTTCCCTCCTCATTACATGTCCTGCCCATGTGCATTTCTTTTTCTTGATTTCAACTAAGATTTCATCAACTTGCGTTTGCTCCCTCACCCAATCTGCTCTTTTCTTATGCCTTAACGTTACACCCATCATCCTTCTTTCCACAACTCGTTGCGTCGTCCTCAATTTAAGTAGAACCCTTTTCGTAAGCCTCCAGGTTTCTGCCCCGTACGTGAGTACTGGTAAGACACAGCTGTTATACACTTTTCTCTTGAGGGATAATGGCAACCTGCTGTTCATGATCTGAGAATACCTCCTCAGCCCTGTGTCAAAAGACACTTCGTCGTGTTCCCCTTCGAAGCCGAGAGTCCATGGAGTGCATTGCTGGCTCGTGCTGTTAAGAAGGAGATACATGGTGCGACTATGCGAGCGATAAGAAGTGTTATTGCGCGTAAAAGTCAGCCACAGTATATCTACGACCGTTGCGGATGGAATCTGCCTTGTTTGGTGCGGTTGCTGGTGTGCGATAGCCGTGTACGCTGCTGCGAATAACGCGGCTGCCACAGAAGGCGATAAACTGGTAGTTCATTTGACGAACAAGATCTATACGCTTGGCACTGAGGTGCTTGAGAGTCGTGACAGCCCGGAAAAATAAAAGATAAGCTATTGTTTTTTCTTGGGCCGCCATGGCTTCCGTTTGTCTGACAGTCATGCTTTTGGAAAAGTAATTGTTTTGAACTCCTGCTTCTTGCCTGGACTTTCTTTACGTAGCCACATCCGGACGCCGACACTGTGGACGTGCAAGTGCACTCGTTCCTACGAACCCATCGTATGTGGGCGGTACCTCATGCGAACAAGTCATCTCATGTCATGCGGTTAAACAGAAGAACTGAGCGCACTGACTAATAGTCATAAATCTAGCTATACTGGCAATTGTGAATGATGCCTGGTAACAAAATGAGCGCGCTAAATGTTACCGATGTCATCATCATCATCATCAGCCTGGTTATGGCCACTGCAGGGCAAAGGCCTCTCCCATACTTCTCCAACTACCCCGGTCATGTACTAATTGTGGCCATGTTGTCCCTGCAAACTTCTTAATCTCATCCGCCCACCTAACTTTCTGCCTCCCTCTGCTACGCTTTCCTTCCCTTGGAATCCATTCCGTAACTCTTATTGACCATCGGTTATCTTCCCTCCTCATTACGTGTCCTGCCCATGCCCATTTCTTTTTCTTGATTTCAACTAAGATATCATTAACTCGCGTTTGTTCCCTCACCCAATCTGCTCTTTTCTTATCCCTTAACGTTACACCTATCATTCTTCTTTCCATAGCTCGTTGCGTCGTCCTCAATTTAAGTAGTACCGATGTATATTCCATTGAAATATATGGGTGCGGGACGTGCGGGTGCGAGGGCGCTGTCTCGACTGACAAGCCGAACGAAATTCTGAAGTCGGTGCTTTAAGTGGCAATCATAATGGGTAGCCACGTTGTTATAATGACCAAGATGCGTCGTGTTCAAACCAGTTTGTCGTTTTGAACCTACAATCATGTGGAACGCGTTTCAACTGGAATTATGGCGAGACGCCGCACACACATTACGGGCATCGCCGTAGTCAGATCACGTGGGATGCGTTTGCGCACGTTACTAAGTTGAGGGCAGAATTAACGGATAGGTTGTCAATCCTTACACCTAAATCAGAAATACCAAATAGCTCTGTCCTTTCGTTCCAGTTTATGGCAAACGTAATGTTCGAATGCCATAAACTGCGCGATAACAAAATATGGGAGGCGACACCACGTCGACATATGCGGAGAAATTCGCCTTGACGTCACATATTTGGAAGAGTCGACTCGAAGCTACAGCATACAACGTTTGTGAACGCATAGAAACAAGGATCCCATTCTGTTTTCAAGGGAGTTCTGGATGAACCTTGCAACTTCAGCGATTTCTTTCTGCACGAAAGTTGCACAGCTATAGGACACTGAAATCCACGACTTAACTTGGGCGCTCCGGCTTGGCCGGGCGCCAAATTCAGAATGAGAGAGAAGTTTGTTTAGTGTCCGGCTCTTCTTGCTGACATCCGTTCCTTAGTGCGGTGCTGTTTATAATCAATTACCATCTATACATAGCCCGGTCACACGCCTTGTTGTTCCAATTTCCCGCTAACGATCAACCTGTCTTTTGTCATCGAAACAGGAAATGAAGTTTCGAAAGGGTGCTTAACCAGCCTAATTAACTTTATTGCTGCGCTTTAATGGTACTTCAACGATAATGTGTGTTTTTAGCTTGCTCGTATAGATATAGGTTCCGCGACAGACTCCAACAATTGGAGTCCCTTCCTGGCCTATACATATAGGACAGAACAGCTGATAAAACGGGGCTTGTTTCTAGAACTTGGATGGGGGTGGAGCGGGAGGGGGCGTCGAACATCTATCAGAACACGGAAAAACCTGCTTCACCCGATCAGGCTGTCCGTTGGCACCGTTAGTAACGGTTAGTGAGTGGATGCAGCTCTTCAAATGCAGCAGGTCCGCCGCTGCGCCGCAGATGAGGAAAGCGACATAGAATCTGGGGACATTCCCCGGTCGCAGAAAGCAAGACGAGTGCTATCCTTGTCGGGAAGCCCCGCAGCGCAGTTCATCTATACTTGGAGCCGAATACCTAAGCAAGAAACGAGCAACGGCTGCTGAGGAAGTCTCCTGGCTATAACGGGTCCAAGAGCAGCTTCGTGATGGAATCGCGTGAATTGCTACCTTGGGAGCTCAGGTGAATTAGGCCGACCCGAAGGCTCGAGCGGTGGCTCCAGGGCGTCCACACCTGCTTCGCTTGAAAGGTGACCAAAAAAAAAATGCCAAGAAAGAAAAAGAAACCTTCGCACGTTGTCTAGCAGTTTTCTCCGAGTTCCAAGCAAAGTAACGTTTTTTATTGTTCCTTTTAATCGATTATCATATTGCTCGGGAGATTATTTTCAATAGACTCCGTGACGCCGTGCGTTCCTGCCACTAAGCCACCGAGTAACCCCCTCCCCCCCCCCTCCCCCACACACACAGACCTCTTCAAGTTTTCTGCTAAATAAAAGACGCTGACTGAATGTCTATTTCATTTATTGATTGAATGCATTCGCATATTTTTAGGATGAACAACGCCATCAGCTACCATGTTGCGCAGCGCTTCACAATTTTAATATTTTACCTCAAATTTCACTTCACTGTGTCCGAAATCTGAACGGGCAGCCATGAAGAATCGCCTTTCGTGGCCTAATCAGGAATGTAGGCGATATTCATGCGCATAGAACAGGAGATGTGGCGATACCTTGAGACGAAATAGCTCAGGTACGACAAGCTAGAAACGTGCCATACATTGCTGTCTCGGCGCAAAAATTACAAGACAACTTAATAGTTTTACGACTACTATATGTTGCTGATGAAATATATACTCAAGAATCATAAGTTGAACGCAGTTGTTCACAGGCGATAAGAACGCCGCGGAGTATGTTTAAAAGTAGTGTCGCGAGACGTCATCAGAAGCTTGTGAGATCATGAACATCAGCAAGCATAGCAAGATATCCTACATAAATCACCCGTAAGATGGCACGGATTGTGCAGCGCGCCACACCGCGATATTTAAAGTCATCTCACGAAAAAAGAAAAAAAGACTACGCAATTCCACGGAAGCGCTCTGAACAGGTGTAACCGAAGAGCTCAAGACAGCTATTCGTTTTTTTTTTTTTAATCCCTATGGGAAAAGGAGTAGCCGGCACCAATTAAAGGCGACAACATCTCCTAAATACTATATAATAAAGAAAAACGCGCTGTGCTAATTTCAGTGAGACGCATGGACTTTGAGAAATCGTCAGAAACGCCCTTTAACCGTAGTTAGCGTATACCCGTCCGTATATAGTATCAGTATGGAAGGACCGATCCACACGCATAGGTGCACTTGTATACTGAAGTTGCGCTGTACTCGCATTCGTGTCAAACAGAATGTTGTTGGCCTTCTTCCTAATCACGGCTATTATTTGCAAGACTTGGAATTTCGGCAAGTTATTGTAGCACTCTTCAATGAAGCACGCTAAACAAACTGGTTTATTGTGGGCGAACTTGTGTCCGGAAACTCAATAGTAAGCATTCACACAATTTACAAGAAGAGTTAACAGGAGCCTATTCAACAGTTAACCGCGTCTCCACGCCGAACACACTTTTCACGCTCCCCCGAAAGCCATAAAGTTTCCTACAAAAAAAAAAAAAAAGCTCTATGCCGAAAGCCAGGAGCCACCCGTGGCTTCTCATTGGACGACAGACTCGGGCGCTGCCGTGTGCGCGTGCACGGGAGACACGCGCTGTGTCGCCATGCGCGAGGCGTCGCCGGCGCTCTTTTAATGGCGATCCTATGAGTAATGCCTTGGGGCTTCGGCGACGAGGCGCTTGGAAGGGTACTTCACGAGAGTGCTCGTAACTGGCATGTGGGGAGCTCTCTGCGGCAGTATGTAGAGCATTCGGTGAGATGAATGTTTCGAAAAGCCAAAGCCTGGAAAACGGCATCGAACCAAAGAATATCAGCGTAAAGACAAAGCCATGGCGCTGGTGTAGAAGGCGAACGCTGCAGCTATAGGTCTCGTCATCGCAGACGGAGCCGACGTTGGTGCCTCCTGCACGGACGCCACCGCTCTGACCTCAGCGGGTGTCTCAAATTATCCCGGCGGCAACTTTAATCGACTGAAGCTGGGCCACTCGATCATTCTGAAAGAAAGCAAATCAAGATAAAAAGATACAGCGCAGTGGCCAAAAGACGCCCTGAAAACATCATGCGAAAGCTACATAGCTGCGAAGCGAGGTACGCGTTATTTGTTACGGATATTGAGGCCAGATATATGCGGAGGCACCGACGCACGCAAATAACGAGGTTGCGTTCTGTCATCCCAACTTAGTTCTCGCGCGTTTGTGCTGGTTAAGGTGCGTGGGAACGACTTCCTCTTTCGGGCGAAGTAGCCCAGGTGGCGATGATATGTACGGTCAGCTCGCTAGCAAAACCAGCATTAGGGCAGCCATAGGACATGCGGCTCTCCAATTTCGGTCAAGTGGCGGGAATGCGGTCATATGTGTGTTGCTCTAATTACGAGTTAAAGTTGTTTACTTCTGCTTAGTTTACCACGTCGCCCCACCCCTCCTCCCGAAAATATATAGTAGTCGTGGTTATGCGTCACTAATATGTGAAAGCCACAATAATGAAAACGATTGCTCAAACGTGCGCAGTGCCTTGTTAGGAATAAAGTCGGCAATAAGCTCCGAACTAGGCGGATATCTAATTAAAAATGTGGCGATGAGACCCGATATGTTGTCCTCTTTGGAGTTTGTCGCTTCCTACAGCACATTTATTCTGTTTATTTATTTGTTTATTTCGGATACTTTCCTGGCCCGAAGGCATTACAGAAAGGTGTGGTATAAGTAAAAGAAGAAAGCAGTACATAATTATACAATAATAGGCTTTAAAAAGCGCCTGAAAATACAGTGGCCTTGTAGTTGTCAACGTCAGAAATGGCAGCGATGGAGGGAGGAAGGTCATTCCAGTCGGCGCCGTTCGTGGGAATGAAATCATGACACATTTTCGTTCTAAAAAATAGAACACCAACTTTAAACATGTGATCGGAGCGGGATGAAATGTATGAAGGGTGGGCAATAAGGTAACAATTCTCCTTATTTCTGTTGTAAGGAGGTTTATTTTACGATTTTACAAGGTTTTTACGATTATGTATTTTACGATTACGAGGTTTATTTACGATTTTACGAAAGGTCAGCAGCGAAGAGCAGTATGTAATTAAGATCGAGCGCCTATCTCATGCCTTGTATTAGCGATGGTGCTTGCACCGAGCCTGCTGTGCTCCTATTCATATTCCTCAATATAATGTTTTAGTTGTCTTGTTAAAAGATTTGCGGCGTGACCCATTGCGGTAATGTCGTTTTTCTCGGCAAAGCTATATGACTTGCTCTATACTTACTAGCTACTTTCTGTATCGTCCTTTATGCTCTGCTTCGAACAGGCTCTGCGAATCTCGCAGAATACTTTGGCAAAATATATGCGTCTCTTTCGTTTAAAGTTTAATATAATACCGGGCTATAGATACATCCAAGTGTCTCACGATAATTCTCTGAAGAAAATGGCGATAGCGAAACAGGAAATTGGTGTATAAAGCGTCAATCTCTACTGTAACAAAAAAGAAGTTTCACTCTGGAGAATAAAATACAGAGAAAAAAAGAAAGATAAAAAGTGAGCAAGGCACAGCAAACCACGACAATGAATGCTATAAGACGCATCTGGCGAAATATGAATCAGTTCTCTTTTTGGACGAGCCATATTGATGTGTGTGTACGTGCGTGTGCGCGTGTGTGAGTGTGTGCGACGGAAATCATGCTGAACCTTACAAAAATGAATCATATAAGTGGAACACCGACGACCGGATACACTGTAGTACTATCATAGAACACAAAAAAAGTTCTAGAACAAAATGATAACCGTACTGCAGCAAAATTGCCGTAAAGTGGAGGAGCCCTGCTGTATTTCGAAGTAGAAATTATAAGTAGTGTTGATTATTATAGAAAAAAAGAAAGCAAGAGAGGCAGACAAATGGAAAAGCCAAGACAAGAAGACAGAATATGACGCCGCGAGTATACCGTACAGAATAAAACAAAAGCAAATAAAAAACACTCTGTCGTTTCCAATTTTCTCTTCAGAGTGAATACGGTAACAGCAGCTTGCAACCGGTTGCGTTTTTCTTTTTATTGCTTAACCTTGCTATACGCATCCTGTCAATTTACTGTCTCCATTTTTTTTTTCTTAGTTATTCCGGGCTTTGGAAAGGTGCTCGGAAACGCGCTAGCGATAAAGCTCGGGTTGAAGAGGGATGTAATTGCTGATGAGTCTCGCACCGGCGCGCGACGTCAGAGAAGGCATACACAGCAACAATAAACTCCGTGTGGCAGTGAAACTGTCCGCTGTTATCCTTTTCGGGACGAACACAAACGAAGACGTCACCGATGTACACACATCCGCGAGGTTGAGCACGGGACTAAAGAAAGCAGACACAGGACTGGTTACTGCACCACCCGATGCGGGACGCCGAGGACGACGACAGGTTCATCATCTCGTTTCCTTTCTCTACTGCGCTGCAAGCCTTAGAAATGTGCTCGGGTCACGCACGCATACCTCCCCCCTCTCTTTCCGAGGCGGGAGAGGCGCATAATAAGCGGTGTGCCGGAGCGGACAGTCGGTATGGTAGGGTTGCCGACTTGCGATGCGAGTCTGCTTGCTCTGATACGAGTCTGTTGCTGCCTTCTGGCGCACTGAAACTGCTGGTAACCGCTTTTCGCCTGGGTGACCGCCAAGTGTTTCGTTCGAAAGGAACTAATGTGAATATTTACAGAAAATAAGGACAGAAGAGCGAAGAAAGGGTTGTGGGGGTAGGGATGGGGGCGGGGGGGGGGCGGGGGGGGGGGGGGGGCGGACGCATATTTGTGGCGTTTCTGTTTCCTCATCTGATGATTACAGTGAACATTTCGCTGCCGAAGACCCGGATGTCGCAATGACATAGGGTGATTTATTAATGCGCCGTAATGGAGTACACAAGACCATTTGACGTCGCGGTGAATGTCGATTGCCACGTCCTGCAATGTTTATAGCAGGCGATAGAGAGTGAATTACGGTAACAACCGTAAAGCTGACACGGCACTCTGACTAGCGAAACTTCTTTAAACTGTCAGTGTCCAAGTAGCTGTCGTTAATATTTTTTTTTCTTCATACAGTCATGTCGTTTAGTCACTGCATCGCCAGCTCCTTTTTGCGAACTGTTCTTCTACATTGCCTTGCTGCCTCTTATGCCAACCCTGTTTTCTTTTTCCTTGGCACTGAAACAAACTTTCCTTGCTTTTATTAGTTACTAGCATTATTTGTCGACGTAGTCCTCAACTTTTCTCAGTTCACGCCCATACCTCATGTACTGTCTCGTGAACGATGGCTGCGTTTTCCACGTTTTTAGCCTTTCTTCAACGACATTCTTCAACTTGTGTATTACCTGTCGAAGCCACCCCCCCCCCCCCCAAAAAAAAAAGAAAGAAGGAAGAAAACATTCCAACGGCTTTCTTACAGCCACGCGGACAGGCTTTACAATAATCGCTTCGGTTTTACGCAGTTTATATTAATACGGCTGTCTTAATTGCATACCCGGCGTGCGTACTATAAATTTTAGAATATTGTCGCCCGACCGCGAATGCACGCACGAGGCATCCTCGAGGCACTTTACGCATTCACCCGTGTAACAGGTGTGACCCGCCTCTTCAGAGAAGCTGTGGATGACGTCCTCGGGATCGGCCGCTGATTTCCACGCTATCCGTCAGCTCTCGCTTGCTACGATTACGGTGGAGACGGCCGCCGACAGACGTGACTGCTAAGTAGTCAGAGTCCCTTGTATGTACGTATAATGGCCCAAAGCCTCAAGTAACTCAGCTTTCACGTGTCTGTGCGATGCAGGAGTCTTCCTCAGCGTGGATTTTTGGCTGCAACTGTATTTTTCCACAGTCACAATCACGTTAGACTGATACCCCCTCTTGTTTACTAACCGTACATCGCCGCGTTTACAAGTTTGTTTTATACGTGTTTCAGTACTGCAAGACCACGTTTTAGTGCGTGCAATAACGAAGCGCGCCCGAGTCAACCGAGTGTCCCTCAATGACATTCGCCGAAGCTTTCCTCCTCTTGCAAGAACTGTGTACTGCCATTGCACCGTGGTACCGTCACACTAACCTCCGCACTAGTTTGAAGGGCTGAAGCAGAGGCTGATGCAGTCGTTGCTCTCTATATATAGCATTTTATCGACGCTGCGTAGGACCGACGAATGCGTGTACATATTGGGAGCGCAGATGAAATCGTCCGTTTCTAATACGAGACATTCAAAGCGACTGAAGCTGCTGCCGTTGCTGCGCGCATACTGCGACATATACGTACCTGCAGGCGAAAGAAGCGCGAGACGCCACGAGATCAGCTGCATGGACAACAACAGCAAAACACGTCGCCTGTACTGGAAGCGGAGCCAAATGGAGACCCGCTTGTGTGCGGGCCGGCCCCTATACGCATCTCACGCACGTTTTATTTCATCACGGTCTCGAACGAGCGCCTCCCGATACAGATCTCTTCACTCACTCGCCTAGGAATCTCCTTCGGACGAAACAACATGCCTCTGCAAATGCGTTCCAGCTATCACGAAATAGAACAATACAAAATCCCTAAGTGCAACGTTCGCCGCACATAAAAAAGAAGAAGAAAAAAAGGAAAAGAAAAGAAAAAAGGATACAATGTAGGGAGCCGCTAGACCGGATAGGCAAATGCCGCTCGCGCATGCACCAGTTCAATGTTCTTTAAACTGTGCGTTGCAAGGTCCGGCGTGATTCGCGTCAGATTGAGCTCTGCCGTGCGGTGGCTCTGAATTAAACCGGAATCGATGAAAGCAATATGCAGGCCGTAGAAGTGCCTAAAACTCAACAAAACATGAAAAAACTAAAAATCAGCCGAATAACAATAAAATAATGATTTTGTTTGAATTTGGCTGCAGCCTTTGGATAACCTGCTCTCGAGTCGTGAGGAAAAAAGCCCGTATAACTGCTTAACTCGTCCGAGTGCCTCTTTGTCAAGCGTTTTCCGCAAGTGATCTTGGATATATTAGCAAGCCCGTATAGAACGTAGTTTCACTGATCCAGCGTCCACACAGGACATTTCACTACTTCGCAAAGACCGCGTCGTACACTCTATCATATCTGATGCTGCGTTTAACACACTTAATTGCAACGTTCGCCCCAGAGAGCTAGGACGGCCCTTGAACGTTGCCGGAGGAAGAAAGTAATTGCGACGCCGAAAGAAACTTGTGCGACGTTCTACATTAGCGTCAAAAGCTCTTACAGCGCATTGAGTCGGGCTGTAAGGGAAAGCGATTCCTAATTTAGCTGAGCATATGCTTGAGACGTACAGCCAAACATAGGGAATTTACGCACTTTCGACCGCAAATGTCGGATATATTTGGAGTCGTGGGCAAGTGCTCTTAGAAGAAGCAGCTATATCGAGAGTCGACGGCAACGATTATGCAAATTACCAAACGCGCTCTCGCACTTACCGCGAGGCAGCGTTACTTGCGTCATATATATATACTCATAGTCTTCAATCTGGTTAGGTATATATAGGTAGCTTTGCCCGCGCGTAATCTCACTCCGCGCGTTACACGGTGTGACGACGCGGCGCAAGCTCTTCGCGATGTAATCAATTCGCATCTCCTTGGCGGAGCAGAAAGCGCGAGCACTCGAGCATGCAGCGGTGTCTCGTGCACTCGCGCCGAGAGCGCAGCTAGGGAGACGCAACGACGCGATGCCGCGCGTGGGGTGCCAGTTGACAGCGCCTGCATATATACAGAGAGAGCTGGCCGTGCATCACACTCGGCTTCAGCTGCGTGCGCAGCTCACTTCCTGTCCGTGCGGCCATATTTATCCTACCTTCATGTACATGTGTGCACGTGAAGATGACGACAAGCGGCGATGAGACGAAGGGGCACTTGGCAGGGAGAGAGATAGAGAGAGAGATAGAGAGAGAGAGAGACTTCTACAGCTGATAGAAGACCTGAAAGGAGAAAAAGAATTTAGGACTATATCTTATTCCTTAACCAAACTAGGTCACCGCAGATGCGGTGGCAGCTGAGCGTCATAGGTGCAGTGAAAGGTTATATATAGTGACAACTTTGCAAGTACATATGTCATTGCAACGTGCGCATCAACCATGGAAGAAGAATACATGATTCGAGAGCACGGACCATGAGGCAATATTTAGCGGCGGAGAAACACGACACAGCGCCACCACCCCTGGCAGCTACAGGTTCTCGGTGCTTGACAAGTGAAGGCGACGTCCTTGAGCAGAGCCTGCTGAGCAGCAGAGTGGCACCTGGGTCCTCGACTCGAGAGCTCTCGGCGCGTATTTTCGATACGTTTGGCTTCTGCGTGGGCGTCTGCGACCGCAAAGCCGACGCACACCACGGGGCCCACGCGCGCTCTCAAAGTTGTCTTTGCTCCGCTTTAGTCTTCGCTGGCGGGCGTCACTCGGTGTGTGAGTGTATGAGGTGTGTAATTACAGTCCCACTACTTTCGACCTCGTCACCCCCGCATGGTATGCATTCCGAAAGTGTTTCCCACATAGTGCGTTCATTGTTACTCGCTTGCGTATCTCTCGCATCACACGCCCTTCTTGCGTCTATACGTAAACACATCCATCAGATATGCGCCGACGTGAGCACGGCATCCGTTGCGCTGTACGCTTGCCTCTAAGCAGCTGCTATATAGCTATAAGGCTTGACGTCTCATTCGAGAGCTCACACTGCGGTTCACTGTGTATAAGCGCGAACACTGTGTATAAACGAAGCGTATAGAGTAGGAGGTCGCCAGACAGCAGGCAACCGAGCACTGCACTGGCTTACGTAACGTTCCGCTCGGTGCTCGACAGTGGTGAAAAAGATGGGCATCGTAAACTTACTTCGTCTCTTCAGAGACAAACAGGCTGTCACGAAACGTAGCAGACACGAAACCTTGGAAATCAGTCGTTTCTGTTGAAAACAAAATGCAAATCGACGTTTCGCCAAGCTGCACCGGGAAATCCATCCTTCCAAGATGCGCAACTCACGCGTGGGTAAATATTATGCGCAGTCCGCCAAATGGCTTGGTGCGTGGCGCTTAACCAGAGGAGAGGATGAGCAGCAACGCACTTATATATACGAAAACACAGCATCACCTCTCTTTACGGTTAAAGCAAGGGACGATTCTCTCACCTTTGTAAGCATACATTGTTTTCCCGCCGAAGTACTAAACCTACAGAAGATTCGTGAAATGGATCCTGTGGAGTTCAGTTACTTTGTTGCAGGATGATTGCACTATTAGCAAATGGGAAAGTGTAAAGCTAACGGACAAAGGAGGCGCCCTCTTTTGGCTGCGATCAAAGCTCCCGTGATATGTTCGAATGGTATGCAATACGTTTTGAACAACTTACACGAGCAGCAATAACTGCATACAATTAACTGCGCATGTATAAAAACCGCGGGAGATTTGTGCGATCTCGCAGGAAAAATATGACAAATCGAGTTCCTGAGTACTCAGCGCGATGCACTACTCGAGACAAAATAACCGCAGATAGCGTCGCAGTGCTTTCCCGGCGGATATGTATCTCCGGTTCCCGTGGAACTTTTTCTCTACCCTCGTGCACCGCCCATCACAACCTCCGCACTCCGCGCTGAGAGGTTGTGCCGGAAGGGGCCTTGAACGAGTTACAAGTTTGAAACATTTAACTTAGAAGTGCACTGCAGCGAACAGGGACTCAACTACACGTGTGCAAACTTTCAAGCAGAAACGTTCTGACGTTTGCTTGCAGTAATAATTTTGAATTCAATTTCAAGGTACGAAGGAGCGTTTAAAAGGTTGCAATGCGACTTTTGAAATTTCCTGTGGCAACCCGAATGAAGTATTATATTTTTCAATTTGTCATACATGTGCACCTCCTTTTATTAATAAGAAGTTTCATTTGAATACACCTAGTAGTTCACAAATGGTAAACGTACAATACTGTGATTTACACATTGTGTGCCATCCAGCACATGGCTTAGTGTTGCCGAGTTTCTTTTGCGATATGTCTGGCAACTCTGCAACACGACACGCTACTAAATTTCCCAAGCTACGGAGCGCAATTAGAGGAACTTACTTCATGGAACATTACCAAGGAGTAGAGGAAGAACCTCCTCCTTAGCAATTTTCTATGACCAAGCTCCCTTAATTACGCCAAGCCCCTAACTTCGCCAGTGTAACGGACGTACCGGTACGCTCTGGCGTTTTTGTGCCGCCGTGTCAATGAAGTTAGATAGGAATGCGAGGACCCCACTGAGAGAGCATTTGCCATTATCCGCGTGTTTTTCAGCCTTCCACACAACAACAACAATAAAAGCCGTTGTGTTCATTTCATAATATCCGAGATAAAAACCAGACGCTGGAGGTGCGTCACCTCCGAAGAAACCCGACGGTGAAAGCCCTAAAATGGCATGCCCAACATACCTGCTGAACTTCATAGTACTAGTTCCAATGGTTCTCTGAGTGAATTATCTTCGTCGTTCGGAGCGGGTGTTTCGAAGCCGCGTTTTTCACCGCACCTACAGTTGCAAACCAGCCTCGCTGTAAAAGCTTGTTCCAGCACACCGCGTATCCCCAAGAGAACACTTTGGCGTCGGTCTGCCCACCCACCCTTTGGCTTTAATGCAGATAAAGATTGTCCGACTCATTCGAAACGATGCCGCACGTGCGAAATGGGGTCTGCGAACGAATACCCAAACGCCCATGTCGACGTGCATAGACGCACGTGCATAGACGTGCATAGACGAACGTGCATAGACGCGCTTCCTCGCCAGCCTGCCATCTGTAACGCGTGTCCCACGCTATAGAAGAGGCGCGCGCGGAACCACGTGCGTTTGCGCGCGCACGCTCACAAGATGCACACCTGTGGCCTCGATGCGAAGGGAAAAGGCGCCAGGGCAGGTTACACTGTTATCACACACGGAAAGTGTCAATTCTGAATATATCAAGTCATGTGCGACCCATAAACCGCATAGTTATAGTTATCACTGAATATCTGATGTCTTTACACTCTAAAAATTTTAACACCCTTAAGGGTGTAAATGACTTGTCCCATGGGTGACACCCTTTTTGGGTGTATTGCTACACCCCAAGCAAAGGGATGCAAATTAACACCCCATAAAAGAAGGGGTGTTAATATGACGTCACCTTGCCTATGGGTGTAAAACAAACGACACCCTTTCTATACGGGGTGTAACACAGACACCACCCTTTCAATATGGGTGTAGCATGGAGAACACCCTTCCGAAAGGGTGTTATCCCTGCAAGTATTTTAGCGTTCACTACAGCCATGTAGTTAATGGGCAGACTAGCTGTTGTGAATGCTGCCAAGCCTTAGCTATGGTACTACCTTGTTCAGTATGAGCCAGAATCTGTGAGGCGTCGTCATATTGCGCTTCTGGTCCGTCATGTGGTAGCATAACGTGCGACCCTTTCAGGCAAAAAATTTAAGTCTCATGATCGCAGAAATGCACACATCCTATGCTTTTTGTAATCTTCCTCTGCAGTGATAGTACACTGCCGGCAGGATGCAGAGCGCAATAACAACGCGCGCTGCACAAAGGACACAGGATCTCCCGCACCTTGGTGCACCAGTACTTATCACTCCGTGGAAACAGCACACAGCCAAAAGCATGGTTGCATGCATTTCAGAAATAATTAAAAACCTCCACTTGGTCAAAAATTTTCGCAACACCACCTCGACCAGGAGGGAAAGACACCACAGCTCGTTGTCGTAGCTCATATTGAATGCAATAGAGCGCAAGCAATGCATGGATTGGCGACGGTAACAAGTGCAGTACTACAGAAGCATACGTTTGCCTGTGAAGCAGTTTTTTGCCGTTTTAAGCACACATTTTATACCTCTATTCATCAAAGTTGTCATTTATCTCCACGGGATGCTTCTACTAGTACTTTCACATATATGACTTAAAGGTAGCACTGAAAGCCAAAGAACAAAGTGCAACAAAGCACTTCCACTTCGAATATTGTTTCAGCATTTACGAACAAAACAGCATGTGTAGCTGTGCATGCTGTTCAATATATAAGCATGCACTATTTCCTGAAATATATGTATGCTCCATTTACTGCCAGTGACCTGCTTATACCCAATAATTTAGTTTATTTTTCACCATGTGCTTGCATTGAATATCCCACAGGCATAGTAAGTTAAGCTATCATAATAACAATCAGCTAGTCTAAGCTTACCTAATTGAACAAAATCATTGTAAAATTTGTGACGAAATGTAATAAGAAAAGTATTTATTATTTCATTAAAGAGAAATGCTTACATAATAATGTTTGCACATTTTAAAAGTAAAAATGAAGATGAGTAAAACCATACCAATACAAAGACATAAGCACCGAATAATGGCACAGGCTTGTTCAAATAAATTTTAAGCAGAAAAGTTTTTTAGAATAATCTCACTACGAACTATCACATGTTTTCATTTGAAGAGCACTGCATCTTATTATAAAGTACAAAAATAACCGGTCACATAAGTAAGAACAAGTCTGAGTGTGTCTATGTTAATACAAGGATAGAAAGTTGGGCGAGTTGGTACAGTAACATGATCTTGGATTGTAGCGCGAAGTGACACGTACACACACTAGAAGCAGACCAGGATGAGCGCTAACTCTCAACTAAATTTTTATTGAAACGAAGAACATATATATATATAGGTGACTGCAAAAAACCGCAGCGTAAGAACATGACAAGGTATGGAGACATCAGTTAAACATATCAGGAAGTAAGGAAGTAAAAAAGGAAACAACAAAAAGACTACTTCAGATTAACACACGTGTTCTGAAGATACTGAAATTCGCATCCCAACAGAGACAAAGATGCATGACTAATGTAAGTCTCTCCCAATCTTTTAATGTGGAATGCCTCTCTATCTATTTGTTGTGAAAAACTTTGTTTCATGTTGTGGACATTAGTAATGGCAAACTTAAGAGCTGAGTAAGCTAGTCATGTCCACACAATATGAAACAGTTTTTCACAACAAATAGGCTCGAGAAGGCTAGTTATCCTGTGCATTTATTATCACTAACCTGCAAAAAGCTTTGAAAATGGGTAAAAGGCCAGGCTAAGAAACAAGAAAAACAGAAAAAGAAGGTTTGCTGTGGTGCCCTATATACATAGATTATCAGATGGTTTATGGAACGTGGTCCATACATATGATGTGGATAATGTTTTCTCGGCCCCCCAAGTTGTCTACCATGTGCCTATGATAAATAGGAAACTTGAACAGGGTGGCAAAACAGAAAAGATAATTGCGGCGTTAGACATGTGTCCCTTTTTGTGCCTTGTAACACTGGTATAGTTTATCAGTATCCTCTCAAGTGCGGGAAGACTTACATTGTACAGAGTGGCAGGTGCATTAATATTAGACTAAAAGAAAACAAACATTCACTTTACAACCATAATGCTTCACATCTAGCATCACATTGTTTCAATTGCGGTTGTAAACCTTTGTTTGAAGACACAAAAATTCTTTCGAGACAAATGTCAAACCACACGGGAAATAATCAAGGCATGCCACATTAAAAGATTAGGAGACTTGCATTAGCCATGCATCTTTGTCTGTTAGAATGCGAATTTCAGTATCTTCACAACACGTGTGTTAATTTGAAGTAGTGTCTTTTTGTTGTTTCCTTTTTTGACTTCCCTACTTCCTGATATGTTTAACTGATTTCTTCATACCTTGTCATGTTCTTATGCTGCGGTTTCCTGCAATCACTTTATATATATGTTCGTCGTTTCAAGAAATATTTAGTTGAGAGTTAACGCTCGTCCTGTCTGCTTGTAGTCTGTGTCCGTGTCACTTCGCGCAACAATCCAAGAGCACGTGTGAACAAAACATGGCTAGTAATAACTAGTGAGCACTGCACAAAAGTTGAACATGAGAACTAGTAATAGTAAAGACATATACTTGCAGAGACAATATATAATACTGTAGACAATATTTTGCAGCTGAACTGCAAAATATTGCAAATATCACAAAAGCAGCATAAAAACTGGGCAGGACAGAGCACTGACTGTTAGTTATAGTTGCAATATGCACACCAAATCTAGACATAAGAAGGCAAAACTAAACTGCCGGAAATGGTCATCTCTCCAAGAGACCACTGAGGAATGAAAGGTACACTTTTTATAATTCCATCTCATAGATTACTGATCTAATTAAACTTGACACATGACGCCTTGTGTGTAACAAATGCCCTGTTCTCATTACATATGCATGATTACCAGCCTTGGTGAAAGAATGACTTGCACTAATGTTTGAACCCCGGTAAAAATGCTGCTTGTTCTCAACTTTCTGTTCCGACAGCACACTTGTGGGCAGTTGTGAACGTAGTTGCCTATAGGGCTCAAACACCATGTTTTGGCTGCACAGGTACTGTCTACCGAACACCTGGTTCAAGATAGCTTGCATCTCGAAATGTGCAGCCACACTGGTGGCACAGCATTATTTTTTCAACTTGCCAGTTGATAAAGCCTCAGCAGCTGCAATCACCTGCGATTGCTCGTAAAGGTGCCATAAGGTCAGGCAGCAAACACAGGTACCACGTAGCAAAACTTTCAGAGTGCATTGCGTGAGTCGAGGTGTGTAATTTGTGCTTTAGTTTGGCAGCACTGCCACATTCACAACTATTCATTGCAGCTCCTACATTTCAACATCAACAAAATTAGGACAGTTCCTTCAGTATGGTGGCAGATGCTCGGCTGCAGGCTTTCTAGAACCATGCATTATCTTCAGACAGTGCCAGTACAGCCCGTAGCACATCTTTCAAGCACTCCAGACAAGTACACCGATTACACTGTACACAGAGCATCTGGTATCCATTTACCTATAGAGGCAAGGTAGCCCCTAGAACACGTTTTGTGACAGGCATGCTGGGCACTTTGTCCCCTGAAATGCAAGTGCCATTTGGTACTTCAGTGCCTCTAGTGTCCTTTACATCTAAATGAATATTGAATACATAGTAGTAACATGAAGACGACAAACAAAAGCCATCAGCCATCAACTGTGTGGCAAATCTGGGTGCAAGCTATTCTCTTATCAAGTATACCTGCAGGCATTGTGACCAATGTGCTCCCAAGATGTATGAGGCATTATCATTGCAGAGTTGTAAGGACATGACAATCCTAGGATGATTATGTTCTTCAGGTTTTTTTCCCCACTTTCCATCTTTTGAAACGTGTATACTATAGTCATGAAAAAAAAATGCTACAACTGGCGTGTGATAAGTTTTGCGACTTTTTTCCTAGCAGCTCATTGAAACGAGCCACGATGACAAATTCAAATGCTCTTACCTCATCAGACATACAAATTTCTTAAACACTAACAAAACCAGATAGGCATTAGAGTGAGCATCACTTAAATACATTACACTGGTTTAAAGTTATTGCACCACTTTGTGCCAGGTAAAAATGTTATAAACATAAAAAATGTTAAGATTCTACGGCCAACCATGAAAACTAAATAAAAAAATCATTAAGCTTTCTTAAACGGGTACAGGAGCTTTACAAGTGGCCGTCTTGGTGATGGACACGCAGATAGATGAGCAGCCATTCCAATGAGACGAGAATGTTGAGGACTTCGCATGGAAGTCTGCGAGACACTGCAGAGTAGTTCTTGGTCCACATGAAGGAGATTGCTTGCATACACGTCTGGGTCACCATACTGAATGCATGGTGTTACCGGAACCTTTTCCCCCTGCATTGTGGTAAAAAAGAGGTGAGGCATGCAGACAGGACACGAGAGTAGAGAAGTGAACACGAACGCGAAAAACATGAAAAATTTCATTAAATGGTTTTAATAGTTAAAATTTTTATACTATGTGTCATTCGTTATGAGGGTTCATAACCGCAACATATTTCATATATAAGCAGGTAGAATTATCAGCTTGGTCAATTTGTACAAGCTCGTTTTAGGCAAGAAATCGAGTTTCACAAACACAACCTCAACATTCTTGATTGAAAAAGGAACACCTCAGATGACATGCAGTCCTCTGAGTGGGAATTGCACAGTTCAAGAAAAACAAATTAAAACTTACACACCAATCCCGAAAAAGGAATAAGCACCTGCTACTGCAAAAAGCTAATTGATAGGTTTTAGTAGCACAAGGTCATCTTTGGCCAAAGAGCACCAAGTCTATATTGCAAAAGATAAACTTAGCGCATCTTTACAAAGCAAATATATAAAGATGACTAATGCCTCTCTGCGCTACAGTTGCTTTGCTCTAGCGTGAAGTCATTTTAATGCATGCTCACGTACATACACATGATACACCCAAGTGTAACAGCTGCAGAATTAAAATTGGGCAGCAACGAAGTCGCAACCTTTAACCCTTGATCCCAAGCTGTACTAGTGACTGCAGGTAGTACCAATATCGCCAATGACGAGTCGCACTCTTTCTGCCCGGTGTTATGCTGCTGTTATTGTCAAAGATGAGTTACAGTCGGCATTGAGGGAAAGCTGCCCTCAAGAGCAGCTCTTATTTTTGTGTTATTTCTAACCAGAGACCAATGAAGTAATTATTTTTAGAATGAGAATGACACCGAAGAATTGAGTACGTAAAAAATTTGGAAAATTTTGTACATTTTTCCGGAATTAACTAGGGGGTTAACGGTTGAAGCGGCAATCCAGAAACTAGAACAAGTTTTGACATGTTTGCTACCAGTGAATGCTAGAAAATATGTTGGCATTCTGTAGTTTTGTCCAACAATGCAAAATGGATTCTTAATAACTGAGGAAATAAATGGAAAAGTATCATGAAGTATATTTCGTGAATGTAATGCAGAATCACTCAACTTCTGTTACTATATAATCTCCACTTGATTAACCTGCACTTCCTGAACTAGTTCAGGAGGTGCTGCATTTCAATACTCATTCCACCAGTTCAACGTGACAGCAACTGCACGTGGTGATTTGTTTTACTTAGTGCAGGCTTTGTACAGGGCGAGTTCACAGCATTCCCTGCACTTGGACGAAAGGTAGTGCATGTTTACGCAGCAGGTGTGGTGCCGCTTCTGCAAGAGTGAATTGCAGAAATCAGTTTCATACAATACTTACTAGAGGTAACTCCGACATTAGTGTCTACAGGAGATCAAACGAGAACGGCTGTACCAGCATGGAAATTATGGGAAGTACATGGATTTGCCTAAACTTCGTCTGTTTGGCTTCAAGCGGCTTTGTGACTTTGTAAACTAGTAATTTTCAACAATATACTGTGTAATAAATAAATAAACATTAAAATCGTCCGACGACAGGATTCAGACACAGGAACTCTAGAGCAGAAGTCTGATATTGAAACCATTAAGCCACGGAGGCATGTAACGACAAGCGAGTGCAACGCCCTGATGAAGTTATCACGGGCATACCAGTGCCTTGAGACGCCTGGCGCCTTTCGATTTGGCCACCTGGACAAGCTCAATCGTTGCAATTAATAGCAATTGTGCGTGTTGGCGCCGTATTCTGCACTTCGAAGAGTATAGACTGCGCTGAAATTTACGACAATAAGATTTATATAGCGTATAATATACGAAGCCACAAGAACGTCTGAATTTACAAGCACGAATATCAGACAAATCCATGTGCTTCCCATCATTCCCATGGTGGTACGACTGGAGCGCCAGAGTTCCCTCTAGTAATTACTGTAAGAAACTCTATGGCAGAAATAACCGAAGTGCCTGGCACTTTGTTCTGGAGAAATAAACACAAGTTTTGCTGTCCCATAAATCTTACTGGTCATTAATTCCAAGTTTTAGTGCAGTCACATGTCTAGTAGGCAATTGTGGTATATTGCATAAACATTGCAAAGCAAACTGTGATGAATGTTCACTCTGGTAAAATGTTTATGATCGAGTAGCATAGACTACTGAAGCAATCTCTGGAAGGCAAGTGAAGTAATTTTCTTATTAGCAGCCTTTAAACAGCATTCGAGCATATGACACATGCACCTCAGATATGCAGATATTTCCTTGACTCAGCAAGAAGTGATGCTTCATGTTCCACGAGGCTACTTCAACCAAAGCAGTATTGGTGCTCTCTAAAAACAATACCAATGCAGATGATCCAAATATTTTTCAGGGGCAACAGTTATACCTGAAATCATGCTAGATTAGTTTTTTTAAACACATGATCAGACCATGTTAGAAGTGCTTCTTAAAATCATATTTATTAGACTAGTCATATATCTGAACACAAAGGCTACTAATTAGGTCCCATGCTATATCATCATCTTAACAAAAACTTCACTTAGTAATACACATGCTGTGATAAGATTTGAGACCACATTGAGATGCTGAACAAAGTGAACTCATTATTTTTAAAATGAAGCTCCTGTTATTCCAAATGAGAAGAAAGGATACTGAGGGTCAAACTTTTTCTGAATCACAGCTGGAAGATGCCAGGGAAGGCACGTGGAAACTTATTTGTAATTTTCTATTTAAATGTAGAAATGATAAAGGGAAATGAAAATGATAAAAAAAACAGGCATGGGGGGAGAACGAACCTACAGCATTTGCATTAGGCATGCGATGCACTAACCACTGTGCCACCGAGGCAGCATTCAACCGTCCACAACGGCCCCTCAGATTGTCGACGCTCGAACACGGCCGTAGTACCACAGTGGTTAGTATATCACATGCGTAATGTGAAGGTTATGGGTCCGTTCCTCCCCCACAGGTGGATATCTTTTAATCCACTTTCATTTACCTAGAATTTATCATTTCTATACTTCATATAAAAAACTTAAAACATGTTCCTGTATGCTTTCCTTGGCCTCATTATCTGCTGGCTTCTTCCAGTTCTGTTACTTCCAACACTTATACATATTCTAATCTGGTAAGTAAACAGCTTTTGCATGATGCTGGAATGCAATACAAAACATTATTGCAGGGCCGTGTTATGTAGAATGCCTTACATTGCCCAGGCAAGGTGTATTAATGTCAATCTGAAAAAAAAAATTCCCACTCTAGGCAGAAATGCTGTGTACTGCTGTGTGCAACAGGGTTTAACGAAAACAACTTGTTCAGAAATAAAGCCACCAAACAACGAGGAAATATGAAAACTAGATGAAAATTTGTGCAGTTGCATGTTAAAAATTTAGCACAGCAACAGATGAAGACATAATGAAGGAAGCGCGAGGATGGTTTATTTTGGACACATGAGGGAATATACTTGAAAGATGCATATGAGCTTACACGTGGAGAAATATTGTTTATGTAGCAGCTAAACTATGAACAGGCCTAGAACCCACTGATACAAGGTGTCGAGCATGTAAATCTTATCATGCCCTTAAGTCAAAGAAACATGGCTGTTTCGCATGATTCGCTACACATGGCTGGCTCACACAACTTAGCCACTGCTATATATGCCTTGTAATTACCAGGTGGTCTGTCTGACATGTGCACGCTTTAAATATGTAAAAGTGCCACGTAGCTGGACAGCACCAAGGTAATGTCGTTTGCCATTGTTTTGAGGAAGTGAAACCAATTCTTGCATTTTTCCTAATTAGGTAATTAGTTATTAACGATTATTTAACTGCTCAAATATTATATTCAAAGCAAGAGTGTCAGTGCAAAAATTGTAGAGCATCCTGAAAAATTACCAATCCAGCTTTCTACTGCTCAATAGGTGCAACAAGTTTCTTTTTCAAGCTTGAAAGAAGCCAGCGAATACATGCGAAAAGTGCCATGCAACTAACCACTCGTGCACCTGAACACCATTTGGCTCCTCCTTTCATGCTTGAAAAAAACTTTTTGAAAAGGATATTTTAGAAATTAATTAATTATTATTGACTATGTTTTAGGCAAAATGCATGAAATAGTGTGACTGCCACCTCCATTTTCGGCGACATGAATTAACTCCATTTTCATGTCCAAATCCAGCTATACCTGGTGCGTGTTTTGAGCTGGTGCTGTAATTTAGGCTGGTTTTGACTAATTGAAGCTTCGCACCCTAATAACAGAGTCAGCCTAAAAACAAATTGGTACATAAGTGGTCGCTGTCAGTACTCCATACTCCTTTAACTTAGTGCAAAGTGCTTGTGAGCCAAGAAGTTGGTATTTCTAAGCAGTATTTCTCATTTTTGACCTGGTGTTATAGCCCACTTACTATGATGCCATGCTGCTCAGTCATGCTGGTCCTAACTTCAATGTAGGCCATGGCAGCTGCCCTCCAATGGGGGTAAAATGCAATAACACTTATGCACTTAGATTCGGGTGTACATTAAAGAAGGCCAGGTTCCCAAAACTTCAGGTTGTGCCTTTGGAATGTAAAAGCCCATAATTTAATTTTAAAATCTAAAGGTGCTTTATTAGGAGCAGGCGCATCATTTTGAGCTTTTACTGCACTGCCACGGCACCAAGAAGCTCCGAGTAAGCAAAAACAATTTCTTAGACAACGTACATATCTTGCAAACATTTACAAACACTTCTCTGCATGCACCTCTGTTGCTGTTATATTTAGATCCGTATGCCAAGGCGGGTTATGATGTTAGAACATGTTTCAAACTTGTTTTTTTTACCGCTTTAATGTTATTGGTTATTTTGCACCTCATTGTGTGTCGAACGCACATTTCAGTGCATCAATTTCTTCAGAAAGTGCACTCCTCTTTATTTATTTGTGCATGCAGAAAGGGTTCAGAAGAACTGCTTTCTGAAGATCTGTATAACAAGCAAAAAACAATTCTATGTAGGCTGCACAAAGAGAAAGGATGGGTTTGTAAATATGTTATTTAGTTCTTAAAAAAAGAGGCAGCTGTCAGTATTCTGTTCCAAAGTAAAAATTGCCCCTACCTGGCTCTGTTTCATTTTCCGATGTTGATGGTCCACTCGGGGGCACTCAACTGATAGGCTGCACTTTGGCCATGTCGGGTGTGCTGTCACCAGGCCCAAGGTCGATCGACATCATCACCAAAAGTCGAGTCCAAACGCTATAAAAGAAACATTTCATCATTTTGCTATCAGTTTTGTCATCTTGCGTGTTTCACACACGGCCGTAAGTGAAATATTTCGTCACTTGGATACTGAAAAAAATTCAAGCATTTTCTGGCAGCCAAGCTGAATACACATAAATGGAGAACATTAAAGAGCAAATGCAGTTGTCACATTAGATTGATCAAGTACAGCAGGAATGGAAATAAATCAGTGATACTGTGTCTGTTGGCTTTGAATGCAAGAAACGTAAAAAACAGGAACTTGCAGCCACGCCACTTTGAATTTCCCGCGTTTGCTACACCTCACAGCAAGTTTGGCATCACCCGGTACTCGGGGATAGTAATCGCTTAAAATCAAGATGAACGAGCGTCGGCATAAATTAACAGGATACTTAACCGGGCAATATTGGCGCATAACACAACTCACGTAGCGAAGCTACTGTCAATTACCCGATGACGCATCTGCGGGCGGTGCGGTTTGGGCGAACAATTCAAAAAGGAATGAGAGTTTCACTTGTTTCACGCCTACTAAGCTAAGACAGAATTTGAGTTTCTTACTAAACTATACTGGACATTTACGCTCCGAATAAAACGCTGGAAATTTTGTTACGTCACATTGCATACGTATGAAAGTGAGGAAATTGCTTTTATTGTATTCTGCCCAGACGGCATGCAGCAGCTACCACTCTCATGCAACAAAAGCATGAAAGTGGTACTCGCGGCACAGAAAACAAACATATACAGCGCCAACGTTACGCCCCTTAGAGTTGGAACTAAGCACGATCAAGCCAGTTAGTTTTCTAGCTTTCATAACGCCATGAACACGACCAAACATCGCGCGAAACAACTGTCTGCTCTCGAAAATTATTACCGCTTCCATTTATATACCTATCGCTGCCACAAGCAAAAGTCAATGGGCTAGCTGTCCACAAGCCGCAGATTAGACAGACAGCAACATATTACGGTAACGTATACAATTTCAACGCTGACTTAGCAGCCGCGGTGTGCTCTAAGTGCCACAGTTCTGGTTTCCCGCTCGAAATTCACACCATGATGACGGGCACTGCATCTTTCACATGAAATATTGCACGCTTTGCTCCGGAGCTCAATAGGAGGGCGAAACGCATTTGCACGTACGTACCTGAAATCCGCATGCCGGAAACCCGTCGACGCTTCCGAGAACGGGGCACACAGCCATACACCCGTACGGCGGCTTGACTTGGACGTGAGGCACTTCTATCAAATATTTCACATGCGACATGTTTCACACCGATTGCGCGAACACGAGAAAATGCCGCAGGTCGCAATGCGACGCCGTGCACCTGTGCAGCTACCGATGAGCTGCGTGCGCGGACTTGCAGAAAAACAAAACTATGACAATACGGCCGGCGCGAAAGGATGGCGGCTCTCGTTGCGGAGACGAAGCGGACAATGAAGCGCGAATGAATGTTGCCAACTGTTGGTTCCGCGTTATGCCGGCGTTGGTGGCTTTAGTGGCGTGTGTTGCGGCTGTCTAATTTTTTATTTCTTTTCCCCAAACAGTATAGCGAAGATCAGTTCTTTGTTTGCATTTTTACTGTGTCGTTTGGTATTATCTTATTGTCCTTTAATGCTATTAAGCAGCCAATTATGGCCCCCCAAGTTCGCGCGCGCCAGCTTTGCGCGCAAATCTCGGAGGCCATAAGACAACGCGTTAGAATATGCCGTTCTTGTCGTTAACGTTTCATCATCGTTTCTTCAACTGAGGTAGAGGCGTAGTGTCCCTTTTCCCGGGGTGGGGAGAGGGCGATCAAGACGGAGTTGGTTGTTATCGCGACATCCGCGAACCCTGCGATTTTTTTTATAACGTAAGCATTTCTATAATTACCCACAAATAAAAACCATCCGTCCGTCAGTCCGTACGGCACGATACCTTTCAAAATAGAACCCGCAGCAGCGAGTGAATTCACCTTCGTGCTAGCTCTCGCTTCAACGCGACTGAAGCGGCGAGAACACAGCGCTCACGAAGCTCTCAGCTTATGCCGCACTATGCTCTTTTCGCAGATCACTTTCAAGATAGGTGTACGCGCGTCTGTTTTCAAAGCGAAGTAAACGGTGAGAACACAGCGCGTGAAGTTTTCAGCAGTGGGCACACTCTGTCCAAATTGCAGTTCGCTTTCGAGATACGGTTCGCGCGGCCGTGCCACAAGCAGCCGCCGCCGCCGCCGGAGAACGGTTGATAATGGTTCGACGCGGTTGAGAAGTGCTAAAGAGCGATAACGGCTCAAAACGAACGTAACGTCACAGCGCACCTGGCCCCGCCACCTGCAGTACTTTGCTTGCGCCATTCACTTGGCGCCGCCGACCACAGCAGCTCGTGTCGCCGCAGCGCTGTCGCTTATACTCGTCGGATCAAGTCTCATAACATTGATAACGACATGGACTGCGTGTGGATGAGGAAGAGTCACAATGCTTACGCATACATAGACAAATCTGAGAGGAGTTCCTGTGTGATTTTTTTTTACCGGAAATGTGCAGTCAGCGGTGACCCAGAGTTGACAATGCATGTAAGAGGGGTGCCAAGCTTTTTTTTTTTTTATGAGAGTCTTGCCCAGCTCCCAAAGATCTGCTCAAGCTAAGACTTGCTGATGGCTGTATGTGTTTTTTTTTATTGTCGCATGGGGGCCCTCGAACCGCCACGAATCCTACAGTGTAATGACATTAGGGCAGATTCACGTCCAAAGGGAAATGCAGCCGGTAATTGGGCTGCCTAAGGCTTGCGGCCCGGTGGCAGCGGCCCAACACTCCCCCGTTTCCGTTGACAAGTTAGGGGGAGGGGTCTGGAGCAATCTTACACCCCCCTCCCCACAGTGGTGTAGCCAGAAAATTTTTTCGTGTGAGGGGGGGGTGGGGTCCCAATTGACCGCGGAGGGGGAAGGAGCGGGGCCATTGCCATAGTAGCAAAAAATTTACTGTTAGTGAGCGTTACAAGTGCCCGGCGTGCCCCACTTGGCTACGCCGCTACTAGCCCCCCCCCCCCCCCCCCACCCCGCAATCGACGCAAATCGAGCTATCAGAACGTGCATGACACGCATGCATGTCATAACATGAATGACATGCCGCGAAGCTGGCATGGATGTCGTCACATCATCATCATCAGCAGCAGCAGCTTATTTTGAAGTCAATCGCAGGACGAAAGCTTCTCCAGCGATCTCCAATACCCCTGTCTTGTGCTAACTGGTTCCATGTGTCTTCAAGTTTCCCAATTCCATCACGTCCACATTATTCTCTGCCGTCCTCGACTGTGCTTCCCTTCCCTTAGCACCCATTCTGCAACTCCAATAGACCAGCAGTTCTCTCCCTTACGCATTGCAATGTCTGCCAAGCACGACTTCTTCCTCTTAATGTCAACCAGAATATCAGCTATCCCCGTTCGCTCCCTAATCCAGATCGCTGTCCTCCAGTCTATTATCGTCATGCCTAATAACTTTCATTCCATCGCTCGTTGCGCGGTCCTGAACGTCTTCCCAAGCTTCTTTGGTAACTTCCAAGTTTCGGCCCCATACGTTAGTAACGGCAGAAAGCAATGATTAGCAGTAAGCTCCCTGGTCATGATTTAGTAATGCCTGCCGTAAGCTCTCCAGCTAATTTTTTATTTTTGTTAATTTCCTTGATCAGAGGCCCCTGCGAGTAATTAACCTGAATAAACGTATTTCTGCGCAGGTTCTAGAGGCTGACTGCCGACCATGACATTCGTTCTCTCGCCAGGCTGCGGAACATTACTTTTCTCTTCTGCATACTAACTCTCAATCAGACTCTTACACTTTCTTCGCCAAGGTCCTCAAACGTTTGTTGCAAATAGTCTGCAGCTTTGCTGAGTATGCCAATGTCATCTACAAACCGTAAGTTGGTGAGCTATTTACCGTTAGCCCTCACTCCTAACAATTCCCAGTCTAACTGGTTGCACACCTTTAAGTATTCAGTGATAGCATTGTAAATATTTTGCCATTGATCATATCAAGCCTTTTGCAGATATCTGGCTATGCAAAGTCTGCGTGTTAGTGGCATCCATTCGATATCAACATTAGTGGGAAACTTCATTTTTGACCGCTGTTCGGAGCCAGCGCGCTGCTGCCTAGATGCCCCGATCTAATCATTCCAGCTACCTGATTCAAGCGCAGGTAGCGCGCGTTTCATGTAAAGCCAATATCAACGCCTTAACTGGCAATGTTCATTTATCATATACTGTAAGCTTGTTCACTTACTCCCTTATAATTAGGGTGTATATTAGAAAGACTGGGGTGTTCCAAGGGTGTTTTCTTGTTGAACACCCTTTTCCATTAAAAAAGGGTGTTTCAAGGGTGTTTACAAGGGTGAAAAGATGAATACACCCGTATTACACCCATAAGGGTGTGAAATTTTTTAGAGTGTATGTATCAAATGATCATGCAGGGTCGCTCTCATCTATGTGTGAAAAATTGTTTTAGAAAACAAACAACTCTGTTTCACCTAGTTGCCATTGAAATGTTCAAATGCATACTGTTAGAATCGTGTGGGACTCCGCCACTTTTGTTGTGTTCCACAAAGTGTCCAACATTTCTGTAAGCTGGCCTACAATAAACTTGATTCTTCGAACTCGATGAACGATGATGCCTCGGTGTCCCGTGTGGATAATGTTGCGCCTCGAGATGGAAAAGACATTCCTCCTGTGCCTCTAGTTAACCGATTGGCATTCACCAGCGCCTGCCTCCTAGGTGGCTGAGTCAAAGTGTGTCCGGGCGCCCCGCGCTCGCTCCTGACGGGCAAATAGAAAGAAGCTCCCTTCAAAATAACGTAGCTGATTGGGGTTGTTCGCGTTGAAGAATGCTGCGTGCAAGCGCGAAACATTTGACAGAGAGACAAGAACACAAATACGCGCTCGTCCTCGTGTACTTGCGTTCTTGTCTCGCTGTCAAACATTTCGTGCTTTCGCACAAGTAAGTGCCTTCAAGGTGTCAGCAATCGCCGCCTTTTGCGAAAGGTGAAACGATTGCCAAGGTCTGACCACCATCAACTTCCGCAGTAATGGCATCGAACCTTGCTTCCCGATTGCCTCGTGATTGCATCGTAGGCGGAAACGAATTTGCTCTGTTGAGATTTATGACAAGGGAGTTGCGGTCATGTTTACAAGGCACAGTATACGAGCTTTCGACGGGGGCTCCATGGGACACAAACAGCACTGCTGCGCTTATCCCCGCGTATAAATTTGCACACCCGTAGTTGCCCTTAAAGCAATCTATACGTATTTTAAACGAGAAAGTGTGCTTTATGTTACCGCAAAACTTGTATTCTCTACAGAGAGAGAGAATTTATTTGAAGGAAGGCAGAGAGGTCTGCCTGGGCTAGCGTGCTCTAGCTTGCTACATTGCACAGGGCGAGGGGGGAACAGGGACGTAAAGACAGAATGAGGGGTGATGATGACATATAAGAAGGGTGCACAACGACGAAGGCAAGTTCAGCATTTTCATGGTTATCAACAATGTTAAAAAAAGTCATTCTGAAGTGTCGTCGGCCTTCCAGAGCATTGGTTGAGTCCCGAATTTAATTGAAACTTAACATAAACGTGCAACGAAGAAGCTTGTCTGTGGGCTTCTCCTTCGTGATCAGCTCATGCGCCCAGAAAGGTATTTAAGCTAGGTCAAGAGCAGCGCAAGTGGCTCCAGTACGGCGAGGACATGCGCGGCGCTTTTAGCGGCTGGAGTCTGGAGACCACGGAGAATCACGCGCATTGGTTCGAACAGGTGCTTCAGCATTTTTTCAACACTTTTTTGTCATTCTCTTCGGCTTCTTGCTTGCCTGTAGGGTCGTCGGGTTTACTAGCCTTAGCATCCACTCCTCGACGTAAAGGAACACTACGGAATGGCGTCGTGCCCGTGTTTCTATAGAAACAGGACAGCAAAGGCCACTGCGCGTGTCTGTGCCACCCAGGGGCGACGAATGTTCGCCTTGTGCTCTCAGCGACCGTGAATTTGCAATAGCCGCAGTTACCGTCCTCGGTGCCGGCACAAACATGCAGAGGTTGTCGCCGCCCCTGCACCCCGCAATGCGGGTCTTCTGAAGTCACTGGGTGGCGCTTCTTACGCGAGCGTTGTCTGTTTCGGCGAACCGATTGAACAGCCCCTCGATGGCAAGATTGGTCTCTTGCCGTTTTTCGGAGAATACGAAGTTCCTGTTGCATCTTCGGGCAGACCTTCGACATTGCTTCGTGAGACCCAGTACAGTTGGGACATGTCATGGAAGGTGCCTCACAGTAGTCGGTATCATGCTGCCCACCGCAACGCTGGCAGGTCACTTGATTTCGGCACACAGCGCTTACGTGGCCTATCTTGAGATACTTCCGACACTGCAGAGGCCTCGGGATTAATGGTTGGACGCTGTGCATCACGTAACCCACTTCGACGGACGCTGGCAAATCCGATGAAGCAAATACTAGTTTGTCGCATTGGAAGTTCCCCAAGCAGTGAATCTCAAGAATGCGCACTGATGAACTGAACAGATTCCTGAGGTCCACATACCTGATTTCAGAATCAGAATCAGAATTTATTATTAGAAGTTGGGTCACATTACAGGTATTTAGTATCCAGAAGGAGGTCCCATAGTCAAAGGCTGTATCGGGACCTCCTGTACAAGACCAGTTATTACAGTTAACATCTCAAAGCAACAGTAGCATATAATAAGGAAGTATACAAGCAAAAAGAAAAGAACGGTTACAGAACAAAATACAGAATTGATTACAAATAATAACAAGGTTTAGCATATCTCATGGTAGCAGGGAAAATTGTGCGGGAACAAAATACCAACAGTTTATTTAAAAAAACAAAAGAAAAAGAAAAATAAGTAAAGCCAACAAAGGCCGACTACAGTAATCCTTGTCGTTAGTATGTTAATAAAAAATGCATTTGTAGTTCTCTTTTAAATTGTGATGAAGATCTTGCGTTTTTCATTATGAAAGGAAGAGTGTTCCATATTGATATGGAAGTGAATTCTGCAGTCTGTTTACCATAGTTAGTGCGGATTCTTGGTGAAAGAAAATTGCTATTCAACAGAAATCTGGTGGTACTATGAATCATCAGGCTAGATGGTGAAAATGGGATCGATGGTAGTTCATTGTTCACAAGTATGTAGAAAAAAATACGTAGGTTGTATTTAGTGAGTCCAGAAATGGCAAGGATGTTTTCTCGTGTAGTACGGAAGTGGCATTAGAAAAGCGTGGACTGTAAGTAATTATTCTTGTGGCTCCGTTCTGAACTGCCTGTACAGACGCAATATGAGTATTATTGGTGTCTCCCCAACATATTATGCCATAAGTAATGTGAGAGTGGACAAAAGAGTGCTAAAGTGAGGGTAATGTGGTACGTGTCAAGTAAGGGCGTGTTTTAATTAGGACGCGTATACCATAAGCTATTTTCTTTTTTATGTGAGCAATATGATCGTGATATTTCAAATTACAATCAAGTAGAATACCAAGGAAAGATGAACATGAACTTGGAGGAAGGCGGTGAGAACCAAAAGTGATAGGTGGAATGGATGGTATGCTTCCCTGATGTGAAGGGATTACAAGAAATTTAGCCTTAGTTGCATTAATAGATAACACGTTAACATTGCACCACCTTAGGATATTTTTTAAGTCAGCATTTAACTTATTAACGAGAGAAGGTCGACATCAGAAATTACACCAGTAGTTGACTCTTTCCCCTAATTACTAAATGAACGGACGGGAATTGCGCTTAATGTCGGAACAGTATTTAACTTAATTTCTGATTATAGTAGAATTTTTTGCATCTACCATTACGATGTTATTTCTAGAGTTGATCCGGATTTCGTTGATTTGCCTTGGTGGCACATTTCAAAAATATTCTGTTAAAAACTGCCTGCTTAGGGAATTCGGGTTGGGCGACGCCGTAAGCTACACGTAAGAGACCATGAAAGATTGCTGCTCAATATGAAGTCTGCTCACTCGTCATTTGGCGCATCGTTTTCATGCGACGGCCCATGGCTACAGTGTACTCGCTGTCAGAGTCCATGGCTTCGGGCGTTGAGCTCTCCCAGAAAGGGAGCTGGCCCGAGCTGCCAAAGGCATGTCGTCCAAACATGAGCGATGAAGTAGACGGCTAACCTTGTTCAGATGGTCGTGCGAGCGTCTTCTTGCTCATTCTTGATGGAAGTGCATTTACAAAACTGGCAAAACCTTAAAGAACTGCATAACAGCCAGAAGCTCAGAGCACCGGTGAGCTCTGGACACTTCTTTCTCTTACGTGTCCCTTGTATTCTCTAAGCATAGCGGTGTTGAAAGAGAGGCTGGCCACACTGCGATCTTGTTTTGGTGCGTGGATGCACGTTGTTGACTACTAGCTGTGGTTGTGTGCTGCGAAATCGTGCGTGCGTGGCTTGTGTTAAAGTGACGTGTGTCACCCGAAGCGCACGGATAAACAAACGAAATGGCGGAACGACATTTCACAAAGCGGCACGGTGAAGCATTGGTGTACAGGCGCGGATGTCCTTAAAGTCACATCAGAAGCATCCGTTACCAGGTGTATTACGCAAGAAAAAAAATTAATATTCTTAAAACGTATAAGTGAGCTAGTTATGGCGATTTTGTTAGAGCGGTTTTCTTCGTAGCTGTAGCTACCTGGAAAGGAGAGTACTCCGCCCAAGCGTAATGGTCGTTGCCGAACTCTCTTCGCCAAGAAATCCATCCACTCTGACGTTGTAACCTTCTTTAAATCCAATGACCGTATCGGCTACGCCTTTTCTGTAGATGTCGAGGATTTGTTTTATTCAATGCTGCATCATGGGTTGTTTGTTGCTGTGCGAGATTGCATTGAAAGAAGTGGGTTAATAGACTTTCAAAACTCAGCTGGTATATCATCAGATTGCTTCATGTCCTTGCTTATTTTATTTGAAAACCACCTTCATATCTTTTAACGACAATTTTTACATTCAACGACAAGGAATGGTATTGGTTCTTGCGTCGCCCCTGTACGTTGTAACGTATTTTTAGCCGCTATTGACCGTTTCCTGAATGACGAGTTTACTAATCAGGGGGTACCTAAATGTAGATATGTTGACAATTTTTTTATTGTTTTATCCAAACAAATAAGCTTGACCCACACTGATTCAGTGAGTAGAATTTTAACTGTCTTTAGACAGTATGGGCGGGGTTCCACGAACTTCATTCTAGTGGGTCGTTGCAGTTTTTAGATATTAACTTGAGTTTGGCTTACACCATGTCTGCTGACACTATTCTCCACGAGCAGGGAAAGAGCTACTGCCGTACGATACCGCGCATTCGAAGATAGTCAAGAGTGCAATAGCAAGCTCGTGCCTGGAATCTGCACTTACCAAGTCGTGCCCCCATACTATGCGCATAAGCTTCAATAATGAAATTGTAATGTTGCTTTCAGCCGGCTTCCCCTGCGACGTCATATCAGCAGTGGCTGAGAATCTTCTTAGGAAGATAAAAAGAGGAAATCGTGGTAGCACGAATGAGTCGCTGCCAAAAACGAAGACTGCGGTATAGTGCCTTATATGCACTAAGTTGCGCACAATGCAAAAAAAAAAAAAAAATGGCCAAGAGGCATGGCGTCCCTGTCGTTTTTTCTGCTCCACAGAAACTCGCAGGCTTGTGTCCAAGAATCGGTAGCCAAGGAGCTCGAGGCAGCTTATGTGGCATAACACATGCTGAAACATATGTAAAATGTGCCACTGGCGTGGTGTATGAAATCCCGCCCGAGTGTGGACGCGCCTGCGTGGGTCAAACAGGCTGTTGCGTGAATGAACGCGCAGGGCAACCATGCCCGTTCAATTCGGAATAAAGAAGGAGCGAACTTGCCCGCTCATTGCCTTGCATGCAGTGGATGCGAGCCTCTGCTTAAGGACATAAAAATTCTAGGAAAAAGTAAGAATAACACAGCTCGTGAGCTTTTGGAGGCCTATACCACATAAAGGAGAGCGGCGATAAATGTATTGACGACACTTCTGTCAAATTGTACCAAAAGGAAAATAATTTTCTGTACAGCTGTTGGTGATTGCGACCTGACATGGGTTTCTTTTTTTTTTACTCTCGCCCTCTAATTCTCCTCATCCTTTCATTGGCTGTGATTTGCATATATAAGGCACCTTCACACAAATAAAAATCAGCTGATTCTTTGCGCTCTTTCCGCCTCCATTGCCTTTTCCTGTGGTTGTCTCTTTTTGAATAAGCAACTTGGTTCTTCAAAACTCCAATAAACATCCTTAGCGGAAGGAAGACCGTGTGACACCGAGCGCATCTTCTTAGAGATAAAGACGACGGAGTTCAAAGGACTTCACGGGTGCTCGTGTAACAGGGATATCAACTCTTTATGGCTTCCTATGGGAGCTACCTTTGGTAGTAGAAGGTGTGACACCAAGTCTCTACGGCCAGTTGACAACTATGTAGGGTGAATGTATAGTTCCACACGCGCTTTATCTAACTGAATGTCTAATCCAGTCTATCCTCACCTTTTAAGACACGACAATTATGGCCGGGCGGAGTGCTGAGAAAAGTTTAACCCATCTGATTGGTCGGGACAAGGTCACTAGACTTTCTTGTCTCCGGATATGGGGAAAACGATTGCTTTAATAAGAGTTCTGCAGTATATCTGAGCTAGAGAGATTTTACTAAATTGTGCTATACTTGCTGCAACGTGTAAATAAACCTCTTCTTTTTCGTTCCTGCTCTCAGACGTACTTCCTTATCATATGCCCGGAAGGTGCCTGGCCTGAACGCTACCTCGATTCACGAATGACTATCGCGGGCAGATTGCTAAGTCGAGACGTGTAGGCTTCAAATAGCGTTAAATCTTTTGAAAGTGAACAATTATCATCAACTCGAGATTAGAGATGGCAAATGAGAACTATTCTCCGGTTGCTCGAGACTCCCCGTCACGTTGCCTGCATCGGGAACGAGCTCGTCCCCGGAAAACTTGCCATAAGGAAGCTGGTCACCATCGGCCAACTGGTTCCATATGCCATCCCAAGATAGGAATTATCGGGGAGGGCGCCTTTTCGTCACTTGCATTTCCTTTCACCGCGACCTTGCGAACGAAAGAGCTGAGCGGAGTATGGATATTGTGTCGGATATGGCAGTTTGGACAATGAGAGCTACTTTCTTACTTTCTTGTTTTTTTCTCTTCTCGTCAATATCCATTTGCAGGTTATGAAGCGCATGCTCATGGCTGGTCGGAGCATGCGCAGGCCAGGCCCACGTGTGAGCCCGCTCTGATGTGGGGCAACTGCAAGTGTGTGGCAGGAGAAGCATGTTGCCTGTGCCATCACAAAACCAGCTCTTAACTCGAATTTTCCGCGTGGTGAATAGGCAGGTGGCATGAGAAATCCCCACACGACATGCCGGTATCCACAACAAATTGGCCTATGACGACTGGCATTGTGGCGAGTGGGCCTAGACCCTTGTTCGCGCTGTAGTGCCTCGCTGTTCAGTCACGATCAAAGGTCACAACCGTAAGGAATCGAACATCACCCTACTATCACTCTGCTGTGAACTTAACGTGGCTGGAATTAAGTCGTCGAGCAAGAGCTGTTGATTGTAAAAGATATCTTCGGTCGAGTTATGAAGCACTATGGTAAATTGTCCGAAAGACAACGCCGTTTGTCGATGTCCTAAGTTCATTGGCATGGTCACCGTTGAACTTTTCGAGCAGTTCTGGGCTAACGAAAGCGTCTTTTGGCTAAGGTAGAAATCTAGCACACTATAAAAACTAACAAGCCCTAATTAAGTTGCACGCGTAGATCGTTTTCTGCTTCTTGCTCTGCTCCGTCTTTACCATCACCTCCACCAGTAGCAGGGAGCAGTACCACCGTCCTCCCAAGTCTACTGTAAGGGGAATAGCTGCACGCGAAAACTCCAGTGACGTGCCCTGTCCTACAGCGTTAACCAAACCCCACAAGGTGTTTGCTAGTTTCCTAATATTCCTATCGGTTCTAATTCCTTTCCACGCTCAGTAGCGTTTCATGTTCCTTCGGCCTACGTTCTCTTCTTCTTTTAATCTTTCCGTCCCCTTTTCCCTTTCCCCAGTGTAGGGTAGCCAACCGGGCTCAGTCCTGGTTAACCTCCCTACCTTATCTTTATCATTTGCTCTCTCTCTCTCTCGGCCTACGTTATGCTAACGTGATAGACCCCCTATACTTCTGAGACTTGGAGGAAAACGAAGAATTCTGAATAAAAGCCGCGTAGCACGCAGCGAACGAATGCACGAAAAATTACAGGCGTCACACATTGAGACAGAACGCGGGCGGTACTGATCAGCGAACAAACTGGGGTAGCTGATTTTGTAACTGAGATCGAGGAAAGGAAGTGGAGTTGGGCAGGTCATGCAGTGGCGTAGAGGATCAGGTAACCGGCAGTATATAAACGTATAAAATGTGAGCGTCAAATGAAGCGAAACGCAGTCGAGAACGGCAAAGGATAAAGTGGCATATGATGGGATTAGAAAGATTGCGAGCATATGACGGAATCAGCTATCGAAGGATAAGGATAATCGAAGATCAGTGGGCGAAAGCCTCATACAGTGATGCAGTGGTCAACGCTGACGTGGATTGAAGGACGATGGCGACGATCACGCATTTCTTATGCACAAACGGAAACGCATAGCTGACAGACGCTTAAACAACACAAGAAGTGGACTGGAGGATGGCGCGCCGTTCACTTCGTTCCTTGCGTAATCGTCTTTTCGATTATATTTTTTTTTTTTCATTTCGCTAACACAATGCACCTCGCTTAACAAAACACGCTGCTTGCGTTTCAAGTGCGCACCGCGTGCGCTAGTATACTTCCGAGCTCCATGTCACACTCTTCTTCTCCGCGCCGCCATGCGCGCGACAAAGCCGCTACCGATCGCTGGCGTCGAAACCGAAAAGAAGCTAACCGACCCTCCAGCCTACAGGCGGCCACGAACTAAAGAGCAAAATAATCTTGAGACTGAGAAGGAGGGAGGTCTTCCTCTTCTCCTTCTTCCACTCGAGCTAATATACTTCCTTTTGTCCACTTTTGCACGCGCAACTTGCGGCGTCGGTAGCGCGACAGTCGACGCAACGTCCGCCGACGCGCGGGGATGCGCTCGCCCAAACAACAACCACAACGGCGCGTCGACCGGCGCGTCTTCTGCTGCGCGCCGTCGCCGCGCTTGGCTGCGCGGACGGAGGCGCCAATCTGGGTCCGCCATCTCGCGACGAATAAGGCCTTTCTTCGCCTTCTCTTCTCGACAAAGAGACAGAAACAGAGGGTATAGAAAAGGCGTAACACCTGCCCCCCTTCCCTCTGCAGCTGCACTATTATTTTCTTCCGCAACGGCTACTTTGCCCGGTCGACAGGCGCGATGGGTCTCTCTCTGTCTGATCCCCTTTCTTTTCCTTCCGACGACCTGGAGAAAGGACGCCCTCGTGCGTATACCTCGAGTTCATCGGCTCACGGCCACGCTAAGTCGCCGTGCGGTCAGTGCCGTGGCCCCGGTCAGTTCCAAGGCGAAGTCGCGAAAAGAGCGCTCTTGGCGGTACTTCCGCGGATCAACTCGAGTGTGGCGTGCATTCGAAGAAAAAAAAATTGCACCCTTTAGGGTGCACGTATCTTTGTGACCCAAGGATAATCGTCATCTATCTCGTGTGCATTTTCATTATTTAACGCTGCGCTCCCGGTACCTTCCGGTTGCGTAAGGTCGATAATTGGGAGTTGGTATCCGAGCATATTGAAAAGGATGCTTGTGTCGTCTATACTCACTTCTTTAAAGGCGTACCCTGAATAACCTTCGGGCGTGGTGAAAAAAAAAAAATGACAGTACGCGGATAGCATACGCTGCTGAGAACATCTCAGCCAAATTTTGCGATCGCGCACGGCGCATGGAGCTCGCAAGCGGAGCGCGAAGTCACTTTTTTCTCAAGCGCCTTGTTTTCAACAGATGCCTGCTCCTCACTCTTTTCTGGACGCTTCATTTCGTAATAAAGCAGGTTCCCGTATACTCGGCTGCTGTTATCCAATAGCTGACATCAATCAAGAAGGGAGTTTGGATAAGTGCGCTCATTCCTACTGTTACTGTGTATATTTATTAACGGAGTCTAATAAACAGGCTGAAGTAAGCTGAAATCTGATTTCGAATTTCGATAATAATTACGTGCTTCCAGAAGAAGTCGACTATCGTCTGCCGCCCACGTAGGGATTAAACTTAGGTCACCCTGCCTATCGGTGTCGTAGCCATCGCGTCTCGCTAAATTCGACTCGTTTCGAGCATTCAACTTACAGCCTCGAACCACGCGCATGCTTGCCAGAAATTGAGCAAGAGGGGGGTGGGGGGCGGGAACTCAAGCCTATGAAGAATGAGGGCAAAAGGAAGTGAAAAAAAGAAATAAAAAATATAACAGCACAACTTGATATCTTTCAGTGAGAAGCATTTCCGTCCCAGTTTTCATCTTAGTTTCATTGCCTGATTTTTTTATATGGGGTACATTAGAGTCCAAATGACAGATATGTGGTTACGGAAGGTAGCGTATTGAACCAAAGTTAATCAAATTAGAAATCAAATTATTGACATCGCACTGACGGAGAGCTCCAGGGAGCAAATGTGCGCCTAAGTATCAAGGGACCTTGATAGAGTGTTGCCGTATTTGTCTTGTATATCGCCGTCTTCCGCATGTGCTCGGCCGCTTAGAAGAATGTGTTGGTCGCTCCCACCGAGCCAGTTGTCACGACCGGGGCTTACATAGTTTAGCCAAGACAGCAGTAATGTCTGTTTTTTCAGTTTTTATTTGCGTTTGTTTTGGTGCCAACAGCCGATGCTTAACAGTGAACATTAGAGCATAACTTAATTCGCTTTGCTCCTCACGTTGTCATCGAAATATCATGGTTTGCCTATCTCAGAACAGCGGTGCCGAATCGAAAAAAACCGACTCACAGGGGGGTGGAGAGAGGGGTCAAAAAGCGGGTTTATTGAGCATTCTGCAGGAGAACGAACCTTATAGAAGGAAATGGCCGCGCACGGAACTCAGCCATTTGGGATCCGACTCAGTCTTCATTAGTTTCTACTCTTGAAAGTATTCAAAATCGAAGTGCACGCTTTGTATTATCTAATTATTCTCGCTATGCAAGTATTTCTTCAATGAAACGAACTCTTAACTTACCTGATCTTTCGTCACGCCGCAAATCTTCCCGTCTCTCCCTTTTTCACAAAGTTTTTCACTTGAACCACCTGTTAAAAGAGACCCTTCTTGCCCCTCCGTCTTATATTTCTGCCCGCACTGACCACAGCCTTAAAATCGGGGTGCCATTGTGCCGTACTAACCGGTACAGTGACTCATTCATCCCCAGGACGAGCACGGACTGGAATCGCCTTCCCGCCTCAATCGTACTCATCACCGACCCTACTAACTTCAAGACCGCCGTTCAAAATGCCTTTTGTTAGTATTTTTGTTAATACTTTTTTGTTTGTATTTTTTACTGCATTACTTCTTGTTTTGACTCCACTCCTTTCTGTAACGCCTCCGGGCCTTGAAAGTACGTGAAATAAATAAATAAATAAATAAATACACGCCTTGTCGCGCGACACCTCCACGCATGAATGGAGAGGTCAGGTCGTGGTCGCAATTTCGCACTTTCGACCGCATGCTAGATCGAATAGGGCAACCTCCCCCCCGCCCTCCCCCCTCAGGTTCACCTGCAGGTTTTTTACGCTGTCACAGTATATACGTAACGATAGCATGAGTGAAAGGCTTTTCTTTTTGTTTTCTTTATTTCTCGAGGTGTTATAGAAAGTCAAAGCTGTAGTGATAAAATTAAGTGCCCGTTAGAATGATTGTGAGTGTACTTCAGGCTTCCGAATTGGGGAGTCGCTACGGCAATCATCTAGCAACAGGTTCTAAACAGTCGACAGAAAATTTCGGCTTCTAAAATGCAGGCTAATTTTCCTCTGCAAGCCACTGCACCATGGCCCAATGGCAAAATGCAGGCCACATTGGCTTTAAAACGCGACTAAGCGCATGGGTCTCGAACCGACTCTAGTGACTCTCCACCTCTCTTGCCTTTTTTTTCTCTCTCTCTCTCTTGTTCATCAAGTCGGACTGATAGAAAGCTCAAAACTGCACTGCTGGGGTGACTTCTAGGCACACTGTGCGTGAAACTGCCTGAAAAGCGGCATGGCAGGTATACGTATAGTCAGCGATAGCTGTGTACAGTGCGCGTGCCCCGCGAGACATGCCCGCAGACGCGAGTAATAAATACACTTACGAAGGCAACCTGGGCAAAAAAAGAAAAAAGAAAGGGGGTTGCGGCGCATATAGGCGCGCATGCTCGACAAGTGGAGCGTGTCATTCACGCCGACTACGCCGCCGTGGCGCGACGCCTTGGACTGAGCGATCCGCTCGAAGGCGCCCACGAGGTGCGACACGACACTGTGACACTCGACTCGCGACCCTCTCGGCGTGCGTGCACGCGCGGACTTTTTCTCGACACGACCGTGACCCAATAGCGTACGCCGTCTCAGTGGCAGGCAAAGGCGGCGGCGCACAACTCGGACGTTAGGTTATGCAGAAACGTCTACGCGCCTGGTGTCGTGTTACGGTAGGCGTCTGTGTGCAAGCAGGCGCTCAGTTCAGTGTCTCTCACTCTTTTTTTTTTTTTTCATAATCACCAGCTCTGTCAGAGTTGGGATAGAAAAAAAGAAGAGAGAGAGAGAGAGAGAGAGGTCACGGTAGCGTGGGAGCGCGCAATTTGTTGCAATTGAGCTAGTTGCTGAAGAAGGCTTACGTCCCTGTGCCACATTCTGACCGGTTCGCTTGAAAAGTTTCTGCCAAGCAAGCAAGCAAGCAAGCAAGAAGCGAACAAGCAAGCAAGCAAACAAGCAAGCAAGCAAGCAAGCAAGCAAGCAATTTAGCGTTCCTCTTCGGAAGCAATGGCATCTGAACGTCTTGCCTCTTAGCTAACTTTATGTCGGGTTCATGCTCAGAGAGAAGATGCAAGGACATGCAATGAACGCACGTACCAAGCAACAAATTTAACAAGCACAATAAACAGTTGAAGAACCCACACTGGAACCGTCGATCTGTACCTCAGTAAAGCGTATATACCGTGTGAGCAAACACCGCAACAGAGCGGGCAACCTGACACGCGCGACTTCGTAACTTTCTGCTGGGAGCAATCAGGAGTCGGGGTCACAATGAGCGCAAAGAACAAGTGCTTCATTAATTGCAGAAAGGCGACAAACAAGCAATCAAACAAAGCCCGCGGAGATCCGCCGCTATACGTTTTCGTTATCAATCAATTTCGCATTAGAATAACCGAAAGAAGAGCAAATAAGTTCATCCGTTTTCGTAGTTAAATTGGGCAACGCGACACAACGAAGGCGATCTGAAGAAATGAGGGTCAGGGCATCCGTTGGTGAAAACGAGCGCTGCAGACTGATTTTGACAGCCTTTGTGTTATTTAACGTGTATCTAAATCAAGCATGCCGGCGTTAATTCAACCTGTCCGGTTAGAAACGTGTCAGTCGAAGCCACGAATCTGACCCGCTGCTGCCGGCGGCACTCTCCGAATTTAATGCATACGCTCAATTATCGCTGAATATTATTATTTGATGCATGCAGCGGTGAATGGCTTACTATACATATATTTCTTTTTTCGGGAACGTCCAACAAACCAATACCCATTTCCTTCGAGATTACAAAGCCGCCTTGCTTTGTGGGTCTAGGTATACGTACGAAAATCACGGTGTTCTTGAGATTAAAAAAGAAAAAAACGACAACAACTTACAAGCATGGTTAAACTTTATGTAGGTATGGCCCGCTGTGTCGGTTACGACAGTCGTGTACTTAAGCGTATCAAAGCATAGCAACGTGATCCGACAAAGCCGACGGGAACCGGCTGCTGCTGTAGGTTCCCGACACAATAAAGAAAACTTCACCTCATGGTTCCATCAGTCATTCTGATAAAATACAGCTTTCTGTCCTAAGTGCAAGATATTTAATTTAAATCAGTTCAGCTGGCGTTGCAGACGCCTGATGTCGAACGATTTCCTTCGCTTTACTTGGGTATTCTATAGTTTGCATGCGCTGACATTGAACACGTATACGTTTAATTGCCGCCGCAGTCTCAGAGACTGCATGGTTGACTCAGCGGTGCAGTGTCGGCCTATAAGAGCCTGCGCCCTTGACCCGCACTCAAACAATTAAAGCACGCGTATACAGCATTCACGCGCCGGCGGCGGTGCAGTCGATATTATTCTTGCGCCAAGTGTTGATCTGCAGCCTTAACCCAGGAGGCCACGGAAACCACTGAAGCACAAAAGAACCGCATTTATAGTCGGGACAGCGATCTTAATTAACAGCACTCAGGGCAATTTTGTGCCTATCAACATCGACATTAAACGGTATTGTGTCTAACTGCTAACGTTTGTTCATTGTTGCAACTTTGAGACGAAGGCGCCTTGTGTTGTTTCATTTTTGTGCAACATATATGCTGTGGCAACATGGAAAATGGGGCTCTAAATATTCGGCTGCCTTGTTCTCATTCCCGAACCTTTGCTGCAGTGTCTACGACTTTAGCCACTCCTCGAACCCTTTCGTTCTCAGATATGTATTCCCTTGTCATTTCACGCATCGATTTCAGCATCCTCACTTGCTCCAGTTTCGACTACTGACGTTGTAGTACTTCTACACTGTGATCGCTTGAATTCCATGCAGCATCCCTGGTCTTATTGCTGTCTTGCAAACCATCATTTTATCACTGTCTTCTTTTTTTTAACTTGACTTGTATTTTCTACTCACAGAGAACTCAGCAAACACATATTCAGTTTTGTCGAGGATATCAGAGCCGACGGTGCACGAGATGCAGACGCTGATGAGAAGAATCGCGATGTTAGACATCAAGGACGAACACCACTTCTTCTACCGAAGAGAGAATTACTGCGCTGCAGTCACATTTCATGTCTCAAGGAACGCAGGTAAACAAGACGCACGCGCCTTCCCGGTGTCACAGAAGCAAATGTCACGAATTGAGAGCACAGAGGAAAAAAACCGAAAGACGAATAACCAGCACGACCTATCCCCACACTCGGGCAAACAGGAAGAAGCCGACAGCGAAAAAAAAAAGAAAAGAAAAAGAAAGGAATACCGTGGCACAGAAGAAAGGCGCCCTTTGAATGATGCCGTGCGCTGTCGTCACGTAAGTGGCCGGCACAAAAGGATCGGTCGTCCGTAGTAGCGCCGTAGCGCGTTCCGGCGACGCTGCGTAAGCGCTCGATGTCGACAGCCAAGGGTTTGCCGCGTGGGAGAATGCCGAGCTGAATGCTTCGCTAACGTTGTCGACGAGTGATTGCGACAGCTTTATTATTTGCTGGCAGAGTGTCGCGTGCAGTTTTGGAGCAACAACGTCGTTATTGCAAATGCGGACACTTCCTGTTTACCGTTTGTCTATCGGACACCGATCAATGCGTCATCAAACGCCGTCGAGAGAATACAATGGGTCCACGACAGCTGCGCCAACGAGCTGCGGCATCGGCATACGTGTTTAAAAGACAGAGATTATGAGGTAGTATACAACGACCTGTTCCTGAGAAGCCACATTTCCAACATTGCTCTAAATCAAATCAACAATGTTATAAACAGCGTCATTGTCGACCATGACTTCTGTATGGACAGCTACATGGTACATGACGTCACTAGAAAGAATAAGTCGTCGTTTCAGACAACACAACCACGCTTCCCTGCGGTTTCTATCACACGTGTTAGTCAGAACTCTCTAGAAGGTAATGTTCATTCATTCATTCGTTCAAGCTCTCTCAAGTTTCGAAATTTGGATGAACGAATGTATTGCGCATCTTTCTTAATTCTTTCTTTCTTTTTTTTTATTTTAGTTTAAATAAAGGTTGGTAGCTGATACCACCGAACTGCAGCTTTGCTTTATCACGCAAAAATTGAAGAAAAGTTACGCTGCGCAGCCGGAACTCTCTCTCCGGTCGCCCTCCCACCCTAGCTTGGGCAACGAATGTGAAACGAATAGAAAAGCATCTTACGAGAACAAACGAGATAACCACGACGACTCGCCCTGCTTCGACAGTATACAAACAAATGCGTTCTAAACAAGTGCCACAGCTCACGATAATACAGCTCGTCCGTAGCCCGAGAAACAACGCGACGTTAATGAGGCTTTGTGTCGCGTGCAACCACGTGGCCCACGAGGCTGGCTCTCTCTCTCTCTCTCGTTTCTCTCTCTCGCGATACGTGCCGCGGCCGTTCTGACCGTCTCCGACCTCCCACGAGTGAGAACAATGCTAAGCGCTTAGACCCTACGAACCGCGCGTCATCGTCAATCGCGCAAAGGAAAACGCGCAAAGGTACCGTGCAAGCAGGCACAGTACCCTTCGGTTGTTTGCACGGTAGGCGAGCGCTCTCCATCGGCGCGTTAAGCAAGAGGGGGCGAAAGTGGAGCGGTTCTCCATCGAATATCATCCACCTTGTCTCGCCTTCGGAGCACGAGGAGGTCGACCTTGAGGCGATCGGCTGCAGCCTCGAACCGCGGCTCCACGGTCACGAGGAGTGCGCGCGTGCAGCGGTGCATTTTATTCGGCACAAGGACGACTGATCGATGATTGATCGATGGGGTTTGAACGTCTCAAAAGCAATACGCGGGCTTTGACAGACGCCGTGTATAGTGGATGGCTCTGGTTTAATTTGGAGTTCGCGGGGTACTTTAAAGGTGGGTGTGATGTACGGTACGCGAGTATTATTTTTTTTATTCCGCTCACATGTAGAGAGAGACAAAAGGGGAGGAAAGACAGGAAGGTTAGCCAGTGGGAGTACCGGCTGGCTACCCTAGCTGCGCTCGGGAAAGGGGTAAATGGAATGGAAGGAGAAAGAAGAAGAAAAAAAAAATGAGACCCATGACATCAGACCTTTTGCTCAGGTTAAATCAAATGAATTCATTGGAATATTTTGTTCAATAAGGGGGCGCTTCTTTTTTTAAGTGAGCCTAAAAGATTTAGCTCTTAGCAATTCACACATTATGGAACACGTTGTATTTAAAATGCCGAGTTGGTTCTACGAACATTGTCCGATATCTTACAACGTTGCGCCTTACGGTATGAGTTGTTCGCAGCATTGTAATTCATCTTCGGAGGCTTTTTATTCAATCGTTAGTATAACACCAGGTGCATCTGTGCTGCTGTTACAGTAAACGAGTCCATAGCCAGAGATCTATCTTAGGACAGCTGTTCTTTTGTTACAATCAATCAATCAATCAATAAAATGTTTATTATAATACCCATGAACAGCTGCGGAAACTTCACACTGTTGCGCATTCGTGCATACTGTTCAAAACCAGCTCCGTAAGCTCATCTACTTGGTCATAGACATCGATTTTGTCTGTGACCAGTGACCAATCGATAATAATAATAATAATAATAATAATAATAATAATAATAATAATAATAATAATAATAATAATTATTATTATTATTATTATTATTATTATTATTATTATTATTATTATTATTATTATTATTATTATTATTATTATTATTATTATTATTATTATTATTATTAGCTCCTCGACTTTTGAGGGACAACATTCGTTTCAATGTTCCTCGTTCATCAACTCGGTATGGCGAGGCACGGCGATGCGTCTATGTGCCCAAAGTCTTTAATGATCTACCTGACGAATTTTTCTCGGTTCAGTCAAAAAAGGTTTTAAAGAAGATGTTATCTTCCATTTGAGTTTTCTTTTATGTATGGGTATGTGTTTATTTGAAGTAATTTGGTTGTATTAACCTGTATGTCTCTATGAGCTTACAAAAATGTTCATTACGTTGCCATAACTTGTTTTTAATTTTTGTTTCTTGTTCTATGTAAGCATAAAAAAAAATGTTCACTATGTTGGACTACCATGTATCAAAATTTTCTGTTTTTCATCTATATAAGCGTGAAAATATGTTCACGCTACATTGTATTGACATGTATTTATTTTTCATTTATGCACAATATTTTGTCGGCACTAAGGTTACGCATGTATGTACATACACTGACCTCATCGCTGTTGCCGGCACTGCCGGGCCTAGTCACACAAGCCATTTAGGCCTCGACAGGCCCGCTTACTATGTATTTTTTTCTTGTGGTGCATAAATAATAATAATTATTATTATTATTATTATTATTATTATTATTATTATTATTATTATTATTATTATTATTATTATTATTATTATTATTATTATAACGACCGTGCTCCCAAGAAGGCACAGCGTACAAATCAGGGACATTGGCATACAGATCTTAAAATGCACAGGGCACTCTTTATCTTTACAAGCGTAAGCATTCCATCTGTACAGCACACGTGGACGCTAGTACTTCTCAAAATTCAAAATCTTTCTAAACATACGTACGTCCGCGAACAGTCATCCAACAATAGGCAACAAAAAGATATCTCTCTACTTAGCGGCGACAGTCAACCTGTTACAGATGGCGAGGGCGCCTTCGCCCTACACTTTGAGTCTGTGTACAGTGAAGGGTACAGTGACGGAGTCAGTGGGCTTCGCGATCTTCCTTCCCTGGACTCAAGTCTGTCGCGGTCTCAGAGGAACTTGTCTTTAGGAGCGTGAACCGCTTAATACCGTGTTTTTCGTGTGCTCCTGATGACATTCCACCTGCTTTGATCAAGACGTACGAGTTCTTGCTTGTTCCAGTGCTCACGTTAATTTTAAATTCTCCTTTAAAGACGAACACATTCCCAAAGACTTGGAAAACAGCGCGGGTCGTTCCCGCCTTTAAGTAAGGGGTAAAAACTGCTGCGAGTAACTACAGGCCTATTTCTCTCCTATGCGCACCATCTAAATTATTGGAACCAACTCTGCACTCAATAATTTTATCTTTTATTAAAGATACTATCATTCCTCAGCATGCAGCATGGTTTCATATCGGAATGCTCCACAACTACCAACCTCGTTAGCTTCATGACGCATGCCTCTCAAGCAGTGTATAAGAAAGGACAGCTGGATGTAATTTATTTTGACATCTGGAAGGCGTTCGATATTGTATGCCACAACATACCCCATCAAAATTTGACACGGCTTTATCTGCGCCACTCTTTCACAGTGCTGATAAGAAGCTTCCTACGCGACCAGTATTGCTACGTTAGCGTAAATGGTCAATCGTCACAACTTTATGCGGTTACAACTGGAGTTCCTCAAGGGTCTGTACTGGGCCCTCTTCTTTTCTCGCTGTTCATTAACGACATTTCGGCAATGATTCGGCAGTTTGTTTATACGGTGATGACGCGAAACTTTTCAAAGCGGTAAAAAATGTTAATGATTGCGCCGCTCTTCAGAAGAACATTGCCAACTTTGCGTCATGGTGCGCTGGAAACAAGCTGATCATGAACGCATCAAAAACGAAAATTGTAAGCTTCATGCGGTAGACTAACAGGATCTTTTTATTCCTATAGCGTTAAAGACCTTCTCCTGCCAAAAGCTCAAGAACCAAATGACTTTGGAGTGCACTTCAATAGCTCTCTGAGTTTCTCGCCCCAAGCTCAACAGACGAGGCAGCCTGCACATCGAACACTCGGGACAGTATGTAAGGTGACGAGAGATTTCAAACAACATGGACCATTTGTAACTTTATATAAGAGCGTATGCCTTCCAGTGCTTGAGTGCGCCTCCGTCCTTTGGGGAGGTAATTGTAGACGAAATCGTGAAATTCTCGAAAGTGTGCTAAAAAGTTAACATATATAGTTAAACATCGATTCTGTCAAAAGCCTTCCATCTCTATAGATGCTAACACAGACACTCACGTTATCTACACTCACCTATACACGCAACAAATAGGATGTTGTTTTTCTCCACACATTAACACATGGAGAAATCTGCTGCTCGCACTTGCTTTCTAATGTGCGTTTTTGCATTCCGCACAAAGGCACAAGGAAACAGCGCGCCTTTCAGCCTTCCGATTTTTGTGACCCTCTATCTAGAATGCAGGCGACATATAACGCCTATTCAGAGTGTCTGGACATCTTCATACCTAATTTTAATATTTTCCTCAAAGGAGTTGCAGAGTAATTTCAATAAATGAACAAAAACTCTCATCAGTTGTATGTTCCGCCATTCTGTAATCCTTTTCTGTTTCTACACTTTTGCTTTCTATTCTCTTTGTGTACACATTTTATGCTCCGTTAAAATCTGTATTGGCGGAATTATTAATTCTTTATGTGTGCGCGCGTGTGTATGTGTGTGCGGGCGTGCACTGCTTTTCTTGTTCATTGTTTTGCCGAGTGCGCCAGCACCAAGACCCTCGAGGTTGTTCCCAGGCCCTTTAATAAACACAATTGATTGATTGATTGATTGATTGATTGATTGATTGATTGATTGATTGATTGATTGATTGATTGATTGATTGATTGATTGATTGATTGATTGAGTGATTGATTGATTGAGTGAGTGAGTGAGTGAGTGAGTGAGTGAGTGAGTGAGTGAGTGAGTGAGTGAGTGAGTGAGTGAGTGAGTGAGTGAGTGAGTGAGTGAGTGAGTGAGTGAGTGAGTGAGTGAGTGAGTGAGTGAGTGAGTGAGTGATCTTCCCAACTGCGGGAGAAGAATGAACGCCTTCGCAAGGACCATTCTCGTGACGTGGAGCAACAGACCTCAGTCGTCGTTTTCCTTCGAACGGAGGTTCGTTGCCTACGTGACGAGTTGACGCGACATGCAACTGCCACGCCTGGGAAGTCGCCTGTCAACTCCGTAAGGTCTTACACTTCTCCTACTTCCACCTCAACACGATCTGATGCACTCCAACGCACAGCTGAACAATGGGCTACCGTTTCCCCATCTGCTTCTGCTTCCTCCAATGGGAAAGCCCCCGAGACTCAACAAAAAAGCAAGAGTCCTGCTCCGGTTGGAGCCCCGAAGACTTCTACGTTGTCGACAACTCAACGGCCGCAGCGACCTAAGGCAATTTTTTTTCTAAGTTCAGCACAGAAACAATCTCTTCCGACCTGACGAAACACTCAAAGGCCTTGAATATTTCTCCCCTCTCCTGCCGGTGACTAAGAACGAAACTGGACCGGACTGGAAAACTTATCGGTCGTATTCTTCTTTTCATGTATATATAGATGATGAGGCCTCAAGCGCCTGAACGACCCATCAAAGTGGCCAATGGGATGCCTGTTCAAATCTGTTGGTGGGGTGCAACACGACGACATGCTTCATGCCTCCGAGATAACACCCATGGATCAAAATGGTGCGTAATTTGGACATCTTTTAGCGAAACGCTCGTGGGCTTCACAACAAGGCAAACTGATATTTCTGCAACGTCATATATTCTTCTTTTCTTCTTTTAGTTATTTCCGAAATTTAGCTCTGAAGTGAAATTTCCTCTTCAGACTTTTTTTCCACCGCACTGCAACGTCTTCCGCAGTGACCGGATCGTCAGTGGATTACAACAAAAAGGCAATGGCCTAGTGATTGCTGTTGAAAGTTCTCTGCAATGTGTTCGGCGCAGCGACATATAAAGTGTACAGGAGTCGATTTGGCTAGAAGTGAGCTTAACGCGCAACGAAAAATTGTTAATTGTATCTTTTTATATACCGCGGAATATTTCCCTTGTCTTGTTTGATGAGTTCATCTCTTCCATTGAAAGCATAATATCTTCCCATAGCAAGCAGACAGTAATTTTTCTTGGTGATTTCAATACACCTGGAATTGATTGGAACTCGCTTAAGTACTCTACTTACAGTCATTACATAGAGAACAAATGCAGCTTGTTGTTGGACTTTCTATCGTTCTGTTTCCTGCAGCAGCATAACTGAATTGATCGCCGATTCCCCGTGGCGATGTCTTAACCTTTGCCTCTCGAATGCTCAAGTTACAGATGTCTCTCAATCGGACAATTCTTTTGTGCGCCCCGATAAATTTCATCCGTCCCTAAAGATAATTACCGGCCTGTGTGTCAGCCTTAAGGCAGAGCTCCTCCAGTGGAATAAATTAATTCTCTGGATTTGCTTTCAAGCATGGTGATTATGTTGGTTTATATAATTTCTTTTCCACCACCAATTGGTCACTGGTCACAGACAAAACCAATGTTGATGACCAAGTAGATTAGTTTACGAAGTTAGTTTTGATCAGTACGCGCAGATACATTCCTCATCACAGTCCTAAACGCTCTAAATAACCCCACTAGTTCTCATCTGAAATTGCACCTGTCCTAATGTATAAAGATCGCGCGCACCGTAAATCCGGATGTGCTCTGCCTAATAAATGGAGAGAAGAATTACGCTTTCTTTTTTTAGGACTCTCGGCATATGCCTCGGTAAGCGTGATCACGACTCGTATATTGCATTCTTGGAAAAGGGTGCCTCCGAACGGCAGGCGGAATTTCGAAGAATATGCGCAAGCGCTCTAGTAAACGTGGAGTGTTTTCGCCTGCACGACTCTAGCGGAGTAGAAATCCAAGCACTCGCGGAATGTGTTGCAGCCCCTTTCTCATCCTTATAAAAAGCTTTAGGTTTCCACGCCAGCGCCAGTTAGCAGCACGCGACGTTTCCTACATCAAGTGCTGTGTTGTTTGATGAAAATCTCGCCAGCGAGTGCCTCGAGCGCTTGAATAATTCCCTGTCCTGCGGCCCTGATGGCATCCCCTCCACAATTCAAAAAGCTTACGGCAGTATACCTGGTCCAGTATTGACATCTATATTTAATAACTCATTGAAGACTATCACATGTGAAAAACTTGCTCGTGTTTTTCTGGTATTTAAGTCTGCCTCTAAAGCCATGTCTCGAATTGTCACCCCATTTATCTTCTCTGTGCATGTCTAAAATTTATGAGCTTGCTCTTCACAACATATAATGTTTTACTGCGAGGAACTCGTTGCTTCCGAATCAGCGCGTATTTCTCTCTGGCCATTCCAATATACCAAATCTCGCCAGTTTCATGACACAGATCTCCGTGCCGGTACTTCCGTGGGAGCAAGTTGACATAATTTACTGTGACCTCAGAGAAGCTTTTGATGTAGTCAGCCACTCACTGCTTCTGGTCAGGTTTATGTACTTTCGTGTTGACTGTCAGTTAGTTTTCAATACCTTGCGCAGCTATCTTCTTGATAAATCACGTTATGTTAACGTCAATGGCCAAACGCCTTCTTTGTACATTGCAACTAGCGACGTCCCTCAAGGATCATAAGATCCCTTTTTTTCATTTTTATTAGTGGCGTTCTCTCCGATATGCAGAATTCTTCCTTCCTTACATATATATCTATAACATCAAGATTTTTATGGAAATGCATACTGTTGATGACGGTCGCATACTGCAGCCCGACCTGTTTTCTTTTTGTAAATGGCGCAAAGTTAACAACCTCACCTTCAATGCTGCTAAGACCAAAGTCATGACTTTCACTCGCAAAGTAGAAAGCATTTCTTTTTGTAATTTTGTAGATTTTGTACTACTGCGTAAGGCCTGTGAAGTCAATGATCTCGGTGTACTTTTTCATGCAACCGTAAACTTTTCTGGTCACACTAAACGCGTTGCAATGCTGGGTATGCACTTTCTTGGCTCAGTTTGCCAACTATCGAAAGAATTCCATTCTTCTACACCTTTCCGCAAGTTGTTTGCAAAAATCTGTCTTCCTCAACCCGAATACGCGTCGGTCGCCTGGAATGGCATTTCTAGATCCAGCAGTGATCGAGTACAGAAAAAGGTTTTAAGCATATATCATCACCACTTTGCTAAAACAGATACGGACTTTATTATAGCATTATTGGATTATTTTCATTGTCCTTACATCGCTACCGACGTAATCGCGATGACCTTCTGTTTCTTTCCAAACTTTTTCACGGTAGCCTCACCTAATCCGAACTCCGCAGTCCTATTATGTTACGTATTCCGTGCAAGATATCCAGAGAACATGGACCTTTCCATGTGACTGCCTGTCGTCAACATTGCTCAACCGTCCACAGAATACTGAGTTTTTATAACGTTTCCTTTTTACGATCTCCATATTTTTCATAGCTCGTGGTCAATGTTCTTTTCCAAGCTTTTCATTAGTATGTCATAGTTTCACACATTGTTCTACTACCCTTCTCCTCCTTCTCTTATATTTACCTTGCGCTTTGCTGTATGGACACTCTTCTTTTCATAATTTTGTTTCTGTTTTTAGTATTTGGTCTTTAATGTATCCTTGCGGGGGGACCAGCGCTCGGACCTTATAGGGTTCTTCCTTTGCATGGTAATCAAATAAATAATTGACTGAATGAGTGAATGACTATTGAAATGCTCAGTCGGGGCAATAATTTTGTATTCTGAGGACCGCTCACGAGTTAGCAACGTCTTAATGTGTCATTTAGGTATGTCGGCTTTATTTTTACAGTGTAGTGCGGGCTGAATTCGCATCTATTGTATATCTACGTCACTATTAAGAAGAGAATCCCTGCTCACCTTATATGTCCCCGAAATCGCGCCTCCACTGGCCGCTTCTGCGCCTGAACTTCGTGGCACTTCACTCATGTGATGCGTGTATAGGCGCAAAACGAGATCGAAAACTTACGCTGTGTTGCGAGAACCCTATCCGGCAGGTGCTTTCGCTCTATACTTTGGAAAACGGATGTAGTCCCCACATTGAGGTGCGTGTGCACATCAGTGGCTACGTAGACCAACTGATACGGGTTGGCTGGAACGTTGGCGACGTTTTACCTTCGCTAACCTTCCAGACTGGAATCCCTTTGTGTACCTGGGGTAAACGAAGTGCAAGCAGAGACGTTAGAGAGAGAGAAACTCTCCTACCAAGTTTTAAAAACGAGAGTCCTGATGTTCCTTATCTATCTTTGCTTGTGTTTCTTATTCTTATTTTTTTTTTTAATTTCACGCTTTTCGAACATGCCAGCACAAGCTGCCATGGTCAGACGTAATCAAGCTGTTCCGAGTACTTAGGTCCGAGCAAGCGTAATCACTCCAGTGACACTAATCGTGAGAATTTTTTGACGGGAACGCAACTATTCCCAATATAGAAACACGCAATTAAGCCTCTCTTGCCGAAACGAACGTGTGGACCCGTGTATAGTCGGGGGCATCTCTCCTTGTTCAAGAGTCATGTTCGTTACCTCGACATCTCCTATGCTGACGGTGTGAACGCATCCTATCCATGCGCTGGTAATGTCCTTTGTTATACGCAACTGACACGAATGCACTTGAACAATGTTTTTGTCCTCATTACTATAGGGGTCAGTTGCATTACGTTTAGGCCGGGCTGCGCTGCAGTCAGAACGAATAGCCACCAACGGTCGCGCTCGTTGTGCTTTTCTCTTTTTCCATTTCGCAAGGAGCCATAAAATGGAACGATGAGAAAGGTAGAGGTGTGTATACCGCGATAAGTAAACTAGGAGACAGTTCATTACCGCGTCATTAGCGAGACTGTAAAGCGGGCGAAGAGGGATCAAAGCAACGGCCTTGAGGACGTTTCCATTTATATACCGCGGACTCCTGGACGCAGCGCAGCTACGCGGGAGAAGAAAAGAAAGTAAAGCTAGAACGACTGGAGTAATGACCGCGAAGACAAAAATAGCGAGACTTCTGTGGAGAGGACCGAGACCCAGAAAGACGTGAAGGCTGTTTCGCGCGTCCTCGCTTCAAAAGACGCATCCTCTGGACACGATGAGCTATAGCCCACTTTCATTTGTGGAACATCACTGCGGACCGAAGTGAGGATAATTTATTTGTTGTTTAATAACTGCGACTGCATGGGAAATGTGGGTTGTGAAGAGGCCGCTACATCAAAATTGTAGTTAACACAAACAAACGAACGCTAAAGGATAGAGAAATATAAATAGAAAAGAAAAGGAAATTTTCAAAAGCCTTCACAATCGCTTAGCGTAAGAGTAACGCGACACATGTATACGCTATGCAAGCATACTGAACTTGATATAAAGTTGTAAATATGCACTCAAATATAACCGCATAAGATTTCATTAAATAGTTTCTCTCAAATCATATGTGATGTATGCTAAGTGTATCACCTGTGACAAGTAAAAGTAGTGCTGTTCATGCTGAAAAAATTTCAGATCACAGCAAAGCGTATAAAAGGTCACTAAGGCAGAAAAGTTATGACATTGAATTCAGATGAATGTAAGACAATGAATTAAGCTACTTTGGCTGTGTAATGTCGATCGAGTACTGCTGCAACAGGTTGACCGCTGAGCAAGGTTGACTTTCACGCATATGAACAGGTATGTCCATTAATTGCACCGTGCTACAGTTCTTCCTTCGGACGACGGGAGTGGTCACTTTGAATATTGTGTAAAGCAGGCAATGATAACAGCTCAATAAATTTTCCTGAAGAAGCTTGTTGTCTGGCATGTTTCAGTTCAACAGGTCTATATGAAAGTGCAATAGCCAGTAAAAAAATAAAAAATAAAAAAAAATAAATAAGACAGGACTTTTTGCATCCCTAAAAAGCGCGAGACGTTTCACATTTACGTAGGGGTGGGCGAATATTCGAAGTCTTGAATACGAATCCAATATTGCACGCCAATTATTCGTATTCGTATTCAAAAATCAACTATAGGGCATTTTCGAATATTGAATCTAACCAAATATTTCGCAACAACCGACTGTTAAAGTCTTGTTACTTCTCTCCGTCTGCCGAACAAGGTATCATAAATTACAGAAATTAAACTACGGCAAAATTTTCGAAGCAATGGAGAAACAAAATGAGTAGTGCAAGCTTTGTTTTCCGCTTCGCCGCGGAAGCTTATACATGACAACCTCTGAAATTTGCTCGTAGCCGCTCATTTAGTGTGTTTCGCAGTCCAGTCACGTAGCAGTTTTATCTTTGGCGCTACAAAGTACCAGTGATGTTTTCCTTGCAACAGGCCCTTTTACAAACGTCTAAGGCGCACAAGTCCTTCGGCAGCTTGTTTTGTTTTGTTCCTCAGACGATTTGATTTTTGGGGGGCAACCATTTATTTAGAGATTTTGGAAAGCTAGTCATACAGAAGTCGTTCATTCTTGGAAAGCTTGTTTGTAGCGAGGGTCCAAAGATCGTGAGGTGCTATTCGTTCAGTTTTCTTTAATGAATATTAGTTATCTTCTGTTGAAAACTGATACTAATTGTGCATGATAGCTTTTTTTCACCAGTAAGTACGAGTGTGATACCCAACTATACCGAAATAACTACTCCTCGGCTATTCGATATTCGATACTTGCTACTCGCATTCGATTCGTATTCGAAAAAGTTTATATGCGCCCATACCTAAAAATTAATTAATGAAATTTACTAAAAAGATAAAAAGTTGAAGCGAAGCTCTTCCCGTCGACTAGTAAATACCTGTTGCAACAGAACTTTTGATACCCCTACGGAACTCCCGCTGACACGAGAGAAGGACAACTTTACGGAAACATATATTTCGAGATGCTTCATTGAAACAACAGCATCCTATGAGTCGCTTCCTCGTTATCCGCGCAATATTGAAATACTATGACTGTTCCGCTATCTATCGCTTACCGCGCCTTTCTGCGGCGCGTCGCGGGTCTGTCTAGCCTTTGGGACATTTTAACGCGAGAGCCTTAAGGGCCCCGTGTCGCAGAAAATCTGGTGTCGGTTGCGGCGTCGGCGGAGTTGTCCGTGAGCGAAAATTTACGTTTCAGTGCATGTACAGATATGCATATACCTAAACCATTTATACATACCCATACCATTTATGTATATGTAAATGCCACGCCTTGCTATATGACATGCGGTATATGCTGGTTATATTGTGACGCCATTCTATCACTAAAGTGGCTCATACCTTGTCTTACATTCGAGCCAAAATTATTAATTGAGAATGATAGCCCACAAACAAATGTGATGAAACAAAACACCGCTAGCGCATGTCTTTTATGTTAAACTTACTCAGACTTAAATATTAAAAGTGCGAAACAATAACAGAAACTTGAAAATGACGTAATTTTTCTGGTGCGGCTGCGCACTAACTTCGCGATCGGCCCACGCAAGAGGCAGCGTTTCCACCAGAAATCTCGTCTTCGTGCATAGCGTTCACCGCCAGCGTTTCCCGGTAAACATTAAAGTTACCTAAGCTGCAGTTTCCGCGGGAAGCGTGAGAAGCAGTCAGGGAATTTTGAATGCTATAGCGTTCCACTCTTAGGCGCGAAGCTTAAGCGTCCTCCATGTCTTTCTGTCTATCCACAGTTCCCTCGCGGTACAACGCAAAGCGTAATAAATTGTAAATTAATTTGAAGCAAATTCAGTACAGATATTGCAAATTTTGAAATGCTTAATAGAGAGAGAATGAAGAGGAAAGGCAGGGAGGTTAACCAGATATGAGTCTCCGGTTTGCTACCCTACACTGGGGATGGGGGATAGGGCTTAGAAAGATGACAGAGAGGAAAACGCTAAAAAAAAAGAGAAGAAAAAAAGAACACGCACGCGTGCAGACACACACACAAACGGCGTTCCAGTTAAAGTAGTTCACACAGGCCGGTAGATCGCAAAAAGCGCAATAGCGCTTGCACGGCCTTCTGTGACTGTAGGTCCTTAAAAAACTTAAAAACTGACATCAAGTGCGTAAAAAAAATAGCATCTGCTAGCCTCCTGGTTAGCTCAGACGGTAGAGCGGCTGATCCCGGAAAAGGGGTGGTCCCGATTTCGAATTCCGGACCAGGACAAATTTTTCTTCAACTGCGAGGCTTTTCTTTCAAGGAACCCGTACGGTTTTCCTTTGTAGCAATTGCTACGATTAGGTGGATGTCTGATTTTCCGTTTATTAATTACTTCTCTCCACCTTGAGGGTTTGCGCAGAACTATTACGTCAAGAAAAATACATCAGAAAAAATTATTTCTATAACTTACTTGAACAGGTCATGCACTGGGTGGCACAATAAACAAACGAAAGAAGGCATCGACGGTTTGACCACGTGACTCCTTTTTTGGTCTTCCAGGAGGTAACGCCCAAGTGATGATAACCCAAGAGTGAATCTAGATACGCCAAAGAAGATAGGGATACGCCGAGGGTTGGATTTTAATGATTGCTACCATTGGCTCATTCATTTAAGGGCGTCGCCAGAGCTCCCGGATATCCCAAATTTTGCCAAATTCTGGCCTTCCGGCATGCATAGCATCCCTGTTTTGCAGTTTGTGATTACATGAAAATAAATGTCAGCGGGTGATACACTCCATCTGTTGTGCATATGTCTAAGTAAAACAGTTGTAAGACGTTTGTTGTTGCAGGGCGTTGTTGTAGTTGTAGTTGTGTATGTGTGCGTGTGCTCGTGAGTGCATGTGTGTGCAAGAACGTGCGTGCGTGCGTGCGTGCGTGCGTGCGTGCGTGCGTGCGTGCGTGCGTGCGTGCGTGCGTGCGTGCGTGCGTGCGTGCGTGCGTGTTTAGTGAAACATGGGGTTCAGTGCGTAGCGTGATTTTCTTCTCCCGCGCGCTGTTTCAAGTATTCCACATGAGAAAAAATTTATCCAAGACAGCTTGTTGGTGGCTTACCTCAGTATGTCAAGTAAACTGCAGCTATCCAATCTCTTTATACCTTCTATTCACACGTATATTCAGCTTTTCTCCAAAGGCGAGCACCACTTTAAAACGTTATCAACACAACAGCAACTTCTTCACGTACCATGCGTTTACGGGCAATATCAGCCTAGAGGCTGACATTGATGTATATAACGAGCGGCGAATATCTTCCAAGTGTCGAGCTAACAGGAAACGGTTTCGGAAGAAGTGGACTGTTATCAGATCGAACTACGCTCGCACACAAATGCTCAATTAAGTTCGGATCGTTCGTTCCTCCAGCACGCCAGTATAGCTCCGAGGCGCTCCCCCGCATGAAATATGCATCATTCCTAGAAGAGCGAGCTCACTCGTTCTCGAGCGCTGACGAAGAACGACTGGAATTCACTCTGTCCTGCGGCGACGGTGAAGCTGTTCTCCCAATCTTTTCCATCTGTGTGCGCCGTCGTGTGCTTTTTTGTTTCTCAGGCGAACTTTTTTTTTCTTTTTTAACGCTACATTTAAATCACCGTATACACACATTACATCTGCTTTATTATTTTTTTAATAGCTAACATAAGTTTTAGATTTCGCCCATGGCAGAAGGCACAATTCTAATCCATTTGTCATATCGCTAAACGAGGCGGGTGTTACTTGCATAAAATACCAAAGAGCATTTGACTAATTAACAGATGTTCATCAATTAGCTTTCTAACTAATTATTCACGGACACGTACATCGCAATCTACGAATTGAAGCAAGCAAGTGAATATCAATTAAGGCACGTCCACCTTAAGAGATTCCGGAAAACTGATTTGTCCCATTCGGTGTCGAGGTGCTTACAGTTGTCGATTAATATAGGCCTCGCTCATCGGCCTGCTAGCAGCCTGGTTAGCTCAGATGGTAAAGCGACAGCCCGGGAAAGGCATTGGTGCCTGGTTCGAATGCCGAACAACTTTCTTTCAACTGCGGGAAGCTTTATTTCTGAGAAACCCGTATGAGTTTCCTTGGCAGCTTCGAGCTATACTGTCAGGTGAACGACAATTTTTTCTTTTCAGGACGGCAGAAGTAAGCGAAAGCTTGGCGAGTCAGCAAGCGTAGTCATATAAGGAAGGACGGGTCACGGCGTCACCTTGGCATTCCTGCCCTAGCTGCCCGTGACGTAACGGGTCTCGGCAGAGTCTGCGCGGAGCATTTCAAATTAAGCAAGGCCTCAACCTGGCTGATTTTCGAGTCCATTCCGTTTGTAAAGAACTCACCAAAAAGCGAAAATAGTGAAATCCGTGTGGCGAGTTTGGCACAAAATTAAAATTGGTAACTTTCGTCTTCGCTTCCTTCGTTAAACATCAAACACACCTAAGAAAGAACTACACAGTTCTGCAAAATTAATCTACCAGCTTTTGCTGATGTAATGATTTTTCAACGGATTTCGTGGTGTCCGTGACGGGCATACCCACCGTGTCGTCATACTATTTGAGTAGGACGGGATTTCATGCTTTGAGTCATTTCATAATGTGTTATTTGTGTTATGAGACTTGTCATACATTCCATGTTATGCATGTGAAAAGAGAAGCAGCTGACATCATTTATTGGTGCCAACATTATCTTATTCATTCGTGTCAATAAGAACGTATGCACAGTGATCAGCGATTGAAACGCGATACTCGGACAACATGGCGGCTGGTACTTTCTTGTGCCACCGGTGCGCGCTGGTGACGATGAGATGATACATTTTTGTGTCGCATCAAAGCGAGAATCTTTTCGATGCATCGTAACTGCATTCGGCTTCCTCAGCAATGACCCAGCGATCACTGGTGGCGCAAAAAGCGCCAGCCGCCATGCAATCTGAGTATCGCGTTTCAATCGCTAAGCACTGTATGTTGCAGAAGATGTTTAAGATCACAACACTACTATATATAGTGTCCACTGCCATGGTGGCACTGGTAGCTTCGGCATTAGTTGCTCGAGGTATTCGTCCGAAAATCCCGAGATGATTTTCGGTCATATTCGTCTTCGGCTGTTGTCATCAGTCGCAGTCATTTCAGCTATCGCAAGTTTTGCGAGGCGCTAAACGCTGCAATTTAAGTGAACTTTCTTAGATTACTTCCAAGCCTTTGAAAAACTTTATGCGTACGCATAGAACGGGTAAGCGATTGCTTTGTTTTAACATTCGCCCTTCGTCCATGTTGTGACGCAGCTGGCTGGAGAGTCAGTGTTCTGAGAGAAAATCACAGAGCTTCGACACCAGTTGCGAGGCCTTCTTTTCTCTCGCTTGCATGAGTGGTGGTGCGCCGATGCAGGTTCTCGGAAGGCTTGCGCTGTCAGCTGATCATTGATCTGGCGTTGAAGAACTCACTGACCCGTCTTCAAGCACACTGAACGTTAAGCGGTCATTCCTAGCCGAAGCCGGACAATCGTAATAGCGAACAGCCACCATTAGTGAAGGTGGCTGGGTGATCACGAACGGTTGTAACCAACGAAAGAATTTATGAGTTAAACGCCCGAAACTTACCAAAGACCCACGAGATACGGCCATAAACCCGGAAACTCTGGACCTCCCTTTTTTCGTTCGTAACAGACACTTCGCTTGAGAGTGTATAGCCAGCTCAAACGACATGTTACAAACAAAGCCCCACTAAACAAAACGACATATGTACTAGGAAAAATGGCACAAGCTTAGTCATTGCAAAAAAGTATTTCTTTATTTCCACAATTTTTCAATCACTGATTGCCTTGTTATAGCTAGAATCGCGCAATAAAAAGCCCTTTAATATGAAAAGACTTTCCATTTCTGTCGCAATTTATAAACAACAACGCAATCAACAATTTTAGATTTCTGCAATACATCACAGCGGCACGTTGAATTATACAGACAGCAGTGCTAGCTAAACGCCTATAATTTCAACCGACTTGTCGACTGCATGATTAGGTGGATAAACATTATTTCCAAACTTATTCTTCTCTCGCTTAGGATCTTCTGCGTTCTCGCGTGCTAAACACCTACTCCTGCAAGTACGCACACAACGACCACTGGGCAAAGCAGCCTCGGAGAGCACGCTTTGCCTGCAGCGATTCCCCTTGGAACGCTTCGTTGCTGAAAATCTGCAGCAAGTGACACCGCTCGGTTTCATAGACCACTGTGGCTTCCTGTAACACGCATATCTGCTTTCTGCGAGAAAAAAAAAATAAAGAACCAGGTGAAAAACGACACCTCAGCGAACGAGGAAGGCTCCCGCTCCCTGCAGACGGAAGGTACAGGAATGAACACTCCTATATACTGCTACACTGTCAAAGAATGGGTCTTTGTTTCACCGAGTCAGTTCCAGCCCCCGTGTGCGATGAGGAAACTGCGAAGAAGGTGACCGAAACGGCGAAAAGTGGTTGCGCAAAAGCGAAACTCGGAAAGCTTAGGGCACGCTCGGTTGTACGCGGCCAATTCACGCGTTGAAGCGGCGCACGAAAGAGCGCGCGGACGTGGACGAAGCAAACTCAACTTGGGCATAAATTCATCATATCAAGATCAACTACGGGCTGTCCAGAGGGTCCACGATGGCGCCATAAGGCGCGGCCTAGCGGTGCCGACGTGGACGCGGCCCGCCTCGGTCTGAAAAGACCGGGCTTCAGGACTCTAATAAAGTTTTGTGAATGAATGAATAAACTAACCAAAACGCGTATGGCAGGCATATCTCGACAGATCACCGGCAGACTCACTGTTGAAGTTGGTACCTATACTGGCTAATTGCAAACGTTAAAAGTACAAGAAAAAAAGAAATATTTTGCTTAAATCGCGCGTTAAGATACTGCAGTCATTTCCAAGTACGTGGATAAAGTAAAGGGCTCCTCTGGTTTCCTAATGTAGTATACCAGTCTTTTTTTATTTTTTTGCAGAACCGACGGCAAAAAAAAAAAAGAAAGAAAAGTGGTTAAACCACTATCATACCGTTCCACACGCATCAGCAACGTTTCGTCCGGAATGAACAGTACGAGGTGATCAGTTCCGAGTTAGTTATGATGAATGCTATTTGAAGACAACGTGCAATATAATACGCTATAGGTTTCAGCACGATGTAAGAGTAAAATGTATAGATTCTAGACGCCACTAAATATACGTCTTCGTTTTCTTCAATGGCATATGCACTACACAAATTCAAACAGGACAGATGTTCTTCCAATCATTCTTTCTACACAAAGTATGTGCGTAAGTGAAGAAATCTATATGTAACTATACGATCCTGTTCGTGCAACAAGTAGTAGCCGGCAACGTATTATACCTGTGCGCCAATATTTACTTCTTCAACCAAGTCAATAAAGAAAGAAACGAAGATTAACGTTTTTCACAGAAAGATGGACACTTGACGTGCCGAACAATAGTCAAACAAGACAAGGCCTCAGGCCGGAGCCAGCGTTTAGAGGACTTGTCTTTGTCAGTACAAGGGGCCACGCCCTGACGAGGATGATTTAGTCATCTTGTCGACACGTTGGCATTCAGCCTGAGGCGTATTCCTAGTTCGACCGCTGTCGTTGTGGGAGGAAACGTTAGTTGAGTTGGGCCTCATGATTAGTCTACCCTTTATGGAATAACACAGCCCTGGAGGGAAAGTTTGGTGTTCCAGAAAACGACGCGGTGGCAAAGCGAAATAAATTTAGGTGACGTTTGCCGCTAATTTCGTAAAAAGTCATCTTTTCCCGTTCGAACAAACGCAGTGGCAGTTCAGAAAAGAATACTAACACGAATCAGATCATAGCCCTCAAAACTATGTCCAAAACGTGGTCCGTGTGGTCATGCCGTTTGCGATTTGCGAGTTCTACGTTTTGGTAAGGAGAGAGGCGGGATTTCGTCAATGTGCAAAACTCTCAATTAGACCCTCGCTCGTCACCGGCAATAGTTCAATAACGAAACGCCATAAGTCTAAAGAACGTGGCATGCATTTACAGTGAATAAAGAACTGTTTTACAGACACTTCAACTTCAGAAAAAAGAAAGAAAGAAAACGCGTTATATGAAGCGGCCATATGAATTTGGCGTGAGTACACTATATAGTATATGCAGAAGTTCGACAGGAAGCAAATACAGTCTGTCTCTAGCCGCAATAGATCAAAGTACTATGACATGGAAAAATATCGAAACACCAGATCTAGATCAACGCGGCACGTCGCCTGCGAAAGAAAGAAAATACAACTAAATTTCTACGAAATCTAACGCCTAAACGACTGGAACACCGTGTTGGTTGCCACTTGCTGCTATAGAGTCCGCAGCCAGCTATGAATTCCATGCTACGTGCTGTGTAAAACCTCCAAAATTTGAGTTCACCTTTCTTAGCACATTTTTACCCATAAACATTTTTTTACGCAATTAGTTTATTTAATTCCTCGCTGTTATAATTTGCTTCGCTATAATTTTGTTTCAAAAATACCCCCAAAAGAGTAACGACTTCTTCGAAGGTTTTGAATCTCTCTCGATAAGCACGGAATTGCAAGAAAATTAAGCAGTCGATGTTGGCTTCCATGATCCTTAACACGGACGAGTCCAGGTAAATAACCAAAGAGGGTAGAAACGAGGAGCTGTCTACCCAATTATCTTTATTTTTATTTCTTTAATCCATCCGCACACGGCTCCACTCACATGATGGTTATATAAGTCAAGTTTCAGGGCAGGAGCGAAGATCTATACGATAGGATATGATAAGATTGGATAGGACAGCACATATGTTCAGATAACGAAGGATGGCTCATTAGCCTGTTTTGGGGAACAGATTAAACTGTGCCACTAGCGCTGGACCACGGCCACATAAAACCAAGAGAAGCTAGCTTGCAGCTACTTAGCTCACGCTCTCAAAATTTTTCATCGCCCAAGAGAAGTACACAGACGGAGAAGGAAGACACGGAGGCGCTGAATCTGCAACACAAGCACAGCGCCGTGTGTTTGCTTCTCGGCCGCTTATGTATTTAGCAATGCAAAATGCCCCGAGCAGGCTGGCTCTGCATACCTCACGAGAACGGCTCGCTGAGGTCCCGCGTGTACCTCAACGGCGCCACCGCATTCGATTCGCTATTAATCACGCTACAAGCGGTCAAGGAGTGGCCTGCGCGGAGCTCGCGTATAGTTTAACCTCGTGCACGCAGTGCAGGGCCACCCGATCTCGCCCCGCAACTGGTAAGGATTACCCGGCTCGAGAGGACTCCGCAAACTGTGGCATCAGTGACAATCCTAAACGACGCGGCGGCGCGCCCGCGATCCTGAAGAATGCTGACAGCGCGGCTACATGCCCACATGTGCCGAAGCCACGATGCATGTCCGGCGACCCGCAGCTAAACCCCGGGAGCGCGTATAATATACACCGCGGGCGTTCCTCGAGATCCGCGCAGCGGCGCGTGTGCCAGTGCGACGTGTATACACCAGAGACAAAGCAAGGGCGGGTTGACACTTGAACCGCGGTGTCGTAAATTAAGTTAGGAGGGGAGAATACCGCGAGGGCACACTGCAGGGGAGCGTCCATTGCCCTGTCCGCGAGCGCGTGGTCACAGGGGTGTACGCCCTGCTGGGAGCCGCACCGCTTCGTTCGTGTAGTGCTCGTGTTTGCGGAGTGCAGTTTAAACACGATAGGGCACTAACAGTCTGCAGGCACGTTTATACTGTGCACGCCGGTCAGGCGGCGTCACCTCCGTTTTATTTATCCGTCCGTCGCCGGCTATAGCCGCTCGGTGTTCGAGCGAAATTCGAATTCGACGACGCCCTCGACGTACGGGTCGATGCGGTTGTCTCGTAGATCGTCGTCCAGATCAGTATAGTCCAGATCAGCCCGCGAATGCCCAAAATCACATTCTTTGGGGGTGCGAGGGCTTACCCCCTCCCAGGTCGCCCCTGCCAGCTCCCTCACAACAGACGTGGGAGGAGCTGCTCAGAACGCCGGATCAAAAACTACAAAAAGCCCTCGTTGCCTGGGCCGAAAGGGTCGCTCCTCGTGAGGGGCCATCCTAGGACTCGGGCCTGCCAGGTCATAACTGGGCAGCATCTCAATAAAGTTGTTACCGCCACCACCAACCCGCGAATGGCATAGAATGCGAGTGCTTCCGCTCTCAATCAGGATGTTGGTGCCCGTGCACAGCACACACGCGCAGTTGTACAGCAACGCGCCTTCTATTATTCAAAACACTTCATTTAATATTTCAGCGCACGTAGCAGCTTACATATGGAATGAGATACCGCGAAGTATAGCCTGCCAAACGCCTTATATATCAGCCACTTTTTTTAACCATTAGGCGCTAGAAATACATATTAAAATAGTTAACAACGTCTTACTAATCAACTTCTTAACTAAATACATTAGGCCCATATTGCAATTTTCGAATTGTACCCGGTGAGATTGCCAGGCGTATCCGCTTGGAAGAAATATCCAGAATGACACCAGTTTTGAGATATGCGCCATCGAACTCGCCGTAATGATGCGCTGTTGGTCGGCTTATTTTTTAACAAACCGCTACTTTATGCACTGAAGCTCAAAAGTAACTGGAACGGCCATGCATTTCGTCCTACACTTTGGGAAATAATATCTCGAAACTGGTGTCATCCTGGTAATTCACTTCAAGTGGAAGCGTTTTGAAAATTCACCGGCTACAATTTGTAAATTGCGATATGGGTTGTAAAATAATTAACTGAGAAGTTAATTAATCAATTTCTAAAATTATTTCAGTATGTGTTTAGATTTCTCGTCCTTGTAATGTCCGCCTCTTCGAATAATCCAGCTCAATGACAAAAATTATGTTATCTGCCACAGGCAATTGTTAAAAATTCCGTAAAACTTAAATATGATTACCTTGTATGTAATAGAGTGCCGAACGCGCTTGAGTTAGCCTTTCGTGCCAAAACGCGACAGAACGTCAGCTTTGCTACCGTAGGACAAACGACGATACGCACACCGCGCGTATCATGTATATATATATATACTCATGAAATGTATTGTCGTCAGACTGATCCCTTCTCAACTTTTTGCCCCTAAATACAATTTCGCGCACTGTCTTTGTCCTAAGGCATATCCAAAGCAGATTAGACGCCCGCCATGTCCGGAGTAGACGCAGGAGCCAATCGGTACGGACACTGGGCATCATCCTCACATTACTCGGTACGACAGGCGACATTTCTGCGTTAAACCTTCTCATCGTTGGCGCTCTCACCTCTTACTGGGAATGGCTCACACTTTATAAAGTGGCTTCCTTAAAGCACAGCTTCTTAGCGACTGTTACAGAATGCGTACGAGAGCGATGACCATTTCGTTTTCCTGGTTCCCGTTGCGTCGACTTCATACGCCACGCCTCGCAGCGCGAGCAGCTCGGTCGCACAACTCAACAGGCGCCTATATGCATTCTCTCTAGCTGAGCCCGCACGGAAGTGTTTTGCCAAGCTTTGCAATCCACGTTCGAGGCAAGCTCGCTTGCCTCGAACGGTGTCGGTGTCGTAGATTCTCCAGCGACGCGACCTGTATACTGCGTCCGAGCCCGCGCGCTGCCTGTCCTGTTATTTCCCGAGTAAAACGAGGACAACTATAGACCGATGAAGGGGTAAACGTTGACGCTGCTCGAAACGCAGAAACTACAGCTCCTTGGTCAGTGGTGCACGCGAATTGGAGTGTCCGGGTCTGACGTGTGCGCTTACTCATGTGTATGCGCCAAGCTGCACCCACGTATACGCATGCGCGGTCGCCCTTACGGATGCGGAAGAACCGCGCCCAGCGATGCACGGCAAAGAGAAGCTTGAGCGCGCGAGAGAAGGCTTGGCAAACTGTGACGCCCTGAGTGGAGGTGTTGAGGGTCCTGCTTTATCCCAGGCACTCGTATCTGTACGTATCCCCCGCAGACCAAAACATAGCTGAGATACATAATCGTGTTTTTCAAGTCGGTTTTATTACCGAGTGTTATGTGTTTGATATTCTTCTATATTTTTTTGGATATACTTCTGCGCTAAAAGCAGCATTTTCATGTACGTGGAAAAAAATAACCGTCTCCCCATGTCCCTCGTAAAAACCGCTTTTCTTGTCCTAACCACAGAGGTGAAAATGTAACACGGCGTAACGGCTCGGTATGTTGATGCTGCGTGCTGTTTTTGAATATTTACTCGCGCGCAGTATTTAAAACGCGCGTCACGGCTTCTTTTCGTCCTCTTTGACGACACAACAGCGGTCTAGACCAAATTGATGTCAGTTATCGCGAAATTTTACGGCAAGAGTAAATGCTTAAATACCTTCCGGTCATACGGTTTCGCATGCATCCGACTTTATAGAGGGTGTTTCTTTTCTTTTTTTTTTTAGCTGCACCAAATTTTTGAAAGATTGCCTATGGCAGACGGCATTATTCTAACTCTTGATTTAAATTACTCGCTGAGGTGGCAATCACTACTATGAGAAATCAAGATCCTCAATTGAATAATTAGCGTAATTACGATAACTAAATTTTTAATTAATGACTTTACACCACATATTTCTATCTACGAATTATTAACCCGTTTCGCGGAGCAGCTTGCTCAAAAGAAACGAGATGCCGTTTTCGGCGGTGCGCCGCTACTTTCTACTCTTGAAACATCAAGAGAAGAAAACAGACCGTTATATGTGGCCTTTTTAGATATTACAGGAGCGTATGACAACGTAGACCGCACCATTTTGTGGGATATTTTGGAAGCCTAAGGCTTAGGCGACGATTGTCTACAGCTTTTGAGAGAGATTTACCTAGAAAATACTGTTTGCGTTGAATAGGAAGGGATGAGGAGGGAGGAGAAAGTTGATATCAACAAGGGACTGAGGCAGGGATTCCCTTTATTCCCACTGCTGATTATGATGTATGTACATGGTGAGAATGGAAAGGGCGCTAGAAGGAATTAATATCGGATTTAATCTCTCATACAAAGAAGCGGGTACAGTAGTAGAGCAGCAGCTTGCAGGTCTGTTTTGTACGGACAACATTGTGTTGCTAGCTAATAATCGAAGTGATATGCAACGTGTGGCTGCAGGCAGAAAAGCGATAAGTTAGGTCTGAAATTTAGCTTTAAAAAATCAGGTGTTGTGGTATTCAATGAAAATAGCGAACAGACAGCGACAATACAAGGCCAGGAAATACCTCGCGCAGAAGAATATAAATACCTTGGTGTATGGATAAACGAAGGCAATATATATATTGAAACGCAGGAAAAAACAATAACAGTAAAGGGGAAGAGAAATGCGGCCATAATTAAACAAAAGCGCTATGGGGACACAATAGGTACGAGGAGCTCCGGGGTATGTGGAAAGGTGTAATGGTTCCAGTGCTTACTTTTTGAAATGCAGTTGTCTGCTTGAAATCAGGGGTACAATCAGGACTCGATGGCAACCAAAGGTCAGCGGGACGCCTCGCATTGCGCACTGCGGGAAGACTACAAATGAAGCTGTGCAGGGGGATATGGGCTGGACTAGTTTTGAAGTGAGGGAAGCGCACTGTAAAATTGATTATGAAGAACGACTGAGGAATATGGAAGAAAGTAAATGGGCTGGTAGAGTGTTGAGGTATTTGTGCAGAAAAAGCATTGATTAACAGTGGAGGAAAAGAACTAGGAAGCTTATCAGCAAGTATGCGGCCGGTAGGGTGAACAAAGAACGTCAAGCGGAAAGTCAGAGAGGCTGAGATAATCTCATGGGTGGCGTCAATGGGAAAGAAACCTGCCAAGAGGAAAAAACGAAATCAGGAAAGAAACAATTTATGATAACTCAAAGGGAAGCTTATTACTTTTCGAAGCGAGATCAGGATGCCTTAGAATACGCACCTATAAAGCGAGATATAAGAAGGAAGAAGAAGCATGTGCTTGGCTAAAGCTAGGGAAACGATGGAGCATGTTTTATTAGAATGTGAAGATATCTGCCCAGCGGTCGATTTAGGCACCAATGGACTCCTTGAAGTCATTGGGTTCAGCGAGAGCAGGGGGAAAGTAAACATGTCCGCAGTGTAGATTAGTAAGAGGCTAATCAAAGATTGGTGGAAGAAAAGCAGGGAAACGACAAAAAACGGAGACGTACAAAGTTCACAAAAGGGGTTCAGAAAATTTGGTCATGGAAATTCATCGTGCGTTCTTTCTTTCTTCTTTTTTTTACCTAGGTACGACATTAGGCAGTATAATAGCAAGAGCTTGGTGGCGCAACCCACGGCCCCGTTCCAAAGGGGACGCTCATAACATCCACCCATCCATCTGCACATCGCCTCAGCGACAGCGCACGAATACGAAACCACTATACCGCTTCCACCTTGCTTCTGTGCGATCAGCTGTCGGAAATGCAACTGAGTTTTCGCTAATGCACTGTGCTCCAATCATGCCGGATTGAAACACGTGGATTGAAGACGTGTGCCGTAGTTTGCTGCAAAAATAGTGACCGGCATGATGGCATGAATCTCTGTATACAAGTTCGCGGACAGTTGCTGCAACTGTCTGTACGTGTTACCGGCACTTCAAGATATACGGCTTTTTTCGAGGATACAGAAAGTGGCTCATACACCAGCGTTGTATCGCTAACATTCAAAGAAAGTGCTTCAGCCCCAGAACGTCGGCAAGAGTGAGAACCGCTCGTTAAAAAATGACAAAGAGAGTAGCGCCGTCTCCTGTAGTACGTTTCGCGCACAGTATCTATACACATCTGCCCCAATTGGCACATAAACTTACGCCCACTCTATCGTCAGTGTGTCAATAAGTGGATGGGCGCACACTTGAATATATGCGCGCCATATACGCACGATAAATGAAGGACTACACCGATAGCGCATGAATGGTCGAAGGTGAATGTTTCGTGGTGGTGCACAAGAGTAAGAGAGTTATTAGCGATAATACGTTCTTGCTACAAGGTATTACAATGTACAAAACACCTACGTTTCAAGCCTTGCGCGCAACAAGAACAACTATATAGAGCTGAGCACATCCGCCAGCGATTAGGCAGAAATAACCAGATAGTGACCGCACAAGGAAAATTTACTGAGTCAGAAATGTGACAAGCCGCCGCTTCAAAATATTTGCCAAATAAAGAACAAAGAGCCAAACACATTAATCCGAATTCAATTCATGAGCGGAAAGCTTGGATAGCTTGGAATACATATTCAGCCTGGATTTTAAAACAAGCACGATATCTCTGGTCACGCCGTTTGGACATAGCTTAATCGGCTCCGAAAGCGCTTTGGCATGCTCTCTGAAGCTGTGGCCAAAGCTTCGTGTCGTCCACCCAGTCACCGTCTACAATATCTCCCGAAACAGAGGTACCACGAGCGATTCCCGCCAGTGATTCCATGTCGGGGAGTCGCCTTTGCTCGGCCCTGGGGCGAGAATCGAACACTGCCTCTGACATGGTCCCTAGTGTTCCGACATTCTTTCATTCTACGAGTGCTATCGCACTTGAATATGCGGCAGCGGCATTTACATTTTGTCAAGGTTTTCCTTGTGGATAGAGGGACATGTCTCAGGTTTGGGGAGATAAAGTCGGAAGTCTTTAAATTGGGTGGCTGTGGTACTCCGCAGGGATCCGTACTCTCGCCTATGTTATTCAATCTCGCGATGTCTAAGCTGGCTAATACAGTGGACACTGTCCAGGGTATTGGCTATTCTATCTACACGGATGACGTTAATATATGGAGTGTTGGTGGTAGCGACGGAGAGCTTGCGGCTAGGCTGCAGGAGGTGGTAACGCTCACGGAAGAGCACTTGGGTATTATGAGGCTCAAGTGCCCCACTAAAAAGTCGGAGTTGCTCTTCAAATCTAAGAAGATAGGTCGTAGGCTGAAGGATTAGGTACCGGAAGTTGAGGCTTGCATTAGAATCCATACTAGGGAATGGTCGTTGATTCCCATAGTTGAAGCAATTAGGTTCCTGGGTTTTGTAGTTGAAGCGAATGGATCGAATATTAGAACCATTTAGCTTATTACCAAGAAGACGGAGGAGGCCATAAGATTTATCAGAAGGATTTCTTAGGCATAGGGGCTTAGGAGAAGAAGGTTCAATGCGGTTAGTTCTCGCATTCATTCTGCGTAATTTCTCGCACGTGGCAGCCATGCTAAATTGGAATAGGGGGGAGAAAGATAAATTAGAAGCTTTAATTAGAAAAGCCTTTAAGGCGGTGCATGGTCTCCCTGTGAGTACTACGTCAAGCAATATGTTGTTAAGACTGCGGTTGCATAACAATTTAGATGAATTTGCCGAGGCTCTGCGTACGGCACAGAGAGAGCGGTTGCTAGGTACACCAGCGGGTAGGTATATTTTAGTCAATTGGAGAATCGATGGCTGTGTCGCGCGATGGTGTGCGGCTACGCGAGTTGAAAGTGAAGCTTAGGGACAATATCACGGTTCGTCCGTTTCCGCGGAATGTGCACCCTGTGCATAATATAGGGAAGCGGGTCGCGAGAGATTGGGGCTTTGTTGCGAGAGGCAAATGACCGGGATGAGGAGTCTGCGTTTGTTGACGCGGTATGGATTATTGGGAAAGATGCTTGTTCGGTGGTAGTGGTAGATGGCAAAGGGAGCGATCGAAATTCCGCTTACACTTATACAAAAGATCCGGGGGTCGCTGAGCAAGTGGCTACTGCTCTAGCACTAATTGATTCAAGAAGTGTTTTGGTGTCCAGTGACTCGCGATCTGCGATTAAAGCCATCTCGAGGGGACTTGTTGCAGAACCGGCTAACAGACTGCTGCAGGGTAGGGATATCAGTTCGCATACAGTTACTTGGTTCCCGGCGCACATTGGGTCAACGGAGGGAGCCCCGCGTAAACTCAACGAGGGGGTGCACAGGGAAGCACGATGATTAGTGTGCCGTGTACTCCCTGAAGGGGCTGGATCTCCCGCTCCTGAGTTCAGGGACCAGCTGTTAACCTACAATGAGATCACCAATCACTATTACTTAGGGCGCAGGCCATTCTCCTTGCCACATTCTAAATTAAATAGACTACAGGCCGTTACATTAAGGATTCTGCAGACATGAACGTGCCTAGCCCGGTCACTATGAATAAAATTAATCTGGGCTGCGGGGTTTCAGTCTATGGCAGTAAGGGGGGGGGGGGGGGGTTGCTCGATTTAGAACATGCTGTGGCGCTGCTTGGCGTGGGCCGGTGATGGTTCTCACTCAAGGTGAACCGTGGTGGCAGCGGATACTGCACAGTGAAGTGCTCGCAGACCAACTCAGGGCTGTCCAGAGGGCTCGTGTGACTACAGAGGGGCTCGGCCTCTTTGTGCCGACGTGGGAGCGGCCCGCACCAGTCCTAGACTGATCCCTTAGGACCTAAATAAAGTTCTTCATACCATACCACGTTGGCATAACCGCTAAACTGTTCGAGTCCACTCGACGTCATCGTAACACAGCGTCACGAGAGAGAGAGAGAGAGAGAGAGAGAGAGCAAGGACAGGAAAGGCAGGGAGGTCAACCAGGCGAGCACCCAGTTTGCCACCCTACACTGGGGGTGGGGGAAAGGGGAATAGAAAGAAGAAAAAAGGGAGAGAGTACGCACTCAGTGCGTGTGGGAGGAACACTATACATAGGGACACTACAAACGGTCTTTTAAGCCGGTGCACTTCAAGTATTGCACTAGTGCACGAATCGCTTTTCGTGCCAGTGACGGGTGTGGCAACGGTCCGAGTGTCTTTGACTTGGTGAACGGTGTAAAGTTGTGTCATTTACACTAATTGGAGCCTACATATCCCCAGCGGGTCACTTTGACGGCTAACGACTTAAGAAAATAATACTAATGAACAATGGCCCCTGGGTTATCACAGGTGACTTCAACGCGCATCAATAGCTATGGAGAAGCACTAAAATTGACTCCAGAGGCAGGAGTCTTTCCTCCTTAGCTGCTGACCATGACTTGTGCTGTGTGAATGACGGCAGCCCTACATTTCTGCGAGGCACGTCCTATAGTAGCTGCTTGGACTTAACTTTAGTGTGACGGCGCTTTGCCTCGAGCGTCGAATGGTTTACGGACATAAAAACACATGGAAGCTACCATATTCCAACATACATAAAGATTAGAGGACGCGTGCAACGCTCCTCTACTGTCTTGCGCACAGTTGATTGGTCAAGGTTTAAGAAGGATACGGATGACGCATGTCGGAAAGGCCTTTCACGCACTATCGACGATGCAATCGCAGAGGCATTGAAAACATCCATCTGCTCGCTTACAAGGTCAGTCACGGTCACGACGTGTCACGAAGACAAGCACCCTTGTCGAAACGTACGTTACAGCGAGACTTCTTGTTAAATCATTGTTGATCACTCGACGTCACGATGTAGAAAGAGCTTTCCGCGTAGCTCAGCTTCATTCGTGCTCCCGTTATTCGACTATACCCAAAGTCACTGCTACACATAGCCTCATTTCATCTTTCTTTTACTTTATCTTTTTTTCGTCCAGTTCCATGGCGTTAAGAAATCCATCAAGGCCAGGCGCAGCTACGGTCCGTGCAGGGTCAATAAGAATGAGTCTACTGAGCGCGATGAGATGACACGAGTGAACCAAGTCCATAGTTGCGTTCCATTACAGCGCCCTCCTCATCGCCAGCGTAACAGCGCAGACACGCAGGTATGTTACACATACGCACGGATACAAGCAAGCCCACACACAGTACATGCACTTGCAGCGCGCGCGTCGACGCTTCTCGAATGAAAAAAAAAAGTACGCAGACAGATTCAAGCGCCCAGTACTCAGCGCAATATCAAAAAGATGTGCGCACCGCAGCATCGCAAGTATAGATGGTGCGGCGACTATACATACAGTGGCCTAAAAAAAGAAAGGAGTCACGACACCGAAAAACCACACGCTGCCGAGGCTCGTTTTTGTATAGAGTGTGCGCCGTGTGCGTGTGTTCCCCCTCAATAAAGGAAGTAGACAGTGGTGCTCCAAAAAAGATAAAGAAAATGCGATTGCGGTTCGCGCGATTATAACACACCTCGGCCAAGAAGCAGAGCCTTGGCTTATATGCCACGGTAATAATGGCACTCAACATGCGCAACGAAGCCGAGACGCGAAATAAAAAAAAGGAAAAATATATGCAAGAAAGGACGAGAAAAGAAGACAGTGATTCAAAAGCAGTATACTCGATAGCGTCAGAGGAGTCGCAGTCATTGCAGAGAGAAAGGCGTAACACGAAACATAAAGCTAACGCCATGTATAGAAGGAAGAAGAAAACTGGAAGAAGCCCCGATATAGCCTCAAAATTACCAAAAACAGAAAGAGCTACAGGCGTCAGGTTCGTTCAGTACGGTAGCCAGTGACGTAAGAGCGAATATATCCTCAAGGGTTCCGTCCCAGCAGCACCTTTTATCGCCACATGTCTGTTTCTTCTATTTTTATGTATAGCTTCTTTTCCTCTGCAATTTCTTTGGCGGTATCAAATAAGAACGAAAAAATAGAACACGAAACACGGCATACACGTTCGGTTCAATCGCGCAGATATTGGAGCGAAACGGCAAGGATGCTGTGTGTACACAACCGAGACATCCGTGTGCAAAGGATGGAAGAGGCAAGCTCGTCGGTTGCGTTGTTCGCTTTTTGTTGCGTTCGGATCCGCCACGCGCAAACGTTCTTACACGTTGTCCGAAATTCGGTCTGCAGCCAGAAAAGGAAAACAGGTCGGGGAAATAAAGCCAGGGCAGATGCGTGAGCAGAACGCGAGGATGTTCTTGAAACGCAAGAATGCATGGTTGCTCAGTGGAGGGCTGTCTACAATTCGTGTATCCGCAAAAGAAACTGCCGAGTACTCGGCGTGAGACGCGATTCGCAGTTGCACAATGGCCAGAGACAACGTGTCTATATGTGCACTAGTGAACACGCTACGAATAGACTAAGACCTGGGGCCCTATCGCGTAGAACTATTCCCATCTGTTTTTATTTCAAACTCCTGACGTCAAATGTAGGTAACCGCCGGCGCAAGCATCGGCGGCGACCCCGCTGCGTTTCTTGGTCCAAGCAATCAAATGCTTTCCTCATCTATAGGAGGTCATTTTATTGTTTTTGCTTTCAAGACGAATTTCATTGCCTATCTGGACAGCTTTTTCATATCTAGTGGCTGTCAAGAGGCGAGGAACGTGCAGCAGTGGCAAGGGTTTCGGTGAATCCGAGCTATAGAGCAGTGAAAGCAGTGAAAGCAGTGATAAAATGCCGCTAAAATATATATCCTCAGCGAAGTAGAGTTCACAGAGCAACATGGTAAACGTGCCGAAAGGGCTTGACAACGTTGTACTGCCACGCAAAAATGTTTGTTATGCGCAACTAAATTCATGGTTCCCGCAACCTCCAAGTATAGCCAGTGTCCGAATGATCGCGGTAGGCAGACATCTTCTGTTACTTTCGGAACGGGGCAGTCCCCGGCTAGTAAAAAAAAGCCTTTTTTTTTCGGTATATTAATGCATCTTTAATGCGTACACGTCACTTTCACGTGGTGAGTTTTCGAAGTTTTGTGACATCGCATGACAGACAGGCGAAATCTGTGGAGCCTGAAAACTTTTGACCAATGACGGAGGGCCAATGAAAAAAAAAAGGCGTAGAATCAAAAATAATTTTTTTTTTGCTCGGACTAATCACGCATAATCAGTGTGTACACGTCATATCAGATGGCGAGTTTCACCGTTCTAGTGACGTCGAGCGACAGACAGGCGAAGTGGGGGTGGCCCAAAAAATGTTTGACCAATCGTGGATGGCTGATTGCAGAAATTGAATAGAAACAGTTTGGAATAGCTTTACGTTATAGCGTCCCTGTGCTTGATCCATCTTGTGCACTCTGTTCATCACTGTAACAACCCGGCGCAGTAGCTCAGTCCTCCTCAGACCCTTTATACATTATATCGCACGTTCATTTCCCTAATTTTCATAATAGACTAGGACATGATTACTTAACATATTGATCCCCGTATGAAGTCAGATACATGTAGACCTGCATGAAAGCAGTTCGGATGTCGAACACCGCAAGCTGGCACGAAAATCTATGGAGCAGCATTGGCATACATGGCAACCCACCACATGATTTTACATCTTCATCTATGTGTTCTGTAGCACTGAATAAGGTACTGATCTGGACGAGCTGGAATCGCGAACCCATGGTAGCTTCATAATAGCGTTCTTGAATCGCGCATTCAAAAGCGGGAAGCTGAGCCCAGTCGATCTTTAAGAAGTGCGGCAGGGATCTGGTTAACAAAAGGTTCATTCTTATATGCAGCTGTACAAAGTTGGATCATGTATGATTGCCAACATCAACCAAAAGAAGGAGAAAGGGAGTTCTTAGTTTCAGTCAGACCGTTAGCTTTGCAATGGCTGACGCGAATGTTTTAGAGTACATTATTTATCGATGGCAGAAGGCTTTGCTCTTGGCTAGACATTCCGTTTACTTATGACGATTGGTTAGGATGCCCTCGTTCTTAATGATCGCCGCATCTGAGTCCGTCTTGGCGAAAGTTCCCGTGATGAAATAGGCATATTTCGCAGCGTAGGACAGGGGAGTGCTTTATCTCCCTTATTATTCAACATCGCCATGGCTAGTCTCCTATGTAGGGAGCAGTAAATGTCATTCTGGACCACTTGGCAACTCTTGGCCTATCACTATCAGCGGAGAAATAAATCATCATTCGTACTATTTCCCGGAATTAAGAGAAAACACGATCATACCGACTGCAAAATTTTGCCAGTTGTTCGGACCCCGCGTGCTACACGCTCGTAAGCAGGCTTGTTTGCGCTGGCGACCAAAGTCAAACACCTCCCATAAAATGCAGGGTGCCCTTGGCACTGCCCCTCCTCCGTGCCGCTGAAGGTTAAATACCGCTTGGGACCTTTTTCGAACGTTGCAGACTCGGCGTGGGAAAGTCCAAGCAATGGTAATTAACTAATTGATTCTCACTTACCGAGGTCAACATGACCGGAAGCTGGGAGAAAGACCTAAGAAGTGTATGTGTGCGTGCTTCTTAGAGGCAGTTCGCGGAACAATTGACCGGGTCAGAAACACGCGCGCTAATGGTTGTCACATACACGCTCGGTAACTTCGTAAGTGCATACATATCTCGTTGGCCACTTCACGCATTGGGTGTGTCCTATGGATAATCCATGTTAGTCGATATTAATGCGTCTCTCGCTCCAACAAAGGACATGATAGACGGCTTGAAATAAGCTTTGTTACTTCCGGACGCGGTATACATGAAGACAAACTCGAGTACCAGCGATAATAGTGCACAGTTTCTTTATTTACATTTGACTAATAAACAAGAAAACTGGGAGGCTCATTTCACCTCAGCTTCTATCCTTGAGGACATATTAATTTGCCTCGGAGAAGGACCCCCCGATACGAAAATACTATACCGCTTCAAAAAGGATATATCAAAAGAAATTTAGAATATACGTCTCACAGATAAATGCCCCAAGAACACTTTTCTTAGATAAATAATTGGTACACAATTGTTCTTTGGGCCCAAAACACAAAACGGTTTGTCTTTCCAGTGCCCATGCAATGCAGTAAAGCAATTACTCACCTTCGTGAGGGAAAATACTGCATTTGTGGCAACAGATGTTTGATTTTTGTTCGACTTTACATTCTAGACAACACACCTTGCAGTTCCGCCTCTTCCGCATCTCCGAGGATTGGTGCTGAAGTTTCCGTGCAGGTTTTTACCTTGGAAGGTCTTTGCAATCTTCGTATGGATAGCGCCTTTTGCGCTTCGCCACCAACATTCAGGTCTAAACAAGTTAAAACAATGGTGTCGTGTTAGTACACAAGAGTAGCCGACACACTGAACTTCAAATGTACATCTAATTGAAACGACATCCTCGTCTTCTACACTGAAGAAGCCTTCAAGCAGGAATTTGTCGATATCTTGTGCAAAGGCCGAAAGGCCAGATAAACATCCAGAGTTTGCCGAAATCATCTCACCTAGATGTGTGGAAATGAATTGATGCTCGCATTGCATTGGTAGGAGTGAGATAGCGAAGTCTGTTGGCGCGATAGCTTTTATATATATATATATATATAGTGAGAGAGAGAGGAAGGGAGGTTAACCGGAGGAGCAGATCAACTTGCTATACCTACGCTGGGGAGAGAGAGAGAGAGAGAGGGATTTTTATGATTTCGTGATGCTGTCAATCCCATCATGAATTTTTGAGGAGTGGCTTAGAAGGGTCTGTAGAGATTGTGGTACAGGCATTTACATACGTATACAAAAGGGTACCAAGAAAGTGTTAAGGATAATGGCCCTATGTTAACAGCAATGAGTACGGCAAAAAGATAACGCACAATCAACTTATTTCAATTACATATGATGTTCTGCAAGAAGAAAAAAAGAAGAAAAGATGACCAAGCATATGAGATATACAATTGATAACATCATCCAAAATTTCACATCACAGATTTCTAATATACCTCGTAGGTAAAATAATTATAAACACAATGATGATAACATCACTTACTCATTGCTGGCCGCACAGTTTCAAAACTTTTCACCTCCAAAAGAAGCCCATGGGGACGAAATCGCCGCCGTAATATATGGAGGGTCCTGTATTACTTTTGACTTCATCGGGTGCTTTAACGTGCACGCTTGCACGATCGTTTTTACTTTCCGTTCTCACGGGAAGATGACCGCCATCACTAGGAACCGAACCCGTGATCTTGCACTCAGTGACGAAACGCAATAGCCCACATGCTACCGCAGACCCTGCTTCGCAGCATCTGCCTGAAAGCAGTATGCCCGCACACGTTTCCTTCATGTGCCAATCGAGAGTCCACCTACGTCAGCTGAATATGCACGAGCCTTGGACAGTTGTCAGAAGTCAAATTTATAGCGGTGCGCGTTATTTTTCTGCTCTGGGGACCCTGCTGTTACGGCGCCGATAGTACTTAATAAAGGGAAAATCAGACATCCACCCGTTCGTAGCAATTGCTACGAAGGAAACTCATACCGGTTCCTCGAAAGATAAGCTTCGCAGTTGAAGAAAAATTCGTCCTGGTCCGGGACTCAAACCCGGGACCACCGCCTTTCCGGAGCAGCCGCTCTACCATTTGAGCTAATCAGGCGGCTAGCAGATGGCAGGGCGAAGTCTAATTTGTCAACAACTCGAATCAAAGGCAAGAGTTTGACGTAATAGTTCTGCGGAAACCCGCAAGGTGGAGAGAAGTACTTAATAAAGGGAAAACCGGACATCCACCCGTTCGTAGCAATTGCTACAAAGGAAACCCATACCGGTTCCTCGAAAGATAAGCTTCGCAGTTGAAGAAAAATTCGTCCTGGTCCGGGACTCAAACCCGGAACCACCACCTTTCCGGAGCAGCCGCTCTACCATCTGAGCTAATCAGGCGGCTAGCAGATGGCAGGGCGAAGTCTAATTTGTCAACAACTCGAATCAAAGGCAAGAGTTTGACGTACTAGTTTTGCGGAAACCCACCTTGTGGGTTTCCGCAGAACTATTACGTCGAAGTTAGACGCCGATAGTATTACGGCGCTGGTAATCGGTGTTCTGAAAACTAAGTTATTGGAAAGAAAGAAAGAAGAAAGAAAGAATTTAGAAAAGTGGTTCCATCACCGCAGCCTTGTCCCTGGTGCGTGGAGGCTGTCGTTCAAACGTATTTATTATAACAAATTCTCCTCTCTTCTTAACTATTCTCACCAGGAGTTGACGAGGCTGGAGTAGTCCTGGCACCGTAGATCGAGTAGGGCCCCGAGGCCTGTCTAAGGTGACAGGACTACTCCGGCTTCGATAAGCAGCTGACAACACTAGAACGCATCATATGTGCTTGGCTCCTCCATCTATGACAGATATTCATCACCTTCTGTGGCGATTCCTTCGTATTCAGGATATTAGGCACAAGATTCTCAGGGAGGCGAAACTGAAGCATGAAAAAAAAAACGAGACATAGGATATAAGAAGGAGACAGACGAAGCGCTGACTATCAACCCGTGTCTTTTCTTGTGTCCTGTGTCATGCGCTCTAGCTCATTTTTTATGTAACATGTACCAACCGGCCCTAATTCACACTTTATTCCAAACTAAAGCCCAATGTTTCAGATGACCATCACCAAACGGATAGCACACAGCAATTGCGCTAACCCATATTGCTGCGGTACCTGCACCACACAGTACTGCATGCGTTTATTTGATGTCATCATTACTGCTTCACATCCTTCGCGACAAATCTCCCGAATCAAAAAGAAAAAAAAAGAAAGATGAAAGTCGGGTTACGCAGAACAGGCCCGCATAAGCTATAATGGCGGGCGCAGAGAAGGTGAGTTCCTCAAAGCTGACTGTCCAATGCATTCGACACACGCAGTTTGCCTTTTCCGGGGCCGCCTGTCAGCAAGCCCGGCACCGTCGACTGCAAGCTCCAGTGGCGCCGAAACCGAAAAGAAGCTAGCCGGTCCGTTGCGCTTGCTGAACTACGGGGAGCGTCGAAAACAACGTCCTGACGGAGGGGGGCAATGTGATGGTTAGCACTACAGAAATAGACAAAAAGAAAACAGAAAAAAAAACCAAACGGAGGGTGCTTTTCTTCCTCTTTCGCGCGGGGGCTTCTTCCCTTTGTTCTCTCGTACGCGCAAAGTTGCGGCATCAGTAGCGCGCAACCCGCCAAGATTTGCGAGGGCGACGACGCAACCGACACGCGACGCACGCACGAAGTCAAGCCGGACGGACATGGACGGACGCAACACCCGGACACTAACGTCGCGCGCCTCGTCGCCTCGCTCGGCCGAGCAGCGACGGAGGCGCCAATCTGGCTCTACCATCTCGTCGCGACGGATGAAGGCTCCCCTGGACAAAGAGAAAGAAAGAAAACGGAGGCGAAAGAAAACGCTTTCCCCCCGCGCTATTATTTCCACCCTCAACGGCTATTTACTCGGACGGCTAGCGACGACCATCGTTGCTGATATTTTTTTTTTTTTCCTGCCGATGACCAGACGGGGGAAAACGTGCTACGCGAACCCGTGCAGCGCAGTTCGTCCGATCGTGAACGCCGCGGCCGCCATTGCCAAGCGGTGAGATGTGCCGCGGCTCGGTCATTTCAAGGCGAAGTCGCCTGGAGCTTAACTGATAAGTCGGTTCCCTGCAGACGGAGAACTCTTCATGTTGCATGCCCTCGTGCTGCGACCTGCCGGTTAGCTCAGATGGTAGAGCGACCGACCAGGGAAGGCGCTCAGCTCAGGTTCGAACCTCGGACAAGGACAATTTTTTCTTCAACTGCGAAGCTTTCTCTCTAAGGAACCCTTCATGAGTTTCCGATGGCTTGGTCCCACAAGTCGAGTGAGCGACGATTTTCGTTTAAATGAACCTTGCCCCACCTTGCGGGCTTCCGTAGAACTGATCTACCATACGAAATCGAGTTCCACAACTGTTTTTGTGTAGCGATGAAGGCAGATTAAGTCTAGGGACCTTAATCGCAACGTGTGGCATCGGCGTGGTTATGTCAAGTGTCAATCGAAGAAAAGTCAGCGTCGGAGGCAGAGTAAGCTTGGCGAATTTCCAGATAGAGAGATGAGAATTTCCAGAAGATTTACTACGCCACATTAATAGCCCAAATGCGAGACAATACTTTGCAATTCATGATGTCACAGTGAGGTGCCAGCATCGAGGTTTCGGTTCGAAAAATAAACATAATATGCTTATGTCTTACATACTAATGAACCTGCTAACGCGAAATTAACAAAAATATTTTTTTATAACCATGCTTTATCAGTCCTTATTGTGGTTTTCCTTTAGCGTCCCCCTAAACCACTACATTAATATGTAGAATGGGCAGTAAGTAGATGGATAATACCAACGGGGTGTCGTGGGCAATCAATGGGCATACCGAGATGAAACGAACAGCGCGCCTAAGACGGCGGGATGAAATATACAACCACAGCGCAAATACAAAAACCCATGACCACTTAGCATTTTCGATGAATCAATTTCTTTTTTTTTTTTTTTTTAATAATGCGAGGCATTTCTTTGGCCAGTCGGAGTGAAGGTCACAGCAAGGTCGTGCACAGGGACGCGCCAGTTTCGCCTCCGTAAAATGTCGGCCGGTTCTGGAGATAGGGCAGCTCCAAAAAGCCGCCGGACGGAAGGCAAACAAGCACCGGATATAACACGAATTGAGGTTGCCGGTCGGCATGCATGTGGTCGGCATGCACGGCCGACCACAACAACCACGGCGCCGAAAATCATTCTGGGTTTTGTCTAGAATGCCTTTTTCACGCTCGAAAAGACATTTCGGTGCGAACATTGCGAACTTGGGCTGGATTTCGTGGCAACGCCCATGCACCTGGAGGACCTGGAGTCACATAACGCAAGGAGCCTCATCCGAGCACAAAGTTTCAAGGGCGTTTTGATGCCGAGCGGGCGCGTCGCGACCTCTCGTGGAGCTCGCCGCGGAATCTACGGAGCGCATAGATTTTAATTCCGAAACTTTATGGGCATAACGTTCTCATAAGCTTTTGATCCGAAAGGTGCATTGACATTTCCAAAGTCGTCCTTTAGATTTTCAATTCCGGAATATTTTGGGTATAATGTTGTTATAAACATTTGATGCCGAAGGTGCATTTACTTTTCTAAAGTCGTACATCGGACCATACAACGAGACAAGCCAAATCAACACACTATCAGACAAGTTGACAAGGCATGCAGCGAGGTCCGATGAGACGAAGCGTTGTGGTGGCTCATTTGTGCCGTCATGTCACAGACAAGAATATCAACTTTTTTTTTCACCCGCGCCAAAGCATCCATGTCAAGACACTAAAGCCAGCAAAGGTAACTACATTATTATTTATTTTGTCTATACTTTGACTTTTATTCGAGAGGATACATTCAACCTTTCAGATTTTCGTGTTTTCGCTACCCGCGGGCAGCCAGAGCCAGCCAGAGCGCATGCGTTTTTTTCGTGACCCCGACCACCGCGCGGCGCTCTTTCGTGCACGTTCGTTTTTCCCTGGCCGAGTGGATTTTGACCTCAGAGCTTTGGACGCTCTCTGGCTAGCAGACGAGAAAAAGAAACAATGGTCGCTCGCCGCCATCACTGTGGGGACTCGACGAATTGCAACGCATTCGCTTGAGGGAATCACCTTCACTTCGATGTTATTGCAACTTCTCCGGAAAGTCTACCATACGCATGCCGAGCAGTATGCGTATGGTTCTCTGTAGACCAAGCGTCTCACGTTTTCTTCAATATTCCTTCGGTAGCCACATTAGGCGCCCAAAGTAGGCATTCGATCGTGGTCAACATGCTTTCTTTGCGTTTCTATTTTCATTTCGCCTTATGCCTTATGCCTTATTCTATGCTATTCTTATCATCCACCACACACGGCCACCTGATCCCTTTGATAACGTGGGCAGACCGTCGCTCTGACCACTGGCCAAGCGCGAAAAGCCTGAAAAAGCATAGAATCAGAAAAGGCATCGCTACAAAATAGCGGCCCTGATTGTTTCATATGCGTAAGCATTTCTATCTTTACCCAACCGTCCCTCCGTCCGTCCAGTGAGACGATCGCTTTCAACATGGCTCCCGCAGCAGCAAGCGAATTCACCTGCGTGCGGCCTCTCGCTTCAACGCCAACGAAGCGGCGAGAACACAGCGTTCACGGAGCTCTCGGCACATGCCGCACTCTGCCACTTACGCAAATCGCTTTCAATATAAGAGCCGCGACGTCGCGCCAGAAGCAGCCGCCGCCGGAGAGCGGTTCGCAATTGTTCAGTGTACCTAATAAATGCTGCACATATTTCTTTCATTTGCTACGTCTGTCTCCCTGGTTGTTTCATCCCACGTCCACATCCGCTGCGGCTATGTATATACGAACAGTGAACATTGCTTCTACGCGCCTTCTTATGCGTCGTCTCGTGCAGGTCTCACTTAACAGTTCGGTGTTGCAACCGTGCTTCTCCGTTTAACGTTTCCTTCGCGGTCGCTCTCGCATTTACACAATATAGCATACCAGCATACTAACACGAAACACTGCGTCGGTACTACGAAATGCTTACGCATCATTCAGATTAACGCCAGAAAAAATTCTGCGTTTTTTCTTTTCTTTCTTTTTTTTTTTTTTTTGCAGACGCCCCGATTGCCAATTCTGCTCGTTTAGAAGCGGTACATTTACTTTCTTGAACGCGTAGGTTTTGTCCTTTATCTACATGTGAGTCGCTTCCTGGTCTGTTTATTTCGCTTTTATTTTTCGCCACGAACCTGCTCTTACAGCACGTATGCACTCTAATGAAAAATAAAGCTTTCGCTTTAATTGTGTTTGGTCCAAAGCAAGTTTCTGGCGCGAAATGTAGTTGAGTGCGTACTCTTTCGATGCGGTGCGATCAGAGCCGGGATTTTCAAACATTCTACGCCTATTTCACTGCTTTTATCATTTTCTGCGTGGTCAGAGCGGCGCTTCGGCTGCGTTATCAAGGGCCTTTTGTTATCAATGTGATCAGTCAGCCTTGAGAGACGGATAATAACTGTGACGTAGAAATGAGAGGAAGGAATAATTGTGAAGCCGAGAAACCTATTGTTGGTGCTCCTTCCACACCGTTATCAAGGTGATGCACTGTCTCTGCGGCATTGCGACAGGTAAAGCAGTTGCCTTCGATCAGCCGATTTGAGGGTGCCGCTTTATGATGCGGGCGGAAGCTTAGTCACGTGGTATTTTTCACTTTTCGAGAGGTTTCTTTAGCAGTCAGAAAAAAATTGCACGCAATTAGTACGTCGCTGTAAACACGGCAGCTAGGTATGATTTGGGGGTGCCTACAGTGCCTCATTGACACTTCGATAATTACGACAGTACTTCTCGAGTTAAATAATTAATTATGATTACCTAATTAAATATCCGGAACTAAAATATTACTGGCGTCTTCTCCGCTGTACTTGAAACAATATGCACTAGTTTTCTTCGAGTAACGCAATTGTTCTTTTTTTGAAGTCTAGGTGCATGATAGTTGGGGCACCCTATATGATTCACTCAGTAACCGAAATGACGCCAAGCCGGATTCACTCAAAATCAGAATCAACAGCTGTCATGCATAGCAGCGCTTACACTCGGTCTCACAGAAAGAAAAAGAGAGAGATGCTGCAGTTTCTTAGGAGAGGCAAATCAGTATTAGTGACAGCGAAGTATAAACAATGTCACGAAGGAATATTATACTCCCGAGAGACGCCAGATTCTTGGTAGTGCGAGAGGACTCGGGCTGTGAAATTTAACTGTGTCGTACTATGGGGTCTTGTAAATTAGGCCGTCACTTCAGTGAACAATTTTTCAAGGTCACAGGGAGTTTTTTCGAGTGCCAACCGCTGTTATTTATTTATTTATTTATTTATTTATTTATTTATTTATTTATTTATTTACTTATACTGCAACCTCAATGAGGCTATTGCAGGAGTGGGATGAACAACAAACAATCAAACATTTATAAACAAGCTTGCGTGAATTGTTTTAGAGGTAGTGAACGGTGTTGCCCGGCAATGTATTCCAGACTTCAACTGTTGATAGAAAAAAAAAACTGTCTTTAAAGGAAGCAGTGCGAGCAAAAAAAATTGAGATATTTAGAGCGTAGTGACTCCCCGTAGATGAGGGTTTGGAAAATATCATATGTTTATCTAGAGAGGAGGGACGAGAATTGATCAACGTGTGAAGAAAGTTTAGGCATTCAAGTTTGCGACCCCCTGCAAGAGGAATGAGACCATGTAGGGGAAGAGAGCTAGACGTCGAAAAGTCCTTGTCGCATCTCCTACAAACAAAACACACTGCCTTTTTCTTGCACTGGTTCTAGTTTTTTGACGTCACAGTGTCATTATGGATTCCATACAACGCAGTCATATTCGAGGATGGGGCGAATGAGGGTTTTATATGTTAGAAGTTTAGTTTCTAGAGGAGCAAGACGCAGCGTACTATGTAACTTAGTCTTTAAAGGGCCTTGTTACAGGCGACATCAATGTGTTTCGACCATGACAAACATGTGTTAGTAGGACACCTAAATGTTTTGATTCTAACGCGCTATACTTAAAGCAATATTGTTAAAGGCATAAGCAAAGAAGGAAGGGCATGAGCGTCGTGTAAAGGACATTGAGACAGTTTTGTAAAAGTTGATGTTCATTTGTCATGCTTTGGACCAGTTACAGAAGTCAGCGAAAAAAATTTTTAAGGACAACATGATCAGTTGGAGATTTAATTGTATGATATAAAACGTAATCGTCTGCAAAAAGGCGTATCTTAACTGAGGTGTGTAGGAGGAGATCATTAATATAAAGCAGGAATAAAAGAGGACCCAGTACTGAGCCTTAGGGAAACACTGATGAAACAGGCATCAATCGTGATTTAGTAGAGTTGAAACGTACATATTGTGACCGCTGGGAAAGAAAGTCCGATATCCGGCCAACCAAGGATGCATTCTTTAGAATATCGAACAACTTGTGCACAAATTTAGGGTGCGATACAGTGTCGAAGGCCTCTGCAAAGTCTATAGAGATAGCATCAATCTGGGTCACCTATGTTTAAAGAGCTGCTCATGTTTGAACGAATTCTGTCAGATGTGTTAAAGTGCTGAGGCCACGTCTGAAATCATGCTGGAAAGTCCATAAAGTTTCGTTTGTGTCAAGAAATTCCATTAAATATATATATATATATATATATATATATATATAAGCAGGCCGGGCCCTAACCCCCCTTCTCCACCCCCCCTGGAACAAATAAAACTTTCCGCCTATGATTGAGGGCACGTTAAAGATGGTCAAAAGTGGTCAAAATTAATCCGGAGTTCCCCAGTACGGCGTGCTTCACAATCAAATCGTGGTAGTGGCACGTAATATCCCTGAATTCAATTTATTCTTCTTCCAGCTAACCAGTACGCTCTGGCTCCCTGGCGGCTGTCGCTGCCTGTCGTGCGGCGTTCACCCTTTTTTCTTCTTCTAGCTGGGCACCGTCCGTATCGACCAGTGCACAGTATGGCATGGTGCCGTGTAGCGTGACGTGGTATGCCATTGCGAACATGCACTACACGTATGTTAAGATTGTGGCTAGTGTCATCTCCAACCTATCTGCCTTGCCATGGTTGCCATTTCATGCTCACGTCCACTCTAGATTACGGCAGAGCCAACACTTTTATACTTTCATTGTTCCTGCGTCGCTCGCCAGACTCAACTTTTGCGGTTACCTTAGTTTGCGTATCAGAAATCAAACAGCCAAAACTTGAGCTACAAAAAAAGATTATACTAGAAAAGCGGCATCATGTACAACCGTCGCCATCGGAATACAATAATTCTTAGTGCAAATTTTGTTTTCTATGGACTTTCATTTGTTGAGAAAGTTACACTTAATTACAGACGCACACTCCCAGAGAAATGCTTTGCTCGTGCATCTTGCTTCTGCGTGCAACAACAAAAATTAAGGAATATTAATGCGTATGCTTTTTGGAAGGCAGCCAGGGAACAGCGGAGGTTCTTTACGAGATAGGATGAAGGCAGCGCGTTTGGCTGTTCGCTCCTTAGAAACCCTGCTGTAGATAACCTAACACGTCACACTGACCACTCTTTTGAAATTGTTGTGGAACAACCGTGCACCGGACTCGCTTCTTCCAGGTCATGTAAACAGTCTATACAGTATATCGAACTGACACTGAATTTTAATTGTCTAAAAATCAGTAAATTATTTCCCCACATAAATGATCCCGTGGACACAAAGTCGTGAAGACCGACTACGCTACTCTATTAGTAGTCGCAGTGATGCCTTGCATTGCTTTGCTTTGCTGCTGTTTTGTCACCGCTACCGCCGCTGCAGCTGTTACTACTACTGCGCGTGTGATCCGCAGATTTGTTTTTTTTTTGTTTTTGTTTTTTTTTACTGCTAAGCATTATTGTGATCGATCGCCGTGTCTTTTCGTACGTGCTGCAGGGTATAGTGTGGTTTCATTTTGATCGACACTGAATGTAACGCCAGTCTGCGCAACTGTTCTGCGTAATGAAACAGTAAATCACGACTGCAACCTACGTATACAATGCCAGCTTTATAGAAATTTCCATAGTACGCACAGAGCGTAAGAGTACGGCGCATGGTATCCAAATATTCGTGCATTTTCCGAAATTTGGCATATTCGGGCTGCCCCACTCTGAGTATATGTGCCCATTTCTGGCCAGTCCTCCAGAATGGGTATGCGACACTGCGACACATGGGGTATAGAAGGTTGTAGTATACATTAGGTAGTGTCGTACTTCTCTGCATAGACCTCACATCAGGTTTCTCCCCTCTCAACAAGCATGATACGTGACTTCCTTCGTCCTCGTCACGTCGGCTGCGTCGACGACGTCTCACACTGTGTATCTGCCCGAGCTGATGTTTGCGCTTTGGCATATATCTCGTTAACGATGTGCTACATAAACATAAAACAGTGCGCGACATTACGAAGTTGGGAACTGTGCGGCACCATTCACCACGACATAAGTACGTACGTTGTAGTGACAGTGGGTTTTAGCAACAGGCTGGCTTGGCACTGGTGATCGAGGGCGGCAATTAATTGCTCCACCTCAGAGCGTTTCTTCGCCGAGGAGAAAGCTGATCGCCAGAGCTGAAAGTGGCTCCACCGCCGCTGTTGCCCAAAACTTTGCGGCCCCGCAGCCCGGCCTCCACTGAGGGCTCCCACCCAACGCGGGGATATCTCCGATCAAAATAATCCCTCTCTCTCTCTCTCTCTCACCGGAGTGCAGCAGGTCAGTCGACATCGCTGTCGTCACCGCTTTTCTGCTGATCGTCTTACACAAACACGTTGGTTCGTCTGCCTTTAGCGCTGCAAACAAAACCTGCAAAACGCTTCGATTAACATCGATTCCCGCAGTGCGTGGAATCTACATAATTTTTTTACAACAATGCGCGGTAATATACACGGAATAATGATAATAATAATAATAATAATAATAATAATAATAATAATAATAATAATAATAATAATAATAATAATTGCCACTTTGTAGAGGATACAAAAATGTTCATAATAATAATAATGGTAATATGTTATGACAATAAAGATATTATTAGTATTATTATTTCTCTTGAAAACAAATGTACACTTGACAGGAAAGGGAAAGCGAGGAGCAGGCTGGCAACTGCCACCCCGAAGATGCCGCGATTCGACAATCCCTTTTGACTGTGTCGTTTCAAGGACAGCGCAGTCCTTCACCCGGAGTTCGCTTCCCTAACGATTGGCGATTCCTAAGCTGCCATTTCCTTTTGACCCCATGCCAGCTTCTAATCAAAGACACCACGGAAGGAAGGGTCGCTTTTCAATCGCAGGTGACTAACCGCCGCTTATCACCTTCAGGACCGTGGCCGTACCTGGCGAATTACACCAATGTAGCGCCCCACAGCCTTTCGGCGAACCCCGGAGCCAAGAACTAAACGCAACGGGCGCCTGGACTTTTCTCGCCGAAGAGAGGCCTTTAACATAAATTAGCTCCGGACGTACAGGGCGCTAAGCCCTCGCCCTTCAGAGCAGAAAATGAACCGACTCTGTGAGCCACTAAACTTTTCATCTCAAGTTTTAATCACCGGCGAACACCGCGAAAGGCTCAGTGATTGCAGCCAAGACGGGCGACTGCTGCCTGAATTCCGCTCCGTGCAGTTTATGACAACTGCCGTCACGCGGAATTTGTTTGTTACAGTTACACCGCTCGTCCTGTCCACTCCTTCGTCACGTCCCGTCTGAAGTCGCGGTTCTTTTCCTCTTTAAACAACAGGATTTGTGGTACCGCATAAACATGGATAAATATAACCCCAAAGGACCGTAGTGACCCCCTTATGCTTCAGTTATATGTTTCCCTTGCCCAAAACCGCTTCCCTACACGCCCCCCCCCTCCCCCCGTAGTCGCTAGTAACATCACGGAAGGCTCTAGGAAGGTTCTTCTTCAAGGAGGATGGGTTCGCGTTTGGTGGTGCCCTCCTTCGCACTATGACTGGAACGCGATGACATCTGGCTCAGGTGTACTTCCTACTCGTTATAATGAGAATAAGATTGCGCGCGAAAAAGGGAAGCAGCAAGACCCTTTCACCCAATTTACAGCCCCCAAAGGACGCTTAAGATGCACTGGCAAATACTTAAAATGAAGGCAATTTTGAAAGCGACAGGTTCACACATAACCGTGGGAAACTTGCTATTTCTATACTCAACGCCCTGCCGGAGCTCTCCGTCGTGCTTAGGGAAACGCGATTATGACGACGCCACTAATGGATGCCCGGACAAATATAGAAAGGCTTCCCTGCTGGAAATACCACGCAGAAGACACAACCATCATTTGGGGACTTTTTTTTTCTTCGGGAAAAGGCGGATATGTGGGAGAAGTCGCCGTGAGCCCCACTTCAGAAAACTAGTAGCAATTATTAGCAATAGTAATCTACGAAAGAACCAATTCATATGTCCTTGCATAGAAAATCGGCACCTGCGATATCCATACATATAGCAGCTGTGCCGTGGTAGCCGCGGCATCTCCGAGAAAGCTGTAGTTTCGTCCAATTAAGGTGCCGAACAGTGACAACGATAGCTAGCGCCTAAATACACGCAGTATTACGCTGTTTGGCGCAGTATCGCCTGCAGACACCATTCAAAACGGCCCACTGTCAATCTGCTTTGGAGAACCGTATACGTATTTCATTCTCCTGTCATATACCACTCGTTGCCTAATGGCTTCGCTTAACCTTTTGGACCACTAATTACAGGGTGCGACTGCAAAACTTTATTCTTCAACAATCAAGTCGCATTGAGTCGGGTATATGAAAAACGCGAAAGAAACACCATGCGCTTTTTGTAGGTTTCCCTTTATATCGCGCGATTGCAACTGGAATGATCACTGGGACTGAGTGGCACCTGTATGTGAGTACACTTAGTAGCACCCTAATGGATTATAAGAACCGGTCGAACATTGGAGGTGTAAGAGGTGTCATGTCACCGTTTACACGAAACTGTAAACTCTCCTCGCTAAATCTGTTTTTGTCATTACGTCGCCAGCAACAGCTGAAATGTCTAATGGTTCATTCCAATCCAACAGCTTTCACTGCGACATTTTCGCAAGACTTAGGTTCTAGTCTATTATTTTGTCATGTCATGCACCATATTGCGCGCATATCAAACACTGTGCCCTTCAAGTGACTCTGACCTTGAAGCTCGCACTTTTCTAATATCTTAGTCGCACTCCAACACTGAATGAAGCAAGCAATGTTTTACAGCAATCATTTAGGCATTCACCCAGTCGGCACTAATTTACCCCTTGCAAGAGCCAAAGTCTTCGCGTATGACCTAAGTATTTCCGGCGCCATCTATCTCTAGTTAGTGTTCGTGCGCATCGACAAACTACTATAGCAGCTATGTGTGCTCTACTTATCGTAAAAATAAGTTTATATACTATGCCCCCTTTAAAGCAGTGTACAAAACTTTCGCGACTTGCGGCAAGGCCCATGTTAGTCAAACAAGGCACTACGAGTGTATTAAGCAAAGACTGCAGGATCACATCAACAGAGCAGACTCAGGAGAAGATGGTGATAGCTAATCATTGTAAAATAAATAATTATGGGGTTTTACGTGCCAAAACCAGCTAATCATTGTAGTCGATGCTGTTGTGCGCCGGTGATTAAGTTCGGTAACAATTTCTGGACGATGGAATTAAGACGCGAAAGGCTATGAACATTCTTGACGCCTTTCAGATAAAAGAGCACAGCGACACGTGCATTAGCGTACCGTCACTCTCCTTGTCTTTTTACCTGAAAAAAATAAGTGCGCGTTTCTAAAATCAAGCTTTTTTTCTTCTCATATTAAGCTTCGATAACGATTATAAATTGTTGTAATCAGCATTTTCGCACGTGGTAATCGCAACAATTGCTTCAGCACATGCGCTTGGCACAATCTTGTGAGCCTTTTCTTCCTAGAAGCCCACCGGACTAAATCCCTGTAAGGGACACCTAGCGAGCGGCTCCGAGGGTACCCTAAGCTTGCGTGCTCCTGTTTTATAGGTCCCTAGGGCATGATGGCGGCGACACGACGGCGGCATGCACACAGGTCACGGGAGGCGCGGTATATAGGGGATAGGTTCTGGATTAATTTCGACCATTTGAGGCAGTCTATCGTGCACTAAAATCACAACGCAATGCCTCATTCGCGTTCCGCCGATGCCCAAACGCGGTTGCAAATTGCCGCCAGGCGCCAACCAACGAAAACGGCTCACCTTCATTGTCGCTGTCGATGCACTATGCTCCGCGTCCAATGGGACCAGCATCACGCTGCGTCCAATGGGACCAGCATGAAGCATCCGAGTTGTCGTTGCACCCGATCCGGCAATGCCAGCTGTCGCTCTCCGTCGTCATATTGTGGCCACGGGCATCATCATTATCACCTTCATCGTCCCCATCGTGGATGGGCCGCTTAGTTGCAAAATCAAAGCAAGCAACAACAAGAAGAAGCATTCCCTAATAGGGGGATTATGTAAGATCCAGTGAAGTATGCGCATACTGCACACAGCTAACGAAAATATTAGCGATAAGAATCGTCGGCTTCCGCGTGTACAAGGCAGCCGATAGCGAGAGCTGTTTTCAAGGGCATACCAACCGCATACCGAAGGCGGCACTCGCCTAATCCAGGAAGCGGCTAAATGCAAGCACCCGAGGTCAAGGATCGGAGAAAGCATGCGAGCCGATCAACCGCGACAAACGGCTCGCACGCGTTCCGCCACTGAGTCAAGCGGCTTATCTCTTTAGCGCGGCTGACGACGATCGCGTGCATGCAATGTGCTTTTCGAATCGCTAATGCAGCCGCGCCAAATTTAGGGAGCCTGTACGGTATGGTATAGTATAGTATAGTATAGTATAGTATAGTATAGTATAGTATAGTATAGTATAGTATAGTATAGTATAGTATAGTATAGTATAGCGCTCAAGAGCCGAAGCACAGTGAAAGACACCAGCGCAGAGCCTGTGTTGTGTCCTCCATCGTGCTTCGCATCTTCAGCGCTGCTGCGATGGGCTCCTCAAATATGTAAACTCACCCAGCTCTCGAATCTTCGCCATGTTTCGGTCACCTTCTTTCGCACTAAGAGGGCACGCAGCCTGTAGATGCGGGAAAAACCTAATATCGGCCTGCCCTTGCTATAAAGGTGCTACCCGACGCCTTGCCGAATATAAACCTCTCCCATATGTCCAGACTGGAACATCTAATGAGTTCCCGCAATGCCCTATGCTATGAGTCCGGCCCACAACGTGTTTCGAATGAGGCCTATATAGCGCATTGCCCTTGTTTTCACTTACTGTGGGCGGTTTATGAGTACATGCGTTTCTATGGTCTATGCAAAACATTTTTATTTTTCTAAGCTCAAAGACTCGCTTTCCTATAATTCCTTCCTCACTTTCCATCCTATCCCTTTAGAGCCTTGCTATCTTTGTCTCGGTCAATCCTTTGCGATAGCTGGCTTTTGAACAGCGAAACTTGCAGCACTTTCTCACTAAATAAACAACAGCGTTCGGGAACGTATACACGTCTCGGTATTTCGAGTTGTTGGGCCCATGGTGGCCCGCCATCTCGTCGCTGAAAGCTGTACTGGTGGGAAACCATTTGACGGCAGAACACCAAGAGTGCAGAACACCAGACTAAGAGCCGGGCTCTAAAGCAAACCTATACGAGTAGAATCTCGGCTATAGAACTCCGTATGAAAAACGGAACCACTTACAACAGGTCACCTAACTCCTTCAGATCCAAAATATTTCAGGTGGGAAGACGTTCGAATTCCGCACTGAGAACCATCACAACATATTCGCTTGAGCGAGTGCTCCTGGTAAAGCATTTGGATGCTTTGTATACTTTCCCTCATTAGCCGGCCGGTTAACGGCGCCCCTGCGCAGCCGCTGTACACCGACAGCGGTCTGCAGTAATCTCAGCGTGATACTATACTTAAGGAGAAGTATCGAACTCAGACCTCGAAGGCTAAGTCTTAGTGAACTCAATAACGCCGTTCTCAGTCACGTTTACTAGGTGTAGACCATTACGCGAGACGAACAAAGCGCGCGCGAAGGCCAGGCGTGCTGCAGACGACAGTATGCCCTGCAGCCATCGCGTCCCTAACATTATTAAACAGTGTGCCCGCTCTTTCAATACTGGTAACACAAAAGAACCCGCACAGAATCGGCTCACGAAGATTGAGATCTCCTGTTAGTCACTCATACACTGGCTGTCTTTGGCAAGGTCGCCATTATAAAGGTGTATGTGCTGTATACACTGAGGGCATCGCAAGCCGTCATTCCGTGTCGCGCGTCGATTCGTACTGTCTGCGAGGCACGATGCATTATAGCTGGAGTTGCAGAATGCCCTCCGCGACCTATGGGTACCCTGAAGACACGTCAGGCAATGTTGATGGGCGTTTCCCTCTATTATTGCATTTTTTTTCTTATTCGATAATCGCGCACTCCTTAATTTGACGGTGCTATAATTAGGTCGTTCAAAGCGAATACGCAATGAGTAATACTAACTCTATTCACAGGAGCAGATTGTAGGTTTAGAAAATTCTGTCCAAATTGATTGGCCCGGATTAGACTCGTTGGGAGCAACGAAAATGAAGGGCCACTTTCTGATTTTTAATTTCTCATCCGTGTTGCGGCGCCGATGACATCGTTGCGACGTCATGTCTCACGACAACTTCGACATTCGGATCCCTTTTTGCTCAGGGCATGTCCACAAATTATGCCAGATTAAATTTATTTATTTATTCGCTTTTTTGGCCTTTTATTTATTTAGTAGCGCAATGAATTTTTTTTATTTGATAAGGTACGGTGGTGCCCAAAATTCACCCAGCATTATGTCATCGACTGATTCCGTTAAGCGCCGACTCACATATTTTGCAATGCTATATATGATGGCGCCAACGGGTGTTTTGGAGCTTCCGCTTGACCATCGGCGCACTTCGACCTTTTAAAACGCATGCATTAGGACGAGTTTGAATGACCCTTGCACCTGCGACTCAAGTACGACACCACCAACCCCGATTTTTTGTGTAGTTCCCCACATACAGAAAAAGGAAACAAAGTGGTGTGACGATGATATGATGCAATGATCCCAACTGGTTTCGTCGCCCTGAAGGAGCCGTCGCACTGAAAAAGAGATAGATAGATAGATAGATAGATAGATAGATAGATAGATAGATAGATAGATAGATAGATAGATAGATAGATAGATAGATAGATAGATAGATAGATAGATAGATAGATAGATAGATAGATAGATAGATAGATAGATAGATAGATAGATAGATAGATAGATAGATAGATAGATAGATAGATAGATAGATAGATAGATAGATAGATAGAGAGAGAGCATATGCCGAAAGGAACGTATGCGATATGTTAACCGTGTCCGGTTGTCTACTTTATACAAAAGAGAAATGGGAGTAGCGAATAGGGAGATGAGAAAGCGAGAGAAAGACAAGGTTCTCCGAACACACGCGCGCACAATGGGCAATGTCATTTGATTCAAAGGGCTCATAAAGGTCCGTTGACATTATTAAACGCAATAGCGCCTTCGGAGTCTCATGCGCCGACAAACGGCTGGGCTTGCTGTGTTTTGGCACCTTGTCTGTGCAGGAAAGGACGGTCGTCAAACTGTGCTGTTGTGCAAGAGGACGATTGTGTCCGAGGGAACAATATAGACGCCATCTATTTGCTGCTTGGACGTACGTCGAATTGAGTCATTTGGTACGAGTGCCAAAACCTGAGTTGTCACGGGTTGCTGGTGCTGGAATTTCACAATGGCGTCGCCACCAGTCCATTGTCATGATATATATATATATATATATATATATATATATATATATATATATATATATATATATATATATATATATATATATATATATATATATATATATATATATATATATATATATATATATATATTGCAGTACGAACCTTAAACGCTTACAACGAAACAAACCCATTTCTAATTTCAGATGTTTGAGCCTATCTACCGACATAGGCTTGACCTATAACGCTTCGCCTAAGCGTATTTATGCTTGTTCTGCAGCTGTAGCTTACTTTCCGAAATAAACAATCAGCAGTTATACTGTCGTATTCGTTTTCGCCATGTATAGAGCACCTTTACCACGTGTTGCACTTCTTTCGTCACCTTCGATGTACACGCTACCCAGCCACTGAAAGCTTTGCAATCGCGTAGGAAACTTAACTGCATGTGCGTGGTAATGAACTAAAATTCTAATTGAGCGTCGACTTCATTTTAGCTATAGTAATGTAATACAGCAAACACCTCCACGGTCTGCATGCTAGCGAAAAAGCTGAGCGTTTGAATGGCAGTTGGCACGGTCGTTTCCAAAGCGTGCTAACGAAAATTCATTATTACGGATGATTGGAAAGCACAAAAAATGCCGTTCAGGTGCCATTAATTACCCTCTATAAAGAAAAAATTTGATACTGCTCTTCAAGATGATCGACGAGCATTGCCGGTGCTAAAATCGTGTACACGAGGCGCTGGTTTACATACCTAGCCGGTGGGGAGAGAGAGAGAGAGAGCAAATGATAAAGGAAAGGTAGGGAGGTTAACCAGGACTGAGCCCGGTTTGCTACCCTACATTGGGGAAATGGAAAAGGGGACGGAAAGATTAAAAGAAGAAGAGAAAGTCTACCCATGGGATGTTCACTTGAAGTCTGTGGGGATGCGCGACTCTCACGCGTCCCCTGATATGTTGTTTTCCCGCATAGTTCTCGTTTGCTGTAATTCGGCTTCGCCGCGTGGCTTGATGCCAGCGGCAGTCAGGCTGGTTGAAGCGCAGTACGAGAGATGGCGCGAGTGTTGCTTTGCTAACGCCACCTAACAGCGGGGTTACTTGGGCGCAAAATGGAGAAGGCTCTTCCTCTTTGGCTCGGTTCGGCACAACTTTCTCTGGCAATGAAGAAAAAGCTGTAGGGGCGAAACCTCTGCACATGTGTTACTGCGCCAAGTAGTCCGCAATATTTCGACAACGCTTCCTGCTTCCTGGAACATATATACTGTTCGCATTTGCAAATGCGACGGTTTCGCATTTGCCCAAACAGGATAGAAAAGAGCAGAATAATAAGTAAAATAGACCCGCATGCGCTGAATGTTGTCTTATTTAGCTTTTGTACATATATGACGTTTATGTTTTCGCTTCCCCAGCTTAAACTAGCGTGGATGAGAATGTGGGACTTCTTTCTTTTCTTTCTTTTTTCTTTCTTTTTTTTTCTTTTCAGGAGAGCTCTTATAGATGCGCATGCTTTGTCCACATAGCTTTCCACTCATTGCCACCGAAAGTTGTCCGCGAGTGTACATAACCTGATTGTCGGTTTCACAGGACTCCTTTCAAAACTTCGTGATGACGTCTATCACTTGCGAAGCAGGTCACGTCGCGTACTTAACTAACCGCATCTGGCTCTCCTGCCCGGTGACCTCGAGTGTGGCAGAAAGGAAAAGAGCTTCCGAGCAAGACGCTTTGTATTCAAAGCATAAGCAAAGCTACATCGTTGTATTCATGCCGCCTGCGTCGTTTGCGTATACCGTCCGTGAACACTGTGATCGATCACGTTCTCGCAATCATACATATATTTATTTATTTATTTTTTGTAGAGGGCTGCAGGGCAATTTTAATATAAGTTCGGAGCCCTTGACGCGTGATCAGCGAATTAAGCGCCCCTTCTCATGTTATACGCATCTGTTATGCATAAAACAGTTACATACAGTAAGCATTGCGACCAATACAAGAGACTGCGGCTCCTGTACTGAAAAACTGCCCGTCTTCGACAAGATTTTCAGGAGTATAGCTGTTGTAAGGAGTAGTTTGTGCAGTGCTATGCAAGTAATCAAGGCAATCAAAGGCTCTAAGTAATCGCTGCCCAAGTAGTCCAGGTTATGGCTACGTCCAAGCAAATGAAGGCTCGATCCTCATACCAAAGGATTTCTGCTGCACCGGCTCATAAGCACACTGTATAGGTGAACTTCATTTCATTATGCTCACAGCAATACGGGTCACTCATCATCATCATCATCATTAGCAGCAGCAGCTTATTTTAATGTCCACTGCAAGACGAAGCGATCTCCAATTACCTCTGCCTTGCGCCAGTTGACTCCAAATTGCGCCTGCAAATTTTCTTATTTCATCACGCCACCAAATATTCTACCGTCCTCGACTGCGCTTTCCTTCCCTTGGCACCCATACTTTAACTCTAACGGCCCACCGGTTATCCGCCCTACGCATTACAAGACCTGCCCACATCTATGTTTGTTTTTGTTATTCTCGCTTAGTGTCAACTAGAATATAGGCTGCCACCGTTTGCTATCTGATCCACACTGCACTTTTCCTGTCTCTTAACGTTACGCCTATTCTTTTCTTTTCGTTCCATCGCACTTTCCGCGGTCCTTAATTTGTTTCCGAGCTTGTCTGTTAACCTCCGAGTTCTCTGTTAACCTCCATGATCAGAGTACCCTGATCATGAGACCTTGTCGGTAGAAGATAAAAAAACTGCCTCGGTGATGTTCTGCTCTTCCGGCCGGAGTCTATAGGTTGTGGTGATATACATCAAACCTCGTCATAACGAAGCGGTATATTATGACATAATGGATATCACGTAGTAAGTGAAATTCCCCTTGAATTCCTCACAAAGTTTCATATCGCAGTACACGCAATAATGACCCGCCGCAGCTGCGGGATCAAATTCCCGCCACGGCGGCGGCATTTCGATGAGAGCGAAATGCAGAAAAACGAAAAGCACGCACAAACACACACACAAACACACACACCCATGCACTTATATTTAGGTGCACGCTAAGGAAACCAAAGTGGTCAAAATGAATCCGGAGACCCCTACTATGGCGTGCCTCATAATCAGATGGTGTGTTTTGGCAGGTAAAACCCCGTATTTATTGTTTTACACGCAATAATAGATATAACAAAATAATAGACATAACGAAGTAATTCTGGCTCCCCCTTCAATTTAGCTATAACTAGGTCTTTAGTTATACGAGCATCCGCATTGAAACGGGTCGGTGCTGGATGCCAGCCAGCTCGTCTCTTTTACCTTTCTTCTGCACCTCTTATTATGCCTTTGAAATCCGCGGTATACGTGTTAACGAATCATTGATCCTAGAAGAAATTTATTGTCCTGAAATCTGTTCTTTCTGTTTCCTGCTTTTGCGCCACCAAATGCTCCAGTCGTATTTCATTAGCGCCCGGCAGATCAAGCTGCCCTATACTGCGGGTGTGGTGATATATAGCAAACAGGTGACAAGCAGCAGGTTCGTACGCTTCCTATAGCTTTCCGTGTACTGCGAGCCTTCCCGGGAACAAGCGCCGCGCATGTCGCGGATCACGTCCGCATGCGCATTGGGAAAATTACCGAGCTCCTCGTTTGTCGAGCGCGCAAGGGCCTTCTCATATATGGGTCGCGAAAAAAAAAAAAAGCATTGTTCGTGGAAGCAGAACCGCGTGCCTATATTTAAAAGGTGGAAGCGCGGCAGATCATCGACGAGGAAGAGGTGCCTCGATCGTGCGGGCGCCGTCGATCCGCGGTTACGTTTCTAGCAAAGCGTCAGTTGGCGATTGTCTGCAGCGTATTCAAGGAACATTATAAGCGTGCGTCAATATATACGTGTATGCGTAAAGGCTAGCCTATGGAGGTGAGCTCGCTTCCTTGCTTAACGGGACTGGTAAGATTGTCGTGTGTGTGTGTGTGTGTGTGTGTGTGTGTGTGTGTATATATATATATATATATATATATATATATATATATATATATATATATATATATATATATATATATATATATATATATATATATATATATATAGTTGAAGAAACGAAGGCGCACACTTACGAAAATTGAATTTTTAATGTTTTAACGTTTCGGCCGTGGCCCGGCCTTCGTCAGAATAAACAGAGATACAAGCGCGCACTCGCTTTTATGTGCATTCGCACGTGGGCACAATCAGCAGTACATGCTCGTGTACACTTGCAAATAATAAAAGAAAGAAGTGCAGCAGTAAGTATAACTTCAGCACGATAAATGATACGTACGAAATATCATTATGGTATCACGATGATTGTACATGAAGTTACAGAATGATATCAATTGCGACATGGCAAAACTAGGAACGAATTGATGTGGCATGCTTTGTCAATTCCGTACAAGAACATACACATCAAGGTATATGGCAGAAAGGCACGACATTTTTCGTACGCTCTCGTTGACTGTGTTAAATTTATGAATGAGAAAGTATTGTCGTACTTCTCGATCATGGTGCGATTTGAAACCTTATTGTATTACTGTTGCTTTGATGTTGTCAAACGTATGACCTGGCAGTCGAACATGTTTAGATAATGGAAAATGCGGCAAGCTGTTAACGTGTGCTTTGTGGTTGTTGAGTCTAATACGAAAAGATGCTTCGGTCTGACCGATATACAGCATATGACACACTGAACATTCAAGCAGATAGATGATGTTAGTACTGTCGCAAGTAAAGTCGCTGTTGATTTTAACAGAAAGATTGGATGCTGTGCTTCTAGCAGCCTTTGATGTGGTCATACGTGTACAAACGTTACAACGGGGCTTATTGCAGGGATGACAACCAGCAGGAGCAATAGCTTTAATAATAATAATAATAATAATAATAATAATAATAATAATAATAATAATAATAATAATAATAATAATAATAATAATAATAATAATAATAATAATAATAATAATAATAAAAGATCATAATACGCTACAACTGTGGTTTCGCTGAATATACAGCGCATTAAAGAACGAAAATATTAGAGTACAAGGGGGTGTGTCGGCGCTTCAATGGCGAAACATTATTGCGATCTATCTGCGATGTTCTTCGTGCGGCGGGACGGGTGGTATGATTTGACTGACCTACACAGTAGTGCCATGCAGCGCTCCGTCCTGCGTAATAAAGCAAATGATCACGGCATAAAACTTTTACTTATAACGTTGCCTCTTTGTAATCTTTAAAGCACATATGCCTCTTATTGCAGCGGGTAAATAAATCGAACACAATGGAAAGTGAGGTACAATACGTTATACATGTAGGGACGGTGCGCGGTTTATTTCACAGCAAGGACAAAGACGACACATGCCATGCACATACTCTGGGGAACTGGCACTCCGTCTCCCTTTCTTTATGCGCGTGCTCTACGAAAGGTGTCAAAATTATGGACATATGAGAATGCCAGAGATAAAAGCATTCCGATGGTTCTCACCGGTGAAATATGCTCAAGTAAAACTCTTGCCTGGGCTAGTTGGTTCATGCTTGAAGTAGTAAAGGCAAGGCGCAGAAGACCAGGACTTCTTCTTCCTGAGTCCTGGTCTTCTGCGCCTTGCCTTTACTACTTCACCGGTGACTTAACCGGTGACTTCGCTGGAACAAGTAGTTTCCTGCATTTATGAAAGAAGCAGTGGAATTGAGCCGCATACAATCGGACGTAACACCAACAGCACACATACAGAGCGTGTCATTGATCATGTGGTCGCAAGGGGACTACACAACTTAATGATCCTCGGCTACATCTAACTCCACCCTTCTCAACTCGGCGACCAGCACGCATGTCGCCGTCGACCGGGATATTTCAACACATGCCCAAATCGGAGCACAAACATGTGAACCACGTTAATAAAAGACTTCTCAATACAGCAAGTGCGTAGTATTTCAAGTGCTGTCATTTAAAGAAACGTGTGTCGGCTACATCAACCCTTGCCTTTCCCCCGTATCTTACGCAGATCTCACGTTACTTGGTATTAAGCATGCAACAAGCATTTATTCACATCCGTTGTGCCGGCAAATGTTTCGCATTAACATATATAGACCGCCACATTGCGTGGGATCTGCATGCGAACTTTTTTTTTGTGTGTTCGTTCGCTCTGCCGCCGGCGTCGTCGGCCGCTGCTAACGCTTTTGACCGAGCCGGGCTGAGTGCAGTGGCTGGACAAAGAACGCAATCTAGCTCCCTCATCTGGAGCCGATAATGATCCCTTTGGATTAAGGAAAAAAGAAAGCGTAGGTCGGTGCGGTTCTGCAAGAGGCGCGCTCGTTTCCATTGCTAAATTCTCTTCCGCTTAGCGCACTGACCACCGAAGGGTTGCGACGACCAGGTATAGGGTGCCTCGACGCTGGCTTTCTCCGCGGAAGTTCACCGACTCGTGATTACCATCGCCGTGTGGTCGCGGCTGGTTTCTACCTGGATACCTGCGCGTTGGTCTATTGTCGCCGCCGTGCGATTTGCGGTGCTGAGTCAAACGTTCCCTGCTGTTCGAGACGGGGCGGGGACACTTACCGGCGCCGATAAACGTCCTCCTCTGGAAGCGCAGCTCAAACCACACCCCGAGGAAGAGTAATGGTTCCTGCGCGTCACCGAAAGCGAGCAAAAGCGTGTCTGTCCTCTATTATTCTTACAGCCTGGGTTGCCGCACGGTATGATGAAGACATTAGATAAAAGCGTATGCAAATATAAACTCCGTGAATAATCTAGTTCTTCCAGGCCACTGTGGGAACACGCATATAACGTTTTCCAGCGGTTGTAGCCGCGCTAACAGCTTCACTGCAAAGCAGCCGCTCTTACTCTGTAAGAGGAGGCCTGATCAGTCAGAAAAGACACAAAAACAAAAGACGGGTGGCGACGCCATTTTGAAGTTCGCGCACCAGCTAGCCGTGACGTCCTCTGACGTCACAGCGACGTCAGACGACTTTGACGGCGTCTGCTTGAGCCCAGCATACATGATACGTTGGACGTTACAACGTTAAACTGCCTTTCATTTATCCTCTCTCTCACAAGATCAAAGAAACACTAAAGGAAGTCATTAAGTCAAGCTAGATTAAAAGATTGGGCTTCTCCGATAACGAATTCGTCCCTCGTATAGCAAGAAAAATGACAAAAATGGAAAATTGGAGCGGTGCCACCGATTTCGAACTATGCTACCTCTTATGTGACGCCAGCACTGACACAGAGAGGCCGATAGGGAGGTCATCTTGTCAACTCGTCAACTTGTTCGTTTTGGCATAGGCACTTCCAAATGAGGGGCAGCAGCGGGACCTCCGGGGGCAGCTGGCGTCACATGTTGGCTCATGGAAAACAATGAACACACACACACGTATATATATATATATATATATATATATATATATATATATGAACGAGAAGAAAGGGGGTTAACCGAGGGTGTCAGTGTTTGTTGGCTTCTCATGATATGACTATATATATATATATATATATTATATATATATATATATATATATATATATGCTTATGGTTCAGCTTATGGTTATGCTATACGTGTGCCTTGCCTAGTTATGCAAATTGCTTATCATTGCTTATCAATGATATATACCATAAGTTATGCAGGATTATTAAACTTCTTTATTCATCATTGTTGGGCACATTGTCTTGCGATTTCTGTACAGCCATAAACAGCTCTCTGTATCGGTGGTATCACTCTCTTCTCCTTCCATGTTGAATGCGCACGCCTATTCTCTGGCAAGCGGTTATATAGTCGGCCTCCCCGATAAACACGCGCTTGCGGCGAACGTCAAACGATGACGCATTGCGTGCGGCAGTGGCTACCTGCGCCGCGCGTGACGTCACGCGCGGCTGCTGCGAAAGATCAGGCTACGGAGTCGGTGGCGGCCACCTGCGCCGACTCAATTCCGGCATACGCCGGCTCGCGCAGCGCGGTGTTGACTAGCGTAGTGAAGCTTTTCGCTTCAAAAACTTGCCGCAGGTGGGGAACGATCCCGCGTCTTCGCATTACGCATGCAGTGCTCTACAAATTGAGCTACCGCGGCGCCGTCTTCCCATCCACCTTCTTATGTATTTATGTATTACTACTAGAACTAACCCCTGGGAGTGTTAGCCAGCGCCACCACTCACAAACCTTGGCGGCGGATGTGGAACATCCTTTCTGCCGCAGGCGTCACGAGTACGTGATCTTTTTGTGTGAAGGAACTGGTCAATAAACCCACACATGCTACCTGAAGGCATCGGTGTTGCCGAATTCGAGACCTTCGTTATGCAATTAACGATGTTAGGAACGGCCTGCAGAGGTGCCGACATGCAAAGTTTTCTCAGCCCGCTGCGGCTGCGAGCGTGGCGACCTTCCCCGAAGAGACCATGGAAGCCTTCTCGTTTCGTAGGGACCACGAGGTGCCGCGTCAACACACCCTCGGTGCCGCTATGACTAAACGCGATCGACGAACCAGGCTTTGTTTCTGAACTCGCCACCGCCGATCTGGTCTGCTGTGAGCGGAGGAGTTCCCGAGGGAAGGTATTTGGCGGCACCTTCCCACGCGCCTTTCAAGACGTAAGCCCCGAGTTCTGCGAAGCCCGTCTCACGTCGGTGGGGGCAGTGAAACCAGTGCGTACGTGTGTGTGTGAGCCCTCCTCCTCCAAAAAGGTGGGTCAACTGCGCTGACGTTGGACGCTACGAATTGGTGGTGAACTGCCGTTTTCCCTCACCTAGGGATCTAGGGAGGACGGAGTGTTTATAAGCAGCTGTTTGTCGGCTGCTAGAGTGCGCTCTGTGCTCTGTGATCGTGCTCGTGAGTAGTGTGCTCGTGCTCTGTGCTGCGTGTTTGGAGCTTCGTGCTCGTATGCTGTATGCTTCATCTTGCGAGCTCCATTTGAGAGTCACGCTAGACTGTCGAATGTATCTCTTGTTTTAATGTAAAAATGTAAATAAATCCTGTACGCCTAGTTCTTCCCAAGTTCCTCCCTACGACCTCCAACTCCTACAACTGGTAGCAGCGGTGAGATCGTCCTGCAACCCCTACAATGGGAAGAAAAGGGGTTACCCTCCGGCAAGTTGTTTCTTTTTTCATCCACGTTCATTGCCATTAATTTATCATTTCTTTAATTCAATTATTAGGTACAAGTAATTTCCCTTATGGTGTCTTTGGTGTCTTTGCCTGTTGGCTTCATACGATAGGATTAATAATAATCAAGCCCCTCGGTTAACCCCCTTCTTGTTTCAATGGGCCAGGCGTATTTAGAAAGATGAGAAGCGCAACTTCGCGGTTACCTTTGGTTTATTTCCCCAACAGTTCTGCTCGGTGGACCGACCTTCTTCAAGGGCTGCCGTAAATTCTTGCGAACGAATTCCTTTTCTTACGTCTCTCACTCCCTGACCCAATGACACTCGTCTTGAGGAACGGGTCTAAGTCCTCAACACTACCAATGATGAGGGGAGTGATTCCGCGAATGCGTCGTGAATAACCATATTAGCAACGGGCAATCCCTTTAGCCCTCGGCGCTCTCCCTCATTCTTTTTCTTCGTATTTCTTTCTCGCCTTGTTCTTTTTCTCTCTCTCTACCTACATATGTGAAGAGACTATGTCGCGAGAATTTACTGTAGCCCTTGAAAGAATCGGTCTACCGACGGAAACTGTTGGGGAAATAAACCAAAGATAGCCGCGAAGTTGTGCTTCTCATCTTTCTATATATGTACAGGCGCCGACAAAAGTGATATACTCCACGCAGCGGGAGCCGGAGCAACGGCAAACTAGAGTTACTGTATATGCTACCAAAGGTAGCAGAGTTGTGCGTCTGTTTTATCACGCCGCTTGCGCCCCTATTGGTAGAGCGTCATCACGTGGTAGTCAAGCAACCGTGCTTTGCGGAGAAGCAGATGCTCGGGCCAATTTTTGTATTTCTCGACGCCGCCGCTACAGCGAACTGGATTGACACAAGTTATCGCCAGTCAAATTCAAAGCGAATCCGGCCGATCTTGGCGTTCGCTGTTCGCGTGCGGGCTAGCTGCGGAGAGATAGCTATGTAGCTACGTCGATGTAGCTATGTCTAACCTGTGAGAGAAACTTTCACTACACTCCCACAGAAGGTTGCTTTTGGAATCCCTGCAGTGAAAAGGCACATAATGAAGTGGCACTTGCAGGTGTGGCTGATATGCAGTGTGGCTGATATCCAGTGCCTGCTAGTAGGTGGGTACGTTTCTACAGCAAGTCTAAGGGGGTACCAGTGTCGAAATACTAATGGTTGGTCATTGATTCACCAGTAATATTTTAGACTGCCTACACGTTGAGATCTTTGGCACATAAGCAGGTATCCCTAAATCAAAACCCAGTACCCAGTATCCAGTGTTCAGTGCAGCGCCGGATTATGGGCCCAGTGCCGCACGCTGGATGCTGGGGCGCTGGGCAGGCGCGGCGTACTTGGAGGTGCTAGGTACTGGTGAGAAAAATAGCTCTAGTGCGTGAAATACGCGGCGCCTGGACACCGTATATATTTTTTTGGAATACAGAAAGTAACAGCGTTTGGTGCAATAAAATAAAAATAAAAAAAAGCTCCGACCAGGATTCGATCGTCGGACCTACAGATCCCAAGCCCGGTACTTCAATTTGCCATGTCAAAGATCGAGAAGCAGTTTTAGTTTCACAAAGATACTTTTCGCTCAGTCATGGTAGATGCGCTATCGCCCAGCAACTAAAACTGACACCTGTACCGCAAAGAAAATTTTGCTGTCCGTATTCAGTAGCATGCTCGGAAGTGCCACAACATTGATTTTCACTTGCGACTGGCATTTTAACTTCGAAAAAAAATTCCTAAATGAACCGCCGACCCGGGACGCTGCATGGGCTGTTACTACTGATTCGGATAGCTGTTTCTTGTTCTTCGTGCGAAGGATATGCAGCGTTTTCTTAGTTCAGTGATGCCTTTCAGTCGACACGTCTGTCTAGTCATATATCTTAGTCAGAGAAGCGCAGGCTAGTGCCGGGAGCCTTCGGCGACAGCACACTTATATATACCTGTGTTTATGACGCGTTACATTAGCGCTCATCGCTACTTGTGCTGGCACTGTAAACATGAAAAAATGGTTTATTTAAGAACACCGATGCGAAAGCTGAAATATAGAGTGATTTATCCTTGTTAGACTTCTTGATTCCTGAGCCTAGGCGCGTCGAGAGCGTGCAGACGGACTCGGCGGATATGCTAGGCCTAAGCTTCGGTGGGGACCGATCTCGGCGCCTTTTTCTTGACGATCTTATGCAGTCAGCTGTTTCGATGCGCTTTGTTTGCGATTAAGCGGAAAAGCAGTCCACAAGCGATGCAAAAGCGCCCACGGTCGATCGACGATACGGTAGGCATGCCGCCTGCAATAACGGAGTGCGGCTTCGCCGCATAGATTTGGTTGCTTTCCAGGCAAGATGGAGGACCTACGCGCAACTCTGCTACCTTTGGTAGCATATACAGTAACTCTACGGCAAACTGCATCGCAACGCCATCTACAGGCAGCATCTGGGATCGAGACAGCCAATGGGTGCCCTTTATTATCTGCAGGCATTGGCCATTGGCTGTCTCGATCCCAGATGCCGCCTGTAGATGGCGTCGCGATGCAGTGTGCCGCTGCTCCGGCTCCCGCTGCGTGGAGTATACCACTTTTGTCGGCGCCTGTACATATATATGCCTTCATGGGGCCCGTAGTGCATTTTGTGTCGCAGAATTCTTTCGTATTTAGAAATTCGGCTACTTTGGCTTCCAAAAAACCATAAAGCGACATTTTATAGTGTTTAGAATATTTGGTAGCGAGTACGGCAATGTCCAATATATTGAACATTGCATGCCGACATTGCAATGAGACTCCTTCACTCGGCGCCCAGATGTTTACTCCTTCAGTCATCCGAAAGATTAAATAATGCATAAAAAATACATTGTTGTCACAGAATTAAGTGCACAAAAATTAATTTATTGGTGAGATAAGCGCTGTAAGGGCAGTTAGCGCTATGGCGGAGTTTCTGTTCCGCCATTTTGAAAGCTTCCGAAAACAAGCGCGCATGGGTCATATATACCCTCCAGATGGCATGACAGCCTCCAGATAAAAAAGAAAAAGAGAGAGAGAAAAAAAAAGGGGGGGGGGGTGTTGTTGGGTCAAGCGGTGCTTCTCAGGCAGCTGCGCCTATCTTCCTAGTGTACATAGGACAAATGTTCGATTGTTGGGCCTCGGGAGGATATAGCCGTGATTTCCACGTAATCTAGCAACAGGAGCTAGTCTGACGGCGACGCAGCACAGCGAGCAACGACGACGCGACTATAATGGCGACGGACCGGCCGTCCGCACGTTTCGCGAACCCTTACCACACCAACGAGGTTTGGGAGAGTGCCTTGGCCGGCTCCGACTTCGAGCATCAGCAACGGCTGATTGCGAGGGTCCAGGGCGCGGCCCGAGCTCAAGGCGTTCTGGAATGAGGACACCTCTCCAAAGCTGCATTTACCTAATAAAAAAGTTTATTCTGGCATCACTCGAGTTGACCAGACCACATCCAATCGCCGTCGCACCCAAAAGTTGGCGACCCCCACCTCCTGCGCCGCACGTCGAGCTATTGTCCCTCTGCTTGACTCTTCCCGAAAGTGCAACGGGAGCCTGGTACGGTTACAGGTAATCTTGGTTCCGAACGAAGCTGTTTTGCAGCTCTGAAAGGTCGCTCGAAAACAACCTGTCTCCCCCCGCTGAGCGCTTGCAAACCCGGAGGCAACGCCATGGCAAGTCACCCCTCGGACAATGGAGCCCTTGGAGCGACCCCCCTACGCCGACTGTGACGGCACTTGCAGGCTAGGAGGCAACACCGGTGGCAAGTCATCCCTCGGACAGTGGCACAGTGGAGCCCTTGGAGCGACCTCATGAGCCGAATGTGACGGCACTTGCACGGGCGCCTACCATTGGAGGAAAATGACACCTGAGCGGGCTCGACGATTAGCCGAAAATGACGTGACCCCGAGAGACTGAAGAGGTTAAAAACCAGAGACAGGGAGCAGAGAAGCATTCCTTCATTCATTCATCTCTTTCGGGCTTCTTGCCATGGGCCGCAGCGTCCGATTTGCTGCCGGCCATCAATGACTTTATGACTGTTAATTAGTTCATGTTATTACTGTAAATAATGTAAATAAACCTCCTGTTTCATCTCAAAATCCTCCTCAACGTCGGCCAACTCCCGCACTCAACGGCAAGATGTAATTATTTCTCTCTCTCTCTCGCGCGCAGGGTAACGCGCGCAGCTCAATCAAATAGAAAAAAAGAAACATCAGAAAACGCTTCCGAGCTTCTCAAAAGTAAAATTGCCGTGAATGGTGACGGTGCTTGTGGAAGTACCGGTGAAGTCGTCACAATGAGTATACGCTTATAGCTTTCTTTTCTGCTCCTCTTGATGTTTCTCGTTTGTGCTTTTGTTCACGGTGGAAGTGACTTCCAAGTAATACATCAGCAACTTACTATATAGCAAGTTCTAGCATGGTCAGCTGATGTAAAAGTAGAAATAGAAACTGTAGCTGCCTTTCACAGAATTTCTGTGTATCGACTTTTGCCTCTTGAAAGATTGAAGCAACATGTGCACTTCGCCTGTTGCCCGACGTGTTAATTTTCTTTAGAAACTTCGAGCCAGATAAGGACGCGAACAGAATAACCACCTGCTCGTACGCAGCGCGTTGGATTACGGTCTTGCATTTGGCTGTATGCATCAGCTTCTGTTGGTGCTATATGAGCGAGACACCCGGGTTTCCAATTAGATCTTCCTCGAGCACACGCAATTACGGAAATTATCAGCGGGGCACACGCTTTCTACGACCTATTACGCATGTACGTCGTCATCGCGTTTAAACGAACATCTAGTGCGTCTCGCAATCTGCCACAGCTCCTCAGAAACTACAGAAAGAACAAATGGAGGAAAGAAAGACAACACGAAAGAAAGAAAGAAAGAAAGAAAGAAAGAAAGAAAGAAAGAGTGGGAACGGAGTAGGCTGGGCTTTAAGTAGGCTGGTCATACCTCGGCCTCTCTCGACCATTCTCTATACCCCAAGAGTTTACAGCCAAAACTATCGCGACAGTTGCATCTGACAAGTAAAACGGCATTTCTTTTTCATGTTGTATACGAGATTCAGAGATGCAGATTACTCAAAACCAATTTAATAGCAAGGAAAAGATTAACAAAGCCAACTTCTAATGGAGGGCTCGTTTGACTTTCCCCGTTCGACCCGCCTGCCTAGAAGATGTCATCGCAACGCCGGCAGACGGCCGTCGCTGCCTGCAACATGCTACCGGTCCATCAATGGCACATCCGACACGATCCCTGGACTAGATGCAGAGCTTCCCGCGTGCGCCGAGGTGCCGCTCTTGCATTCAGTCGCCGCACACGAAGCGCGAGCAAAGGCTGTGGCATGGCGCCACCGAATCGTCGATGGAGGACCTCAGCAACTTGCCGTACTCCAGGCAAGCACGCGTCCAGCACACGTCGCGCGGCGGACTTGCTGACACCACGACGGCGACGACTGCCGTATAGGAACAGCGGCCAGGCACGCTCCGACGACCAACACGAGGAACAGCGGCCGATGCTTCTTCGGTGCGGCCGGAACCGGTTGGAAGTGGCTCTCGGGAGGCACTCTGACGGCTCCCGGTGCCGTTCCGGCACAGTTTGAGAGCGCCGTGGTCCGGATCCCGTCTCGCGACGTGACGTTGCACGGCGGTTGGCTGCTGTCGAAGCGGCGAACTTCGAGACTCCGCCGTCCAAAGACGGCCGAGCCGGTGACGTGCTCTTCGTCGACGCCGGGCGATGCAGTCGTAGTCAGCGGCCTCGAAACCTCGGTCGTTATCTCGGCTGTTCGACTGCCCGAGCATCGCGAGTCGACCTGTGTCGGTGCCTCGCGGCGAGCCCGGACACTGTCGTCCTGGTCCGAGGTTGCGGTCGCCTCATAAACAGTCGCATGTTCCTCGCCATCATTCGTTATTAGATCACGAGACCGTCGAGAGGACGAGCCTTTCGCACCCGGCCAGGGCATCGGTTGTCGTGCCGTGTCAGTGGCTTCAGTACCGTGGTCGGTGACGTCTAGGACCGGCGCCTCCGTCAGAGTGGTGTTGGCACCGCGCTGGTCCTCGGAGCTCAGGCTCTCCTTGCTGCTGGAGGAGAAGGTCCTGCGTCTATTTGTTTTCGTCTGGCCAATAGGCCGGTAGGAACGCAATGAATCCCGCAATCGGGAATTCATCAGGCACAGCGGGCGTCGCCAAGGAGGTCGTCCCAATCCGAGAGCTGCAGACAATCGAAGTTCTCTGACTCGGCAGGTGACCGATAGAACGAGCGCACACAAGAACGGGTTCTTCTTCTCCCTCTATTTAGTGATGATGATGATCCATGGCCTCAACTCAGCAGTGGCACGTACTCTCTATTAATTATTGACCAAGAATCGAAATCGGTAAGCTGGTGCACAAGGGGCACACGTTTTAATGAAACTAACTATTGTTTTTAAATATTACAATGAAACGCATAGACCCGCAATAATAACGTAAAAATGAAGATTTGTTTATGTCAATGATGTAAACCCCTGCTGTAGCGACTTCGGGCAATGCGGGTTAAGCTCTGAATAAAGAACAAGACGTGTTAGTATAGTACGACCAAGGGCAAATGCGAGCTGAAAAGATATTGACCCTCGCCCGTGTCGTACTTTCTTCTTTGTGATTGTCTTTGTTGTTCTAATGATTTTCAATGAAATCCCGTACGTGAATCAAAATAAAAAAAATAAAAAAATAACGGAAGGTAACGTTTAAAAAAGCATTGGGCAGAATAAAGTTTTCCAACAGAGTGAATAAGTTCCTGTGCTTATGGCCTATCATGAATGGTTCGAAAGAAAGGACAGCAGGAAAGCTCAATGCGGGGCCAAGCTGACGCTGCGCAATTTGTAACCTTATAACTTATAACCGTATAATTATAACCCTTCTCCAAACAGCAGCAAGACGAGTACCAGCGATAGTATAAGGTGTCTTGATGTCAGCTTACAACGGCTTCATGCACTAGACACGATCGAGCGCTGATGCGTTAGCATCGAATCGATAATGTGAATAAGCTGAAAGGCAATTTAACGTCTATAGTTGACGTCAATGAAAGACAATATCTTTCTGAGCGAGTATGGGGGGTGACAAAGAGGTGTATAAACAATATAATTCACTCTGAGGTGCTCGCAGAGCCTCAAACGACAGCGCCTGCGTGCCTACCTTCGGCATGAGCCCACATTATCAGACTGCATTATTTCCGAGATCGGCCCACGGAAGCGGCTAAAAACACAAATATCTATGCTGAAAAATGAGGTTAACTCGCCAAGAAAGGCATTGTCTTTAAAGACAACGCAATGTTACGGACAGGAACTATAGAGGACAACGAACACAAGCGCTGACACAGGAACTGAAAGGTCATTCTAGAAAACAAGCAAAAGTACTAATAAAAGAAGTGTTACAGAACCCATATCACGGTGGATGTGGACCGATATTAATGCAATTCACATTGAAGCAATGTAGTGACACACTGTATTGTCACCCCTGAAGCGCGTCATGTATGAGGCGCGTACCTCCTGCAGCCGGCCTCCTGATCACCCGTTTCCGTCTGGACGGAGGCGTGGCATATACCCGTTCTAGGAGAGTTTCCAAGAATGGGCAAATAAATACCCAGTGGTCCATTCTGACGCAGTCCCCGTGGCCCAATAAGTGGCATGAAGGAGGTCAGATACAAACAAACGTACCGCAAGGTGATACACAACCTCCCACAACCTTCGAATGTTGTGGAATCGTTCCCCACCGGCGGCAAGTTGTTTCTTCACCCACTTTCATTTCCAATAATTTATCGTTTCTTGATTTCATTTATTAAGCGCAAGTGATTTCCCCTATGTTGTTCTTGGTGGCAGTGCTTGTTCGGGCCCCTAGGCTAACCCCCTTTCTTTCCCTCTCTGTTCGTAAATTTTGTGCGGCATCGCCAATTTACACGAATAAATATGCTACAACCTTAACATGCACAGCAAAATAATATCTGGAAAATAACTGCTGTAGTTCCACGTCTTACCTTGCCTCGGTGAGTTCTGTTCGCTAGGTGCATTTGCATCGCAATTTTCCCTCGTTTTTTTCAGTTCAGTTCAGTTCAGTTTTATTTCCTTAAAGACCCCTGTGCTAGGGGTATTACATAAGGGGTGGGTACAGTTGATAATGCAAATATAAACACAGGTATACAGAAAAAATTGTACATGGAAGCTACATTTTCGCAAGTGCATAAAAACAAATAATAACACGTGAAAAAAGCAGGTTATTGATTAGCCAACAAGGACACATTTTCGAGAAACGATGTCGGGCAAGTGATAGCAGCTACGTGGTGGGGAAGGGCGTTCCAATCTGATGCTGTGCGGGAAAAAAAAGACGAGGAAAAAGTAGTTGTGTGGGAGCGTGGGCGTAAGACTTGTAATGGGTGCCTAGTTCGTAGCGATATGCGTGCGGGTGGTGTGATATAAGGCTCGTGAAATAAGGAACTGTAAAAAAACTTATGAAAGAGGCAAAGGCTAGCAGTAGCGCGGCGACGTGCAAGGGGCTGTAGATCAGATTTTGCTCTTAAGGATGATACGCTTACGTCGTATGAGTAGGATGAATGGATGTATCTGACGACGCGGTTTTGAAAGGACTCGAGCTCATTAACTAGATAGACTTGATATGGATTCCAGATGGGTGATGCGTATTCAACTTTCGGTCTGATAAGGGATTTGAAAGCTAGGAGTTTTACGTTCTGCGGGGCGTCACGCAGGTGTCGTCTCATGAAGCCAAAAGTTCGGTTAGCTGATGAAAGTATGTTAGAAATATGCGTACTCCAACTGAGATCACGAGAAAGTGTGACGCCCAAGTACTTAAACGATTCTACTGATTCTAAGGGAACGTTTACTATAGTATAAGAGGACAGGAAAGGGTTACGGCGACGGGTAAAAGATATATGTTTACATTTGTTGGGATTAAGAGTCATCAGCCAATTTTCACTCCAAGACTGCACGTTGTTAAGATTTTGTTGTAAGGTGTTTTCGTCAGTAGCATTAGAAACTGGATGGTAAATCACGCAGTCATCGGCGAAAATTCGTATCTTACAAGATACGTGTTGGGGTAAATCATTAATGTAAATTAAAAAAAGAAGAGGACCGAGAACTGATCCCTGAGGGACTCCAGAAGTTACAGGGAGAAGAGTGGATGATTTGTCATTTACAGAAACGAATTGGTAGCGATCAGTAAGGAATGCTTCGAGCCATTGGAGTACGTCACTGTGTAAGTTCAAAGAAGAAAGCTTTAGTAGTAAGTGGCGGTGAGAAACTTTGTCAAAAGCCTTTTCATAGTCCAGAAAAATAGCGTCAGTTTGTTGGTTAGAGTCAAGGTTTACATGTAAGTCGTGTAGAAACAGAGCTAGTTGCGTTTCGGTAGAGAAACCTTTGCGGAACCCGTGCTGTGCCGAATGAAAAAATTGATTTGCGTCCAAATGATTTATGATCAGGGAGTAGATGACGTGTTCCATGATTTTGCAAGGAAGACTAGTTAGAGAAATGGGTCGATAATTTAGCGGTGTGTTCTTATTACCAGACTTGTAGATGGGAATGACCTTCCCCACCTTCCAGTCGTGAGGCATGGAACCTGTAGAAAGTGACTGCGAGAATATAAGACACAAAAATGATGAAGAAATATATTTTGTATTTTTTAGCAGTTTAGAGTTTATACCATCTATACCTGCTGAGGAAGAAAGTTTAAGGTTTTCAATTATGCGCAAAACACCATCAGGATAAAACACCACGCTCGGCATGCTAGAAACTATGTTGCAGGGGACATTAGTCAATGGAACGTTATTATCATTAGAAAATACTGACGAAAATGCGTTGTTAAATATGAGTGCGCACTCAGTTTCAGGCACGATTTCACCCATATCATCAACAAGAGTTACAGTGCGTGTGTTACTTGGGTTGATAACTTTCCAAAATTTCTTGGGGTTGTCTGTTAACATTTTAGGTAAGTCATTATTGAAAAAAGACCATTTGGCATTGCGGACAGCACGTAAGTATTCACTCTCAGCGGCGTAATATTTATCCCATGAAGTTGGGCTTGGTTTCAACTTGGCACTACGAAAAAGTCTTTTTTTCTTATTTTCCAACCTCTTTAAATTGTTATTGAACCAGGGATTCTGATGATTCGCACGGAATGTTAGTTTCGGAATATACTGGTTTGCTAGTTCATTCATTTTATTTCTAAACAGTTCCCAGTTGTCTTCAACAGACCGTTCATTGAATGAGGTTTCAAAGACTGCAAAAAAAGTGCATAATTCTTCATTTATAGCTTCAAAATTTGCTTTTTCATACAGGTTGATAGTTTTGCTGGAAAGAACACGGGGTGCTGGGGCAAAGTCAAATGTGGCATGAATTACACTGTGGTCGCTGATAGGGCGAAGGTAGGTAACCGATGATAATGTCTCTGGATGGTCAGTAAGTATAAGGTCCAAAATGTTTGCGCAGTCGCGCGTTACACGTGTCGGCTCTGAGATAAGCTGTGTTAAGTTGAAATTCAAACAGATGTCGATGAAATCCTTCGCCTCAGTGTTATTTATTGTGGAAGTTAGGTTATTCCAATCAATAATGGGAAAATTGAAATCACCGAACAGAAGGATATGGGCGTTAGGATGGCTTACTGTAATCTGGCATAAAGTACTGTTAAGTTCTGGTGAGAAGTTTGGATTACTGGTAGGTGGCCTGTAGCACACACCTAGAAGGACATATCGAGGGGAAGAGCGAATAAGAAGCCATAGTATTTCTAAGTTCGAAGAAATAATAATGGGTGTACAGGATAATTCACGACTACAAGCAATAAGAACGCCCCCCCCCCCCCCCCCCCCCCCCCGCGTGCCTCTTGACGGTCGCAGCGATAAACATCGAAGTTTGGCAAGTCTTGGACTACTTCATCGTCCCTAATTTCACTTGTGAGCCACGTTTCTGTTATAACTAGCAAGTTGCTGTTAGATGACGTCACGAGATTTGATATTGCGTCACGTTTGGGAATGAAACTGCGGGCATTAGTGTAAACGATAGATAGGGAAAGGTTTTTCTTAGCGGCGGAAGGGCGGTTATTAACTGCATGAATTTTGTGCAATGACTGCTACTGAATATTTTTAACTGATTTCGTCGAATCGTCATATTCATAGCGCTGGGAACCTATAACGAGCGTTTTGAAACGCATGGAAAAAGGCAGAGATTGACTTTTGGCGTAGGCGATAAGATGTTTTCGGGCGTTCCGAACTGCGGGTGAAAAATCTTCGCTCACGCTATAATTTGTGCCTTTCAGTTTGCGGCCGTTAGACAGGACAGATTCTTTCGTTTTATATGACGCGAATTTGATAATGATGGGACGGTGCCGGTTAGGTGAATAGCGTCCAAGGCGATGAGCACGTTCAATATCTTTGGACTCAAGGTTTACATTCATGATATCCGTGATTTCATCAATGATCAGCTTTTCTGATTCTGCAAAGGTTTCTTTGGGGTTAGTATCAGGAAGGCCATAGAAAATTAGATTATTCCTTCGGGACCGGTTGTCTGCATCGTCTAGGCGATTTACGAGGCCGGATATCACGCTGGCAGTTTGAGCAGCGGCATATTTGACAGCTTCTAATTCATTTTGAAGTGGTATCATGGCCTGGTAATGATGTTCCAGTTCGGTCATTCGTTTGTTCAAGTCCATTAGAATCTTATCAGTATTTAAAATCTGACTTTTTAGGCCTTGAACTTCACTGATTAGTGTATTCTGACTGGCTGAAATCTTCTGCAATTCTTTCAACACAACGTTCGTGTCGGGTCCCGGGTTAGTTTCAACGTCGCCAGAGAGTATTAGTAAGCGGCGAATCCCTTCCACACATTCACCCATAAGAGCAAGGCAGCAATGGGGGCTCGGAAGCTGCACCAGACAATAGTCGCTACACCTCTTAGCAAAAAGGCTTCTTCTTTATATACTAAGTTATGCCATGAATGTGACCAGTCTCGTACAAGCAGGGACCTTTCTCACGAGCAGACGCAAGAAAATTCATTTTCCGGTGCGTGAGGTCTTATAGAGCGCAGTGCGAAATCACTGGGAGCGCCGTGTGCGCCTTTGCACCGTCGTCTGCTTCCCATGCCAGTGCACTTAGTGCTGCCGTTCGCGACGCTGTTGACAAGCACGCCGCTGGCGCCTTACGACGGCCGCCCAGTGCCTATAGCGCACACGTCGTTATCGGCCCCCGGTGCGCCTTGACGCCTACTCTGCCCACATCGCAGATCGTATTAAAGACAAGGCTCGCGCGGCCACGTCATACGCAGCATCAGCCGTAGTAGAACGCCCCGTTGTAAACATTTGCTTACTATCTAAATGAACAGGCAAACATGAACACTTCACACTCGATGACCGCGGACACTCGCTGTCAAAACGCTGGCCTGAGGATTCGCAGCAGCAGCAGTGAGCGAAGTGACCTTCGTGCTGTCTATCGCTTCGACGCCAGCTCAGCAGTGAGAACACAGCGCACGCAAATCCACGAGTCGTGGGCCCACCTATAGAATGTGCCCCCAAAGCAGATCGCTTTCAAGATAAAGCCCGCGCGAGCGAAGTACAACGCCCCCCCCCCCCCCCTCACCCGGTGCCAAGCGCGCGATGGAATACGGCGCGCTTCCTCCCCTTACGCACGCGAGATTGAGCCGCCATCGTCTGCTCACTGTTGCACGCTTTCACTTGCACGCACGGCGCACGAGGACGTTATCACGAGACGAACGCGGTACGTATGCATCGCAAAAGAAAACCTGTAGCAACTGTCAGAGGAGGTTAGAATTACCGTATATGCTCCCCTTCGGGAGCAGAGTTGCGCATCTGATGGAACTAAAAGATGGAACTGATGGAACGCGCCGCTCGCGCCCCTATCCGCCAAATCTGATCACATGTGTAAAATGCACCCTTCAGAGGGAAAGCCGACTTCACGGCTGCGCCTGCCCTGCCGCCCGCCGCGCCACCGTCGTCGCGAGTCTCTGCCTGGGTCTCTGCGGCCTCTGCGACGCCACTGTTGGATATGTCGTGTTGGTGTGTTGCTTAGTGCAATTTGGATGGACATTAGAACGACAGAAAGCTGAGCTAGTTGGTAAGGATTCATTATGCAAAAAAGGTAAGGCGTGCAGACAGGACACAAGAGAAGTGCACAACACGAACGCCGACTATCAACTGAAGGGACCACTTAGCCGAAAAGACGATAGAAGACACAAAACTCATCTGCGCAAGCTCCGGAATGGTATCACCACATGTCAGTCGGGTACATGTGCCGGTCTACGTGAGAGATAGCTGTTAAGGCACGTAATCTCTTCCTTATGTAAAGTAATCGAAGGCCGACTCACGCACGCACTTCCACCATTAGATATGCCATGCATCTACCATACGACGCGTATCTTCATTCTTGTGCCTGTACAATATCGCGCATTCATCTAACTCTGGCGTGCAGTTACAATCTTGGCAATGTAGGGAAAGATTAGAAGGCGATCCACCGGTTAACAACCTGTTATGTTCCATTAGCCTCTGATCGATACACCGCCCCATTTGCCGTACGTAGAACTGGCCACAGCTAAAGGGAACTTTATAAACCACACCCATACGACAGTCACTAAAATTAGTATTCTTATTGTGCTTCACAGGACAAACATCTGTTCTTTTATTGCCTTTGAACTGCTCCTTTTTCCTCTGCACGGCAGCGCATATCTTACCTAGGTCATTGGGAGCAGTGAAAACAACATTAAAAGCATATCTACTTGCAACTTTTTTAAGCCTGTGCGATGCTGAATGCATGTACGGAATAGCCACTACTCTTTCTTTTTTTTTTTTTTTTTGCTATTACTGCTTTCTGTAATCGCGTCCGTCTCCTTCGAAACCCACTTCTTTAGGCGTTCAACCACAGTGGCCACTGCTACGCTAGGATAACCTGCTTCTAATTGGCGCCGAACCTGTGCATTAAAACTGGCGCTCATTTTGTGCATGCAGGATCTGGTGAGAGAAGACTTAAGGCAGGACATGGCGATTCCGCTCTTTAATGCGGAGTGCAACACGGAGTGCAACATAGTTCCGCAAATAACCACATCCCAATGCATGCTTAACGTATTCTTGGAATATTAAGCAGGGTTGGTTCTTATGTTTCGTTATCCATTAACAGCAAAAATTTCAGCAGCACAATTTCAGGCACATGCGTGTCAGACTTCGTGTTCAAAGTGTTTAAGGAGTATGAAGGACGCTTAAGGATTTTTATCCTCAGATTTTTGCGTTGTGGTTGCCCATATTGCTAATTAAATGTGCAGACGAAATCTGCATATAAATCGGAGCCAGCACGTAGGCCCAGGCGCCTTCCTCGTTCGCTTGCTTCGCGGCTCAACTTACCCAGGCTTTCCTCACATGATTTGCACCTGACAAATATATGCAACCATATGTAGGTAGCATGCATCTATCCATCAGCGTTCAGAAACACTTGAGAAAATGTGGGAAAAAGCAATAGCTGCCGGAAGCTCGCTTGCACTATCTATTCACATCTAGATTATTCCGGCAAGTCCAATCCATATCACTAATCCTTAACACTTTTCACGAGTCGCTCTTGCGTACAAGTCCACATGGTATTTCTCTAATGTACCAAGGTGCTTTACTCGAGACGTCCGCGTGCTGCATTGTAAACGCTAATTTTCCACGCGCGGCGTACTAGCATTCCTTATGCGATGCCGGCACACGCTCACGATAATCTGCAATAACTAGCGCATTGACGCTGCATCGGCACATGCCGCAATAATGTTCGAACCTCGCGCACAAACGTGAACATATCTACATCAGACACACCAGTTTTCCCAACGGCGTCCATTTTTTCGCACACGTATAAGATATTGGGCTTCCGGGTCTTGGAACCAGAATCTTTGAACCGAGAGCAGAAGGCAGTCCATGAAGTGTCGCACAAGTCGTGACTAGCTAACATAGCAATATCAAGATAATAGCAAAGAACGGAAACAGCGGACAGACAGTTCAAGAAGTAGATCAGTAATCGGCACGGTGTATGGAGGTCAACAAAGCAGGACGCGCAGGCAAACGTTCAGCCACGAGTTGAGCAGGCCAGAATGACACGTGCTAATAGGTGCACAAAAGCACCACTTGTTAACCGCGCAGCAAGCGATGTGCGTCACGGCTTAATGCTTGGATCTCATAACGGGCTGCAACTTAGGCTGGAAACGCACAATGCCGTCCCCATGTTTAACGTGGGCGCTGCAATTGTGGTCGCTGCAGTAAAACAGGAAGAAAATAAAAGGTATACAACAGCAGGCTTGGCCGTGACGTGTCAGACCTACACAACAGAAAACCCAGAAAAAACGTAGAGAGGGAGAAAAACCATAATAATGATAAACTATTACTTCGGGATAATTGCGAATACTCTCCCCGCGGTAATGTCAAAGCGCAGTACGAACACTAAAGAAAGCACTTTATAGTCTATAAAACTCGCTAAACTAGGAACAAATATTAAATGAAATCGGCAAACTGTAAGGAAAGTGCAAAGTAAGAGACAAGAGGAAACAAATACAGCGATATAACTAAGGCACATCACATCGCTGCCCAGGGTTCATAGGCGACGCAGGAGCGCAGCCGAAGGCGTGAGCGAAGCTCCGGACGTGCCTCAGCGACTGGTCGCAGATGCCGGCCCAGTTTCCGGCAGAATCGCGTCCTTCGCAGTGCGCAAAGCAAAGTGACACGAAGAATAGCTGCGTCGCCGAGAAGCTCTCGAGTTGCGAGATGGACAGTCGGTTTGCCGCGTCGCTGTCACTCTCCATCGCGTCGAGCAGGGCGTCCGCCGTTGCGGCAACGGCAACTACGGCGTCCGAATCCGTGGATTTCGACTTGTCGGTCACGCAATCCTTCAGCTGCTTCACTGTGGCCTTCGCTGATTGGTCGGAGCTGTACGCCGTCAGGAAGAGCATGCCCAGGGCCCACGCCACGTGCGCGCCAAGGCCACCGTAGTTGACGGGCGCCGTCAGTCCCAAGTCAAAGAACGGGAAGGAGAGCGCGACGGGAAGCAACTGGAAGCCCCTGCGGTCACCCACGGCGTACAAAGCGAACAGCTCCAGCGAATTGATAACGGCAACAAGAATCAAGTCTTCCGGACTGCTAGGGATGAGCGTCGACATACGCCAGTTCTCCAGAAATGATTTGGTCATGTCCAAATCGATCGGACCCCGCGTTGCATCGTGGGCGGCCTCGAAGACCCGAAACGCTCTGGACAAGGACGACCAGTTGGTAACGACCTCAACGTTTTTCTTGAAGTGTTTCCATCTGGACAGGCGCCTCAGGAAGCTGTCGCCCACAGCTCGCGTGACGCTTTCGGCGACGGCACGCGTCTGGCCCCGGAGTACTTCGATTCTGTAGCCTCCAAACAGAGCATAGCGCGAGAACGTGTACGCCGCAGTGACGCAGAAGGCGCCATAGTAAGCCTGAGCCCTCCTCACGCTGCCACCGTGGTAGTTGAGGACGAGCTGGCGGTTCGCGTACAAGGCGGCCAGCTGGACGGTGCACCACGACGTGCAGCCGTGCGCTCCTTCTTCACCGTAGTTGTCCCAGAGGCTGAAGAAAGCGTTGACGAAACGCCGTCCCGTCGTGAGCAGCTGGAAACGTTTGCCCACGGAAATGTTCAACCTCTTCAGAACGTCGATCCAACGACTCTCGCCAAGTCCCAGAAACGCTCTTTCAGGAAAGTCCTGGTACTCCGTGCGATGGTTGTAAGCTTCAGTCAGCGTATCACGAAAAGAGTCCTCGGCCTCCACGACGTCTTCGAACGACACCATGTTGTTGCCGCCGGGGCCGCCGAATGTTTCCATGAGCTGCTTGTAGTACAGCTCCAGATCGCTAACTTCACGCGGCCGTCTGAAGAGATGAAAAGCGGCACCAGGGTCGACTAGTAATGTTGGGTCACCCTTGTCGGCCCAGCGGGGTTCCACGCGCAGTATGACGTGCCAGCCGAGCCTCAGCGAGCTGAAGAGCAGCGTGTGAACCACGTCCCTGTTCCTGCTGCGGCTCGGCCACGTGATACCGGCTTCCAGCAGGTACCTCTTGACGGCCGCCAGTTCGTTTCGCTCACCTTGCAGCACGTCGTCGCAGCTCCGGTAGACGGCTGCCGCCCGCTGCACGCCGTTCTGGCCCTTCGTTGGCACCTCGATGGTGCGGACGAAGCGCGTCATGCGCTCCACGGCTCGCTTGTAGAGCTCTTCACGGACGCTCAGACGGTGCTCTCGCCGCCAGCCGCCGCACACGAAGCGGGTGAAGTTGTGGCATGGTGACACCGAGTCGTCAATGGAGGACCTCAGCAACTTGCCGTACTCCAAGCATTCCTGCGACAAGCAGACGCTGGGCGGTGGACTGGGACTGCCGGGCATCAGGACGACGGCAACGATGACTACCGTAAGAACACAGGCCAGGCATGCTCCAACGAAGAGCACGGGAAGCAGCTGCCGAGGCTTCTTCGATGCGGTCGAAACCGGTTGGAAGTGACTCTGGGGAGGCACTTTGACGGCTCCCCGTGCCGTCTGGGCGCAGTCCGGGAGCGCCGTAGCACGGGTCGCGCCTCGCCACGCGATGCTCGACGGCGGCTGGCTGCCATCGACGCGGTGAACCTCGAAATCGCGCAGGCCAACTATAGAGCTGGTGTCGTGCCTTTCATCGACGAAGGGCGATGCAGTCGTAGTCAGCGGCCTCGAAACCTCGGTCGTTATCTCGGCTGTTCGACTGCCCGGGTATCGCGAATCGACCTGTGTCGGTGCCTCGCGGCGAGCCCGGACACTGTTGTCCTGGTCCGAGGTTGCGGTCGCCTCATAAACAGTCGCATGTTCCTCGCCATCATTCGTTGTTAGGTCACGAGACCGTCGAGAGGACGAGCCTTTCGCACCCGGGCAGGGCATCGGTTGTCGTGCCGTGTCAGTGGCTTCAGTACCATGGTCGGTGACGTCTAAGACCGGCGCCTCCGTCGGAGTGCAGCTGACGCCACGTTGGTCCTCGGAGCTCAGACTCTTCTTGCTACTGGAGGAGGAAACACTCCTGCGTCTCTTTACTTTCCGGTGGGTAATTGCGCGGCGTGAACGCAACGAGTTGGAATCCATTAAGTTCGGTATAGTCACTGGCTTATGCAAGCAACAGTCGATTTTCTCTGATCGAGATGTTGATCGACAGAACGGCTCCACGCAGCGGTTCGTCCTCGTGACGCGAGATTCGACGGCTCTTCTTCTTCTGCACGAACCACGACCTGAACGTGCCTGGCCGACTTCGTTTACTTCTGAACGTGCATCCACGAGGACAGAATCGACGAGAAGCTGTTGTGTCAAAACAATAAATATCTCTCAAACAAGCCCTGCCGAATGCACTCACCGAGAACCGTTAGCTTTTACAGTGAAGCTTTTGATGTCTACTTCCCCCAGGATCGTGTCCGTGTGTTAACACAAAGCTATCATCATCTGGATTGGCTCCAGCGTCGTCTTCTTCCACAGCTGCCTGGTTGGCGCTCCTCGGCGCTACCGACATGCATGTAGATTGCGGAGGACTGTCCAGCGGTGGATATTCATTTACTCCATCTCTGCGAAGCTCGCCGCAGTCTCACGAAAAGATGGAAACGACAAAAACACAACAAAAGACTGAAAAGACGTATAACAGACCTGACCCAGCAGGCTGCCGAGTATGCCCCTCAATTAGCTGATTCCAACTGGGTGGATCGCTGCAACACGGCAGCCCAACAGATGTCAGGGAAGAATACATGGAAGCTCTTCCACAGCTTGACTGATCCCGCTCAATCGCGAGGAGAAACACAGAAACACACAATTTCCAGGGCACGACAACACAACTGGCAAAGACCTTAAGGGACAAGTATCTCTGCACCAAACAGGTCCCTCGAGGTCGGGAATATCTCTATGCAGGCAGAGATAATCCAGTGATGGATCAGTCGCTCCAACTTTACGACCTCAAGGCAGCCTTAGCCAAAATGAAGAGAGGCACTGCGCCCGGTCGGGACAAGGTCACAGTGAAACTGCTGGCCAACCCCCCGGATCGCGCGTATGAAGCCCTTCTTGACTACATTAATGCCATATGGAAAGGGGAGACTCCCATACCCCTCGACTGGAAAATATCCCTTGTCCCTTTCATTCCTAAAGCAGGAAAGGAAATTAATGCGGACAACCTGAGACCTATCTCGTTCACATCGTGTTTGGGCAAACTAATGGAGACGATGGTGCGAGATAGGCTCTCAGAATATTTGGAACATCGTAGCACTTTTGCAGACACCATGTTCGGCTTCCGCCCACACAAGTCGGCACAAGACATATTATTACAACTCAATCACAATATACTACAGCCAACAGAGCACCATAACAACGACAAAGCTGTCCTGGCCTTAGATCTAAAGGGAGCTTTCGACAACGTTAAACACAGCACTATCTTAGCACACCTCAGTGAGACCCACTGTGGCAAAAACACATTTAAATATATCAAGGATTTCTTGACAGATCGAGCCGCACTCGTCAGAATCCAAGACACTGAATATGGACCCTACGAAATGGGTACTAGGGGGACGCGACAAGGCGCTTTTGCATTCCCCGCTGCTCTTTAACCTTGCGATGGTGCATCTCCCGGCCGACCTAAACGGTATTGAAGGCGTGCGGTACGCGCTGTACGCCGACGATATTACCATTTGGGCCCCAGAGGGAAACATAGGGCATATGGAGGAAAACCTGCAAACAGCCAACCACGTAGTGGATCGTTACGCAGAGCACTGTGGACTCCTGTGTACACCAAAGAAATCAGAATTTGTGCACCTTAGACCAACACCTAAGGACACTACACAAATACGTCTCTCTTTGGCTAGTGGTCCCATACATGAGGTCAAGGAGCTCCGAATTCTCGGACTCTTTATCCACAATTAAAGAAGAGTAGACACAACACTAGAAAAGCTCCGCAAGGTTGGGGACCAAGTGGGTCGAATGGTCCGGCGTGTCTCGAACAAGAGAGGGGAATTTGCGAAGCAGGGACGCTGTGCGGCTAGCTCATGCTTTCGTAACCAGCCGAATTCTATATTCGGTCCCCTATCTCCATCTGCGGAAACATGATGAAGCCAAACTCGAGATCATCCTCCGCAAAGTGATGAATAGGGCCCTTGACCTCCCTGTCGCAACTTCGAACTTGAGACTTCTCGCTTTGGGAGTAGTGAATACCTTTCGGGAGCTCAAGGAAGCCCACCTTACCAGCCAATACACACGTCTACCTCAGACAAAATCGGGACAGCATTTGCTGGACCGGCTCCACTTGAAACACAGCTTTCACATTCAGGAGCGAGTCCGAGTGTCCGAACTCTGGAGGCGCGCCATCAGAGTTCGAGTAGATGGGCTCACTTTCAAAGCCTCGGGCTCAACACATGTAGAAGAAGTAGCTATTGCCCTAGCTGTCTCTGACCCCCAGTCTCAATATATCATAACCGACTCGCGCGGGGCTTGTCGAAATTATGAAGCTGGTTGAGTCACCCCACTAGCGGAACGAATATTGGAGACCTATAGCAACGGGAGAATTGGTCCTACCCCCCATTGCCTGGTCTGGACTCCGAGCCACCAGGGCCTAGCAGGGAATGAAGCCGCGAACACGCCGGCCCCGAGCACTCATCTACCGGGCGTCCCAGTTAGACCATGAGTACCTGGAATCCAAAGGCAGCTATCTTCCTTTTACAAAGATGGGCATCGCCAATACCCAACTCCTGCAAAAGGGCTTGGCAAGGCTAATGAACGAATCTTGATCCGACTTTTCACGAACACTTTATTGTGCCCCGCATACTTGAAACATTTCGATTGTTCCTTCACTGGCAAGTGCCAATACTGTGGGGAAGTGGCTGACACCTACCACATGGTTTGGGCTTGTCAGCTAAATTCAGCTCTTTCCCTCAACCCTAACCCAACCCGAGAGGAGTGGGAGGCGACGCAGCTCGGTTGCTCGGACCTTCAGGACCAGAAGGCCTTGGTCCAGAGGGCTAAGCTGGCGGCTTGTACCAATGGGGTCCCGGAATAGGGACTCCACCCATTGCGGAGCCCCTTAAGGGCTCCACCTCTCTTCTTGTTTTCAATAAAGGCCTTCAAGCAAGCAAGCTACCGCACGAACGCGCTCGTGCCACTGCTCCCGCGTTCGTCGTTATTAATTAATAAATTAAGAAACACAGACGAGACGTATTTTACAGCGAAGCTGTTAAGAGGAAGCTTTATTTTATTTCGATGGGGGCGAAATGCGAAAACACTCGTGTACTTAGATTTAGGTGCACGTTAAAGAACCCCAGGTGGTCGAAATTTCCGGAGTCCTCCACTACGGCGTGCCTCATAATCAGAAAGTGGTTTTGGCACGTAAAACCTCATAATTTAAGAGGAAGCTTTAGCTCGGGCCCAACTCTGACACGGCCTATTCAAATACATGTAAAACGCAAAAACGTTTTTCTGAGATAACCCCTGCACCGATTTTAATGAAATTTGTTGAATTTGAGCGAGCAAGTTAAATTCTAGTGACTGATGGCCGAGTAATTTTTATTTAGGTCCCTAATTTTGTTAAAAATATATTCAAAAATTCGAAAGCTTGAAAAAAAATAGAAGCACGAAGTTTACAGATTCATAGCTCTTCATAAAAAGCAGATATCTCGGTTTTGTAAACGGGATTCATTAGATCATCGAAGCGGACAAATTCGATACGTCATGTTATATCTTACGTGAATTTGTTACGTTGTTTACAAGGGTTCTGTAAAAGCTATATTGCCATATTACTAAATTTCTTGAGATTCATGTGTAACATATGATTTTTGTCCGCTTTAGATGTACTATTAGATGCATTTCACAGAATTGTATTATCAATTTTCGTTGCTGAGTTACAGAGTTGTACACGTGATAGTTTGCTTTTTTGAAAATTTTCTATTTTTGCCAATTTTTAATAAAAAATTGACGGCCTCAATAAAAAATCCGAAACCAACAGTCACTAGATTTTAAGTTGTTTTTTTTTTTTTAATGCGACAAACATTGTCGAATTTGGTGAAGTGGTTGCCCAAAAAAACGAATTCTACTTTTACATGTATTTAGATAAGGGCACCCGAGCTAAAGCTTCCTCTTAAGGGCTAGTTCCGACAGGATCGTGTCCGTGTGTAGACACAAAACTCCCCATATATGGGCAGATCCCGAAGATAGTGCAATGCCGGGCCGACCCACGGCGGAGGTGCAGTTCGCCATTAAGGGGCCCACATACACAGCTTCGGTGGTCATCCTTCACAGAGTGGAAGGGCACTGACTTTTTCTTTCTTTTTCTTTTTTTTTTAAGGAAGAAACCGGGAAAAGAAAAGGATTCATTCGATCGCAAAGCAGAAAAAATGTAACGAGGAACAACGTTGCTTTCACTGGCTTACTTTGTCATTGGGCACATAGTGCTACTATAAGCCGCCTTATACGGTGTGATCATTCTCAAGCTTTGCGTAAGAATGATCAGGAAAGAATGAAGGTAAAAAAAATATTGAACTGGGTTGTTCGAAGAGGCGGACATCAATAGCATGAGAAATCGAAACACATATTCATCTAATTATCAAAACATCACCAATTAACTTGCGAATTGATTATTTTACTGCACATATTGCAGTTTACAAATTGTAGCCGTTGAGTTTTCAAGACGTATTCACTTCAATCTCTGGGATGACACCAGTTTCGAGATATTATGTCCCAAAGTGTGGGACTAAATTCATGGGTGTTCCAGTTACTTTTGTGCTTCAATGCATCTAAGAAAGTTTTATTTAAAAAGTAAGTGGAACAACAGTGCATTTTTACGGAGAGTTTGACGGCGCCTATTTACAAACTGGTGCCGTTCTGGAAAGTGGTTCTAAGTGGATACACCTTGCACACAGCTGCAATCCGTAAATTGCAATATGTAATGTAATTAATTAACAATTAGTTATTTTTAATTATTCTATTACATGTTTCAATTTTTCGTGCACGTCCGCCTCCTTGAATAATCCAGCTCAAGGACTAGAATTACGTCATCCGGAACAGACGATATTTAAAAATTCTGGAAAATTTACAAATAATGAACCGACCATAGTAGCACGTGAAGCCGTGGTGGGCTAGAAAAAGAAAGCAAAAATCCAAACGAATACTTAGCAAGGGAGCGTTTTTTTATTTTTTCTTTGGCTCTTTCACCGGCTTTCGTAGTGGTTGGCGGCCGGAATTTCTCCACCGACGCAAAGCCTGTCGCTTTCGCGCAAGCGAGTTGCGCGCGCAGCGTTTGTTTATGTTTGTCGCCGAACGCCCAATAGCTTTTTTTTAACGGAAAGCTTTACTGGCCGCGAACTTGCGATTTCGCCGTGGCGGTGCTCCGAGGAGGCACATGACGTCACAACGCGCGCCTCGCCACGGATATTTCTCTCTCTCGCTCCCTGGTCACTACTGCGCATGCGCCACTAGTAGCACCGAGCCACAGGTGTTCCGCCGCTGCACGCCTTTCCGCCCCCGCCGTTTGGTATGACGTCACACCGCATTCCTCGTCGTTGCACTCGCCTCCGCTCACTTCGTCCGCTGGGTCGCATGCCTGATAACATGTCGGAGAATTGAAAAGGAGAGCTCGCGTGCGCCGCAACCACAGTTGAGGCGGCAGTGTGGACGGCGACAATTCTGATAAGCAGGAGGAGGCCTGGAATCTACATCAGAACGAGATGAAGAGGAAACGAATCGCCCAGGAAACATACGAACAGCGCGCCGAACAACTGGCTGAACGCCGCAACATAGCTAGACAACCAGACTAACCTGAACTTGCAATCAAGATTAATCAAGGCTAACCATGCTATGCCTTAGCTTTAGCTACGTATATCCTGGCATAGCCGAGCTAAGCCACTGCCAATTTTTTTTAAACGCATGCGCTATCGCGCGACAGCTCTGATGGCGTCTGAAGGTTCAGACGAGCACTGCGGTCGGTGGTGGCATAGAGTTCCATACAAGGTGGTGGCACTGCGTCACGCGACTCCCCACAGGGAGCCTTCACAACACAGGCTCACAACAGGACGTAGGCGTGCGTACAAAGACGCTTCTCCGCCGCCTGGGCTGACGGTTGCGGGGCGCGTTCACTGCTGGAGTCCACTGTCGCGTCTACTGTCGCGGTGCTTCCTCTTGCCGGCTCGCCACAGAATCATTTTTAGAGTTGTAGACCCGACTCCCGCAGTGCGTGGGGTACGCAAGATTTTAAAGTGAATGGTCGGATGGAGTGTTGGGCCTCCATCCGTGATGCAAACGAGCGGAGAAACAGGCGCAGGTGCGCAGCCATTGTCCTGTCACGTGACGTCGTCTTGACGCTACCGTCGTCGCGCCGTAGTCATCACGTCTGTCACACCGTCAATCAAAACGTGACAACAACGTGCGCTGCCGTAAGCAAACCGTGGAGGTGGGTGACTATCCGAAGTTTCGAATACGAATAGTGAGTGTGTAATATTCGATTCGTATTCTAAAGTGAACTATTCGGTACATTCTAATATTTCGCAACAACCGACTGTTTTTAAGCCAATGCACCGTCTGCAAAACAAAGGATACGACGCTTCAGCAAAAAGAATTTCGAACGAAATTCCGAAACACCCATACCCAACCAGTAGCGTTCCAACTATTTTTCGTGTGGGGGGCAAGTCACCCTTCTCTCTCTCTGTATATATATATATATATATATATATATATATATATATATATATATATATATATATATATATATATATATATATATATATATATATATATATATATATATATCTTGGAAAGTGATCTTCGCAGTACGTGCAACCTGGGATCGCTCTGCCGCCGCTACTCTGTCCGCATTGGCGCCCCACGCCAACAACGGCAGCTGCACTACCCCGCACATAATTTCCCCTTTGACTTCTGCAGTACATGTTCGTTTTTCGTATGGTTTACCACAAAGCCCGACAAGGAGGGATCCTTCCAAGGGGAGCGGAGGTTAGATTAGCGGCATCTACCTAACCTCCCTCCCTACCACCCGGCTCCTTCCGGTTGGGAGGATGCCGCTTCAGCGGCCACGGACGAATAAGCGATGGCAGGTTCTTTTATTTAATGTGTTAATGACATGATGATTTGTTGGTAAATACTCATTGGAGATTATACGAAAGTTATCGTTCACGACTGGGCGGAGAATGCATACTCAGAGCGAGCCCAGGTGGCACGTATACAAGCGTGTCACTGAAGTGAGACAAAAAAAAAAAAAAAGGAAACTCGCTATAACTGTGAAGTGGATTTTAAGAATGTAGGTATTTGAAACACCCTAATATAATCTAGCGTGAAGTAAATCATTCACTTAGGCGTGTCATGTTCGTCTAATGTTCGCGCAGCTGAAGGAAAACGGTGACTTTACCAACAGAGTATAGAGGGTTTTATCTTTAGTAATGTATTTACTATAGGATATATAGGCGAACATCCAAGTTTCTAATATGAATAGTTGGTGTGCAATATTTTATTCGTATTCGAAAATGAACTATTCGGTATTTTCGAATATCAAAACTAACCAAGTATTTCGCAACAACCGACTGTTCAAGTCAGGCTGGTGTTCTCCATCTGCTGAACAAAGTATTGCAAATTATTATTATCAGAAGTAAAACAGCGACAAGGTTTCTGACGCAATGCAAAAAGCAGATGGGTAATATAAGCTTTGTTTTTGTCTTTGCAGGACCCGCCGGGGTTGCTTTGTGGCTATGGTGTTGGGCTGCTAAGCACGAGGTCGCGGGATCGAATCCCGACCACGGCGGCCGCATTTCGATGGGGGCGGAAACAGCAGTGTACTTAGATATAGGTGCACGTTAAAAAACCCCAGGCGGTCCAGATTTCCGGAGTCCCTGGACACTACGGCGTGCCTCACAATCAGATCGTCGTTTTGGCACGTAAAACCGCATAATTTTATTTTTTTTTTGCGATGGTTGTTTTGCGCTGATTAACACTCCTTGGGTTAGATGTTGTGTACAAAGAAAAATACCCTAGGCTACATGGATGTGGGAACTGCCGTCGTCGCCGTTGCACAATTCGTAGTGCAACGCGACGCGTAATGCAGAGGTTGTGGATTCGGCACTCACGGTCAGAGAGTTGAGTTTTCCTCCATTTCCATTAGCTTCTCATTCCTGCACTTCAATTAGAAACTACAAATAATTTATCCTATGCTTTCCGTTTCTTCATTCTCTGTTGTTTTCATATGGTTCTAACAAATACGTGCGAGTGTTCTTACAAAACCGCGCCCCTCGGTTCCCCTTCTCTTCGTCCAGTACATGACAATCGGCTATATTGTGCTTATGGTCTACCAATTAGTCTTTCTTGCAGCCTAGTCATGTAGGAATTTTAGCTCTTACGTCACAACCAGTGATGTTTTTTTTCTTCTTGTATAATGCTCTGCATTCTTTCTAGGGTACACAAATACCTCCTTAGCGTTTTTTTTTTTTTTTTTTTTGTTCCGTTTCCATAACTTCTTACATTTTTCTCAACTATTTATTATGCATTTTTGAAAAGTTGGTCAGTTTCAAATGCCTGCAATTCTTGGAAAGCTTGTTCGCCACCAGGCTTAAAGGTGTCAAGCGGCTATTCGTGTAGTTCTTTCCATGACTGTTGTGATCGTGTGTTTAAAACGATCTTAATTCTGCGTGGTAGGTGACTGTCTATTGAGTGTGTGTTCCTAATTTTACCGAAACATATATTACCGCTGTAAATATGTGCATCTGCGTTTGTCTATTCGATACTTACTATTCGTATTAAATACGCATTTGAAAAAGTCGATATTCGATCGTCTACGTCTATAGTTACATGCTATATTCTGACAGCTTAAATTTTTCATTATCTTCAGATTGGAAGGTTACGAATACAGCACGATTCAAAAGAACACAAGCAACGTAGTTTTCCTACCATGAAAATGCATTTATTCTGCATACTGTCCCTAATTTTTCTGTGCTTGTCGACATTCGTGGTAGCAGGACTAAATTCTGTGGTACGTGCTTGGCCGCATATTCTTAACATGGCAATGACAATTACTCGAGCTTTGTACAGATTAAGTAGCATATTTTCGCCCTTGAGCTAGCTGAAAGCCGCCGTCAAATACTGATTGGTCCGAAAGGCGCGAGAAACGGAAGCGATTTGTTCAGTCCCGCGTGAACGGGCTAAGCCGTTCCGATATTTACGTTTTTACGCAGTCGATATGTCTTATTCATCTGCTGTGCTCTAAATCTGACCAGAAAACTTATTCCACTTGGTTTTGGTAAATTAGTTCTCTGACACGCTTGCTAAGCGTCTACCAATCGAATGGATTTAGTGACACCGCTTAACTCGCAGCGTTTAAAGGGGCCCTGAACCACTTTTTATCGAAGTGGAGAAAGACATTTGAAGTGAAGATGGGTTATTTCAGAACAACTTTGCCGCTAAAAGTACTTCAATGCGTTCAGCAGAAGCGCAGTTATCGGCAATCAAACACGGCCTCAGCTGTGCTCCCCTTCCTCCTCCAATGCCTTGCACTGCGAAGGCTACGGCGGAGACGTCACCGTGGCGCGCAGTTCAAATTTCCGATTTGGTGCCTATGCCGCGCTAAACGTAAGCCAAACGCGGCTGTCCTCGGAGAGCCGCAGTGCGCTTAGCCGCTGGACTCGTGGCGGCACCTCGCGGCGGCCGCGGTGTAGCCGAGCGCAGCGACCAATAGCAGCCGCGTATTGGAGTGTGCTTTATGGCGAAATAAAGCACACAGAAGAGAGCGAGGATCATGTTTTTGAAACGAGAGCGTTTGAGAAAAAGGTGACTTCGCGCTCCGCTTGCGAGCTCCGCGGACCACGTACGACAGCAGAACTTGGCTGAGATGTTCACAGTAGCGTATGCTACCTGCGGACTATGTTATTTCACCAAGCCCGAGGGGTGGTTCAGGGCCCATTTAAACGCTGCGGGTTCACATAGGTTTTGTAATATTCAATATATGTATATTCAATAGGTTTTGTAAATAATAAATTAACTTCAATTTTTTTACCACAATGTCAAGGCCATGGTGACCACTGTGCTGTAAAGCACTATCACTTGAAAACGCCGTGCACACTACTTTCTTGTCGGCAATGCTGTCATGCTGACAACGCGCATGCCGTTCGTTACTGGGATGTACCGGACTCGCAGCGTTAAAGAAAGGAAATGCGGACAAGACAGATGGCGTTTATTGTTGTGTGGTAAGATACGACTCAAAGGGTGTAAACTTCTCTTAGAGTGTAGGGAAGATACTGAAAAATTTTACGTCAATTCGAGCATTTCTTCCGAGTGTTTTTTACTTTTTGCGCCATCGGCCATTTTTGGTACCATGTTTTATGGCAAAAGCCTTAAAGGGACACTGAATGTAAATATTAAGTCAAGCTAAAGCGATAGAGTAGTACTCGAGAATCTCTAAGGCGTCACTATTATCGCGAATAGAGCCTTAATAATAGAGAAATTGAGGTAAATGCAGGACATGATTAGAGACTCCCATGGGATATTCAAGTACTTGCCCGATGATGAAAACACTCCTTTGTCACTAGTACTGAACCACTAATTGCAAAAAAACATCTTTGCATTGTAGTATAAGACGAAATAAAATGCTACTTGTCCAGTTATATGTGATTTCTAGAAAAAAAGAACTGACTGAAATTACCCTTGACAACGACGCGAAGGTCGAAAGGTTTCGTTTTCGCTCGACTCCGCGCCGCCCACGCTTCAGTTGTTTCGTTATCGCGTAGTGCTGCGCTGGTTTTACTGGCTCGCGAAACTCGCACAAACTGCGAGTAGCCGAGAATTCAACGTCCACGTGATGCCGCGGCATGCCCGAACGGCCTACGCCACTTGATCAAAATGCAGCTGCAGCGGCTAATCCACCGCTTTGTCTTGACTCGGTACCGCCGTCTATCGGGCGACGTTTTACTCACCGACGGCAGCAAAGGGTGGTCATGGGGTCGTGATGGCGAATTGCAACGTCACCACTCCCTTTGTTGGGCGGCGGGAGATGTGAATTTCGAAAAAAGGTACTCGGACCCTTCCGGAGCAATTTTCTTGCAAACTAGGTCATTTCTTGGCACGAAACAAGCGTTGCGAGGTTTCTGGAATGGTATTTAAACAGTCCACGTCGACTTATTTGCCTTTAGAGTCCCTTTAAGTGGCTCATACCCCAGATGCGGTGTGCAGTGCAGTCATACGTGCTCGTCTCGCGCAGACACGCGCTCGTCACTTCCACAGCGGTTCTTTCCACAGCGCGTTCTTCCACAGCTGCATGTTCCATCCTGCATGTTCTAACAGTCACAGTTTTTATCTGCCGGGTGTTAAAATCCTTCGGTCAAGTTCACTTGTCAGGGCCCACACAACGAGTTGTTTCGCAACAAAAAACGGCCAGGAGTCGACCTCACATATAGGGCTAACGTTTTTTACGTATCTTAGATATGAGAATACTTTACATTGAAAGCTGATATTTGCTGGAATATGGCACAGATCCTTTGTGTTGAAAATGTAGACTAAAAAATTTCTTGGTGTTCTCTCTGTGTGAAGCAACATTAGCATTTTTATATGGTTCATTTTGTTTTACAAAATTTTTGTTTGTGTATATTTTCGTATTCTTTCCAATAAACATTGTTTGGGACTAGTACCATGGAAAGAGAATTTCTTCCTTTACAATCTGCTACTCTATAGGCTTAAGTATCGACCATGCTCTGCGAGAGAGAAACAAATATTTACTCCACTACCCTAGAACTACTGTTTTTCCAGGGGACAGGAAATTGTTAAATCATAGTGCAAGGTCACATCAACAACAAACTATATATATTACATATATACACACACGCACAGAAGCTTTACCGTTTCATGTGTTCCCTGATGAAGGCTGGGCCTCAGCCGAAACATAGGACATAAAGCATCGTTTTTCCATATGTGCGTCGTCAATCTACAAGAGCGCATTATATAAAAAAGCAACACATGAGCATTCCCATGTTACCATTTTTATGTCTGTCCGTGAGTCCCAATGCAACAATTTCATATACTGCTGTACTAACAGGCAAGCTCAATTATCAACATTTAGGATTTTATTCCTACTTAACATAAATTTTAAAATTGTACATGACTATCACACTTAAGCCATTATATAAGTTGGCCACAACTTCACATAATGAAATGCAGTCAAAAGATGACGTAATGCTTTAACATCAAGGCTAGGCCAGTATGAAACAATGATGAAGTATGCAGTACAGTCCACTGTTAAAGAAAAAACCCATGCGTTAATAAAGCCAATATAACTGAAATGCTCCTACATTACTGAGGGGAAAAGATGGCCAACAGTGTACATTGGGCCGATATCTATACCCTAAATGATCGTCAGTATGTTACCGTGCCTTAATTCAGTAGCAATTTGCAGGCAAATACTGACTGGATGTTCCCTTTGACAGTGCACCGTACTGTACATTACGACAAAATACACCAGAGCAGAGTTGCATCCAGGCTACAAGCATTGTGGCTTTCCGATACCCACATAGTTTCTGCTCTTCTGTGCACTCGCAACTTATGCAGAAAGAGCTAAAATGCGTTCAAGGCACCTTCATAAATAAGGCAGTAACTACTGTTAAAACTTTAGCAGTGTTCTTCTGAACCGAAATTAAAATTGCGCAGGACTTTATCTACAACATCAAAAACAGCTTCGTGCAAATTTTAGGTCTGGTCCTTTACAACAATATCAGTACACAACTTCGTTGTGAAAACGCATAGAACAAGTTGAAAGCTGCGCGTACCCAGCACAAGTCCTGGCACTAAAAAAATTTACATTTAAATCTCACAGCAGCACCATTATAACAATACTTTTTTTTAGCAGGGATTTGTTCACATTGCTTCAGGTGTCTTAAAATACTACATCTTTAATAAGGCAGAATACCTTATGCAACATACAGAAGCTGCATGTTGACAGTTTGACTGTACAGCTACACAGCACGAAGACCTGACATGTTATGCACTGTGTCGGACACGGGCAGCGAAGCCGGTGCCACGACCAACAAGTGAGTCGGGATCCCAGTCAGGCATATGGATGGTGCACTTGCTGATGAATATCATGGTCACGTTCTCAGCATAGGGAAGGTCTGGAAGCAGCTGCAAGTAGAAAAATTTAATTCTATCTGAAAGCTGCGAGGCTCTATCGGCAAGAAAATTTGAATTTAGCACATGCTTTCTGCCTTGCTGTTGACTCGACGCAATCACTCGACAGCACACAATCCATTAAAACCTTCATGACTATGTTGAAGTTTCTTAACAAAGACCAGGGGATTTAAACATGAGCGTAAGACAGGACCTGTGCTGGTTCGCCCTGCCCTGATTCATTATCATGTTCTAACCCCCCCCACCGTGTCTTCGTAGTTCTCCTCACAGAAATAAGAAAATTAGACAAAAATAAAAACAAAGAAAATAAATTATTCAAGAAAAAAAGCTTTAATATGAACGGATGAACAAACATTTTGCTGCCTTCGTCACCATCACATCTGCACCAGAATCACCTTAAAGCATGCAAAAGATGCCACGAGAACTAGCTTGCAAAATTTTCATGGGCAGCTGAGCTTGCTTTGCCACACAACAAAAAGGAAACAAGAGTGATGCCATGACAAAGGACTCCAGCATGCTCTTAGGCCTCCACAAGGGCCAGCAGAGGCTAGGAACATGCAGGGAAAGCATCCAAGTCAAAGACCCTGCACTTCTTTTCAGTACACACTCGAACCTCCTTGTAACAAAGTTGAAGGGGGAGCCGAAATTATTTATTTATATCCGTTAGTGCCCTTTGCTGAAATATGTGCTCATTGGTGTGCACAAATTTAAACATGCAAAGAACACAACCTTGCAACCCGCGAAATCACTATGCAGCCACGTATGAGATGAAATCCTGGCAAAACAACAGCAAAGGAACATTCACATGATCTCTTAGCACCTGACGTGACAGCCACTACAAGAGCTGCCTTCTGCTTCAATATGACTGTATTTTGCGTTCGAGTTGCAGTTGGCTAGTTCATGTAGTTGTCAAACTGGCGAAGCAGTGACACGGTCGAACAGAACAGCAAGCATGCTGTGACGTGAACAAAGTCCATTGTGGTAGAAAGGCACGTGGCACACAACATGGCATGCTGACTATGCAGCCGAACCGCTACTCCTACATGGTCTTGTTGCGTGAGCGGGGAGGTTAGGGACACAGCCAGTCATCCGCCGTGTAGCCAGTGAGGCTTGCCGCGCTGGTTTGATTTGGGCAGCCAGTGCAGCGTGGCACAGAGAGACATAGAAGTAGATGCACTGGTCCTTCACGCTGCCGTGCATTGCTGGGCAGAACCTGTGGCTCACTATCGCCATACTACTTCTCTCTTTCATGATGCGCTGTGCAGGCTGGCAGCTAGGTGTGGCCTCCAAGATTGTGCTGGTACAATCTTGGAGCCCATGCCTTGCTTTGTCAGACTGGGCTGCAGGTCACGGTCATAGAGAGAACTGCAATGCTGATGGTGAAATGCTGCTTGCACATGGCTATAAGGAAAATCAGTGGTGCTCAGCAATGCATCCAATGCAGGAATTCTTAACCGCTGCGCCGAACGAGTGCCAAACCCCACAGAAAGCGATATACTACTTGGTGCGCAGCAGTCAGGTGGTTTTCCGTCTTGGGGATAATTTAAGTTAGTTATATATCCCTTCACAGGAAAATTTTCCTTTGTTAAAACAAGGTTTTAAATAAATGGATCTCAATAGGGAATTTCGACAGGAATTGCGTTAACATCGTTTATCCATTACATTGTTATAATAAGGTTTGAGTGTAGTCTTTCGGACTACATTTTGTGCGTAAAATTCAGCATTGTACAACTATTCACAGACAACAACTGACAGAGGTTTCCACATGTCCATACCTTAGGAGTGAGCAAGAAGTACTGGGCAGAGTTCTGTCGTGCAGTGTTCATTATCATTTCAAAGACTCTGCGCTCGTTTTCCGAATCCATTCCCTGGAAAAACAAACATGGGAAAGAGGGCAAAGGATTAAATCAAACACATGATAGGTTTGCTTGGCTGAGTGTTACCAAGAACAGTTTCTTTCTGGAGGGTAAAACAGCCCATGCACAAGAAATACCTCTCAGCTTTAAAAACCAGAGCTGTGGGCAGCAGTGCCTCGTGATATTTTTCCCTGCTGCTGAATTAAAATAGGCCTAGCTGGACCTGCCCAGATAAGTTGCTACTTTGGTCAAAGTTATGCACCAAAATGAAACAGCTCTTACTAGAATACTGTGAATAAAGTAAGGTCTCCAATGTAGTGAGGGCCCTTTGGGAACTAGCTGGGGCAGATAAAAAAATATGAAGCGCAGTTTCTCCACATGTCTACAGTCATGTGACAGCCCTCCCTGACGAGAGATACAATAAACCAATAAATGATCCTCGCGCTGCATTATCAGAATTTGCTGGTGGAAAATGTACTAGGTCTTTATAAAAAGTGCCTGAAAAACCTTTCTCACCAACTAGCAGGTAATCAGAAGTGTATATTATGCAGTCACATCACATGATAGAACATTCGTAAGTTAACAGAGCGGAGGAGTCTCCAACTGGCGAAGCATCCCACCAGTTGCCTTTCTCAAAGCCTGCGGCAAATAATGGACAGAGAAAATTTTTCCGACAACACACAATTGAGAACTGATATAAATCTTAAAGAGGTTTCTTCACATTATTTTTTTATCGCAGAACCACAAACACAATCGAATACCGTGCGTATTCCACGGCTGCCTATGCTGGGAACGTGCCTCATTTGCCTCTAGCAATATGGCCGCAGTGGCTTCACATGTTCTCGTAGGCGGTTGCAGGGACTGCCACTCTAGAAGTCTTATAAAACCTCATTGACGACAACCCACCTGCCGTAAAGCTAGGATTGCCCTTCTGCATTTTTGAAAAACACAGAAAAGCAAAACTTTCTATGCAATAAATAAAAGATTGCCGCAAAACACAGGTCCACTGTTAAAGGGCCCCTGAAACGGTTTGGACAAATTTTGTAAACGCGTAGGGTACAGCTTAAGTAGAACATTCACATCACAATTTAAGTGAAGCGTTACGTACTAATGGAGCTACAAGCGATTACAAATTACCCTCCTCCCTAGCCATGCTTGTCCTCCTCAACTCGTTCGCCGAGCGATCGGGGCTAAGCTCCGCCTTCACTGGCTCTGCGTCCCGATGCGACGTCACATCGTTCACTTCCGGATGTTTTGGAGCCCGCCCTCGACCGCGAGAAACCTCTCCATTAGCCGCTTGGCCGTCGACCCCAAGCGAAAGCTATCGAAGCAGCGTGCGTTGCAAGCATTCTGTCGTAGCAGCGAACGTGTCTGGTAATCACACATTACTTGAATATTTCGACGAAACGGTGGAGGCATAAACTCAAGCTGGTGAAGGAACTTTAGCGTAGACGTACGTGAGCTGCCTGATACCGGTGCCTGCCTCCACGGTCCAGCCAGCCGTTGGCGCAGAGCTTAACCAGCCAAAGAAAGAGCTAATGTTGCTCTAACCAAGTGTAAAACATTTTAAACATTTACAAAAACAACGTGTTAACGATTACACTCCTGCGAAAAATTTACACCAGCAGCAACGAAGAATATATTTTGTTACTGCTACTGTGTGTGGTTGAGCTCTATGCCACCAGGTGGCTGCACCATGCAGACCATTCACCTTTGCGCTTCTGTTCATCACCTCAAACGACACGCAAGGGGACACGGCCAGGCCCTGTCCCCTTGCGCTTGCGTTTACCCTAATACCGGACTCGCGAAACGCTATTGCGTTAGTAATCTTCCGGTGTAAAGTGACGGCTGCAATCGCACAAATCCTGGCGCCGATCGGATAGTGGCAGTCCGATGCGCTGCAGCCAGTCAGCTCGTGAACTGGCTTGCAGAGGGACACGATGTCGCAGCTTGACATATTGCCACTCGCTACGTCTGCAGTCCGCAACGCAACAAAGTCGAATCATAGCGCTCGCGAAAAGACAAACCGATACTGATGGCGGAGCTCTCGTCAAAGACGGAGCACGTTGTAACACAAGCAGGCGACACTTGCTGTGTGCCGGAAGTGCTTAAGTGTACTGAAAAATTTTTCTTGTGCATTCTCTATATGTTACTTTCTTTTTATAAAAACAAATTAACTAACATTCCAACTATTATGAACATCATTTGTTTACCATAAAGTTGGAAAAATTATCGATCATGCGCCCTGATCAGCCAATCGGATAGCTCGCCCCACTGACGTCATATGGGTGATTTCGGTCATATGGGTAGGGGCGGCTTAAAATTCCACCGAGCTGTGTGCTGAGATCGGCAGCGATGTGCATTTTTAAAACCTTATAATAAATTACACGCTTTGCGCAGAGCACTTAGATGTGTCAATTAATGATCAGAATGACCTACTCTAACGACTCAGTACGTTTGTAGAAAGTCGTCAAAATCGTTTCAGGGTCCCTTTAAACTAAGAACCTCACAGTACGACAGTACAACACAGCATCACTAATTCATTGGTTTTAGAGGAAAAAAGAGTTCCTGATGTTATTTAAAATAAAAGTTCCATAGATAGAACAATAGTTTCCAGACAATCGTATACTATATTTCAGCTATAATCAGTGCTGGCATAATAATTTGCTGTTCCTATTATAATATAAGAGTAGACCTTACTGTATACCTTGATTTCTATGTACCTATGATATTGATCGCTTGCTACATTCTTGTTATGAAATGCTGGGAGACTCCCAAGCATGTGCGGCACCGCCTTTTCTGGCTCAAAATTTGTAAGCATGAAAAATATGAGAAAAATTTTCAGATATTCGATTTGATGTGTGGTCTTCTTTTTCCTCGATGTGATTCAACATTCAATTCCAAATCTACTACAGTCGCCGACTGATTTTGCATACTCCAAAAATTCAGACATACTCGATCATTCGGTCTGCTTTGCGGCACCGCCATTCTCCCCATAGACTATGATGTATAACAACTGCCGAAAGTTCGGACACCTTGCAACCTCTCGTCTGATTTTTCGGACACTCCTTGAGCCAACTCGATCGAGAGCACGATGTACCGACTCTGACCGGTGCATGGTTCGACTTGTTGAACGGCATTTTTGTTTTGAACGGAGCCTCCTTGCTGCCCCATGAAGTGGCGCTCCTGCAAATCCCTGCTCATCATCATCGTTTCTGCCTGGTTCGTGGCTACAGCAGTTCCGGTCTCAGCTCAGTAAGCCATGTCAAGACAATCCAGCAGCTGATTTGTTTGTTTCTTCGTGCACAACGCTGCGAGTAGGCCACGTTTTTCGTTTGTGCGACTGGTATCGGCGTGACCGCGTGGTGATGTTTGCTTTGTGTGCTGTGTCGAGGTTGCGGTGATGCAACACGGCATACAGAAACATTGCGTCAAGTGTCTAATGGCACCGACAGTGCCCGCGCAGACTGCGCTGGGGAATGCCAGCAGGCGGGTGCCGGGAGGCCTAGGATTTGTTGCTTTCCGATGTGCACCCTACTGACGCCGAAAGTGCTCTGCCGAGACCTGTAAAGTGGTTCCGGACACCATCTCATTTGACAGTTTCACAGGTGCTCACACTGCTGTACTGACATGTGCAGAACTCGATGACGGCGAGATCATTCATCAGGTTTCTGCTGCACCTCTGGACGATGACTCCGAGTCGGAAGATGACACACCATGTGCTACGCTGCCGTCGCATGCGGAGCGTGCACAAGCAGTGACTGTGCTTTCAGCCGCCTACAGTGACCGTACGACCCTCTCCGAGATTCAGGCTTATCTGATTGCACGTAAAAGGAACAGCATGCAACGAAGCATTCATGGTTTCATCAAGCCTACTGCCAAACCCGAATAAGTGCGTGCAAATAAAAGATTTCTTTTTTTTCGTAACCTGCTTTTTCAGACACTTGTATATTCGGACATTTCCGCAGTCCCCGTGAGGTCCGAATAAACGGTCGATATTCGGGATTCACACACCGTTACAAAAAAGCTGTCGCAGATGGCTTTTTATTACACGGAAGGGGCTGCAAAATTTTCAAGTTGTCTGGCAATTGGAAAAAGCAAATTTGAATGAGAAAAGAAAGTTATTTTGTTGCATTTGACGGTCGGCAACAAAAGACATGGTTTCATGCTGTGTCGACGATATCTTCGCATCCGCGGAACGAAGCGAAGCCAGCCATGCTTTTGCGTCCATGTATCTGAAAATTACTCAACCTCCAGTACACAATGCATGGGAAGAAAGTGCAATGATGCCACACCATCTCGACACGCTCACTCTTCGTACACGCAGTAGACTACCTCTAAAATCGGGCGCACAGGCTGCATATGTGCTCAGCTGCGCTGACAGCCATGCGCAGCCACGGCCACGCTAGAAAAGGAGACGCGCGCCAACCTAACCCTCTAACTAACCTAACTCGCACCCAACACATACAGCGCGCATAGCACGATAGAATCTTATTGCACATGGACTTTATACGGAACATGACACTGCTCCGCATCAGCAGTCGCTCTTGGTGGCGTAACGCACGATTTGGGAAGAGTACATTTTTCAAACAACAGCTTGCAATTCAACCACTTGACCATCTGCATCGGCAGCAGTGAAATTTTGTTTTATTGAAATCCTGTGTCAACACACTTCATTGTATTGAGGTTCTAAATACATGATGTGCTATGGACAAGATGTTGCTTTCCTGGTAGATAGTATCTTGTTAGTAAGCAGTTATAATCAAACTCAAAGAAGGTCGGGCCATAAAAGCAGGGCTAAAAGCGCCAGCATGTGTGGTGCCAATCACACTGAGAGCAATACATTGACGTGGCTTGCGGCATCATAAATCTCGAATGACATAGCTAAACACTCATCATCATAATCCTTTTTTGATGTCCACCGCAGAACAAAGGCGTCTCCCTCCAATCTCCAATTAACCTTGTCTTGTGCCGATTCCCACTAGCGCCTGCAAATTTCTTAGTTTCATCACCCCACCTAGTCTTCTGCCGTCCACAACTGCACTTCCCTTTTGTTGGCATCGGTTATCTAACCTATGCATTACGTGACCTGCCCAGCTCCATTTCTTTCCCTCAATGTCAATTAGAATACCAGCTATACCTGTTTCCTCTCTGATCCACACCGCTCCCTTCCTGTCTCTGAACGTTAGGCCTAACATTCTTTGTTCCATCGCTCTTTCTGCAGTCCTTAACTTGCTTTAGAGTTTGTCATTCTCCAAGTTTCTGCTCCATAGATCAGCATCGATAGAATGCATTGATAGTACACCTTTCTTTTTAATGATAATGGTAAGCTTCCAGTCAGTATCTGACAATGTCTGCTGAATGTGTTCCAACCCATCTTTATTCTGTAAATTTCCTTCTCATGATCAGGGTCTCCTGTGAGTAATTATCCTAGGTAAACATACTCTTTCGCAGACTCTAGAGGCTGACTGGCGATGATGATGAATGTGGTGTTTTGTGGCACAAGGGCCAAGTGTGGCCAAAGAGTGCCAGGCCGGTGTTAATGAGTTCGCAGTGGAGCTATGCATGACGAAGGGTAGATTACGTCACTGTAAAGAGGCCTAAAAAACAGTCACTGCAAAGTGCATAAAACCTATATGAGATAAAATTATGCCAATGGTTAATGAGCTGTACAATAGACACGAAAGATACATTGTGAAATAATGATTATATAGTGAAATATGTCATAAATAAACATTTGCAATAAGCACTACTGCCTTAACAGAGCCCTTGAGATGCAAGAGCCTGGAGGCATGTGCTATACAAAACTACCATCACAGTGAAATCCTCTGGAAAGAGGATGTGCTATGAATTTATGGGGCTAAAAACTTGCAAGTCGACATCATTGGGAAAAAAAAAAAAAAAAAACTAGAACTGCTTTGGTATCAAAGAACGGTTCTGCACCAAGAAACATTGCAGGATGGAGAGGGGTGTGCTGGCGATATACAAGAGGAAAATGTTTCTTTCTCTGACTGGTGATCCTGGACTCTTGTTCCCTTGCCCGGCTATTGATGATTATCTTTGTCTCCTGCATATTAATCTTCCACCCTACTCTTATACTCTCTCTGTTAAAGTCCTCAATCATTTGTTGTAACTCATCCCCAGGGTTGCTGAACAGGACCATGTCATCTGCAAATCGAAGGCTGCCGAGATATTCGCCGTTGATCCTTACTCCTAAGCTTTTCCAGTTTAACAGCTTGATTACTTCATTCAAGCACACAGTAAATAGCATTAAAGAGATTGTGTCTCTTTGGCTGACCCTTTTCTTTATAGGTATATTCCTACTCTGCTTGTGGAGAATTGAGGTAGCTGTGGAATCTCTGTAGATACTTTCCAAGATATTTACGTAAGCGTCCTGTGCTCCTTGATTATGTAATCCCTCTATGACTCTACTGAATCAAATGCCTTTTCATATCTATAAGAGCCATATAGAGAGGCTGATCGTACTCTGTGGATTTCTCAATTACCTGATTGGTGACATGGATGTGATCCATTTTAGAGTATCCCTTCCTGAAACCTGCATGTTCCCTTCGTTGACTAAAGTCCAGTGTTGCCCTTATTCTAGTGGAGATTATCTTGGTGAATATTTTATATAATACTGAAAGTAAGCTAATGGGCCTATAATTTTTCTATTCTTTAATGTCACCCTTTTTGTGGATTAGTATAATGCTTGCATTCTTCCATTTTCTGGGACCCTTGCAGTTGATAGGCACTTCATATAAGAAGCCGCCAGTTTTCCAAGCATTATGTCTCCTCCATCTTTGATTAAATCGACTGTTATTCCATCTTCCATCTCCTGCCACTTTTCCTCATTTCATGTCTTGTGAGGCCTTTCTGACCTCATCACTAGCTATAGAAGGAGTTTCTGTATCCTGTTTATTACTGTTTCTAATAGAGGTATCGTGACTCCTCTGGGTACTATACAGGTCAGTACAGAATTCTTCGGCTTCCTTCATCATATCTTCGAGATCGCTGATGATACTACCCTGCTTATCTTTCACTGCATACATCTTGGTTTGTCCCATGCCAAGTTTCCTTCCCACTTATTTCAGGCTGCGTCCATTTTTTACCGTCTCCTCAGTCTTTCTCACATTATAATTTCGAATATCCCTTATTTTTGCCTTTTTAATCAGTTTTGACAGTTCCGCAAATTCTATCTGATCTCTTGAGCTAGACACTTCCATCCTTTGTCGTTTCTTTATTAGGTCTTTTGTTACTTGGGAGAGCCTACCTACTGGTTGCCTTGGTGCCTTACTTCCCACTTCAACTGCTGCTTCTGAAGCCAGCCTAGTTGCGGCTTCATTCGTTGCCTCTATGTCATCTTCATCTCTCTGTTCTAAGGCTGCATATTTGTTTGCAAGTGCCAACCTCAATGGGTCTGCTTTTACCCTTACCGCATCTAGGTTGGCCTGTTTCTTCTTGACCAATTTTACTCTCTCTTCAAGTTGAAGTGAATGCTTAGTGCCCCCTCAGCTGGCACCCACAATTTCAAAACTGTGTAATAAGGTGCGGCTATTAGTCCTGAGAGGGAAAAAATATGCAGAGAAGTCACAGTTTTGCCATAAAGGCAGAGCAGTGATGGCGATAACTGCACAAAGTAATGTTTGTGCTTTTATTAGTTTCATGCATGCTCAGGCAAACATTAACAGATCTCACTGGATGACCATGAACTTGCAGTCACAATGTGAGCATTTCGCATGTGTCTTGGAAACTTGAGACTACACACCCGCCAACGCTAGACGCACAGGACCAACACAATGCGCGGAAAGGCACCAACCATTTCGGCTCGGGCTTTGCACTTGCCACAGAGAGACGTCTAAAATACGGCGTGTGGCCAGAGCATGGACGTGCGCGAGAAGGAGAAGGCAGATAGGCGCATGCCTAAGGACGCGACTCCCTGCCCGCCAGGGCGTGCTTGATCACATTATTGTGCGTTCACTTCTTCCCCATCCCCTTGCACAAAAGGAATCGTCAGCTCTCGTGTTTGTCTGAGTGCTACGAGCTGTGGCATGCCCTACGGCCTCCGCAAGTCATTTACCAATGCAACAAATGGCACCGCGGTGTTTCTTTCCTATCACATCCCGGCACACCTGCTTTGACAGCAATTTTTCCACTCAAACTTTAGATGCAGAAGGACACTTGAAATAACTTTTGCCTCGGAAGACATATTTATATATATATATAATTTTTTTTTGCTAGATTTACTAGCAATACAGGCTTCAAGTACATGCATGAAATAGCCAAAAGCTTCGTTAATTCGAAACTGTGTCCCACAATTACTTTGTTAAATCGCAAAAAGAAATGCACTGTTTTGAATGCAACTGAAGTAGGGAAATGAAAATAGTTCATTATATCACGAATGTAATTAAATTGAGGTTAATTATATCGAGGTATGACTGTATTGAGAACGTTTCTATATTAAAGTCCAGTATACCAAGGTTTAATTGTATAATTAAGGAATGCATACTACAGTCAAACCCAACTATATTGAACCCGCTTATATCGAGTTGGCCCTCATATCAAACAATTTCTGAACAGTAAAGTTACACTGAGACTATATACCATAAAGTACGGTCACATCGAACAATAATAGCAGCCACTACCGATATATCAAACTTTAAGCAGCTCGAAACTGTCCCACAAGTTTGGTTTCCTGTGCGGCGGTCAAGTAAGCTGCCGACACCCCCTCAGAATGAGTGGTTTAGCCCAGCAATGCCTGCGGCTCTACCATGCTGCGGTCAGCACATGGTGCCCCCCCGTGAAGAGCTGATCTTGGTTTGCCCTGCAGCACTGGAAAGACACTCACTCTACTGTTTCGTGGTTTTTTTCTTTTTCATTCTTTTTATTCATGTACCCTAAAGGCCCATACGTCCTTTACATATAAATGTTAAAATAAATAAATCATAGCTACAGTACACGCATTCAAACCTAGCCGTTAGTTTATCTTTAGGTGATGGCTGGCACGAAGCGGCAGAACCTGCTGTTCACCGTGAAGTTGGAAATGAATGAGTAAAACTTGGTGAGAAAAGAAAAAAGTCACTGCAGCATTCTAGGTTGACAGTAAGAAGGAAATGATCACTGCACCAGTTTCCACATTTTTGGTGACGACAGTGAAAAGTCTTCCAATGAGTGCAACAAAGTCAACGGCAATTTCCACGAAATTCAGTGCAAGTTATCAGCATTTCCAGAAACTGTTGACAGGTCAATGGTCAACAAATTAGTGTCCATGGACAAAGGTACCTGATCACGGAAGAGCTTTAGAATGAGATCTTATCTCTGCTGTCGTGAATCAGGACATGAGTGAACGGAAAAGTGAGAACAACTCCATTCCTGCGCCTGCTCCCTCCAACGTGATGGAGGCACTCGCCCTGTTTCAGCTCTTCTATGTGAAGCCTCCCACAGCTACAACATCGAAAAATGTGAGCACTCCTAGACAAAGAAAATAATTCGGGACTATTTTGTATGCATATTAAGCCACAATTAAGACCATTTTGTCAATAAAGTGCTGTTACAAATGGTATGTGCTTTTATGTTGTCCAGTTCTCTAAAAGTTCTACATTGAATTACACGATGTATCAAACTAATTCCTGTTTTTTTGCGAGTTTGATACATGTGGGTTTGATTGCATGTCCTGTGACAGTGGGCTCTGTCCACTTTTGGTAAGCTTCACCGCAATACATCGCGTATACATTGAACTAGACTGCGTAATATTGTTGTATTGTGGCAAAGCTGACTTTTGAGAACCGGTGTTCTGCAATGCAGTTTGCCTTGTTTTCCGCGCTTCGAAGCCATTGGTGAGGATGGTGAAACTGAAGTCAGTGCCATCGCTGACAGTGGCAAATATTTTCAATGAAGAACACAGCACCTAACAGCAGCACCTAACAGCAGCAATATAACGTATCAATACTTGTTGCTGGGCTAGTTGGTTCATCTTATTCTGCAAAGTTGACGCGCAACCATGGGCGGAAAAGAGCTTTAGGACAGGAAAGAGCATTCTTTGTTGTCCTAAAGCATTTTCCGCCCTGGGTTACATCTTTGCGGAATAACAGCAGGAAGTTTGGTACTGAATGCTGAAGCAGCTAGGCTTAGCATTGCAAAGCGCATGACAACACAAAACAGTCACTATACCACACACCAAAAGCAATGTGGTCAAACACAATGGCTATTTTCACTGTGGTGGCTACGCCTGCCAGCAGATCAGCGTGCGAGAGCACTGTTTCAGGGCCATTGGTCATTGACTGTACTTATTAATTCAGATACAGCTAATTGCAGCAAGATTAATTTTGGCCGCCTGGTGTTCTTTAATGTGCACCTAAATCTAAATGCAAGACCATTCCACTCAATCGTATTTCGAATTCCACTCAATTCAAGATGTGCCCACTGTGGCCGAGAACAAAAAGCCACAGCAAGCGAGTCACTGCGGCAAGCAACAACCAGTGTTAAACCCTGCAAGGACAAGTTCATGCATGCACACCTGATTGATCTCATCAACGCAGCGGAAGGGCACGCTCGTCAGCTCCTGGAGAGCCATCATGTAGAGCACTGTGGCCACCGACCGCTCTCCACCGCTCTGGTGCGCTGCAGACAGCTCCGCCAAGGCCTCCTGGTCTCTGAACTTCACCCGGATGTTGACGCCAAACTGATCATACTGGTGTGCCTGCTCACCCTGGTAGAGGGACACCTGTGCACAAGAGAGGGGACACCTATGGCATTCAATCACAAGCAATAATGTCTGCACACAAAGCACTAATTGACGTATCACTGCAGAACCTATGAGCGGCCCTTTTTCTCAAATTGTAGATATGTGAACCATGAAAGGACACCTAAAGCTAAAGCGCATCTAGGCTGAGCAATAAACAGAAATGCCAAAACACAGGGAATGCTTAAAGACTATACTGTGCAGCAGAGAGGCACACTATCTAGTGACGCTGGTGTGAACATGCAGATTCTGAAATGCAAGCTGATAGACCCTGTGGACAGGCCTCTTGCCTTTATTTACACTTAGTGGTTACTCTGCTAATGTGTTGTAAGTCCTGTGCACTTTGATCTTAAGTTTATCCACAAGCTCTAAATAAACACTGACATAGTAATTCTGAGTCATCATATATTCTGTTAGAAAGTCCAGAACTTCACAGCTTTAGAAAAATTACTGGCAACTTTTCTACAGTCAGTTTTGGTATCGTTTCCCAGAGGTATTTGTGGCATGACGCAGCAGGTGGTCTTGTGAGAGCAAGACATTGCAACATTTTGGCACTCACTCTGGCTCGCTCAGTCACCTCCCATGCTGCTACTCTTCGTGAAGCCCAATGTAGTAGCATAGCAGGCAATGAACAGTAAGAGTGAGTGCCAAAAAATGTTGCAATGCCTTGCTCCCACATGACCACCTACCATGTTGTGACACGACACAGACACGTTCTGTGGAAATGAAAGCAACACTGGCTACAGAAAAGCTACCGCGTTTGCTTGTGTAAGGCCCGCACATTTTTATTCTGAATTTTTACTGGATGCTGGCTTTACACGAGGTCGGTTTATAGCTACTCACTGAAGCCTCAAACTGCGCTCAAAACTGCTATGCAAAATTATGCAATCACTGGCAGCCAACTATGAACACATGACAGGTGCCGACCATGGACAATGCAATGAAACATGGACAGTGCTGCAAAACTGCCAGAATAATCGGGCAGCCTGTAAAAGTTCATTGAGACTGAAAAATAGATTCCATTGTTTTACAGAGCACCAGCACAGCAGAAAATCGGTTTACAGATTTCTTGCTCAGTTTTGTGCTCCAATGAGATAAAGTTACTTAAAAGTTTGTGCTGGCCAAAGCCACAGGTGTGTTTCGTGTTCCCTGTTGCACATCCAGGTGTGCATCCCAGGCATGGAGGAAAGTAAATCTAAGGAGGGGCCCCGATGTCACTAGTTGGGAAGCCAAGTGACGCCAGAAGTCGGCGTTACTTTGCCATCGTGCCAGGCCAGATTCTCCTCTCTTGTTTACATTTCTCGCCTTTGGGATGCTACCACAGGTGCAACCACGCCAGGCTGCATGCTGCAGTGATCTGATTAATGGCCCAATTGCAGTGCATTCCATCGCGATACAACCTATGGCAAGCCCATCTGCAGTTTATGAGAACTAACACATATGCTGGTAGTGGCTCCACCGGAATCATTTTGCTTTATTAAACACGGTTCAGGCAGCAGCTCACAATGGAGGTGTGACGAGCCACAGTGGACCTACAAACAGTGCGGCAGAGGAGGGCGTTGCGACGCGTTTAAATACATCGACTGCGGCCTGTGGTATATTGTTCTCACGGCAAGTGAAGTGTCATGGAAAGAAAGCTCTGCGGTGCCAAACAGCAAGCGTGTATGCGTGCAGCTAGCGCGTTGACCGGGCCTACATACATGCAGGTGTACGTTCTTCTGTCAAGCCTTGTTCACTCTTGCACTGCATCTGCCAGCCTTCACTTCCCTGCGCCCCTTGAGCACACCAGATAACTGCAGTATAGAAGGTTCGTCTCTTCATTACCCATAGCAGCCACTTCTTTCCCATTCTTCCACATGGCTGTTGTACGCACCACAAATGCATCGTCCGGTGTCCCAGGAACACTGCACAGCTGTCACTGATGTGGAAGGTGTTTATCATACATAACCTGAAGCACAGCGGTTTCAGTCTGTGATGACACGTTAGCATGAATCCACCAAAGACTGGAAAAATATTCCCACATCGTCCTTCGTCCGTGGCGTGGTGTACGGTGTTGTATGCACGCTCGTTTCATGCTTTTTACTTCTTCTAGTCCCACCTGGCCACAACAACAGCTGGGAGAGCACAACCCAGATAACACAGTGGTACAAAACACAGAGTCTAATGCAATCCAGGCATGATGCCTTTGCCACAGTACTGAACCCATGAAGCAACATGTGTGAACAAACGCAACCATAACAAAGCTGCCACTGTGGCCGGAGAACATGGCCGCCACAGCGAAAGAAAAAGAAAGGAAAAAAAGGGAGGAAGTACCACGTGACTTCCTACATACTTTTTGCCTAGTGCACGGAGAGGGTAGAGCCTCTCCTCAGTTTTTCTTCCTCTATGGTGTCCGGGTCATTGCGATGTGCAGATACAGTCAACTTCCATTAATTCAACACTGACGGGACCGATGAAACTGATCAAATAAATCTGGCAGGTCAAATGAAACAAGATGTTGAAAAAGCGCGGGAACACACCAGATTCATTTGATAGTAATTGCCAGACTCAAAAATGCCCCCTAATCAAATGGCCACCCAGTTTCTATGTGTCTAAAGTCGAAAACTAAAATAGAAACGACATTAAAGCTTCTAAACAAATTAGAAATCTAATGCGCAATCAATTTTTTAGCAAGAAAAATGAGCAAGGGTCTAATGTATGTTGCACAATGGCAGCTGGTTTCCTAAAGTAAGCTTCACCGCGAACGCTGTTTTGGGTTTCGGTATCCGGCTGCACTGCGAAGAAAATTTTCGACTCAATTTTTGGGGGGAGAAACAATAAAATAAGAAAGGGGCACATGTTAGAATTGGATAAATACCATAATTAGAAGTTATGAGCTACAGTTATCGTTTGTAAGTCTTCCCAGGGCAGATTGAAAATAAGCCTTTCCGGCGGGAGCATGCAGTAATACATTCACCGTCTCATAAGCTCTGCTGTGACAGGTGCTGCCACTAAAGGGGTCAATGTCATGTTCCTCATGGGGGTCAGATACGTGCGTGCTGACTAGTGAAGTTTGAATTATTTGCCGAAGGTCAATTTTAGGATCGAGATAATGGAAGTTTGGGACCATATGAATGCACGGGTGGCAGCTGGGACTTTAGTCCAAGATCGAATTAACCAGAGTCCAATTAATGGAAGTATACTGTATCTTGATTGTTGCCCTTGTCAGTTCAGCCTGAGCATCACAAAGGCAAGCCCACTCATATATTCTATCAAAATCAGTTTTACTTTCATTGGTTTTAGCACACATGAGCTTCTTTCCATCCAGTAAGTGTACGCATGAATTTGGTGGTACAGTTGCCGACTGTTGGCCCATGCACCCAAACTTTGTTTCACGCACATGGCCATCAGACCAGCACCGCACAAAATCACATGACATCGTGGCCGATCACAGATGTGCTCTACTGGTACCAACATTTTGTGGGCAAACTTCCTACAACAGCTGGCTCCACTACATCCGCTGGCTAGGCCTAATGAGCACCACCGCACCACTATGTTGAGTTTCGTAAGCAAACTTGCAGTTTGGTGCCAAGTGCAGTATAAGATGATGATAATGTTATCATTGGCATGCAAACTAGTATCATCTATCTATTACTGCAAAAGGATGGACAATTGGGTGAGTTAATATGGTAACGTATTCTTGGTTTGTAGCGCAAAGTGACAAAGACGAAGACTAGAAGAAGGCATCCTGTCTTCTTCAAGTCTTCGTCTGTGTCACTTTGCACCACAAAGAATATCTCATCTAATAGTGATGTGCAGAAATTAACTAGCACGCAAGTATCTGCGAGACAATTAGTGCTTTCTACCTCAAATTCATGCCATTCTGAAACTTGCTGCAATCTTTTTAGGCTCTAATGGCCTACAGCATTCACTTACCCCTTGGAGGGTTTTTGCTATACATGTACGATGGCTCTAATCCATTTTGCATGGTTTTTGACGTATATGTACAGCACGAATTTTATGTATAATATTTCGCTTGTATTAGACAACACTGTTTGTTGACAGGTGCTGCCATTTCTATGGAGTCACCCAAAGTCATCTGACATTGCATTTTCGCTGACCGAGGCGCACAAATCAACTTCTCTACCTTTGAGCCCTAGCTCATGTGGTCACGCATGCATCGACTGCTAAATCCTAGACATGCGTAGAGCATATGCTATCGTTTTTTTACGGCCACCACTGTTGCATTTCCGTTAGCTTAGATATAGCCCTACGCGGACGAAGCTTAGCAACAGCAATAATATATATATATTTTTTTTTTTTTTCGTTCTCCTTTCCGTACTGGTTCACGTCTGCTTGCACACTGAGGTGTGTGCAGTCGTGATTTCGGTATGGCTATGTGAGGTGCCTCTTCTCACAGTGACTGCTCGAGCGTTTCTTCTGATTAAACATGTTTTTGGGAAAATAAATTGATAACCATAAATTTAGATAGGCATTTTCTCAATTTCTCACTGCTGGTGCAAGTAAAGCGTTGTTTATGTGACAAAATATTGTTTGAAATAAATCTTTGCTGTATTCATGAGTTTTCAATCGTTTCCTACTACTGGAAACAGCAACAAAAGAAAAAAAATATTGACCACGTGGGCATGGTTCTTCAAAAATAATTCGACCCTTAAGTTTAATGTAATAAAAGAATTGTCAGAAATGTTACATCAGTACGCCTTTAATTACCTAACCCATTGACAGCCAAAGCTGCCATGCCGGCATCAGAATGAGGACCGAATTGCTCAAGTCAGTGTTTTTCTGGGTGGGAGGTACTGTTGGCTCAAAAAAATTATTCGTAGACGACACACCAGGCAGTATACGCTGGACAAGTTTAGAAATGCTGTCAACAGATGGCACTAGGTAGGGCGCCTGCTTCTAAGCAGGACGAAAATGCTAGAATGAAAAGCACATATAGCATGCCTGATTAACTCAAGCAAGCTAGGTGACTACTTGTCACCGCACCATTTCAAAGGGAATGCCACTAAATCGTCATCATCACCAAGGTACTTTGATTTCATAAAATCTTTAGTCAATATTTGTAAAACATTTCCAAGCAAAGCACACATTCTGACACACATGCGCCTTGAAGCAGCCCAGTGGGCACACTTCCTATGCCAAATTCGGCTGAACCTTAGCAAACAAAATCTATCAAAGCACTGCAGTGCAAAAAGGGGGAGGGGTGGGGGAGAAGAAGAAAAATATCAACACGTGAGAGTGAAAAGTGAGATGCTGCTCTCCACATTCCCGAGTGTTGCAAGCTTTTCCACAAAGAAAATGATTCTATGATTGGCAATTAGCGTTCAGAGCTGAAAAAGGCTTCTTCTTATTCAACTCCGTTTAATTTAATATCGACCAACGGTCCTGACCATCACCCACATATTTCTATGGGACCAAACTTTTGTTATTTCAATCCTTAACCCTTTCGCTGTCACGGACGTACCGGTACATCATCGCGCTTCCCCCCCACAGTGTCACTGACGTACCGGTACGTTCTCTATCATGCGTTCAAAATTTCGCGCCTGAGTGCAAAGCTGGCGCTCCTGGACTGGCCACGTCATCTGTTGACTCTTTCTACAAGTTTGCATTTTCGCCCCGACCTGTGTAGTACATGTATTGAAGAGTACGGTGCGACTGCCACTCCCCCCTCTCTTTTTGCTGAGTGGTGCGGTGGCTCCGCGTTCGCTGGATCATGCGTCGTGCGCGTGTGGTTGTGGGTTCAAGGGTTGTTCTGCCATCTCGGCTGGTTTGAAGGTTTTTATTTTCCTTCTGTTGGTAGGCATGTATCACTATACAGTCGAATCTTGATAATTTGAACTTCCCATTTATTCGAACTAACGCTATGGTCCCGTCAAAGTTATTTGTATTCCGATGCACAAAAACGGCAGGTAATTCGTATGCACAAGCATTTGCAATGGTTAATTCAAACATACTGCGCTCCGACAATGCTCTCAGCAGCATGTGAAATCACATGGTGGCGCCTCCGACCAGCATTGCTCTGACCCCGCCTTTGAGGATAAGCTCAGGAAAGACTCCTAAACACCGTGCATGCAGTTACGTATTGACCCTTTTCGCAGAGCAGTTTGTTCTAGAGAAACGAGATGGCGCTTTCGGTGGCCCGCCGCACGTAGCCTCAGTGACAGCGCATGAATACGAAACCATTACTGTTTCCATCCTGTTTGTGTTCATTCAGCTGTTAGAAATGCAGCTGTTTTCGCTCACGCATTGTGCTCCAATCATGCTGCACTTTGTGGAGTGGAGGATTGAAGACGTGTGCAGAGTAGTTGGCAGCGAAAATAGTGACTGGCATATTAAGGAATGGAATGAATCTATGAGGCCAAGCTCATAGGTTGCTGCTACATAAGGACAGCCTGTGTTGCCGGCCCTTTGCAATGCACGACTTTCCCCAAGAATAAAAGACTTAGTTCATTCACCAGCATTGTATCGCTAACCTCCAAAGAAAGGACTTCAACTCTGGAACATCGGCAAGAATGAGTGCTGCTCGTTAAACAATGACAATGGCAACAGCACCGCTTCCTGTCACAGTAAGTTTCCTGCATGTTATCTACACACGTGTAACCCAACTGGCACCTAAACTTACACCCACTCTGTCGTCAACGTATCAAGAATAACTGAACGCTCGCACACTTGAATATATGCTTACTTAAATGATATTGCGCAACAAAAAACGACACGGACGTGAGAGAAGACGACACACCAAGTGCAAATCATCTTCTCTCACGTCCGTGTCATTTTTTGTCGCGCAATATCATTTAAGTAATGGATTACCAACTTGCCCAGTATGCTGCTCTCACTTTATATGCACAATAAATGACGAACTACACGGACAGCACACGAATGGCCCAAGCTGAATGTTTCGTGACGGTCCACAAGAGTAAGCGAGTTACTAGAGATAATACAGCTTTGCTAGAAGTTATTACAATGCACAAAACATCTACGTTTCAAGCCTTGTGCGCAGTAAGAACAAATCTATCGGAACTGAACACACTCACGAGAGACGGCAGAAAATAATGAGATAGTGACCGCACTGAGAAACTTTACTGAAACAGAAACATGACAAGCCTCTGCTTCTAAGTATTTGCCAAATAAGGAACAAAGAGCAAAATGCGCTGATCCTGATTGAATTTATAAGGAAAAAGTTTGGATAGCTTGGAACACATATTTAGCCTCCCTTTTAAAACAAGCACCATATACGCTGCTCGCACCTTTTGAACATAGCTTAATTGGCTTCCAAAGCGTTTTTGCATGTTCTCTGAAGCTGTGGCCAAACCTTCGTGTCGTTCACCCAGTCACCGTCTAAGATATCTCCTGAAACAGGTTTGCTAAGCCGAACCTGTGTCATACACACCCAGTGTAAACGTAGAGGCAGTTTAGGCAAGCAATGGGCACGTCACGACATGATCAAACACAGCACCCACGGGAACTCCACGAAAAAGACCAATAACCTCCAAGGGCGATAACACCGTCACCATGTGCCCTACGCTGTATGGGCGAGCGAAAGCGTGTGAGGGGAGCTGACAATCATGGCTCAATCTCGGCCGCACGGAAGAGATGAAGCAGGGAGGAAGCGCACCATCTTCCGTCACACGCGAGGCACCCAACGTTGCGAGGCACCGCGGGGGAGGGGAGGGTCGGGGGCGGCGTTCTACCCTGGCTGCAACTGCACATGTGGTGGCTGCATGTGGTCGCGCGGCTGTATCTTTCGAGCGATCTGCAGAGGGGCACAGTCTAGGTGTGTTGGCAGCTCATAGCTTTGTGCGTGCTCTGTGTTCTTGGTGCTCACTTAGTGTTGAAGCAATACACAGCCCGAATGTCACTTTGCTCGCTGCTGCTGCCGCATTTCCTCACGCCAGTGTTTTGACAGCGAGTGTCCACGGTCATCGAGACAGCGAGTTTCTGTGATCAGTGAGTGAGATGTGTTCATGTTTGCTTGTGCGTGCATGCCACCATGCTTGTTAATTTAGTTAGTATGCCTATGTTTACAAGTTTATACACCCGATAAAACTACTATCCTTGCTTCGTATAGCTGTCCACTAATTTGCTATCGCAATCGATGCTTCGCCTTTCGGGTGAACCTGCAACTTTTTTAAAAATGACGAGTCTAAACCAAGGTGTCCCTGAATACGGACCCTGAATACAAGGATGCAAAGGCGCCACTCAGTACGTCATTGTCCTTGTCTTTTGCACACAGCGACGCCGGAGCAGAAGGGAGCCCACCAACACAATTATGATCAGTGGCAATGACTTCATAAACATGTGGCGTCATCTTCATAAACATGACGCGTTAAGAACATCAGGACGAAGAACGTAAACGCAGCGCTGATCTGCCAGTAGACAAAGGAACAAGCACGCGAGCATGCAAAGGGAAGCATCGGGAAGCAACTCGGTGCTTCGGTGCCAGTCTTAGGTGGACTGAGTTAATTAGTGCCATCCATCAAGCTGGCGTGAAAGCAAATCCGCTTCCCTCCCGCCGCTCCTCGCAACTGCGCTCCCCTCGCCCTGCCTCTCAACTCCTTTATGGCTGCGCCATCGCCGCTGGCCCAGTGCAGCTTAGCCTGCTGCCTGAAGTTTAATTTTCTGCCATTATAGGGAAGTAAGCGTTGGCTGGCGTGGGCAGTTTCGTAATCTTCGCTCGCTGTGTGCTTGCGCGTTGCGATATTTCACGACTCGCACTGTTCGTGCATTGTGCTATGGTTCACGAGTACAAAAGAACAAGTCCTACTTTTAATTTGAAATTTTCCTAATTCGAACCAATTTTCGGGCCCCTTTGAGTTCGAATTATCGAGATTTGACTTATTCAAGAAAAATCAACATTGGCAGTACGCACATCTCCTGCACATCCCAGGGCACGGAAGAAACGGCCAAAGCCGACGTTTATCCTCTGCAGCAGTTGCTCAATATTTGGCAGCCAGCGACCCCGAGTGTCCTCCATCTCCGCCTCCAGTTGCGACAGCTGAGTCTCGTTTTCGCCAACGTCTGTCTCCAGTTGGCTGATGTCTCGCTTCCGCTGGTGGTACTCTCGCTCAACCTGCACAGGTTTTCCATGGCAAGGATCAGCGAGCATGAAACATGAGCCTTCTCTGCAGAGCAGTAGAGCACATGGGGGGAAAAAAAAAAAAAGGAGAGAAAGAGACGGAGAGAGATTGTGCACAAACCATCAACAATGATTACCAATGTAACCAAATGGCCGCATGCTTCCAGAAAGCTATTCGCTTTATCAAAGTGCGTTTTCTGTGCCTCGGATCTTTTACAAACTAGCAATATCATACACACTGTGGCATGCTCGCATACGCAATACGCACCTCAAGTTTCCCATTAGACATCTCCAGTGAGTGAAGTCCACCTACTATAATGTTATAAAGAAATGCGTGAACGACAGCGGGATTGAACTTGTCTTCTAGCACAGCAGCCAAATGCTCTAACCATTAAACGATCATCATGTGCATGGTTCTCTCCATCCCTAAATTGCTCTCTTAAATACCTGGCATGTGCATCATGTGCCAGTGTCTCGCATTCTTCCCTCGTGACAGTTAGCGCTTTGAGATGCTGTGTCAGAATGCATTGCCTTCGGGGTTGGCCCATGAAAATTATTAGATACAAGATACATCTGCTGCCCAGCAGGTGACAAAAATAAGACAAAAATGTCTGACAGGAAGCCTCAACCATAGTTAAAACCACTGACATCAATGACAGATGTTCTTACACAAGCAATTTGGCCTTGCCTACAAGAAAGCACCGACTCCAATTACAAGTCTTGCAAAGTGGGAGCAAAAATAAAAGTGCTTATAACCTGTGAAAGTTACTGCATACAGTTGCCGACAGATAATTTGAACTCGATGGGGACTAAGAGGTTTGAAAAGAGTTGTCAGCACATTGCCTTCCAAAATCCAAATTCACTTGCCTGCAACCTGGTCAGCCCGTATTTCAACCACTGTCATGCTGTCGCTATAAATATGTGACAGTACAGACAAGGCAAACAGTGAATCTATGTCCCCTGAAAACTTTTAAAACACAGGTCAACCTCACTATGACAGCCGAATGACCGCAGGTCTTCTTGCAATAGTCGTTGTATGGCTCTTCCCTCACTTCATCGTTGTCCTTGTTGGCACCACATAAAGATGTTTGACAATACTGAGTGACAAAAATTCGGTTGCAAAAATGCACTAGTTTTATGGGAATCCTGACTCGTCGCAGGGTGCCGTGAAGAGTCCACTTGCTGAGCGCAATGAGGCTTGCTGAGAACAACTGCGTTTGGCTTACATCTGGTGCATCAATGTACCAAAACTGAATATAGTGGCGCCTACGTGAACATCCAAAATCAAATTTGGACTGCGCACCACAGTGACATTCAGTAGGCGTAGCATTGTAGGCACGCCCCGCTCCACCACAGCCTTCACATTGCAAGTCATTGAAGAAGGAGTGAAAGCACCGTGCAGGGGATGTTTGATTGCTAATAACTCCGTTTCCACTGAACACATTGAAATACTTTTTGTGGCAAAGTATTTCTGAAAAAGCCTATTTTGACTTCAAACACATTTCTACACTTCGATAAAAAGTGGTTCAGGGCCCCCTTAAAGGAATAAAACGGTGGAGCATAACTATACCTAGAATAATGCCAGTGTTAATAGTTTGCATTAATGCAATGTTTCAAGCGAGATGGCGAATTCTACAATGTCGGAGCTATAATCATAAAAACTTTAAGCAGAAATGTAAATTATTTAAATCAAGTATCAGTTTCTAGAAATGCAACAAGTGAAATCTTATAAATTAAAAAAAGACATCTGATGATTCGGAGTTGCCATTTGGTTCTGGAACATGTGCATTACTTTATAGCATCAAGTACTGACTGAATCAGAGATATTTGATCATGAATCAATTAATACGGAAAAACCCCAAAGCACAGTGAACACAAAGGATCACAGAATCATAATGGCAGAGAAACACACCACAACAGAAACTATTCAGAGGTGAGCGGTGGGAAGCATGCAGGAACAGTGTGTCATACATGACACAACCATAAAGCAAGTGTGGTTATTAAAAAAAAAAAAAAAACACAATCGCAAGAATGGATCAAACCTGACATTATCTGCTGTTCCCTATATGGTGCACTTTCTCTCAGGACTCCTTCACTGGTGCTGCCAACTGATATTACACTTCACATGTGTAGAGACCTGAGTCAGATATAGGAAGTAGCAGCGCACAGTTCCAATTAAGATGCTCTCTTTGTTGAGCCAAGGCCGATGAAATCTAGGGTTGTGTGAATACTGAATAGTAGGTTTCGAACTGAATCAAGAAAAGAAAGCCGAACATCAAATCGAATACCAGAAAGTTTTTCACAAAATTTATAGCTTACAAATTCTGGGCAAGGAAATATGATGCTGCACATGCGCGGGAGTCTCCTAGCATTGCATAACAAGACTGTAGCAAGCCATCAATAACGTAAGTACACAGAAATCTATATATAGAGTACAGTCTACTCTTACTAAAGGGAACATCAAATTAGTATGCCAGCATGGATTACAGCTCAGGTCTAGTACATGAAGGTGTGGGAAAATCTTTTTTTTTTATGAATAGAATTTCTGTTGAATAGAATCAAGTGTTTTTCCCCCCTCTGAAACTAATGAATCAGTGACATTCTGTTGTACCGAACGCCAATGAGGTTCTCAGTTTAACAGTGGACCTGTGTTTTGCAGCAATCTTATTTATTGCATAGAAAGTTTTGCTTTCCTGTGTTTCTCCAAAATGCAAAAGCGCTATCCCAACTTAACACCATGCAAGTTATCGTAAGGCGTAATTTGTGTGGCAGACAAAAGGAGCCCCCATCATACGACTCGATCACCACTCCGCGCGTAGCTAGCACCGACAGTAAAGAAAAAGTGCCGTCCGTGTGTCAGGTTCAGTGTGATTTGCCACCTGTCAAATTATCTGAAATCTGGAGGGTCACTGTAAGTTCGCGACACTTGCTACACCCTCACTCCTCATATTCGTTCATCTGCCATCTTTCGCTTTCATTTGGAAGGTGGTTTGTCGGTTTTCCGAATGTCGCACGGCTGCTGCGAATAGATTTGCGTTCATTCGGCACCAAACCGTAACATTATCACCAACGCCCGATGAAGCAATGCCAAGTAAGCCTAATGGCCAAGGCAGTGTGGCCATGATGAAACTTTGCCGCTGGCCAATGTGGTAGCGGGCTGCAAGCCGTCGAGGAATGCATGCCACTAATTTGTTCGTACGGGTGGCTTATCAGTGATCAGTGCCGAGATAATGCATGCGGATTAGATTGACAGCTTTCAAAGTGCCGTGAAGTTCGTCAGCGTGCATATCCACCACAATCTGCATGCCTATCGGTGGCTAATCGGCCTGATCTTCGCATACACTTTTGCACTTTAATAAATACAGGCTGCGTTTGTTGACGCGTCTCCTACTGTCAACATTCATTATCATTTCTATTGGTCTTGTCGATCCAGACGAACCTTGTACTGACAGAGGCGGTCCTGGCCCACATGCCTGCTGCCTGAATATTTGTCACGATCACACAATGCAGCTAGGCCTAAACAGCGTCACTTTGTCAGTATCCAAAGGTGAAAGCTGCTGCTTAGTGCCGAGTTGACCAAAAGTTTAGCAGCGGCTGTATGGCATTTTAAAGCCACCTCACCAACTAAAGTGAGAGATATGCGACAAATTGAATGGTGGCAATTTTGTTCACAACTGCCATGTCTGTGACATTATGCACAATATGTTCGAAAAATCTAATAAGACAGTATATAGCATCCTAAACTTCAGTCACCGTTTCAAATTGGTCATACAGGAGAGTAGCGCGGGATCCAGTTCAGCAACAGCATAATCGCTTGCTGCCACCTGAAAAGCGATGCTGCCCTGTTGCCCAAGCTACCCCCACATGGAGGAGCGGGAGGTATTGAAAATAAACAGCCCACAAAAATAGCGGTACGATACTGGAGAGGCTTGGCTCGGTTCCTCTAGGTCACTTTGACTCGGTCCAACATGGAGCTAGTGCAGCCACTGGTCCACACAATGCAGCTTTTGATGGTGTGGAGAAACAGCACTTGAGGACTTAGTTATGTGTTCAAAAGCTTGAGCAACCCTTTCAATGCAGGGTGGGTGCACATTTATCATATTTTGCTGAAATGTAGCAGGAGGTAGCAGGGTTCGCCTCTCGGCACAGTCCGGTGCAATTGGCATAACAGTAGCATCGCTGGGCCTTTTAAGAAAGCGTAGTTCTTTAGCCCTTGTCAAGGTCGTGGAATGTTGATCACGATCGGCTTGCTTGAAGAGAGCACGTTTGTGACTGGTCATTTTGATAATGTCGAGGGTGATTTATAGGGAACGTCCTCTTCTTGACTGGCTCGCTTTGGTGGGGACCACTTCCTTCTGTAAGGCATATGCCAGGTTGCACCGGAGCTCATAATACGCGGCACCGTCCTCCCCTGTAGCGAGTGACCATGGTTCAACATGTGCTAACTAAACCTTTAGCAGCCATTGTCATCTTCCTCAGCTGCCCTTTCTACATGGCGCACTCCTGCACGTGTGTCTCGTGCCTCATACTGTGAGTTGTGAGACTAGAAGAAAAAGGGAAGAATAATAATAAAAGAAATCTTCTTCTGCTCCTGCTATTGGTCCAAACGATTCTCATGTCTTTCGCTCACCAACTCACTCAATGCTGTAGTGGACCTAACCTCAGTCCCTATAACGTGGCGACCCGGAAGTGATTGTACGGTGAGCACGACATCATGAACAAGACTACGAACGAGAGACCAACGACCAGCGCAGAGGGCCTCACCAAGGTGCAGATGCACCTGCCGTTGTTGCGGCCCCAAAATCCTGCAACCTCGTTTACTCAGGTGGAGACCATCTTCGACCTTCGGCGCATTACTTTGCAGCGTGCAAGGTTCCTCCATGCTGTCTCAGCACTCCCCATAGAGGTGGTCATGTTCGAAGACGTCGTCAACGCACCCCATGACACCACCCCCTATGACCACTTCAACACGACAGTTGCTGCAACGCAAGTCCGTGTCTGTGCACAGGCACCTCCAGCAGCTTCTCAATGAAGAGGAGCTCGGCTACCGTCAGAACTTCTACGTCTTATTGGCAGCTTCTCAGTGATAGTAGGGTGGACACAACCAGCCCGCTGCTGCGGGAACTGTTCCTTCAGCACCTGCCGCAAAATATTGTGGTCGCCTTGGCTACCACATCAGAAGACATGTCCCTCGAGAATCTTGCAGAGCTGGCCGACCGCATCGCTGACTCTTCAGCAAGAGGTACTGTGGCAACGACCGTTCTGCAGTCACACCTCGAAGATTTGCAGTCTTGCCTTGAGCAATACGATTGCCAACTTGCAGAGACCGTTACTGCAGTACGGTCATCGAACCAGTGTCATCAATGCTACTGTGATTGGGGTTCCAGATTCCCTTCTTGGTCCAGCTCTTGCTCTGGCCCTCATCGCAGCACATATTGCTGGTAGAGCAACAAATTCGGTGCCAGTGCCATTCCCCTTGCAGCTGGCAGGGAAATATGCCTGAGTCACTGATGGCAGCCGGCGACTCTTGTTATACGAGCCGCCTGTTTTATGTCATGACAGGATTGCCATATGATTTCTTGTGGACATAGAGGCAGAGGTCAGCGGTCTACCTGCCACACAACTATACCGGCAGTGTGCAGAAAAAAAAAAAGCTTCCTTTCAAGCAGCCAACAGCTCTTCTATCCACACGTGGCCAGCGCTCTCTTACCATCGACTTGGGCCTCCTCCGGCACACCTTGCGATGGGCATTCATTGTTGCAGACGTACATTGCAGACGTACGTATGGCCATATTGGGTGTCGATTTTCTGACCTACTTCGCCCTTGGTGTTGACCTCTGCGCTCATCGCCTCGTGGACACGACTAGGATGTCTAATAAGGCATCTGCGCGCCTATGACTTCAAGCACTGGAACGGTACCCCAGATACCATCATCTGCATTTGCCTTAATTCCGTCAGACTTAGCAGCCATCACGAAACTTTCCAATCTTGAGCTGCCAGTGTGTCGCATCATGCATCATGTTGTCGGTCGCCCAGGGCTCAATTAAGCTCTGACGATGCGTAGGCTTGGCACGCTTCTGATGTGCAGCAGGGTATCAGAGGGCAGTATAGGGGCCAAAAATTGGCGTAAAATGCACTCACTGTGGCCCATGTGGTCTCGAAATGTTTCAGGTAACTTGCTGCATCAAATCGTACCAACATCTAGGTTGAGAATGACAGTGAACTGCCAAAAATTGGGCAGAAAGCAGAAGTCCATAGAAAGCATGTCGCAGCATGTCCATCAGTGCCCGTTTTGCAGTACGTGCCTGTTTTGCAGTACACACCTGTTGTTCACGCAACAGTGTCCTACGCTCTGCCGCCATGCATTGCACAGGTTGAGCACGTAATCAAACCAGTGGAAGACAAGCTGAACTGTAACAGAACAATAATCGCTTACCGATGGAAAAAAAAAAAAAAACATTTAATTATGCAGTTTTACGTGCCAAAACCACTTTCTGATTATGAGGCGCGCCGTAGTGGGGGACTCCGGAAATTTCGACCACCTGGGGTTCTTTAACGTGCACCTAAATCTAAGTACCATGGGTGTTTTCGCATTTCGTCCCCATCAAAATGCGGCCGCCATGGCCAGGATTCGATCCCGCGACCTCGTGCTCAGCAGCCTAACACCATAGCCACTGAGCAACCACGGCAGGTGCTTACCAATGGAAGATCATTAAACGAACTGTAGGGTGTGCATGTTTGCTTGGACTGCATTTTTGTTACAGTGCTGCACTAATTACAGAGTACTGACCTAATTTGTAAGTGGTCCAAGCAGAGTAGTAACTGTAGTCATGAAAATTCTATCAATAAAATTGCTCCTTTATGGTGGTATAAAAGAAATTTGTCATTGTAGAGTGCTTATACACATGCCCATAAATAACATAGGAAAGATAAACATAGTATACCGCCATAATCAATAATTACTAAAATAATTACTTACTGAGACATCCACAGGAAGCATGCAGCTCAGCTTCACTTCTTCTGCGTGCAACTTCTTGGCGATCTCCTCGGCTGTGGATGGAAGTGTTTGGAATTCCTGCAAAACAGTATGATTCATCGTCAACAACAGGGAGCAACAACTTTCAGGATGCAGTACTTATGCAGAAAACTTAAATTAGGCAGCGTCACATCCTGTCAAACTTGGAAAGCTAGCCTTCCTGTCTGCCGAGGGCATTGGAATGCACATTGTTCTATTTTTCTTAAAGGAGTGCCGGCATGATATTTGCAACCTTTCATACTTTTTTATTAAATGAACATCTAAAGAATACAAACCCTAGAAAATGTACTTGTAAGCCTCTGAGTGCTCTAAATAATTTATTATAATGCAGTCAAACCTTCATATAATGAACTTCAATAAGACAAAATTCTTGGTATAACTTCTTGTAGACTGAACACCATGTATTTTCAACCTCAATAGAATGAAATGTGTTTATACATGATTTCAATATAAAAAAAATTCACTACCGCCAAAAAGAAAATTCAGGGCATTAAATTGAAGCTTCCGTGGATGCAGATGGTCAAACGATTGAATAACAAGCTGCTGCTTGTAAATGCACACCTCTCAAATCATGTGTCAGCAAGAGGGATCGGCAAAGCAAAGCAGCATCACATTCTGTTCTGTTCTGTACTGCAAGAGGCGATAAGGTTCAATTGCACCCTACATACTGTGCTTTGGGTGTGAGTGAAAGCATGCGAGGGTGAGCCAAGGATGTAGGTCATTTTACAAGTGCAGTCTTCTCACGTGAGAAAGGGAAAAGGGGGAGAGCAGTGCGAGCTCACGGTAAAGCGATCAAGAGCATGTTAGAGAGGCGGGGGGGGGGGGGGGGAGGTTCTTCCATCTTTCACCACTCACTCTCAAATTCAACAAAAATATTTTTTTTCTCCATTAAATTTGCTTTTTCCGATTGCCCAATAATTGCAAAACATTGCCGTCCCTTCTGTGAAAGAAAAACCAATCGGCAACTGTACTTACTAGCTTAAAAGGTGAAATTTAAATACAGCTAAACCTCAATATAGCAATGTATTCAACATTATCACTTTTTGTCCATAGAACACCATGTATTTGGAATCTCAATATAAAAAAGTATCTTTATACACGATTTCAATATAATGAAACTTCACTGCCAACATGAAGGAATACCAATAAAATAATTGGAAGCTTCAGTAGATGCAGATGGTCGAACGGTTAAATCAGAAGTGGGTGCTTGCAAACACACCTCTCAAAATCACGCACGGTGCTACCAAGAGCGACCGTCGAAGCGCAACAGCATATAAACAGTGATGGAAGTGCTCTGCCAAATGCACCAAACTGTGCCGTGACAGACATGCAGCTAAATCCTGCACCAAATTGTCGTTTATCACACGTATTTGCCATGCCATCTCCATATGCAGATGCACGACTCATCCATGTTGTATCTTCAAACAGCGGCTTTGTTCCCCATCTCTTTGGCGATGCCGATTATCTTCAGCAATGTGACCAAGCACAGCACATTGTTATCGGAGTTCTCATTTGGCAGTGCTGCATGCACTACTCTCTAACTACTAAACAAAAAATATCGATCAAGAAAAAAGAGGAGAATAGGCAATCATGAAAGAGGGAAGGGAGCTTCCACACACAGGGGTGGGGAGAGGATGAGGTTTCTTTGGAGATAACGGAACTTTAAATGGCAGGGAACTTTGCCTTGAAATGCAGCTTTACGGCAGCGCGCGCAGCACTGTCGTAGCTGCACACTTTCATTTTTTGTTGTTTCTTTATTAGGTCCATCCGTAACTTGGGAGAGCTTACCTACTGGTTGCCTTGGTGCCTTACCTCCCACTTCAATTGCTGCTCCTGAAGCAAGCGTAGTTACGGTTTCATTGATTACAGTGAAACTTCGCCAAGCCATAGTTGGCCGGAGCTCGGAAAAAGTATGTACTAGACGGTAGTATTGTTTAGCTGAAATAGCATGAGACTGCCTACTTACCTGTCAAAAACGGAACTCAGAGAGAGTGGGATGAAAGGGCAAGAACATGCAGTATTTATTCACTTCGAACAAGAAAAGTCCGTTATTTTCGTTTGATGCCACGGCAGCCTAGCAGCAACAACAGCGGCCTTAAGCTTACTGAAGCTGCAAGCCAGCTTTTGAGCTAGCCCCCTCTTCTCTGCAAACACTCGCATGGCAGATTCTTCATTGGTGTTGCATATTCTCCATGCATGAGAGCGGTAAAGCTGCAGAAGTCACAGGGCACCTTTTTCATTGCGGGGTGCTGTTTTCATTGCGACGATTGCATTCATGAGGCAGACATAATGTGCACCTTCTGCCACTGTCGGGCCTGAATCGCCCATGTTGTTGCCTTCCGTGTCATCCTCATTACTTCCATTAGGTAACACTTCGGCAACAACAGAGGAAACGATGGCGAAAAGTCGAACGTCGTAGCCGACATCTTTTCGCAGTCGCAGCAGCACTGCCGAGCAACTTCTTCGCGTTCCAAATGCCACACGCCATAGTCAAATGTAAATCCCTGTCACATGCCGGCACCGTCGTCCTTGTGCCATGTTTGATAGCACGAAGGACGTCTAATTTTTCTTTTATGCTGGGCGCCCGGTGTTTTGTATCAGAGCTTCAGCATGGTCAAAGTCTTAGCTTGCATGACTGGCATGGCACCGAAATGATGTTGATGTGGCTTCACACACAAACGCACAGGGTGCTTGGAGGCTGTTGTTCTGATCTGAGGCTTGTTGTTCTGCGAGGCTGCCCGATGGGGACTACGCACCTCCGTGATTGCGCGAAGAAAAGTGGAAGCACTACATGTTAACCGTCCCGTATGCAGTAAGCTGGTACAGTTTATGCGGATACAAAACGCATTATGTTCAATGGCCACTGAGCCAGGGATTTGACTTTACTACTTTTAAAACGAAACTACTGTTTAAGCGGGTACGGTATAACGAGGCTTTACTGTAGCTGTATGTCATCTTCATCTCTCTGCTCTAAGGCTGCGAATTTGTTTGGAAGTACCAGCCTGAAATGGTCTGCTTTTACCCTTATGCGTCTAGGTTGGCCCGTTTCTTTTTGACCAATTTTACTCTTTCTCTCTTCATATTGCGGTGAATCCTAGACCTCACTAACCTATGATCACTGCACTTTACCCTACCTAACATTTCTACATCCTGCGTTATGCTGGGATAATCAGAAAGTATGAAATCTATTTCATTTCTTCTTTCTTCCGTGATTGCGCGAAGAAAAGTGGAAGCACTACATGTTAGTGAGAGGGTAGCAGTGGGGAGAGGATGTTTCTTCTTGTTTCTTCGTTGGAGCATTTCTGTTGCTACGCTTCCTGAAGAAGGCGTTCACTATTCGGAGCTTATTCCTTTCTGCAAATTCTACCAACATCTCTCCTCTAGTGTTGCTACAATCGATGCCGTAGTTGCCAACTGCTTGTTCACCAGCCTGCTTTTCGCCCACTTTTGCATTGAAGTCGCCCTTGACTGGAGCATACTGAGTTTGCTCTTTTCTCATCGCTAACTCAACATCTTCATACAGTTGAATCTCGACCATTTGGACTCGAAGGGGCCCAAAAATTTGTTTGAATTACATGAAGTTCGAATTAAAGCACGCTGAGTGAATGGAGGACTTACCTGCAGTGGCACATATGCACTGAGCTAACACATGAGTAGGAAGTTCCACAAGATTTATTTACACGTATTTACAAATTACAGTCAGTTATTAGGCGTATCGGTGCTCATGCTGTGATAGGAGGGGGCGGGTGCACGCGTGTATGATAAAAGCAAACATCCGTCCCATGACAATTGCCCCTTCAAACTTTTGGTATGCTTCACTGCGTAAAACCTCTCTATTGGGGCGAAGTTGACTTTCGGAAACTGGTATTATGCAACGCGCCGTACTTTCCGCGCTCATGAGCCATTCGCGAGGATTACAAAGGCGGAGTCGGTGCCACTGCTAACATCAGCAAATTGTTTCAGCGAAAAACATGGCACCGAACACCAAGAAGCGAGGTAGCGAACGTCAAAGTAGCTAGGGCTAGCATTGCCGTGATGAGGCTATGGCTGCCAGCGGATCTGCATAAGAGAGCGCCGGCTCGATGCGGTGTGATAATCAAAATAACGGTGGTGGTGGTGGCTTCGATTAATGCAATTTCAGACCTGCGGTAATGGCAAAAAGTCTGGAAAGCCGGACGGCGAAGATTTTTTGTGCCTTAAATTTCAGACGTTCTTATATATTGACTCTATGGGGTGCATGGCGGCGCCACGACACGACAGAAGTCACTAACCCGTCACGAACAGAAGAAATCAGTGATGCTCGCCTGCACACCACTGCACACAAATTTCCGCCACAGCCTTTTTTTTTTTTTTTTTCTTCACATGAGGCATTGAGACGTCTCTCCTAAGCTTTCCCTTGTGGGGATGCGCGACTCTCGCGCGTCCCCTGATGTTTTTCCCGCATAGCGCATCCCCTGATATGCGGTTTTCCCGCACGGCTCGCGTGGCCTGGCGGTCAGAGTGGTACAAGCGCAGTGCGAGAGATGGCGCGACTGTCGCGCTGCTGCGGGGTTACTTGGGCGCCGAAAGGGAAGGCGCTTGGTCTCTTTGGGTTCGGGAAGCGAGCGGGAGTGGACGTGCCCCCCCCCCCCCCGCGCGTGCGCCGACCATGCTTCTGCGAGACTGTCTCGCGTGGCCGCCTTCGAACGTGCCACCATTCGCGTGACTGTACACGCGAACGACCAGGCGTTGGGATCCAGCATGGGGTGAACATATTCGCTCGCAATGCGGTCGCGGTAAGTCGGACTTCTAGATTTGTCGCGCGCCCATCGGCATGTTTTGGGGATAGCAACTCGGCTAGCAGGCATTGATCTATGAAAGGTGCAATAAATGCCCTTGTGATTGTTTGCACTACTGTGTTGTCGTTCCTTTGTCCCAAGAGTACGGAGGAGAACCCCGTATCTCCCACACCCTCTATGGCATTCTCAGAGGAATGCTAGTCAAAAGCACCGCCACATGATCTGGCGCACTGCTGAGAGCATTGTCGGAGCACAGTATGTTCAAATAACCCGTTGCAAATGCTTGCGCATTCTAATTACAGGGCGTTTTCGCCCATTGGAATACACACAGCTTTGACCAGACCACAGCATCATTTGAAATAAACCAAAAGTTCAAATTAAGCATGTTCGAATTAATGAGATTCAACTGTGAAATTGTTCTATTTCTTCACCATCATGAGTCGAAGTTGGAGCGTAGGCTTGTACTACCTTTATTCTATACCTACTATTTAGCTTTATTACAACTACTGCTACCCTCTCATTAATGCTGTAGAATTTGTCAATGTTGCCCGCTATGTCCTTATGGATTAGGAATCCTACCCTATATTGCTTCTAATTTGGAAGTCCTCTATAGCAGAGGATATGGTCATTGTTCAGCACTGTATAAATGTCATCAGTTCTTCTAACCTCCCTAAGGCCAATGATATCCCGCATATCGTCTGATAGTTCCTCAAAGAATTCAGTTGCAAATCTGATAAATGTTTTCTGAGTATACATGTGGTTGCCATCAAGTGGGCCTGCAGCAACTACATTGCACAGAGTGACAAGACATAGCGCTGTTGGCCCATCTGATATCCTACACCCTGTACACTGCTTATAGGCAACAAATTGGCAGAGCCACAGGTGGCTGCATCACAAAGATGAAGGCTGTAGTAGCAGCCCACATTTTACGTACCTTGGCCACGTCTGGTGGGATGGTGAACGTGCTGGATGGGCACTTGGTGGCTTCCTGGGCTTCGTGCAGCTTCTTCTGGGCCTCCCGCTTTAGCTGCAGCAGCTTCTCCCGCATGCTCTTCACCACATTCTGCATCATGGCCAATTAAGAACGAGCGCACAAAGTGCTAAGATTACACATGTACACATTTAGCCTAGCAAATTGGAAAGATTTAGCTTGACCACGAACTTTACACAGTTTACAGACAACAGGGTTATTGGAGCTCTTGACGGCAGTAGCAAAATCAGTAGCTACGTCTTGTGAGCTTTCTTTTTTAACTATTATGTGTTGAAAAAATTCTTTTCTACCAGGAGTATTCTTTCCAAATGAAAATCATAAAAGAACTGCATGTGATCACTTGTGTTGTTGACAGCTCTTTACACCGGCAGTTAAGAGTAATATAATGGTAATCAGGAGAGGTTCTGTGAAACTAAAAAAAAAGCTGGTGAGATTCCTTACAGAGGCCCCGAACCCCTTTTTATTGAAGTGGAGAAAGCCATTTGAAATGAAAATAGGCTATTTCAGAAATAATTTGCTGCACAAAGTAATTCAATGCGATCAGTAGAAGCGCAGTTATTGGCAGTCAAACACGGCCTCCGCTGTGCTCCCGTTCCTTCTTGAGTGCCTTGCACTGCAAAGGCTACGGCATAGCGGGGCGCGCCCACAACGCTCCACCTTCTAAATGTCACCATGGCGCACTATTCAAATTTCATTTTGGATGTTGAAGTAGATGCCACTTCCACCTCTGGTGCCTACAATGCGCTAAACATATGCCAAACACGGTTGTCCTCAGCGAGCCGCAGTGCGCTTAGCCAGTGGACTCGTGGTGGTATCCCATGGCGGCTGCGGTATCTATGCTCTGTAGCCATCCACAGCTACCAATAGCAGTCGTATATGGGAATCCACTTTATTACGAAATAAAGCATAAAACCTTCCTCCTTAAGAGTAGGAAGGCAGGCTTCTGTTGAAAAGAGCGTTGAGGGGAAGGTGACTTTGCGATCCACTTACAAGCTCCACACACTGCGTACAACAGCAAAACTTGGCTGAGATGTTCACAGCAGCGTATGCTACCTGTGAAACATGTTATTTCACCAAGCTCGAGGGGTAGTTCTTCAGGGCCCCTTTAAGGCCAGAAAGTTCAAGAACCATTGCCCCGTTGCGTTTTTAGGGTATCACCGACTAGAAGTAGCTTCTAGGCTTGCACACCCCATGACATTTCAATCTGGACAGACCAATATACACTCAAATCTCAATATAATGAATCACGCAGGCCACCAAAAATGGTTTGTTATTTTGAAATATCCTTGTAATAAAAAACTTGCAGTTATAAGCCAGTGGACAAAGCTAGGAATGAAAATGACGTACCTTGGCAGTAGACACATTTGTAGACAAACATACTCTCAAATAAAAATGTTTCACTCACTTTAAAGCTGCTTTGTTTCAAGAAATCAGTGATTTTCTTCTGGCGCGTGCACCACGCACAACCAGGAGTGTGTCTACATTTTTGACTTTGAGCAATACCTCATCGGGTACGCCATTGCACCGAGCGATGAAAGTGCGGACTTTGTTCATGTGCACTAAAACATCGATGTTCGACTCAATCTTATCTTCTGTGTTCGGTGACCCACAGTCGTCTTCCTTCGAGTTGTCATCGTCACTCAAAATGTCGTGAACGCAGTTAACAATCTCTTCGGTTGTTAGGTACGCCGCTGTTAGTGCTGTGCTGTCACTCTCCAAGTAGTCATTGAAGGAACAGATGGCAGGCAGCAGTTTCGCAACCTCGGTCCCGAGGTCTCCTGGGTTGTTGTCTGTCACCTCCAGGTCATCTGCAAGCTGCACAGGCGCTTTGACAAGCCCTGCTTTTCGCCAGCAGTTGCTAATGGTGAACGCTTTCAAGTTCCACTAAGCTCCTGTGAGCATTTCCACTGCCTGACGAATATTGATTGCAGTCGGCTGCTTTAGGCGGAGGTTGATAATCAACCGCTGCACAAGGCGCTTACGGAATTCTGCTTTCACACTCTTTATAATGCCCTGGTCTAGGGGCTGCAGCAAGGGCATGTTGTTTGGTGGCAGAAACTCCAAGCGAACGTGCGTCAAGCAACCATTCACAATGTGAGCAAAACAGTTGTTGACAACCAGTAGAATTCTTCAGTAATCCCTCTTCATTCGGTCATCGAGTTTGATGAGCCACTCGGAAAAGAGATCTCTGGTCATCCAGGCTCCTTTGCTGGCGTGGTAGTCGTTTGGTAACAAGATGACGTTTTTCATGCAGCAAGGCTTCACATACTTGCCGATGACGAGCGGTTTAATTTTCTTCATGCCTGTTGGATTGCAGCAGAGCAGGACTGTCACGTGAAGATGCGATTTCTTCCCTCCTTTGCACTGCTGCCTTTTTAAGTGCATTGTCCGGTGTGGGAGGAGCTGGTGAAAACATGCGGTCTCATCCGCGTTGAAAATGTCATCTTCAGAGTACGATTCAGCCACCTCTAGAAAACGATCATTACACCAGGAATCTGCACCTTCTCTGTCAACAGCCTTTTCTTTGCCTGAGACTACATGCCAAGTTATCCTGTTCCCCTGGCAGAAACGAAAAAACCAACCCGCACTGGCGTCGAACCCAGTTATTTCAAGTGCATCGGCAAATTTGTGGGCTTTTTCTTGGAGCATTAGGCCAGACATGGGATCGTTTTGCAGTCTGGCATTTTTGAACCACGCAACAACAGCTTGGTCCCCATTTTGAAAGTTTCCCAGTCGCAACCATTTCTTTGTAGGAGCGAGTTGCGTTTCACAGTGAAGCTTCACAATCTTGTTTCGGTCTTTCAAAATGGTTGCGACGGTCGATGGGGCAATGCCACGCTGTCTGCACACGTCAATTTGCTTTTTCCCTGCAACGATTTCCTGCAATACGTCCAATTTGTCCTGCAGCGAAAACTGCTTTTGCTTCTTCTTGGCGTTGTTGCTAGCTGCATTCATCATTGGATCTCGCGCGAAAATCGCCATACCTTTCTCGTGAAGTTCTTGGTGAAGTTTGTGGTGACGCTGTTGGCACTCGAGATGCTGATGATGATAGCTATTGCACTTGCGGTTTCTGTTTCACGCAAGAGCTGCAGCGCTGTTACTTTTAGCCGAACTCCTAACACTGACGTTCCTCGGTTATGAAGGGAAAAGTAAGCTAAGTGCATTATTCTGAAATATGCGTTGTATTGAAATTCGTAGTTCTGAAATATTTTTACACTGAAAATATAGGCAATCTGGCAGGGATCTTTAAAATATTCGTAAATTTGAGAAATTTGTTAATGTGGGGTTCATAGTAACAAGATTTGACTGTAGTCTGTATGATGAGGATAGGATGCTAGCAATGGTTGGTGTGTGTGCATGTGCATGCGTGGGTGCGTGTTTTGTTTCTCCTCTCTCTGTGAAAAACATGATTTGCAGTAAGTGTCAAACATTTATATTATGCCGTGTCATCACCTGCAGGAATCAAAGTTTGTTGGGATTTGTTGCCACAACACATCGCAGTATTTACTGTGGACTTTTGCTGATGGGTGAAAGTGAAGTGATAAGGCAAGGAAGTCAGGATAATGCATACACTGCTGCTCGTCTCTGTATAGAGCTTTTGCATCACCTTTGAAAAAATATCACTATTGCTATGCCAGTCACTAGGCATTGCATCCGCATTTCAGTTTGAATAGAAAGCATTGGCACAGGTTACTGACAATGCAATGATCATGCAACATGTCCATGCAATTGTACTACCAAAAAGCACTATAAGAACAGCTCTGCAGGCACTTCATAGTGGATTTGGATGACAAAATCAATTGTTACTTCAGTTTGTAGACTGGCCATCACAAGACCCAGATGCACCGAATCGTGCCGAATTCAATGCACTGAAGGCCATGTGCTCCATCTAGTGTCTTCTGTCTACTATTCAGTGCCACTTAGTCACATAACGTTCTATCTGTGGAATAAATAGGCAATTCTGTTCACATATTGCAAGAATCCAGCTACTAATATGAATGCCTTAGCACCCCTCCATAATGTCTGCTGCAGTGCATGGACTTGGTGTAAGGGCATACAGAAACAGAAAAAAATGGCGAGTCTGCTTTACACCATACCTCCACGGAGTGGTACTCATTCTGGGCCGCCCTGAGCTTTTCCTCAGCATCCTTCTTGTCAGTCACAGCCTTCACCATGTCCAGGCGATGCTCAGCAAACAGACGGTGCTTCTTGTAGCAGGCCTGAAAAAGCGGGCAGCCATAATTGCTACGTTTTCCAGTCTGTAGTGTATGACGTTTGTTAATTTAGGTACCACATGCAGCTTGAAAATTTAATTAAATTCTGGGGTTTCACATGCAAAAACCATATGACTATGAGGTACACCATAGTGGAGCACTCTTGGTTAATTTTGACCACCTGGGGTTCTTTAATGTGCACATAATGCACGGTACACAGGCGTTCTCGCTTTTTGCCCCCATTAAAATGAGGCCATTGCAGTCGGGATCCAATTTCACACCCTTGCACTTAGCAGCGCAACGCCAAAGCCACTATGCCACCATGGTGGGTCACAGGCAGCCTGAAGATACACACACACTAATGGAGTATAAATGGCAACACTGTAATGTTATAAGGAACAAAAGCATACGAACTAAGTGTGCATTCATTACAGTTGAGCCTGAACGCATACAATTCCATTAATTAGACTCCAGTTAATTCGATATCTCGGTTAATTTGACCCTGACCGAAGGTTCTGGCTGGTGCCCATGCATTTCTATGGGCCCGAACTTTTTTTATCTTAACCCTAAAATTAGCCTCCACCAGATAATTCGAACTTTACCAGTCAGCACACACTTGCCTGGCCCCTATGGTGACTCAAACAGCAACCCCTTTAGTGGCAGCGTCTGTCTTGGCGGAGCTTAGGGGACAGTGAATGCGTTGAATGCACGTCATCGCCCATCGAAAACACCTATTTACAACCTTCCCTGGGAGGATCTTCAAGTGATAACTGCAGCTCACGATGTCTGAATACGGCATTTACCGTAATTTTGTCTTTTTTTCTTTTTTCAAGAAAACTGGGTCGAATATTGCTTGTCCAGTGAAATCAGCCACGAAACCAAAACTGCCTTTGCAGCTTTCTGATGCTTCATCGCATAACACAAACATATTGCGGCGAAGCTGACTTTAGGAAATCATCCACCATTGTGCAACTCGTATTGCCCAGTTTTCTGGCTACAATAAAGGGTCCGCATTAGATTTGTACTTTGCTTAGAGCGTTAATATTATTTCTATGTTAACTTTCTTTAGTTTGAACACACAGAAAGTGGGCACATAATGCCAAATGTATCAGCGGTGCGTTTTGGTGCCTTTTATGCATCTTGTTTAAAAAACTATTCAACCTGCCGCATAATTCAATCAGTTTCTTCAATTCTGTCATGGTCGAATAAATGGAAGTCAACTGTATAATAAACGCAAATATAACAAATTATGGGATATAATGAAGGTATATATTCATGTCAGGTGCGATTTCGTTTAACTAAGTTTAAGTCTACTAGTAGAAAAGAAAAGGAAAACAGCACAACAGGCACAGAATAGGCAAAGTAGTGGATGCCACAAGCACGGAACTCGCAGTTAGAATCAGCAAGATTAGCAAGTATAATCATCACAAAAAGCAACAGAAGGGATAGAGCAGGAGAAAAAGACATGTGCAATCAGTGCGACAGCAAGGGACAATGGGCAATTCAAAAGAACAATACTAAATAAAAAAAAGATATATATAGTATATAAATTTTGTGGAAGCTGTGAACCGGCAACCACTCTTACAGTTGGATGGGCACCGACAAAGTCGTCTTTACAGTGGTTGCATGGCACACGTAATGCCGGGGGGAAGAAATAAGCTGGTCTAATGTACAGAGGTTGATCACCGTAAGCAAAGCTTTCGCATCCATTCCACCACTACAGCTTGCTAACATGACTGCCCAAATTCGGTGTTGCTCAAATTGGTACAACACCGAACAACATTGAATGGAGCTACTCTCCACACAGTCTGATCAATGCAGCATTAAAACCAGTCTGATGGTGCAAATAAAACCTTCCCTTTAGGCAGGGTTTGGGTATGGGCTAGTTTGTATTCCTGCGCTAACCCTGGCATCATACAAGATGTGGACGTGCTCAGCAAGGTGCGCTGCAGTGACCATAGGATGGTAAGAACTCGAATTAGCCTAGACCTGAGGAGGGAATGGAAGCAACTGGTACATAAGAAGTCGATCAATGAGTTAGCGGTAAGAGGGAAAATAGAGGAATTCCAGATCAAGCTACAGAACAGGTATTCGGCTTTGACTCAGGAGAGGACCTTAGTATTGAAGCAATGAACGACAATCTTGTGGGCATCATTAAGGAGTGTGCAATAGAAGTCGGTGGTAACTCCGTTAGACAGGATACCAGTAAGCTATCGCAGAAGACGAAAGGTCTGATCAAGAAACGCCAATGTATGAAAGCCTCTAACCCTACAGCTAGAATAGAACTGGCAGAACTTTCAAAGTTAATCAACAAGCGTAAGACAGCTGACATAAGGAAGTATAATATGGATAGAATTGAACATGCTCTCAGGAATGGAGGAAGCCTAAAAGCAGTGAAGAAACTAGGAATTGGCAAGAATCAGATGTATGCGTTAAGAGAAAGCCGGCAATATCATTACTAATATGGATGAGATAGTTCAAGTGGCTGAGGAGTTCTATAGAGATTTATACAGTACCAGTGGCACCCACGACGATAATGGAAGAGAGAATAGTCTAGAGGAATTCGAAATCCCACAGGTAACACCGGAAGAAGTAAAGAAAGCCTTGGAAGATATGCAAAGGGGGAAGGCAGCTGGGGAGGATCAGGTAACAGCAGATTTGTTGAAGGATGGTGGGCAGATTGTTCTAGAGAAACTGGCCACCCTGTATACGCAATGCCTCAGGACTTCGAGCGTACCGGAATCTTGGAAAAACGGTAACATAATCCTAATCCATAAGAAAGGGGACGCCAAAGACTTGAAAAATTATAGACCGATCAGTTTACTGTCCGTTGCCTACAAAGTATTTACTAAGGTAATTGCAAATAGAATCAGGAACACCTTAGACTTCCGTCAACCAAAGGACCAGGCAGGATTCCGTAAAGGCTACTCAACAATAGACCATATTCACACTATCAATCAGGTGATAGAAAAATGTACGGAATATAACCAACCTTTATATATAGCTTTCATTGATTACGAGAAAGCGTTTGATTCTGTCGAAACCTCAGCAGTCATGGAGGCATTGCGGAATCAGGGTGTAGACGAGCCGTATGTAAAAATACTGAAAGATACTTATAGCGGCTCCACAGCCACCGTAGTCCTCCATAAAGAAAGCAACAAAATCCCAATAAAGAAAGTCGTCAGGCAGGGAGATACGATCTCTCCGATGCTATTCACAGCGTGTTTACAGTAGGTATTCAGAGACCTGGATTGGGAAGAATTGGGGATAAGAGTTAATGGAGAGTACCTTAGTAACCTGCAATTCGCTGATGATATTGCCTTGCTTAGTAACTCAGGGGACCAACTGCAATGCATGCTCACTGACCTGGAGAGGCAAAGCTGTAGGGTGGGTCTAAATATTAATATGCAGAAAACTAAAGTAATGTTTAACAGTCTCGGAAGGGAACAGCAGTTTACAATAGGTAGTGAGGCACTGGAAGTGGTAAGGGAATACATCTACTTAGGACAGGTAGTGACTGCGGATCCGGATCATGAGACTGAAATAATCAGAAGAATAAGAATGGGCTGGGGTGCGTTTGGCAGGCATTCTCAGATCATGAACAGCAGGTTGCCATTATCCCTCAAGAGAAAAGTTTATAACAGCTGTGTCTTACCAGTACTCACGTATGGGGCAGAAACCTGGAGGCTTACGAAAAGAGTTCTACTTAAATTGAGGACAACGCAACTAGCTATGGAAAGAAGACTGATAGGTGTAACGTTAAGGGATAAGAAAAGAGCAGATTGGGTGAGGGAACAAACGCGAGTTAATGATATCTTAGTTGAAATCAAGAAAAAGAAATGGGCATGGGCAGGACACGTAATGAGGAGGGAAGATAACCGATGGTCATTAAGAGTTACGGAATGGATTCCAAGGGAAGGAAAGCGTACCAGAGGGCGGCAGAAAGTTAGGTGGGCGGATGAGATTAAGAAGTTTGCAGGGACAACATGGCCACAATTAGTACATGACCGGGGTAGTTGGAGAAGTATGGGAGAGGCCTTTGCCCTGCAGTGGGCATAACCAGGCTGATGATGATGATGATGAGTTGGTATTCCATTGTAAACATCCCTTACAGCGTGTACATAGACAGAGGGACCGAAAGAACGACAAAGACAAGCACTGAGTTCCAACGGATTTTTATTTTGAGTGACAAGCATGTATATATACCAAGACACCAAGACAAAAGTGCCCCCTCCAAAGCACGAAGCCAGCACGAGTATGCATTCAAAATTGAGAGGAACCATAACCGCCTCTTTAAACGGCCCCTCACCAGGTCTGGCCATATTGAGCTGATAAGCGCAGAGCATACAATGCGAGCTAACGATCGTGTTTGCAAAGAATTACATCGCTACGCGCCGTGGAAAGGCCAAAAATTTCAAAGCGAACGCTGTTTTCCCCTTCCCTCGCGGCAACCTTGCTCCAAGCCAGACGGTGACGTACTAGTGTCCCTGCGCCTATGTATTCATGTCCACAGTGTGACATCACTCGCGGTGACACGTGACCTCGAGGATTATTCAAGGCAACATCCGTTATTTGTGTCATCTGTTGCTTGAATTGAGGAATTGAAGTTTGGAGAAATAATAAAACATGAAAACAGAATGTTTGCGTGTTTATTGTTTTACTTCGCACGGAAGCAACAGAAATATACTTCCGCCTCGTCTGCTTGTTCTCACGGTCGTGCAGTAACGTGCGTAGGTACCAATACTATGCCATTTTCTACCACGTTCCAGCTCATATCATGCTCTGCGATCCGCTTGTTCTGCCTCAGTAATCATGTGGCACTTAATTATACCGCTAGTCATGTGTCCCTATGCACAGCGTGCAAAATCGTGTGCTGCGCAAAATGAGACAATCACAACAGCCTGTGCGCAACGCCGTCATGCGAAAATGCACGGCGCCAGAAAAAAAAAAAAAAGAATGAAGGCGCGGCCCGTGACGTATACATCACGCGATTCTCGAGGTCCGGTATGGGAGAAAGCAGGGAAGGAATTTCGCTTGCAGAGGCTCAGGGCAAATGGAGAGAGTGTCTCACTTTGCAGTGGTGCATGCCTGCTGAAATCATGGGTTTGCGGCGCTGAAATATTTCTATCTCGGCTATTAATGAGCCGATCTGAAAAATTTTTGCAGCAGAACACTCCCTAGAGGACATGTAACAACTTCCAGTAACAACTTCTAGTGTATAACCAAATTTGCTACGAGGCCTGGTAAGGGGCCCTTTAAGATGAAGGGCCCCATCTTCAGTATTGGGCACTTTATTGCTTGGTTCTTGCAATCTAGCATTTAAACATCTACCTGTCTGCCCTATGTAAGACCGACCGCATTTCACGGCTATCTTGTAAACTACACCTTTCCAACAATCTGTATACTTTTTCCTGTGACTGATACTTCAGGAACTACGTCCCTTAGCAACAGGATTAGTTCTAATGCAAAGCTATGCAAGTTTTTTAGGTGCAGATCTCTCACAAACTTAAGAAAATAGGACAAAGAGCAGGTATCGATGTTGTTTTCTCTGTGCCTAAAATACTTGCACAGCCTTGCGTTAGAACTAATCCTATTGCTAAGGGACGTAGTTCCTGCAGTAGCAATCACAGGAAGAAGTATACAAATTGTTTGAAAGTTGTAGTTTACAAGACACCCCTGAAATGCAGTCGGTCTTATATAAGGCAGAAAGGTAGATGTTTAAATGTTAGATTGCAAGAACATAGCAATAAAATGTGCAAAGGGCGGGAAGGGTTTCTAGGCGTTCATTGCGCACAATGGAGCTGTCTTCCGCTCTTTGAAAAGACTAGTATCTTAGGCATCCGAATGAAAACACTAGACATATCATTGAAGCAGCAGCGATCACTGAGGGTGACTCGGTTAGTAAGCCATCAATTGCATTAACAGATAAAGAACTTGCTTTTCTGAGGTCACACATGCGCGCTCGTTCATCTTCAGGAGGCGGTTATAGTTCCTTTGAATTTTGAATGCGTACTCGCGCTGGCTTCATGCTTTGGAGGGGGCGCTTTTGTCTTGGTGTCTTGGTATATATGCTTGCTACTCAAAATAAAAATCAGTTGGAAGTCAGCGCTTCTCTTCATCGTTCTTTCCATCACTCTGTCTATGTACGCACTGTAAGTGATTTTCACTTTTAAGATTGCATAGAAGTGAGGTGACAATCTTAATTATGGCAACTCTGTCCACGGACACCAGATTTTCTGTATTGCAACATTGTGCGAGCATCATGCCCAAAAAATTTAGCAAAATCCAATGTGGTGCCAAAAATGTCAGTCGTCCTTATGCATTGATCCAACAGAAGTCCTACACAGTCGACTTCCACCAACTCAATCCTGACATTACTGACGATATTGTTTTAATTATCCGGCGGGCCGAATTAAACAAGAGACAGAAAAACTGTCGAAACAAATCACTGACACATTTGTCAGTATTTCCTCCATTTTAACACATCCTAGAATCGTACATAAGGTATAAAAAACAAAACTTTGCCCTGAACACAGCTTTGCTGTAAGGAAGTGCTCCTGGATCAACAAACAGGAGTCCTGCACATGTCAACAACGCACCTCTAGTTTTTTTATGTAGTTCTTCACTTCTTCAACTCTGCAGGCACATATTTTTCGCTGCTCACTGGCAGCCTTTTGACGCTCCGTGTCCAGGTCGATGGCTTCACTTTGGAGTCGCTAAAGGAGAAATGCATAGCACATGATCCAAGCTGAAACTGCGTCAACGAGGCACGCAATATTACAACACAGCATGGTGCAAAGCATGAAATGAATGCACAGCCATGGAGCCAGCAGCCCGCCCAGCAAATTACAAGACTTCGAGATAGATGAGCAGAGTACCAAGGCTTCCTCTGCAGACATCCTCCATAAATTTTACTCCGCATTCAGCACAATTAAAATAAAAAGAGTGGCTGACAAAAAAAAAACTATAAAATCTACTTTCCCTTGACAGACATCTTCATGCAGTGTGACAGCTGCAAAGACATAAGTAATGAAATGCAATGATCCATGTTTGTATTGTCCTCAATCATGGGCCACATGGGACCACAGGGCTAAGTGCTTTAATTCCTGTATTCGAGAACACAACTTAAATTGAAGCCCATGCTTGACTGGATTTAAATGACCCCTGTCATGAAGGTGCTGGAAGAAATGCAATGAGCATCCTCCGGCATCAGCATGTAAGTGAAGCATGGTCTTCAACTTCAGTTGCATTCTTGAATATGGTGGTTAGAATAGTTTAATACAACGAGAGTGCAGTTTGGCATTCTCGTCCTTCAAGGACCTGCTCAGAAATAACAGGGTTCAGCTCTCAACAGAGGAGTACACGTAACAAGGGCAAGCCAAGCTGCACTTTAACTTGCAACTGAGCAGGCTACGATACTCACAGGTAAAACATAACGGCTCATTTACTTTAATGTGCAAAAGCCACAATTTGGCTGCAAAACATACTTAAGCACAAAACTCCGAGCTAAGTTTGACTATCTGGGGCGGATAGCTTTCAAAACAAGTGATGCTTTAGGGTTCTGATCCTCATTAAACTGCATCTGCCACAACCCAGAATTTACTGCGTCTCTCTGTACATGATACCATGCACGGCCTGTGCACCACATACTCAAAACAAGGGTAAGTCTTACTATAATTATAATTACATTAAGTCTGAAGTAAAATTGATCAAAGGAGTGATTTTGGTAAAAAGTAACATAGAGTAAAAATGCGTTTGCCCCTATTTAATATTATCGTCAGATAAGTGAATCTGCACGAGCTTGGTTAAAAATTAAATTGATAAAACTTGGACTTAACAGTGGAAAGGCAGTGCAACAATCACTACTTGCCAAGTTATGGAAAGGGATTGGGTTGGAATAACCTTGTGGTCAAATGAGCATGGCAACCAAACGAGATTTCATAGAAAGATAGTTTCATAAGAAATAGCAAACAATCATTTATTAAAATTTTACTCTATGTGAGTTGACACCTTTGTTTTCTTTCCAAATCAAGCAGAATGCATTGCCATGATTGCATGACCCCTTAGCCGCAATCAATCCTCCCCTGCACCTGTCTCATGATAACCAGTGAAAGCACGTCCCTTTAGCACAGTATTCCCTTTTAGTAGACTGCTGCGAGGGTAAAAGTAATGGGACTAACCTGGAGGGCATTGCGTTTCTGCTCAAGCACAACACTGAGCTGTTTAATGTGCGACAGCTCGCCAATAAGCCGCTTCTGCAAAGAACAGAAAGGAAATGAAAAGAATGAAACAAGAGACCAACACTTCTACCGGTGTTTTCAATGCTGGAAGCACTCTTCCCACGATTGCAAGTAGAGTCGACACTCGTTACAATAGAGCATGATAATCCAGCGAAAAAGGTTCGTTACATACAAAGTCCGTACTATCCAAAATTAGGGTTGTGGTATGTTGTGTAATGGTGAAACTTCACATATACAGTTATGTAACCCGCAAGCGATCACAAAAACAATAAGAACATTGAGATTAAAATAAATAAATACAAATGAACAGGTTGATGCGGTGATTGTACAACCACGTGGCACGGCATCTTGCTGTCCACCGTTTTCTGGCTGCTGGTTGGCAAAACATTGTCACGTTGTAGTGAATGTGACAAACACAGTAACAAAACTGTAAATGGCGAAACTAAATCTTCATTGGGTGAACTTGTGCCCTCAAAAGCAAGTCACACTTAAAGTACAACAATAGCGGCGAACACAGTCGGCGATCGGCAAAAATTTGATCAGCAAGTCAAGCGCATCGGCTTTTATACATGAGTCGTCAAATCTTCAAAGTACTAATCGCTAGGACCCGCATGTCTTCCACAAAGTTCCACACCATTCGCGTCGCACATACATGCAATCAGATTACACAAGGTTCGGTGACAGACAGCGGATGGAACCACCGATAGCATTCCAGAAATTTACGATACATGTAGGCGCGTCCTGTGCTGTGCGATCACATTTGTTGGGCGGTGAAACGTGGTCGCCCGATGAAGATAAACAAGTATACATGTCAATATATAGCGGTTTACCTGCACTAGAACATCCGAATATCCGCACAAGGGCGAGATTAATGGCTGGCACAACAGCAAGTAGCCAGGTGGCCAGCGCTGCCGTGCTGGTTGCCCGGCCCAAGCGCATCGCCGCCACCGATAATACAGACATTGGCTGCAGTGTTTCCTAACACACAAAAGAGTGGCCTGCAGTATAAACCAATGTCTTAATTTTATCTTTTACAATAAGCGACAACAACTGTGAAATCTGTAGCACAAACGAGAGCCGTGGTATGAGGCAAGTTCAACTCTAAGCCCATGTATGGCCACCGCTGCATTGCATGCGAGACGGCTCAACCATGTCATGCATCTCGCGGTCTGGAAGCCGTGAACAGCGACATATCTTCTTTTTTGTGCAAATTGAGGCGATGAGAAATAATGCATTCTCGAAACACTGCATATTGTGATTGTCAGCGGTGGTTTTTGAAGGGCCCTACACTTCGTTTACGCCTCATGTCTGGTTAGGCCTTGCACCACCTCTGGCACTTGCTCGGCACAGAGGATGGTGCGCATCTCCTTTCTAGCATGGCCATGCGCAGCCTTTTCTAGTGCATGCGCAGCCCACACGCCCTGTTTTAGAGGTAATCTGTCATGCGTGTGCAAAGTGTAAGCGTATCGAGATGGCATGGCGTCATGTGCGCTGTCTTCCCACACGTTTAGTACTGGAGGTTGTGTAGCCACGAGTTTTATAGACGGATGAAGCGAGAGGCAGATGAAGCATTTGCTCCCAGCTGCTGGCGCTTCTCATGATAGCACTTCCCACAGTGGGAGGATGTGAAGGAGCGTACATGAAAGCGTGGCTGGCCTCACTTCATACAGCCAATGTGAAGACATTGTCCACACGGCATGAAACCCTATCTTTAGTCGGCGACTCCCAAATTCAACAAAATGAATTTTTTTCTAATTCAAATTTGCTTTCTCTGACCTTCCCTACAATTCAAAAATTTTGTGGCCCTTTCCATGTAAGAAAAATTAATCAGGGACTGTGTTTGTTTGCATAAAGGTAAAATTTTTACATTACGAAATTTTGATATAATGAAGCAAAATGCTAATTTTAACGACTTCATTATATGATGTTTAACTGTATTTGCCCAAGTTCGAGATCACTGTGACGCATCTTGAAGCATTCTCAATAGCTCAATATGAAGCAAAGTCTGCCAAGGTGCCTAACCAGGAGCGGCCAGGAGTGCGCGCACGATGGCAAAAGTGTGTGGGGTCTGACCTGAAGTTTCACATGTTTCGAGGCTAGTTCAAACTAGTCAAAATTACAGAGACCCCACAGCTATGACATCAACAAGAAGCATGGCTAGAATTTAAATTCTATGCGGGCGGCCATGACCAAGCATGAGCAGACGATAGTTGGCTTCTCCTGGATGTATGCAATTTTTATTGAAGTTCGAAATGCTGATTTTCACTTCCTTTAGCCTGTTTATTAAACAGCACCAATAAATATCCACAGTAACAGTAGGAATAAGCACACTGATCTAAACACCCTTCTTGATTGATTTCAGCTATTGGCCAATAGCAGCCGCATATGGGAATCTGCTATACAACGAAATATAGCAGCCCGAAGAGAGCGAGAAAGATTCAGTTGAAAAGAGAGTGTTTAAAAAGAAGGTGACTTCGTGCTCCGCTTGTGAGACTCATGTTCTGTGCACAACTGCAAAATTTGGCTGAGATATCTGTTCATAGCAGCGCATGCTATCCTGCGGACTGTGTTTTTTCACCGAGCCCAAGGGGTGGTTCAGGACCACTTTATATACTGGTTCTGTGGAGTGGGTGACAACGCTGCAGGTATGCAATAAAAAAATACAGATCTGAAAATCAGTTGCCAACTGTATTTTAATTTTTTTTTAATAGATTCCGCCTTAAGCTGGATGCAATTCAAGAATAGTCCAACAATAACCAGGCATAACTGTAAAAATTGGCAGCTATCCATTGGGTGAAAGTGATGAAACAAAACAAAAGTAATGAAAGAAAACTAAGATAGAAGATAGTTTATCACAAAAGAGGTATCATTATGACTATCAAGATTACCTTTGCCATTCTGAGCTCTTCAAGTTGTTGCTGTAGAGTCCTATCGTTTGCATGCAGTTTCTTCACTTCAGCTGATCTTGCAGCAATCTCCTCGGCAAGAGCCTGCAAGTGGAGTTAATAAGCAGACATGCAAACTTCCATGATAGCCACAGGAGCACAAAGTTTTGGCTAAGTGAAGAACACCACAAAAAGTGGGATTTTATTTTGTATTGTTTTATTCTAGACGTGAACAGACCAAAAGAGATTGGCTAGCGCCATTTGAAGCTGCACTTCTTCAGCACACCATGCAACAAAAAATTACATTAATATTTTTATTAGACACTGCACTGAGCAGGTCGCCATTTCAATGTTTTACCAATCAACCTACTTGAACTTCAATGAAACCTAGATTATATTTTGAGGGGCAGAAGACTGCTGCAGTGTGCTCCTGTTGAACTTTCATACACATTCACATATCTGGATAGTAATAGTTGTATAGTCTTTGCTAAGAATTTCAAAGCCACTTTTCGAGTGACATGATATGTTGCTGGGCTCTGCAGCAGGGATCCTGTAGCACATCTCGCACACTCTAGGGGGTTGAAGCTTTCAAAAGTGTACAAAGGTGTACTAGTACTCTCAGTAACCTAATTTTACTTATCACTGAACTTACCTGCTTGTCTTTTTCCAGCTTGTTCAAGTTGGTGACATCCACGGACATCGTCAACAAGCGGGGCGCACTGAGCAGGGGTTAAACAGACAAAGAGCGCAATATAAATATGCATGTCACAATTCATCTACCCAGCTAGTGAAAAGTACACAAGAAATACGAGACGGGAATGGTGGTCTCGTGATTTGATTTCAGAAACCTGAAGGAATGAAAAGTAGCGCTGATATAAGGACAGGTAAGCATGAAGTTTCAAAAGAAAGATAAAGAGAAATTATATGTAAGCTGTAGCTGAAGCTAAAGTGATACATTACTGCTTTACAGATGCTTCTACCTGAATAAGCATGACACTCACAACTACATATTTCTCCCAATTATTGCATCATCAGTAGCCTCCTTTACACGAATGCAACAGTTGTGCATCACATTGTTTTTTTTAGCATATTGCATTAATGTAAACAGGAATGACCCACCAGGAAGAAGCATGGCCTTATGCATTAACTGGAGCATGAAGCCACCTCCAGTGAATTCATGTGAACAAGTGCATTGCATCAGGAGAGAGAAAACAAAAGCGTGATGCCTTGTGTCACTCTCCTCCAGGTGTAAAATACTCATTAAAACAGGTGTAAGCTCATTGTGAACACTGTCGTGTGAGGTTTGCATGTAAGTGGCAGCGTAATACACTCAGGTTATGCAGTAGGAAGTGCAATGTGCTACTGTTGCATTAATGTGGAGATGGCTATTGAACCATTAGGCAATACAATTGTAGACTGCAATGTAGGCTGCTGAACTAATGGAATAAGTTGAAATCAATGTGCCCATTTCATCTACAGTAAACTCTTCTTAACTCCAACTCTGGTATATCGAAATATAGGCTAAGCCTAAATTTCTTTCTGGCTGTAGTTTTAACCCATGTGTTTTTCACCTCTTATCTCGAAAGGTTTTTCCACGAGGCTCCAGATATCTCGAAATCTCAACTTAAAAAATACTAGAAAAAGCCCAACAGGGCAGTGTCGCTTGCAGTCGCTTTTTATCCGCCGCCGGCTCACAAGCCAAGCCAAACGCCACGCCGAACCGTGCGCCCCGCTTATCTTTCCCCTTTTTTTTCTATGACCGCTCATGCACACTTGCTAGGCTGCTCGTTGCCACTTTGTTGTATCCTCATGCAGCAGCAGTGAGCTGGGAGTCAGTGTTTTTTTTTTCTCCATGTCATTTGGGATGCTGTGAGAGATGCATCAATGTGGTCACAGCATATTAATTGTGACCTTGGGCAAGATGATCGACACTTTTGAGCAGCACGACCAGCCCACCTGCTGAGCCCAAAAGAAGCCAGCATGTGAGCCCACAGTGTTTCAGCAAGATTGCTGCGTGATAAGGACACTCACTTTATGTTCACGTGACTGCGAAGCGTAAATGCCGCATCACTTGTTGGCGTCTGCTAAAGACGTGACAATTGGATTCAATTCAATTCTGAGGTTTTACGTGCCAAAACCAGGATATGATTATGAAGCACGCCGTAGTGGGGGACGTTTAACGTGCACCTAATGCATGGTAGACAGCCGTTTTTGCGTTTCGCCCCCATGTAAATGCAGCTCTCGTGGCCTGGATTTGATCCTGCATCCTCAGGCATAGCAGCACACTGCCAAGGCCATACACCGCCATGGCAAATGACAATTGCGCTCTTTGTAGTTTCAGTTTTCGAAGTGAAATTGCCTGAAATTCATAATACAAAAAGTAGCAGCTTTAACTTCTTGGATGTCTGAAAACAGTTAAGCTCTGATGTCTGGCTACAAATATATAATTAGGATCAATCATGTTACATGACTCTTCACCAAGCATGCTGTCCTTACACAGTGCCAGTAATGCTGATGCCTGCATATGCCGTCTCTGGCGTCAGTGCATATGAAAGTGACAGAAAATATTACTAGCGGTACAGTCAATATCCAATTTTTTTTCGACTCCTAGGGGTGTCGAAAATGTCAGAAAAAAAGGAATGCATATGTTTTTTACTGCCCCCAAGGGCTCAAATCACAGGTAGGTCAGAAATAGCCCTGAAGGTCAGCCAGCAGATTAGTAAAGTATATCTGTGCTTGTACTGTGACAGGAGATAGCGGGTGCACGCGTGTATAAGGAACACAATGTGTCCCGCGACAGTTGCCCCTTTCCACTTTTGGTATGCTCCACCGCAATACAACACGTATGCTTCACCGCGTAACTCCGCTGTAGAGGGGCGAAGCTAACCTTTAGCAACCGGCATTATGAAATTCAACGTGCTTTCCGCACTTTGAAGCCATCGGCGAAGATTACAAAGGAGGAGTAGGCGCCATTACTGACAGCGGAGATTTCTTCAAATGAAAAACACAACATTGAACAGCAGGAAGCTTGGTAGCGAACGCCAAACTAGCTAGGCTTAGCATGGTGGCTACGGCTGCCAGCGAATCAGCGTGTGAGTGTTGGGTCGAGGCTGGCAGTGGTTGGCTTCGATTAACGTGATTTCGATCCTGCGGTCACAGCTAAATGTCCGGTGAATCGGTTGGAGAAGGGTTTTTGTGTCCGAAATTTCAGACGTTTTTATACAGTGGCTCTATGGGGTACGTGACGGGGCCACGAAGGCGTCCGAATTATCAGGCGTGTTAAAAAGATCCGTCGTCGACTGCATACTGGAAAGGCCCATGTGGTCTATGCGCAACCAGAGGGTTTATATTTCTGTGCTTAACCTTATATCAAATTTTTTTATGGCTTTTGCAGGTGCCAGATAACAGGGGTTTACTGTACATACCTGCCAACATGCGACATTAAATATTAGGTAATGACTACAGTGACGGGGCCCAGTACTTTAACATCTGCACTACAGTGACAAAGCCTGGCACTTTAACATCAGCACTACAGTGACAGGGCCGATCACTTTAACAACAACACCGTAGCGACGGGGCCATCACTATAACGATGTCGGTATTGGGGGCGAGGACTTACGGAGTCGCCATCTGTCGGAAGCGCCTCACTTGCATAGTCTGAGGAATAACGCGGCACGCTCCGCATAGGTTTGGCTATCGGCGCTAGGATACTACACGGGAGCCCTCGTGGACATCTTTTGGAAGCACTCTCAAAATGACAGAATTATCTTAATTTTAATATAATAATCTTGGGGAAACAAAGCACAGAATGGCTTACAGATGCTTTCTTTATCTACGACGTACAGTAAGCTGGGAAACTGCACACGGTCGCCGCGATCGATTCCCCCTAACCGGTTTCTTGCGTGAAAGGTAGGCAATCGCCGAGACAAAACTATGTGAAATATGTTCTTATAGTGGGCTGTCTGTGTAACCAAATTAAGCATAACAGAATGAAGCTTAAATGCTGCAATCGCACGGGTTTGCGGTGACCGACTGCGCGTCTGCATGCATGTCCGCACATAATAGAGAGTGTTAGAATAGGGGCGCCAAACATTTTGGGGCCAAAAATAAATAGCATCGAAGCCACTGAGCATGCGCGAGACGCAAACTGCGTTTGGGTTTTGCGTCGGCCATACTATTTCACTGATTTAGCGAGAGCCCCAAAAGTTGCCCCAAAAGATTTGCGTGAACAAACATGGCTGCACCCATCGAAGCGACGTCTCTAACCTAGCACCAAACTGGGTTCGATTCGTGGTAACGCGTGAAGCTTGCAAGCTAGGAAAAGTGACTGCGGTTATCGCTTTCTCTCAGCTAGCGTGTGTTATGAAGATTGATTCATTAGATGCCGCTGATTCTGGATTCGACTGTGGATCTTATGGCTCGTAGGCCTAACACGGATTAGCTTGGCTGGTGAAGGCACGTAACAGTGGTTACTCAAAACTAGGGGCAACTAATTGTTTCCTGCTTACAGAATAACCTCTAGATTGTAATTAAACGTGAATACGCGAAAGTAAATATTACTATTCTTATCATAAAATGGTATATTTTATTTATTTCGAATAGCTTTTCTTTGACGCTGTAGTGGCGCTGTCAGCGCAAGACGTTATCCGCAAAAGCAAAGCGTGCAAAGCCCTATTCTGGAACTCTTCACTCCTGCGTGCCCCAATGCTAACACCCGCAAGGCTCTTTGGGGCCCCAAACTATTGGGGCCCCTATTCTAAAACTCTCTAATGTTTTGGTTTCGCTGCGAGCGCGTTTTTGCACCGTGCCGTGAGCTTTATGCCACAGCATATGAGCATTTGACAGTACGCAAACAAACATTGTTGCCTGTACACTATCAGAGCTGTTCAAAAATAATTTCATTATAGCTAGTGACTTCGACGGCTACGGCGACTTGTGATGTGCCGTCACAATGATTCAGTCTTCTTTTTTCTTCTAAAGTCTTCGAAGCTTCAATATCATTATTTCTCAAGTTGCATTGCACTGTATGTTTATTGGTCTTCTAAGTGAGCAATTACCCGCTGCTTTTTTTTTCTTAATCCAGCAAAATATTCATTGTCTGGTGCTACACAAGCATAAAAATATGCCATGCTTTTTTTTTTTTTGATGTGCTCTTTACCGTTCGCTTTCCATTCGAATGAACTTTCTTTCTTTCTTCATTATCATCATAGGTGTTAAGTGCATACACAAAAGACTGCTGCACCCAACAGCCACAGGCTAGTGGATGGGTCCGGATGCGAAATATAATAGACATTCGGTACAAGCATAGGGGGATCAATACACAGGATGAATGCAACACGTTAGCACATTAGAAACAGGAAAAAAAAATTTTTTACAGCATGCATAAAAATTATCACATAGTTACATAAATTATCAAACCGCAAAGAACAGAACGCCAAGCAAGCATACAGGCACCAAATCAGTGGTTTATAGCTAATAAATATGATTTTAGTGCTTTGCCGAAACTTTGTGTTTTTATTTTTATTTTGGAGGGTATGTTCCATGTAACCAAAGGCTATCAGGAAACACAAGATTGGTGAAGAAGAAATTGAAGTCGCCCATGAGAAAGTTCCTTCAGCAGTTCTGGACTACCGAGTTGAGATAGGTGAACTCCGGAACTATTTTACCGATGATGGGTGGCCGCGCTCACTGCAACAATTACTCAGAAGCGTAATCTTAGTTCGTGGACATGTACTGCATGTCGGCAAAGGGTCCATGATAACGCCATGTGGTGTGACGCGTGCCTGAAGTGGCTGCACTTTAAATATGCGTCTGTCACATCTACACCAAAAAGTAAGGTGTGGTTTTGTCGGAATTGTCATGTGTGAAATTTCTGAAAATATGCAAAGTTTACAAGATATGCCAACTAATATGGGCATGTTCAGATTACGGTAATCAAGGTCCCATGACCATTTCCTGTTTTCAATAAAATTTTTATACGTGATGGGCAAATATGTTGACACAAACAAATAACCCTTAGCTCTGCATGAAACGCTCTAGTTTTCTTGGGACAAAGTTTTATATGACAAGAGGTCGAGAATGCTATTTTTGCGATTTCGCAAAGTTCCAAGTCTGGGGCCCTCCTGCATGCACTTTTTTTTTTGTCATGCTTGAGTATTTTCTCATGTAAGCCTAACAACTTGTACTGTTTCAAACACTAAGTAACATTTCTTTTGCTGTCTTCTTATTCCGGGAAAAAATCCTAAACTTTTCTCCACGAGCTATGCGCTACAAAGAAGCCACTCGTCAGCCCAACCTTCACATAAGATGTATCGAGATTTGCTCACTGATTGCTGAGAAAATATTCATGCACAAGAAAAATGTGTTGTGCATGCAGGAAGGCCCCAAACATGGAACTTAGCGAAATCGCAAGAACTGTATTATCTACCTTTTGTCATATACGATCATGGTCATGGGACCTCCATTACCGTTCTTATCTCAACATGTCCATATATATGTTCATATTTTTGTCATATGTCTCATTGTGATATATAACTGTGGTTAAAGAGCCAGGCCCCATCTCTAGTGTAGATGTTAAAGTGCTGGGCCCCATCACTGTAGTGCAGATATTAAAGTACCGGGCCCCGCCACTGTAGTCACTACCTAAATATTAATAAAAGTCCAGTACTAGCAACACTGGAGAGGGGAATAAAAGACATTTAAGAAGTGCATGGCCCAAGCGCACAACTTTTTTTTTTGTGCGATAAATATGCATTTTATTATTACAGTTAAACCTTGATATAATCAACTTCAATATAATGAAATTCTCGATATAACAAAGTATTTAACTTTTCTTAACCTCTAGTCCATAGAACACCATGTATTTAGAACCTCAATATAATGAAGTGTGTTTGCGATTTCAATATAACTAAATTTCCCTGCCACCGCAAACTAATACCGAGACGATATAAGGAAACTTCTGCAGTTGCAGATAGATGGTCAAATAATTGAATTACAAGCGGCTGCTTGCAAATGCACCTCTCAAATCGCGTACAGCGTGACAAGAGCGACTGCCGAAGTGGAGCCGCATCATGTTCCCTATAAGGTCCAAGTAATGTAAGATCCTATTGCACCTCACGCACTGTGGGCTTTCAGTGCAAGTGTAAGTGTGCGATGATGAGACAAGAAAGATGGCAGCTTCACGAGTGCCGCCTTTGCGCATCAGCAAAGGGAAAGAGGGGAGGGGAGCGAGCTCGCGGTAACGCGATCAAGTGTGCACGAAGGGGCGGCGTGGGAAGCAAGTTGGCGCGCATCTCGGCCGTGGCTGCGCACCTTGCTTTAGAGGTAATCTGCCACATGTGCAGAGAGTGGGTGTGCCGAGTCGGCGTGACATCATGTAAGCTGTCTTCTCACGTGTTTAGTATTGGAGATTGCATAATCTCGAGTTTCAGTGACTCGTTGGAGCGAGAGGCAGACGAAGCATTCGCTCTCCGCTGCCGGCGCTTTTCATGATAGCGTCATCCCAGTGAGGGCAACACTATCAGCCGTTTGGGCTGATTGCACACGAAAGTGCACCACCGATGTGAAGATATTGTCGACGTGGCATGAAAGCATATAATTCGTCGCCAACTCCCAAATTCTTCAAAAGGAATTCTTTTCTTATTCAAATCTGCTTTTTACGAGTGTCCGATAATTCAGAAAATTCTGAGGTGCCTTTCCGTGTAAGAAAAATCGGATGAGCGACTGTACTTGCATAAAAGGCCGAATTTCAATACAACGAAATTTCAATATAATGAAGCAAATTGCAGATTTTACCAACTTCATTATATCTAGGTTTAACTGAAATAATTTCTTTTTAGCTGCAGAACATACGCATGAGCAAGCTTGCAACAGCAGAGATTGACAATCGGCACTATCTGTGGATCACAGCAACCTTTTCAGCACTTTGCTGCCTCCAATTTCGCCTACTTCAGGAACTTGTCTAAATGAGTTTGCTAAAAGCAAGCACCCATCTGGTGTATGAAAACTTGTGCTGCCCCCTCCCCACCCCCCCACAAGAGGGCAGCATAAGTACTATCACTTCTTTTTGGATGCACTTTCTTGCAATCTTGAGTCACACGATCTTTCAATGCCTGGTAACCTTCTTGCGAACAGCATTTTTTTTCAAAACTTTATGTAACATTTGTAGAGCAAGCTTGACAAACAACCAAACAAAGACAAAATTAACAGATTAGATTGCTACAAATTTTAATAACTTTATAATCTCGATGCATTGAATGTTTCACATCCAATGTTGCGCCAAAAAATGAGCAAGGAAAAAAACTGCTTACGACAGCTCCGAGGACATAGTCGCAGTCCGTGAGGGATCATACTGCGACACTTTGACGGTGTACTGAAAAATGAAAAACACATGCAAGTTACGAAGAAGAATACCTTGTTTCATAAAAAAAAATTTAAGCACTTACACCTCACTACAATAAAGTTGAAGGGGGAGCCAGAATAACACTTCCATATCCCCAACTTCGTTACGTCCATCATTGCCCTTTACTGCAATAGATGCCCAATGTGGTGCACAATTTTTAAACATGCAAGAAAGACACCTTTACAGCCCTTCGAACCACTACACGGCCATGCATGCGATGAAGCTTTAATAAAACAAAGGGAAAAGCATGTTAGCCATGTACAACACACCAACTACATGCACCTTACACAACAGCCTTATGATAGCTGCCTTCTGTTCCAATGTCATGGTTGTTTGTTTCAGTTATCCACTTGTCTCGCCCACATTGCCTTGAAACCAGTGAAATGGCAATGCAGTAAAAGAGAACAACTAGCACACTGCAATGGTAACAGTCTGTTGTGATAGGGCAGCATGAGGCACACAACACTGTATGCCGACTACGCAGATGATCCACTGCTCTCATGTGGCTGCTGCGTGAATGAGGAAGCCAGCGTACCTCACCGAGCTGACATAGCTTGGACAGCTTGTGACCTCCAAGATTGCACAAGCACCGATGCAATCATGGAAACCATGCCTAGCTGCAGCAGCCTGCACAGCATGACAAAGATGCAACGGTCTTTGACACGTGCAGCCGTGTGCAAGCAGCGGCTCACCATTGCTCAGTGTCACAGAGGCTGATGCAGCTAAGCATGGCCTCCAGTATAGTGCTGGTACAATTTGACAGTGGCGTATCATTGTTTTGTTATGCAAGAAGTAGTTGCACAGTTGTCCCATCGCTATCTTGTGATGGTAGGCTGCTGCAGACACCGCGAACGCAGTTTTGGTTTCGTATCACTTACCACGCGGACAATTTTCAGATCAATTCTCATGGGAAAAAAAAAGGTTCGTATTAGAACTGTACAAATACAAGAAGCATTCAATTTGTTAGCTACAACTCTTTGAATGAAATACTTCACAGGGATGGCCTAAAGGACGTTTTTGGTGGAAGATGATGCGTTTGATGGAATTATTGTCCACTACAGTCAAACCCAGATACAGTAGAACCTCGTTCATACGGTGTGGAAAAAATTGCGAGAAAAAAATATGCTAACTGGGAGAATGTACGAGCCAAAGTATCTGGTGGTACTCCAGCGGCCAGAGACGCATTTTATTGTTTTCCTATTGCATTGTATTCTAAGAGGGCGATGGGAAACTGAAACGAAATCGAGCTGGTGGGCGTCACCGGATGCCACCAAAGTGAAATGTGATGCCCATATCGTGCCACCTGCAGCAGGGAACGGCGCACTTGAATTCTCGTCTACTAAAGGTGTGCAGTATGCTACCAATGACACTACACACCATGCACTGTAAAACAGATATATGAGGATGCTTATAGCAATATGTTCAGCGGCGATAGCTGTGAATGCGGCGTGTGCTGAACCTGGCGGAGATTTGCTAGTACCAGAATAAGAAACTGCATGCCATCGTCTTCACCTGAGGAGGGCAGCTACATACCGTTCTCGAGCGCGCGCGCCTTGCACCTTTGCTTGTTCACATGGGATCTGGCAGCCGGAAAACGTATACGATCGCAGTCTGCAGCAGGGAACAACGGCGCATTCTGGTTATCACCTGTTAAAAGTGTGCGCTAGGCTTCCGACGGCACCACGCATGGCGAGACAGATAGGCAAAGAGGGTTGCTGCAATAGGATTGGCAGTAATAGCTGCGAATGCCGCATGCGACGACTCCAGAGAAGATTTGCTGGCACCAAAATGAGAAACTGAGGGTACGTCGGCGTTTTCACGTGAGACGGGCGGGTGAGCATTGCGGTGAAGCTGCTGCAGTGGGCAGCTATATACAGTCAACGACTGAATTTTCGGACGCCCAAATTTTCGGACATGCCTGATATTTCGGACGTCTTCGCAGCACCGCCACGAGCCCCATAGAATCAATGTATAAGGACATCTGAAGTTTCGGATGCTCGAACCCCCCGCCGTCTAATTTTCCGGACTTTTTGACGGACGGAAGGTCTTTTGGCTCCTCGAGCAGCGCCCTTGAGAAGGAAATCCACTTGCAGCCGAAGCATATCACCACTTTGAACCACAACTAGCCGAATCTAGTTGTCACACACCGATTTGGTCTGGCCACGCTGGCTATGTTCATCGCCGCACTTCCGCCTCCGGCGGAGTTTCCGGAGCGGTGCCATTTTGTTTGTTTGTTTGCGCAGGCCACATTTTGGCTAGCGTGGTGTGTGGTTGTCTGTTGTGTCAAGTGTGCTCTGCGACGCTAGGCCTAGGTGCTTCGACGCTCGTCAGCGAACTCCACTGTTCGCAACTTGAGGATTTCGCTTGCCTTCGATGGCACCCACTCCATCTTCGTCGTCCTCGCCGATGGCATCGAAGCGCGGAAAGCAGTACCGTCGGACGACGTGATCAACGACCTCCGCTCTGCTGGGGTTTCCATACCCACGGAAATAACTTTTGAACAGTTTGTTGACGCTGACGAGCTCGACTTCCGCGCAGAACTGACTGACGAGGAAATAGTCCGTCGGGTTGTGGGGGATTCAGAAGACTCCGATGTTGAAAATGAGGAGCCAATGCCTGCGCCACCTACAAGCGCCGAGTTGACGCGAGTACTGTTGACTCTTTCATCGGTGTACAGTGTTGACATGACCCTTGCTCAGATCGAGGCGAATATGATGGCATGCAACCAGAACGCCGTCAAAACAACAATCAACAAGTTCTTCAAGCCACTGCAGCAATACCACCAGCTGCCCGACGATGCACATGTACATAATAAACCGGCAGTCGGCTGCATAGAGAGTTTTTGAACGCCTCTTTTTATAGCCACTTCACTGATGCTGTGGCAGGGTTTCGGAAGCCTGTTACTTCGCCCTTTACCTCTAGATCTGAGAAAAAAATAAAAAGGGTGCGTCTTTTTGCATGCATTCATTTTTTCGGACTGCCTGAATTTTCGGACGTTTTTACGTTCCCTAGAGGGTCCGAAAAATCGGTCGTTGACTGTACTGTTCTTGATCGCATGCACCTTGCATATTTTCTTATTTACACGGGATCTAGCGACCAGAAAACGTACCATATGATATCAGTTTCGGTCGCAGTTTTGATGATCGTTGGTGCCAAAAAGTCGTGTTTTCTTGAAACATATGAACTAGTAAAAAATGAGGGTAGCTCTATTGGGTTATTTTTTGTGTTCTCGATTGAAACGTTAGCGCCAGGAAAACGTATGTAACAGGAACGTATCAATGAGGTTCTACTATATAACGAATTATTGTAAAGCCAACAGCTGTAATATCTCCTTGAAAATATATATATATATATATATATATATATATATATATATATATATATATATATATATATGACAAACTATTTCGAGATCCCCTTCGAGTTCTATACAGTTAAACCTGGGTGTAACGAACTTCTGGATTTAAGGAAATTTTTTAATTCGCCAACATGCCATCCCCATAGAAGCCATATATTTCTGACCTCCACGTAACAAAGGCATTGTGGCACCTGACCTTGTTTTAATGAATTTTCAACGCTCATTTATTATCGTGAGCAGTAGCTCTACCAAAAATTCGGATAAGCAATGCTTAACTTTTGTTGATAAATAAGGCAAGCGGCTGATCCCGAGACGAAAGCATGCGATCACAGCGAGCCAGAGCAATTGATCCAGTTTGCCGAGATGATGATAATAAAAGCCACTAGCTCCCCTAGTGCAGCTCTTTGACAAGCAGATCAGCCTCTGCATTTTTCACTTATGCATCATGACACCAGGTGCCACTACCGTGCCTGCCTGTTTTAAATTTTTTTAGGCTTACAAGTGTTGGCATGGCCAGGACTGGTCTGGCACGGTGGCAGGTGCGTGAACATGAAAGCGAACGCAACGCGAGTGCCAACTTCAGTAGTTCATTGCATGTTTCTCATTGTGTTTGTTCGCTTCGAAAATGAGTTTGGCGAAGAAGCGCAGTTTCGTCTTTCAAGGACAAGCTTTCAATTGTGAGTGCGGTTGCCAAGGGCAAGAAGGATGTCACCGTCCAGTTCAACATCCCAGCCAGCATCCTGTTGACTATCTTGAATGCCAAAGAAAGCATTTGCAGTGCTTTCTTTGGCACTGCAAACATGCCCCTAAGTGGAGCGATCTTGCAGCAGAAAGCGTAGGATTTTGCGCACATCCTGGGCGATGAGGACGTCAAAGCTAGAAATGGCTGATTGCAAAGATTTAAGAGCCAAAATAGTCGTCGGGAAAATCACTAGCGGCGAGCCTGCCTCTGCCGACAGCGACGTTTCAGCATCGTGGGTTGCCGAGAAGCTGCCTGGCATTTTCCGCTGCTATGAGGCAGCTGAAGTCTACAATGCTGATGAGATGGCTCTGTTTTATCACATGTTGCCAAACCGAACGCTGGCTCTTAAAGGGGAAGACTACTGCAGTGGCAAGCAAAGAAAACGCCGTGAAATGGTATTGCTTTGCGCCAACAACAATGGCAGTGACAAACGAATCCTGTTAATTATCAAGAAAGTGCCCAGCCCAGATGCTTCAAGGGAATGAAGCAAATGCCAGTTAAATCTGTGCCCAATTCTAAAGCATGGATGTCGCGGGCAATCTTTTCTGACCAAATGAAAGAGTTCACTGAAGACATCAAGTGATGAGGCCGCCAAATCTGCTTGCTGCTTGACAATTGTTCCATGGACTACATCGATGGTCTTCAGCTGTCAAACATTGAGTTGATATATTTTCCTCTCAATTGCACGTCCCTGATACAGCCAGTGGACAAAGGAATTATCAACAGCTTCAAATGCTGCTATCGCCGTCGGGTGACAGGTGAGGTCCTTCTGGACATCCATTTTAAACAGCAGACAAAGATAAACATATATCAAGTGATCGAGATGCTTGCTGCATCGTGGCGAAGTTGGAAATCAGATGGTTTCAAATTGCTTCGCCAAGGCCCAAATAAAGGTCGTTCAAGCTAGAATCTGCGACGACTAGGAGGAGCCTGAAAACCTTCCTGATGACACCAAAGCGTGGGATGCACTATGTGTGAACGGTGGAGTGCCCGATGACGTCAAACTTGGCGTATTTTTGTATGCTGACAATGGCACCGTAGGTACTGATGAAATGACATATGTGGCACTTATTGAAATCATGCAAGATTGTGGTGACAAGGAAGGTGCATCAGAGGCCGATGCACTGTTTGCCATGCCTTCCACGAGAGGGGTGATGGATGCGGTGCATGATTTAGCTTCTTTGGAGTGCCGCTTGATGTCATCAGTCATGCAGAGGAAAAGCTAAAATCACCCAGTTTTTTTCTCCTGAATGAAGGTTTGAGAGGTGAGCTCTCAACCGTCTCATTTCGTTTTTGCATGATACTTCCTAGTTTTCACCTGAAACTACATGTAACGAAAACCTGTATATTATGAAATATCACAAACTTACATCCAGGTTTAACTGCATATCCGGGTTCGACTGTAGTACTGCCAACGCAGGCACTACAAGCATCAGGGGTACCAACAGGGCTCTAACCGGGTCAGGTGGATCCGTGCCAACCAGACAAGCTCAAGTTATCCAGTGGGGGCCAATTTTAGGATCGTAATAATGAATGTTTTCATTGATAGAAATGTAGGGGTGCTGGCCATGGCCTTCTAGTAGGATCGAACTGACCCAAAAGTCTAATTTGCCGCTGTCAAATTAATGAACGTCTACTGTATTCCTCTTTTCATTTTGTCTGAATTTTATTTCAACTTAGAAAAACACCTTTCGAGACTCAACAGTACCATTAGTGCCCTTATGTAAGTTCTCTGAGCACACATTATCAAAAGTAACCTATAGGTTCGTAGCAAACACAGCTCAAGGACAATGGGTGGGAGGGAGGCAAATGGTATTGCTGACCAGGTTGTCCTTGGTATAGAACCGCCGGATCCCCAGTTGGCGCACTTCAGCCAGGCAGTCCTCAGTGTGTGCATCACCGACAGGGATGTCATGCACTCGGTATCGCTTGCACAGGTAGCGCATCACTCCATCAGGGGCAGAGAACAGAGACTGGATGTACGCCCGGAAGCCATACCGCCTACAGTAACAAGACAAGACACAATATAATAAAGAAAGGAACAAATTAATGAGGGAGTCTACTCTTAAAACAATTTTCTTTATGGGTATTATTTCGTAAGAACTTGTAGATTTTATGCACTTTGATATGCCAAATTCCTATAAATTATTCATAACAGCGAACCCATTTATAGAGAACTCTATAGCTCCGCGATAAGTGGTCGTTGTATCAAGTCGGTATTATATGTGGACTTTCCCTTCAAAATGCACACAAAATTATTGACACTATAGCTGGCATCAGTAGTTGCGATTAGACACCACTTTGCTACAAAAATATAATTTTCAGTACCTTCATTTTCTTTCCCGATACCTTTCCGCATCTAACAAAGTTTCCGTTAAAAACGTCATCTGTAAAACAAAATGCAGCGTCGTAGCTTTTTCGAAACGGCGTCCCGGCAGTTCCAATCACAGCTGCCGCCATTTTTCCTTCAAGCTCGTGATAAGTTTTATTATCAGCAGCATGCAAGTGGATTCTGAATACGGCAGCGAAGCATTCTAGTTGGCTGGAAGTGTAAGCTACTGCAGTATGCAGGCATTTTGCAAAAGTATGGCTGCAGCATCAGCCATGAGGCGCGCATTGAGATCCTCGAAGCTACGTTTTCAATGTTCCTTCAGCAGAATAAGTATGAAGTTCAAAAGGCAGAATGCCACAGCGACCCATTATCAGCAACTACATAAGCAAAGTATCCATAAACTGTTATCTTCCAATAACAGCGCAGTAACCGCCGACTCTGCAAGTTCGGTCTGTGACAAATGAAAGTATGTTGTATGTGGATCTGTTGCAACAGGTGTTGGCTGACTAGGAGGCTATCATAGTGGCATACATCTTGTGCTGCCACAAGATACAGTGCAGTCCACTTATAACGATATCAAGAAGAATGAAAAATTTATAACTGAGCATCGCTATATCAGGACTGCCAGAAAAAAATAAAGAAAAGCTGCCGAACATACTTCCGTAGCTCCGAAACCAAATTTCCCACTTAGGATAAAAAATTGGCATTGTAGAAAGTAGGCTGTGAAAAATTTTAAAAGTTAATTTATACCTCTAAGCAGCGTGTCAAGCATTAGGCGCCCTGAAATAGTCAGTTCCAGGTTCACAACTATAGTATGCATCGCGTCCAGCGGCTGCACGAACACTGGCGGCTATAATTTAGCATGCACAACATCAGTGAGCAATTCTATCGACAACAGCGCACTTTGCGCGAACAATGGGGTCTGTTACGTTCGACCGGCGGGGGCTGGCGATCTTCGGGGAAGCGACCGACGGAAAGGCGCACCCTGTCTGCTGCGACGACTCGCTTTGAAAAGACAATAAGTCAGTCCCCAGCCCATCAGCGCCACCATGGCTGCGGCGGCCACTCGTTTTGCAAGGAGGACAATGTGCCGCGTCCACAAAGGAATGACGCCGAGATGTCGAGACGCAGTCGGCGGAGCAAGTATTGTTAGTGTGTACACCGACACCGTCATGGTCTGTTTGGAGCAGGGGAGCTCCGGGAAGATGTTTGGCAGTGCCATCTCACGCAGCTTAGAAGTCGCCAGTCGACGCGGCGGCCATTGACAGACATGGCGGCCATTGACTGCAGTGTCGACTCTGGGATAAAGAGGCGCCTGCTCAGGGCAGCACCATGTCTGCGAGAACCCTCTCACCTTGGTGTGGTCAGTGCAACCTGTGCGGAAGTGACTGCGTAAACCCTCCTCCTCAAAGGCGGGCCAGCTACAATAACTTTGGACGCTCCGTTTGGTCGACCGGCCGTTTTCCCTCACCTAGGGATCTAGGGAGGACAGAGTGTTTATAAGCAGCTGTTGCACGGTTGCTGAGTGGGCATTCTCGTTCAGTCATGCTAGACTGATGAACTGTAACGTCCTCATGTAGATAATGTAAATAAATCCCATATTCCTCGTTCTCAATGAGAACAAGTCTCTCCCTTGAACAACGTCCTCAGCGTGGATAAGTTGGACGACGGCATGGGCCAGCTACCATCTATTTCATGCCCGACCCCAAACATTACAGGTCGGTGTCAAAGACAGGCCACTGTCCATCTCGTCGTCACTGCTGCTGCTGTCGTTGCCTCTGTCGCACTATGCCACCGTCTGTGTCGTGACAACTATCGCCCCGTTGGAGACGCTTCGCAGAACGAGGCAGTGCTATCTGCAATCAGAAATTCTTCCATCGAAGCACTACCTATTTTATCGCCAGTAGCGACGTGCTCCCAGAGTTAATGTCAGCGGCTGCTACAGTGTTGATTTCACACATGGGGGTTTTGGGCCCTGGCGCACAAAGCCCACCGTTTCCATTGGTCGGCATGATCACTAGTTGTAGGCTTCATAATCGTGGCTGCACATGCAGCTTTCAGAATCGTCAATATCGTCGACTGCGCGAGCTCGTACTCTGAGTCTTGCAGAACTTGCAGCTTCATCCCAAGCGACACAGCTATGCACTCTGCCAGCGCACCGACTGCTGCTTTCGCTGCACATTTCAACACTCACTGACGAAGAGAGGGATATAAAGTCCATCAGTATAGATATTTGTGCTTGTTGGTGTAACATTTTGCAATTGTTTTTTTAGTGCAAACAGCACAAGGTCGTAGAGGAGAAAATAGACACACACAGGCACGAATAGGTGGAATAAGGAGATTGTAGAAAGAGAGCACGGGCGTGGTCTGCTTCGCGCTTTTTTTTTTCTCTGGACGCTCGCCGGCGATGTTGACGCAAAGCAGCTGGCGCCATCTTGAGGCGTGCTGCGCCAACTTGCAATGCTCTCCGTGGCTTTCGCTATCGGCGCGCTGTGCGGTAACGGTGGCAGATACAAACTCGCGTAGGCAACCTTTTCGCTCCGTCTCGGTTAAGAGGAACTTAGCAACTTGAATTTCACGATTATTCTGCATGGAAAACACCGCCCAAAAGGCAGAATTTCAATCGTTATATCCGATACGCAGTGAATAACATATTATATAGGGGATTTTTTCTCCTAGCCCTAATTCATAAGTTTATACTCTGAAGTCGATTCATCGTTATAATCAATATATCATTATATGTGGTATCATTGTATATGGACTGCACTGTAGTGGCCCCATATTATCACAAGCTCTTATTTCCATGCATCTTTTCCTTTTGCTATCCCCCCCAACTTTCAACATCTTTAGCAGTTTTTCAAGAACAGAATTTATTTTTCGTAGAATATGGTGCAACATTCGTGATATCGTAGGACAAACCCAAATTTGCAAACATAAAGGGAGATTTGGTAAGTATGCTAATTATGTAACACCTATAAGCGTAACACAAACTGCATCTGCACCATGTGGGACCTTACCTGATCTCGGAAAGTGGCCTTCGTGGCTTGAAGGACTCCAAGCTCTCTAATGGAACAACAACTCCATTGATTCGGAGATTCTGAGTATCTCTAATGGCTCCCAGAAATGTGTTGAGGTCTTCTGGGTATTCTGCCACGAACGCCAGCAGGTCTTTCGCTGGAATCTGTGCCTCAACGTACTTGGCATCACCAGAGTTCAGCAAGTCAATCTGCGAATACACCAGAGGTATCTCATGTATCATGATGCGCGCCACTTGAATAAACTTTTCTCGTTGCCACCACTGCCGCAATGTCTGCATAGGGTTGGCTTAGCTTGCGCACCTCGACAGCAGCATAGTCAGTTCATTTTTCTTTTGCTTCAATTAACTACTGCTGGAATGGTGGTGAATGAACTGTGGCTTATGACACAGCGCAAGCTCGCATTGTATTGCATAAAACCCACTGTGGTGAAATAGTGGCTTTGGTGTTGCGCTGCTAAGCCTGAGGGTGCGGAATCAAATTCTGGCCACAGGTGCCGCATTTCGATGGGGACAAAACGCCCAAACACCCATGTACCTTGCATTGGGTACGCGTTAAGAATCGAAGGCAACGTCCAGAGTCCAATCGAAGTCCAGAGTCCAAATTAATTCAGAGTGCCCCACTATGGCATGTCTCATAATGATATTGTGACTTTGGCACATAATACCTATGCATTTGTTTTCTGAGTTACACAAATTACAATTCCAAATTTCTAATCTAGCTAGAAAAGAAGCCAGCAAACGACATTTTGCTCAGTTTTCTACACTATCTCTTTAAAAAACCCACAGTTTGACCCAAAAGGTGAAACATTGATTGCGATAGCAAATTAACGGACAGCTATACAAAGTAAGGATAGTAGCTTTATCAGGCATACAAACTTGTAAACGCATACCACCTAAATTAACAAGTATGGTGTCATGCGCACACAAGCCAACATGAACACGTCGCACTCGATGACTGCGGAAACTCGCTGTCAAAACGCTGGTGTGAGGAAACATGGCAGAAGCAGCAAGTGAATTGACCTTTGTGCTGCCGCTCGCATCAACGCAAAGTACACCGCAAAAACGCAGCAAATGGCAGACCCTGCCCCTTCACAGGTGGCTTTCAAAATACAGCGGCCCGGCTGGGCGTACACAGCCACCCAGGCTACATACACAGAGTACAATGCGCCCCCCCTCCCTACCCTCCCCCCGAAGCCTTGTGCGCGATGGAAGGTACCACAATTCCTCAACACCTTCCGCCGTTGCATGCGTAAGACTGCGCCGGCTGCATGCTTTCACTCACACATACAGCATATGGTGCACGGCGACATAGCCATTGGACTTTATAAGGAACCTCATGGCAACGCTAACTGCAGACTGTTGTTGCTTGTGGGCCACCTTCACTGGTGTAAACAGTTTTTGGCTAAGTGGAGTCGGTGCATTTGCAAGGCACTTATGCGAGGCCGGGGGCAATGCACCCTGCTTCGTTGCTTTCACAAACTGACAAGCAGAGGCGCATTTACAATCGGATGTGTGAGCCCTGGTTTCGCTTATCACAATAATTGGGGCCATACCTGCAGCAAGTGTCTTTGAGGCGGACATGGCCCAATGATAGCCAAAATGAGGCTTTCATAGCGACATGTGATGACATTCACTCTGTGCAGTAGTAAGGAGCAAATGTCGCAGCAGCAGTTCAACCACTTATAACAAAGCAAAAGTTGCATATTTATCGCTATAGTAGACAAACTACACTTCTTATGCAAAATCAAAGGGAAAGAAAGAAAAGGAAGAGAAGACAATGTGGCTATGACATGAGTCTTAGTTTTAATTGCGAGATGCGTAACTGACCGTCTCCAAAAGGTCTACAAGGGACTGCAGATTGAGAATGACAAGAAAAGAAAGGTGTTTGTACCTGAGTCATAATAGGCGGATAAATTTTCCCTTTAAAACGCCCCTCGTTCTGCTGCAGCCACATAGTCGCTTCATAGGCGTCTCGGCTTCGTCGCCTTAGGAGCTCCAGCCTCTGGTTCGACAGGTCCTTGATGCGCTTTATCTCCTGCACAACCGCTGCAATGCAATAGAGGAAGGAAGCAATTATCACTGTTCATCAGCTTGTCCAATTGCTTTATGCCATTTCATACATGGCAAGCAACATTACGAAGGCTAGACATCTCCCACTATTTACGTTCCTAATAGATATATAGCCAGTCACACTTGAAAGAAAGATATAGGCATGCATCATGTAATTTGATGTAATATGAAGTCTCATACTTTTATGTTGTAAAATATGATGTATTTAACATGGAAGATATGAGAGATTTAATACCAAACAAGCAGAGTGACACGCTTCTGCAACCAGCAGCAACAGCGCACACTCTGCACTCACGACCAAACCAGTATGTCGCAAACTGGAAGCGCAAACATGCATAAGTAATGTGCGATTCGACACAGCCTTAGGGAAGGCATCTGTAGTAGGCACCATGCTGTCAACTGCTGTTTAGTTAATGAGGAGTGTGGTGGGGGTAATACTGCCTCCTTAATCTGTAGTCTTTGGCGATTTCATTATATTTGATCATGCGATCTCTCTCCTCACTCGGGCCCCATGTTATTCCTGCCCTTTATCAGCTCGCTAACTCTCGAGCTAGGGTGTGTGCGGTTTCGTTGCCCAGGAGGGAGGAGTGGGCAGGCATCCATATGACATGAACATCATACTCCCCGCGAAGGTTAGTCATGATCCTTAGCGCTTCTTTCAAGAGCCTCCCCTTGGTGAAGTTACAAAGCGCAGTTTTAGAGTCACTGACTTTGACACTGGCAGTTGTGGAGGCAAGCACCAGCGCTATGGCTGCTTCCACCGCAGTTTCCTCATTTGCTGTTTTAATGGTGGCACTGGCAAGCTGGCGGCCAGCTTGATCTGAGGCGACCACTGCCATGTGTCGACTGTCTGCATATTCCGCCATGACTGCATAGACCACGTCCACACTGTTTTGAAACTTCTTGTGTAGTGCTTTTGCGCTTGCATTCCTCTGCTCTCGGTGATGTTCAGGGTGCATGTTTCTGGGTAACGAGGGTATGATGATGCACTTTCTGGTTTCTCTTGGGATGTCGTATTTATCCCCGCTTTGCCCAGTGTACGATCGCTTATAATCAATGTTACTCACAACTCTATTCAGATAGATGTAAAGAGTTATCAGTGGGCAGACTTCAGACACCGCAATCTGGGCTTGCCCCAACATAGTGCAGGGGCCAAACAACACATATACGAATGCGGAGCTGTGGGAGACCACTCTGCTCAGCTAAGACAGTGAGGTCAAACTACAAGTCTTCAGGCAAGCCGAAGATGCCACTAGGACCCAAGGGCTCCTAGGCGCCATCTAATATGGGGGAGATAAACTCCTTTGACATTTGCCATTTTCAATAAAAGTTGTTTCATCATCGACATAGCCTTACATCTACAAGTTGTAGTTGTAAAGTACAAAGTAGTTATTCCATAGAAAGTGTCGCAGATTACAAATGGTTGCACTGCGGAACACGCAACATGAGACTTCAATGACCACGCTATTCTGTGGGTTCCACAGTGTTACCTGTTAAGTATCAAATGGAGCAGTATATGAATGGCTCATACGGATAATCGTATTTGAAACCACAGAAGAGGACTGGTTGTACAAATCTCCTTTATTACATCGAAATTACAACAGTGCACATTAACTTCTATGGTCTTAGTTTAATTGCTCTGGTTCCCTTTTTTTAACCCTTTGACTTCCAGTTTTTTGGTTTTTTTCGGGTGCTTGTTTAGTGGACATTTCGTGTTGCATAGAAACTGTTTTTTCGTTGCCACTTTCTTTCAACGCAGTATTCATCAACAGCTTACAAATCCCTTTGTCAACATGCTGTAAACCAGCATGCTGGTTTACTATGGCTGTCCTGCTGAGACAGAGCAACAGAGCACCGAGATATTTGCTCCACCTGCTACAGTTGAACCTCGCAATAACGAAATCGGCGGGAAACGCGAAAAAATTCGCTGTCGCGAGAATTTAGTTGTTGCGAAAAGAGACAGCACAGATAGGTAATGCATCACAGAACAAAACTTTACTGTCCAAATTCCGTTAGCTTACTTTGCAGGCTTTGCTCGAGGATATAGAACCGCATTGTTGACAGTACAAAGTGTGCCGCATGCGTCGACCAGCAGTGGCAGTAGTGCCGTAGCGCAGAATTTAGTCAACTGCTTTCGGAGATGCGATCACTTGCCGAGATTTTGCGTAACTCGGCACGGACGCAGAGCAACAGCGCATGCAGCAGCATTTCGACAGCGCACGCTGTTGCCCGTAGGCGCCGACGCGGCCGGTGCCGATCGCAAAAGTGATCGTATCTCGTGTACGCGAAGGCAAACGATCGAGATAACGGCCCTTTCGCGCAAATCTACATCCGGCGTAGAATCCGCACACGATGCCTGTCGGGTGGCACCAAAACCAGCGTTCTTGATGCAAGGGATGCGTATTCCAGGACGATCGGTCAATCATGGCCTTATGCGTGACACTCCATATGCCGCGACCGCCATCTCAAGCGCCATAAACAATTTCACGTAGGTGGGACGTGGATTTCTTCGTTTTTGCTGCATTTTTCCCACCGAGGCGCACATTACGCAGTGCACGTGCTGCCGCGATCGGGGATTGTTGTTCGAAACACGCGTCCAGTTTGCGTTCAGTCTCGCCTCACGCGATTGGACTAGGCCTCGCCGAGTCAAGCGCGGGGAACGCAAAATGAACGCGCGTTTCGAACAACAATCTCGCCTGGTAGGCGCGCAAACACCGTCGTAACATGTCGGTAGCAACGTGCGTGCCGCTCATGGTGCCGCTTCAAACGGGCGATCAACGAACAAGATGGCGGCCATGACTTAATTCCAGCGCACTGATCGCTTCCGGCGCTTGGTTCTTCTGGTGAACAAAAATGGCGGCGCCCACGCAAGTGTAATGTGGTGGTATTTTACGCAATTTTAATGCAAAACAATCGCATTTGAGCACATTTTGGAGCCTGCTAGCCTTACGCAATATGCGGAGTTACGTTCCGGCAAATTTCGTTGATGCGGGATTGCAGTACAGCTACATTTCGTTGCCGAGAGGTACGAAATGCATTGAATCCTATGGGCGTTCGCCGGGGATACGAAAATGTTTCGTTCTCGCGGGAATTTCCTTGTTGCGGTATTTCGTTATCGCGGGTTCCGACTGTATTAGAAATTTATCTCACAAGCTTTAGGTCTCTCTACGACCTCTCTCTCTATATATATTACAACAGGTACACAATGGTCATTTTTGCACAAGTTGCTTCTTGAGAGGCAGGCAACGTGCTGAAAAGACGAAATGAGCCTACAGTAGAACCTCGTTGATACTTTCCCAGTACGTATGTTATCCCGGCGCCAACGTTCGCAATCGAGGACACAAAAAATGACCCAATACACTTACGCTCATTTTTTACCAGTTCATATGTTCCCAGAAAACACAAATTTTTGGCAGCAACGTTCAGTACATCACCACACTGAGATCGTATGATACGTTTTCCGACTGCTAGATTCTATGTAAACAAGAAAATGCGCAGGGCGCGTGCAACCGAAATCAGTATATAGCTGCCCACCGCGACAGCTTCATCGCCCATCTCAAGTGAAAACGCCGGCGCACATTCAGTTTGTCATTTCGGTACCAGCAAATCTCCGGGGTCATCGTACGGGGCATTTACAGCTGTCACCGCCAATCATATTGCGATGAGCATCTTTGCCTGTTTCACGGCGCGTTGTGCGTAGTGCCATTGGTAGTGTACTGCACACCTTTAATAGGCGATAATCTAAACGCACCGTCATTCCTCTCTGCAGGTGGCACAATGTGGGCATCATGTTTCGCTTCAGCGGCATCCGGTGTCGCCCACCAGATCGATTTCGTTTTGGTTCCCCGTCGCTCTCTTAAAACATCACGCAATAAGAAAACAACAAAATGCGTCGCAGGCCGCCAGAGCTCCACCAGCTCGACGTGTGTGGGCGTCTCATGCCGCAACGATCTGTGCGACGCTTCACATTACATAGATGTTAACAATAGTTGAGTCTGCCAAATTTTTTTAGTTACTTCGGATAGTACATCTTATGTTTCTTTTCTTGCATTTTTTCCTAAACGTATGAATGAGGTTCCACTGCACTTGCGAGTAGCAGCCAAAGGGTAAGGCGATACCTAAAAGACATTTAGCCCAACAGTAGAGAGTTTTAGAATTGGGGCCCCAAAGAAATTTGTGGGTGCTAGCGTTGGGACACACAGGAGTGAAGAGTTTTGAAATAGGGCTTTGTGTTTGCAGATAGTGTCTCGCGCTGACAGCGCCCCTACGGCATCAAAAGAAAGCTAGTAGAAATAATAAAATATACCATTTTATGATAAAAAGAGTAGTGTTGACTTTCCTGTTTTTGGCGTTTACTTACAATTTAGAGGTTATTCTATCAACAGCAAAGCAATTAGGTGCGCTTAGTTTTGAGTAAGCAACTTTACGGGCCTTCACCAGCCAAGCTAAGCCATGTTAGGCCTACAAGCCATGAAATCGACAATCGAATTTGGAATCAATGGCATCTGAGGAATCAATCTTCATAACATACGCTAGTTTAGAGAAGGCAATAACCACGATCACTTCTGCTAGCTTGTGAACTTCCCGCGTTACCACGGATCAGGCAGTTTGGTACTAGGTTCAAGCCATCGCTTCGATGGGTGCCGCCAGGTTTGCTGACGCAAATCTTTTGGGGCAGCGACCTAAAACCAATGTTACAATATTTCTAAACGGGCAATTTAACAATTCAAGATCAATTCAATGTTATTTTTAGTGTCCATATTAGAAATCTGAGCACAAGAACAGCAAAAGCAGGAAGGAAACTACTACACAAGATCATTACCATTGCTTTCACGCTGCTTGTCCCTGATAAAGTTCTCTGCCGTAGCCCTCTCATTGCTGACGCTGCTGATCTCTTGGTTGCATGCCTGTATTTCCCCTTGCAGTTCTTTAATCTTTTCCTGCAAGCAACAGAAATCATGGCATTCGAGGATCGACGCCAAGGTATCTCGGCACTAAATGAATAAATAAATAAATGAAAGAGAGCAATAAGGAAATAGTGCTTTGTCTTTTGTCAACAAGGCAGATAAAACAAAACAGACTGCTAATGTGACTGACCTCTACATCTTCTCTTGATGATTCAGCAACTTCTCGCTCAATTCCAGCAACTTCGTCAACATACTTCTTGATCCTGAATACAAGAAAGGAAATATGAATGCAGTTATTGTTGCTGTGCATATGTATTTGTCCCTTAATAGCACTGCACAATTGTGAGGCAGTCCAGATAAAGGAAATCATGAGAAATTTTGGTTGGAGTACTTGTAATATTAGAATAAGGCATATTTTGTATAAGTATGTATGTTCCAGACCGCAAGCGCTTTCTTTTTTACCATAAAGCTGCTGCTACCATCCAAAAGGTTGGCAAATGTTACAAAACATCCCTGGAAATTCTAACACAAAAAATTTTTAACAAGGTAGCGTTCCTTGCTTAAAACACAAACCGTAATCTCCCATCAACATGAAGTCATAAAACCGAGAAAAAAAAAAGTCAGGATAACTAGAGTTTAAAAAATACGAAATTTTATATACCGTATTTACTCGAATGTAATGCGCACTTTTTTTCCAATAAAACGCGTCCATACATTGCATGCGCATTAGAATCAAGTACGACCCTAATTCTGCATTACCATATCGCTACCCGGCATTCCAAAACGGCTGCCTCGTACACACTTCGAGCCTAGCTGCTGTAGCTTCCTCCATGTGCTCTAGTAGGTCATCCAGATTTCTGCGCTTGCTTTGTTGGCATGGAAGTGCCGACAGCGAAGACACTGGAGTTCAACGTATACGGAGACGGATAGAAATCGGGCTGCATCACGAGCATTCACAACGTTCGGACTGGCGCGAACAGGAGAGTCGTTCTACTACTTCAGTGGCTGCGGCATACGATGCGACCTATCTTGAAAGCAATCTGTGATGGAGACAAGAGTCTATGCATCTAGTCTATGCTGTGCTCTCGTCGTTAGTTCACGTTGAGTCAAGCGGTCGCACATAGGTCAATTCGTTCGCTCATGCTTCCGCACTCAAGCATTTAGATAAAGAGTTTCTGCGGCCATTGAGTTAGACATGTTCATGTTTGCCTGTGCACACGTGACACCATGCTTGTTAATTTAGCTAGTAAGTACTAATAGTAGTAGTACGTAAGTACTAATTTGATTCGCAATCGATCGCAATCAAGTCACAGTTTTGCCTTTCAGACAAAACTGCGACTTTTTTTATTTATCGTAACTTTAGTGCATTGGGAGTAAATCTTTGTTTTTCCAAATGAGAGAAAGCTGCATTTCTGCATGAAAGAATGAGGTGCAGGATACTGTGAAGAACTTTTTTTTAGGTCACGGCAAATGGGTGCGCATCACAATTGAGAGCAGTTTTCATTTCTTTTCTTTTTTCTTTCTTTCTTGTGTGTGTGTCATGGAAAACGAGTACGCATTACAGTAGAGTGCATGTTAGAATAGAGTATATACGGTAATCCATAATCGTACAGCTGCTGCTTGCACATAAAAATCCTTGAAATATATTCAACTGAAGCAGGCCATTATTTGCAGTGGCCTCATGCAGAATGCAGTATGGCATCAGAGTACACAGTACGTTCACCCATGCTTGTGAAGTACACACGCAGCTGTCTGCCAATTGCACTGCCACGTGTGATGCACACACACAGACTTCTGTTGTGATAGGACCACATTAGTGCAGAGTGCTTCCACAACACTAATAATTTATACGTTTTCAAAAAATTCGCTACCAAGAAGGCGTCATAAACAGGCACCTTTTGTGGGAGATAGCATCATTTCACTGATGTGGGTGTCTGTGCCAGCTAGAAAAGCTCCCTCCTGCCCTTAAAACGCAAAGTTGTTTTGACCCTAATATAGAGAAATAAAGCAGCTAATGCTACTGGAATCATGGCGCTGCACACCTGCACGCAACATCCATGACCTGGCAGGATGCCTGCTCAAGCCACGCTGCATAACTGGGGTACAGTACCATGCAGCTCCAGCAGTGTTAGCAGTCAACTAGTATGTGAAAGGCATGCAAAGCTGCCACTGTTCTGAACACATCCTTTACTGCTGCTCCAAACTGCTTCGATGCCAAGGCCAGCACTAGGGAGACGAGCGAAAGCAGTATTAAAATCTTTTGTGACAGAGTAGATATTATGGAACACCTCACCTTTCACTCCTCCCTTCTTCTTCTTGAATCTTTCTCCTAAGCTCATGCTTGACTGACAAGAACTGAAAGGACAAGAGGGATACAAAAAATTATTCACAAACAAGTGCTACTAAGCTAAAAGGCAAACAGTGAACCATCACTCGCACTAGTAGTATCATGAACCCAGATGGTTCACGATATTATAAGTGGAGCCAGCGCACTGGAAACACTTACGAAGACGCGCTAATTGGACAAGGGCAATGCTGGTCCTCGTCCACTTAAAACTTCTTTGTCTCTTACAAAATGTAAACCATTAAATTACATCAATTCAAAACCTCGCAACTGTTTATGCTTACAGCTGACTTTAGCAGTGGAGGCAATTGTAGCTGTAGGAATCACACTCTTCGTTTGTGATAGAAATACTCAGCAGAAAATCTGGTGCTACAGCCGAACTTTATATAATGAACGCACCAAAGAATTTGTTCTCTGTGTCGAACACACAAAACTTATTGACCGATACTCACGTAAAATAACTCCCTCAAACTATCTGGACATTAGATACACTGAACTCACTGCTTCCACTGACAGCAACATAAAGCCCATGAATGCAAGAAGCCGGCTTACCCGACAATCCAGGGCACATTTTCTGCTATGGATGTGCTGCAGTGGCACGGTAAAACCTCGTTAACTCAAACTCTGATATCTCGAAATACTGGTTAAGTCTAAATTCTTTCCTGGCGTGGTGCCAACTCCATGTATTTTTCACCTCTTATCTCGAAATGCTTTTGCACGGCACTCCAGATATCTCGAAATCTCGAGTGCAATGATGCTGGAAAAAATTTGCTGCTTAACTCCTTCATCGTTTCGGACAAACTCGAATCGTCTTTGCTGAACTGTCCCAAAACCGTTTCGGATGAGTGTAGCTCGTCTGCTGGAGATAATATCTTCTTTTGAGCATTTTAAACAAAACACACTCATTTGCGGGCTAGCTGGTATGTTACTTTGCAGCACTAGCAAGTAATTCCCTTTTTTTTTTCCCACCGCACTTCACATTTCTTTGGGGAACAACTCGTGTTTAACCCTTTCAGGGTCGATTATTTTCGCCATATGCCACCACCCAGGGTTGATTTTTTTTACTGCAGATTTCAATTCTTCAGAGGGACCTATATTGAAAAAAAAATGTACCATAATTCTTCTAGGGTGACCGTAAAGCGAGAAAAAAATATTTTGCGTTGGTATATATGTACTCTTTATTCATGAATAACAACAATAAAACAAGGAAATAAACTTATAAGAATAAAAAATTTGATGCATTGATATAGTTCAAGGCTTAGAATATGTGCACACAGAAATATTTCGCAAGTCTCAAATGTTCCTGCTCTTACACTAATATTTATATCCATAGCGTAATGGAACTGCATAGGTGAGCACACTTCAAGAAAACTGTGTGGTTGTCTGACCGTCAAAAAAGCAAAACGTGTGACAAACTTCCGCTAATCTTCATCTTATCGCCAACCAGGGGCAATTAGGTAGATATCGCGAGTCTCCCCGAAAAAAGAAAAGAAAAGGAAACGCATGCACGGCAGCATCCTTCCTATGCTCACCCCTGTGAGCAGTAAACGAGCGAGAGACAGGCGGCTGCCCTTCGAGCGATTAGTAACGAGATAGCCATCAGTTTCACGAGCGCAAGAAGCCGAAACCGCCCGCGGAACAAAACCCAAACTGCCGCCCGCCTGCCAATGCGCGAGTGGTGGTATAGACATGCCGGAGCAAGCTAGCTTTAAAACGAACCATGCAATGAAAACTGAAAGAGGGAGGCACAAGAAAAAATTTCCTTGTATTCCCACATAGTGGCAGCACATGCCTGGAAAGAAAAAATTAGGGAATTGGCGCACTCTTTAAACGTACCGACGGTGCCATAAATATATGGCATCGACCCCTTTGGGCTTGTTCACGGTGTCGTATATTTACGTCATTTACCCTGAAAGGGTTAAAAAAATGGCGTCCAGTGGAGGCGACGCATGTGTTGCTGGTCTGTCGTCTCAGAAAAGAAGCCTTTCGCTGTCGTCCAGCTTTCACTCATTTCACTCATTCAGACACGGAAGTGTACTTCGTTTCTGAAAGCGGAAGCAGCTGCAATGACTTCGAAATTAGCAGTTCATCAGATGAAGAAGACCGCTCAGAAGACACTATTGCGAGTGCGCGTCATTGGCGGCGCATCGACATGAATGACATCCCCATGATGCCTCCTCGGTTTCCGTTTATGGGCATCCCTGCTAACGCGTCATCAGAATGATAAAACTTTCTAAACTGCGCTCTTGCTCTGTTTTTTATTGTTGTTTACCAGCAAGTAACTGGCCTCCTTTATCATGAACAATAATAAACTTTAATATGCTAATTTGACTCTGTATTTGGTTTTTTTTTTAATATCGTAGACTTGCTTTTTTAGAAGAATATTCAATATCAAATTTAAAAATAAATAAGCAGTTTGGGCATAGAAATTGTCAAAATAATGAAACGGTTAAGTGGTTAAAGGTTTCCATACATTGCGTGCCACTGCAATATTACCAAAAAGTGACAGAACCACAAGTTTGTAGCAAATTCCATTTGATTCTATGTCACTTATTATCTGCCATTCACAGCCTCACTGATTATCTCACTGATGATGGAGCAAGCTGTAAAAGCATAAACTGCGCTCTACTCAATCGGCTTTGTAAGCAGAGCGACGGAAGCGATCTTGCCGCTGTCAGCATGACTATTAAACGAGAACAAATTGTTTTCTTCTGTTAAATGCATGTTAAATGCCACCCAGGAGACAAAGCTTAAATCATTGCTAACATAAAAACCTGCAATGTGTGAGCATTGTTGTCTATAAATAACAGCCACAAACCTTCTCTGCAAGTTCAGTGAGATTCTGCAGGGCAGCTTCCAAGCCTTTAGTAGCAGTAGCGACCTCTCCTTTCTGAAATAAAACAAAAAGTAGCAACGTGTAATAAGCGCAAGGAAACAGACAAAATATTCTATGGTATAATTGAAAGCAATGCAAAGCTAAAACAGCACAGTGGCCACAACCGTGCAGATATGCTATGCCTGCTACACTTTGCGAGGAATGGCAGTTAGCATGTACAAGGGACGTGTGCCAGTGCGCGCCAACTGCCGGTCGCTCTTAATTAGACATGCTTTGTATTTGGCTATTGAAAGAGCTTCAAAATGCACAACATGGATTTGCCTACTATCCAAGTGGGACAAAGCCACTCCGCACCACGTAGGAGCATGCGAGTGTGCCTTCCAGCCCTGCCAAGCACTTAAAAGTTGCACTTAGCTGCATAGCTGCGTCTGCTGCATAGCGTAAATATCGCGGCCGCCTCAAGGTGCTGTGACAAGCCCACTCGCCATTATGCTGTAGGTAAGGCACCACCCTTCTATTGCCGCTCTACCGTCCCCACTACTTGGGCCCGCTCCTTCGGAATGGAGGAGATCGAGCACAAATGGGGAAACGTAAATATTGCAGTCGCAGTATGTACAACAGTACTAGGTCTTTCTAAAAAATTATTTCAGTAATATATTCCTGGGAGGTACCATACCGACACGTGGACTTGTTTATCTTTTCCGGGTGAGCGTTTTCAGTGTCTAACAAACGTTATCGCCCAGCACGGGACATGCCTGCATGCATCGGAAGTTTGTGAAATGTTATCAATGGTTCTATCTGCTGTCTGTTGTCACCGAACTGTGTAATCTGATTGCATGTATGCGCAACGCGAAGGGTGTAGAACTTTCTGGAAGACGCGCAGGCACCAGTGACTGCACTGGAACGTTCGACGGCTCGTGTATAAAAGCCGACGCACTTGACCGGCAGATCAGACGTTCGAAGATCACTGACTGTGTTCGCCGCTGTCGCCGTTCTTTGAGTGTAGCCTGTTTTTGAGGGCACAAGTTTGCCCAATAAAATGCTAGTTCGTCATTCCCAGTTTTGCTGCTTTCTTCACCATCACTACTATGTGACAATACTCTACCCAAGGCATTTTTGAGGCTTCAAAGAAAGGTGGTTCAGGGTCCTTGGGAGACAATTACAGCTTATATGTGACATGGTTATCCAGGCGTAGAACTCTGGACAATGTGACATGATCATCATCAGCAGCAGCAGCAGCCTACTTTTATGTCCACTGCAGGACAAAGGCCTCTCCCAGCAATCTCAAATTATCCCTGTCTTGCGCTAGTTGATTCTGAGTTATGCCTGCAAATTTCTTAATTTCATAACCCCACCTAATTTTCTGTCATCCACGGCCATGCTTTCCTTCCTTTGGTTCCCATTCTGTAAATTTAATGGACCACCGATTATCTGCCCTACGCCTTAAATGGCCTACCCCAGGCCCCTTTTTCCCTCTAAATATCAACTAAAATATTGGATACCCCCATTTGCTCTTTGATGCAGACCGCTCTCTCCCTGTCTCTTAATGTTGTGCCTAAAATTTTTGTTTTATCGCTCGTTGCACAGTCCTTAATTTGTTCTCAAGCTCCTTTGTTAATCTTCAAGTTTCTGCGCCAAAAGTTAGTGCCAATAGAAAGCAATGATTGTATACTTTTATTTTCAAGGATAGCAATAGGTTGCCGGTCATGATTTGGTAATGCCTGCGGTATACACTCCAGCCCAGTTTTATTCTTCTGCAAATTTCCTTCTCGTGATCAGGGTCCCCAGTGAGTAAATGACCTAGATAAACATACTCTTGTCCAACTTCTAGAAGCTGACTGCCAATCACGAATTCCTGTTTTCTTGCCAGGCTATTGAGCATTACATTTGTCTTTGCATATAAATCTTCAACCCTACTCTTACAATTTTTCAGCTAAGGTCCTCAATCATGTGTTGCAATTCATCACCAGCGTTGCTGAACAGAGAAATGTCATCTGCAAACCATACATCGCCGAGTTATGAACCTGACATGTCCACCACTTTTCTTTTTTCTCACTATAAAGTAAAAGTAATGTTTTAGTTATATTGGCTTTATTACCACCTAGCTGTGCCCTCTACGAGTTGTATGTACAGTCAACCACAAAATTCTACGGAACACAAAATCTGAGAAATAGCAGAACATCTGCACAGCCTCACAATGTAGCCTAGTACTTGCATTTACAGCCTACACCAGTATGTGTGAAAAACATTGTGGTGTTCGGTTTTACCAACTACTCTTACAGGCTGCTCAGAAATTGAATGTTTTCCCAAGATACCATGGTGCGTAAACTTTCGTGGTTGATTGTACATGTGTAGCCGGGTCAAGTTCAGTAGGGGCTTCTGTTAAGAACCATAAGTCATTATGCACAAGAAAATATAATAATAATGAAAAATTTGCTGCAAATTTTCAATACTCTGTCTCACCAACTCGTGTCAGCCAACCAGTAAAGAGCACCGAATGCATGTTCCAGAGGAAAGAAGAAGGCTCGCCCATTATGCACTGCTCATGCTTCCACTGAACTTTATTCAGATGGCATTGCATGAAAGGAGACCAGAGGCAAACAATGGAGAAGCCCTTTTGTGTGGTTCTCTATTCTGGTTGGCTGACGTGACCCACAGCTTTCACTCGATTGCACAGATTTGGAGAAATGGAGTGCAGACAACAAAATCACCGCTGAACGCCAGTGTGCAAATCATGGGCACTTTATGTATTTAGTCCGCACGGCTCGTAAAATAGACACAACTCACGCCGTTGGGATACAAGTAAACGCATAAAAAGTTCCAATGCATTTGCAACATCGCCCGTGCCATCTGCTTTATCGTCTGCTTTTCTTATACCACTTCCTTAGGGAATGGTGCACCCTCATTTGCAGTATCAAACTATTTGCGTTTGCATCGCTGTTGCGACAGTAATACACAACAGTAATGCAGCGTTCATATTTTGCGCCGGCAGAGCTGCGGCCATCACGAAGACCTTCCACATTCAGTGCCAACACGATCCTGCAGTGGAGGTGTGGAAACACACGCCTGCATAAAGTGGAATACCCTCGCTAGGGAAGAAATTGAGCTCCAATCTCAAGCAAGAAACTTGCCATAAGGCTTCCTATAATCACGACTCCTTCATGCACCAATTCCATCCACGAGATGCATGCCCTGTGCGCACACACAACCCACACATGCACACCCAAGCAAGCCACTCACCAGTCGCTTGTCAGTTGCAGCAATATCAGACTGCCACTTGGACAACTTATCCACCATTCTCTGGAGTGGTGCCTGCTCCTTCTCCTTCAACTTCAGCTTGTCCTCTTCATCTCGCAGCTGCTTCTTCTCCTCCAAAAAGACGTGCCTTGCACTTTCGTATTCCTGCACACAATGCACAAAAATATGCGCATCATACCATGATCAGATCTCTGCTTCCATCATACTACGTTCCCGCACGCATGAATCTGACAGGCAGTAATCTACGTATCACCGTTCATGGCCTTACTCACTCGTGGTGTCTGCTGTGGCGACGCCTGAATGTTGCCGTGGCAGCTAACACAAACAGCAAGCAGCAGCCCTTTTCACAGCTCATAGACACTGTACTGAGCACTTCGGCTCAACTATAATAATCAACGGAATTTGTATCAGTACACAAAAAGCTCAATATAACAAACATGGATATAACGAATTACCGAACATAATGAAGCACATATAAAAGTTGGTTAGCCATGCTTTACTTTAATGGCGTATTCTACTGCCATAACGAAATCGAAAATGCATTATCCAACTCGGTATAAACTATAGCAAAGCAAACCTTTTTTTTTTTTTTTTTTCAAGTGCCTCAAACTATTTATTCTGGTAACAAAAATGTCAAGTGTAGTCACCAAGTGATATTTTACAGGCCAGATTTTCCAAACTTGTGCAATATTTCAGACTTTCCCATGGCCCTGCCACCTACTCGTAACACTAGAATAATAAAACTGAAATGCTGCATGACATTTCAGGCACAAACAGTGTGCAACCCCAATTTTGGTTGCAGTAGGCTGTGTTCAATTTTCACTCCCATCAAGCCATGATGAAGACCGCTGATGAAAGCACAACGTGGGTCGATCGCAACGGCACAAAGAAACATTCGGAAAGCAAGATGCTTGCGCGATCTCGCCCCGGGATGCATGTGCATGCTTTGGCTAGCGGCTTGGTTGGTTAGACCACAGGCAGCAAACCAAAGTGTTGGTCCTGCATGATAATACCTATTGTACGGTTGTGGATTTGCAGTAGTGCGCACATGTACTGTATTTTTGCGGGTATAACCCCCTCAAGAAATAGAAAAAAATTTAGAAGGTCAGGGCACTGATCAAATGCAAATTTCAACTTGAAAACTCTGCCCACACATGTTGAAGTGCCCTTTCCCTTCTTTGCTCGTCACCGAGTCTCCTCTTTTTAGATGGCCATTTTGCATTTTTGCTACATTGCAGATGTCAAATAGTGCACACAGCACCTGCAAATCTGAACTCTGATCTTGACGCAGCTTGGTGGCAGCTCCTTTACAGTGTAGAATAACATTATCAGCATCGCCGAAGAACAGAACCACTGGCCAAAGATGCAATGTGTGAGAGTACTGCATCCACGACTGTTTATATGCAGTTAAACTTCAATATAACGAAGTCTGTAAAATCTGCAAATTGCTTCGTTATATATGAAATTTGGCCTTTTATGCAAATAAAAACAGTCGCTTATCGATTTTTCTTACATGAAAAAGGGCCGGAGAATTTCCTGAATTATTGGGCAACCAAAAAAAGCAAATTTGAATAACAGTTTATTTTGATAAATTTAGGAGTCGGCGACGAATGATACAGTTTCATATCACATACGTCGACGATATCTTCACATCGGCGGTACGACTTAAGCAAAGTCAGCCACGCTTTTCCATGCACTCCGGCCCTGCGGCTGAGCATCTCCCACACTTGGACAACGCTATCAGGAAAAACGCTGCCAGCAGGGAGCGAATTCTTCATCCGCCTCTCGCTCCAAGAGGTCACAAAACTCGAGATTACGCAACTTACAATACTAAACCCGCAGGAAGACAGCTTACATGGTGCCACGCTGTCTTGGCACGCCCACTCTTTGCACGCGTGGCAGATTACCTGCCGGGTGTGCGCCTATGCATCCGTTCAGTCGTGCTTACAGCCATGCGCAGTCACGGGCGAGATGCGCACCAGAAATCGAGACGCACGCCAACTTAGCCCCCACTCCGCCCCCTTGCACACGCTTGATCGTGTTACCGCGAACTCGCTTCCCTCCCTTTTTTCCCTTTGCTCGAGCGGGAAGGCATCACTTGTGAAGCCATGGTCTTTCTTGTCTCATTCTCGCACACTTTCACTCGCACCTAAAGCACACACCGCTTGGGGTGCGATAGGATCTTATCGCACTTGGACTTTATACGAAACATGATGCGGCTCCACTTCCTGGGTTGCTTTTGTCTCGCGGGGCACGATTTAAGAGATGCGTTTGCAAGCACCGCTTGTAATTCGTTCATTTGACCATCTGTGTCCGTGGAAGTTTCCATTTATTGTCTCTGCACTCCTTTGGGGTGGCAGTAAAATTTCATTATACTGAAATCGCATACAAACACACTTCATTATATTGAGGTACAAAATACATGGTGTTCTATGGGCAAGAGGTTATGAAAACTTAAATACTTCGTTATATCGAGAATTTCATTATGTGGAAGTTCGTTATATCGAAGTTTAACTGCATAAAGATTTGAGTGTTGTGGTGTGTAGTTATTTGTGCGAATTATGCACACAGATTTTTTTTTCCCGAGGTTTTGTATGTAAGGGTTATGGTTATACAACGCTGTGGGTGATATGTGGAAAAAGTGTTTATTGTCGCTCTAATGCCTCATTTCAGCACGGCAAGATGCCGACGGGCCATCAAAATCGGCAGGAGACCTCTTGCTGGCCTGTCAGAGGCACCCCACTTTTTTTTGCATGGACGTGACCGAAATTTTTCGCCCCAATGTCTGCTTATATGCTGTAACAAATATCAGATAACGTAATGTTGTGCCGATGAGACTTCCTTATAACAAGGTTTGACTGCATGACTGATGGCGTGTATGCAGTCAATGCTCACTACAGCGAATCATAATAATCCAATGAGAAAGGTCCATTATATATGAAGTGCCCACTATCCAAAGTTAAGAAATATACAAAAGTTTGCCCTTGCTGCGGTGTAATGTTTGGTTATTGGAATGCGGAGGTGCTTACAAGAACTAAAGGAAATCAAAGTTACCGATGAGAATATTTGGCAGACTGCTTTTAGTTGCAGTTTTCGACACTAGATGGCAGCAGTTGCATATGTTAATGGCAGTGTGCGTAGTTTTTCTCTTAAGGCCTGCTCAACTGTTCGCATTACTAACTTGGCTGCTGGTGTGCCATATTTCTGGGAAATTTGGTGCAGTTGACCTATTAATTCAACCGTGACAAGACTGAATAAATTATTTGAATTAAACAAGGTGCAGAAATAACGCCAAAACACACTGCCGCCTCATGTGACAGTATTTGCCAGCCTGACACACACCCGAATGACTTCACACGCACTTTTTAAGTGTAGAATGTAGAAAACCAGCATAGGAATAACATTAAAGCTCGTAAGAAAGTAGAAACCAATCTTCTAGCAAGAAAAATGGGCAAGGGTCTAATATGTGTTGCAAAATAGTGGCCAATTTCCTGAAGTCAGTGTCACCGTACATTGTATACCCCTGTCACACATGCAAACTTAGGTGCACTTTAAGCGAGTGCACTTCGCCGCTAGTGTCATTCGCAGGCTGCCACACAGAAACGCTTAGGCACACTTACTGCAGAGAGCACTCATCAGTAAGTGTGTTCAGCAAACACACTTTGCAGCGGTGAAGTGTGTAGACTCATTAGCAATGTGTAAAATATAAGTAAAGTGATATTGAAAGCAGAGTCAGGAGTACTAATCTTTAATCACATTATTGTTTAATTGCAAATCTTACAAGGTAATAACATGTGCCACACTGAAAGAAAGGAAACAGCCAAGAACTACTCTTGCTCTCCGGCTGTTTACGGCCACGCTGGGGAATGGTCGCATAGTTGTTTGGCAGAACGCATTGTTTGCACTGGTGCTGGTCAAGTCGCCACCACTTGCTTGTACAAAATGGACACGAGTTCTCAAAAAGCAACGTAGTCAAGTTAAAGAAGTTGACAAATATATGCTTTGACTTCTCGCTCCCAATCGCCATCGCCACCAATCTGAAAGAACACTTTTCTTTCTCGTGTAGCAGCATGCCACCAAAATGATGCTCAGCACCCTGAAGTGCACTTGCTCAAAGTGCACTTTACTTTGCCCATTGTTAGATGCGGGACCTTTTCCTGAGCCTGCTTCAAATTCACCAGACCATTTCAAATCGCGTCACACCTAAGTAAGGAGCGCAGAAGCACATATACCACGTGCCCAAAGCGCAGCACGTCCAAGCAAGTTGACGTCCCCCACCTCGTGCGCTGCATGGGGAGCTATTGTCCCACTGCATGACTCTTCCTGAAAGCGAAAGGGGAGCCCGCCACGATTCCAGGTAACCTGGGTCCCAAGCGAAGCTGCTTTGCAGCTCTGAAAGTCAACCCGTCTCCCCCCATCTGCCTATTGTGACGGCGCGTGCAAGCCGCAAGGCAACTACGGCCGTAATGCACCGCGAAGACTTGGGAGCAATCCCCCCCCCGTCTGCCTTTGTGAAGGCAGTTGCAGACCAGGAAGGCAATACCGCAGACAAATAATCCCTCGGGCAATTGGAGCCCAAGGAGTGACCCTCTGAGCCGAATGTGACGTACACTCGCACGGGCGCCTACCATTGGCCGAAAATGACGACACCTGAGCGGGCTCGCCGATTGGCCAAACATGACGTGACTTTGAGACACCGAAGGGGTTAAAAGCCGGAGACCGGGGGTAGCAAGGGAGCTTTCCTTCATTCATCTCTTTCGAGCTTCTTGCCACGGGCCACAGCATTAGAGTTGCTGCCAGCCCGCAATGACTTTATGACTTAATTTCTCCGTACTCTCACTGTAAATAATGTAAATAAACCTCCAGTTTTCAGCCTAAAGGTCTCCTCAACCTTGGCCAACTCTGGCACCCAACGGCAAGGTCCAAAACCTGGGGGACAGCAATTGGGATTGTCCACCAGATCCAACACCGTGTGACAGGGTTATTGCAGGCAGCTTCACCACAACATAGCCGTGTTAAACCCCGGCCACACTAGCGGCAAAACATGCGTACCACAAAAGCTGCCTCACGGCAGCTTTTTCGTGCCACAGGAGGGATCAGTAGCAGACCGATTTTTCATGGCTTGCCGTGTATGGAAGAGACCAATGAGAGGGGCGCTTCTGTGGCGTGCGCGCAGGGAACTGGTGTCATGTGGGCCTGCAGTACCACTCGATTTGTACTCTTGTCTGGTGTAAGCCGGATAGCTCGTTTCACACTATCATCTGCTCACGAGTTCTCACTTGCACTTGTTTTGGTTGGCTTGGCTTAGTTTCGACGTGCCGATGGAAAGGTCTTCTGAGACAATGCACCATATACGATAGCGTACGACAAGATGGATGCTGAATACAAGAAGACAAAGGCAACAACCAGTACCTCCTTGTCTTTAGAATGCGGCAACACTGCAACAGAAGGAAGCGCACCAACATGATTGAATGAATTCTGGGGTTTCAGTGCCAAAACCACGATTTCATTACGAGGCATGTCATAGTGGGGGAATCCATAGCGGACACCATAGTGGACTCCATGGTGGGATTAATTTTAACCACCAAGGCACCTTTAATGTGACCCCAATACACGGGACATGGGCATTTTTGCATTTCATCCCCATCGAAATGCTGCCACCACGGCTGAGATTTGATCCTGCGACCTCGTGCTTAGCAGCAAAATACCATAGCCACTAGGCCACCGCGGCAGGTTCACACCAACATCATTATAATCAGTGGCAACAACATTTTCATTATAAAAATACATGACTCGTGCTAAGAACAAGTCAAGTTGAATTAAGGGAAGTCTATTGTATAACTCTTGCCACTTCCTGCAGTACTGAAATGGTTTGCTTGTGCTGCTGTTTTTATGTAGAGATTTATTCTGAAAAGACAAAATTAAGGTGCAGGTGCACCTGTGAGCTTACCATCCAAGCCAACTTCTGGCGCATGCGCTCAATGCGATGCTGCACTTCCTTGTGCTCCTGGAACTTCTTCACTTCGGCGTCCAGGTGTGACACCTTCTGACGTTCTTGTTCCAGTCGCGTCTGCTGGCCCTGCAGCGCAGCCTCCAGAGTGCTCCGCTTTTGCTGCACACACAAGGGCAAAACATGCTTCAAAACCTCCTGTCACTGACTGCAAATACTTCTGGCCTTAGCCATCGGTAGCTGTTTCTACAGTGGGGAACAGTAATCACAAAAAATGACAGGAATGAAAGCATTTCAAAAGTTAACGAGGATAAGTTGCGCTTGGTGTGTCATCTTCTCTTATGTCCGTGTCGTTTTTTGTTGCACAATATCATTTGAGTAATTTCTGAAGTATAGTCAACAACCTGAGCACCTGATTGTGCCGGAGATACATGACCAGCAAGATTGAAATTCATCATTGAATATGGGTACGTTCCGAGATTCTTCATTATGGTTTGATTGAACAAAATATTGAATTAACCACAGTCAAATTAGCACTTCCGTAAGTACAAACTCTGTTAAGGAGAATTGCCTAAAGTGAATGATTTGTCAACCATTCTTTCGTATGCAACTAAAGCAAGAAGACCTTGCACTAAGCTGAACTTCTGGCAACATGACCCAAGATTTCAAAGGCTTGTCAATGTCCATCTTAAAGAAGAGACTGCTGTATTGCAAATAAGTGTTGCTCCTCTTTCCTTAATGCAACACGCCCATTGAATCTGATACAGCTTTTAATATATGTTGTATGTTGACTCCCAAGGTGACATTTTTAAGCACTTCGTCTGAATAGGAAACCCAAAAACTTCTTGCACTGCACCTGGAGCTCCTTGAGCCGCTGATGCAACTCGAACAGATTGGAGCTGCCAATGGCACGCTCGGTGCCTTCAAGCAGTTCTTGGCGTGACATGCGCACGAAGTCCGCCACCCGGTCCTGGGGCAAAAACTGGCACAAGTTGCTTACTTGGATGTTCATTTTTGCGACTATGGCCTCCACCTGCACACAAAAAGGAATCATATCTGACTGAAGAAGCAAGATGTGTACGGCACCTGTACGGTTGTCGACCGATTATGCGGACAGCTTCGTGGCACTGTCACTTGCCCCATAGATGTAAAGTACAGTCAATCCCAGATATACTGAACTCAAAGGGGGATCACAAAATAGTTCAACATATTGATAACTTGAAAGACAGTTAAACCTCAATATAACGAACTTTAATATAACAAAATTCTTGATATAACAAATTATTCAACTTTTCATAACCTCTTGTCCATAGAACACCATGTATTTAGAAACTCAATTTAACAAAGTGTGTTTGTATGCAATTTCAATATAATGAAATTTCGCTTCCGCCGCAAACGATTGCTGCGACAATAAATGAAGACTTCCACGAATGCACATGGTGAAATGATTGAATTACAAGCGGCTGCTTGCAAACGTACTTCTCAAATCACACTGCATGACAAGAGTGACTGCCGAAGTGGAGCAGCATCATGTTCCATATAAAGTCCAAGTGCGATAAGATCCTATTGCGGCCCACACACGTTCTGCTTGAGGTGTGAGTGAAAGTGGGCGAGGGTGAGACAACAAAGATGGTGGCCTCACGAGTTCTGCCTTCCCGCACGAACAAAGGGAAAGAGGGGGAGCGGAGCTCGCTCACGGAAACACGATCAAGTGTGTGTGAGTGATGGGGAGGGGGGGTAATTTGGCACTTCACGATTTCTGGGGTATGTCTCAGCCGTGGCTGCGCATGGTTGTAAGCGCGGCTGAGCGCATATGCAAACACGCACTCTGCTTCAGAGGTAACCTTGAGTGTGCGTGCCGACACGGCATGGCATCGCATTAGCTGTCTTCGCGCGCGTTTAGTGCTGGAGGTTACGTAATCTCGAGTTTCAGTGACTTGTTGGAGCGAGAGGCAGACAAAGCATTTTCTCCCCGCTGCCAGCGCTTTTCATGATGGTGTCGTCCAAGTGCGGGCGATGCTATCAGCTGCGGGGGCGGTGTGCACGAGAAAGTGTGGCTGGCTTCGTATAATTCGTACTGCTGATGTGAAGATATTGTCGATGTGGCACCACGTCGACAATATCTTTATGATACGGTTTCATACGAACACTTCCAGCGCAGCGCAATTAGACACTAAACCAAACTGCCTTCGCGGCATTAGTATGCTTTACCGCGTAACACGACTCTATTCCGGCGAAGCAGACTTTCAAAATCATGCGGCGAAGCTGACTTAAGAAAACAGTCGCCATTGTGCAACCCATTTTTTTCTTACTATGAAATCCTATGCGTGTTAGATTTATACTTTGTTTAGGAGCTTTTATGCAAGTTCTACGTTAGTTCTCTACTTCTGACACGTATAAATGAGGCGCCTGTTTGATAAGGGGATGTGTTAGAATCACGCAAACACTGGAAAATGAATAGTGGTGTGTTTTGGCGTTGTTTCTGCATCTTTTATCATTCGACCAGCCGGATAATTCAATCAAGTTCGTCAGTCCCATCAGGGTCAAGTCAACGGAAGTCAAGCGTATAATTAACACCTCCAAATACACCAGAGTCTCACTGGAACGAAATGGGAGGTAATGAAAGAATCGCTACAGAGATGCATGTATTCAAAATCATGTTGTAATAAAAGTAAACTTGTCCTGCCAATTAATATAATGAATTAAATCCATCTTCAAAACCAAAAAATGCCTGACTGCTGCACACTGAGTGATCATTCTAACGAGGTTCAACACTTGTTTGGCACAGCAGTTCAAACCACCTGCGTCTCTGTACAGCATGCACCATCAAACACAAGCCTCACCAAACGCTAGTCTCATCAAACACCTAACCTAACTCACTGCCACCTCTTGCACTTCTTTCTCTGATTGTGGTGCGCTGTGCAGGCTGGCCCAGCTAGGCATTGCCTGGACCTGGTCTCGGAGATTTCACTCGGAGGCCACACCATACTTGTGCCAGTCTGAGCAACGCACAGCAGTAGAGAGAGAAACGCAATGGTAAGCAGAGCAGCTGCCTGTGCACGGTTAGCACTGCTACATGCGGCAGTGTGAAATACCGGTGCATCCACTGCAGCGCATCATGAAAGCTGGTGCAGCTAAGCATAGCCTCCGAGATTGCATCGCCACCGGTGCAAACTTGGAGGCCACGAACAAGCCAAGCCAAGCTGGCGCAGCGAGGTCCACTACCCTCTTCATTCATGCAACGAAGCCACATGAGAGAAGCAGATCAGCCTGGATCAGCTGCGTAGTGCACCACATACTGCTTGACCACCACGACGAATGTTGTGCCAACATTGCATGCAAGCAGGACATGCTAATCGCGTCACTGTTTTGCCAATTTGATGGCATCATGGACAAGCCAAGCGTAAGCTTATCACATTGGGACAAAAGGCCGCATCATAAAGGCTCTCGAATCAGGTGTTAAGAAGTCACATGTTGCACACCCCAAAGATTCTTTTACTGTTTTATGAAAGTCTCACTGGATACGTGGCCGTGTAGCGGCCACAGACTGCAAAGCAGTCTTCTTCATTTATGTTTAAAGGTGGGTATGTATTGCAATAAAAGGCAATAATGGCTATAACAAAGCAATAGATATAATGAAGTAGTTTCGGCTCCACCTTCGACATTGTTATAACAAAATTGGAATGTGCTTGCAAGATCCCCGATATTGCCTCTTGAACAAGACAGGGTTTCCAGTTTTCGAGAATTAAGCTCAGCATGGCCAATTCTACTTACAGGCAGTCATTCTTCCAGCTGTGAAGCAATTTTCATTACTAACTGCCTTTCATACAGATTTCTTAGTAAATATAGTGAGAATTGTAGCTTGGGCAACATGAATGACCATCAGAAGCAGTCCCCTTAGCTACTGCGTGCTTCCATCATGTCACCACTGCAAGAATACCACAATGTCTCTCATGAACGTAGTCACTCCACCTCCCTCTCCAGTTGTATATGAAAGTGAACTAGAAAAATTTAGCCATTTTCAGAACAACTTCCCTTTGCCAAGCAGAGAAAAGCAGCCAATGCTGCTTGGGAAGTTTTGCATACTGAAAAGATTTTATCAGTGTGTACTCACAGATTTCTGGGGCGTCACAACACCATTCACTTTCCATATGCTTTTGCTGCCAGTGATTCTTCTCTCAATGACAATGTTGCGGCCTGATGTGTTAGACCTGCATGTGCAATCAAAATGGGATGTGTTACAACTTGTAAACTCACACATGGAAAGCAAATGGTCTCTCCAATTTGTAGGGGAAATAATCTGGGTGTGGTCTGCAGGCAGGTGACAACCCAGTTTTGGAGTACTTCCCTAAACCATTCTTGTGAAATGGACATGAATGAAATGAACAGACAAGAGCTTTATCGGCTGAGAACTCACATAGGTCAGCAGGATAGGCCTGTCACTCGCACTCACTCACCAATATTTTTGCTGGCTATGTACTAATGTACTTGTACTCATACTGAAACTCATTGGTATTCACTCATGTTGTTGCTCATGCCCACTCATACTCACCGGCACCCACTCAAGCTCACACTCTGGTTCACTCCTACTCACCAGCACCCAATCACATGCATACTAAAGCCTGTTTATACTCGCTGACAGTCACTCATAACCATACTCACATACACTCAAACTAACCAGCACTCAGAGGGGCTCTTCGATTTGTCCTCCCAAATTGTACAGGGCTGCCCAAGGTGATGCTTTCTGCATATGTAGCATTTCGGGCAGTCTTGACAGTCCGGGAGGACAAATAAAAAAACAAAACACTACCATTCATATTCACATTAACCAGCACTCCTTCCTGTCCATACTCGCGCCCCCATAAATGCATCCGCAATCACTTTCGTTAACACACCTGTCCAGTCGCACCCTTCATCACTTACTAATGCTATATCTCATGCTTGTTTAAATGAGTATGGAGTAAGTATCGGTGAGTGCACTCGTGGTTTCAATTTCGAAAGACAGATACTGAAACCCCATTATTCACAGTAATGCAAACATTATTACTTTATATTTCTACAAGCATTTCTTACCTCCAATATACAGTCATTTCAAAAATCTGAAAGCTATGGCTTGTCCACTTTTTTTTTTTTTTTTTTTTGCAATGCATCTTAAAACATGTTAGTTTTAAGCACGGCTTTTGATTACCTTTTTTTTTTTTTTCTTCCATGGGAAGAGAGTGAGACAAACTAATGGTGTTCTTGTGGCTGCGAGTGGCTGTATAAAGGCACTCGGCAGGCATCTTATGTGCCATCTTGTGTGCCAGCAGAGCAGCTGATGGACCCAAAATGAAACCTGTCACATAATTTACACTCGCTTTTTACATGCGTAGGTTCTGTATGTGAAAGCAGAAAATATTCTTTGTGTGGCTACCTGTACACATGCTGAGCCAGTTTCATACTGAACTATACACAACTCAATTATGGATTATTCATACGTCTAACAATACGGGAATCTGCGATATAGGAATTTGCAGCACTGAGGTATTAAAGTTAAAGGCATCAAGTAACATCTTTTAAGAATGGTAAGAGAGGCCACCATTTTAATGTTCTTGTAACACAACAAGTTGTTGAATGTGCCTCATGCAAGTGGAGTTATCAGCAATGAAATCGTGCCATTATCACCCAATGCCTGCTTTGCTCTGCCATTTATCATGTTCAGCTCTGGTATCAGCGCGTGAGCTCCACGCTGGATCTGTTGACAGAGGTTTCTTTGTTTTTCATCATCCTGTCACAGGCACTGCTTAGTAATAATTACAGACCAGAATTTTTTCCGTAAGGCTCCATTTTCCTTATGCCCTTAATCGTGCCTATAGATGCCTATTTCTGTGTTGCTGCCTTTATTAGAGTTTTATCGCCTAAAAATGCCCTTTTCCACGTCTCGTTCTGACTTCATTTTGTTTATAGGAACTTGGCTGAAAGCAGTCCCTTATTACCCCAAACACTTTGCCAGTGTAAAGACCTAGTAATAGCTTTGTGGATGACGAGAGCATCGCTACGAGAAGAGCTCAAACTGCTCTAGGCGACAATACACTTGAAGGTGACTTAGCATACTTGTGCATGGCACACTTGACGTTTTTAGCCGACATCACTGAGAAACCCCAATGCTTGGGCGCAGCCCAGACCCAGAATGCCAGGTTCATTCTGGACATGCAAAAAAGGTTCGTCACCATCCCCAATGAACCTGTTCCTGAATTTGTGTGCACCTGTGTGTGTGCATGCCCCATGTGCACTCTAAAGTGTAATGTGTAACTCTAAAGAGTTAGCTAAAGGCTTCAATCAGATCGAACTAAAATCCCGGGTTTTCAGTACTGAAAGAACTGTGAAAGCTTCTGACTGGTGAGTATACAACAATTCTAGAGAACACTGCACCACTGAACATTCTGAAGTATACCTATATGCGCACTGCCAACTTTGGTGGATGTTGAGTGTCCTTTTTCTGCATATAAACAATACTGAGTGAAAAAATGCCCAACACGAAACCCGAAAATCTTGAGATAGTACTTCTTTGCTGCTTTCATAACTTTTCCTGTGGCCGCTAGTCACACTAGATTTCAGATAAATCTTGTAACCTACACACCTTATCTCATTGCATTTTATCAGGAAAATAAAATTTCACAAAACAGAGGTTTAGTCAGCTGTGTTCCTAGGATCATAAATTATCCTCAGATGCACAGCGGAAGTTATTAATTGAGCCTATTCATGTGTAAACAGCATTTGGCACCTATATATGCCTTAAATCATTGCTCTGGTGTGTTATTCTTTAGTGCCTAGACATCAGGTCTCCAGTCATGACCTCTAAACAAATCCAGCTAAGAGTCATCCTGCCTTATTAATGCACAACAAAAAGCTCAAAAAGTTGCGAGGACATCGAGAAGTTGATTTACCATGGTCAAGAAAAAAATAATTATGGGATTTAACATGTCAAAACCACAATCTGATTATGAGGCATGCCGTAGTGGGGGGCTTCGGACTAATTTTGACCACCTGGGGTTCTTTAACATGCACCTAAATCCAAGTACATGGGTGTTTTTGCATTTCTCCCCCATTTAAACGCAACTGCCGTCACCGGGATTTGATGCCGCGACCTCAAGCTTAGCGGTGCAACACCAAAGCCACTAAGCAACCACGGCGGGTCCATGCTCAAGAACAATTACAGGGCCTCTTTTTATGTTTTGTAGGTTGCGAACAATACTCACAGCTCAATCTCGATGACAGCAGCATCAGCACCATGCCTGATGTAGTCAGAGACATTGGAGGCTCGTCCAACAGTGTAGGGTGTGCCGCATAGGCCGAGGCAGATGGCACACACAAGGGACGACTTGCCCGAACCATTGGTGCCCACTATGACATTCAGGTTGGGGCCTGGCAGAACCTCCACATAAGTGTATGTCCTGCAGTGTCATCACAATAGCAATGAGGCATTGCACATGCTGTCAGAGACCAGACAAAGTGCAGTGCCAAAAAGCAAAGAAAAAGAGGAGATAAATAGTTGGACAGTCATTGTGCCCTAATTAAAGAATGAAATTAGTACTAAATATATGAGGTTTCACAGTGGGTTATGACGCACACCATAGTGGAGGGCACCAGATAATTTTCGACCATATGGGGTTATTTACCAAGACCTAAATCTGAGTAAACGAGCATTTCTTTATTATGCTTTCATCGGAGTGTGACCACCGTGGTCGAGGATTACATAATTTCGTGCTCAGCAGTGCAATGCCATAGTCAATGAGCCACTGCAGTGAGGCAGGGCAAAAATAGCGAGGAAAGAGGCCAAGAGGCAAGATAAGATATGCTGGACTTGCACAACGGCAAGACAGCGAACATTGCAGCCTCCAATATAACATAAGCTGCACTTTATGCAGATGACACATGGTATGATTTTGCATATAATCAGGCATAGGTGCTGCCGTACCAACAAGTTCCCAACAGTTTCCAACAGTCTGATATCATCTCACACGCGTCAGATGCAATGTCAATTGTTGTGTCGTATAACGTGCCTCCTGCTTAAAGATGGCTGCTCTGACTGTCTGAACCATGACCTCGCCTGAAATGCCAGCTGCTGGTGCCACAAGTCTTATGCCAGATCGAATGTCGTACCATAAGCAGGAGACATGACAATTATGAAAGAATTCCCGTTTGAAGCGGGCAGTGGCACATGCCACCAACCATACATCAGTATATTATTTAAGTTCATAGGCAACTCTAATGTCATTATGTGTTATTTTTTCAATGCCACTCCTAGCTGTCTGTAACAAGCACATGGTTACATCATTCCATGGCCATGTACCACTTTTTATTCGACATCACTCTGGTTCCCCTCTAGTTATGCATCACCAGTACTACAAACACTGCTTGCTTATGTTCGTCATGGCAATGTTTACACTACCACTAGTTTTTAAATCCTAGGGAATTACGGGGTTAGACCTCATGTTTATCTAGTTTGGGAAGTATAAACCAACATCCTAATGAGATACATGAAATCGGCTATGCAGTATTTTTGCATACCATGCACAGGTCCTATTCCTGCTTCTGAGAAGAGCTATCATACATTTTCTCCTTGATCTCTGTTGTGTCACTGACGAGAAAACAGCAGGCAGGCGCAAGCACGCAGTGCGAGAAGAACGTTTTATTGCACAATTTGTCGCAATATATAGGTTGATATTTGACGTCAGGCACGCCTTGAGATGTCTCCACAAGGGACACTCCGCATACCACATTTTTAAATCGAAACTGACCAATATGCAACACCAATCCCCTATTCTACAAAAAGAAGATGGAAAGGTAAACCTTGGCATTATGCCAGTGTTGCAGACATGTGGGACTCTACACCAAACTAACACTGCAAGTTTTGCTAATACCGTAAAGACATGCCACTAAAGTATTATACAATTCAAGAAAGTCACAGCAGGGTCACAGACCTGGACAACACAATTTTGGACCATGTAAGAAGCCTAGCTTAGGATGGTGTAGCCTCCACACAAAAATTTAATGTTTGAAATACAAATGGAAGTGTCACGAAAAGCTAGCGAAAATAGCTGTAAATAATGCAGCCATTAATACTTGCTGGAAGTGAAGCATGACCTAAAATGACCTAAAATTAGTGGCTTCTTGGTGCTCCTCGGTATGATTTCCCAGATAAGGCGGCGCCCGCAGCGTGCTGAATAATAATCTTGGAGGCAACGTGCTGGTACTTACGTCATAGCGACAACCACCAACTGCATACGTGATCTGTTGTGGTGCTGTTTAAAGACTGCTAAGAAGAAAACTATGCAATTACCAGTCCTTAATTGCGGCTTTGCTGAGATTGCTTCAGTGGTACACAGGCCTCAGTTATAACAAATTTAGCCAAAGCGAAATTTCATTGCAATTGGCATCTAAATGCAACACATGCATAGAAGCATTCTGAATGAGTCTTTCTACATGTCAGTCAGAATTTCTGACTACATGGTGGATTATGCGTTGTTTAGCTAGAATGTATTGACTATTTTAACTGTGCATTATACGAAGTTGGACGTGGTTGGCATTTGCATTTTCATACAAGCACAAGGCAAGTGCGTGCAAGACCTTTCATGCATTCTATTGTCTCTCAAATATACAATGGCACAGTGTTTACTCAGAGCACTACAAAAAGACAGCTCACACAATATACAGAGCACTTCACACAGAAAACTCAGACAATGATCTGACCTAACCTAAGAACATAATCTTTAAAATGTGCCAGTGCCTTCCAGTAATGCGTAGGACAGTCATGTAAGGAATTACTGCAAGGAGCTTGTAGATTTTGATCCACCAGCAAAGCCACATCAACTAGCTCAGAAGAATGAAGCAGGTTTGCACCTTCAGGTTCGCTTATTCCCTTACTGAGAGCAGTGAACATGTAGCAAAAGTAGTGGTGGTTGAGTTACTCAATTTCTCTAACTCCATAACTGCCTTGACAAATAAAAAAAAAAAAAATTTGGAAGTGCAGAACTTTTTTTTTTACCTGCATATTTCCGACTTTTTCTAAAAAGTATGCTACGAAGACTGCCTCTTGCATTTTTACTGGCCTTGTTGGAAAAAAATTTGTGACTGAAGCACTTGTACCATGCAAAAAGGTCTCTAGGAGTTTAACACCACTTTCACCCACTTCGGCGGAAAAAAAAAAAAGAAAGCTCTTAATCACAAAGCATGGGGCTACTGGTACAAACCCACATAAAACTGGGAAAAGTACTGCAGCAAAGTGCTGATGACATTCAAACATTGCAAGGTTTTTCAGCAGATGCAGAATCGACATGCTGATGAACTGCACGACTACATAAAGAAGTACTATGCAATTCAATGTTTACCCTGACACCAGGTTGCCAAACATAGGCAAGTTTCATAAAAGAAACATTTGCTGGAATGTCCTTGCTGAACACTATGAAATAGAGCAAGTCCACAGTGGAGAATGTTCTATGATAACCCGGTTCTCCCTGAAGGTCAGTTCCTAAGTACCTTGTAGAGGGCACGGACTTGGGGCAGATTAACACTTGCTGTTTGGAGACACAGATGGCATTTGGCTTCCTGCAATGCATTGGCCAAGTCTGGTTGCTTTGTGAATAGGTGCTGAGAAGTTTGCAGATTACTTGGGCGAAGTTTAATGTGTGATGGAGTCAGCGAACATGTCAACGTAGTACCACAGATGTTGGGTCGAATGGTCTGGGTGATATCCAAGCCGAGAAGTGGTGCATTTTCCTCACTCGTGTAAAATGTGATGCGAGCAACAATACCCTTATAACAAACATCTGCAGTGAAACATCCAAGATGTGGAATCAACTGCTTGGAGCAATCCTCAAGGAGGAAGTTTGATTGCAGCAGCCAGGCCCCAGAAAAATGCTGCAGGAAATCTTTTTCAAGTTCTAAAGCAACACGGTCGCATCGGTGTCAACAGCAAAATTTAAGTTGGCCTTGCCAATCTGGACAAAAATTCTTCAGCGCGGATGGATTGAATAAACTCCAGTTATTTAAGTTTTTCGGTTAATTTGATCGTGACCAAAGGTCCTGGCAGGCACCCATGCATTTCGATAAACACAAACTTGCATTATTTCGATCTTGAAATCGGCTTTCGCCATATAATTCAAACTTGAATGGCCAGCATGCAAGCATCTAGCCCCAATGGCGAGTGACTCCAATAGCGGCAGGGTCCGGACAGGCTGCCAATGGAAACTGACCCTTGCAACGTTTAACACCACGACCCTCTCGAGCGAGGCTAGCTTAGCAGGACTCTTTGAGGAACTATCAGACATTGTTTGGGATATCATCGGCCTTAGTGAGATTAGAAGAGCTGGTGAGGCCTCTAGATTGCTGGATAACAGACATGTCCTCAGCTAAGCTATAGAGGTCTCCTAGATAAGAAGGAACACAGGGTAGGATTTCTAATCCATAAGGACATAGCAGGCAACATTGATGAATTCTACAGCATTAATGAGAAGGTAGCTATAGTCGTAATCAAACTTAATAAGAGGTATAGATTAAAGGTAGTACAAGCCTACGCTCCAACATCCAGTCACGATGATGAGGAAGTAGATAAGCTTGACGAAGATGTTGAATTAGCGATGAGAAAAGTGCAAACTCGGTATACTGTAGTAATGGCAACTTCAATGCGAAAGTGGGGAAAAAGCAGGCTGCTGAACAAGCAATTGGCAACTACGGCATTGATTCTAGGAACACTAGAGGAGAGATGCTGGGAGAATTCACAGAAATGAATAAGCTTCGAATAATGAACACCTTTTTCAGGATGCGTAGCAACAGAAAGCGGACCTAGAAAAGCCCTAATGGTGAAACAAGAAATGAAAGTGACTTCATACTTTCTGCTGATCCCAGCATAGTGCAGGATGTAGAAGTGATAGGTAGGGTAAAGTGCAGTGATCATAGGTTAGTGAGGGCTAGGATTCACCTCAATGTGAAGAGAGAGAGAGCAAAATTGGTCAAGAAGAATCAGGTCAATCTAAAGGCAGTAAGGGTAAAAGCAGACAAATTTAGGCTGCTACTTGCAAACAAATATGCAGCCTTAGAACAGAGAGATGATGATAACATAGAGCTAATGAATGAAACCGTAACTAGGCTGGCTTCAGAGGCAGCAATTGAAGCGAGGGGCAAGGCACCAAGGCAACCAGTAGGCAAGCTCACCCAAGTAACAAAGGATCTAATAAAGAAATGACAAAGAATGAAAGGGTCCAACTCACGAGATAAGATAGAGTTCGCAGAACTGTCAAAACTGATCAACAAGGTGAAAATAAGTGATATCCGAAAATATAAAGTGAGAAAGACTGAAGAAGCCGTAAAAAATGGACGCAGCCTGAAATCAGTGAGAAAGAAACTTGACATAGAACAAACCAAGATGTATCCACTGAAAGATAAGCAGGGTAATATCATCAGCAATCTTGAAGGTAGAGCAAAAGCAGCGGAAGAATTCTATACTGACCTGTACAATACCCAGAGGAGTCAGGATACCTCCATTAGAAACAGCAATGAAGCGGATACAGAAACTCCTCTTATAACTAGCAATGAGGTCAGAAGGGCCTTGTAAGACATGAAATGAGGAAGAGCGGCAGGAGAAGATGGAATAACAGTCGATTTAATCAAAAATGGAGGAGACATAATGCTTGAAAAACTGGTGGCTCTATATACGAAGTGTCTATCGACTGCAAGTGTCTCAGAAAACTGGAAGAATGCGAGCATTATACTAATCCACAAAAAGGGAGACGTTAAAGAATTGAAAAATTATAGACCCATTAGCTTACTCTCAGTATTATATAATATATTTACCAAAATAATCTCTAATAGAATAAGGGCAACACTGGACTTTTGTCAACCAAGGGAACAGGCTGACTTCAGGAAGGGATACTCTACAACAGATCACATCCATGTCATTAATCAGGTTATCGAGAAATCCGCAGAGTACAAGAAGCCTCTCTGTATGGCTTTCAGAGATTACAAAAAGGCATTTGACTCAGTAGATACCAGCAGCCACAGAGGCATTACGTAATCAAGGAGCTTGCCATTATCACTGAAATACTGATAATGGAAGCTTACCATTATCATTGAAAAGGAAGGTGTACGACCAGTACATTTTACCAGTGCCGACGTATGGGGCAGAGACTTGGAGACTGACAAAGAAGCTTGAGAACAAGGACAGCGTAAAGAGCGATGGAGCGAAGGTTGCTAGGCATAACGTTAAGAGACAGAAAGAGAGCGGTTTGAATCAGAGAGAAAACGGGCATAGACAATGTTTTAATTGACATTAAGAGAAAAATATGCAGCTGGGCAGGTCATGTAATGCACCGGTTAGATAACCATTGGACCATAAGGGTTACAGTATGGGTACCAAGAGAAGGGAAACACAGTCGAGGATGGCAGAGGACTAGGTGGAGTGATGCAATTAGGAAATTCGCGGGCGCTAGTTGGAATCGGTTGGCGCAGGACAGGGGTAATTGGAGATCGCAAGGAGAGGCCTTCGTCCTGCAGTGGACATAAAACAGGCTGATGATGATTAGTATGATGATGATGACATCTATTTCGCCTATTTTCGGCCCATGTGCCAGTGCCAGGCACTAAGACCACAAAAGACTAGCTTTTTGCTTTTAAATTATGAAGCTTCTATAGGATATGCAGCTAGATTATCACTTGCAATGTCATATGAGCAGATGGCGTCCAACGACATAAAGTGAAACCTTGCAGGTCATCCAAATTTTGGCCACTGTTATGGTTGAGCTCAAATGGGCGCGTAATCATGCCGTGATAAAATCTGAATAATAGTACAGCGACTGTAAACAAAGAGCACCCATCAAGCACTCATATTATCACCTTCGTGTGACATAGCGCTCAACCAGTCAATCAGCTCATCCGATTTTGCTCAACCTACCAACCAGCATGCACCTGATGGCCAAGGCGACAGTCTCACCAAAAGCGTGGAAGAAGGAAAAAGTTAGGAGAGAGCATTACGTCATGCAGCCAGCCTTTGCAAGTGAATGCTTCATGCAGCCAGTCCCTTTGCTCAGTGGTGGCTCAACACATGACCTCTTGTGTCGAGATCACCGAGCAAGAATCAAGATTTGCTGAAGCGTCTGGTTCCCAGTAGCTATGCCAGTAGTTTTTATTCGGAGCGAGCTTGTTTGGCTGCCCTGCCTGTACAACAGGAACACTAACACCAATTGTGCACTTTTACATGCGATCACGTGTTGGGCCGACAGGTTTGGCTTCAGTTGCATTGCGTTATGCTCCCTACTAACTTTTTTCCTCCTCCATAGCTGAAAGCAATCGTCCCAGAATATGTTCCCAGACACTCAGAATTTCAGGTCGCTAGAAACCTTGGCCGCATTTCAGTCACTCCCTTCGCTTACTTCAATATATATGTTAAATAGGCATATCTTTTAAAAATATGTTTATAGCTTTCCATCGTTTTAGTTTTCATTTTCTCGAAACAATGCTCACACTCCTCCTAACTAAGGCATTTCATGCTTTCATTTGGTACGAGGCGGCACTGGCCACCTTTTATCTGAGGCTGCGTCGTACCACTGTCTAAGTGGTCATACCTCTATGGTTGTACCATGCGCCTCTTGCAGCACATGTGATTGCAGCACGTGCTAGTGGTCCTGCGTTCAGCAGGACCACTAGCAATACAGAAACTGTCATGCAGCAATCAACGGGCCAATAAACATTCAATCTTCTGCCATAATAATTTTCATACACCACAAAAGTGAAAGGTGTTAAATGTCAGTTCTTTACAATAAATGCGTTAAGAACCACATAAACTAAAATGCCGGTCTTACGACTATAATCCCACACCCCTCTGCACATCTTCATTGCAAAATAGATCATGAAAAGGCATTTGATTCAGTAGAGATACCAGCAGTTATAAAGGCATTAAGTAATCAAAGAGTACAAAAGGCATACGTGAATATCTTGGGAAATAGCTACAAATATTCGACAGCTACCTTGGTTCTCCACAAGAAAAGTAGCAAGATACCTATAAAGAAAGGGGTCAAGCAAGGGGAGACAATCTCTCCAACGCTATTCACTGCATGCTTGAAAGAAGTATTCAAGCTATTAAACTGGGAAGGCTTAGGAGTGAGGATCAATGGCGAATATCTCAGAAACCCCACTCTGTTTAAGAATGCACTAATCAACATAAAATAATGTATGGTGGCAAATGGCATAATTAAGTACTTATTCGTGAACATTGTCTGCTTGGTAAAGTATACTCTTTCTTTATTTTCGTATTAGTCTTTTTTGGTTGTTATGAATACATTACTAGTTCTTTCATATCTCTTTTGTTCCCTGCACTGTGAATTCCTAGAACTAATCCTGTATTTCTTGCTCTTGGAATGTATTCTTGCCCCTCCCCTCTGCAATGTATAACTGAGGACTTTAACAGAGAAAGTGTAAGACTGGGGTTGAAGATTAATATGCAGCAGACAAAGATAATTATCAATAGCCTGGCAAGGGAACAAGAGTTCAGGATCGCCAGTCAGCCTCTAGAGTCTGTAAAATAATACATTTATCTAGGTCAATTACTCACAGGAGACCCTGTTCATGAGAAGGAAATTTATAAAAATGGGTTGGAGTGCATACGGAAGGCATTGTCAGATCCTGCATGGGAGCTTAACACTATCATTGTAAAGAAAGGCGTACAATCACTGCGTTCTACCGGTGCTAACATATGGGGCCGAAACTTAGCGACTGACAAAGAAGCTCGAGAACAAGTTAAGGGGCTCGTGTTTCGTCTCTATTCTTCGTCCTTGTTATTAGTTTATTAGTGCGCGCTGTAAGTAATAATAATGCAGATGTACCGACTCGACCAGCTAGCTACCGTACTAAAGTTAAGGACCGCGCAAGGAGACGGGAGGCGAGAGATGTGTATCAGAGAGCAAATGAGAATAGCCGATATTCTAATAGACATTAAAAGAGAAAAATTGAGCTGGACAGGCTATGTAATGCGTAGGATGGATAACCGGTGGACTATCAAGAGTTACAGAATGGGTGCCAAGAGAAGGGAAGCGCAGTCGAGGACAGCAGAAAGCTAGGCGGGGTGATGAAATTAGGAAATTTGCAGGCGCAAGTTGGAATCAGTTGGCTCAGGGAGAGGCCTTCGTCCTGCAGTGGACATGAAGCACATCAGCAAAACTCTGCAAATAGCATGAAGCTCTGATAGGGACACTTCGCCTATATAAGCACATCCCTAAAAAAAAAAAAAACATTGCAACCAATCAGCCCGTTCTACGAGTCTGATAAACAGGTCGAAATTATTAAGATGTGCCTAGGAGATGGCGTCACCAAGTTTGCAATCGCTCACTTCGTTCGCTTCAGGTACGATAACGTCATTGTTTCAGTAAACAAGCCTTTTTGGTTTCCAAGAGGAAGAGAGAAATCAGTGGCCAAACTAGACACATCGGCTAAGCACGAAAATGCAGGCTGACGAGGAACAACATCGCCTAGACAGGTGTTTACAAGCCACGTGAAAAATAAATGAGCATGGAGACAGCTCTACTTACATAAAATTCTCCAACTTGATTCTGACAATGGCTCCATTTGCGTAGTCCATTTTGCCAATTAATACGCGACACTTAAGGTAAGCACATCAAACGAGTGCCACTATTCCTCCAACTTCGCGCTCACATTACATGCGACTACCAACACAAAAAAATGACACACAAAAGAAAACGGCGCGCTACGGATGGATGGAGGGATGTTATAAGCGTCCCCTTTGGAACGGGACGGTGGGTTGCGCCACCAAGCCCCTATTATACACTCTAAGAAAGGTAGAGTTTCATATTAGTATATTTACACCCTTTTGAGTGTATGACGCATAGAGTTTCTCACTATAACATAGTGAGAAACTCTATGGTATGACGATTATCGTTGTGGGACAAATATACACCCCAAAGGGTGCAACCATTTTAAGAGTGTAAGAAAAGTTTACACTCTTTGAGTCGTATCTTGCCACGCAACGATAAACGTGATCTATTTTGTCCGCATTTCCTTTCTTTAAGGCTACGAGCCCGGTACTTTCCAGTAACGAATGGCATGCGCGTTATCAGCATGACATAGCATTCCCGACAGGAAAGTAGCGGGCGCGGCGTTTTCAAGGAAACGCAAGCAAGGCAGATGATGATCATTGTTGTGTGGCAGAGATACACCCCAAAGGGTGCAAACTTTTTTTACAGTGTAGGCCCCCTCCAGGTGAACCGGGGGAACTTCAAAGCCATTAAAACCACAGTGATCCAAACAAACGCTCAAGAGCAACTACAATATTGAAAATCTGAACTTGCATAACTTTAAATTTTATTATATATAAATCATGGGGTATAAAACACATTACTCCATACATAGAGGAAATTACTTGTACTTACTATTGAATTAAAGAAGTCATGAATTAATGGTAATGAAAGTCGATGAAAAAACAACTTGCTGCACGAGGGGAACGATCCCACGTCTTCGCATTGCATGTGCGATTACTTATCATTTCTATAATTCAATTAGTAAGTACAAATAATTTCTAATTTCTCGTATGTTTTCCTTAGTGGTCCTTGTTTGTTGGCGTCTCACGTGGCTTCTCATTTCGGACATTGCGTCACTTGTTTCTGGCTCCCATAATTTTACACATGGTTTTAAAGGTGTGGTGCCAATCTTTAGCCTGGGCCGAACTCCGATGCCACCTAATCAAATAGATGTAGAACGCAGAAACGCCTGTCAGAGATAACCACTGTGCCTATTTTAATGAAATTTATTGCATTTGTGAAAAAAGATAACTTCTAGGGTCTGTAGGAAGCGGAATTCCGATTTAGGGCCTTAATTTTTAAAAGGAATTTTAAAAATTTGGTATGGTTGAAAAGAATAGAAACATGAAAATTACAAATTTGTAGCTCTGCACCTATGGCATATATCGCGGTTCTGTAAACTGCATCCATTAGATCATTCAAAGCAGACAAACTTGATATGTCAGTTTTCGTCTTACGTGAACTTGTTACATTTTGTATGCAAGGGTTTTGCAAAAGTCCTACTAATATATTAGTGATAAATTTGAGAGCCATGTGTAATACATCAATTTTGTCCGTTTTAGATCTACTATTAAATCCAATTTACAGAATTGTTATATCTTTTTTTTATTGCCGAGCAACAGACTTGTAGTTTCATTTTCTGAAAATTTGCTATCTTTAATATTTTTTACTAAAACATTGACAGCCTAAATAAAAAATCCACTAGCAATTAGTCACTAGATATTAACTTTTTCTTTTAAATGCAACAAACCTTATCAAATTTGGTGCCGTGGTTGCCGAGAAAAATTATTTCTCCTTTCCCTTTTATTTACATAGGAGTCCTCGAGCTAAAGCTTACGCTCAGACAATGAAACGCATATTGTTTTTGCCACAGACGCTAAAGCGTTTTCTGAAATCGCTATAGCACATGTGTCCTTGACGCTGGATCCTGTAGCCACGCTGTCGAGAACACGGACACTTTCGATCGCAATCAAGTCCCGTCCGAATGAACTTATTCAACACGATAGAAAATTATCACTGCTATACGTTCAGCAAATGCAGGATCGAGTTTGTATAGATTATAGAGCTTGAGGGTGCAGACGACAGTCTATACAAACTCGAGCGAGCACAGATTCAGCTCGTACATAACAGCAATCAAGTGACCGTGTTACAAGTAATTATATGTAACTATAGTCCCCAGAACATCGAAAGTAAGTGTAAATTAAGCTGTTACGTTGCACATTCATTCTCTCCTTGTCAAACCTTTCAACAGCACATTATAGGCGATGCCTTAGATTAAAACAGAAACTGTGCCAATGATTAATGTCGAACAGCTGGACTTGTGCATTGCTCCTTATCTGTACAGAAATGCTCACGAATTGAAAAGCAGCAAAGAAAGCTTGCATGCATGGATTGAAGCCACTTATTCTGAAAAAGTCACTGAAATTAATCTGTAGAAATCACGTAGCACTCGCACAGTGAACATGAATGAGCAGGAGAGGACTAGCACAACATTGATGCCAGAAGCCAAGTGGCATAGCTTCACTGAAACAGAAAACCAGCTCATTGTTGTATTTATGGTGACCATGCTTTGGCGAGCAGCTTAACGACCCGGTGAAAACACTTCGTCCATAGGACATCCGAATCATGTCCCAATGCCCACGCACCATTTCAGATACAAATAGGACGGACATCTGCTGGATATTATTGTTGGATATCCTATTACGGACGTTCCAAGGTTATCCCTCATGCACCTTATTTTGACATGCACGTGAATATTTGTCCTCCAATTGAAGCTATGTCTCATTAGTTTCCTCGTAACAGAATAATGCTTTCCCACATGCTCAAATCACAATCCAAAGCTATCATGCCTGCAGCTCGTGTTTACGTCATACTACGGATTTTCTGAAGCAATTTACCTTGAAAACTTTAATTAGTTCAATAGGGTAATTACATAATTTGCATTATGGCAAACAGTATGCAAAGGCTCTGGCGTATGTGCATTACATACACGCAGCCTGTCCAAGAATGTCCCTCATGGGCATGCAACCGATGACTGCAGGACATGGAAAGTGCAACCAAATGGTCATGTGAGGTATGTTCGCATGATGTATTCAGCACATCCCTAAGGATATCGATGTCCTAGCATGTGGATGTCGATAGGATATCTATAGGACACAATTCTTGTCACTGGGGATATGGGTACAGCATTTCACAAATGGGGCACAATTCCATGGTTTGTGTAATCTGTAACTAAATGCTCGCTATACAGGCATCACAGAGTATGGGGAAACACGCAAGAGCCGGTACGATGCAGAAGAATGATGTATGGAATAGCTTTACACACTAGTGCAATGACAGCACTAATACAGTATGGTAAAGGGCACAAGAACAAGTGACCTGTATTACAAAAGTCCCGCTGATTGTTTTGCTTCAGCAAATCCTAGTCCCCGTGACAACAAAAGTAAGTTTAACTTAAGCAGTTACACTTTACTTTCTCTCCTTGGCACACCTTTCAACAACACATTAACTGAGACCCTGGAAAAAGGAACTGCACAGACACATAATGTCGCACAATATCAGCCGCCAACCTCGTTGCTGTCGATGCGAGCTGAAATGTTCACGAATTTAAAAGCAGCAGACATACAGAGAAAGTGGGCGAACCACCACCGAAGCGCTTTCAAGCCACACAACAGGCATCGCATGCAAGAGCGAGCGATTGCAGCGCTGCCGCTCCTTTCGCCATCAGCGGCATCACGTGCCCCTATGCGTTGCTGCCTCCGCACACTGCACTGCGCCGTCTAGTTCACCGTACCCTTAAGATAAAAGCTGGCACGTTGAAACAGAGAAACTGATTGCGAGATCAAATAATTCCAGCCGCAGCGACCATACTTCGATGGAGGCAAAATGCCAAAACACCAGTGTGCCGTGCATTGGGTCCCTAGTTAGTCAAAATTAATCCGGAGTCCCCCACCATGGCGTGCCTCATAAACACATTGTGGTTTTGGCATGTAGACCAACAGAATTAATTTCAGAGCGCAGCTCTTTGGCGCCCATTCCTGCGTTTCGCGTTGCTGTTGTCCTTCGCCATAATCAGCTCCGTAGCCGGGGCCAGTGTGCTGCTCTAGCTGTGCGCGCTCCTGGTGCCATCTCTCGCACACGGCACGATTCTTGCTCTCTTCGCTCCTTCTCCAATGCCACACCTATGTGACGACAACCATAGCTCGGTGGCGGCTCAGCTCGATGATGTGCTGCTGCCCAAGCCGAAACGCACAGCCACTGCCGTTCGCCACTGCGTGTACGTCACACCCCCCTTCAGACCAATGAAGCCCATCTGGGTGTCCGCGCACGCGGGCCATCCAGACAACAAGATGGCCCATTCTATCGCTCAAGTAGCTGTCAACCGAGCCACGCCGTCCGATGACCTGGATAACGCCAGAGACTGATTGGTAGAATATCATGAGATCACCCTCATGCGAAATGCGGTTGAGATATCCTGCCCAACGCAAATCCTTAATGAAATCCCAGCAAACTACCTAGCACCAGCTTCAGGCACAAACCTTCCTCTCTCCAGCTGTTCTCGCACTGGTTCACCCAGGCCTATATTGAGAGTAATTTACGCTCTGCGGCACGCCTAGAGCCAACTTCAATCACGTAATGTTCATATGCCCTGAGCTCCAGCCACCCTCTGAGTGGCAACTCACCGACATTGAGGGACGGGAGACCGCAGTTTCTAGCTCCAACACAGGTGACCAAACATGGCTGGTGGACTGGGTTCCAAGGGTCGCCGAGAGCCACAAACTCCCGGCTACCCTACGCGCTCCTGAACCCCCTCACAAGTAGTGTTGGAAATAATGTTCAAGTAATAAATGTTTACCACCGCCACTACCTGTACCCCCCCCCCTCCTCCGTGGCGGCGATCATGCGAGAGCGCGCGGTGTTCTCCAGTTGCCAAAGTGCCGGCTCGGTATCAACCATATAGTTTCCTACAATATTGTGTGAAACTCTATGGTGTCAGCGAATCACGGCGCACCTCCCAAGCCGAAAAGCAGAGCCACCTTCAGTCGACTTGCTAGCAGTGTCAGTCAGTCGCTGCCATCTCTTTGCCCCGCAATGCTCCCATGCGCCTACGCACTGCGTCTCGCGACCTCCCAATAAGTGATCGAGGCAGTTGTGCCAAGCTAAGCTCCATTTGTGGCGGCTGGTGCGAAATGTTCCGCACGAGACGGATTGTCTGAGGCTCACAGATGGTTTATATTATAATATAATCTGTCTGCCTATATAAGTAGTTTATTCTCAGTCAGTTCTTTCTGAGCCATGAGTGAGGCAACGGTGAAAGTCCATCTGCCGCTGCTGCTAAACGAGCTGCCTGAGCAGAGGCACAGCGCCATCGCCACCAGAGTCCAGAGGTGCGCTACACTGAACCAGGCATTGGTGCAGCAAGTCGAGCATATATCCATCCATTTCTCCGACCACAAAGCTTCCTTCATGACCATCAAGAACTGGGAATGGAGTGTTTCTTGAAGAAGGTATATGTGGCTGCTTGCAAACGCACCTCTCAAATCGCGCGCGGCAAGACAAGAGCGACCGCATGAGTGAAGCCGCGTCGTGCTCCATATAAAGTCTAAGTGCGATAAGATCCTATTGCACCCCGGGCACTTTGTGCTTTAGGTGCGAATGAAAGTGTGCGAGGGTGAGAAAGAAAGATGGTGGCTTCATGCACGAGTGCCGCCTCCCTGTGCGAGTAAAGAGAAAGAGGGGAGGGGAGTAAGCTCGTGATAATGTGATGAAGCATGCGCGAGAGGCAGGGGGCTAAGTTGATACTTCATGATTTCTGGCATGTCTCAGCCGTGGCTGCGCATGGCTGTAAGCACAACTGAGCCCATAAGCAGCCGCGCACCCTGCTTTAGAGGTAATCTTCCGCATGTGCAATTAGTGGGCGTGCCGAGATGGTGTGGCATCATCTCAGCTACCTTCCGGCGCGTTTAGTATTAAAGGTTGCGTAATCTCGAGTTTCGGTGACCCGTCAGAGCGAGAGGCAGACAAAGCATTCGCTTCCCGCTGCAGGCGCTTTTCATGATAGCGTCGTCCCAGTGTGGGCGATGCAATCAGCCGCGGGGGCGGAGCGCACGCGAAAGTGCGGCTGGCTTCGCTTAATTCGTACCGCCTATGTGAAGAATGATGCGGTGATGACACCGCATCATTCGTCGCCGACTCCCAAATTCACCAAAGTGAACTGTTTTCTCATTCAAATTTGCTTTTTCAATTGCCAGGAAAATTTGGGTAATTCTGCGGCCCCTTTCCGTGTAAAAAATCTGTCGGTGACTGCGCTTATTTTCGTAAAAGGCTGAATTTCAATACAACGAAATTTAAATATAACGAAGCAAACTGCCGATTCTACCTACTATTTGTTATATCGAGGTTTAACTGTACTCCTGTATAATTTTATCAGAAATAACTTGACAGTTCAATTTGGTACCCTTTTATGAGAAATGGCCGAGAGTAAAATATGGCCTTCCCCAGAAGTTTCAGTTGGCGAATAAATTCGAAGTTTGAGATATATACATAGAGGCATGCATGCTATGGACCTACATTTGACTCTTAAAAAGACCTAAACACGTGCATCTGCCACATCATTAAAGCTTGCAGCCTTGTTACAGACGAGAAAAGGTTACACAATTTTAGGCCTTATTTTAGGTACACACATTATCATGCGAAGAGGCTACAACAGACTAATGCACAGAAAAATATGTTTCCTGCAACCACATGTGCGACAGGTTTTTTGAAGCTGCCTGTACTCAGGCCAACTAAGCTCTTGCAAAATATGGCCAAAGACACTAGAAGGTTGCATTGAATGCTCTTGCACTGTTGCCTGTGCAAATCAATGCTTCAGCTTCATTTTATAGTAAATTTGACAGCAAAGGTATCGCCTACAATAGCAAAGGCAAGAAAAGCTCTGTATTTAAACAAAGAGGTATGCTGGCATAGGAGTATTGACGTGAAAGCTACTCCGCAATAAGGATGATTGATAGGAAATGGCAAAGAAAATGTAAGGAATATATATCACAAATGTTTATGTCTAGATTGTATTACTCAACTATGGCTGGCAATTCACCATGACAGGAATCATTCTGCAATGTAAGTACATTCATAATGACGCATAAGTATTTACTATTAAACAACTTTTTGCTCTTCTACTACTTAGGCTGATCGTTCAGACAGTGTGGCAACTTTGGCGTTGCACTACTAAACTCGAGGTTGCGAGTTTGATCCCAGCCATGGCAACCACACTTCGATGGAGGCAAAATGCAAAAATGTTGATGTATTTAAACAAGCATTTAGATGCACGTTAGAGAACCTCAGGTCGTTAAAATTAATCTGGAGTCCCCATTATGACACGTCTTATAATCATATCATGGTTTTGGCACATAAAATCCCAATACTTGATTTTAAACTAAGGGAACTATGGCAACGCAGACTACCAAGCAAAGTTAGGCACACAGTCAAGCACAAATGTTTTCCAATGAAGTTATTTAAAGTCATCATTACAAGCCACAGCCTTTCTCACTCTGGCAGATTCTCTTTTGAAGAATGCTCAAGACGTCTTGTACATAAGTAACTGCTCAGCTAGGTCATATGCACTTTGTGGTGGTGGCCTGCACATGATTAATGCGAGTACAGAACAAATGCTAAGTACAAAATTTATGTAAAATGTCAATAGCCAAAAAATCTAAACAGTTAAGAGTAGAGCAATATCTCCGATAAAAAAATGTGACCTCTGCAGTTTTTCTTTTCTCAAGAGTCTTTGAGAGCTCTTAAGCTAGCAGTCTTTTCAGTGCCACGCCTGGGAGTGCTCAAGACTAAATACATACCAGTCAACAATCAGTTTGTTTCTATAAGTACACCGTGAACAGGCAAAGCCAGAAGTGATGCAACAAGAAAAACCACACAGCTCAAGCAGACCGCATCTACATAAGTTTGCCTTCCTTCAAGCCAGGCCAACTTGAATATATAGTATTTTCGTTCGACAATGAGACACACAGGCTTGATTCTCACTTTATTCATGTCAATAAATGAAATTTCATCATCTGTTAATATCAACGATTTGAAATGAGCTGAAGAGTCCTTTCTGTGCTCATGGTGGTGCACTGGCTTCCTTTGTGATCGCGTGTACCAGATGGTGAGAAAGCAGTAGTCGCAGCTCCTTTTCTTCTGTCTTTGTCCAGTTCTGTGAGCAAAAACAGATAACAGAACAAAAGCGTTTTAGGAATGTGGAAAGCATATACATGCCAAGATTGCTACATGGTTTCAGTTTGAACCGAGCATTCCAAACCAGGGCTGCACAACTCAAAACTGGCAAGGGCCAAACCAACCTCTCTGGGAGCCACATGGGCTGCCCTTAGTAAAAAATGCTGCATGTTTTGCATATTGAAAGGCAGTAAATATCTGGTGTAGTAGCACTGGTTACTGCCTTCAGCAGATGCAATGTTGTGTCAGTCAATGAAGCCAGACATGCGCTCTTGTTTAGGAACATCAAACGTAACGTCAGCGGACAGACGTAACCGCGTCCGTATAGGCCAGTTTCAAGGTCCTTCTTTTCTTGTAAAACAAAATGAAGGGTTCTTTCTGGTGCATGCCTTTTAGCTCTGGTGCACAGTGCAGGTCAATGTGCTCTAGCTACGCTATGGAGTTGCAATCTTCTGTTGTAGTCGAGAAAGAGTCGCAAAACAGATGATCACCCTGTTTCCCATTCTAGAATGACTCAAGATGCTGTTGGAACTGTGCCAAAAGCTATCTACATGTTCTGAAGATACTAAGCTGCGCTCCCTTCAGCACATGTATGAATGTTTCTCTTAATCCATAAACATTATCTGTTGCAAGAAATTAGTGAAAAATATATGCCCCTTAAGCTGAAGCTTTCCAGTTTGGTATAGATAAAGAAACCTTATGACTTTCATTGTTAGAATTGATGAAAAGTGGCTGCATCTGCATTTGAATACCAATATTGTGAGTCAGACTAGCATCATGTCAAAGAATAGCCTTGGTCACTCTATTGCGTCTCCTCAAAAAATGTCTATGAAAAAGCAACATGTTAACTGCACTAGCCTAGAACAAAGCCTTGAATGATGCAGCTTGCACCAATACATTACTAGATCCAAATAACTGATTGAAGCCTAATCCTAGCCACGTTTACATGAATGCGAGTGTCGCATCGCATCGCATTTCTAGCGCATCACATTCATGTAAACAGCAGTAATGCGCTAGGAAGGCGCATCGCAGTAATGCGCCAGGTGAGGGTAGATTTACGGGCGCGAGTCGACTCTCGCGGAGCATGTAAACGCAGCATCGTCGGATTAGGAACTATGGGAAGGAATTAGCTGCGGGACTGCCGCGCCGGTGAAGCTGCGAGACAGCAACATCCGAAGCAGAAGCAAAATGGCGTCCCCCCCGGCAACTTCGCTCGCCGCAGCGTGCTCTAGGTGAAACTATTTCTCGGCAATCAGCCACCAATGTGCACTCGGTCCACTACCGGAAACCAGTTACACCGGAAGTCGGCTGCACTTCCCTTATACAACACCATGAGGCGCTGCGTTCTCGCGAGAGTTAATGCGCTACATGTAAACGGCGTCGCTTCGCTTTTCCCAAATGCGCTTGGAAATGCGATGCGCCACTGTCGCATTCATGTAAACGGGGCTCCTGATGCACTGCCGCACGAGCGTGGTTGTCTGTATCACGCGGTGCTCCATCAGGGGTCACTTAGATTACTGCGTGGGTCCCAGGAGCCAAGCCTCAGGCGGACGATCAGCTCCGCCGCTTGTGTGTCATGTGCTTAAAATGGACACTTGTTCAGTCTTCACTGGGAGCGACACAGAGTGCCACAAGGAGAAGGCCCAGAGCACGGAGAAAGAAGTATTTGAGGAGAGGAATCTGCTAGGCCGCGAGAGTGCAGGCAGGCAGTGCGATAGTGTCATGGTCGGGCGAGAAGAAAATGCAGTTTTCACCACAGCATGACAGACGACACATCTGGCACGTTGCTATCATTTACATGTTTTTCCACGGACGCGACGCACGAAAATCGCGATATCGTCTCATATATTGTAAATTTTCCCAGATTTCATTCTGTAGTGTCAATAAATAGAAGTGGCACACATTTTATCAACAGCCATGAATGAATACTGTCCTTATTACATGCCGTACTAAACTTCAAACGAGCTACTAGTAGTAATCCCGGAGCAGACATCTGCTGGCGCCGCCACAGTTCAATCGCTCGCATGTGGTGTGAGCACATGCAAAGGTGGCCTTGGGATGAAAAGCTCCCAATTTAAACATGCAAACTGTCGTGTTTATTTGCCATCTGCAGGCTTTCCGTCTCTATTAAAGCTCTCACGGGCTTCCGCATTGTACAGGCGGCGCTGGCTTCTCAGACTTCGTGTGCACTTTCCATGTTGCAAGAAAGGCGAGCGCTATCCATTTGTACCTTTTTTTAAGGATGGGGCAGAAATGTGTCGTGCCAAACTGCAGCAGTGGCTACACATCCTGCAGGGAAAAGGTACCTTCAAAGTTCCTAGCGACCGAATGAAATGGTGGGGTCATGCAATTCTTACCATGCAACAAGGACGTCCAAATGGAAGCTGTCAAGCAATTACCAAGAGGACCAGCAATAGGTTGGTGCTGGAATATTAGACTTCGACCAGCAGTGTGGTAAATGAGGAATCGGGAAGCTCCAGACAAGCTCGCTACCTTCTTGCCGTATATATAATCAGATAGCAGTAGCCAAGAAATCAAACTGTAATGCTTGAAAACTGACCCACAGGATACAGAGGTAGGCATAATGCATTCTGCGCACTTTGTTTTTTACCAGCATTCTGCGGATTGTCAAGACACCCGAAGCGATACTATCGCAAGGAGTTTGTGGTTCCCAGCATTGTCACTAACAATGCTTTCAATCATTCAAGGCATGGCAGGGAAGAAGTTAGAAGAACAATCTAAATATGAACTAATGGCATAGAGGGAAAGTGCCATCATTCGGTTGAACAAATCATACCTAACTTATTAATCTCACGTTGCTCTGTGGTCCAGAGTACAAGGAAGGTACAGTAGAATCTCAATAATTCGAACTCGAAGGGGCATGAAAATTTGCTCAAATTAAAAGAAATTCATATTATAAGAAGGACCTGTTCTTGAAGTATTTGTGCACCATAGCACAACGAGTGAGGACCACGAAATTGCCCACGCTGGCCAACGCTTGCTCCCCCCCCCATAACGGCAGGAAACGAAACATCAAGGAGTGGGCTAAGCTGGCGCCGGGCTGGCAACACCGGCGCAGAGACCGTCGAAGGTAAGGGAGTTACGAGGGAGTTGAGAGGGAGGACGAGGGGAGCGTAGTTGCAAGGAAGGGCGGGAGGGAAGCGGATTTGCTGTTCCACCAGGTTGATTGATGGTGCTAATTACCTCTGCCACCGAAGCAGCGGAGTTGCTTTGGTGGTCTTATCAAAAGGACGAAGCCGTTGCCAGTTATCACAATCCCGTTGGTGTGTTCCCTTCCGTCGTGGCATTGCCACATTCAAAAGACAAGGAGAATGAGGTAATAGGTGTTGCCTTCGCATTTTTGTATTTAGGGGCTGTCTTGTTGTACAGGATGGAGTATGGCGCACTGTCTCCAACAACTTTTCTATCGAGATGTCTCCATTCAAACTCGTCATTGCAAAAAAACAAGCACAAACAGGACCAAAGCAAGCAAACCAAAACAAGCTCGAGCGAGATCTGACGCGAGCAGACGATCGTGCGAAACAGTGGTCCGGCTGAACCAGACGCGAGTATGAATAGAGTGGTCAGGCGTGTTCGCATGACACCCGTTTCCTGTGCATACATCACTCAAGAAGCCACTCTTATTGGTCTCCTCCACTCGCGGCTCGCTTGCTGCCACGACAAGTCGTGAAAAGTCAGCCCAGGACCGATCCCTCTCGCAGCAGGCATTTTGCCGCTAGCGCTGCTGCCACTGCGCAATGCAGAAACAGCGACCTTGCCATTTGAGAGGATGAAATTTTCGCCATGGTTTTTTTTTTCTTCGCGCTCAGTGTTGAGGGGTTTCTCTTAAGCCTTTCCGCTATGGCGGGGTCTGAGCAACGCTGGTCGGGGGCGCCGCTTCGTGATTTGCCGTGCTGCTGAGAGCATTGTTGGAGCACGGCATGTTCGAATTAACCGGCGCAAACACTTGTGCACTCGAATTACCGGGCGTTTTCGCTCACTGGAATACGCATAACTTTGACGGGACCACAGCATCAGTTCGAATAAACCAGAAGTTCGAATTAAGCATGTTCGAATGAGCAAGATTCAACTGTATTTATTATACGACTGCCTTGGTGTTGACTAACTGCTACACCCTATCTGTGTGGTGCGCATGAGCTGTTGCTCCTGCAATTCAAGGGTGAGACAACAGTATTAGAGAACACTGCAATACGACACTATAAGAGAGTATGGCTCCCAAGAACTGTGCTAATGCTAATGCTAATGGTGCAGGGTAATGTTCCTCCAGCTCGATATAGCCTCTGAGGGCAACCTGGTGCAATATGTCCATGCACGTGAGGTTAGCTGCATCTCTTCCACATAGTCTCTAGAACAGGAGCAGCAAAAAGGTATGTTTCCAATTCGAGTTTAGGACCCTGCCAGCAAGCAAAAAGGGCTGCCTGAGATAATTGTAATTCCGTATGCACTGTTCATGTTGGTGTGCAAGAGTTTCTCCCCGCGCCCCAGCTCTCGCAGTTAGCTTGAGCCGTCAGGAGAGCGGGGACACGATTTTCTGCCCAAACAGACCAATCGGGTGAGCCTCTGGTCCTTTTGGGGGCAGTCAGCAGCAAGTGTTTTAATGTCGCTGCTCAACGCTGCCCTCGGAGGAAAGAGAGAGGGAAAGCGGTGGCCCACACACCAAAAGTTCAAAAGTAACTTCTCCAGATCGCTGCCTTAATGCTCAAAACGTGCTGCACTATGGCGAGGCAACACAATGCACAAACACAATCCCCACACTGTCCAGCAAACATACCAAGCATAAGCATCGATTTGCGGTCACTACCACCTGCGATCATTCGATTCAAACATGTAGTTGAACCTCACAATAACGAAATTGGTGGCAACATGAAAAAAATTCTCTTTCGCAAGAATTTCGTTGCTGTGAAATGAGACAGCACAGATACATAATGCGTCGCAGAACGAAACTTTACTGTGAAAATTCCGTTAGACTACTTTGGCAAGCTCTGCTCGAGGATATAGAACCGCATTGCCGGCAGTACAAAGCGTGCCGCCTGCGTAGATCAGCAGATGCAGCACTGCCGTCAAGCAGTATTCTCAGTCAGTTGCTTTCAGAAATACAACCACTTTTGCGAGATTTTGCGCAACTCGGCACCGGACGCAGAGCGACAGTGCTCCACACATGTAGCAGCATTTCTCCAGCCCACACTGTCGCCCATAGGCGCCGACGTGTCCAGTGCCGAGTACGAAAGTGAATGTATCTCGTATACCCAAAGACAAGGCAGTTGACCGCAACTACTGCCCTGTCCCGCAATCTACATCCAGCACTGAATCCGCATGTGATGCCTATAGGGTGGCGCCAAAAACAGCATTCATGAAGCAAGGGATGCATAAAGTGGCAATTTGGGCCAGTTGGTGAAAGCTCATTTTGTAATGTGGGAGTTACTGCACTACAGGCACACGGACAACATAAGTAGAAGTGGACAGGACTGTGTGCATCCTGTCCACTTCTACTTATGTTATCCATGTGTTTGTACCCCAGTAACCCCCGTATTACAACAAAAATGGCGGTGCCTGCACAAGTGTAACATGGTGGTATGTTACGCAATATTAGTGCAAAGCAATCGCATTTGAGCACGTCTTGGAGCCTGCTAGCCTTGTGCAAGTAGGTAATATGCAGGGTTATGCTTCAACAAACTTTCTTGGTGCAGGATTGTAGCACAGTGACATTTCATTGTCATGAGGCACGAAACGCATTGAATCCAATGGGCGATTGCCAGGGACAAGAAAATATTTTGTTGTCGCGAGATTTCGTTACTGTGAATTTCAACTGTACTGGGAAAGCTCATGTTCGATCAAATTGTGAAACACTGCACTAATGATGTAGTCTTGGCACTTCTCTTTTCTGTTTCCAAAGAAAGGTCTCGCACTCTCAAATATTGTTTTGTTTTAATGTGCTCACATTCCTACTTGTGCCCACTGCCATTTACTTGCATTCATAGTTGCTTACTTCCATTCACGCTAAGTGGCACCCACTCACCGGCACTCACTCACATACATACTCATGCCCACCCGCATTCGCAGACAATACTCGTGTTTACTCAAGATCACCATTAATGACTTCTGGCCATACTCATGCTGGCCAGCATTCACTTATGTTCATATTGCGTCCACTCAAACTCAGCTGCACTCACTTCTGTTCAAATTTGTGTTCACCCACAACCTTAGCCACTCGCTAATGCTTCTATCACTCAGCTGTGAAATGAGTGTGGAGAGAGCATGAGTCAGTGTAGTCGTGAGTATGCCAACCTATGTACAGTGGACATTAATTTGAGCCCTCTTAATTCGAACTTAGTTTATTCGAACTGACGCTGTGGTCCTGTCACAATAATGCGTATTTCAATGTGATAAAACACCCGGTAATTGAAATGCATAAGCGTTTGTGACTGGTATCGAACATAGCGTGCCACCGATCGTACTCTTAGCGCCACATCAACACGCACAACGGCATTTCTGAATCGACAGTGCTGCTGCATGCCTGCTACTGCTCCCATACTCCCCTGTAAGTACCGTATTTGGGCACGTATAATCTCAAATAAAATTTTTAAAACAACAGTAATGTCGTGGTCCGGGTTTATATGCAAATTTTGCCTTGCGGTGCGACTTCACAGCAATAAAAATTTTGCCTACAATAATGGCTTCATAGCAGCACACGCCGCATTGAAGTGAAGCCACACTTCCGGAACTTGTGTCAGCTCAGTGCACATGCGCCGCCTAATGCAGTACTGCCTACAATTGAGGCTTCTAGCACTACATACCGTGCCGCAGTGAAGCCACACTTCCGGAACTCGTTACTTGCGTCTTAGCTTAGTGAACCTGCGCCGCCTAACGCAGTGCTGCATATAGTCCTTCGTTCAATTAGCCTCTTTTAATTTCTTTTAATGAATAAATTTTCGGGCCCTTTCGAGTTCGAATTATTCAGATTCGACGGTACCCCACATTGTGAAGCTACTGGCTAATGTCGCTTTTTTGCCACTTACTTATTCTTATGAAAAGGAGGAAAGTAGAATTTTCCCACACCTGTTGAGATTCTGGCACATCAACTACATTTCCAGATGCTGTGCTTCCTGCAGAGACTGCCTCCAGGCAACTCAACAACTGCAGCACCTGGTTCATATCCAGCAGAAGCTCCGTTGAGTCTGACAGCGTGTGAATCGCATCCCGGAGAAGACGAGGCCACAAACTGCATACAAGCCATAAACGGAAGACAAGTGCACTGTTAGCACAAATCCAGAACAACTGGTTGATTGATTGACCGATTGATTGATTGTGTTTAATGTTCCGAAGCAACAAAATAGAGAACTGGGTGAGTTGGCTTGAACGCCTCCCTGTAAATGGAGCAAAATAATACAAGATAAAGAACAAGACCAGATCCAGAAATGCAAACAGTGGACTCTCTTGCTTACAATGCGAGATGCCATGTTGCAACACTAAGTACATCAACGTCCCTTTGGTTTCTCTATCGACAAGAGATTGAAAACATTAAAACTTGGAATGTGGGAATTTCATAACATAGGCATGGGTATCGAGCTTGCTTTGCTGTTTATTTTTGTGCCGGTCATATAGAACTTATTCCGAGTACTTGCACTGTCTTGCTTGTAAGGAAGCCTCTGTTTCGAAAGAAATACACCAGTTGAAAATCAGTATTGTGTTTGTTTTATCCACATTTTGTTTTCGAGTTGTTAGTTTAATCACGTCCAACCAAATAGCCCAAATTGGCACGTTGAGGATGGGTGTGGCAAGGGGCATGCACTGACACTTCCAACCTGTCTTTTCAACACCTACAAGATGGACAGAGTGACAGTGCCTCATACAACTATGCTTTCCTCAGTCGTGTACCCTTTGTGAGACCTGAAGGTCAGCTTCCCTGGAGAGTGAAAATTTTCTTCTGTGAAGAAAGTGAAACCCAAATTTTGATTGAGCAGTGCAAACGACTAATTTTACATTTAAAATCTTTGTCACAATTAAAGCACCTGTCGCTAAATGAAACCCTTAATAAATCACGAATGCAGGCACTGCACGCTTGGATTGGCGACTGCTTCTGCTTATTCAGAAAAACGCATTCCTGCCATAGAAAAACATGGGCTATGCAAGAACATGTGAAAAATGTGTGGTTTACTAATCCTGATACCTGAACTCACCTGGAAAATTGAACTTACTGCTATAAGCAAATCACTAGTCGCAATTAATAAAATAAAACTGTGATTCATTATGTGGAGCATATTTGTTTATTTATTTATTCATACCCTTACTAACCCATTCGGGGATCTATAGAAGAGGTGGGCATAAATAATACATAATAGAAGTGGGCATATAGTATATATAAATTAATGGCAATGAAAGTGGATGAAAAGTTTTTTCATCCACTTCAGCTGCGGTAGCTCAATTGGTTAGAGCATCGCACGTGTAATGCCAAGACGTGGGATTGTTCCCTACCTACGGCAAGCTGTTTATGCATCCACTTTCATTGCCATTAATTTACCATTTTTTTGGTTCAATTAGTAAGTACAAGTAATTTCCCCTATGTTTTCCTTGGTATCATTGTTTGCTGGCTTCTTGTGATATGATTAATAATTATCGGGCCCCTTAGTTAACCCCTTTTTTCTCGTTCTTAGATAACGAGGGTCTCGAATCCGGCACCATTAATGCCTGCAGGTAGCATGTGTGGGTTTGTTGACCAGTTGCCTTCACCCAGAAAGATCATGTACTCATGATGTCTGCGGCAGAGAGGATGTTCCACATCCACCACCAAGGTTTGTGAGTGGTGGCGTTGGCTAACACTCCCAAGGTTAGTTCTGGTAGAACACAAATACCCAAGAAAGTGGATGGGGAAACCGTGCCGCAGTAGCTAATTTGGTTAGAGTATCGCATGTGTAATGCGAAGACGTGGGATTGTTCCCCACCTGCGGCAAGTTGTTTTTTCATCACTTTCATTGACATTAATTTATCATTTTTTAAATTTAATTAGCAAGTACAAGTAATCTCCCCTATGTTTTCCTTGGTGTCTTTGTTTGTTGGCTTCTCATGAAATAATGATTTATAGTTATTTGGGCTAATGTATTTTCAGAATTGTTTCAGATTGTTTTGCAGCATACTAGGGAGTGTTGTTGAGTGAAAGGTTCATTTTGCTGTTGCAGCCAAAGAATCAAACGTCTCTTCACTGGCGTTATATTTTTCCCAGGCAGGAGTGGTATTGGAATGTTTGGCTTTGCAAAATAACCTTTCTTTTTATTGTTTAGTCATTTTAATGTGTAGTTGAATTATGGGGACAGAGATCGCTCGGTCAAGGTGATGTTTGTATGTAATTCTCAGCGAGTTCAATCATTTCATATTTAAAAAGCGTTTAATTGGTGTCTGCTATGTGCTTTGGGAGATATATAATACAGTTGACTTTCGTTACAATGAACCTTGGTAACCTGATAAAAAACAACTTTCGTCGCAATGTCTAACAACTTTATTGCAAAGAGTGAGTGACAAATGTTCAAAGTAAAAAAAAGAAGAAGAAGAAGAAGAAGAAGAAGAAGTCGCAGTTTCGCCTGAGAGGCGAAGCATCAAGCGAATTGACCTTCGTGCTGTCTTTCGCTTCAACGCCAACTAAACGTTGAAAGCACAACACATACAAGGCTACTGGCACTGGGCGCACTTTGTCCACATCGTAAGTCGCTTTGGAGATGCGGCGCCTGCGCGGGCGGCACTTTGTCCACATTGCAGATCCCTTTCAAGATACGGCGGCAGTGCCCTAAGCAGCAGCCACTGGAGTAGAACGCCCCCCTATCTCTCCTTTGCCTCCGCCCCGTGCCTCGGGCACACAAGATGATGGCATGCTTCCACCCTGCCTTCCTTCCTTCCTTGCGCACGCGATGTTGTGCCACGATCATCGGCTGACCCTCGCAAGTCAGTTGCCAACCCGTGCCTACTAGGCAAAAGTCCGTTTTATACGCCGATTTTGACAAAAGTTGCCGCTAATTTCGTCCGCTGCAGGCAATAGTCTGTTGTAGCACGGTCCATTAAAAGCGAACTTCGTTGCATTAATAAAATAGGTAGAGCAAACTAAGGTTGAAATATGGTCCATTATATCCGAAAGTCTGTTGTACGCGGGTTCATTGTAATGAGCGTATACTTTATGTACCAGCTGTAAAACTCAATTAGTGCATTGTTAATACTGATGTTGTCACCTTTATCGTAAAGTGTTATTTTCTTTTTTGTTTTTTGCCCCGAGGTAGTTGCCAGGATAATTCTGCATGCAGTACTGAGTGATCACTTAGTTCTGGGTAGACGTGTTATAGAAGAAACACTGCCGGGATGAAATTTTAAGATAAGGCTGAGTATGTTAGAGCACTGTTTGTTTTTTCACATTGGGGTAGATACCAGCTACGTCAAACCAAAGGTGAGGCATGTGTTAAGAAAATTACTTTCGAGGTTATTAGACAGCGTTACGGCTGGTTCGGAACATGTTATACCAGGAAGGTTAAAGTCAACTAAGAGGAGTAGTTGCGCATGACTGAATGGTGTTGTAACAGAATGCATTGCCTCGAGGAAGTGATTAGTGAAGAAGCATCTGCATAGGAAAGTCGATAGCATACACCGATAAGAATTTGTAGGTATGAGCAACTGCACAACACGAATGAAATTTCTATAGGTGAAGTGATATAGACAATCAAACAACAAAGGCTATGATGGGCAGCTATCAGGACATCTCCTCATTATTTGCCTACACGATCCCGTCTAAAAATGTCAAAATCATGGAATGGAATCATGGAATGGAATCATGGAATGGAATCATGGAATCAGCAGGAATGAATTAAACACTGCGTCATCGACGGTTGAATTCAGCCATGTTTCTGTTAGTATGAGAAGCTGACAATCAGAAGAATCAGTGAGGCTACAAAGTGCTTTGTGTTTGGGCAGTAGGCTTCTTATTTTAATATAAACAAGTGATACAGGTGTGCTATTTGGTTTTGCAGTAGTGCGTGACGGTAGCTATGAAAATGATATGACTCTATTGTAGTGTTATCATACTTGTAAGTTATGTTCTCCATGATTAGTTCATCATACCAATGTTTAAAAGGTTTCCGTAGGGACTTGCCAAATTCGATTAGTTGTTTACATGCATGCCGAATGTTAGATGAGTAATCTTCTGATATGCCATGGTTGGACACTCTTAGTTGTTTAGCATTTGAAAGAATATGTTGTTTCACTTTGAAGTGTGCTAATTTGACAATTATGGGTCTCTTTCTATTAGTGCTGTATCTGGCAATTCAATGGGTGTGCTTGATTTCTACGGCGTCTAACTTTATGTTAAGCTTGGAATTGCAAAGTTCTGCTATCTTGTTTTCCAATTCTTGCCACGTTTTTCGCTCAATGTCAGCTACGCCAAAAAACACAAGGTTAGAACGAGCCCTATCTTCTGAATCGTTCAGTCATGATTACATGCCGGAAATGGCTTTTGTGTTTTTATCAACAACTGTCTCGACGCGACCAACTGCACTGAAGACGCGACGCGTCTTCAGTGCAGTTTCTGCACTTTCAGAGTAGTTTCTGCTCAATGATGTTACTGATGAGAAAACATAAACACTTAGTGACATTTCACGTCATCAACACGGATTCTGCGCAAGCATATGGATGGCACGAACATGCACAGCGAGCACCGCGGCATCGAAGCACAAACGGAAGCAGATGCAATGATTCTTTTCCCTACCTCCAAGCGCTTTCCTCCTCCGGCCGCTCCCTTCTAACATAATTTCACCAATTTCACAGACGGGGCATCTATGCTTGCTCGTAATAAAGAAATGCGCTATAGAGCTTGTTTCCCATATCCTAATGCGACGTCTTGTCAAGCTAGAGTTGTAGCATTGGCTGAAAGAGTGCATTCTCTCAAATCCACTGCTGTGGATCAACTGCTATGGCAATCTGCTGGTGGGCACGAGGCTGCAGATTTGATCCAAAACCCACAGCATTCTCATTTCGGTGGGGGCAGAATGCAAGAAATACTTCTGTACATGTATTTAGATTTAGGTGCAAGTTAACGAACCATGGGTGGCAAAACATATGGCTCTCTTATAATACGGCATCTCTTGTAACCCACAGTGTTATTTAAGGACATTGAACTATAACTATTAAAGACATACTGATTACAGTTGAATCTCAACCAAAAATAAATGCAGGGATAACAAGTTACTTGATATATAATGAAATAAATCTAAAATTTTGTTGCCCATGCTTCATTTCTATAAGAACACCTTCTACTGCTTTAATGAAACCGAAAATGCAAGGTCCAAGATATCAGTTACAGTGAAGCTAATATTTGTCCACTTTCAGTACAAAATGTGTATTCTGGTGGCAAGAATGTCGAATACTGTACTTGAATGGCACATTCTGGATTTGCGTGTCTTGGCCAGCGACTTGACTTGGCTGGGCCACAGTCAACAAGCCAACGTACCAACCCATGAGTTGAGTTGAGTTGAGTTGAGTGGTTGTAGGCTACTGGCGGGATTAGCCTTGCAGTAGCTGCCGGCAATTGCTCCACCGTAGCGACACTTAAAATACATAAATCATATAAATCAGACACAGACCTCACAACTACACTACACATAGTCACACCTAAGGTCACCATGTGGAGGCCAAATCCGTGTCCTGCAGGTAATTTAAAAGAAGGCGAGAAACCTCCTTCCTATCTAACCGGTTCCCGCGCGGGAAAACAATGTCCTGTATAGAACTGTGGGGAATTCCTGTCCTCTTGAGGGACCCGAATAACACGCTCCTTTCCGCGTCATACAGAGTACAGCACATAAGGTAATGTTCTATGTCACCGCACACACCACACGTTGAACATAATGGTGACAACGCCAGGCCAGTCTTACACATCCACGCATGTGATCACACCAATTGCAGAATTGCATATTAAGGGGGGACACGGGTCTTTGCGGCGAGAAAATCGCAAAAAAAAACGATTTTTTGAAAACCAAATTTTCGAATTCTACAGCTAATATTCCTTTAATTCACCAAGTTTCGAATCTCAGGGAAGAGTATTTCGTCCGCAATATCAATTTATAACATCACTGTGAGCTAAATTCCGCGCAAAAACAGCCCTTTTTATCGCGGCGCATAGCTCTTTTTCTATGCGCACGATCGCAGCCATCTTGGTCTCGTTGGAAAGAGGAGCCTTCCTTCTTTAATTTCCCGCCAAAAGTGACTCCGTCGGTACGCCAGTGAAATTGAAATCCGGGGAAGAAATAAGCCAGAACGCGCGATCCGATTCGTTGACTAGCGCACGTGACCAAAAACGCGTGCTGTGGTTGGCTGCGCGAGGTTCCCATCGTCTGCTCCACTCCGCAGGCAACGCGATGGCGCGTCTCGTAGCTTTGTTGGCACATGCCCAACAATGTCCAGTCCACCGGGGAAGTTCACCACGAGGCACAAGTTCGGCAAAAAAAAGAAGCGATCAGCTTATAACTTTCAAAAGCGCTCCATTGCTTCTGAAAGCATCGAGAGTAGCTCGCCGCCAACTGCAAATGATGCCGAAGCCGCAGACGATGCCGAAGTAGGCCTAGACAGCTCACAAATGAGTGAAATCGTTACGGACAGCGGCCGCGTTCGGCATGACGCTGCAATGTCGCAGCGTGCGGATTTTTTTGCAGAGGGAGATGATTGCTAAAAAAAACTTCAAGTTCTTGCGTCAACGCCAGCAACAAAGCGGGTGTTGGATTTGCTCACTCGCGCCGACGGCGCTGCAGCTGCGCCAGTCGACGCCGACGCAGGCTTCGCTATCCTCAGTAGGACTCCGTGAACGCACTGATGTCGTTTGTCAAGTGCAAGGTGTGCGGCGGCAGCGTCGCAGGAGGCAAAAGCGAACGGTCATCTGGCCTCGCCATAAAGATCGTTAGCACGTGCGCGTGTTGCAGCGATATCGCGTCGGCGTGGAGCTCGACCCGCATGAACGACAACCTTGCCGCGCACGCGATGCAAGCCACCGGGAATCGGCGAAAGGTGCCAAATGATGTTTTTGCCGCATTTGGGTGGCCGTGGTCAGAGCGACTACATTAATGGTGGCTTTTAGCCACTTTCACTGCAAAATAATGCAAAATTATTTCTGTACTTTTGATTAAAAGTGAATGTATTCCTTTTTTCTCGTTTTCTCGAAACGCTGACTTTTGACTTGTTGCTGATTTGCCGCGGCGATATCTCTGCCTTCAAAGCAGATAGAGCCATAATTTTTGTTGTGGCTTGTAGCTGAGTGTGCAAAGTACACAATGGTAGGGTCAGATTTTGGAATTTATGCTTTAAACATTTTCTATTCTGCTTTAGAACAGACAGTGGGGTAGCCACAATTTGAACAGTAAAAATTGAATTGCTATAAAATTGCTAATATTTGATGTATCAAAATAGTATTCCTACCATTGTGTTCCTTATGTTTTCTAGTACCCAGGCATGTGCCAATATGAATTTTGTAGCGCATTTCCCCTCCCCCCTATTGTTTGTGCAAATTATGAACAATTAATTTCATTTATCTTCAGAACTAAATGGCCTATTGGAAAAATAATTACATATTTGAAATCAGCACAAAAGTCCTAACAAGAATGGAAAGTTTCATGAATATTGATGGAAAACATCATGAACATTATTCGAAGAACAGTGTCCCCCCTTAAGGACCGTGCAAAGGCTTAGCATTGTTCATGGGCCATGTATCGGCACAGTAAGCCATTGATAGACCATCAAAATTTTCCCATTGGATGCATCATGCTTGTGTTGCTTTTGCATAAAACTGATCGTGAAATCTTTATCTGATATCGCCATGTATGCTTATTTTATACATCGGCTATAACAAAAGCATTTTAGTGGGCTTATGCAAATATCAGGTCTTCAGCACGAAGCGAAAAGTAATTAGTGCAGAGTAATTTTGAACAAAGTAGTTCAAATTGTAGGATTTGCATAAAACCATGACATAAGTACCGGATGTTGACAAATGTAAAAGAAAATTGTTTACTTGCCAAAAAGGAATCAGGTTCATCTCAGAATACAGTTTATTTTCAAAGTGCCGTAATGCATAAATTTTTATGCAAATATGCAAGTTCAACATTTCTTACAACTCCAGTAGTACAGAAGATTTGTTACGCCACAGGAGCATTTTGTGTTCGCCAGTCGTGCATCATCGTGATGCTGTAAAGTACAGCCTTGACTGCACGACGTCGGCTGTTTATGCAATAGCCAAGAGTTCGACGAAAGTTTGTCTGGTCAGGTGACATGACGATGAAGAAATTGCGGTCACTGGCCAAGTCAAGGTGAAAATAACACAGAGATGTTTCGGGACCCGTACGGGTTCCTTGATCACACTAAAAGTGGGCAAGAGCCCCAAGTCGTTTTTATGCGAAAATGTGACTTAGGGAACAGGTGTAGCTGGCAGGAAGATTTCCATCAGTCCTGTTGATACTGTTGTCAGTAGTTTGAATAAATAAAGATTCTAACAAGAGTCACGTCATCAAATTCTTTTCCTTAGCCATTATAGCAGTGTTTTCCCAATCGATGCGGTGACTGCGATTATCGGCGTGTTCGGCAAGGGCGCTCGAGACTTTTTTCTTGTTGGAGACGTCCCTTTGGTGCTCTTTTAATCGTCTTGTGAATTTGCCGGTTTCACCGATGTAACTGCAGCTGCAGTCTGTGCATGTTTATGCAGTGTTGTGCAAACTCAACTTGAGGCTTTCCGCTGACACGCAAGCTTAACCCGTTCCATTCAATAAGCGCACATGCAAAGTTGGTAGGCATGCTCGCTGCTTTTGCGGTCCTCAATCCTGCCCTCATGCATGATCTCAGCCCGATCATCAATAGGCAGCATATTTTCTGCGACACTTTACAGTCTCCCACCATGCCTGCCCTGGCTGTTGGGACTAATCGAGGCTGTTTTGCCAAGCGTAAGCCACGATAGTTACTGTTTAGTGCCACGTCGAAAATTTAAAAATATAAAATTTAATGGCAAAATTAGGATGCAGTTAATATGAAAATTTTTACTCAAGGTGTTGCTTCACAACAGTCAGAATTTCGCCTTGAGGTGTGGTTTCGTGATAGCGCTGCTGCGAGACCACGTTTAAGGCAAAGTTTGCACAAGCCTACATTTTAGCCTTTGATGCAACTTTGTTGTAATGAGGTTTAGTTTCAATGGACACAAAGTAAAAAAATTATTTGAGCTGTATAATTAAGCTACCCTCCTACAATGCCAACAATGCCACCCTTGCCACGAGAGGAGGCTTGGTGGGCCACAGAAGATCCAATAACAAAAGATAGGTGGCAGTGCCACCTTGAAATTCTTTAGCCACCTTCCTGTGATGTCTTTATGTTCGGGCCTAGCTTAGTTTTTTTTTATTGGCAAAGATGGACTACGCTGTATTCTAAAGAGGCCAAAGGCTTAACTTGTTCCAACAAGTTTTACTGAGCCACCCCCAGTGACACAAATATGAGAAAATACTTATAAGACCATGATGACACACTGACATATTGAAGCTGGGTTTCTGGCACAAAATTTCAAAGCTGGAACTTTGGCCTTCATTTGGCAGACCAACTGTATATGCAAAAACATAATGTGGAGTATTGCGCAAACTGTTGCAGCACAAGACACTGACCCGGATCGAGCTGGTGAGACCCCAGTGGCTTGAGACACTCCTTGCCGTTTTACTATTACCTAGTGTTTTAAGACGCCAATGGGAAATTGAAACCACCAAACAAACGCGACGCTCACGGCCTCCAACCAACGCCTCAGCTAGCATTGCTCATTAGCGTCACTTGCTCCAGGTAATATGATGGCAGCCAAAAGGGCATGTTGAAAGAGGAGATGCTCGCAGCAGATGCACGATGAACTCTCACTCAACGTGCTTGGCTGGTCCTCGCCTGTTGTTTCCGTTGCTACAGGCCTCAGCTACTTATCCTTGGCCGCAGATGGCAGTACATGTTTGCCAGTTCACTGACCCACGAAAACAGCAAAATACCGAGGTACCACAAAAACTGGCATGACTTGAAGGAAGAGTGCTTTTCATTAAAGTCTACCTACTTCTGTGAAATGAATGAAAACAGTTTGACAGAGTTCTCTATTAGTTTAAAGTGATTTAGAATTTCTCTTTTAGTGCCCCTTAAATATAATTACTTGCTCTGAAAGAGGCCCGGAAGAATGACAACTTACAAGTGAGGTGCAAGCTGCGAGTCGATGAGGTCAGTTAGAAGACGTGCAGCTGCCTGGCCAGGAGGCTTGCGCTGAAACTCCCGGTAGTTGGCAAGGAATGTCAGGCGGTCACTGAACAACATGCTCTCGCCCATGTTCTCAAGCAAGTCCAGGCAGGGCAGCTCCCGCCGTTCACTGTACTCAGCCAAGAACCTGTGGTGTAGAGGAAAAATGGGAGAAAGGATTGCAACAAAAAATGCCATGTAATTTTTTTTTTTTGCATAGAAACCAATCACAATATGACAGAAAATCAAGTGCAATGGGCAGCTCATATTCTAATGCTTAGTTTGCTTCACATGCAGTACTCAATACTTTTTTTCTCGGCTAATAACAGCAACACCATTGCACCATTTCGAGTGAAGCCATAGTGCCAAACACACATACTAGTGCTTGACAGCTGAGTGTGGGTTGGGTTGTGTGTCGACGGTGCTCAATGTCTTGCAGAAAACACTGACTCAGCAATTTGAAAGTCTATATTAAAAATGCAACAAATAAATAATGTTACTGAAATCAAATTTTCCTTAACAAGCAGCCAATTATTCTGCTCTGCAGCGGAAAAGATGTATAGACAGGTTCTCCTGATCTGTAAGCAGCCGTGTACCGAACGTTCAGTAAATGAGAGCTCAAATGAAGGCCTTGTAAATAAGTGGCAATCCTTGTTAAACTGCAGGCTCGCTGGTGCTCTAATGTCTCATGCAAAAGTGGCATTTCATGGTTTATTTTGTTTGACACCATGTTTAAAAGCAGGAACACGTGGCTGTTTGATCCGAATACCGTATTTGCATGATTTCACCGTGCCACTGATTGTAATGTGCCGTCCAAATATTATATATATATTATATATATTACCATCCAAATATCCAGAAAAATAACTTGGTGCGAATCCTACTGCGCACATCAAGTAACAAAATCTGAGTTGACGCGTACCGTGTTGAAACAATTTTATGGAACGTACAAAGGCACACAGATATGGGTACAGCTGAATTTTGGTGGCTAGTCGCAATCGGAGTCCAACGACGCCTCCTTTTCGCTGTCTGCCGACCACAGAAAGTCAACTTCAGTTCCATTCAATGCATTAGAAATGCCACACTTCTGGAGGTATGCAACAACTGTCGCCTGCGGGAGAGCATTCCATGCACCATGGGCCCACCTTACGATGTCTCCAAGCGTCGCTTTCTTCATACAACCCATACAATGGCAGCGTGGGCTAGCTATCTTGCATTGAGCTTTCTTTATAGTAATAATCGGTTTCGTTTTTGATTCTGAATTAGTTACGATTGTAACGTGCATGCATATTTTAATACACCTTTTATTCAGGAAAGGTGCACGTCAGAATTGTGCAAACACAGTAAATCAGAAGTGTGCGTCATGGGTGGCAATGGAAGGCAAGAACTGCCGATTTTCTCGGTGAAAAGAGCATAGGCACCATCAGTCAGTGCCATGGCAAAGCACAATGCATGCCATGTTCCATCACACCAGTAACAGACTGCACCACTGCTCCTCTTGTCACACTATGAGAGTAAAAATTTTTCAGTCTCTCATTTCCCCGAACCACATGTTGTGATTTGTAATGGACAAAACACGCAAATTATGATGGCCAAACATGGCATTAAATGCTATTTCTGTGAAAGATCCGAGTGCAAACCTGTGAGCAGTTCAGCCGTAAGAGCCATCCATTACGAATCTCTTATCCACACAGCATTCAGTACATATTAGGTCCACTATGAAAGACGAACTTAAATTATTCCCCCAGTAACTATACACCTAAGTAAGCATTCTGCAAGCCCTATAATACATTACTTAACAGTGCCCAGTAGATACTATCAGCATGTGAAGTGCGCAGCTTCAGAAGCACTGCAAGTAGACTTACTGGTCTGCCAGTCTTGATGTTAGTACTGGATTCTGTAAGGAAAAAGGAAAGAAAACATAAGTTCTAGTTCAAAGAAAAATTATCAAACATGGCTATGCAAACATTCTTCCAGGTAAATGAAGTGTGAAGCACAGACAACTACAGCTGTATAGAGTCCATTATGAAAGTAAGGCGCATTTTCTGGGAAAAATAGATTTATTGAATGGACCTGTACAAATGGTTAAAATTCTTCAAACTACTCTCTCCCTGCATCAACACACTTGCGGAGACGTGTCTGCCACGCCTGGAAGGCACCCTGAAAGTCCTCGACAGGAATGTCTCTCAGAAACGCTGTAGCAAGCTTTTGGATATTTTCCACGGTATCCCAATGCTTTCCTTTCAGCACTCTCTTCAGCCGGGGAAAAAAGAAAAAGTCGCATGGAGCCAGTTGGGACTGTAAGGGGGATGGGGGACCACGGGGGTATTGTTCCGGGCCAGGAAGTTCGTAACGATGAAGGACGTGTGGCTAGGGGCATCGTCATGGTGAAGCTTGACTGTGTCAGTCAGCATGTCAGCCCTCACGCACGCGACCTGGCATTTGAATCTCTTGAGCACCTCTGGGTAAACGGCTGAGTTGACTGTTTCTCCCTGCGGTACAAACTCAAAATGGACGATTCCTCGGGCGTCAAAGAAGACAATGAGCATTGTTTTGGTGTGAGACTTGGTCATTCGCGCTTACTTGAGCCGGGGGGATGAGATTGTGTGCCACTCACTGCTCTGCCTTTTCAATTCTGGGTTGTACTCGAATATCCAGGATTCGTCTCCAGTTACGATAGAGTTAAGAAAGTCCAGCTCATTTTGAATCAAATCCAACAATTCTTAACAGTGCACAATTCGAAGTTCTTTCTGATCTCCAGTCAACACTTTCGGCACAAGCTTCGTGCAGGCCTTGCGCATTTGCAGATCCTCGGTCACTATCCCATGAACCGCAAATGTGGACATGTGTAGGGCAGAACCCTCGCCACATTTCCCAACCGTTTTTACAGCGCTGCCATGGATAGTCGAGTCATAATAAAATCATGCGCATTACTCTCATAATGGATCCTGCATGTTTTGCTTTGCTAACAAAAGCAAATGACACACAAAAAAGTAAGCATGAAGTCTGCTGATCATGATTAATCTTGCTGTAGTGCCTATAGTGCAGAAATTTAAAGTGTTCCTCAGCACACAGCACTCTATTTTTGTTGCATAGCGGCAAGTGCTGTATGTCGTTACTAAATGCAATAAACTGAGCTGCAGTACTATTCCACCCACAATTGGATGCCTGCACAGGAAATTCAGTCATTCAGGGACCACTCTAACATTGTATGAAGCACCTTCTTAAATACGGGTTGTTTCAGCGAACACTAAGATTTTTTAGAGTTGCCTGTGGGAGAGAGCTCAATTCCAGATCATGAGATGGTGGTCTACTCGAAGCAGCGGACACTACTTAAAAAAAAAAATTGAAATGTGAAATTGACTAATTAACAAAAATATACTAATTACATTTTTAACTAGTTACTATATGACCCTTATTGCAATTTACAATTTCTAGCCGTAGAGTTCACAAGGCGGATCCACTTGGAATGTATTCTCAGAACGACACCAGTTTCGAGATATTAATTCCCAAACTTTGCGGAGAAATGCATTGGCGTAAATGTCGTGTTTCGCTATGGAGGCATTGTATGTCAGCTACCCCACCTGTTTGATTCTGTTTGTTTCCTGTCACTCAAAACACTAAGCAACAGAAAAATTACAAATGGAGTCTCGGATTGCTCGAGCCCCACCAGCTCGACGTGCACTGGCATCTCGTGCCACGACAATTCTCACCTGCCGAGCATGTCAAAACTGTCAAAATGTGGCACCTGAAGAAGCTGCTGACCTAGGCCGAATCTGAGGAGTGCATGTGTAAGCTTGCTGAAGCCACAAAAATGGCAAAAAATTTGGGGAGGACGCTTCAGCTTCACCTTTAAGAGTGGAAGGCGACGGCATTCAAAGATTCCTGACTGCTTCTCCCGCTTCCTGGCAACTGCTGCTTAGGTAACCGTAACGTTTACCGAAAAACGCTGGCGGCAAATGCTACGCATGAAGGTGGCACTTGCCTCTGTGCGCCACTGCCGCAGATGCACAGAGGCAAGCACCACCTGGATGGTCTTATTGCAAGGAACCGAGTGGGGCGCGCTGCTCTATGAATGGTAGAAACGCTGGAAAAGGGGTTTGTGTTTGAGTTTTCGCGTAACAGAATAATGTTTTCTCGCATATTGAAATTACAATCTCACACTATCATGTCTGTAGGTTGCGCGTAAGTCGTACTTATAGATTTTTCTGATGCACTTTATTTTGAGAAATTCAATTAGTTCGGCAACGCCTCTGTACCATGTGGAGGGCCTGCGTGTTTCCATATGTGTGGTTCGGGATGATTTTTTGCAGACAGCCAACGCTGGCACTGGACGCCGACACCAGATATTTTTCGACACGGGGCCTTTAACGCTGTCGCTTTGAAGCAATGTGCGTTTTTGGCCTCTGGGCCCAATCGATACACATTGGCACTTCATGCCGCAACAATTCGGGCAGGGCTTTGCATTACGTACATAACTACAGTTGAGTGCCAAATTTTTTTGTGAATGTGGGTAGCACATTTTCGAGGTTATGTTTTTTGTTCTGTAGTATGTTTGTTCATGTATTTTATTTCCAACATGTACAAATTAGGTTCTACTGAACTACTCATTTATATCAAATATGGCTAAAGTGAAATTTCATTATAGCTGGCCTTTAACCCTTTTGTCACAAAATCTTTCCTGGAAAATTGCAGCAATATTTCTAAGTCTTCTTTTACTTTTCTGAGGTTCTTCATGTACTGCGCTAACTGAAAAAGTAAATGTATGCTCTACATATTCCTTTTACTCAATGAAAACATTGAATAACAAACCTTGTTTTTAGAAGAATAGTTCTCATAATGCCCCCGTAGAAGTCTTCAATAATATTATCTCAATCATGGGAGCAAAACAGATGCAAGCTGCAAAATAATATGCACGAGCGTGCCATCTGAGTAGTGGACGGTGGGATGCATAGATGTGTGGCAATTAAAGCAATGGAAACTGCAGTGTTGACGAGAAGGACTCGCCCTCGGCAATATTGGTACGAATTGGTAAGACGAGTAGAGCTCAGGCTTAGGCGTTACAGGGTTAACTCTCGTGAGCTAACTCTCCAACCTTGACTTTCACTGGATTCCTATCGACTTGTGTTTTGCACGATGTGCCTAAAAGGTGCACAACTCACCTTGCAACGCATGGCCCAGGTCAGTGCAATGCCCAGCTGGCCCTTCTTTGCCATACGAACCGCCAGTGTCTGGCAGATGTCCTTGACTGGAAAAGAATTGCTGAAGCTACACACACTGAGCGCAGCAGGAAACCTACAATTCCGCACAAAGGTTATGTTGCTCTCTGCAGTGACTTTAAGGTGCCCAATTTTCCTTTGTGCCCTATGCAATGGCACCGATGAAATTACACGGAGCATGACAGCCCACAGAAGCAGCTACTGGGTGCACGCATGCACTGCCTTCCAGATCCTAAAGGAAATGGCTAAGTGGAGGCTGTTAATTTATCCTGCACTGCCTGCAAGGCAGATGTCCTTGACTGGAAGAGAATTGCTGAAGGTGAGCATGCATGCACACAAACACACACACTTTCAAACAGTTCATGTTACAGTGAATAGAAAAGCATGTCAATCAAAGCAGATGTTAGAATATACCATATTTACACAATTATAATGTGCCCTTTTATTCTAGGAAATGTATTAAAAACATTACGCATGCCAGATTAGAGAATGAAACTAAACTATAATAGTGAAAAAGCTATCGTCATTGGCATTAGAAATTTCTGTAATCCAATCTAATCTACTACAATCCTCATGTCTCGGCAGTTATATCTTTGGGCCCACTCTAATTTAGTCATGCTGCCATGGCCTACACGGCATTTAAGGGGGGACGCGGGGATCAACTATGGAAAAACGACCCAAAAATCACTTTTTAGAAAGTTGCAGATTCCGAATCTTTGACCCCTTTTCTATAAGTTTTCCAAGTATTTCCGCTGAAAACGACTGCTATGTACCATAAATAAATATATACACCAGGCAATACAGCGAAAATTTCGTGAAAATCGGTGGAAAAGTCGCGGTTTTCGAGCGCCCCTAGCTCCGGAACGGCAGTACGCAGCGCGGCCATGCTGGTACCGTTGAAAAGCGCGCCTCTTCGCCTTTTGACGCCCCTCCTTCATTTCCTGATAGAGAGAAGAGCAAGCATAAAAACATAAAAAGTCTGAAGGTCGCGGAGCTGCTTGTTACGGCCGCCGATTGGCTTGCTCCGTCACGTGCGTTCTATGAGCCGCCCCATTGGCCGGGTCTGGAAGCGAGCTGCTGCGGCGTCTGCTTCTCCCGTTTCTTCGCGCGCTGGCTGCTGCGCCTTTGTGTACGTGTTAGATATTCGAGGTACACCACCGCTTCATCGCTTTATTCCGATTTGAGTTTTCTATTTCATTTTGTGGTTTCGAGCATGACTGGGCGGACGTGGACGACGAAATACGCGACCAAGCACCGCTTCGGCAGCCGCAAGCGCAAGCCGCCGAACATCCAAACGATAAGTAGTCCTAGCAGAGATGTGTCCGCGCGCTAGCTTGCAAGAGAGACTGTCGACGCATTGCCGGGCAGTTCGCAGGCTGTTGCAGCCTTGAGCTCCAATGGTGATGATACCGAACTAATAACGGCCGTTTCCGATGCTTCCGGGCCTGCGACGTCCCGTAAATACTCCGCGACGTACCGCGATTGTGCCACCGCCGTCACCGAGATGAACGACGAAAGTGCGGTCCAAGCGCGTGCGTCTGCCGGCCGTGAAAACGAACCGTGCATCAGCAACGGTCGCACCATACAGTCGCATCTTGAGTCACAATTCATCTTGTCGGAGGTGTTGAATATGACCGCCGCCACTGTCCGCGCGTCACTTGGTTCTGTGCCGGCAACCGAACGGAAGATAGGGTTTACGGCGGGAGGAGCATGCTCGGTGGTGACGGACTCAAGCGAGTCGAGCGGCTGAGAAAGATGCCTTGAGCAAGAAGAGGGCACAAAAAGCACATGAAAGCAAGCATAAAAGATCCAAGAAGCCAAGAGATCAACCTGACACCTGCACCTACAAGGCCGGTGGTTTCTACTCGAATAAACATGGCTCAAAACTTCGAACACCGTTTTCTCAAAACTTTTTTCTACCACCAAGGTCAACTTGCAAAGCCAATAACTCAGCCACTGTTATGAATATTTTTACACCGTTTGTTTTGTTACACTCATTGTGCACCACTGCACACAGTGACATGTTTTGTTTTCAAAATAGTTGCTTCAATAATTTCTTATCTTTTGTTTTCACAGTCGAGATTTTCATGCAATTGAAGTAGCTACCAAGGAATGAGAATATAAAAAAAATCTGGTAGGCTAAAAAAATTACAGGAATGTCACTGTGTGGAGGATACATATAGGAGTGCTATCAATGTTTGCTTGAACTCCTACCATCAATATACAGGTGTGCAGGCATTTTGCAAAAATGAAAGCAGAAAAATTTTGTAAACAAATAAGTACTTCAGATATCGCAGCCATATTTTCACAGTTTTGTTTATGTGATATTATTAACACCTGTGCAAAATTTCATCAAAATCGGCTGGTAAATAAAAAAGTTTGCTTTGATCCCCATGTCCCCCCTTAATTTGGAAATGCAACATTCTCAGATGCCATAGATGGCATTGAAGATGCGATGCTCAGAGCTGCTGATAGTAAAGAGGAGGTCTGTGATGACGAAAATGAGTGATGCCCAGTCTACTGCAGATGGGATGCAATAAATTATCTTTGCCCAAGTGAGAGCGAACTGCTACTTCTCACACTCTTACTGCCATAAACTGATGAGTGAAGAATCGAGGGCAGTGCACTTTCTCATTTCAGTTCGGATCAACAGGATGTGTGTTACAATCAAGGGTGCATTAAGATCAAGCAATTACGGTAGCTACAAAATGGCAACAACCAGCTTGTGCAGACCCCTGAGCAATTTTTCCTGAACATTGCAGCTGGTGTTGCTGAGGATAAGCCGAAGTAAAATGTTATCGTAAATGCACTAAGAAAAGGAAAATAAAGAAAAATGACGAAGCTAGTTGACGTAGGCATGATGGGCAGAGCACTGCTAGCAGCAGCTTGAATGCTAGAGGAAGCAGACGAGTTGAGGCTGATAGCACCTATGCACAAATCCAGATATTCAAAACTGTAGTGTTCACACAGTGCTGTACATCATTCTAGGGTGCATGCCTAGGTAGCCTTCGAGAAAGTTTGTGCTTTAGAGTGCAGCTCTTATGCACCCACTTCTGCATCAGCGTAACCAAGTGAATGATGAAAGAGTGAAGAGTGAACGCGGAGCGCAGCGGGGGATGAAATTTGCGAGGGGGAAAGCGGATGAGGATGGTGCAGCCGAACCACGAGGCAGGAAGTGTAGAAGGAGGGTATGGCGAAAGCGTGAGAAGAAAAGTGTAGTGCGGTGACGATGGCTACGAGATGGCGCCAGAGTAGCACACGTCATCTGGGAGGTCTGTCTCAGGTGGCTGCTGTGAATCGCACCCAAGCATCACCCATGCACTGCCTTTTGTGATCTCCAGATTAGTGAGATTGCCGTGCTACACTTCGCACCGTTTGCAACTTGCAGCACGAGACAGACTGTCCGCACCGGCCAATATATCGTGGAATGAAAACATGTATAGCGCTGCGCTCAAATTACGCTTAGAGAGTACCGCAACCGTCGGCGAATTTTGCCCCCCTTCTTTTTGCGTGCATGGATTATAAATTTAGATCAGTTCCACAAACACTAACCAACTAAGGAATGATAGAGTATGACCGTAAGAAACCCCATTCCAGTTATTTTAGTGCGAGTTCAGTCAAAGCTAAAACTAAACTAAAGCTAAAGGGTCCTGAAGACTCCATGAAACGAATGCACCGCACACACCTGTGGTAAGGCCGCTATTTTTTTTTTTTTAACAATCTTGACGAGATGAGGCCCTTACACGGGAGTGGGCTACATTGGTCTAATTTATTTTGGCCATGCATATTCCACACATTTTTTTGTACCAAAACAACCAATAACATTGCTTTCATACTGCATTTATTCATTCGTGCATGCACCACAACATATCTGATGCCCATCTATTTATCACCACTGCTCAGGCTCGGTTCGGCAGCACACTTATGGATATAATCATCGCCCATGGCATCCACGGCGCAAGGTATGCCTGTGACTTAAAAGCTTTTCGGAACAATGTCCAAAGACACCACACTCCATGTGCTTCTTAGAACGAAAGAGAAGACAAATTGCAGAGACGCTTTTGACTTTCGCCTTTCTTTTTCCCAGATTTCCCAAAAAAGTTCTCCAAACAGCCCTCACCTGCTGGCATTTCCCTGCGCTCCAGTATTTCGACCACCTTCAATGCTTGCGCCTGGGTTTTCAGTGGGATGTGCTCGATAAAGGCTTCCAAGTACTCCCTGCATGCAACACAACATATTGAAATGTCCATGTTTATTTAAGCCTACCAATACCAAGATTCTGCGACACCTGAGAGGACAGGAATAAGGGCCAGTAAATGCAATAAGATAACAGAATTTTATGCGTTACGCTTCAAATAAAAACCCTGAAGTGGCCCTTCATATCCCACAAAGTTATGTACAGGTAATTTTGCCTTGCAATGTGCCTTCAAGGCATTGCACTTCACACTGTCGTGAAGCTGTCATTTGAGTCAAGGTGCAGGTCTTACCAAGAACAGCATTGCAAGCAATACCAAAAGATCCCAAAAAATTGTTTTCCTATTTTTGTTATATGCTGGTTATTACATATGCTATTGTGCGAATGTACTTGTAGTATAAATATTTGAGCAGTGCTATGTGACGCAATTTGGGTATAATATACGCGCTCACCCCCTCTTCCTCCAACCTCCAGAGAGATGCACTTATATACAGTATATATATACAGTATATATATACAGTATATATATACAGTAAAACCTCGTTAAACCGTACCCGCTTAAACAGTAGTTTTGTTTTAAAAGTAGTAAGGTCAAATCCCCGACTCAGCGGCCATTGAACATAAACCGTACCAGCTTATTACGTACGTATCTGTTAGCACGTAGTGTTTCCACTTTTCATCACGCAAACATGGCGGTGCGTCGTCTTCATCGGGTGGCCTGGCAGAACAACAAGCATTAGAGATTGGAACAACAGCCTCCAAGCGCCCTCTGCGTTTGTGCGTGAAGCCACATCAACATCAAGATCATTTCGGCACCGTGCCAGAGAGCGTAATGGCGTCATGCAAGCGAGGTCTCGTGTCAAGCTGAAGCTCCGATAAAAAAGACACCGGATGCTCAGCATAGAAGAAAAATTAGACATCGTTCATGCTATCGAATGTGACATGAAGAAGTCGGTGCTGGCATGCGACAGGGATCTGCTGTTGACTACGGTGTGTGGCATTTGGAATGCGAAGAAGTTGCTCGGCAGCGCTGCTGCGATCGTGAAGAGATGTTGGCTACAAGGTTTGACTTTTCGCCATCGTTGCCTCTGTTGTTGCCGAAGTGTCGACTAGCGGCAGTGACGAGGACGGCACGGAAAGCAACAGCACGGGCGATTCAGGCCCGACAGTGGCAGAAGCTGTGCGTTATGTCAGCCACATGAATGCAATCGTTGCAACAAAAACAGCACCCCGCAATGAAAAAGGCGCCCCGCAATTTTCGCAGCGCTACTGCGTGCGTGCACGGAGAATATGTGACGCAACGAGGAATCTGCCATGCGAGTGTTTGCTGAGAAGAGGGGGCTGGCTGAAAAGCTGCCTCAAAGCTTCAGTAAGTTTGAGCCCGCTGTCGTCGCTGCTAGGCGCCGCGGCGGCATCAAACGAAAGTAACACTTTTGTCGCACGAAGTGAATAATTAAGGCATGTTTTTTCCCCTTTCATTGCACTCTCTTCGAGTTCTGTTTTTGACAGGTAAGCGGTCGATCTCATGCTATTTCGATTAAACAGTACTACGGTTTAGTACATACTTTTTCCGAGCTCCGGCCAACTATGGTTTAACAAGGTTTCACTCTAGTACTACAACCTTTGTCAGAAAAGTTCCAGGACAATTTTTTTTTTATTTCTGAGTTTGCAATACTAAAAAGGAACAAATGTTTTTATGTCACCTGGTATATGTTCTTACTTGACATAACCTTGGCCATCTTTCCACGCAAACTCACTAGGTGGCAGAGCTGTGCTTAGCAACACGTTGTTTGGGTTGTTGTCGCATTAGTTAAGGTGACACAATAGATGCTGATTGTAAGTAAAGAGTGAACTTTAAGCTCCGCGTTAAGCTCGGGAAAACCCCTAGTGAAATGTGGAGCACAATTAAGCAGGCATATGCAGGCAAGGCATTTCAAAGAAGTCATGTTTTCGAGTGGCACAAAAGGTTTCGTGAATGCAGAGATTCAGTGCAGGATAATCCCAGAGCTGGTCGCCTGTCTACAGCACATACCGATGCAAATGTGGAGCACGTAAGGCAGTTATCGCAAGAAGACCGTCGTGCAACTGTGCATATGATATCAGAAGAACTGAATTTGAATCATGACGCGTGTCATAAGATCTTATGAAAAGGTTTAGGGAAACGGAAACTTAATGCAAAGATTGTCCCTCACTCATTAACGGACAAACAGAAAGAGGACAGACGACGAATTTGCGCTAAGCTATTGGATAGCACCAGATGTTATCCCGCATTTGCATCGATTATTGCAGGGGATGAAAGCTGGTGCTACCAGTATGATCCTCACACGAAGTCTGAAAGTGCTGTATGGCAGAGTCATGGATTACCAGCCTCGAAAAAAGTCAAACGACAACCTTCGAGAACAAAGAATATGTTGATCGCATTCTTTGATAGTAAAGAATTGGTTCACCATGAGTATACTCCTCCAGGTCAAACAGTGAACCAACCTTTTTATATTGAAGTCTTGAAACGTTTGTGAGAAGCAATCCAATGTCGTCGCCCTGATTTGTGGCATTCTCAGGACTGCATCTTACTGCATGACAATGCAAGACTCCATTCTGCTTTATCTGTTAACGAGTAGCTGCCAGACATTCTGTTATTGCCATCCCACATTTGCCATATGATTTGCCATGTGATTGCCGTGTGATTTTTTCTTGTTTTTGCGAGTGAAAAGGCAACTGAAAGGAAAGCTTCATCAAGATAATGCAAACATCCAACGGGCTGTGACAAATGAGCTTACAAGCATCGCAGTTACAGATTTCCCTGCTTGCTTCCAAGACCTCCAGAAACGTTGGCAATTGTGCATAGATAGCCAAGGGTACTACTTTGATAGGAGCTAGGATCATTACTTGGTAAGTGCAATTTTCTATTTTTTAGTACCTTTGCACTGGAACTTTTCTGACAAAGGTTGTATATAAGATAGTACCGGTACTATATAAGATAGCACTATATAAGATAGATAGATAGTACTATATTATATGTGCCTAGTCAGCATATGCAACAGGGATGTTCCATGAGTCAGCTGGTCTCAAACATGATTTTTACCATTAATAAAGCCCAGGACTGACCTTCCACGTCGCGGGCAATGATCCAGGTAGCCAACACCAACCTGCCAGAGGCTGCAACATAAAACAATGCAACACTTTGACTTTCAAACAGAGAACACCGCAGGGACCAAAAGCAAAGCAGTACACTTTCTGTCATGAAATTTATATATCGCGGTCTAGTCCACAAAGCTGAAACATTAGCCTACCACTGCTGAGACACTGCAGCAACTTCAGTTTCTTAAAGGCGCACGAAAGATAAAAATAATTTGAGCTTAAGTAGCACATCGCTATTCCACAATATCAAAGCAGCCACTCTTACCATGAGAAGAGGCTTGGTATGCCAGAAAAGAGGTAAAAATGAAACACGGTGGCGACACTGCGTTGAAGTCCCCTTCCCACACAAGCTTACAGTGTGGTCATGGATATTGACAGCCTCTGCTTGGGCCTAGTTATTTTTTTACCCTTAAAGATGATCCTTTTTCCATTTCAAAGGAGTCAAGGACTGAACTTGTAAAGTTTCTGCAACTTTTATTGAGCCATGATGGCCCAAACAGGAGAAAATACTTCAAAATTCGTGGCGTCACGCTGATGTACCAGCTCTGGGGTTTCAGTGCAAAACAAAAAAACTTGAACTTTCACCTTCATTTCATCTTCTAATATCAACCTGTTACAACAATATTAATCAAATTTAGTTTTTAAGGAATACTTTATCAGCCCAAATTGGTTTAGTGTTTTTCTTTAAAGTCCCTCTAAAGGCCAACTGCAGCAAAACTTAACTTTGGCTTAATTGGTTTTAAGTGAGCAGCATACAGTACAACTGAAGTAATCTTGGCAAAGTTGCACAGCTGGTATTTGCTTAACATTCTTATTAACAGCCTCAAATTAGCACCAAACCAGACAATGCAGGCACTTGGAGGACCTGAAATCCCAGAACATGGTCTCCGAAATTTTCAGCATGCTGTGAGAATTACCCAAACTTGGAAGTTGGGCCAAGGCACTATGCTGTTTCTCAACATTCCAGGTTTACATAATTTTTGGCGAGGATTAATAGCGGCATTGTTTTGAGTTTCAGTATGAGAGATGCCTTCTTTTCGTGAGATTGTTGTAAAACATCCACTCGTACTTCGAACATGAAATTCTGCAATGAGGCTCATCAATATCTACACCGTCTGAAACTTGGCATTTTACACACACCTGTGATGTGTCATGAGGGACGCGGCATACTCCAGGATAAGGTGCTCCCTCAATTCACTGGCATACCTGTAGGTAAAGTAAGAGACCAGACGTAAAACAGTGAGAAACTCTAAGCACTTTCACTAAGAAATCACCACTAATAATGCTTTGACAAACATTTTTGTAGCATCACGCCCTAGTAAGAAAGTCATCCACTTTTTTTTCAGCAACTGCTTCTGTTACAAGATATACATTACTTGTTCCAAACCTTTTTTATGGATGCAGCAGAAGTTAGGTTGGTTGAAAGAGGTGCTGAACCACTTTTCGAAAGTGGCATAAAAAATCCTGTTCTGTAAATAACAACAATACTGCCGTGAACATGTGAGCCAAACACTACTCCACTGAGTGCAGTAAGAAACCTACAACCTCACACAAAAGTTATCTCGCTCTCTGGAGCAACTTTCAAGATGCCTGCTTCTCTTTTCTGCACTATGCAATGTCACCGATGACTCTATCTGAGTCATGATGGCCCAGAGAAGCAGCCATTGGGCGCATGCATGCACCACCTTCCAGATATTTAAGAAAACGGACAAGTGGCGGCTGTTAATTCATCCCGCCTGCCGTGTCACTGCTAATTTGTCAATCTCGAGTGCCTCTGTATCATGCCAGCCTCAAGAGGTTACCTTAAGCACACTACGGAAAGAAAAAAAAAGGGAAAGGAACGACAGGCAGTGCATTGCAATCAGCATTGCCCCGCTAAGAGGAACTTATAGAGTTAAGGATGAGTGAGGAAAGTAAATATGTATTGCGCTCACTGTATCACATTCATGTTATCAAACATTTCCTCAAGAATAGATATTTAATGAAACATATCCCACTAATTCCAGCATGTTTAGTTTAGAAAGTTTAGATAACAATGAATGCATACAAAAACTGCAGTGGAGGCTTGCTATCCCAAGAGAAATGTCAAGACAGTCAAGGCTTTTAAGTCATTATTTCTGTTTTTAGTTAGATTTGGCATTCAGTAGGGAGAGGTCGTACTTGTGGGGACAGTCGACTCCGAGTTGTCCCCCCGACGTTTAGTCTTCCTTTCACAGTTGTCTCCTATGTGATGCTAAATGGTTACCCAGCTACGATGAGAGATGACGTGACCATTTCAAACACAAGTTACACACCAGAAAGCATAGTAATGTCCCTGCTCTTCCTATAGTATATTTTTTTATAAGTCCTAGACTAGAGTGAGAGAGTATACTTACTCTGCATGGCTAGCCTCCATCTGTCCAGCATGAAAGAGCAGGTCTGACAGGTGTGCCGAGAACCACCAGTTGTCCAGGAATAAGCTGCAGGTCATGGTTTCACACAAGCCTGTTACCCATAGCATCAGAACTAACTTACCAGGCAAGCATGCTACTGAGAACTACAGCAGCCAGTTATAGCTGTAATTGCAGAAAAAAACACATGTAGCAGCTGCGACAATGCCTTCAGTACCCTCAAATATAAAGCATCTACTTCACCTAACCTAATCCTGCCTAAGCAAATACTATTATCAGAACATTTTGTTAAAGAAAATAGGGAGAGAGAGCCACACACTAGCCTCCACACAAGCCAGTGCAATTCAACAGCCTTTAAACAATTAAACCTTACCTGAAGTAGTATATATTTGCTCAGTTCATGCACAAAACTTCTTTTTACTTTTTTTCCCTCTTAGGCACACCATTTTACAACCCATCAACATCTCACACCATGAAGAGCAAGAATACAATGTTCAACCTCGTACTGAAGCTAAGGCTAGGGATAAGCCCAAAGCCTTTCAACACATCCTACCACTTGGAGAGAACAGTGATGCACCGACACCAGAACAGGGCTGACAAAGCACATTTTGCCGAGAGGTGGACGCATCATGATGCCACAATGCATTGGTTTTCTCCGTTCCTGCGACCTCTGCCACTTCTATGAGTGAGCAAAGCCGGAAGAAACGCACACAGAATTTGTTTATTTTTCAAATAAGTAGCGTCACCATATCTGACCTTATTGCTACACAATGTAAGCAAAGTTTGCTCTGTGTCATGCCATCGCAATGATGTCTATGACGCCATGCCCCCTCATTTCAAAATCAACATTAGTATCAAATTACAGAACGCTTTAAGCAATTCCTGACCTTCATGCTTGCAAAGTGTCATTCTTTCGTGTGCAAGAAGCATGTGGCAGAGTCTCTGCGACTTCAAATATATGCATAAGTGCTATAGCACTATACCACATGGACTATAGTCAGTGATGCTACTAGTCCATGACAATTCAGAGCAGCTTTTCGAGCAGCCAGAAATACATCTTGGAGCAGTAGAATGGACTTTTGGAGCAGGTTTATGAATGCAGTTGTTAACTATATATTACCCAGTCCCTTCATTGCAGTCTTCACTATGGACTGTGATGAAACGGTGGTGCACTAAGATGCACTCAAAAAGCCCTTCAGTGGCTTAGAAAAGCACGGAAGCACTTGGACGAGCTACATACACACTTTGGAGGCGTGTTGAGAACCTTCGGCATGATGTAATTGTTACAAATGTATCCTTTAAAGGGCCTCTCACTAGGCCCCATAGCAAATTTTAGTTATTTATTTTATTTATTTGTTTATATACCTTAAGGGCCGAAAAGGGCATTACATAAGGGGGGATGGGATACAGTAATCATGAACAAGAGTGGTCTTTCTTAACAAAGCAACATGTTGGGATGAAGGAAAAGCAGTCAGTCATCGAAAAATAAAGCAAAGACCACAGAATAAATATAAAAAGCATGTACATGTCAAACGCACTACATATTGCTTATGCAGCAATGGATGATCGGTTTCAAGGAAAGCAAGTAAAGAAGATTGGAAAGTTGACTGCTGTGTGTGGGCCACAATGCTAGCAGGTAGAGAATTCCACTCACTGATCGACAAAACAAGGGCCAAATACTATGTTTTTTTTTGTACCAGAAAATATAGGTAGGTTTTGTCTCATGTTCATGGTCGATGCGTGTGGAAATGTGGGAAGCCGGGTGAACGAAGGTTCGGTAGAATGGCAGTACTATACGCTGGAAGATTAAGTTATGTGCCCTCTAAGGAGTGTTCAGCCACAAGAATTTTCTGAATTGGTTCATTAATAGCCAAGAAAGAAACTCTCTCCACTTGCCCCATCTAGCCTCCGCGAGTGAAGTTCCTTCCCTGCGTTCTCCCACACCGGACCTTGAGGTTCACGTGACGCATACGTTACGGGCCCCGGCTTCATTCTTTTTTTCTCCTCGCCTTTTTGCAGCGCAGCACACTTCCGCTGACGCCGTCGCGCGCGAGCTGTTGCAATTGTCTTGTTTCGCGCAGCACATGATTGTGCACGCTTTGCATGAAAACACCTGACTAGCAGTATAAGTCTGTGCTACACAAACACTGAGGCAGACACAAGCGGATCACAGAGCATGATCGCGCGCTGGAACATCGTAGAAAATGGCATAGTTTTAATGTCAGCGTGCGCAACTGCACAATGTGGGAACAAGGGGACAAAACGGAAATCCATCTTTTTTGCTGCGATGCGAAGTAAAACGAAAACATGCAGACATTCGGTTTGTGTGTTTGATTATCTCTCTAAGCTTTAATTTGTTCATTCAAGCAACATATTGCACAAATAACAGATGTTGCCTTGAATAATTCTCGAAGCCATTAGTCAGTAAGAGCGACATCACAGCAAAAACACATGTACGTAGGCGCACTAGTATCTATAGGTCATCCGTCATGCTTGGAGCACGGTACGCGCGAGGAGAAAGGCAAACGGTGTTCGGTTTGAAATTTCAGCGACATAATACTTAGCAGACACGATCGTTAGCGTGCATCGTATGCCCGGCGCTTGTCAGCTCGAAATGGCCAGACTTGGTAAGGGGCCCTCTTTAAGGTGGAGCACTCGGTTAAAAAAAAAAAAAAAAGTACACTGATAATACAGTATAGCCTGATGTAATAGGCACACTCTCCTTTACCTCCTTAAATGGAATCGGCGATTTGTTTTTTATTTCTGCATTGTTGTCGGCACACCATTACCTGCAGATGATATGAATCCTCTAAAGTTAAGGTATCAGTAATTTTTATAAACCTAATGCTATCAGCACAAATAGTTGCGGCATAGGTGGTTGATGTGCTTTGGCAGACACATTTTTCGTGAACAAGTAAAGCCAGCAAATAATTTTTTCCCCCACAATTTATGGAATAGATGTTTACATTAAAAACTTGCATGATCAATTTGAAGACAACTTCATTTTGCTTGATTCTTCAAGAATGGTTTCGTTCATAATTATCCACGTCTCATGGTGGAATCGTCTTTGTGTCGAGACTTTTGCCTCTGAATGTAACATCTGCATACTGAGTATCAAACTTGATGATGAAAACAGTCATCCAGCATTTTTTCAGATTTCTTGCAAAAACTTCCAAATAATGGGACAGTCCCAAAACACGAACTTTAGCAGTCAAATTAATATTGTTGCTGTTTACAACACCAGCGGTATTTTACTTCATTTTGCCCTATAGTGGACTTCACTGATATACCATCTACAGTAAACTCTCAGTTCCACGAACGTCGGTTTAACGAATATTTGAGAACAACAGACTTTTAGAAAATTCCTAGCAGTTTTCGTATGCATTAAATGGAAAAATCGTTCAATTAAACGAATTCTTTAGTAGTGAATATTTCAGTTGAGCATACTTGATCAGTATACCTGGGCTCATTTTTGAAATCAGTTGAAGTTTTGCGCACTGCAGCGCTGGCGTAGCCAAAGCCCACTGCACCAAAATCGCCCCTCCAGCAGCGGCTATGTGTGTTGTCACAGTGAGCTGGTTACCTGTGCTGAACTATCAGATCTGAAAATTGTTTCCAGTGTTCGTCACCCAGAAGAAGGGTGCGATGAGAAAGATGCAACGGCAGAGGCAGATTAAAATCCTGTAATTCTGCTCGAGGCTTGGGATGCCCTTGAAAATTTCGAGGCTTCCGTGTCTCAGCAAAAGGCTGTGCCAGATAAAGTGCACAAAAACGCAGACTCTCTGTACAGCTTTGTTACTTTTACACTTTAAGAGCAACAGTGCAAATGAAAATTACATATCTTTTTTCAAAATGTGATAGGCAGCAACGTAACTGTTATGCACTTTGTATATATTGATGCACATAATTCCATAAATTGCATTTCAAACTTTTGACTCTATGTCTGCTATGCCCTATGCTGTTCCATATTCTAGTGAATATTCAGTTTAGTGAACTTTCAGTTAAGTGAACTATTTCCTTGAGTCTCTTGAAGTTCACTCAAGTGAGAGTTCACTGTAGTACAAGAAGTAATGCGGTGGCCAACAGCGTGAGGCAGTTTTGCTTTCACTAGTCGCACAGCTTGATCTGCATACTGTGCCATCACAAAGTGCACGCATGCGTTCATGACCTTTGAAAGTGCAACAATGTCACATTATACTGTGATGCGTGAATTCAGTTTGGGGTTTTCTATCTGCACACGAGCTTTCCCCGTTCCATCCTGCAAGCGCAAAAATAAAAGTTTGTGATGGCATTAGCGGTAGTTGCCGGCATGTCACCCACGGACCTAATCTTGGCTTCCGGCCGCCAGATTAGCCCACGGTCTCACGCCCAATAGCCAAGCCGAACAGCACTGGTACAAACTTTTTAACAGCCACCTTGCTGTGATGGCCTGCAGCCCATTACCATGTCAGCCGACAGTGAATTTTTGTCATGGCAGCACAATGCAGCTAGGCCTAACCAGCACTGCTTCACGAGTTAGCAGAGAGTTCTTGTTTGGTGCAGTGTCGACTACAATCTTAGTAGCAGCAGCACGGCATCCTTAAAGCCGTGACATCGCCTTGCGAATGAAAGTGAAGGTCTGGCTCTGCATCAGCATCATCACTCACAGCCTCCTGAAAAGTGATGTTGTCCCATCGCCTAAGCAACCCGCACCCAGCGGGGCGAAAGGTGTTGAAAACAAACAACAGCCAGAGAAGAAACAATTTTAAGATCCAGGCTTAATTGGAGCGGCTTGGATCAGTCCACTGCAGAGCTAACGCAGCCGCTACTTCAAGCCATGTTGCTTTCTATGATGCGTATGAAAATGGCGTTGAAGGACTTAGTTTCATTTTCGAAAGCTCAGGCAACCCTCTTGGCATTTGGTGGGCACAGATTTCTCGTATTTTGCTGAAATGTAGCAGGGCACAGCAGGGTTTATCTCTTGGCACAGTTTTTCGGGAGCATTAATGTATAGTACACAAACTATAGCATACGAACTGAAGAAGCATTACGGAAATAAAACAACCTTTTCAGTTAAGGAGCAGTGCTGTCTAAAATTCAGTGGAGCTGACAAAGAGCAAGCAACTGACGCACACTTACAAACAGGACAGTCAATTTCCAACAACGGAAAGGTAATTAGCATACCTGGCTTCTCGAATAACTTGCGGCAAGTCAAATCTGAATGCAGCCAGGAGAATGCTGTCCATGCCTCCCGTTGATTCCAGCCCTCCAAACGTGGTAAGGCAATTCTGTCAGGTTAGAAATAACCAGAGCATAAATGCTGTAATGTATAACTGCCTAAGCAAACACAGTGGCACTGGCATGTTGAGGTAAAGAACCAATTCTCATATACTATCAGCAGGTGTGGGCCTTTCCCCATCACTTAACTAAGCAGGACACTTGTGCTTGCTCAGTTTTGCATGAATTATCACAAACATCAACTATCTACACACTGTAAAAGCCTGACACTCGTATAATAAATATGAATACCGGGTGCGTGAAGTATTTGAGTACACTATTCCTTACCGCGACTGAGACCAGCAGGTTCGTCATATCTATATAGGCGTGCGGCTTCTTGTTGGTTGACCCCTTATCACTCACACTGCCCAGTTTGTTCAAAGAAGGAAGCGTACAGGTTGACACAGTAAATGAAACGCCGTGCAGTCCTCATCGGCCTGGCCACAGCGGCCACCACAGCGACTTGGAACTTGACAGCTTTCTGAACGCGGCGAAGTCTTTCATTTACAAGGCGCGAATAGAACTGAAGCGTTCTGGTGGTGACATGGCACCTGTGGCGAAAAGGAAAAAGCACAGTCAGTGGTCAGGCATCGTCAGAACCCCTGATTTTTCTCTGGCGACTGCAAGTCATCGTGATTGACGACCCAGGGAAATCAATGCGGGCCATTGCAAAGGAGCTTCAAGTCGCAGAGTCGACTGTCAGGCTCGCGGTGCAGAAGGATTTGAGGTAGCATTCTGTTGTCATGAGGAGGGGGCTATTCATGTCCGATAAAACGCTGGAGACTCATCTGCTCCAGTCCAAGCGCTTGCTAAGCAAGCTGAAGGGACCTGAGGAGCCTGGAGTGCTCTGTTCTTTTTTTTATTTATTTTATTTTCAGATGAAAAGAACTTTGACCAAGGCCAAAATGTTAACCACCATAACGACAGGTGGCTTTGTGCAAGTGCTGATGAGGTGCCTACAGTGATGCACAAAAATTTATGTCATCTGTGATGGTGTTAGCAGTCATCAGCAATGAGGTTGACGTCATGCCACCACACTTTTTTGCAGTAGGATTCCGCGTTAATGCTGCCGCGTATGTGGAGGTGCTTGCCACCGCTGTAAAGCCCTGGATAGAGATTGTTTCGAAAGGAAGACCTAATGTCTTTCAGCAAGATTCGGCTCCCACCCACACCACCTGCATCACCCAGGAGTGGGTCTGACAACTTCTACAACCACATCACTCCCAACTTGTGGCCTCCTAGTTCTCCAGATTTAAATCTGCTAGATTACTATGTCTGGGGCGTCATTGAGAGAAAGGCCGACAAACAGCCACATAACACAAAAGACTAGCTGAAGGCCGCCATTGCTGACTCAATGGCCAACACCTCTAAGGACCACCTGATCTGCGCATACAGCCGTTTCCAAAGACGAATTGAATTGGTTATAGCTGAGGATGGCGGATTCATTGAGTAATTGTGCAAATAAACAGTAAGAGAAATATTTCCTGAAGCCTGGTGAAAATATGTCCACTTTTGCTGGAGATATTCTTCTCTGCCTGAAGCCAACATTGTGTTCTCAAATACCTCGCGCACCCAGCATAACAAATTATATTAAGTGATATGATATATATAGCCAATCTGAATTTTGATTGGCCATGCATTATTTCTATGCGCATCCTACTGCTATACAGTCGACTTCCATTAATTCTACCTTGACGAGGCTCACAAAACTGATATAATTATCCAGTGGGTCAAATTGAACAAGGTGCAGAAAAAATGCCAAAATACACCAATTCATATGGCTGCATTTATCTGCCTGATTTTAACACACCCTCAAACGTGCACCCACTTTCTAGGTGTCCAAAGTAGAAAACTGACGCAGAAGTAGCATTAAAGCTCCTAATGAAGTAGAAATAGAACGCACAGCCGATTTTTTAGCGAGAAGAATGGGCAGGGGTCTGATATGTGTTGAACCGCAGAGACTGGTTTCTAAATGTCAGCTTCGCCGCAATACATGTGTGTTATGCGGTAAAGCATATGCATGCCACAAAGGCAGTTTTGGTTTTGTGACCACTGTTAAGAACGGCCCAGCTGAGGTGCAAGTGTGGCCAGCCAGTTGCGACGACGGCGGTGTCCACTTACAAGGAACGCCACCGTTACGCTCTATCCTCGTCGCCGTTGTGACTGAATGAGTTCGGCGGGCCAACTATTGTTACCAAACCCACCAACGCGGACCTGATCTGCTATGAGTGAGGGTGTTGCCGCGGTAACGTCGTGGAGGCCCCTTTCCACGCGCCGACCAAGACGCAAGACAATGGCTACCCGGGCGCACTGCGAGGGTCTGCTCAGAGTTCCACGAAATTTGTGTGATGTCGGTTTCGGACCGTGAACCTGTGTGTGTGTGTGTGTGCGTGTGTATGTGTAAACCGTCCCGCGGAGAGGCGGCGTGTTTACGATGACTGGACGAATGTTTCTGCCACCTTGGAATCGGGGGAGGACCGAGTGTTTACAAACGGCTGTTGTGCGGATGCTCGAGACACTTTCTTAAGCAGTCATGTTAGACTGAGACACTCTCTCAAGCAGTCGTGTTAGACTGACGTACTTTCTCTCGCAGTCATGCTAGACTGATGAACTGCATGTAAACAAACCCATATTCCTCGTTCTCGATGAGAAGCAGTACTTCCCTTCATCAACGTCCTCAGCATGGATAAGTTGGACGACGGCATGGGCCAGCTAACTTCGAATTCATGCCAGACTCCAATCTTGACAACGGATCACGAGCGATGGGATTGAGCCCCCAATCCTGACACCACGCAGGCAATTTCCGGCCCAATTTTCTCAAAAAAGGAAAACAGGCGTACATTGGAAGTGGCTAAATACTGTAATCAGACATTGTAAGATACGGTTATTGCCTGAAAATCTCCGTAGGGCAGGCCAAAAATGAGCTTTTTCGATAAGAGATGGCATTTGTTCAACGGATTCACTTGTCTCCAAGCTCTGTTGAGAGAGACGCTGCCACTAAAGATTTCACTGTTGGGATCTCCATAGGAGTCAAATGCTAGCATGTGGACTGGTCAAGTTCAAATAATCTGACGAAGACCAATTTTAGGATCAAGACAAACGTTTGGGCCCACTGAAATGCACGGGTGCCAGCCGGGACCTTTGGGCAAGACCAAATTGACCGAAAAATGAATTGCCACAACCAGAGTCGAACTAACAGAAGTCTGCTGTAAAACCTAGCTTAGATTTCAAGGTTCAATACAATATGAGTTATAATGGCGCGAATACTTCTTTACTGGACTGCTGAAAGTACCATGTATGTATTCTAGGAGCGAAAGTGCCAAATACTCAGCGACTTGAAACAGCACATCCTGGATGTTTATGCACATTTTGGGCAATGGCTTGGCTGGCCCTGCAGCCGGGAAGCCAGTAAACCAACTTTGCATGATCCAACTGATCACACAGCTGCATATTATGGCAATGGTATGAAGTGTTTGTAATTTATCAATGTTCACATGCCACGTATCGCCATGGCAAGCTGCCAGCATGCCATCAAAATCTACAGGAAATCCATTGCTGCCTTCTTGGAGGAGTCACATATGCTAGCGTTTATTTTGCCCAGGCCCCATTGTGATTTATTATTTTTTTGTGGATGTTGGAACATAACACTTATATTGAATATTTAATACAACGAAGGTATTTCCAAGTCAGGTGTGAGTTATATGATGAGGATCGACTGTGCCCGATGATTGTGCCCGAACAGATACCTGAGCAGAACAAATACTGCATGCATGATATAAGCCTTAGTGAATGTCATTTCGTTAGCTGTTCTGGGTGCATTCCACTGTCCCATTGGAAGCGGTAAAGATAAGCCATTATTTGGCTTGTTTTAACTAAGCCATTTCAAAAGGCTCCAAAAACAACACACGCTGACAAAAATTTTGAGATCTGTTTGTACGTATATGGCAAGTCCACTGTGTGTACTGTTTGCTAGTAGTCCAACTGAGTTCTCTCTAAGCCCAGGGCTCCATTTAAGCTGAGCTTCTTTAAATCTATCGGTAAATGTAAGAATTTGACCTCAACAAATATACTGTTCCTGGAAAGGAAAAGGAAAGAAAAACTAAAGAAACCCACCATAGTGCAGCACACTTCCCTTACTTCAACAAAGTTTGGAATCTAAAGGACTGAATGTAAACAAGGAGAAAACAACAGTCGAACAACCAAACATTAATCACTGTTGCTGAAACCACTAAGACAACAGGAAAAGCAGCTGTTTAGAGTTACCTGCAGTACACCCGCCGTTTCAGATCAATGCAAATTACTGTCAGACTGTAACCATTAGCATTTTTAAAAATTCTTGTCATTACAATGTTCCTACTTGTAGTTTCCAGTTTGTTGAAGCTCTCTGTTTCTCGTTCCAGATGTGCTGGACAAGTACAGAGCGATCTCAATGCGACATGAAGTGCAGTGCCTATTACTTGGGCACATTAAATAAAATGCCCTTGAAGAGACACTGATAAAAACTGACACAGACACTGGCACCATTACACTGCCATTCCCATTCGTACCCAAGCTTGTCGTTAATCCTGCAATAGTCAACCATGCTTTGCGCTTCAATCGCAATAGAAAACTTAAATACTGATAGACCTTATTAAGGCTAGAAACTGATTGCGCCAACAATGGTTCTCATCATCAGAAGCAGAGAAACACTGCAAAGGATTAACACACAGAATCATGTCACAATAGAGTGAATCATAAACCCTGAAAGAAGGTGAATGTGGAAGTCCACCCTCACTGACCTCGGCCAGGTCAGCCAGCATCTGTGGTTCATCTGTGGGCCGAGTGTATGTCACCAGCGCAACCAGGTAGTTGTACCACGTCATGCACAGCTCCCTGTAAAGTACCACAAGTATCTGCACCAAGAGTATGCCTCAGAAAGTGCACTCTATAACAGTTGTAGAGCGCGTACTTCAACTCCTTTTGCCATTACCGCAAATCATATACTTACAATACAGTCGAACCCACTTCTAACGATACCGGTGTTAACAATAATGAGCAGCTGATACATTGTCAACTTTTCTCTGTGTTCTATTTTAAAACAGATTGCTTACTACAATGCTCCTATGCCACATTATCGGTTATAACAGTTAAATCTGGCTACAGAGTACGTTCTCAAAAAAAGAAGGCAAAACCTTGAAAAAAAGAAATGCAAGCCCCTTTGTCACCCCGGCCTTTGTGACACCAACACACACCCTACCTCCACATGGCCCACCTTCTTCGCAGTGCCTCAAAAAAAAGAATATGTGAAGCTCTTCGTCACACCCACTTCGTGCCGCGCGCATTCATTTCTTGGCACGACTTCGTCGCAATGCCTAAAAAATACAGGGGAAAAAATTATGTGGACCCCATGCAGCATGGAAATCGATGTAAGTGAAAGTTTGTGCTGTTGGCTTTGATTGACGAATCGGTGATATTTGAGGCGAATGTTTAATTTCTTCAATGTTTCGTTCAATGCAAGAGTAGTGAGTTGATTTTAAAGGTTACCGTGCATGCACGACTGCTGTTTGTTTGCGAATTACAAAGCGCACACTAGGAGACGCGTTTGCTTGAGGCATTGTTGTGTGCCATTATTCATAACCTCTGAGAGGGCAGAGCATTGTCATTTCCTCACATGGCACATGGCATTCGTGGCAGAAGTGTTTTAATTCCAGGGCTGGGCTGTATGTGCCAAAACCACAACCGGATTATGAAGTACGCCGTAGTGGCTGACTATGGATTAATTCTGACAACCTGGTTTACTTTAATGTGAACCTGATTAAAGTGCATGACCATTTTTGCATTCTGATCCCGTCGAAATGCGACCGCTGCGGTTGGAATTGAACCCGCGACCTAGAGCAATGGCATGGCCACAAAGCTACCACGGTGGGCACAGAAGTGTCAATTTGGCGTGTGACTGCTTCCGGGATGTTGCCTATACCCTACGGTGCTTTAATGCAGCTTTGCATTTGCATGCCATGCGTCAGTTGTCCGCTTGACAAATTTTCATGGTGTTTTTCAGAAATAGCAGAAATGTACTGTACCTTTATTTGCCCGCAACCGCTTTCGTGTTTATGGCAGTAGCGTTTCCTTGCCTTCTCACGTAATCTTTGCCCTCACCCACCCTCTTCCTCTGTAGGGGAACTGCGAGAGTGGCAAGGCTGCTCATTTGTTTCGCGAATATGTCGGTTCTATCCACTCTCAGACTCCTCTCCCACCTCCTCTCTGCAATTATTTCTACCTTCCATCCGGACTTGCAGGTTAGTAGAAAGGTAAGTGCTGCAGTTCTTGCAATGCTTTTACTGGGGGCTACAGATAATTACAGCTGTCAAGATGCTAATGTGGCGATGCCCAGGAAGCTACAGAGGGCGCTGTGCACATGTGACAGGTCCAAACGAGTCTCTCATGACACCTTTCCTTTCTGCCCCGCTCCTTCCATGTATATACATGATCTCAGCCACTCTCCGACGTGGCATGCAAGGCAGCAGTAGCAGTGCAAAAGTCAAAGGAAGAGGCAAAGAGAGCTTCGCTTTAAAAACTTGCAAGCTTTTTTTACATCGTCCTTAGTGCTGTACACCCCACACGGCGCGACTCTCCCATCTCCCTTCCAATCGCTTGCCAACGTTGAAGGGGTAGAAGAGAGACTGGAGACTAAAAGCTGGGTTACATGGAGCAAAACATCGGCATCAAAGAGACAAACTTCAGCCAACAGCAAATGCTCGACCCCCAGTGCCAAAACAGTTGACGCCCACTGTAAGCCTAGCTCGACCAGCAAAACTTCGCCACCACAAGCAAAAGTCGCCTGGCAGCCCTCACGTGCTCGCCAGGTGTCATGACGAGCTATCTCCCTCTGACTTCTGCCGGCTGGTTGTGAGCCGCCGCAAGTTTTTAATGTTTTCTCTAGTGCCGCCAGTGGAGTGTCCATCGCATGGCCGAGTGCCTTGAGGGAAAAAGGGGACAAGAGTTTATAGTTAGAAGCTGACTGTGCTTGGTCTCCAGGTTGTTTGCATCGGTGTGGCTGGAATGCCTGGTAGCATCGAGAATGAGAGCCAGTGACAGGGTTGTTACATGCCAAATTTCGATAACGCTATTCCCTTCAGCTACAGTAACAGACGCCTGCTGTTATACGAGGTTTTAAAACAGTAACTAAAACTGAAGTAAGCATGAATCATCACAACAGATTTTTACACACAAAAAAACGAAGGACTAATATGGCTGCTGCAGAACAACAAATCCTTCTGTAACGTCTGTGTGCTGCGATGTCACTCAATCGCTGCGACTGCTGCCGTGCAGTTGCTTGCAGGCTTGCATGTGAAACAGGAGGCACCAAGGCACCAAGCTAATGCCAACTATTAAAGGAAACTCTATGGTGCCATCGAACAGCGTAGTCGGATGGCACAATGCCAGCCCACTAAAATGCTTACAGATCAATAAAATGTGTAGAAACTAGGTGTGTGTGAATGCCGTAGAGTAGATATCGAATTGAGTATCGAATATCAGAAAATTTTAACAAAATTTAATGGTTACAAATTTTGGACAAGAAAATATGGTTCTGCACGTGCTCGGAAGTCTCCTAGCATTGTAAACAAGAATGTAGCAAGCTATCAGTAACTTGGGTACTTAGAAATAAAGATGTACAGTATGGTCTACCCTTATTACAGGGAACACCAAATAAGTATGCAAGCAATGATTACCACTCCGTTCTGGTATATGAAGGTCTGAAAGATCTTTTTTTTATCAACAGAATTTCTGTTGAGTAGAATCAAGCGCATTTTTTCTTCTCAATCGAATGAATTAGTGATGTTCTGTTGTACTGAATACCAATAAGGTTCTAAGTTTAATAGTGGACTTGTGTTTTGTGGCAATTTTTCATTTACTGCACAGAAAGTTTTTCTTTCCAGTTTTTCTCCCAAATTTCTCAGAAGCGTTCAGCTTTACGGCAGATGAGTCATCATAAAGCCAATCTACGTGACAGATGAAAGAATCACGCATCACATGGCATGATCAGCGCTCCCCGCTTAGCCAGTACCGAAGGTAAAGAGCTGGTGCCGCCTGCGCCTTTTCATTGTCAGGTACAGCGTCAGGTACAGTGTCAGGTACAGATTTGCCACCTGTCAAAGGTTTTGAAATCTGCAGGGTTACTGTAAGTTCGTACAATACTCCCCCCCCCCCCCCCACTCCCTCTCCTTTGTTATATGCCGTTCGCACCGATGCATGCAATAGGGTGTAAATCCAAGCTAGTCTTGTAATAGGTTTGTAGAGGCTTAAAAAAAACGAGAGACAGAGAGGTACTGATGTGCATCTACGAACGCCACTATGAACAAGAGGCCGTCATACCATGTGTTGCAAAAACGGCAGCTGTGAACAACTTTGTTGCCATCCCGTGCACTCACTCTCGTTTGCTTGGGGGTTTGACACCTTCAGTGTGTTGCACAGCTTCTGCGAATATATCTTCGTTTATTCTGCACCAAACCGTAACTTTAGTCGCCGATGCCCGATGAAGCAGCACTAATTAGGCCTAGGCAGAGTGGCCGTGGCAAAAATACGCCGCTGGCCAATGTGATAACTGGCAGCAAGCCAGCCCAGAATTTATACGGGTGGCTCATCATGTGATCGGTCCCGAAATCAAGCGTGCGTGTTAGACTGACAGCTGTTGAAGCAGCGTGAAGTTTGTCACCATGTATCCAACACGATCTGCATGCCTATTGGCAGCTAATCGGCCCGATCTTTGCACTTTATGAAATTCACACTGCTTTTGTTGCTGTTCTATCTGTCAGCGTTGCTTTATCATTTGGATCTGTCCTGTCAACCCCGACCTGCGCAGCACCGTCCTGCAAATTATGGCGTTCAGGCGCTGTGTGTAAGATCCCCGGCTCGGGCCAACATAGGGGAGTGCGTACAGTGACAAAGCCCGCTGCCGCATCAGCCAGGGCGGTCCATCGACAGTGCGCTCAGGGCTCCTTCTGCGCTGAAAATGAAGTGAAACACTCACTGGGGCGGCACCAAGCATGAAAGGCTCCGCGGCGCGCACCACATATGGTTGTGTGTAGGTCTCTGTAGGTCTCCGTAGGTCAAATATTCAATTCGCCAATCGAATTATTCGAACATTCACCATTCGATTCGGTGATATTTGCACACGCCTACTAGAAATCGTTTGTAAGTGCATCTATGTAATTTTCTTTTTGTTTTTAATTGCTTAGACATTAACATGTAATGGAGAGAAAACTATCATTTTTTGTTTTGTTTTACAAAAACACGTTTATCGAGTCAGGCAACATGAACAGCAAGGCGGTAAACATGCTGTGATGGAAGCCTAGCCTTTCCTCTCCATGTAGCCTAAGCAGTAAACAGTTGGCATCGTGCTGCCACGTCTATTTCTGCCATGCAAAATTTGTCGTGAAAGTTTGCTCTATGTAGCACGGCCTGGTGTAGGGTGCACTGCACAAAGGTGGCGGTGGGGAAGCAGCTCAAGATTTTTCTTCCATATTTTTTTTGCTATCTATCTTTCTTTTCGATCGCAATTATATGGACACTCCAGGCACATTTTCATCGTCGTCGTAAGTACAATAACATAGTGCCAGCGCACTGTGTTCTCGGCGCTCAGTTCGCGTTGAAGAGACAGGCAGTACGAAGGTCAATTCGCATGCTGCTGGTGCCACTCTTTTTCCCACCAGCATTTTGACAGTCAGTGTTCACAGTCGTCAAGTGACTCGTGTTCACGTTTGCCTGTGCGCGTGTAGCACTGTGCTTGTTTAGTTAAATAGTAAGCGAATGTTTACAAGTTTGTAAGGCCGATAAAACTACAATCCTTGCTTTTATAGCTCTCTAATAATTTGCTATAGCAATCGATGCTTCGCCCTTTTCGCAAAACTGCGACATTTTTGTTTCTTTTTCTGGATTTCACATTGCTTTTCTTTGCGCCGAGACACCCAGTAGCCAGATCTAATTGTTATAGTGAATAATACGGCACGAGAACATTGTAGCAAGCGGTTTATTTTACCACAGAGCAAACATACACCACTAAAGTTCAGGGTGAGGCAGGTGGTCATTCTAACAATCAAATAATGTTATTAAACAATGACCAACCCTTCTCCTACCGGAAAATAGGGGTAAGTAAAGCTTGTCCTGCGTGCACCTGACCTTCTTCATGGTTGAGTAATCCACAGGTAACGGTGCCGCATTGCTTCGGCCTATTGTTCTCTCAGTTCGGGATTTTCTTTTCATTGCTGTCGGATTCCCTGGGCTTGGGTGGCTCTAACGGCTGGATCGGTGCGCAAACGGCGAGCCCTTTCACGGGCGAGTTCTCGCCGCTGCTCATCGAACGCTGCCCGTTCCTCGAGGCAATGCACAATGCGTGTCCATCCCATCCGTTTTCCGAAACTGAACAGAAACGAAGCCGGCACAGCGCGTGCGAAACCCTTTCGTGCTCTTTCCCTCCCTGGCTGAAGCAAAACAGCTCCGATTGACCGCACGCGTGGCGTGAGCGCGCACCTATGCAGCTGGAACCCTTGATAATGACTCACGCTCCAGTGCCAGCGCAGCTGTCAACTCATCAAACCACCCCTTTCCCACAGCTACTATGCTCTGGGAGCAACTGGGTTTTTATGTGACCATGATGATGCCACTTGTTAGCCAATACAAGCTTCACTTGAAAACAGTAATGCTATAAGTATGTTTGACTATGCTTCTTCCTGTTTAAATAAAATGTTGGATGTTCATCCCCTCTAGTTTTTTTCATGCAACCCAGTTATCAATTATCAATTATTTAACAGTTATCGGTTATAAAAATGGGATTTTCTTGACACTTGAATATTGTTATATGTGGGTTCGACTGCACGTGCATACTTATGAGCATGGCATCTATTATCACAAGTACTAATGGCATGAGTGCCACTTGTGCCACGAGGCTGTGTAGCCCAAGCTCGTTTTCTTGTTGTAATGGAAGTATGTTGCATAAGCCTCTGTAGAGCTGCACACTAGTGTGATTATGAAACCCACACGCCAGTACTGTTTGCAACACTGTTCATTTATGAAAATGAACAACATGTAATGATGATAACCAAAGGGGGACCAGTATTGCCCTTGATAAATGATTTTACAGAAGCACTTCAAATGCATTAATGTCATCTAAATATTACAGTTAAACCTCGATATAACGAAGCTGGTAAAATAAGCAATTTGCTTCGTTATATTGAAATTTCTTAGCATTGAAATTCGACTTTTTATGCAAGTAAGTACAGTCGCGATAAATTTTGTTGACACAGAAAGGGGCCACAGAATGTTACAATTTATCGGGCAATAGAACAAAAGCAAATTTGAATTAGAAAACAATCCGTTTTGGTAAATTTGAGAGTCGGCGACGAATGGTATGGTTTCATGCCACGTAAGTTGACGATATCTTCTCAGCGGTATGATTTAAGCGAAGCTATCCACGCTTTCGCGTGCACTTCGCCCCCGCGGGTGATAGCGTCACCTGCACTGGGACAACGCTATCGGGAAAAGCGCTGGCAGCAGGGAGCGAACGCTGCATCTAGCTTTCGCTCCAACGGGTCGCCGAAACTCGAGATTATGCCACTCCAATAATAAATGCGTGGTAAGACAACTTACGTCGCGCCACGCCATCTCAGCACCCCCACTCTTTGCACAGGCAGCAGATAACGTCTAAAGCAGAGTGCGCAGCTGCGTATGCGCCCAGCCACGCTTACAGCCACGCGCAGCCACGGGTTAGACACGCCAGAAATCGCAACGTGCACCAACTTACCCCCCTACCTGCCCATCGTGCATGCTTGATCACGTTACCACGAGCTCACTCCCTTGCCCCCTTTCCCTTTGCTCGCACGGGGAGGCGGCACTCGTGTGTCAAGCCAACATCTTTCTTTCTCACCCTCGCACACTTTCACTGGCCCCTAAAGCACAAAGTGCTCGGGGCACGACAGGATCTTATCGCACTTGTACTTTATATGGAACATGCTGCGGCTCAGCATTCCTTTGCAGTGGCAGTGAAATTTCATTATATTGAAATCGTGCATGAAGACAATTCGTTATACTGAAGTTCTAAATACATGGTGTTCTATGGAGAAGAGGTCATGAAAAGTTAAATACTTCGTTAATCAAAATTTTGTGATACTTAAGTTCGTTATATCGAGGTTTAACTGCATTGAAATCATATTACAATGTATGCAGACTGCTCATTCACTGACATACCCTCTTGCAAGCCTTTCAGGTTTACTATGTTCATCACACAAGGAATATGACGGCACACACTAAAGAAATTTACATTGTCACAGATAGCATTTCAGTGCTTGCAATGCCAGATTTTAATCGGCCTTGAACCATGCGCAAAGTGACACATTTCATGGTATCCAGACTTTTTTTTTTTTTTTTTTTTGCTGTTGTGCACACTGTTTTATACAAAGCATGCCACCTGTTGTACTAATGATGCTCTTACATGACCAGACGGTGTGCCGTCGAACTCTTGATTATGTTCTGTCACTTCAATAGGACAGCCTTGGTGCAGCATTTAAAAGTTGAATGCCTGGCTCGAAAGTGAAAGGTCTTGAGCTTGAACCCAACACAGAGATCAGAATTTTTTTTTTCTATTCAGCGGCATTTTGTAAGACATATCAAGTGATCTGCCAAACAACAAACCAACGAAAGAAGCACGGCACTCGGAGACCCCTTCGTGATTAAACGAAAGAGAGGGGAGGAAAAGAAAAAAAAAATGAATTACATACCTTAGTTCTCTGAAAGTTTCTTTGTCACCCATTAATATCTGTGTACAAAAAGAGAAAGATATGATTTCATAAGAAAAAAAAAGTAAATAGATATGAAGCTATGTGCCTTATGAACATTTTTGGGAGTCAACAGAGCAATTCTAGTTTATTCTAGCAATTCTAGTCACACAATGTGCTTAGACCAATCAATTGAATGCTTTCATTACAAAATGTATTTTTTAAAATAAAAATTGAAATTCAGCTGCAAGGACACAGCATTTAAAATTTGGCAACCTTAATTGTAAGAGGCGCGTCCATCTATCCGCTCTGTCCATTCATACATCCATCTAGACCTTAACGCCAACCGAGTGGTCAAAGTTGTCTACCAGCTTGGGGCACTAGGTATGAGCTCGTGGTCGTGATGCCGTCGTGATCATTCCATTGTCAATTCAGCTTCTTCATCTGATTCTATGATGCTGTCATTGTCATGCTTTTTACGCCGCCCCAGTGGACCAAGTTGTTAAAGCTTGGGCGACTAAGTAAGTGCTTGTGGTTGTGATGCTGCCGCAGTCGTTGCATCGTCATCATTTCAGCTTCGTCGCCTGACTCTCTCCTCCTGCCATTGTTATCATGCCACCATTCCATTGTCACCATACAGTTGTCCTGCTATCGCCGTCATTGCATCGTCGTCATACACACCTCTAAGCGTCCCCGTGATGCTGTTGTGGTTGTTCCATCGTCGTCTTCCAACTTCACCACCCGATCTCACCATGCCGTCATCGTAATAGCATTGTCAAGCTATTGTTATCATACAGTCTTCGTGATACCGTCGTCATGATGGCCACTATATTCATACACTCGTTATCCGATTGTCCTCATGCTGTCATCATCACATTGTCGTCGTTATCTCAGAATTGTGCTCTCACTGTCACCATGCCTTCATCCTCATGCCGCCTTCGTCATTCAATCGACATCATTCCTTCTGCATCTTTCTATTGTCTTCACTGCGTCATCGTCACATAGTTGTGGGCATCCTGTCATGCTCATGGTCGATCTTGGCAAGCAAACGCCATATCGACGTTACCCAATATCGAAGAACAGTGCATGCGAGTACAGATGAAGCAATAGAAATCTCAGGATGACCACAACCAATTTTAAATAAACGTGTCTTCAGCAATAGGATGTGTCGATATTGCTTGAATGCTAATTGCATTAACATCAACAGTAATCATGAGATGGATTCTGCCGGAATTTCTCTTTTACCTTGCTCACTGATTCGATTGGGTGATGGCGACGACAGAAGTTCCTCTACAAGAACCTAATAGGATGCTGGTGGCAGACGTAGCCATAACAGTTAAAAACGCCAGCGAAGCATGGAGATGTGCATAAAATTATGCAACCTGGCATCATGGTCTCTATAACCATAAAACCTATTCAATATGCAATTTCTAAGAACATGTACGACTTCACTTCTGATACAACGAAATCTCGATACACCTAATGAACGTCAGGGGACCATGGCAAATTGTTCATTATTCTGAAAGGTCGTTAGAGTGAAAGCCCCAATATTAGCCATTCTGCCCATCAAATCCATGAAAACACCAGTGTTGCCTCATGGCCCGTGCTGCTGCCATTTTCCATAGAACCTGCCACTATGCACCACTGGCACACCATATAGTAACAGTGAACAACGCTTACAGTACCACTGACAAGGAGGAAGCTCGGCATCACCTCCAAAGCACGATGCTTTTCTTTTCCCACATTCCTTGCTGCAAACACCGCAACTGTCTCTCTTGAGGCCGGCACCTAAACTATATGAAAATGCAGATCGGATGGCTATTTAGAAATCGTCATGTAATATTTATGGTGCATAAAAGGATGCACTCACAGGTGCCTGAACTAGATGGTGCCACCATACTGAGGAAGGTTATGGATCGCGAATCTCATCTCGTCGTCTGCACCTGCTCACCTGCACGAAGTAGCAACATGGTGGCACCCTTGTGGTTGCCGATTTCAATGCATGGACGCAGTGGGAAGTTTTTCCTCTAGAGTCATTTATATGAACTCTATGTACGTTCGAAACAAACAAAAAGAGAAAAAAAAATGAAGAAGGTCCACTGCCGCATTCTTCTCCTACTGCATCATCTCAGGTTTTCAGAGTCCGTGTACTGCGTCGTCGTCTGCTAGCCTACTGCTCCGGCTGCCGTGACAATATACTGACATCTAGGAATTCTCAGAATTCGGAATATGAGTTCCTAGTACCGAGATGCTATCAACATGACACGGAAACAGAACAATGATCATTTGTCTGAAAAGTTCTGTATTCTGAAGTTTGTAGTACCGAAATACTTTTACATTAAAGCTACCGTATTTACACGATTGTAAGTCGACCCCTTTTTTAAAATTTGAAAGTCTGAAGTTGGGGGGTGGACTTACAATCGAAACCGAAGCATGGCCCCGCCAAAATAAGCGATACCAACGGGAGCTACAACGTAGTTAGAATTTTATGTTTGCTCTATGGCCTTACCCGTATCTTCTCGCTATCCCGCGTGTTTGTTCGCTTTTCGGAAGGGTTTTTTAACATTTTTGGGAGTTTTACAGTGCATGCAACACTCATGGGGGGGTGTCGATAGTTGATGGAAGCGCCGCTGTTCCCATTTGCGGCGGCACCCTCAGAACGGCGGCGCTTGCGGGGAGTATCGGTAGTTCATGGAAGAGCAGACACCGCTCGCTGGTTTCTCTTTCTATTTGAAGGCATTGGTATTGGCATGGTATTGTTTTGACGCGTTCCACTTGACTGCCGGCTACGTGCTACTTCTATGCTTCCCCAGTCGTCATGAGTGCTCCAAGCCCCCTAATAGTTCGGCACTCGTTCATAGCAGCGTTCAAGAGGGCTGCCATCCTTTACGCCGAAGAAACAAATCACTGCACAGCGGGCCGCAATTTCGATGTTTCTAAACGGGTGGTGCGAGAGTGGCGACTGCAGCGAAGCGAAATTTTCACCTGTGACGACAAGTGAAAAATTTCCCACGTGCCAAAGTCTGGACGCTTTCCGGAGCCGTAGGCTAAGCTTGCGGCGTACGTCGCTGAAATGCGTGATCGGTCCCTGCCAGTGAAGTGCGACGTGGTCATGAAACAAGCCCAGACCTTCGCCTTAATTTTAAGGTTCTGCTCCGCCATGAGTACAACGAGTGGCTGGCGGCAGAAGACTGCGAAATTACCCCAACCGGACCTGTCAAAAGAGCCTCCCTGACGGCTGCGTGTGGTTGGGTGCATTTGGCGTGGGCTGCTGTTCTGCAAGATGTCCTGGTGTGGTCGTTTGCCAAATTTGAAATTCCGCTCGACCACGACGCGCTGTGGGACCGCAGCAACAATGACGATGGCAGCACTAGTGAAGACGAGTAGTCCAGTGACCATGTCAGCTACTAATAAATTTTCGTTATCGAATGCGCTCTCGGGTATGCTCTCTTATTTTTTTTTTTTTTTCGCTCACGCGATATGGGGGGGTCGACTTACATTCGAGTCGACTTACAATCGTGTAAATACGGTATAAGCAGTCAGCAAGGGATTTCTGAAATGTTCGATAAACTGAAAAATTCATTAATGAAGCGCTCGTAGTAACAAGGTTTCACTGTTCATGTCACTCTAAGTATTCTGGGACAGAGCTAACCTTGCAGATGACCTCCAGCTCTGGCAAGAGAGAAAAATCACCATCTGCAAGATGACGTGCACACTGGGCCTGCCATGTCTGCCACCAGACATGCAGCTCCCTCGACGCCACCTGGTGGGACCCCTGTACAACAAAAACAAAAAGACATCAATCTTTGGAACTCCCTCATTTCCAGTTCTGCCTTCCACCTCATTCTTGAGTGTACACAATCAAGGTTATGTAGGCACCCGAGTCTCGAACCTCTACATTATTTTCTAATGCAGACAAAAGTATTGTTGCTAGTCAGCACTCTCATCCCGTCCCTTAAATCGTCTCTTTCCTCGTGTCTTTATAATTTTGCACTTCTTTCTTTCCAGCCATGTTATCACATCAATTTGCTTAGCTCATGGTTCTGTTCTAATTGAGAAAGGGTCATGTTCAATTCTTCAGCTTTAGCCAAAAGGTATAGTACAGCAATGTGGCTTCTCTTAATAAAAGCAAGTACACTGTCAGTTGTAACATATGTCATGACCAGAAGCTGTAGTTAAAGCAGTTGGCAAGAATATTCTGCAAAAGAGCAAAGCAGAAGTGAATTTCATTTTTTACAGCATCTGCACACATGGCAATTACCCGCCCAAGCATGCCCACCTGTGGTGCTGACTGCAGCAGCTCATCCAGCATGACGAAGTCGTCTCGGCCTGAACTTGGGTGTGTCCTGAGAAGCCTCCTTACATCATCCAGGTTGGCCTGAAGGACCAGCATATACACCTGCAAATCCATTATTAGATAGAGCATCAGTGTAACCAGTTTGTATTACAATTGCAAGCACTGCGAGCACATATTCTCACAATGTAGTAATAGGGAAGTGGCAGGCAAGCAGGCAGCCAGTTAGAAACAAGAATTATGCTGAAAACAGTTTATTAGGAGGCCTTTTGTCCGGACATCAAGCAATGCTAAAGTTCCAGCGATTGCAATCACAGTCGGTGATCATCGAATTAGAAGGGAAGCAGCTTTCAGCTGGCCTCACTTTATGCACGATGCAGCAACTCTTCAGTAACCATCGTGAAAGCATGGCAAAAGTTTACAAAGGAACTGGAAGTGCCATGTTGAAGATGACCTCAGATGGGGAGATAAGTGGGCAACTTCCATAACAGTCTCGGCACATAAAAACAATGAGTAAGCTTATGTTTGTGTTTTATTGTCATACCAAAGGTGCACCTCAGTTTAATCTTCGTGAACTCGAAAAGAAGGGTAATTAAGGCTCCAGATATGGGGATTGAGGTGCGCACCCGGTGCCTTCAGGCGAGCATTTCACCTATTCTGTCGTCCCCATGCTTCTCCCTTTCCACTCGTGATGGTTATCGGGGGTAGCTTTTTCCAGGGACTGGTTTGCAGCGATGGTGCTCATGCTGACAGTCACAGCGCTGCAGTCGGCAAAACAAGTGCAAGCGAGACCTCTCCGGGGACACCACTCAATGCGTACACGTTTTTCCTCTCATTCAGTGCAGTTCTGCGAACAGCTTAATCGCTCGCATTCGTTTTTGTTGGTTGTGTCAAAGTCGTTCCTGGCCACGCGGTCTCTCAACTTCACTTGACTCGCCGCCAAAACGGAAGATGGCTGATCCGCCCGCTGATCATCGGCAATGCACGACGTTGCCGGTGAAAAGAAAGCGCACGGCTATAGATTTGGAAACTAAGTACTTCTAACCGATGAGACGATCGTCGCGAACGTGCTTTCATCGGATAGCGACGGTGACGACGGCAGTGATGACGCGGTAGGGCAGGCTGCCTCAACGTTATCCTCACAGGAGGCCCGGCATGATTCAGTCCCTCCGGGGTTTCGTTTTTGTGAGGAACCTTCTGCTGCACTACGTGGAGCGCTTGGATGCCTTGGAGAAGGATGTCGGCAAGCTTTGCGTAAAGCATGCATGGCTGACGGACATAGGCTTTTCTTGTGCAAGCCCGTGAGAAGTACGCGGTGAGATGCTTGTGGCGATCTCTCCTCAGCATTTCTTCTGGATTTCTCAAGCTGACAGGCTGCTGCGGCACTCTTCTTGCAATTTTTAAAAGGCCCCTTTTGGGGCCACCAAAGTGATGCCTTGGCAGTGCTCGCAGATCACTTGCCACCCTTGGCACCTCTTTGCAGTTGTTATAGCAGTGCCATTCTTTAACGCCAACAGCCGCAGCTTGTTACACGCGATAGGAGCACCCACCAAACAGTTAAACGAGGGAACACAATCAGCAGCTGGGCAGAGGAAGGTGGTAGCCTCCCTGCCTATATAGTTTTCTCATATCAGCTCTGGGATCCCCCTATTTTGATTTTTTCATGCAACCCGGTTATAATTATCAGTTGTAAGAAAGAAATTTTCGTGGCACTTGATTATTGTTATAAGTGGGTTCTACTGCGATGTAATTAGAGCAGACATAAGACGTTACCTAGTGCTATGCTACGTTGGTCAAAGAGTCCCTTTTCCAGCTAAACTACAATCATGAGCCCTCGTCAATGAGTCCTGGGTATGCAAATGGACTGCTTAGAGGTCACGCACATACATGCTCACTGGTCAAGATCAAATGATCTGATGAAGGCCAATGTTAGTGTCGAAATAATGAAAGTTTGGGACCATAGAAATGTATAGGCGCTGGCCGGGACCTTCGATCACGACTAAATTATACGAAAAATCAAATTATACGGAGTTGATTTATGGAAGTCTACTAGACTAGGATGTGAAAAATCTTTTTATTAATGATGATAACGGCTGCTCATCACTCGACAATAATTCGAGATGTATTGGTTTACCATGCACCATGACAATGTTTGATGGGGCCTTTACTCATTCCTGCAATATGTATGGCTTCCTAGACTGGGCTGTGCGGCACTCCGTCATTTGATGAAACTAGATAAATCTAGAAATATATCTGATGCTAGAAGTTAGAAGTAAAGAGGAAAATAACTACAGTTTAAAATAATTGAAGCATGCCTACAGATATGTTTCTTGTATCCATCTAGCACACTCCTCTATAATGTGGTGAAGTGTACATGGGCCAACCCGGTCGTAGTTTCAATGGACACCTACAGCCTGATTTTTTTTCGTCCTTGAATGGGGCTGAAAATTCAAACTTAGCGATTCATTGTCGTCAATATGTGAACGCTGCCTCTCTTGTCTGTCTGTGCTTGGGCATGCACGCACACAAGCATGTGGAACCAGGTCAGGATAGGGCCACCAGCGACCCCCTTCACTCACGTGATCCCAGTAATCCACAGCCCGGTGTGGCTCATCCTCTTCGAGTATCTCCTGCACTCGGGCTCCCAGGGTATCTGCAGAACGGCTCTGAACCCAGCGCTGCAGCTGCTGCAAATATGCTGTGCCTTTACCAGCGGGCAAAAGTATGACTCAGAGTTAGGTACCACATGTACTTGCTTCCTTGCTCAATTCATCATCATACACCCCCAACCTGCAAGTCAACAGGTACTAGCTGCCATAGAGTTGTTGACTCCCAATAAGCAAGGAAGAATAACTGAGGGGCCCGGTATTTTGTTTGTTAAGACTATGTGAAGCAAACCAACAATTATGCCACATAAAACATTGGGGGTGAAATTAACTTCTATGTGTATTAACTAAATGTAGAAATAATAAGAAACGAAGGAAAGGGAAATGAACATGAACGAAAAGACTATTTGCCGCAGGTTGTAGCTGAGCCTACATCATCAGCATTTACGTGTGCAGTACTTTACCATTAAGTGACCATAGGGGCCATCCACCCACCAACTTTCTTGACATCTGACCACCTTGGGAGTGTTAACCTGTGCCACTCATGGCCATGGCAGCAGTTGTGGAACATCTTAACTGCAGGCACCACACAGTATGTGAACTGACACATTAGGTGAGCAGGCAACTGGCCAATAGGCAGGTTGCAAACGTAGTTCCTGCGCCTACTAGGGCGCCCCTCGCGGCGGCGAGCGTGGAACCGGCAGGATACGACCGGCCCGCTTGCGTTCAGAAAGCCTGTCTGTGCATTGTTTTGCGCGTAGCTGTTGCCTTTTCTGAGCAATGCCGAAGTGCAACCCGAGCTGTTGCATAGTGGGCTGCAACAGCACGTACACCAACTCACGAGGAACAAAGTTTTACAGGTTTCCAAGCCGACCGGCAGAACGGCGTCAACACTGGATAGCGCTCGTCCGACGGCATAAGCTGTTTCATGTTTCGGCGTTATGCCAAGTGCGTTAACACTGAATTCGTTGCTTTTACAGCAATGATGGCAGCAACGGGACATTTGCAGTGCGTACCAGGATATGCAGCAAACAAAGTAGTTTGTTTCCACACTGTACCGCAGTAAAGCTGTGGAACTCTTTCCCAATCCTCTCCCATTCAAACAGCGCTAGGGCTTGCTGAGAGATTTGAGGAGGGGTTGCAGCTGGCTAAGCTGGCGTACACCCTTCTGCACCCAGTGTATCAACTAAGGGGCAGTTGAGATCACCAAAATTTTTGACGACGTGGTTTATTGGAACCTCCTTTGCACGCACTGAAAAATCGCAACATAAAAGTATCGCACTTCCAGTAACTTGGGCGAAAATATTTTCCCAGCGTAGTCTAACACAACTGGTAAGTTCAGTGGAACTGGCAAGTTCAACAGGTAAGCTCGTGTGTCCCCCTTCACTGTGTCCTTGTCAATTGTGCGCGGTAAATATTTTACTATGAATACACCTTTATTTGTGTTTGGGGAGAGCAACGTTAGAATACCTCGGGTAGGTCTTACGAGTCGTTCGTACGCCCCACGTTCTTGGATGAGATGTTTTGGATTCGTATTTGCCGTCCTGTATGTACAGGGAAACTACCGCGGCGTCCTTGTACTTCCCTGCGAAGCCAGCACGGCAATTGCAGCTCCCCGCTAGGATTTGTCTGCTGTCGCCGATCTTCAAGAATCAATGTCACCTATAATTTCATGCGTCCACACCGCAGATAACGAAGTAACTTACGCTGAGCTTCACGCATCTCGCCGGTGCGTTATGTTTCGTTTGCGGAATAGTACACCTAGCAGTCACTTCGATCAGTGCGAGTTCAGCACTTTCCTCACATCGTAGACGTGCCCCACTTCAAATAGACGACTTCCTTTCTCGCAATTCTTTTCATGAAAAAAGCTGTCAAGATCTTGTAATTCCCGAAACCCGGTTAAAGTTAATATCGGCACGCTGTTTCGCGCCATCGCTACCGTTTGACAGGGCGCCAAACACGCAGCGCGAGCTGCTGACGCCGTGAGTAATCCTACCTCATTCGCGCAACTATTCGTCAGATGGCGCTAGCGGTCGGAAAGACAGGGCGCCGCCTAGCACTTGCAACGTGCCCATAAACCCTCGTATGCTACCTCATGGCATCAAGGCTGCCAAAGCCAAGGCCTTTGCTATCTGTTTCATGATACAGCATAGACCGCTTATAACCTAAGTTGCCGGAGTCGAGAATTTCTGCACTATAACAAAAACATTTTTCTAAGGCAATAGGCACTTGCAATACATGTAGACCAAGCAGCTGTGTGTGTCCGAAAATTGAAGCATACGAACGGGATGTGCCCTAATTTTATTTGGTGAGGTGGTTTCTCAGCTTTCCAAGTGCCGTACAGCCATTACGAAGCATTCTGTTGACTCTGCACCAAACCACAACTTTAGCCGCGGACTCCTGATGAGACGGCGCTGGTTAGGTCTTGCCAGCAGGGGTGTCAGGCAACACGCAATCGTGGTAAGCTCACCCTTGGCATATGTTTGTACTCCTAGATGAACACATGAAGATCTGGTGCAAGATCTTGCGCACAAGCTGAACTGATGGTTGCATGTGTGAAGCAGGGTTCACAGGCAATCAGCCGGGAACTACCATGGATGCGTATAGCAGAAGCTTTTATGTGCATGTACTGGTAGGAACGGGGAAAGCTCGCATGTGGACAACGTTCTGAACTGACGAATTTGCGGAACACAGGTTAAACTGACAGTGTCAAGGAGTCAAGGTGCGTGCGTGGTATCTGCACTTCATGACGATGCGCATCACAACGGGTGACCATGAAGAACCCTCACGTCCTCGACCAAATTTTGCGTGGTGCTGGAGTTGAAAAACAAACTGCAAATTAATTTTACCGTTGAAATTTGTTTTTCCAGCTTGCTCAACAATTCAGGGCATTTTGAGAACCTATTCGTGTGAGAAAATATCAGTCGGTGATTTTATTTACTTTCCGCGCACAAACTGAAGAGCCAAAGAACAACAATGCACGTGCGTTTGGTGTGGACTGCGTGCCGCTGACAAGTGACCAAGTGGTCGAAGCAAAAGGCTTCTCGGTCACCTACACAACACCCAAGCGCCCACTGTGCCAGTACACTGCTGGCGCATTTTCTTATTTTTTCTCTCCGTTCCCTGTTTATTTGCTCCTTGCCTCTTTGTTAATCTCCCCTCAGCTGGTGTGCCTTTTTGAAACATGCACTCGCTGCCCTGCTTGTCTGTGGTGTATTTTCCGGCAACCGCATTAAACCCAGTACTTTGTCTTGTGTGGCTCCATTACAAGCGGTATGCACATACATTTAGTGCTATGAGAAGATAAGAGGGAGTCAGAAATGACCACATAATATCCAGTCCTGCATTATAAGCGGTTACGTTATAAGTAGTCTGAGCTGTAGTCACCATCCAGCAAGGTTTGCGCTCAAAAAACCAGCAAAAGACTCAATATGCAGAAAGAAGGTTCACTTAAAAGCTTAGCTTGCTTCTGGCATACAACTAGCTTGGCTCTAGCCACTATAAGCACACATTTTCCCAATTGAAAACTGAGGTGAAAATTCCCTGTCTTTTCCCTGAATTTTCCATAAGTGGCAAATTCTCTGAGAATTCCACATTCTCCATGATAAAAGACACCCTGACAGGGCTCTCACAACCTACCTGGTTGGACGTCCAAGAAAAGTATCTCGCACAAGTGCCAAATGTGTTCGATGTTTCTCAGCAATTCGTACTGCACATGGAATGAAAGAAGAAAGAGAGGCAATAGAACAACAGCCAGCACAAATTATCGAGGCATAGCAGCAACTCCGGAAGAGCGGCATCCCCCCATGGTGATTCTGGTGCAAGTTTTATGCAAGAGTGTGTGAGGCAGAGCACAGGAGTTCAATTAAATACTAAGTAAAATTCTTGGGTGTTATATACCAAACCCAAAATCCGATTATGAGGCAAACCGTAGTGGAAAACTGCGCATTCATTTCGACCCACTGGGGTTCTTGAACCTGCACCCAATGCACAGTACACGAGTGTTTTCATTTCGCTCACATTTGAATACGACGGCCACTGCAACAAATCGAACCCGCGACCTCGTCTCTAGCAATGCAATGCCATAGCTGCTAAGCCACCATGGCGGGTCACAGGAGTTGTCGGGTATAAATATAGCAAATGTGTGTTACAATGCACCCTATAATCCAGTGAAAGGAGTGTCATATTCAAAGTCTGTTCCATCCAAAATTAGGGCGACGGTGTGCTGTGAAATGGCAGAGCTTTGCAGCAATCACAGCCTGTATGATTATTAGAACCTAGAAGCAATAGAAAAAATTAAGAAAATCGAATTTGGCATAAATAAATCATGAGATAGACGGATTTCCACTGTAATCGTACATCTACACTATTGTGCGTGCAGCACCTTGCTGTTCGCCATGTTCTCAAGGCAAGCTACCAACAAATGGCAGTTTATCCGCAAAACATCTTAAATTCTGCCATTGTGGCCACCCTACCCGTGCATGCTGCTGCCGCCAATCACACAAATACTACCTAGCTTGTTTTTCACACAAAACAGTGGTCTGTAGGATAAACCGATGTCTTACTAACTTCACCTTTGATAGGAAACGATGACCACTGTCAAATTTATAGCAGGAACAAGAGTTGCGATACGAGGCAAGTTCAACTCTGAGCCTGCGTCTAGCTGCCGCTGCACTGCATGCGAGATGGCTCGAATGCATTATGCACTTTGCAGTCTGCATGATGCGAAGTGCATCATCCAGACTGCATTCTTTTTTTGAGCAAATTGGTGTGATGAGAAAACCGGTATTCTCAAATCAATGGATTTTGTGATAGTCGGCAGTTACTTTTGAAGTGCCAATATGCTACGGTTTCAGAGCGAAGCTGATTAGACCTAAGGGCCCTCTTGCCACTTGCTTGGCACTGAGCTAACAGTGGCGGGCAGTGGTGAGCTGTTTGCATAGTCGCCCCTAAAACTCTCTGTTAGCTGGCGGGGCATCGTGCAGCACGCCACTACTGTTCTTATTCCCTAAAAAAGTAAATTTTCGCACCTAGTGCAAGTGGCTGGAAATAGTTGAGTGCACTACCACATGCACACACGCATTGTTGCAGCACAGTATGTTCTATACATGCACCATCTGGGCAAAACTTATGCAAAATTTTGTCCCTTGTAGCTGATAGTTTATTATAGGCAGGTCCGTTAAAAGCGGAATTTGTTACAGGAATGATACGGGCAGAGCAAATTAAGCAATAAGAATGGTCTGTTATATCTGGAAGTATGTTGCATGTGGATCTATTGTAACAGGCATGGGCTGTAATAGTTTCAGTATGCATAGTGCAAACATTCCTGAAATAAACAGTTCGCACTTAAATGAGTAACGGATGCACTACAACCTCCTGTGCACAATCAGGTTGTGAACGAAGCTCATTTTTACACTGCACCATGCTCACCTACATTCCCAAGTGTGTCCATTAATAAACAACTGCACATACTAACCAACCGTTTGACCACCAGTGCCCATACTAAAGTTTCCATTCGTGCTACAGTTTTCCATTGTGGCAACGGTGCAATTTCATTACACTGAGCTCAAAAACATATATGGATGTGGCATTCTACAGACATCAACTTACGAAAAGTAAGATGATTCATTATATCGAAAATTTTGTTACAACGAAGTACATTACGTAAATGTCTAAATGTACTGATAGAGACGTGCTATGGCAACGCAACTCTGAAACTTTTTCTAGGCGTGCAAGAAGGGTCTAACGTACTCAGTTGGCCAAGGCAGTTTGCTGTCAGAAAAAAAAGACAGGCACAATGTTAAGCACAAAGCAGAACACTCCAGAGACAATCTTGTTTTGAATGTCCCCCTCGTCACAGCACTGACAGCTATTCTCTATTGAAGGGTGGTGGAATGCCATGTGGAGCACATTGTCTGGATTGGCATGCATCAACATAATGTTTCTTGTTCATTAAGGCCATGACTGGTCAATGCTCACCTTTGCGTTAAAATCCAGCCTGCTGTCCTCATCCACCAACTGCATTTCCTCTGCGAATGTGGAGGCAGGGCAAAACGTATATATTACATGCTGACATTCCACATTTAACACTGATGGTAATGTGTGTAGGTTAGACAAATGCTATGGGCCGTGACGACAGTAAAACAAGAAATGATGCGCACAACCAGACCAACTTATTCAACCTTTCATTAATATGATGCAAGTCGGTAAGCGCCGAGCGACTGGGCATGTTACAGGAGCACAGCAGCAAGACTGGTGATAGTGCGCAATCATTCATAACACATGCAGCACTATGATCATCACCATTCCTTTTTGTACACCACAGTATTTCCTGTTCATCAGCTCACACAGGGCTGTCAGCTCCCAAGCACAGCTGTGTAGCTGCGCTTGGGACACACAAACAAAGGACAGAAGCAATCCACCAAACACAACACACTATATGTGCAACACACTTTATGTCAATCGTGAACAATAGCGAGGTCACATGCGCACCGCTGCTAAGTGGCAGGTGGCGCTGAAAACCGATTAACAATGGAGGTCTATGCACTCTCAAGAAAACAAGACAGACAACGAATTCACCATCGTCATTCAAGCTGTTACAAATGAGCTGTAGCTGTCATGATGCATATGAAATAACTCATTGCCAAAGACACGCAAGTCTGACAAAAGAAAAATGTTTCAGCACATCCCCCACCAGCCAAGTAACTGACCTTCAACACAAAGCACACCCTTAGCACATTGAAATGTGGGATGGATGGCCGTCCCTAACAGAACAGCTTACCCTGGCAGCTATTCCAGCAGCCATTCAGGGTAGCACGGTAACTCCTGCTGGTCGTCACTAAGCTGCAATGAAACGAAATCAACATGTGCTAATACCGAAAAGCAAACATGACAAAGCAACCACTGCGAAAAAATTCAACTAACTCTTACAAAATGTTCCCGCCAAGTCAATGGTCTGTGAACACTAATACATGTGTGTAAACTACAATGAGAATGCATGCCTAGCATATCTTACAATTACAGTTACGTTTATTGAAGTATATTCCCAAATATTAATGTGACATCATTATCATCAGCTGTCATTGAACTTGACACATGTGGACAAACTTAGCATTCAACTTAAAATGCCTCTCACCCTGGATGTGCTGTCTCTCCCTTGAACTCTCGAGCAAAATTCTGCAAGTCTAGGAATACCGCTGCAGACCATAAACACAAAATCAGTCACCATGTGCACATGAACAAGAACAACAACAAAAAGAAAGCAGCACGAAAAAGTGTACAGGTCAAGAAGAATAGGTCACAATGAATGTGCCAATGTGTATTAGAAATGCCTGTGATAATCCTTAAAACTGCAAGCTTGACATATCATAATATAGAGAGAAAAAATAGCCCCTAATAAGCTTGTGATGAATTAAATTGACAATATAGAGAAATATAATGTTAAGCTGTATTATTAAATTATGCAATAATGCAACACCCATTCTTACTGTAAGAGGGAGTTTGGTTAGCCAGAAAAAGGGCAAGAAACGAAAGATAAGTGGCAATGATGCCCTGAAGCTGCCACACCATCTTGGAGTGACACGACTAATTTTGACAGCATGACTTAGGGTTCAATTAATTGCTCATCAAAGAGAAAGTGCTACACTTGCACTATAAGGAAACTAAAGACACAACATAACATGTAAAAGTGGCCATATTGCTATTGCAGAAGCACCTCTCTCTCTCTCTCTCTCTCTCTCTCTCTCTCTCCCCCCCCCCCCCCCCCCCGCGCAACTTACGATTCCAACTTATGATTCCAACTCAATTTCATACTCCTACTTAATGCCCCTTTTAACCTCCCGAGACCTGAAAACAGCTCAGGGAGAGTTTCTTTTCAAGGATATTTTTACTACCTACTGGCAAAAACCCCCCAGCCTTTTTTCAAATATCACACATAAATGCTGAAAGCAACATCTCCCCATACTTGGAGAAAGTAACGGTCTTTTGAGTTATGGTAAAAAATGTTTTTCTTTGCCTAGATGTAGAGAGGAATTCGCTATATTGCGTGGTATGTTGGCATATTGATGCTGCATCCAGGATTTTAATTTCACTTTGCAGTAGTTTAAAGGCACTTCACGGGCACTTTCCATTGCCCGTGATGACACGGTAGTTAGGTCAAACTAATGTCAATTTTCTCAGACTGACATGTAGAACATGATTAAACCACTTCCATACAGTTTTGCATGCATATCTGATTTCGTACCCAGATGGAAACATTGTTTGTAATCACTTCCGAGATAACTGAAGGCAATTAGCTGTTACTATTATGTATATTAGGGTTCTAAGGAGGTCAAAGTGTCTTTCCACTGTTATTTTTGTATGCTGTATTCAATGATAAAATGCAACAATGCATTCAACATGACCGAGAATAACACCACATTGGCCATGAGCATACCCCATTGCAGAACTCAAAGAATTTCACAGTTATGAGTTACAGCAGTGACAGTGACAAGAACTTTATTGGAGTGTCCTGAGAAACTTGATTGGGGGGAGCCGAAGGCTCCTCAATCAAGTGGGTGGCTCCACCAACGACGGTACCAGGAAGTGGTGACTCTCTGCGATGTCGTGGGCCCTCTAAACGGCCTGTAGTTAGTGCGTAAATTGCAACCTCTTCAGCAAGTTACAGCATGATTTGTGAAAAAATAATCATCTATCTGGACAATGAAAAGCAAAACCATAATGCAAGAATCGATCCACTGAGATGAAGCCAGGCAAAACTAGGAATGACTAACCATAGGACTGCCTGATTATGTGCAGCGCATATAGCGGCTGAATAAAATCCAAGAGGAATTGAGGAAGAAACGAGAATGTGCAGGGGAGTGCGTCATTGTTATGAAGTGGGCGAGAGGGTCTAGCCTGTTCGTTCAGAGCCAATGGTTCAGACACTGCTTGCGATGGCGCCACTGCGCAATTCAAAAGCCCGGATGGTCCCATTTTCCTAGTATGCAATAAAGTAAGCGTTAGCTATGAGTAGTACCATTATCAGTATGCTTCACCATGCAGCCTTCAAGGTTGCACGGGTTGTAGAAACAATTAGACGATACCAACAGAATTTCTGGTTTCATCCTTATCACTGCAGCAACTGAAGAATGAAAGAATTTCTCATATGCACTGCAGTTGCACAGGGGGGGCTTCAAGTACCAACGTTGGTGTTCGACAGTGGTGTTCCATAACACCAGAAATTACTATTCCCTCAAGAAAATTTTGCTGTGACCTACTCTACTTGTTAAGAAGCTATAACCTGCACTCATTCCTGAGTGGACTGTGTTACTCTGCACAGAAGCTCTGGGATAAAGCCTCAATAAAGAGAAGTCTAATTAAAACCTGAATATTTCTTTAATGCATGGCAGTATTCAGAATACATTTCTCAGGCACAGTTACAACAAAATTAAACTATATTTATTGTAATTTCGACATAGTAGAAAAGATCACATTAATTTTACAGACAGACAAGTGAAAATACATTTACAGGCGATTTACAAAATTACAGGTTACAGACAATATGGAAGATTGTCTGGGTCCTGCGTCTTTTTTTTTCTTGAATGCCTAATGTTGTAGTTATTACTACGCTAACATCGTGACACTATTGTATGAAACATTAGTGTAAATCAATATGCCTAATGGCACTATGGCAATATCTTATAGAATGTTAATGAGATTCAACAGTAGTTGAACAAAGAATGTCGTTGCCAACATTTCGGTAAGGGGGCTTGTCTTCGTCACCTCAAGCCTCCACTTTCCTGTGAACTGTCTCTTTTTGAATCAATAAAATTCTGCAATTATTTTTAAAAATTCCCTTGTAGTTCAACCTCTTCTTGCACAAAGACTTCAAAGGACAAGGAAAGATGTGAACTTTGCTTTGTGGAAGAAAACCTTCACGAGGGTTGGACTAGCGGAAGTCAAACTCACAAGATGACTCATTGACCAGCTGTCTCATCACCCTGTTGTAGAGGGAAGTGTTCCAACAGACATCATGCAGGTAGCCGGCCTTTCTTTGGCCCCTCGGTTTCGCTTGCTTGGCTGGGCACAAAAAAATAACACAGATACATGTATGCACAGTCTCTACATGAAACATATCTCCATCAGAAAGGACAACACATTCTATACTCCATTTCATACTTAGCAGACTATGCTACGGAAGTTACAAAAGTAGTGCGGTCATACAAGACTCACTCCATGTTTTTCGCACTGCAGTTATCTTTTGATCTGCGATGCCTACAGAATAACTACTTCATATATTACAACTACAACTTGTGGACGTTAGTTTACATTGAATTACCTATTATTTGTGCATCTTTTTGCTTCTAGTATACAAAGTGCAATATTTTGGTCACAAGTACAAGCTGTGGCCTCTGGTCACACAAACATGTCACTCCCCTCGCTCAGTGGTAAGTAGCTTCAGATCTCCGACACCTCCCATGTAATAATTATGTCATACCCTGTGACATAAAAGTGCCAGACTTAATGTTACATGGAATCACACGATGCACACCTGCATGTTTCTTTCATATGGGACACACTGTTTTTTGGTTGCAAATGTGAACAGTGAGAGAAGTCTCTCTAGCCTTTGTAGTGTTGCCTGCTATATATAAAATGGATAATACCGTCGCTACATTTCACAATAATCTAGTTATGGAGTTGAGGCTACAACCTGTGTGATCCAGTAAAAAGCAAGAATCAAAAGCAAGCAAAAGCCATGTGTCATAATGAGAATTCCTCCATCCGAAATTGTAGCTTGTTTAGCCTCAATCACCACAGGATACTTCGCAGCTTCAGCTCCTCTACCGAATTACTGCAATAAAATGAACACCCACAAGGCTAATGGTGGTAGGAAACAAATCTTTTATTTGTTCACAGACTGGCCATACTGCCTGAAGTCAAGTGCTGCAGCCTACACATGCACATTCAAGCAATGTAATGTATTAGAGCAATTTTACAATGTGAAACTGCACTAGAAGGAATTTTGTTGTTGTTGATGGTCTCCAAACTTTTGCTCATGAGTATATGTTTGCACAACAAAATAAAGATCAACTTCTACAAGATACCTAGACTTAGTGAAATACACAACACTGTCACAAACTTATCGCTTCCCAATCTTGCTTCCAGTGAACACCAAGTTATGTTATGTAGCAAACATGTTCCGTCTTTTCAATTAAACAAAGGCCGCATAAATCACATGCCTGCACTTAGAGCCTTTGTGACAAGGAAAAGAAAGGATAAGCAGTGACCAACACTGAATTCCTTCCTCATTTGCATCTAGCCTTTTTTCGAGCAAATGTTGTTGATAAGCAGCAAAAATATTAAGTGCCAAGCAGAAAGTAGAATGCACTGCTTTGCCAACTGTTGTGTTGGTACAAAAAGTGCACTTTGGATGAACCTACACTTTGCCTTGGCCTTGTGTGCGACTGATTTCATAGTACTATATAGCCCATAGCAGACTACATCACTGGCTCATCAGAGGATAACAACTTGCGCACCATGTCACCATGGTAGCAAAAGAAATAAGAAACGAAACTGAACTGCAGGTATTGTGTCTTTCTTTTCTCTCCTTGTGCGATCTTTCAGCTGATGGTTGGCGTTTGTGTTGTGTTGTTCTTGTCATTCTCCTGATGTTCTCTGTTTTGAACACCTGCCTTTTCTTACCATGGATGTTTTCGAATTTGCAACTTTAGGGTCACTGCCTAACTGCAATGACACGATTGCTTGCATTCGCAAAATTTCAGTGCGAGGGAAGCAAGCAGTTGCCACAGGGCAGGTCTTGCCTTCACACAATATTTTCAGAGAGGCGCTGTGATACAAGCTTCACTGAGAAGTGACAAGGAAGCCTTACCATCCGGAGCCTGGGGGAAAACGATGAGGGAATTCCCAATTCCCCATGCAAAGCTGGTTCTGCCACTTGCGAATGCAGGATCGGGCACACGACACTGAAAACAGGTATGCTAGGTTCATTATCAAAGCAGAACATCGAGAGCAACATCAGCTGCTAATAACTTCAAGCACATAAGAAAACAGACCACTCTCCTTAATATTTCGCAGCTTGTGTTTGATCGGACGCAAGTTGGTAGTTCATGAGGCTATGCAAATCGCAGCAGCTGACTAAAGAGGCACAGGAAAGACGAAGTGAAGCGCTGACTTCCAACTAAAATTTACTTTCGTTAAACACGAATGTATACATTCGCGCATGGAACAGTCGTAAACCGAAACATAAGATCGTAAACTTTTTTGAGAAATCAACCAATTAGTTCAGGCTAGTAGACGGCGTGGCAGTCAAGTTACATTGGTGTTTACGTGGGAAAGTGAATGTAAATTTTAGTTGAAGTCAGCGCTTGTCTTTACCTTGCCTGTCCTTCTTTAGCAGCCTGACGTTCGCCCGCAGCTCGCGCGAACGTCAGGCTGCGACTTCGCGACGCGTTGCGCAACGCTTGAGCTGTGTGATTACCCGGCAGCTCCATGGTGTATCAAAGGTGACACAGCGAACATGAACGCCTACAATTCAGCCTAGTTGAAAGGGTACAAACGCGCGTGTTTCACACAAACGATGCCTACAGGCCCTTGTGGAACCTCAAACAATGCTCTTGTCAAGATTTAAGCACGGAGCATTTCTTGTATTACGGTCTCAATTCAGACAAGACAGAATCTGCGAATGCACTTTCTGCCTCGTTCCATACTGCACTGTTGGCTCACATTAAACAAAACGGTATGATATGAAAACGCCGTGAACTTCATTAGTCTAGTTCACAGCGCGTGACGTGTTAAGTTGAAGACGGGTGAGAAGACCAACCAAGTGTCATTGCACCTATACTAAACACTGTAAATTCCGCTAGTCGCTAGCGCGAAAGTGCGTTTATCGCCTTAACTTTGTTTTGAAAGTTGGGTGATTCCGCTCTTCAAACTACAGTGGATATGATGGTGAAGGCAACAGCTATAGAACTCACTGAATAAAGGCGTACGAAGTCAATTTGGATACGGCTTACCCGAAAGGAAGTTTCGTCGTCCGAAAAAGAATGCATACTGCTGTTCAATTCGCAACGCTTTGCGACTTCAATAATTCAACCCTTGCAGCTACTCACGCACGTCGCCATTGAATAAAGTCTGCGGCTCGTGCCGGCGACTTTCAAAACACGATGATGATGATGATGATGCCGAGGTTTTTGTCACTTGTTCTTGTTTTTGGGTTATCGTGGTTTTTGCAAATTACAGTTAGCGAAGACATGCAGAAATGAGGTTGATTTATTATAAACCTTCGCGATAGATTTACGCAACGTTTCAATCAGTATTGATGTTTCGGTTGTTTCTCCACTGATCAGCCTGCGCGCGTTGCTGCCAGCCTTTGTTAATTAATTTTAGTTAAAAAGGACGCGATTTTTACGTAGTTTAGCTCACTGTTCTACAATCCCCTACTGAGTGAGGTCCACCTAAAGCTTTAGGTCAACATTAGTGTCAAGATAGTCAAGGGACGTTCAAGCGACTCGAATGTACTTGCAATTTCGAATTTTGACGTATATCGAAAAGACAGATAAAGCTGAAACCCCTAAGCGCAAACACATTCTCTTCCGATAAAAAAAAAAAAAAAAAAAGGAGTGTGTCACGTCTGCTCCACAAGCAGATTTTGTGCCAGTGGATCTATTTTAGTCATTCAATGTATCTAATGTGAGACAGAAAGGCACCAATCTTTCAGTTTTCAGTCCAACCATCCTACACCTAACATGATACTTTCTTCAATAAGCTCCTTCTTATCGCAGAATATTCTGTCACATGTCAATGATGATGTAGGAATCTTATGGCACTGTCGCACCAGTCTTGCTTTTAATAGGGTGCCTCAATCCTCCTTGAGACATCGAGGCGCCCTAGCTTAAGGTGCTTAAGGTTATGACAATTACATATACGATGAAACTATACTAATGCTCTCATTGCACACACACTGAACACTGTAAAGCTGCACATTAACCAAAAAAAAAAAACGAAGACTGAAATCAATTCATCAGATTTTGTATTTAAAGTTGCACACGTCTATAATGGGGTAACCACCCCGCTCTGAATAAATTTATGGCGATTGTGGTGTCCACCATCTCAACGGCATCTCTACGTAATTTAACTTCTGCAGAACTAAAGCGGTGGTCTAGCAGCAGGTACCATATATCGGGTTTCATCAATATGGCTGCATGAAATAATAAGACTCGGACACAATGTTCTCTGTGTGTACAGGGTAGTCCTTTATGAAAGGGAACACGCGAGCGCGTGACCCGTGCTCTGCGGAAATCACGGAGGAAGGAAACTAAGGAGAGGCCCTGACGTCACTCTTTGTGAAGCAAAAGTGAAGCCAGAATTTGGCTTTGCTCATGGCGATGCTCCGCCTTTTGGGCCACCCTCCTCTCTTGTTTACATCTTTCGCGAAACCACGCCGCGCTGCGCGTGGTGTCGCGCGCTCGCGCAACATCTGGCAGAGCACGGTGCAGGTAACACAGCGCAACAAGACACGGTGACTAACGCAAACCCGCCCACTCAGCGCCTTTGCCACGGCCCGAAACCTACCAGAGCAACACGTATGAGCGCTCAAAACCATAACAACGCCGCCATTGTGGCCCAAAAGGCGTGGCCATACAAAAATAAAAAAATAAAAAAGCAGCAAAAAAATGAGAACCTTCTACGTCATTTCCGCCACACTTTTCTCCTAGCGCGCGGGGGGAGTTCCTGTATTGGGGGCGAGCTCCACCACTGGAAAAGCAGGCGCCCCCGTCAGCGTGACGTATGGCATATGAGGGATCACGTGGACACAGCGGCCGCGTCGGCTGCTTCGGAAGCGCCGAAGCGAGCTGAAAACGAAAGTTTACCCACCTGCGCTGCGGTTCTGATGATGTGGTGAGGCTTTCCCGCCTTGGGTATCTGCTTGACAACATTTGAAATCACAATATATATAATGGCTGCCTTTGGAGGCGTGCAGCATGGTAGGCTACTGTTCGGTGCCGCAGTGCCGGACGTACCAAACGGAGCCCGGTGTCAGCCTTACTCACACGTAGCCGCAGGACAAGAAGCTGCGTGAAGTTTGGCTCGCGAAACTTAGAACCGGCAAACAGCCATTGGCTACAGCTCGGGTATGCAGCAAGCGCAGATGCGAAGAATATTTCTGCTACGGCGCCGGGACTGCGATGTTTTATGAGTAGCAGAAAACGCGCACTGAGACGTTCGCCCGCGCTCGCTGCCCGGCTAATGTCACGACGGTTTGGCCTATGAACTTGTTGATGCTAGACACTGGCAATTTTACTGGAATGGAAAGAGAGTGGTAAGAAGCACATTAAACAAAGGCATGGCATATGGTCATGTTTGTGTTATGGAGTGGTAAGAAGCACATTAAACAAAGGCATGGCATATGGTCATGTTTGTGTTATGATCATAACACAAACATGACCGTATACGCGTATGCCATGCATTTGTTTAATGTGCTTCTATAACACAAACATGACCATATGCGATGCCTTTGTTTAATGTGCTTCTTACCACTACCTTTCCATTCCGGTAAACTTGCCAGTTTCTAGCATCAACAAGTTCATAGGCGAAACCGTCGTGACATTAGCCGGGCAGCGAGCGCGGGCGAACGTCTCAGTGCGCGTTTTAATTAACGCACTAGATTACGAAAAGTAGCGCGATATTGCCCGCTGAGTGCATACAATGCGACGCAACTTTAGAAATAATGTTGAAACGTCCAAGAATTTAGAAAAAAAAATATTGAATCGTCGCAACGGCACATCACGTCGCCGTAGGCGTCGAAGTCTCTATAACGAAATTATTTTTGAACAGTTCTGATAGCGTCCACGCAACAATGGCTGCTAGTGTACTGTCAAATGTCCACATGCTGCGGCCTAAAGCTCACAGCACGGTATGATGACGCGCTCACAGCGAAAGGAAAACATTGTGCGCGGACATGCAGGCAGACGCGCAGTCAGTCGCCGCGAACCCGTGCGATCGCTGCATTGCGGCTTCATTCTGTTATGCGCCATTTGGTTATACAGACCACCCGCTATAAGAACATATTTCACATAGTTTGCGCTCAGCGATTGCCAACCTTTCACACAAGCTGGTTCAGGAGACTCCATCGCGGCGACCGCACGCAGTGGCTGTCACTGTACGTATTCGGTAAAGAGATGGCGTCTGTAAACACTTCTGTGCTTTCAGTTTGCCCAATATTATTATCTCGACAGTAATAAAGGTCCCTCGTTTTGAAAGTACTTACAGAAATGTACAGGAGGGCTGCCGCGTGGCGTTGTTATTACGCGCCGTAAGCCAAACCTATGAGGAGCGCGCCGCGTGAACCCTCATACTATGCGGAGGTGGAATTACAGTATATGCTACTATATTTGGTAGCATATACAGTAACTCTATGCGGAGGTAAGGTACTTTATGCGGAGGCTGCTTAGAGCGCCAGCAAATGGGAGTAAGGAGGAGCACATCTGCTTGTGGCGTGATCTGTTGGCGGCCAGAATAACCTGGCATGGCCGAAAGGCAAACGCCTGCTAGAGTTAGCTAGAACCCCTCCCCCCCCCTCCTCGCATGATGTTGCGCAAGGAGCGGGATCTCACTGGAAACGTGGAAGCGCCAACATACGCCCGGTAGTTACGTTGTTTTCGCTGGCGGCATGGCGCGCGAGCTGTTATCGTTTCACGCAGCGCACGATTTTGCGGGCTGTGCACAAGGACACATGACTAGCGGTATAATTCAGTGCTACAAGAATATACTGAGATAGAACAAGCGGATCGCAGAGTATCACGCGCCGGAACACGGTAGAAAATGGCATAGTTTCGGTACCTGTGCACGTGACCGCACAACCGTGGGAACAAGCAGACGAAGCGGAAGTAAATCTCTCTTGCTTCGGTGCGAAGCAAAGAAGACGCAGACATTCTGTTTGTGTGTTTTATCATTTCCGCAAACTTCAATTCAAGCAACTGATCACACAAGTAACAGATGGTGCTTTGAACAATTCTAGAAGGCACGTGTCACCACGAGCGACGTCTCACTGCGGACTCGAGTACGTAGGCGCAGGGACGCGACTACGTCATCCTCCGGCTTGGAGCGCGGCGGCCGCGAGAAGGAAAAACGGCGTTCGGTTCGAAATTTCAATCTTTCCGTCGCGCGTAGCGATGCAATACCTTGCGGCATGGTCGTTATCACGCAATGTATGCTCTGCGCTTCTCAAAACGGCCAGACCAGGTGAGGGGCACTTTAAAAAGACGCTGAAACGATTTTCTACAAACGTACTGAGTCGTTAGAGTAGGTCCTTCTGATCATTAATTGACGCATCTAAGTGCTTCAAAGCGTGTAATTTATTATAAGGTTTTAAAAATGCACATTGCTGCCGATCGCAGCACTCTACGCGGCGGAATTTTAAGCCGCCCCTACCCATATGACTCAAATAACCCATATGGATAATCGCCACAGACGACTCCAAAGATTGGACCCTACACGAATTTTAGGCTACCACCTAAAATTCAACGAAGCTGTGCCAGTCTCCTGCACAGACTAGTAAGGCTGGGGGTAGCGTTTACGCGCGGATACGTGCACCTCATGCGACGCACCGAGTCTCCACACTGTGAGGTGTGCAATGTGACTGAGACTATAGGTCATGTGCTTTGTGACTGCCCTAAGTACGTGGAAGAGCGTGAACGGTTGGACAACGACCTTACGCGTCTCGACAGCGCACCGTTGTCGGAGGACGTTATTTTAGGCCCTTGGCCAGATGCTCAATCGAGTTTAAAGGCCATCCAGGCATTACTGAACTTTTTAAAAATTACGGGCTTGGATTGCAGACTTTGAGCATGCCAAATTGCTTGCCATATGTTCTACATCTTTCTTCTATCGTCATCGTCACCCATCATGCACCTCTTTCTTCCCTCTTTCTTTCCCTCTTACCCTTCCCCCAATGCCGAGTAGCTGGCTAGAGGAATATACCTCAGGCCGACCTCTCGGCATTTCGTATCATTAAACTTCTCTCTCTCTCTCTCTCTCACCCATAGGGGAGAGTTTCCGATTGGCTGACCAGGGCGCGTGATCGATAATTTTTCCAACTTTATGGTCGTCTGCTTGTGTTACAACGTGCTCCGTCTTTGACGAGCGCTCCGCCGTCAGTGTTGGTCTATCTTCGCGAGCGCTATGGTTCGATTTTGTTTAGTTGTGGACTGCAAACGTAGCGACTGGCAATATGTCAAGCTGCGACATCGTGTCCCACTGCAAGCCATGAGCGGACTAGCTGCAGCGCATCGGACTGCCGCTATCCGATCGGCGCCAGGATTTGCGCGATTGCGGCCGTCACTTTACGCCGGAAGATTACTAACGCAATAACGTTTCGCGAGTCCGGTATTAGGGTAAACGCAAGCGCAAGGGGCCATGGCCTTGCAGTGTCCCTTGCGTGTCCTTTCATGGATGAACTGAAGCGCAAATGTGAATGGTCTGCACGGTGCAGCCACCTGGTGGCATAGAGCGCAACCAGACACAGTAGCAGTAAGAAAATGTATTCTTTGCTGCTGGTGTAAATTTTTCGCAGGAGGGTAATCGTTAACACGTTGTTTTTGCAAATGTTTAAAATGTTCTACACTTGGTTTGAGCAATATTAGCTCTTCTTTTGGCTGGTTAAGCTCTGCGCCAACGGATGGCTGGACCGTGGAGACCGATCAGGCAGCTCACGTACGTATACGCTAAAGTTCCTTCATCTGCTTGAACTTATGCCTCCACCGTTCCGTCGAAACGTTCAGCTACTGAGTGGTTACCGGAATACCAGACACGTTTGACGCTGCGACCGAATGCTCGCAACGCACGCTGCTTCGATAGCTCTCGCTTGGGGTTGACGGCCAAGAGGCTAGATGAGAGGTTTTGCGGGGGCGGGCTCCAAAGCAACCGGAAGTGGACGATGTGACGACGCATGGTGACGCAGAACCAGTGAAGGCGGAGCTTAGCCCCTATCGCTCGGCAAACGAGTTGAGGAGGAAAAGCATGGCTAGGGAGGAGGGTAACTTCTAATCGCTTGTAGCTCCATTAATACGTAACGCTTCACTTAAATTGTGGTGCGAATGTTCTACTTAAGCTGTCACCTACAAAACTTGTCCGAACCATTTCAGGGGCCCTTTAACCCTCAACAGGGTCTCAAGGGCAGAAAGTTAAGTTTGTCTACCTTCTACAAATCAGAGGGCACACGGTTTGTTTTTGTTGCCCCTCAGTGGCCTTTTTTCAGTAGTACAGGCTGTAATGAACGTGCAATGCAAGCATAGCAAATTCTATCTTGAATCACAGTACCTCCATACACTTCCGATGTTCTTACCAGTTATTGCCCCAAACAATGGGAGTTAAGGCCGGCCAAGGACTATGCTCTTCTCCATTCGGAGAATTCTGTTCTTCTAAACAAGGTTGCATGTGACCTAACAAAGTATAGTCACAACTGCTGTCCCGTTTTCAATGAATGACGACACTCACTGCCTCCTCTGTAGGACTGCTCACTACGCTCGCACACCGTGACAGGACGCCAAGTCCTCGGTAAGTTGAGCATCCCCTCATGCAAGCTGGAGTGAAGTTCCCCTGCGGCAGGGAATCCGTGACATTTTCCCCCTCTTCCGAAGAACACACACACTACTACAATACTCTTGGACAAAGGAGAGATGTGAAATCATGTAAAATTTCACGTAATAGACTACTTCGGTACCAATGTTCACCATGCAGTGAAACTTCATGCTGCTGGGCGTAACATTGGCTCCGATGTCATCGTATGTATATCAAAACGTTTATTTAAAAGAAAAAAAAAAATGCAGAAAGCGAGTGGGTGGAGCCCCTAGTCCAGGGCCCCACCGGCTTGAGCGGTCCGCCGTGCTTGGTCGAGGAGCGCTAGTTGCATCTCCCGATCCTCGCTGGCGAGCCAAGTCTCCCACTGCTCCCTTCCGGAAAGTTTGCCGGCTATTTTTGGTGTATTAATTTCGGGTGGCCTGTTCTGGCAGTCCCACGTAATGTGGGCGAGAGTTGGCCGGCCTCCGCACCAAGCACAGCGAACGCTGTACAGCGTTGGGTGAATGGCATTTTTCAAATAAAGGTTTGGAAATGTGTGCGTCTGTATTCGGCGCCAGTCATAAGAGTCCTGCCTGGATAGGTCAGGGTGTGGTGGACTGTACTTTCTTCGCTCGCGCCGCTGGTGCTCAAGGATGTCTCGTGGTAAAAAGGGGTTTTCGTCAGAGTGGTCGGCCGCTCGGTTGACAAAAGTACGAGCTGCGCCGTCCGCTCTCTCATTGCCCTCGAGTCCTGCGTGACCCGGGCACCAGATGATCATGTGTTTCTGCGTTAGGTTGGATCCTAATAGGCGAGTGGTGCTGTGTGGTAGCCTCCCGGTGAGGAATAGTCTACACGCGACTTGGGAATCTGTAAGAGTTATCGACGATTGTCCCAGATCGTCCTTAGTTTTAATAGCTAGCGCGATGGCTGAAGCTTCTGCGGTATTCGCAGATGCAACTCTAGCCGTGGCGCAAGTCACAAGCCCTTGATTTGCGGCCGCCCCTACCACTGCGTAACTTAGTTCAGGACCAGTGCCGCTAAATCTAGCCACTGTAGCCATACTCTTCGTGGAGAGAAATAGGTTCTACTTTGCCAATTACCCAAAATTTTACAACCATCTCTGGTAAACTTCCCACAATTGTCTGCCTAGTGAATTGCAGTTTATGTTCCATCTGCCTAATTTTTATGTCCACTGCAGGACAAATACCTCTCCCAGCAATCTCAAATCACCTGTCTTGCATTAGCCCAATTCCTGCTTGCAAATTTCACAATTTGATCACCCTGCTCAATTTTCTGCCACCCTTGAAGGCACTTCCCTTGCCTTCGCATCCATTCTGTAACACAAATAGTACACAGATTATCCACCTTATGCATTACATGACCTGCCTACCTCTTTCTCATGTCAACTATATCGGCTATTGCCGTTTACTCTCCAGTCCATCAATCACGGTCTTAACATTAAGCCTATTTTTCATTCCATCCATCTTAAGGCAGTCAACTTTTGCTAACCTCCAAGTTTCTGCCTCGCATGTTAGCACTGGCAGCAGGCAATGATTTTACATTTTCCTCTTCAACATTGGCAAGTTCAAAGTCGGGATTTGTTAATGCCTGCCATGCATGCACTCCAACCCATAGAGTTTCTTGCTATAACACCTAGAGGGTAATCTGGCGCCACCGTCTATGGGAGTTTCTTAAGGGGGCACCGTGCCGTCATGGGAATGACGGTATGTCTGCGAGGCTCGTGTTGTAAGAGGCGTCGTCTAAAACGTGGATATGGTTACGCAAATAACGCGTTCTCAAAGTAAAATCGTCATAAAATGTTTCCATTAACGCATATTACATCTTTACTCACCCACAATGCATGACCAAGCGAAGAAAAGCAAGAACAGACGACCAACTGCTTCAAAGCGAGCGCGAACCTTGTCGTCTGTCCTCGAACTTTAGCGGCCCGCTGATACTTTTTACGTAACATGTAGTCGTACACACAATAAGTTCTCATAGTTAAACATGTTTTCGCGTAATAAAGCTAAAACAGCTTTTCACGTGCTGTTCTAGTAGAAAATGAATCATTGCGACAGACTGAACGGTACTTGCCAAGCGCGTCTTCAAGGTGTCCTCTCTCTACGAGAACGATGCCAATCCGAATCCACAATATACCGGCTTTCCCATGCATACCACAGCGCAGCAGCGCCAGATTTCCCTCTAGGTAATGTAGTGAGAAACTATGCTCCAACCCACATTTATTCTGTCAATTTCCCCTTCATAATCGGGATCCCTTGAAAGTAATCCACCTAGATACTCTTGCAGATTCCAGAAGCCGACTGCCAATCACAGATACGTGTGCTCTTGCCAGGCTACTGAACATTTCCCATCTTCTGGATATTAATGTTCCCTAAGTGGGTTTAAAAAGCAGCAACACAGCAGAGACCACTTAACTCAAAATTAATGACAAGTATTTTATTTTTTCTGGAGCCTCTCGTCACAAACTATATATATATATATATCACACCTTCTCACCACACAAACAAACTACCAGCACTTCCCATTTGCATGCTTATATCAGACCATGAGCATTCTGCACTGCGAGGAAACGTCAGGCTGATAACACAGTGAGAAAGAAAACAAACAAAAAAATTTATATTCATATATTTACAAACATTTATTTTTTTTCTCTCTTCTCATCCTGATTTCATGCAGCAGTGCCACACATTTCTTGCTTCCGTGTGGGGTAAAACAACTTTACAAGGGGACTTCGTTTGCTCTGTTTCACTTGCCCTACGAATATGTATACATATACATTATATATATATATATATATATATTTTATGTGTGTCAACTTCACAAACGAAAATGGAGGGCACAAAAATATTACAGGAGGGGAGAACAACATTCTCACAGCGTGCAAGATGGCTCAGTAGAAAAAATACTACCGTAGGCTGCTGCAATTCCCCTATCTCCACACCACACACCCAAGTGCTACTTATAAGACTACAAAGAAAAAAATTTGCAGAAAGAAGAGCAAATTTGTAAACACAACTGCACTCTGTGGACATTCTTTTCCCCTTTACGGCAGCGCACTATCACGTCAGAAAATTAAAACGTGGAGGCAATGCTTTCCCCCATTCACAACGCCACAGCCTGCCTGCTAGTGCCTGGCAATCGTAAGCTTGTTAACTGCAAGTTAAAAAAAAATATGAAAAAGAAATAGAGGAGAGCAATGAAAGCAGCATGCACACACACAAGCACACAGACACGCACACCAGAATGCAAGAAAAAAAAAAAAGCTTCTGTAAAAAAATATGGCGCAGAATATGAATGCAGCAAAGTGCCTCACGATGTCACTTCCTGGCAAATATGTACAAAAGAACCACTCAAGCGCACGCGCACTAACAAAATGAAGAGAGGCAAAAGAGAAACGAGAATCAAGCACACGCAATGGGATAAGTTCAGCTCAGGCTATTCAGATAACGACAACCCAAATAGACAGCTCCCTCCATAGTTCCATTCCTTGCTGGTGCTGTTTCAATCTAGAGCCTTTAGACTAACAAAAGGCAGCAAAGCGACATCAATCTGTGTAATGTCATCTCAAAATGTGCTATTTGGACTTGGCAAAGTCTCAAGTACACTTTGTACTGTTTATAATTTTTTTTATTTTTTAATGTGCTGTACCGAGTCTTTGCTGGTGCTCATCACGTTGAAAAATCCAAGTGGCACATTTGTGAAATGGCAGCCTTAAGACCGGTGCAGCACTGCCATTAGGCATGGTGTGGATGCCACAGACAATGGCACTGCCCAAGCAAACATGCAAGAGATGGAACCACTCAAGGAGCCACAAAAATACCCCCCCCCCCCCCCTGCTCCAGATAGCTTTAAAGAAACTTGTAGAAAAAAAAAAGAAAAGCGCTGGCCAAGCTTTTTATCATAACACTCTCAATCTGCCAACAAACAAATGCAAAAAACATTGTTGATCCTACACCTTTGCCAAGTTTCTATTTTTGCTATCAAATGTCACCACTAATGCTTCACATCAAGGGTGTGTTTACAGAGCACTGTTGCACATGGTGAAAAATGTTTTTGAAGGATGCTCTACAACTGGCCGGCAGGTATCCGATTGTTAAAAAAGGAAGAAAGATTGAACTATAAGCAACAAAAAACAAGCCCAATGAGCCAAGGAGCAATGCATTAGGTCTTGTTCGAAATATAAAGTCAAAGAAAAAATATGCAATTGGAACACTTTGCAGGCATAACCCATCAATGCAGCAGCATGTGTGTTGAAAAGCAAATATTTGTAGGAAAAAAAAAAAAAAAAAAAAAAGCACATTTCCCCGAAATGACCTCACACTCTCGCTGCCTTGCGAGAGGACCCCAACCAGCAAGACAGGTCTGAAAAGAAATGGTCATGCTTCTACTAGTGGCAAGAACACCAGAGCCTGCCGTTGCCAGTACACATTGCCTTGAGTCTTTAGCTCTTGCAGAAGTTCATGACAAACTAGAAGACAAATTTGAAGGGGGAAAAAAAGCCTGTAGGGGCTATAATACAGCAAGTGCATGCTACAAGGAGAGATAGAAGAGCAACTGCGCAGGTAAAGATGTGGCAGGGCAAAGAAAAGAAGGAAAAAATGCAAGAAAGAAAAAAAAAGTTGGTCTTAAGCACAGGAAGAAAAAAAAAGAGGCAGCGAGCAGCATCACTATCACTGCAGCAGGGCCACAACAGTACGCAGAGGAACGGAACACCACACGTTTCTACACCCGAAAAACCGTCCCACGAGCAGCCAACCATTTGGAGACCTAATGTCCAGTCGCACAGTCTCGTTGGCAGCAGAGCCCTGCAAGCCCAGCTAGGCATACAACAGGAGCAAAAGATGGGCCACAGAGAAGGGGGCAGCAGAAAAGGCGGGGGAGGACTGTCTTGTGAGCGCGTTTGGACAGACAACCTTTTCTGCTCCATCCCTCTCGACATCGACAGAAGGGCGGGGTGGGGGAGAGAGTTTGAGAGGTGCATTTTTTTCTTCAAACAAAGGAGAGTGGGTGAAGAGGCATAGATGCAAACTCTGCTTGGGCGAGGAGGGAGTAACTAATATTGGGAAGGACATCCAAGCGTAACACACAGGCTGTTCAGTTGCCCCAGTAAGGGTATCCCTGTCGGATGTGGCCACCCGGTTGCTGCTGCTGCTGCTTTGCCAACGACGGAGGCGAGCCACGAGGTCCCACAAATTGTGGGTACGATGAGCCTCCGGACTGCTGCTGGTGGCCTGCTACTGCTGTTGAGGATGCCACCGCCGCTGCCGAAGACTGGGAACCAGTCAGAAAACCTGGCTTCTCAAAAGACTGCACAGAGCGTCAAGGATGGGAGGAAAAAGAAAGATTGTCACATCAACTTTTTAAACACCAGGCGAGCATGAAGCAATGAAAACATGCATACAAAAACACAGTTCCAAAAAAAAAAAAAAAAATCCAGGTCACACCATGACTGATTGCTGGTATGTCTTGTCTATAGCAAAAGCTACATGCATGCAGCCCTAGTTTCAACATCAAAATAGTTAATCTAATCATGTTATGGCTACTAGCAGTAACTTGGTGTGCATGGGTGTTCCAAACAGAAACCAAGTGCACAACACTAGTAGAAATTCCCATGTATGGAGTCGTTTACATGTGTTTCTTAGACAAGCATACACAATGTCAAACTACCATTACTACCACACAAGCCTTTCAGATTCTGATATAAGTGGGGAAAAAAAAAAAGCATTTGACTTGCATGGGATAAGTTTTCACAGCTAGAATGCTGGGCTTGACAGATGGAGGGTGCAGTAGGAAGACATTACTACTACTGTTGCCACTTTCAAAACACTGTTACCAGAATAGAACCGCGTTGATACGTTCTTCATGGGCTGTGAATATGTAAAAGCCGTAAGGCCAGGTGTGTGTGCCCACATGATGCAGCAGCTAGGAAAAATGCAACACCAGAAACGTATCAATGGGATTCTAGCACGCATGTAGATTTTCCAGGTTTCACTGAAGTCTATCTAGGCAAAGAAGAAATAAGCAAACTCACTGCGGCAAACAAAAAATGGGGAAAATCAGCAAGAATGTGGAAAAGGCAGAGAAACAATTTGTGCCATGAAAAAGATAGAAGAAGGGTTCTGACCATGAAACTCCAGAGGAGTGCAATGACAGCCATGAGTGGCTAACCCCAGCCACCCGGCAAAGATATGCACGTAAAGGCCACAAGGAGGGGGAGTGAATTTTGAGGAGAGAAAGCAACAGGCAAAGAATGCAGACTCCCAGAGGGTGCCATTCACACAAAAGTTATGGAGAGGAAGAAAGTGCCCCTGGGGCAGTAGCAAGCAGAGGAAAGTGCTCTGGAGCAACACCCACCAAATAATTGGGAGCCTCGGCAAGCCATGGAAAAGAGCAAAAAGCAGCAGCAGCTCCAAGAGAAGAGGTGAGGAATGGAAGAAGAGAGCCGAGAGAGAGAGAGAGAGAAGAGCAGGAGGAACACAGAGGAGAAACCATGGGTCAGTACCTTTGCTAAATGGGGGTGGGTTCTAGTGTGCCCTGACCTGGAAGCATCGGCCGAACCCACTGCAAGAGAGACACAGGTCTTGTTCTTCGTTTTGACACCACCCGACACCGCCACGCGCCTCTCCCAAGAAGTCACCCTGGGACAACCTTCCCCAACTTATACCAGTGAAATTAAAATAAAGGGGCACTACATAGTGGCGGTGGTCGCAGCAGCCCCAAATTGCAGCTACACCTGTTGTACTGTGCCCTAGCTTCTTCCTCTGCGTCCCTCTCCCCCCGAACCACTCTCTTTAACTCTTTCTCACCATTGGCTCAGCACACAAGGCACTGCCCACAAAAAGAAGCAGGGGAGCAAAAAATACATTAATAATGGGGTCACATCTGATATAATCATCATCTCTCTCTCTCAAAAAAACCAAGAAAGGCACACACAACACCTTACTTAGGTTGCAAGCAGAAGCACAACAAAGGTGGTGCACAACACCAGCAGTACATTGTAGAGAATGGGTGCATCTCGAGAGAAATTGCAAAAATGTCGCAGCGGGCGGAGGGTCCGCACCACCTTGACACACACTGCTCTACTCACATGAACCCGAGATGCCCTTAGCCTGTCCCTGAGAACCTGCACCATAGGTGTTTTTGGCGTAGTCTGGTGTCTGAGTCAGGCTGTCATACCCGCCTAGAAGAGAAAAAGGAGGGACGACAAATGACGCACCTACTGCCTGCAAGTCTCAACAGGCACCCTGTGCTCATTTCAGAGCCTCATGAACCACCCTTGTCCTCAACTGCCTCTCATGTCGCTCAGAGGAGAGGGAGACTGCACCATTCCAACCAGAAGCTTAGAACCCTGAGCTTGCAGAAGGAAGGCCATCAAACAGTCCACTGTGCTTTATGACACCCAAAAGCTGGCTGCACACAAACTACCGGTGGAAAAAAAAGACAACTTGTAACTAATTCTCACGGAGTACTCCTGCTGTGCACTGCCTTGCAAGGCGTCGATTTTTATACCCTGCAGCTGCTGCTTGGATAAGGGCACCACTACAAAGCGGCTATGATTTTAACATCCCCAGGGCTCTTCGCATACGTGGTAGTCTTTGCACACTGGTGCCTGCACAGACCTGCCCTTATCAAAGTGACTCCCACAGGCAAAAACCTGGGAACTTTCATTGCCTTGCAAGCCTGAATGGCCACGCACAAAATTTATTAACCCAGACCAGCTAGGTGCTGCTTGGCTGCATGCCACACAGAGACTTGCCCTGCCAGTCACAGATGTGGGAATGAAGGATAACAATGTTGACAAGCATGTGAGGGGGAGGGGGAAGGGGGGCACAATGGTGGGCACTGGTAACGTTCAAGAAAAAACAAGAGAAATAAAACAGAAGAATCGGCTGACAATGGGCAGACGTACCGGAGGTGAACGAGTGGGATGCATACGCACTGGCTTTCTGAAACTGCGCGCTTGTGGTGGGGCCGTGGGCGTTGGTCGCTGGAGGCACCTGCCACACAACACACCCCGGGGTCAGAACTGCCCCGTCTACTTGAAAGTCAAACTAATCTGTACGCTTCTACAGCTATGTTACCCTTTCGCTTGCAAATCTAGTGATCTCTGAATGTGCATTAGAGCTTTAATGCCGGGCACAGCACAGAGGAACCCACCTTTGTTACAAGTGGCCCCCCAACAATTGAGTCATACCTGTGCCACACGTTCAAATTTAATGACATCCGACCTGATGATGTCGACAATAGCGCCTTCTGCAGTGAGCAACGTTAGGGTAATAATATAAAGATAAACATGCATTTACAAGTTTAACTTTCTTCTGGGCTAGTGATATGTAGAAATAAGCATACCATGGTGCCGCTAGCTTTAGTATGTCATTGCCTTCTATAATGTTGCAACCGGATAAGCACGACGGTGATTACATAGTCCTTGTTGTGTGCTTGTTGCAGACATTTAACACTACTCTGCTTGCAGCACCATCTCTTCATGTTCTTTTTTTTTTTTGCATTATATAAAACTTGATGTGCTTGTTTATATGTGCTGCATGGCTTAAACACCTGAAAATTTTGTTTCAAGCTGAACAGGATGTCGCTTCAAATAATTTAAGTAAACTGCACTAAGCAAGCTATAGTGTCGAGAGTACGCATTTCTCAGTAGAATGAATTCTTCGCTAATGCCTTCAGTGCCGAATGGCATTAAGGCGAATGCCATTTGATTTGCCTTTGTGGCGCGGGTACTACACGACCACTAAAATAAGAACTGCACAGGCGAGGCATTGGAAATCAAATGCACTGAAGCTGAGATTTTGGTGTCAAGTGCGAATGCCACAATGTACTGTCCCCCAAGCTTGCCCTTGATGCACAGAAACCTCACGCGCACAAAATAGAAGCTTAATAAACTGGGCATGTTTTGTGGCCATACAAGGGTAGCCGTGAGCAAGCCTCGTACAAAGTGAAAAACGTGACGAAAAGTTATGTCCACACAAATTACAATGCAGCCACAGCTTGTTAAATTAAATAACTAAAAAATGTGAAATTTAACCTTTGGACCATGCAATGTACACATAATTTAATACCTCACTGTCTGTGGAAGGTGATGGAAATTGCACTTTCTGCATAGATGTTGTACTGCAAACAGCAAGCACTGTTGCAATGCAGCAATAATTTTCTTGGTCTATTCGATTATCTGACAATCAGGTATTCAGAAAAGAGCTCTTCTCACCCCAGAAGAAATCAGAATTGACAAGCTTTTGCTGTGCATTACAGACACAGCAGCTCGCATTATCAATGCTCCATAGTAAAATAAACATTCCTTCCACCCCAACAGGCATTTTATAGGGATGACTAATTAGAAAACTAGCATCTACAGCGTTAATGTGGCATTAAGTCGCTGTGCTTTATTTCATACATAGCAGGCAATACTGTGAATGCTAGAGAGATCTCTCACACTGATGGCACTTGCAAGCAAAAGTCGATCCCATAGCAGAAGCATGCTATCAGAAGTATTGGTGACTTAACACATTATGGTTGCTGCACACAGATTGCATGAAGTGGCTACAGATTTTAACAACACTACAGGCATGCTACCGTTTGCTTCTACAACAGGTAGTGTGCATTTGTGACAATAGTTTGCCACATATTCAGAATGAAGGACAGGTGAAAACATTGCGCAATTTGGCATAGCGTGAAATTCACCCATTACAGCCATACCAGACGAAGTTATATTGTAGTGAGTAGCTGCAGGTCTAAACTACTTCAGCATAAAATGAGCCACCGTGACTCAGTATGACACAATCACACAGTACCTACGTAGCTTCCACAGTGTTACCTGCTAGGCAAGACGTATTGTACCACACTGCACTTTCACAAAATGAGCAAGAGCAATTTTTACATTGTCACTATAATCTACACATAAACAGCGCATTTTCATCTAGTGTTTACATTTTACTTCATGTTAATGGTGAAGAGGGGAAGCAAAGGGCCCTAAGTGCAGGCGGAAGAAATGAAAAGCACGCCACCCAGAAACGCTAGGCGGGGTAGACGTGCTAAAGTTAAACACTTGCGTGGCATCAGAACGCACGGCGTGGAACTGAAAGAGAAGCTACTTCCAATCACAATCTGCTCACACAGATCAATAATTGCCATAAATCACTCCTTTAGCATCAAATTTGTCTAAAGGGTCTTCCCACATGTTACACATAAACAAACCACCCAGGGCCACCACAATCACAACTGCAGAAGTTATGGTTTAAAAGTGAAATTGCGTAAATATGAGAACTGAGCCCCCCCCCCCCCCCCCCTTCCGCCCCAGAGATCAAAGGCAAACAAATAAACTGGAAGGAAAGGCCTATCTTAGTGAACAAACACGAAAGATTGCAGTGTGAATGAAAGCATGAAAAAAAATGGTCACAGTTTTTCACAGGAATACAGGGTCCTTGGAACCACTCCACACCCAGAATATGCTTTTACTGCCCCAAACTGTATGCGCTATACTTGGCATATGAGCAAAACATGGAGCATTGCCCTGAACAATGTTCAATCTGAGGTAACTGGCCCTGGCTTGGTTGAGTTGTGTGCCCCCTTTCCCCCCCAAACAAAGGCATCTCAACGCTTCATAATGAATTTAGTGTGCATGCAGACGGCAACATACAAGCGTGAACAGGCCTGTGAAGAACAGACCACCACTCACAGGGAACATGGGCGGTGGTCCGTAGTGGTGGATGGATCCGGGCATGAGGTTGGATGGGAAGTAGTAGCCATATCCAGGGGGCAGTGTGTTCAGGAATTGCTGGCTGGCTGCTGCCTGCTGTCCTGCCGTGGGGGGTGCGCCCTGCTGTCCCCCTTGGGCCCCACCCTGGGCAGCAGCTGCAGCACCCGCTGCAGCCCCTTGGGGTCCCACCCCAGCTACCGTGCCGGGACTACTGTCGCTGTTCTCACCACGGCCAAACTTGTTACTCTCTGCAAGGCAGAGCCAAAAGGGAACAGTGCGTCTCGAATTGGTAGTTGTGAAACAGGGAGTGTTCACATCGCACACACGGACTACTGGCTCCCCTCAGAGAAAACCCATCTCAAAGTAAAGACCCTTTTTAGATCAAGCACTCTGCATAAGACAAAAGAGCAGCACAGAACACACACACAAGGCACTAACACTGTGTGTTCGGTGTATCATTTATCCTGTGCTGGGTGCGCTATGCCTTAGGCCTTCAGGCTCGATCACACTAGGCTGATACAACACTGATTTTGGTCCGCCGACAGATGGCGACAGCGTTTTCCACCGTGTTGGTGTCCATGCCACACTGCACCAATGACAACAGTGTGCAGGTAGATCGTTGACAGCCGTGTTGGCGAAGCATCGGCAGAGAGCTGGGCGATTTTCTTTTCACAACGCAACGGCACGACCATACATGACTGAAGATGGCGCTGCCTTCTAGGTGAAAGCCGGCCGCTTCAGATCTATCGGCCCCAACAAGTATTTGCTATCAATCTGAGTAATGATGCTTCGACAACAAACTATTAGTGACAACTTTGTGCTATTTCAGAGATACATTCTCAGTTTCCGAGCCCATTAGACCTAAAAAAGGCAGCTATATAAGCTGGACATAGCCTCTTAGATTACAAGCACTGTCACATCTCAGAGGTAATTATGAATGCTTGCTTGTTTTTTGCTCGATAGAAGGTGCCACAAGGCTCATTTGTTTATGTTTATACTTGCTGCAGTTCGTGGTTTGTTTTCAAATACAGTGGAAGCCAATGTTCTTGTGGAAAACAGTAGAAACTATGCAGCGCTGACCTGGAATACTGACAAAATGCTGCAAACAAAGCTTTGCACTGGCAATCAGCGTAGCATCTCCCAGAGACAAGCTGATACGAGCGACCGTGCTTCGCAAACGGCTTTCACAGCCCATTTTGGTAACAGGTTCTTGCTTTCAGTGCCATGTCGGTCGCTTGTGTCCGGATTGTACGAAGTCGAGAGCGATCCATTTCATGTTGCTATGTACAGAAGTGAACAACACTGAACTCAAGAGACCAAAATTAAAATTGTATCGGCCTAGTGAGATCGGGTCATTAAGGCCCGCAATTATCGGCATATGCTCACAAACCCCCTCGTAGTTTGGTTCTCCGATGAACAAGATCGGCACTGGCTCTGCTGCAGACTGCTGGCAAGGGCTGACAATTGTGCATTTCAACTTCAGAAGTATGTTTCCATTAATTTTGAACACGATTAAGTATATATAGAAGTGCAGCTACTGCGGACGATTTCATGAAGACTGGCTGAAAAACAGACCGCAGATTGGTTTTGTCAGTGTTGGCGTCACAAAATGGCGTCACATTGCCACGATTCGCTGTCGTCATTCGTGCTGGCGGTGTTGTCAGCTTAATGCGACACGGTCTCTCTCAGCGACGCAGTCTGCTGACTAATTGGCCAATTACCTGCACGGTCCTGTCATTCTCTTGCCAGTGTTGGGTTGGCCTAGTGTAAGTGAGCCTTTAGTATGACATACCAACGAGCCTAACATGTAACCACGGCCAGCCTCAAAGACCATGCTTTCTTTTTTTAGTAATGCAGGCATCAGAAATACACCATGACATTCGTGTTTCATTAACAAGCAAGTGATTGGACTTTTGCAACAATGCTTCCTTTAATGTCCGAAACATACCCTGGAAAAAATTATTCGTGCCAGTTTCTTTTTTGCCATGCAATCCCCATCTATTAGAAATGTACTTGTGAAGGTACAAGTGCGAAATTTGCAGCCCCACCTCAGTTTTCAAGTGTTTCATTCAGCTACACTTCACTCAGGAGAACGAAAGTCATTTTAAAGTTATCATCATTGGAGAGGCTGCAAGTACGCACACTAATATTGTAACTGCCATGTCACCTTACAAGGCACATGTTGCCTTCACTATGCTTGCTGCCCAAATGCAAGAATTACTGGAAACACTGGTCCCTCACGGGTGCAAGTTTCACCCGATTATTGGAAAGTCTGTTATTCCTCTTTCATCTCTTTGCTTGATGCCCCACAGAATGTGGTCATGTATCGCATAGAACACATTACTGAAATTCAGGAGCAAATTCAGTCTTTACTTCTGAAAGGCATTGCCAAGAACATATCTACAAATAAGCTGCAATGGTGCCCAACAGAAGCTTTCAAAACATGGTAACCACAAAAAGCGATCTTACTTTTCGCTGATGATGCAGTTTGCAATCGAGAGTTGTGTTGCTTACCAAGGGTACCGATTTTTAGTTGGTTCGAAGCAGTAATTGGGGTGTTAACGCTGAATTGACTCGACACGAGAGAAGAAAGACGCCAGGATGTCTGCTAGTTATCTTTCTTGTCCTTGTTAATTCAGCGCTGTGACCTCAATTACTGTGTTGCTCGACTACTCCCTGTAGGAAATTTTGGTTGTATGCTGGAAGTTGCAAGTGACGTTTGAGTGTTCTACTGAAATATTTTTTATTTACTACCTTTTTCTTCAAAACAAATTTACTGAGCATCACACAGATGTCTAGGGGGGGCACCCAAAAAGCCCATGCAAAGGCTTGACTAGGGGATTTGCTCCCCCTATAACATTCATTCTCACAGAAGACTGGAAGAACTTTAACGCTACAAAGGCATGCTGCCAGGAGGCAAACTTCACTGCCACATACTACCCCTTTGTCTTGAATAGCACCTGCAAGAGACATTGCTGCCCTGCCTTCTCCCACACACAGGAGCCAAGGGACTACATGACACTCATGACACTCTTGCTTTGCAGCTCACTTTCAGTAGCACTCTCACGCTAACACTAACTTACTGAAGTTTTTTTCATCTGTTTTCATGGCATACAACAATGTAATACCTTGCTGACACAAGTGTCAGTGAACAATCTGCACATGCTCGTCTGCTCGCGATGCCCCAACTTAGTGAAGCAGAATGACTGCAATAGAATGACTGTAGTCATAGCTGACTACAGTCATTTCTCATGCTTGCCAAGTTGTCGTGAGGGAACACGACATGAGACATTGTGCAATGAAGAGAAGCAAGGAGACTGTCTGAACCAAGTGTCTTTCTGCCTGAAGGCTTTCATCCAGCTCTACGATTTCATTACCTTTCCATTGCCCTTTAGCAACGAAATACAGTAAAAGCTCGTTAATTCGAACTCGTGGGGGACTGAAAAATTGTTCGAATTAAGCGGAGTTTGAATTAACGAGCGGGCGGGAAAAAAAAAAAAAGAGGCCATTGCATTTGGCTGCTAGGGCCGAAGCCAAAATAGCCATATCTGGGATCGTCATCGAGGAATACGCACTACTACTCTTTGAGGTCGGCGATTGCGGGTATTAAAATCATGCGAGTCCAAACACCAAAGGAAATAAAGATATCCAATCAATTTATGCGCCTGGAACTAATGATAAATGTACCCACGTGAGCGTCAGGCTTAATGATGAAATATGACACTATTTATGCTTCAAAAACATGTTTATTAACAAAAGAATAATGATCGAAGCATATCAACATGAAAAATAATCGGTGATTTGCATTTGTTTGCGCTTTCTTCGCCGCGACTCGAGAAGCATTGTCTGCAACTTGCCCAACATCTCCAGCGCAGCATCCGAATTCTCATCGGTGGAGAAATAGCGCGCAGCCAGATCGAGTCCCGATGCTGCTTCACATGCGCTCGGAGGAGGCAACGGATCGTCCTCTTTGTCGGACTCGTTGTCGCTGTCAGGCGTGCTCGCCGCGCGTGAGTCGTGCTGCTGACTGGACGCAGCCTCGATAATCTCGGCGTCAGTTAAAGGCCCCGTTGTCTCCACGCCGTTGTCTACGTCGACAAAGCTCTCGAAGTCCACACCCTCCGATAAAACAGCGTAGGCAGGGTCCAGCACGATGGAGCCATCATCTTGATCCACTTGAACATCAAAGTCGGCTGTGCAGCAGGCTTCTGTGGTTTCACTGAAGCCACACTTGCGGAAACAGTTAGCGATAGTGTCTGCCTTGACGGCGTTCCACGATCCCACGTGCCGCCGTAGCGCGCAACGAAAACCTGAAACGGCTTGCTCCGGAGCATCGGCGGCGGCGGCGCCCGCGCGTCAGAGAAAACCTGCTACGGCATGCGCCGGAGAGTGGTGTGCAGCGAGCGATGAGCGAGCGCGGCTTCGGCCGCTTATCTGTTTTTTCTGCCAGCGTCCGCTGCGGCGTACGCGGTTGTTGCGACGCGCGTCTTTTCTTTTCTTTCTTTCCTCTTATCTTTGAACTCTCCTCTATCTGCACGCGGCTGCGGTGATGGCTCGGCCTGAGCCAATCGGCAGGCCCGTGCACTTTCCTTTTCATCCTTCCCTCAGTCGCAACAACAACAACGCCGGAGGCTCCAGCAAGGAAATTGGCGGCTCGACTCGTGCGTGCAAAAATGCGCGCTGGCTTATTTATTCTCGTCGCTGTGCATATTAAAAAAAAAAAAAAAAAATTTCAATGCATTGTACTCGTTACGAGGCCACTTCTATTTACGAGAAGCAATGTCGGCTGCCGGCTCCTAGTTCGAATTAACCGACGTGAGTACCGGTACGTTCGAATTATCGGGCGTTCCGGCCCATTGATATACATAGGGCTTTGCAGGGACCCGGGCATCAGTTCGAATTAACCGGCGGTTCGAATTAAGCGATTTCGAATTAACGAGCTTTTACTGTAGTACAATGCGTAAAAAATATTTGAGGTGACATTGCAGTTACAAATAGGGCACAAAGGGCAAAGGCTCAAACTGGGCTAAGTGTGCTGCTTAAGGATGCCCACTGTCTGCTAAAGGGCAATCTGAATGCTGTAAAACAAACAAACAAACAAACAAACAAACAAACAAACAAACAAACAAACAAACAAACAAACAAAACTGTATAGCTTAGCACAGCCATTTCACCGCTTTTACTTATAAGCAACGGGGCAACACTCACCTGCGTAAGCCATGTTGTTCAATGTAAGGTCTCGGCCGGCTAGGCTCGTGGCAGGCACAGGGTACTGCATGTCATAGTAGCCCTGTGTTGGCCAGGTTGAGGAAGAAAAAAAGGGAAGGGCACAACGCCCTCTAGCAAAGCCCACAGAGAATCTTCGTCCTAAAAGAGTATAAGTGCGAGCGGCCATGGCAAGCACACCCCCTATGCCTTCGTCGCAAAGTAAAAGGCTACTCTCCTTGCTAAAATACTCGTTTGTAAAGATGCTGTACCCATGAAAAGCACCAAACCTTTCCACTTCAGATATTGAAGGGAATACAGCAAGGCAGCAGAAACGTTACATATTGATGAAATTTACAGCTAAGAGCCTCCAAACATAGGCCATACTAGTACTGCAATACACGTAACAGCAAGAGCATTCTCTACATTGCTTGCCAAAATATTTCCATTTTAGCAGCAAAGCTTGTCTAAACAGCTATGTTTAAAATCGCGAGAGTGAGCTAAGCTCATCCAAAGCTGAGAAAAGATTAGCATGTTGAAGCCTCATTGTGCCCTGCACTTGCTGCTAAAAAAATTACCACTCTCCAACCTCTGCACTGTATTACTACTATCACTGCACAGCCTCTGCAATGAACCAACAACATGCAACACCCCTGTCACACGGTTGTACTGGAGCTGTCTGGGAAATCGCCAATGTCAAAAGATCAGTGCTCTCTGAAGGTCACTGTATATGAAGCAGCTAGCAATTTATGAGAGACTTGCCAAGTGATACAAATGGGGTGAACATGCATTGCACTACACTAGGCAATCTGTAGCTATATTGTGCAAAATTCCACTCTCCACTTAACTCCACTATCACGGGGGAAAATATCCTGTGGCTTCAACGTCTGAGTGCACTATGTAGAATCAATGCCCGATTCTTTCGGACTCCTTAGGGGCAGAGAAAACGTCCAGAAAAATGAATGCATGCCTTTTAGTGCCCCCAAGGGCTAAAATTGCCACCTAAACATCTGAAATAGTTCTGAAGGCCTGCCAGTACACTTATTAGGTATATCGATGCTCGTACTGTGACAAAAAATGACGGGTGCACATGTTATCCTTAAAAAAATACACACCGTGTCCAACGCGACCCTGCTGTATTACAGCGAGGCTTACTACTGGGAACCCCATAATGGAATGCTTGACCCTTGGCATGCTTTCCGCGCTTCGAAGCTATCAGCGAGGACGACAGATGTGGAATTGGCACCATTGCCGACAGTGACGAATTGTTTCAATGAAAAACATGGCACTGAACAGCAGGAAAATTGGTGGTGAACACTGAACCAGTTGCGTCTAGTTAGTATTGCTGCGGTGGTAGGTAAAGCTGCCAGTGGACCAGCGTGTGAGAGCACTGGTTTGAGGCCGCGAAATAACCAAAATGGCGGCAGTGGTGACTCATTAGTGCAGTTTCCAACCTGCAATCACGGCAGAAGTCTGGAAAATGGGACAGCAAATGGTTTCTGCATGCAGAATTTCTGACGTTCTTGTCCACAAGCTATACGAGGAAGGAGTGCGAATTATAGGGCATGCCTGAAAAACTGGCCGTTGATTGTACTGCCTCCACCTGTTGAATATTTCTATGCTGTACGGAACAGTTTCGGTCATACTTGCTCCGATATTAACTCCGCCTACACTTTCAAAACCTCAGTGCTTCACAGGACCTGCTTTGTATATTTTAGTTTACAACTTTGCTAGCTCTAAATTATGAGACTTGCTAGATGAAAATGACAAATATTACTGTTGCATGCTCAAATTTGTGAAATTTTTTTCTTTCGGTGGTAAAGCGCACACTAAAAGTGCATGGGTATTTTTGTTTTATGAAGCAGTCGTACTGACCCCTGATAAATCTTTATTTTGATTCATTTCTTGTGTAAACTGTATGCTGCAATAAACCTCATTTTTCTGTTTACATTCATAAAGCAACAGTTTCCTCATATGTACACTTCCCACTGATGAAGTCAGTGCTTCAGGTGTGTTATCGGTCTCAACTCTCCCACGCCTTCTGCTGGGTACAATGGAGGGGGGAGTGGGCAATGACAAACGTTAGTGGAGATGTTTGGGATCACAATGTTGAGTGCAGCAAGAGTCGATCGTTTGAAGTTATGCTCAAGCTCACCTGCTCACAGCCACTAAGTGTGGTTTAACTATTGCCTAAGAGTGGAGATACACTGCTTGGGTGAGAGAACCTTAGGTGTAGGCAACTCCAATAATTTTCGTGTGACACGGGTACAAACAAATGCGAGCTTATAAAGCAACAAAATGACAACCACATGGGATCTATTTCTGACCTACTTTTGGTGCAGTGTCAGGCCATGCATTTTACACCACACACTCTCATAAAGCACAGAGCAAATTTATTAGTACGAGCTCCACGGTGCAAAATGAATGACCTAACAATGGTCAATGCCACTATGCCAAAAGTATTTCGGAAATAGTATGTGCCATTGGATTGCCACTTGATACATTTAATTATGAGACTTTACTATGGCAACGGAAATAAAGTTCTGAAGGGTTCAGCAAACAAGAGAAGAAAAGATGTGCAAGAAAGTTTGCAGTAATGTTAAAATCATGATTAAGAATAATCACACTGGCACTTTATACGGCAACCCTGAGGCATATTCACAAAGAATGTCCAAATCTGTCAATCCCTCTGCACCTTTAGGCAACAGGGCATACATTCTTTAACAAAATTTAGTTGAGGCTGCAAGTTCAGAAACTCAATTCAGAGAGAATAGCGATGTCAATGGAATTACATGTGCACACACAACAGTAACAACATCCCGGGTGTTACTTACATGCACTTGAAAAAAATCTTGCTGAAGAGAGCACTTTTTAAAGAACACCTGTACAGTGCATCAAACACAGTACAAAGGAAGTAACGAGAAACTGAAGCGGAAATTTCATTAGCAACACTGGGGACACATCACAGTGCAACAGGCAAGTAATTAAAGCCTGCTGCAGGCGAAGTAAAATGCCCATGATGGAGTGCAAAAACAGACTTTCGCACTACATAAACATAACACAGCTGCACAAAAACAAGGTTACATTGCAGAAGTTACTGAAAAAAAAAAAAAAAAAAAAAAAAAAAAAACGGTGGGTAAATTTGCATATCCAAACAAAACCCAAATCCACAACACAGAGCCAGCGTATAGGCAACCTGTGCACAATCGCACAGGAAACACCCACATGCAGTCCTGAGTGCTTGCGAAAAAATTATATATTTCTTCACAGAACCATGATACTTTACTAAGCATCGCCATTCTATCTGAAGTGAGTAACATGTATAGCAACAACTTGGCTAAAATGCCCAATTAGTGAACAAAAGTGTTTGTTGCACACAACTATCTCCCAACACACAGGATGCTTTGGAGTAGTTAGTTTTTTTTTTTCCATCCCACCATGTTCGATTTTCAAGAAATCCTATGAATTCCAGGATGCAGTGTACAAGTGTGATGCTTTCACTGCTGTCCTATCTGCAGCGCACCTCTATATGCCACCACATGACCAGGGCAAGCAACCAAATGCATATGTAATGCATGCTGTACGCCTTTTCAAGTCTAGAAGTGTGTCCAGATGCTTCAATGCCCACAAACCCAACTAACCCAAAGTGCCAGTGTGAATAATAAATAGCTCTATATATTAAATTTGCTATAGGACTAAAAGCTGTGGTGCCGCTCAAAACTTAAGGAGACACAAGTCCCTTACAGGCAGTGTGAAAATGAGTAGCTGTTAGAAGAGAGTGAGAAATGAACAGTGCAGAACAATGGGAGAAAACATGAGTGCAAGGAGAAATCGCTATAAAGCACAAGAGGCAGCAAGAAAAACAGCACGGCACAGCAACCAAGTGAAAAAGCAAGGAAATCAGAAGCTTGTGTAGACAGAGAAGCTTGTGTAAATAAGGAAAAGAAAATATGCCAGTGCTCTCAAACCAAGGAGACAGAGTGAGTGAGACCTACCAGGTGTGGCATTCTAGTCTGTAGCACTTGCAAGTCTTCGTAGCTATACAAAGGCTGCTGCTGCAAGCCCTTTTGTGGGTTGGGCCAAACAGAAAACAAAAGGGGAAAAAAAAAGGACAGGAGAAAAAAAAAAGAAATAAATAAAAAGGTCAGGATCATCATGCTTTCAAAAGCTCATCACAGAACCAAACAACAGAAACATAATATAAATGCAACCAAATCGCAACACATGCCATGTTTCAATGTACATCAAAGTAAAACTAAACTGCACAATATAGGGCACTACTTTTGCCTGTACACACCCCTGGAACAAGGAAGCCATACACACATTGCAAAGCTTCCATTAGTGAGCAGAATTCGTTTACCAATGCTTCAAGCATTTTGCATGGTAAAGCCCCAATGTGATTGATTATGATGCACACGGTAGTGGGGGACCCCATATTAATTCTGACCATGTGGGGTTTCGTACAATCCAATGCATGGTACAGGTGCAGCCGAGATTAAATCCGCAAGTTTGAGCTCAGCAAAGCAAAATCATAGCCACTGAGCTACTGAACAAGTCCCTGCAATACAAGGCCATGAGGGCTCCCACTGCACAAACAACATCTGTGCAGAGTGTGAAACGATGTTACTGCAACATTCACTGCAGGCCTAAACACGGGTAGTGTTTTGCCTACATTTGTTTGTGTGGCTTCCCTCTTCCTAGAACTCTTAAGCATCAATACCCAGGAATACAACAAAAGGGACAGGTAATTATCCGGATGCTACTACAGCATAGGCCATGCATAGGTGCACAGCCATTAATACTATATTTGAATCTAGGCTAATAGCGTTTTTTTTTTAAATAATCATGCACCAAACTCTAGGGTCAGCTTAGATTCGAGGATTTAAGGAAACGCACCAGTTTTCTTTTTAACTGAAACTGATAAATATGGTGCATAGCTAGTGTCATCTAAAAAAGTCAGTATCACAGCTGCTACCAGCTGCGCTAGCAGCTAACTGAAAAGTACATGAGTGACATCGCCAGTTTGACCAGTATCTTATCAGCGTGCGGCACGGCATTATCGTAATGGCACCAAATAGGTGATGCCACTATGCTCATGCTTTCAAATGAAAAATTGTGCTAGCTGCAGAGGCATCGCCAAACATTCAAGCCGATGGGACTTTGCCAACGATGTTTCTTACGTGCGCCAGCCGCAACGAGGAGATGACAGCAATAAGAAGAAAGCAACTTAGAATGAGCTCGGCATGTACATATTCAATAAATGCCGTTTATATTTTGTGAATGCTGTCCTCGCTTTTTTGTTCGGTCTACATTCGAGGTAAGCTTAAAGGTAAGTTTCGTGCGTGTTTTGATAGTGGCAAGCGGTGCATTTTTTGTCCTGACGAAGTGTGGCATTTGCAGCAAGATGTGTTGTTGGCTAGTGTTTTGTTAATGCATCCAAAATGCAAAGTTGGTCGCGTCTGTGAAAGAGAGAGGCCTATACTATTTGAATAGTTCCTCTCAGCAGAGCCAAGGCTACGAGACCGGCTAGTGCATATTCTTGAGCTGCAAGATGTAGCGCCTTAGATCATAAACCGTTCCTTGACTTGTGAGCAGGTGTTTACTTGGAAGCTCCTCTTTAGATCGCAGCTGCGGCTTATAGTGCTATTTTGCTTCATTCTTTAAGGGAGGGGAGGTGGCGATCAAAACTATTTTTTTTTTTTTGACCTAGGGCAACGAAATTTGGCAGCCACACTCGAAAGTGTCTTAAATAAAGAAATATGAAGTTTCATTAGGATACCTTGACTAGTTTTCAAGTTACATAATGTTACATGTGTTCCGCTTGTGGAAAACCTGGCACTGTAATGAAACATGCCAGGGAGCTGTCTGTAGTTTTAACCTTTGCTCAAAAAAGCACTACAGGGTACAACAGTTCCAAAACTTCTTTAACTGCTTTATTTTTTTTACACAGAACATCATGTTCACCTTCACTAACTGAACCAGAAATGTAATTCACAAATCAGCATGCAGAAAAAGAACTACGCCCTCTGCAAGATATTGAAGACTGTCATACCCTCAAGCACACTTTAGGGAACACACAAAAAACAAACAGGATCAAAATTGGTCCAGGAATACTCATGCTACCCTTTCCACAGACAACGCAGAATGCTCAAAGCGCACTTTTGAGAAAACGGTTCTCAAAGTTTTTGGAATAGTTGACATTTCTCAAAATGCACCAGTATTGTAGTTTTTGCTGTCTTTGGTTACACGCGACTTTTTGGGTCTCTGCCCTTTGATTTCGTGCACGACAATTTTCTGGCTCGCTGACAGTCCCTTCTCTGCAGCCCTCTAAAGGGCAAGAGGACCAGGTTTTATGCCCAGTGTAATGCAAAGCTCAGTATAAGCTCGCAAGCTGCCTACATTATACCTTACAACTGCCTCGTACACTGCTGCTTCTACAGAGAAAAGGGAGGCATGCTCTTGCTTCGATATTAATGACCAAATCATTGAATGTAGGCTTTCTGCAGCGTTCTGTGTCTTGTTGCCACTACACCGAGCCAGTAAATGAGGGTCAGACAAGCGTTGGTAGACCGGCAGCAGCGCTTGCACAACTCTGCTGGGAAGATAATACTTGTGTGGAGGTTGTGGCTTGCCTTCTGCCTCAGCTGAACGGTGCCTGCACCAGCTGCGGGCACCAGGTGGGCACAGATTGTGATGGGGCTCAGCATCTGTGGATGCGACGTGATATAGTGTTGTCATCGCTGTCCTTTGCATGTCTTCCACATTCGTGCTACTTCGCAGGGCTAGGCCATGGTAACTAGTCAATCTTCTTATCAAATCCTGTGTCAGGCCACCTTTCCCACCGAGTGCCTCTTCCTTCTTGGCTTTGCTCATAAGAGAGCGAAGTGCTGTGCCCATGCTTTCTTGAACATGGTTCAAACAGTCCTCCTTTGTGAGAGGTATGAACTCATATGTCTGTTCATTGCACAGGGCCAGATAGGTGCGGCTGTCTCCATCACAGATTACATCTGTGTATCTGAGGTCGTTTTTGCTAAGGGAGCGCCAAAAAAGCTGTAGTGCGGCTTCAACTTCCATGCAACCTGCACTGACATTTTTTTTTTTTTGCAGTGGTGGGCCTTCTCCCATTCATGGTATGCAGGGTTGCTTTCGGTTGACCTTATTTCGCATCCAAGACAGAAGTTCAACAAGACTGTACAGTCGAGCCCAAGACCTGTGTAAAATTCTGTTACACAGCCTACACCAATGTGCGAGCTGTGCCCACGCTTTAGCCACGTGCCATCATACACAACTGTAATGTTCTTAGTCGAATTCACTTCCATTTCTTTGTAGATATCCTTGACAGCCCTCACAGCATCTGCAAAAACTGTTTGCGCAGCCACTTCAGCTGCTGGCTTGAGCACTTTCTTCAAATGCTTTTGGTATGCCTTCTGGTGCAGTCCTCGATGTGATACATTCATCACTGCCCAGAAGTCATCCAGAGAAGGGGTCCCTTTGCCAATGCCCCGGATTGCCTGCATAGATCTGAGCTTTATGTCGAAAATCCTCGCACCTTGCTTTCTTTGAGAGGACCACTGAGAGCTGATAACACCACAAGAACATTTTAGCACCATTTTCACCACAAGTCCAAGTCTGGTGTCCCGGTCCACTGCTAGGCCGGGCATCCGGCAGATCGGGCAGAGGGCATCCTTAATTAGCGAATTTAGAGCGGCCATTTGAACTACTGCGAACTCATCTTCTGGCGCAGGTGTTGTATCGCATTCCGGCAGCACGGTAAGCGCGAACTTCTGCTCAGTTGCCGACATCGCACCATTTCCGCTGACACAAAACTTGGTTCTCCGTATTGAATGGTACGATGCCCGCTGCATCGATGCCCGGCACAGCTCCGCTGATTGAAGGCATCTGCCGACGCGCCATTTATCACTTCCGAAATGACTATGGGCAAGACAAAGAGAAAACTCGCCTCGGTGTCTAGATCAGCATTGGTCCTGTGCCTGGCAGCCCACAACTGTTCAAGCAGAAGACACAGTGCCAGATTGTAATGCGAGAACTCGTTACGACAAAGCGGTGAACGATGGCAAAAATCGCGAAAGACATACAGCGAACACAAAGAAGCCTGCAACGAGAGAGCCGGAGCAGACGACAAGCCTTGCGGCAGCCGGAGGTGACCACGTGACCGCGCATGCAGCAGCCAACAGCAGCCGCGCGATCTCCCGCGCGCAAGCTTTGTCCAATCGCAACTGCTGCGCTTTTGAGCCATGGGAAATTCGAAAGGTCTCGCGAGCATCCCAATCACGAGCAAGCCACGCCGCAAGGACTTGCAAACAAAACAAGATCAAGATGGCGGTGCTCGCTTGAGTGGCTGAGAAATGGCGCTCGCGCCAACTAGGGGTATTTTGAGCGCTATTTAAATTATGGGATTTAACGTGCCAAAACCACTTTCTGATTATGAGGCACGCGGTAGTGGAGGACTCCGGAAATTTCAACCACCTGGGGTTCTTTAACCTGCACCTAAATCTAAGTACACGGGTGTTTTCGCATTTTGCCCCCATTGAAATGCGGCCGTTGCGGCCAGGATTCGATCCCACGACCTCGTGCTCAGCAGCCCAACACCATAGCCACTGAGCAACCACGGCGGGTATTTTGAGCGCTCGCTCGCTGCCGCGGCTCGTTATAAACTTTATTTGAAATAGTTTCGTGATGAATTAGACGTTGATATTTACAGAAACTGTAGTTTATAAGACATACTGCCCGAATATGTGGTTTTCCAAAAATTGACTTTTTTCGGTTATCAAAGGCCGCGTCCCCCCTTAAAGCTCATAGCTGTATTTAATTTGCGTCTCATTCTTTTAGCCACATTCCTGGTTGTGCCACATGTAGACATTGTACATTAACTATCGCAATCAGCAACTGCATTTCTTGGATTTTCACTTCAACTGGCTAAGCAGAATACCATAAAATGTATCTGGCCACAGTGCAACTCTTGCAGCCTCTCCTCAGGTTTCAAGTGTTTCATTCAACTGTGCGCATTTCAGAATGAAAGTCATCATTGGAAAAGCTGCAAATATGCGCACTTCTCAAGAAGCTTGAAAAGTAAATGTTGCTTATTCAAAGGGGCCCGAACCCCTTTTTATCGAAGTGGAGAAAGACATTTGAAGTGAAAATAGGCTATTTCAGAAATACTTTGCCGCAAAAGTAATTCAATGAGTTCAGCAGAAGTGGAGTTATTGCAAATGAAACACTGCCTCTGCTGTGAAGGCTACGACGCAGCAGGGTGTGCCCACTACTGCCTTTTGAACGTCACCGTGGCACGCAGTTGAAATTAAATTTCGTATGTTAAGGGGGGACACACGGGTCTTGAGGTGAAAAAATTGCGAAAGAAATCGATTTTTTGAAAATAAGATTTTTAATACCTACAGCTACTATTCCTTTAATTCACCAAGTTTCACATATCGTGGAAGCATATTTTGCCTGCAATATCAATTTATAACATCACTGTGAGCTGAATTCGGCTCAAAAACAACCGTTTTTATCGCGGCGTGTAGCACTTTTCCTACGCGCGCGATTGCAGCCATCTTGGTCTTGTTGGAAAGAGGAGCCTTTCTACTTCAATTTCCCGCCAAAAGTGACTCCGCCGGCTCGCCTGTGACGTTAAAATCCGGGGGGAAAAAAAAAGTCCACATGCACGATCCCATTCGCCGACTAGTGCGCGCGACCAGAAACGCGTGCTGTGGTTGGCTGCACGAGGTTTCTGTCGTCTGCTCCATTCCGCCGGCAACACGATGGCACATCTCGGTTTGTGACAAATGCGCAACGATGACCGATCCACCGGGGAAGTTCGCCACGAAGCACAACTTCGACAAGAAGAAGACTCAATCAGCTTATAACTTTCAAAAGCATTCCATTGCTTCAGAGAACATCGATAATCATCCACATCGTCCGCCGCCAACCGCAAGTGATGCTGAAGCTGCGGACGATGCCGAAGTAGGCCCAGCCAGCTCAACGAGGTGTTCCAGACAGCGGCCACGTTCGGCGTGACACTGCACTGTTGCAGCGCGCGGATTTGCTGCAGAGGAAGATGAATGCTCAAAAAAACTTCCCGAGTTCTTGTGTCAACGCCAGCGACAAAGCGGAAGTTGGATTTGCTCATTCACCCCGACGGCGTTGCAGCCATCGCTATCGTCAGTAGGACTCCGTGAATGCACCAATGTCGTTTGTCAAGTGCAAGGTGTGCGGCAGCAACGTTGCAGTAGGCAAAAGCGAACGGGAACATGGCCTCGCCATAAAGATCTTTATCACGTGCGCATGCTGTGGCGATATTGCGTTGGCGTGGAGCTCGACCCGCGTGAACGCCAACCTTGCCATGCGCGCGATGCAAGCCACCGGGAATCGGCGAACGGCGGGAAACAATGTTTTTGCCACATTTGGGTGGCCGTGGTCAGAGCGACTACGTTCCTGGTGGCTGTTAGCCACTTTTTACTGCAAAATACTGCCAAATTATTTTTGCACTTTTGATTAAAAGTGAATGTACTTCTTTCTTTTTCTCGTTCTCTCAAAACGCCCATTTTTGGCTGCTTGCTGGTTTGTGGCAGCGATCTCGCTGCCTTCAAGGCAGGTAGAGCCATAATTTTTGTTGTGGCTTGTAGCTGAGTATGCAAAGTACACAGTGGTAGGAACAGATTTTGGAATTTATGCTTTAAAATTTTTCAATTATTCTTTAGATCAGACAGCAGAGAACTCACATTTGGAACAGTAAATATTGAATTGTTATAGAGTTACTAATATTAGTTATATCAAAAAGGTATTCCTACCATTGTGTTCCTTATGTTTTCTAGTACTAGGCATGTGACAATATGAATTTTTTTAGAGTGGTTATTTTTCTCTTGTTTCTGCAAATGATGAACAATGAATTTCATTTTTATGTTCAGAAGTAAATGGCCTATCGGAAAAATAATTACATATTTGAAATCAGCACAGAAATCTTAATAAGGTTCGAACGTTTCATTATTATTAATAAATAAATGAATATTATATCAATAGTAGTGTCTCCCCTGAAAAGAACTGTCGGGTTGTTAGTGTGGAGAGAAAGCGAATGTCCTGCAGCTTTTCAAGCAGCTGCAAAGCGAAGGCAGCGAGGAAATCCCTATCTAGATTATTCCCCTAGAGCCTTCCGAGCCATTGGCTATGACAACTTCATGCATACAGGAGAATAAAATGCTTTTTTCACATGGTGGATAGTTTTTTCCACTTTTCTCAACACGCATTTTTTTTTTGGTAATAAGCAATTTTCCTGGAGGAATAGTTACTTGCTTAATTGTCCAATTTGAACAATTTTTGCTTTATCTGATAGCTAGGCTCCCAGGGAGTGCAGTAAGTCTATTATACCACATGTCTGCACCTTGAAACATATTGAAAATTTGAGGAAGGTAAAAAAATATATATATATCGCATGTCAAATTACAACTCGCTCATTCTTGACCAAATTTGGTGAAACTCGCCAAACTTGTTCAGTTTCTTTTGCAGATTCCAAAAATGCAACTTCATTCCTTCTAGCTTGCTTAGTTCGTTAGATAACTAAAAATAATTTGCCATTATGCGTGAAAGTAATTAAAAAATAATGGCTTGTTAAAAATTTTCTATATTCGTGTTTGTGGACTCGCTAAACCATAAGGGGCACAATAATGTAAGCAGATTTTAGTTTGTGAAATTATGTCCCATATTAAAGCTCACTGAATACGAGCGTCTCATAAGCGGTAATTACCCATTGAGAAATTGTACCATATAAAATATTTGTGAAAAGGAAATTAAAAAATTGCTCGGCTTCAGTGTGTGCTCCGTTCATTCAGCTATGCACTGCAAGATGTATTATTACTATATCTGCAACTGGAGCTGAGATATCTCATTTATGGATGCACTGAGAGGCCAAAATTTGCATTTTGAATAAAGTGAGAAAAACGAACAAAAGCTTTATTTAGACAAGAAAATTGAGAAATGTAAACACATTTGCACTTGCAAAGCACTAATATGCTCCTGAGGCATAATCCCTTTGATTACTGCCACTTTTATGCGCAACAAGCGCTTCTTCAGTGCTTGTTGCACAGTGTCTGCAGATGAACGTTCGTGTGCAGATGAGACTAATCGCTGCCGATCGTTTTCTCTCTTGCGTTTGGTGCTTCGCTGGCCAGGATTCATGCTAAGCTCACGTAGGATTCCAACTGAGGTTCTTTCACGGCCTGCATTGAAGTTCACGAGCCCCGAAAAAAGTTCAATAACCGTGCCGACTCTGATGTGGGACGAATGCCTGTGTGTCATCCAAGACCTGTCATGCAATAATGCCTTACATTTTCCAGCTGCTGGAATGCTGCTTGTTTTCACTTAAATTTAGTGGCCACACTGGTAGAGTTAACACCCGATCCCCCAGAGGGCCATACATAGCCCGTGCGAATAGCTGCGTACAACGGCTTTTAGACATTTACAAATATGAACACTCCGGCAAGTGCATGCAAAGGGCAGTCAAATGCCCAAGAGGTATCGAGGGGCCACCACATCTTTTGACGACACTTCCCACAGGAGAATGAAGCGCAGCACAACTGGGGTGCACGAAGACAAAGATGCCCTTATGCCCACAATAAACCCTCAGCTGTCTCCAAGAAAACACCCAATCATGCTCAACGAAAGAAAACTTAAAATAGGCAAGACAAAACTGTAGGCACTCACATAGTATGGCATGGCAGCATTTCCCACAAGGAACTGGTGGCCCAGCATGGCAGTAGGCACTCCAGGCGGCATCGTAGGCATGGTCTTGCCTGCTGCGCAACAGCACGCTTATTTTGTAACAATTACAATGCAAGCAAAATGCAGCACACAACGGGCATCCTACAGCACTGTGATAGCATATTGTTTAAGGGGGGATGCGAGTTCCAGAATATTCAAAATGTCAGAAAAATTTATTTTGACAAAAAGGCATTTTGGGAATGTTCGTGCCTTCAAGCACCTGATTTCAAATTATTAACGCTGATGCCAATTGGTAAACAGGAAAAAATCTGCTTTAAAAACACCAAGAGAGCTCTGAGCCAAGCATTATTGCTTCAAACTTCCCTAACCGTCACCACGGGCTTGTGTTGAAGCGGCCTTCAGTTTGCGCATTTTGTGCCAGCTCAAAATGGCGCTGCTCAAACAGAACGACCACTCTTGCCACTTTTCTGAGAACGATTTCGGACCTCCGATTAGGTGGAGTGCACGCCGGTTCTAAAATGTTTCTTATTTTTGATTCAATAAGAACTAAACTTCACTGCTTCTATCACTTTTTCATGCAGATTTTAAACTTGTAATTTGCTTTTTGATAGCTACTCTGGTTCAAAAATTATCGTATTTGCTCGGATCTAGGCCAACCCCGATCCTAAGCCTACCCCCGAATGTCTGAAGTCACGAAAAAACTTGCCTCCAATGTAAGCCGAACAAAAAGTGAAGACAGCGTTCACAAAATGAAAACGGCATTTATTTAATATGAACATGTCGAGCTAACTCTACATCGTCATCGCTGCTAGCCTCGTATGCTTTTGGACACATGCAAGCTTGTGTCCACGCGCCCACACATGCATGCACAGACCGTGTGGTGCTTGTACGCATCGAATCATGGCGCGATCTCAGTGAACAGCTCCTCTCTGTTATTGCGCACTTATCTTCCTTATCGCTGTCATTCCCTCGTTGCGGTACACATAAAAAGCGTCTGCCATTGCCCCCTCCAACGATGGACGTTTTTCTCATCGATGCTGAAGTACTGCTCGGCTTTCATGGTGCCTCTGTGCAGCTAGTAGTGGCTGCGATACTTTGCCAGATGGTGCTTAGCTATGCACCATATTTATCATTTTCAATTACAAACTGGTGCGTTCTTTAATATCTTCTAATCTAAGCCGACTGTAGAGTTTAGTATATTGACCTAGATTCAAATAAATACGGTATCGACGTCTGAAAATAAACTTAATGAGTACTTCTTACGGGGAATTTTGTTTTGCAATTTTGCCTTGCTAAACACAAAAAGTAAGTGCATGACCCTAATGCCAAAGATATTGTTCCAGGGGGTGATGCTATTTTTGTTTGTGCGAAAGCATTCTAGAGGTAAGCAGATGAACATTTAAGTGAATATTTTTATTTTCACTCATTATTACTTTTAATTATAATTTACAAAATGATGCTAGAGTAATAGAAATAGCATCACCCTCTATATCATTTCAATACAAGTACACTGATACCAAATTTGTTATTGTCACTCAACAACAACATATAATAAAGCCACGTAAGAATGAGTGTGGTGCGTAAAAACACTGAACTGAGAAAAACGCATTTTAAGTTTAGACAGCTATAACATTCTCTAGATTGCAGCTACAGCAATATTAATGACAGCATTCTCTACCTCTATATTTCACAAGAATGGCCATACTAAATATATGACTGTACTCTGCTACAGAATATTTACTGAATTAACTAACTTGGTTACTGTCATACACACTGTGGGGATGCGCGACTCTCACGCGTCCCCTGATATGTTGTTTTTCCGCATGGCTCCCGTCTCCTGCAATCCGGCTTTGCCGCGTGGCCTAGGGTCCGCGGCGGTTCGTGTGGTTGAAGCGCAGTACGAGAGATGGTGCGAGTGTTGCGCTGCTAACGCCGCCTACCAGCGGGGTTACTTGGGCGCGGAAGGACAAAGCTTTGGCTGCGGGTCGGTGAACGCTACGGACGTCCCGCACAGACAGTCTTGCGTGGCCTCCTTCGAACGCGCCGCCGTTCGCTTGACCGTACGCGCGAACAACCAGGTGTTGGGATCCAGCATGGGGAGAACATATTCGCTCGTTATCCGGTTCCAGTGAGCCTACTTCCTAGATTGTCGCGCGCCCATCGGCATGTTTTGTGGGTAGCAACTCGGCTAGCAGGCATTGATCTATGAAAGGTGCAATAAATGCCCTTGTGATTGTTTGCACTACTGTACTGTCGTTCCTTTGTCCAAAGAGCACGAGTGAGAACCCCACAACACACACACACTTCATTCTACATACAGCATGCCAGGGGTACATGCAGGGTCCTTTGCTTGTTTGCCATTTTGAAAGCCTGGCCTTGGTAGCACTACTGCCCAGATGCTCCTTTTCTAACTTCCAAAGCCTGCTCCTGTCCTTCTCAAGGCTGCGGCACACTAAGCAATTCCCTGCACTGTAGCTCAGCTTCTTGGCAATTTGGGTGCTGCCCTTCGTCATACTGTGAGTGAAGCAGCTGATAGCCTCAGCCACTGCCCCTTCAGTGCTGCGCAGTGAGGCATGCCGAGTTTCTGGGACCTGCTCCCAAACCATGGCGGGCAGGCTTTCATTGGAGTTTTGGGCGATTCCATCACTGCATTGCTCGAACAGCGCTTCGTCACTAAGACACCTGAACACAAACTCCAGTGCCTCACAAACAAAATCCGGCAGGCTGTTCTGATGTGGTTAGCTTAGCCACAGCTCTGTTGAACTTGCACCGTGACCCTGGGCCATCATGTGTGCTTTGTCCGTAGAGGACACGTGCTGCAGTGTGGCCTGAACAGCCTTCTGCATTCTTGGCACATCGTTTCTGTGGCTTCTCAAGGCATAGCCTTAGTAAGAATTGTTCTTCTTGATCTTGTCTTGTGTCAGCATTCCTTTACCACCAAGTGGCTCACGTTGAGCTTTCCTTTTGTCCAGAAGTGTGTGCAGGGGACGTGCCACGCGCTTGTGTACGTGGTTGACACAGTCTTCTTTTATTCTTTTTTTTTGTACTTTTATGTAGCCGTAGATCATCCTCTGACAGGGCATGGGGGGGACCTCACATGCTCCGCCCAATCAGAGACCCGAAACCACCATTCGGGAAAGAGGAGAGAGCAGTTGTTCGCGTCACCATGTTGAGATGGTGCAAAATATGTACAAACAAACCAGCTTCAAAACATGCCCAAGATGGCAGCAGTCCAAGATGCACAGAAGATGAACAAATTTTGCCTGCCGCAGGTCGTATTGTGGCTCCCATGGAGTTTTGAAAGTTATGTTTTTTTTTCTATTTGCCAACTGAACTCAGTATTAATAAATTGAGGACAGGTGCTTGAGAAGGCACAAGCATTCCTAAAATGTGTTTTTCTAAATATCCATTTCTTGGCCATTTTTTACCATTGTAGAACCCTCATCCCCTCTTAACCTGTACTAAAGTATGTCAGGACTATAGTACTCACTGTCCGTATCAGCAAACTTTTGGGCCACTGTTTCTCATATGGTGAGTTTGGGCATCTTTAGTTCACCAAGAATACTTTTGTGAAGCCCTACGGCGTGCAAGGGCACCAGGCTGAATGTCAACATACGACACGTTGCAAGGCTGCATTATTTCCTAGTGGATGCCAAACATGTGGCCAGGATAAGTAGAGGTGTATTGGTTTGACAAACCTTCCTGGTTACCTCTGGCAGCTACTTGAGGCTTTAATTTTAATAAGAAAGTAAATGAACCCACGCCTCAAAACTGACCCAACACTGTGGTCTCGCTGCATCGACAGCGCTTTCACACGAGCTATGCTGCAGCAACTGTTTCAGATTGTTCACCCTAAGAGCGACAAGTGCGCTGTTTCTGCTGATGTTGACATTAGACGCACATAGCATTGAAATAGGATCTAGAATGCATATGACATTCACCCATCACAGCACCAATTTTGGCTTTGCCACCTAGTGGTAGGAAAAGCTACTAACTCCACTCACTTGCTGACATGGAGTTCTTAAGCACAGACGTCGTTGCTGTGGCACCTGCTAATGAGGAGGCTGTTGTCGCTAGCGTCGAAGCTGGCCCAGAGGGAAGCCCCGTTGCTGTGGCAGGGACATGCGAGTTCTCATACGTGTTGTGCTGCAATTGGTCAAGAGAAGAGAATAAAATTAAGCACAGAGAGAATGCAAACAGGTCTGACTTATGAGCCACGTCAAGATAAATGAAAAAGGCTCCCTAGAGAAACGGGAAAGGCATCACTCTCATGCAGATTCATGTTTGTCACAGCAAAACATTGTTCATCCCTAACACCAGTAGTGAACTTTTGAAGAAGAACTAGAAATGCAAAAATAATTTTCTCAGAGGAAAGAAAAGCTCACAAAGCTGGTGAAATAGCCTAGTAATTGCCTTTGAGGGAGTTGCAGCAGAGTTGTACTTATAAAAACAGTGCTTTGCACCACCTAATGCCACACTCGGTCACGGTTTAAAAGATCCTTGCCACTGCGGCACTTTTTCGTGCTGTTCATCTATTCCCTTTGCCCTGCAAGACTCTCCGCTTGTGAATCTGGTACAGCAAAGGCTCATTATTGCCATATGGGCAGCAGAAAGAAGTGGCACCAGAAACAACAAAAGCCCTACCATGATTACCGTATATATTCGAACCTAGGTTGATAGTTTTTTTGCAAATGATCATACACCAAACTCCAGGGTCAGCTCAGATTTGAAATTTCTATAAGACATGCCAGTTTGAAATTGATAAACATAGATGGCGCCATCTAGGAAAGTCAGTATTGCAGCCGCTACTAGTCACATGAGTAGCCAACTGAAATGTAGGTGCAATATCGCCATTTTGACCCGTGTTATATCGGAACTGGTTCTTTATTCTATGGTGCAGCGGGGCATTACCCTTATGGCACCAAGCAGGCGATGCCATTATAGCGCCGCTTCCAAACGAAAAGTTGTGATCGTCAAGCTTTCAAGCCAGGCAGGAGTTCAGCATCGATGAGAAAAATTTGTCGTTGGAAGGGGCAATGGGAGATGGTTTTTTGCTTGTGCCGCAACGATGATGGCATTTGTTGTTTGCTGATGACAGCGATAGGGAAGATAGAGACGACGCTAGCAGCGATGATGTGGAATGAGCTCGGCATGATCATTATTCAATAAATGCTGTCATTTTGTCAACGGTGTCCCCTCACTTTTTTTGTTCGGCCTACATTCGAGAAATTTAGTTTTTGTGGAGACGCTGTGGTCCGTATACTTTTGCTCACGAGTGTACGTAGGCGTACTTGTGTGATTACGCCCGCTCTCCGGCTGGGAGCATGGCGCCCGCGAGAAGGGCAGACGGCATTTGGTTTGAAATTTCAGCTCTTTCTGCGGCGCCTAGCGATGCAATACTGAGCAGACATGATCGTTAGTATGCATAGCATGCACGGCGCTTGTCAGCTCAAATCACTGCAGGCACATCTGAAAAAGCTCGGAAGGCCAGCCAGTACACTAATTAGGCATATCGGTGCTCATACTGTGACAGTAGATGGTGGGTGCACGTGTGTATAATTACGGAATATGTACTGTGTCCCATGACAATTGCCCCCTTACCGCACTTGTTATGGCTCACCACGTTACATTGTTGTAAGGAGGCAAGCTGACTGGCGGGAACCGGCATTATGCAACACGCTGTGCTTTTCTAGCTTCAAAACAAATCGCGAGGACCACAAAGGCAGAGTGGGTACACCACTGCTGACAGCAGCAAATTCTTTCAATGAAAAACACAGCACGGAACGGCAAGAAGCTTAATAGCGAACGTCGAAGCAGCTAGGCCAAGCGTTGCTGCGGTGGTGGTTGCGGCTGCCAGCAGATGCGAGAGCGTTGGTTCGAGGCGGCAAGGTAATCAAATTGGCGGAAATGGCGAGGGCTTTGATTAATGCTGTTTCTGATTGGTGGTCACGGCAAATTGGCAGAAATGGCGAGGGCTTTGATTAATGCTGTATCTGATTGGTGGTCACGGCAAAAAGTCGTACGGCGAAGGGTTCTCACATCCGAAATTTCAGACGTTCTTATACATTGACTATATATTCTAATTATACATTGGGGACATGGTGGCGCCGCAAAGCAGTCCGAATATCAGGTGTCCGGAAAGTCAGTCATTGACGTTACACTGGCAACGCCTCCAGCGGACGACACGGTGTCAAAGAGGATCCGTTACGATTCCTCTCTGTTACTCGAGTCAGCATTACCGCGACTTTTGTTCCCTTTTAACAGAATAGAAGTACAAATTCCCTAATAGAAGCACAAGTTCCCCGAGTTTTCCCTGAGTATTTCCAGAATATTCAAAATCTCTGAGAATTCCCGGTTTTCCTTGGTATACACCCCGAGTACAGTGCATACAAAACTATTGGCACTGTGCGCACTTTGTTCACACCGCAGATCACTTCCAAGATACGGTGCCTGCACAGCCGAGCATTGAAGGCGTGTTTCTGCCCTGCCTGCTGCCCTCACAATATTAAGCCACGCGATCATCAGCTGACCCTCGCAAGTCAGTTGTCAGCCCATGTTGACATGTCAAAAGTACAGTTTATACGCCCCGTTGTAAAAAAAATTGCCACTAACTTCGTCCGCTCTAGCAGATAGTATGTTGTAGCGCAGTCTGTTAAAAGTGAACTTTGTTGCATTAATAAAACAGGTAGAACAAACTAAGGCTGAAATATGGTCCGCTATATCCGAAAGTCTGTTGTACGCGGGTCTGTTGTAACGAGCTTAGACTAATGAAGTTGCAGCCAACACGAAAATATATTTAAGACTATACATTCGTTACCTGCAGATACCAGAAATACTTCAGACCTATTTCGTTATATACAGATGTGACTAATCAACAGGCTCACGTAGAATGATGCTTCCTTCCCTCAGCTTCAAGCGTTTCATTCAGCTGTGTAAATTCTCAGGAGAACGAAAGTCATGATTTGCTTCATCATTGGGAAGGCTTTAAGGGGAGACACTGCTCTTAGGAGCCGAAAATTTGCCCGAAAATCGACTTTTCAGAAATGTCATTTTCGTGTTCCTACTACCATCCCACACCTGTCTGCAACTTTTTATTCAAAAATACCTCGTATTGATGGCGTAACAGCGATTCAAAGATTTGTTGCCACGCCCACAGCCCTTTAAATTGTGGACAAAGTGCGCTTATTTTGGTATCATTGAAAAGCTCGCGCGTTTGGCTTCTTTTTATCACTCAGTAAGTAACCCTGTGCTTGCCGCCTTCACAAATAAAACGAGGGAAAAAAAAAAAAAAAAAAAAAAAAAAAAAACGTGCATAGAAAGTAGTCATTGGCCAGTTAGGATCACGTGGCTCCGATGGCGTCATGTTATTGGCTTAGGGCACTGGATAGGAAAATTTGGCTGGTAGAGGCGCCATTTTGTCTTTGGTTGCGACCGCGCCACGACAAAATGCCTGGAGGACCGAAAAAGTTCCACACTGTAAATCAGTTCGGCCGAAAGCGAGCAAAAATTAAGAAACGTGCTAAGGGCACGACATCGCGGGACACTGCAACGGATGAGCGAGCGACTTTCGTCGCTAAGGCACCCGACAACAGCGATGGAGGTGATAGCGGTCCAACAGTGCGCGGCTCTGGAACCGATGAGCAAGTGACTCGCGGTGCTGGTGCATCCGACAACGGCGGTGCATCACGCGACTCTACAACGGGTCAGCAAGCGATTCGCAGCGATGCTGGTGATAACGATCTGCAGACTGACTGCATCCTTCGCGCCGAGTCTGGCGTGTGATAGTTGACGCTAGAACTGTCACGAGCAGCGAAATAGCTCAAGTGAGTGCCCGTGATCAAGTCAGGCTTGATAGACTCGAGTCTATGCTGGCAATAGCGCGAAAGACTGCTGTTTTCACTGATGCAAGCGATGCGTCATCGGCTTCAGCCATGGACATTGCAGCTTTATACGCGATTGTTGACCTGAACCTTGTCAATGTACTGCTTGCTGCCTTTAGGTGCAAGGTATGCGGAGGGTGTGCGAAAGTGGTCACGGGCGACCGTGACTACGCCCTCGCCAAGAAACTGGTCGTGTTGTGCGAGAATTGTGGTGAAGTTGCGGCACAATGGAACTCGCGCAGAGTTGATGGTGAAAAGACATGTAATCCGTTTGAGATTAACATGTCAGCCACACGTGCAATGATCAGCAGTGAAAATTGCCAAACAGCCATGAACGACATCTTCGTGTCGATGGGGCTTTCGCGCCGGGGACTCCACAATAAAACGTTTCAGCGGCACCTAAAGAAGACGCTAGAGCCTGCTGCCACCCGAGCTGCTGCGACCGTTATGACTCGGTGTGCGAAAGAAGTCACTGAACTGTATGAGGACATTAGTTTTAGACACAAAAAGAACATTGCCGTGTGCTACGACGGAACTTGGCCGACAAGGGGACATTCCTCACATATTGGTGTTGGAACTGTTGTTGAACTCTTCACTGGATATGTGCTCGATTACCATGTGATGTCTAACTTTTGTTTGGGCTGCGATAATGGCCCTAAGCCAGACAGTGAGGGCTATGACCTTTGCAAGTTGAGCCACCAGTGCCAAAAAAACACAAGCTGCAAGTCTGGCCAGATGGAAGTAGATGCAGGCAAAATCTTGTTTGAGAGGTCGCTTCAGCAACATAACCTTCGCTATACCATCATGTTGTGTGACGGTGACAGCCGCACATACAATGCAATTAAAGAAGCGAAAGTTTACGGATACATTGAAGTAGAAAAGGAGGATTGCATCAACCATGTGAGGAAACGCATGGGCACCGCACTCCACAACTTATTACAGAAACACAAGGGTGAAGGCAAATGAAGCCTCGGTGGCAAGGGGAGATTGACAGCTGAGCTGGTCGACAGGTTGGCTGTCTACTATGGGCGAGCCCTAAAATCACATGTTGATGATGTGGAAGCCATGAGCCGCGCAGTGATGGCAACTTTTTATCGTGTGACTTCCGCTGACAGTTGCCCAAACCATTCCCTGTGCCCGGCTGGTGAGCAGTCTTGGTGCCCCCACAATGCAGCAAAGGCCAAAGGGGAGCCAGAGCCTAGGCACAAATACAATTTGCCTAGTGATGTCGCTGCAGCTCTTTTGCCAGTGTACCAGCGCTTGTCAGAGAAGAGCCTGCTGCAGAGGTGCCCGAGGGGCAGGACTCAGAATTCGAATGAGTCTCTGCACTCTGTAATCTGGAGCTTGCTAGCAAAAGAGCAGCACTGGTCTCTTGTTGCAGTACAGGCAGCTGTTGCAAAAGCTGTGCTGAGTTTTAATGCCGGCAACGAGTATGCAGCTGCAGCAGTGCTAGCAGAACTGGACATGAATATAACACCCACTGGGTCCAGCAGGGCAAAAGAAAAGGACTTGCGGCGCAGTACAAGCTCTACCCAAAAAAAGGGCAGCATCACTTGGCCTTGCTAAGGCCAAGTGACCAAGTGGCCTTGCTAAGGCCAAGTTTTGCTGCCTTGCTAAGCCAGCAAAAAAAAGCACTATGACAGCATGCATCCTGACTACTCCCCTGGTTCATTTTGAGATATATCGGTGGGGGGGATCTGTGAATAAACGGAAATATTTTGGCCCGTTTTCTCAAAGCAGCATTTCTGATGGTGTCACTGTCTTGGAGCAACAATATATTCAGTTGTGCTTATCCTACAGCAGTAATTCTTTTGCCAGAAAGGTAGTGAATTGGTCAGTGAAGCAGGCCTAAAATATGAATAAATATCATTACAGAAAATTTCTAAAAATAATAATTTTTCCTGGCAGCTGCATTAGCTTTTACTTTGAAAATTTTGACATGCTCTAATGTTGGTCCAAATTTGTGAAAAACATTAATTCTTGCCTGGTTGGACCCCTGTATCATCCTTGATCAATTTAGTATTCAAGCATTTGACGTAATCACCACGAACATGTCCTGAAATGTTTTTTCTCGTTATCTCAAAACGAAATTTTTGATGGTAGTGTAGTTTTGGAGTGACGATATCTCTGGTTCTACTCATCTTATTGCAACAATTCTTTTTTCGTCAGAAAGGTGGACAAATTGGGAGTGCAGCAGGCCTAAAATGTGAACAAACATCATTACAGAAATTTTGAAAAAGTAATGATTTCTCCAGGGTTTCACTAATGCCTTCTGCTTACAAAAGTTTGACATGCTGTAACTTCGGCATAAATCAGTTTAGAACATTCATTCTTGTAGCACTGCAACCTCTGATCATTCAACATCACTTTGATGTGCCAGTCTCCTTCATTAACAGCCAGCATTGTAGAGAGAACTTGCCTCCAAATTAGTCCATACAAAAAAACATGAATTGCTTATTTGAAATCAGCATGTCAAAATACATAAGTGATAGAAGTTTTATCAAATTGTGGCCACAAATAAAAAAAGAAAATTTAAGTTAAAAATTGTTAAAAATTGGCTGGGTGCACATGCGAGCAGCATTCAAATAAATACTGTCACTATTGTGCATGAGTTGCATTTGTTTCAAGGTAAGGGTGTCTTTTCGGTACTTGTGCCACTGAAAAAGATTTCTTTCATCTTTAGAATTCGTTAGTTGGGGGATCGACCTATATTCCGGTCCGACCTATAGTCCGATTTTTATGGCATGTTATTGCTGCAAACTTGCAGATATTAACAATATTATTCAGTACGGATACGGATTGTGTTGATGTCCCGCATTGTCACAGTAGCAGCCACCCGTTTGTTGACTTATCAGCATTTCACAGCAATTGCGAGATGCATTTTCTTTCTTTTTTTTTTGTAGAAAATTTCCTTGTGATACATGATGACGACGTGGCCATGCAACATATTCCGAGTTGTGAGGATTGAGTGTCAAAACTCTTCCGAGGCCGTGGACGGCAGACCGAGATTACGAATTTTTTCAATAAAACATGATTTTTCTGTTATGTACCTTCTTTGTCTGCCTTCTCATTTTCGCAATAACAAAATTCTCGAGAGAACGAAAGAAATGTCCCTGACGATTGTTATTGCGGGGTTTAACTGTATGTTGATTCTTCTGCAGTTTACAAAGCATTGTAGAACTCACCTGGCTGGCAGTTCCTTGCTGGGAAGAGTCAAGCACTGAATCCTTCACTGAGTGAGGACCCAACCCTGCGGATGCCGAGAGCTTGGAAGAGACCCCATAATTTGCCTGCTGTGGCTGACTCGGCCCAGAATAGGCATTGCTCTGGTATGGACCCTGGTAGCCTGAAACAGCACAACAGCCTTATAGAATCTGCATCACACAGGCAAGGTCTAGGGCATCCAAGGACAAGGCCTGTCATTTCTCAATGCCATTGTTCTTTCAGCTTGTGCCATGCGTGTATACAGTGAAACCTTGATACAAAGAAGTTAGTAAAATCGGCAATTTACTTTGTTATACAAAATTTCGTTACACTCAAATTTGATCTTTTATGCAAATAAGTAGAGGGTCACCGAGGGATTTGTCTTGCATGAAAGAGGCTGCAAGATTTTCCAATTTAATGAGGGGGGGGGGGCTGATGAGACAGCTGAACGAGTGCTGGTAACATTAGATATGGTTTCATGCTGTGTACACAACATCTTCATACAGGCGGTATGAAGCGAAGCCAGCCACACTTGCGTGTCTACTTCACCCTAATGGCTGATAGCATTGCCCGCAGCACGGAGCAAATGCGTAAAGCTACGTCGATAGGCAGGCAAAGCCACAGTCGCACCAAACTGCTGGATGCCCTTGCTACTTTGCTGTATAGTAATACCTCGTTAACTTGAACTTACATATTTTGAGGGGAACAACAAAAATGGCTAAGTTGAAATTTTTCGAGCACCAAACCATGTCTCATACATTCCACGAACAGTAGAACCTCCTTCGTAAGTTTTGGAAAAAAGCCACGAGACAAAATGTACGATCGGAAGTAACTAAAAAAATTTGACGGACTTGACCATTGCCAACATTTAGTTAATGCAAAAGTGTCGTGCGGATCACTGTGGCACGAGATGCCGACATGAGCCGAGCTGTTGGTGCTCTGGCGGCCTGACATGCGTTTTGTTTTCCTATTGCGCGGCGCAAGAAACAAGACGCTGGATGTGCCTCTAGCACTTCATTTGACTGACAACTGATGCGTGCAACTGAGCAGATGTGCAGCGCAGAGAAGTGCACTTGCAAATTAGGAGATGGGTCTACAATTTGCCGCGCTGACATTAAACTATAATCGGGTGGCTAACCGTTGCTCTGTTGCTGGCTGAAGGCAGCGGTTGTAGAACTGGTGGGCTGCGGCTGCTGAGCAGCGTAGTAGTGCTGCTGCTGCTGCTGCGGCCCCGTGGTGGACGATGGGAAACCCTGCGAGTGGGCCAGGTAGGAGCCAACCAGGCCCTTGCCCCCACCCCCTGGGTAGGCACCACTGCTGTAGTGCTGGGCTCCACCTGCTGACGAGTACATGGGCTGCTCCACTTTGCCTGCTGACAGCCCACCTGCACACATACCCATTTATCATTTATCAGGCAGTGCAGATTAAAACGAGTTTTTCACAAGACCGTTTCTGTTTTAGCGATTTCCACAATCCGATCCCCGTGTCCCCCCCCCCCTTAAACCAAAGTACAACGCACCACACATGCGCTCTAGGCAACCATGTTGTGCATTCTACAAAGACACGAAACATTATGCACACGAGATTTGCCGACTCGCATGACAGTTTTGCTAGCATCCGTATGCACACCGTTGATCTCTTCCTCAGCACAAAAAAGACCATGTGACAGTCGTACACACACAGGGCCCTGCCTGTGCACAATTTCCATGCAAGCTGCATGTAGCCGATCATGCCATGTCTAAGAATTGAATAAAAGAAAGCAAAGGATCTCGCATTTGTGTGTGTGAAGGGGTAAAGCAGGAATAGAAGGCCAGACCTTCAAGCCCTTGGCTGTTCCTCTGGGCTGCAGCTCCACCAGCATACATCTTGGACTGTGGGCCAGCCACAGATGAGGATGACACAGGCTTGCTGCGCTCAGAGTGGGATTGTGACTGCAGCAGCAGGTGCTCAGGGGCCATCACAGAACCAGGCTGCAAAACATGCAAGGGTTGTGTAAGAGACATCTAGTTTAGATTTCGAAAAGAGTCATACCAACACTATGAAGGCCACAAGTACATGCACTCTTATCAGCCCATTAAACCACACAAATAACTACCGTATTTACTTGCATAATGATCACACTTTTCTGTGAAAAAAAAGAAAAAGACGCACATTCAGGGGTGCGATCATTACGTGGGTTAAATTTCCCCCAAGAAGAACAATTTTTTTTTAATCACGCATTTGCTGCGGGATGACAACAGGCCAATAAATAGGTGGCTGCCGGCGGAGCAACCTGAACGCGCTGAACACTATTTTTTTCTTCTCGTGAGTACATTACGTGCATTGAAACAGTTTCTTCCATGTCAGTAATGAATAATATCGTTAATATCAGCAAGTTTGCAGCAATAACGTAGCCATGTCCACTTTGAGGGGACAGAAACAGATGGGCGTGCTTAGCTGCCAGTGACATAGAAACAGATGGCTGGCATGTTGTGGAAACTGCGGCATTTATCTTCACTACTATCCTAATAAGGCACGTTTACGCTAAGGGTGGGCGACTATCTTAGCTGTGCTACAAGCATCGGCGTATAAATAGGGTACACTTTTAACGTGTCAGTGTAAACGTGGTTCACTTCTGCAAGTCCGATGAGAACGTACGGAGTAGCAGGCTTCACGACCGAGGCTGTTGCACTATCGGCGACCGGATCTTAAAGAAACGCCGAATCTTTCGCTCCGTGGCCATCGTAGATGCAATCTTGTCGAGAACAGCTTTCATCTTATCCACTTCCTTTTCAGTTACGACAGCTGTGGTCAATTCTTATGCGAGTTTAACTGGGGTGTGGATCTGAGTGATCTTGCAAAGCAGTGAGGAGGCGACGTTCTGCGGCGGTACGACTTAAAAGGACACTAAAGTGAAACAATAAATCAGTTTAGACTAATGAAGCATTGTTCGAGAACCCTGCAGGCAGCCATTAAAAAAAGATAGTTTGATTGTTAGATGAGAAAATGAAGGTCCAAGTATGAGTATTTGAATTTCGCGCCGAAACCCCAGCGCCGGTACATCACCGTGACGTCAGGGATTCCGAAGTATGTTTTCGCATTTGGGCCGCGTTGGCCGAATAAAGGTTCCCGAAACTTGCCGTGTTTAATATTTGGTTCCTTTAGAACACAATATTGTCAATCTGTACCGCTATATATAATTAGTAGGCCCCAGAAGATGCCATCAAAATCCAAGACGTCACAGCCACCAGGCGCGGGAACTTACTGTATTTACTCGCATAACGATTGCACTTTTTTGTCAGAAAAAATTGACACAAATTCAGGGGTGCGATCATCACGAGAGTTAAATTTCCCGCGGAAAAAAAAAAAAAAAAAAAAAAAAAAAAAAAAAAAAAAAAAACCTCTTTCGTCCCGTTTGCTGCGGGATGCGGGACACCAAAACAAAAATGGCGGCCGGCTGAGTAAGCCGAATGCGCCGAACGAAATTTTTTTTTTTCTTCTCGTGAGTACATTACATGCAATGAAAAAGTTTTTTCCGTATCAGCAATGAATAATATCGTTAATATCGGAAAGTTTGCAACAATAACGAAGCCATGTCCACTTTGAGGGGGCAGAAACAGATGGGCGCGCTGCGGAAACTGCGGCATCTGTCTTCACTACTATCCTAATACCGCACGTTTGCGCAAAGGGTGGGTGAATATCTTTAGCTGTGTTACAAGCGTTGGCGTATGAATAAGGTACACTTTTAACGTATCAGTGTAAACGTGGCTACTATCATTGCCGCTTGCGATTTGTTGCTTGCCCACGAGTGCAGATGAGAAGAATCGAAAGGTGCCTTTTTTTGTTGTTGACCACAACCATTATAAAGCCTACACATAATAAAGGAAAGTTTGATTGTACCTCTTTTTGTCCTGGAAGTGCGGAAAGTGATGAAAGTAATGAAATGAGGCATCTACTTAAGGGAGGAGGCTACCCTTGAGACTGAACTTTTTTATTTTTTAAGATATCCAGATGAAACTTTCAGGGTACGTTCACACCACCGAACTATGAGGAACTGCAAAGTTTCATGAAGATATGTTTATTAGTTCCAGAGTTATTGAGGTCTAACTAGGTGATTCATGTATATGCCTGAGGAAGAGCCTGGAGAAATGCCAGCACATCGTAGGAAGCTGACATTCACTGTGATGATCCCTTGATAGATATCCCAGGGGGCTAAAGAGCCCTTTTCTTTAATTTCCCCTCCAAAAAATTTTAGGACGACTTTGAATTTGATGTAGCCAGTAATGACCACATTCATCAAAAATTAATTGCTTATTATAAATTAACTGCACCAGCTTTCAAAAAAAGAAGCCTGTTACCCCCTGGCAAATTCATTCAGGAACAGAATAAAAAAAACGGCATACAAATCTGAAGAGCGGTTCTTGAGATATCGCCTTCCCCAGCACCACTACTAGCGAAAAAATCCATTCCGAGAAAACAGGCCTTAAAGTTGAACACGTGTTTTTTTATTAGAAAGCTCCTGCGGAGCTTCTAATTAGCTCGATCTTGCGGCTCCAGGCACATCAGTGTGTTGGATTTTTGACTGGCGACAGCCGAAAGCACAGTTCCGCCGCTGAAAAGCGTCTACGCAGTCGGCACTCGCTACGGAAGATGGGAAGTTCGATGCTCGTACAAGACGCATATCGCGCTCCCGCGCACTGAACATGTGCACTGTCTTGGGCTTTGCCGGCATCGCGTGCAACGAAGAACTAGCGGGAAAAAAAAAAAAAAAAAAAAAAAAAAAAAAAAAAAAAAAAAAAAAAAAAGCAAATAATCTAAGAGATAGCGCAAGGCGATGAGCAGCTCGCAAGCTCATGTTGAGGCGGACGGAGCAAGGGGCAACAACGACGCGAGCGAGGCGGGCGCGCCATCAAAGGGAGCAGCCGCTGCCGCCCGCACAGCAGCCAATGGCGGGCGCGCTTTAGCCCGCGGAATTGGAGCAGCCGCCGCCACCCGCGCAGCAGCCAATGGCGGGCGCGCTTTAGCCCGCGGGATTTGAACGCGCTGCTCCGGCCAATCAGCGCTCCGCATCACATCGCGGGAAAACGCCAATAGCGCCTCAACCGCGCTGACGATGCCATTTTGCAAGGCGGCAAAATAGAGACAAAGAATTCACGGTCAAAACGACACCAATATGGCGCGGGCAGGCCGCATGGGCCGGGAATGGCGCGCGCGCGAAGTTTGACTTCATTTCGGCATTTGCGCGTGTTTTGTGGGCCGCAGTGGCCTCGAAAGTAGCGTTTTTTTGGTACTTTACGGTTGAATTAGGTGCTGATAATTACAGAACAGGTAGTTTAAGAGACATACAACCCAAAAATAAGGTTTTTCAAAAATAGTCTTTCTCGCGATTTTTCGGTTTTCAAGGGCCGCGTCCCCCCTTAAGAGTGTTTGGTGCGTGCAGACCGCTTGGTTCGTCTTGAATAGTCGTTCGCGTAGCATTCAACAGATGGTAAGCGCGATCATTATTAGCTAGACTTGGCACACGACATATTGCTGCGGCAAGTTCGGGGTGCGATCATTACGTGGGAAATTAAAAAAAAAAAAATCGAATTTTGACGACAAAATTCAGGGGTGCGATCATAACGCGAGTGCAATCATTATGCGAGTAAACACGGTAAGTAGGCGTCGCCACCCGCATTTCGTTCTTGTGCTTTTTCTGGCTTGCCAAACGTCTTATTGTTGTAAGAGTGGTGTTTTTGGTGTTGTGGAATGGTAATTTATTGATGCAGAAGAAATCGTTTTTCATTTTAGTGTCCCTTTAAGCAGCCGGCTGCAGGGTATCCTGTGCCGACTGCGATGACAAATAGCGTTCGGAAGTTTACTGCGTCTCGTACGTTCAGCCTGTAACGATTCACGAAAAAGAAACTGTTGGACGTGCAGCCTATTCAGCGTCGCAGTCGCGAGACTAAGACAAAATGGCAGCTGTTTTCGTCGTTTGAGCGCTCGTGGTTCTTGGAGCCAATCATGAATCATTTTGGTCACATGTTCCAAACGGCCAATAATAGCGTGCGCCACGAGCTTTCTTTTCTGATGTTATTTTCGTGACCACAGCGCTGCGGCTGAGAATGCTGCCGACCAACGAATAAAGAAAGCCAGAAACGTGAGCTTTTGAATGATACCAAAATGACGCTGGCAGAGCATGTAGCTATCGAGTTATGCACGACATAAATCAGCCGTGATTTGCCCCCAATCTAAAGGGCAACGCTTGCGGATTCGCATCTTCAGATCGCTATAACTGAACTGTGCGGTATTTTGTAACCAAATTTCAGAGATAGGCGAGGAAATGTGTCCGGAATGTGGAAAATAAAAATTGAAGACACTGTTGAAGCTTGGGTAAGTTAGTGTGACATTCTTTTTTAACCCTTAAGCGCCCGCAGGGAATATATTTCCCACTTCATTCAAATGCTTATGCTTGCCAAAGGCATGTGACTTCGCTTACAATATTTCGGCGCCCTCTAGTGTAAGGTCTTAGAAACCTAGTTAAAAAAAAAGAATGGTTTCTTTTGCGACCCGCTAGGTGCCACTGCACGTTTTCTGGAACTTGGCGCCTTTTTTTCGTTCAGAGTGCTCTGGCGCGCGTCGATCGCCACGAGGAGATCAAATTACGGATGCTGTGTCCCCTGCTGACAGTGAAGTAAGTAAATTATATACAATCGATATTTTGAAGTCTCCTTTAACGTATTATAGTGTTTTAGAGCCTTGTTCAAGCTGTCATGTGAGAAAAATGTGGTGTGAATCAGGCCTGTCATGTGGGAACATATTTCCCTACGGGCTTTGCACGGAAACTCAGGCCAGTTTCCCTATCTTTTCTCTGCCTCCAGATGGCCGGACGTCTGACTGCAGAAGAGGCTTTAGATCTGTTTTTTTCACTTCCTGACGATGTAGACCACTCGACGGATAGTGAAGATGACGATGTTGATGAGCCAGCCGCAGTTGTTACCCGATCGAAAGATCTAGACGACAGCATTCCAGCTTGCATCAACTCCTCAGATGCCAACTCGAGCAGCGATAGCGTTGCAGAACATGAAAGTGATGATGAAGATTGGGGCATGCGCTCTCTTCCGCATCAAAAAACATTCCGAAATTTTCGTCACTTCCGCCAGCGTCGTCAAAGCTCCCCGAGACGTGCACACCTCTACAGATTTTCGAGGCACTGTTTGGTGAAGCTGAGGAAATTCTTGTGCGTGAAACCAACTTGTTTGCAAAACAAGAAAAGTTAAAAGGGTGGAAAGACACAACAATCGAAGAGATGCGTGCATTTTTAGGTATGATAATAAAGAAGGGTTTTCACAAGCTCGAGAACCGAAGGGATTACTGGTGTACCGACAGCGACCTCACCGTACCTGCGATCAATTGCATCATGCCAAGATCCCGATTTTTTATGCTTTTACAGGCTCTCCATGCTAATGACAACACAACGTCGGTGCCAAAAGGTAAGCCAGGTCATGACCCATTGCACAAGATACGGCTGCTTATGACTTCAGTAATGAGCAAATTTGGAGTGCTACCAACCATCTTCCTGCTACTCAATTGACGAGAGCATGGTTCGTTTCAAGGGGAAGAAGTCCTTCAAGCAGCATATGCCTCTAAAACCCATCAAGCGCGGCTTCAAAGTCTGGGTGCGCGCAGATGCCACTACTGGTTTTGTGATCCAGTTTGACGTTTATACCGGAAAAGAGAGTGATGGAAGCGGCTTAGGCACTCGTGTGGTAAAGAAGTTCACTGAGGAACTGGCACAAACCGAGTGCCTTGTGGTGTTCGATAACTTCTTTTCGTCGCCAGAACTGCTCCAGAACCTCTTCGAAGAAGGTATCTATTCAGTTGCCACAGTACGACAGCAAAGGAAAGGGCTTCCCGAGATTCTCAAGAACAAGAAGAAGATGAAAGAAGGGGATCACACCTTCCGTGTAAAAGGGAATGTGGCGGCCCTACAGTGGCAAGACAAGAGGCTTGTGAACATACTCACGACTGCCCACAATCCCTCGCACACAGTGAATGTCTCTAAGAAAGCAAAGGATGGCACTAAAATTGACCTGCAGTGTCCTCTTGCCATAGTCGAGTACACGAAATACATGCGTGGAGTAGACCGCTTTGACCAGCTGAGGGAGTACTACACGGTCAGCAGAAAGTCTCGAAAGTGGTGGATGCGTCTCTTATTTCATTCTTGACTGCGCTCTTGTAAACAGCTATGTGCTGTACCGTCTGTCAAATGTTGGTTGCGATGACCACGTACACTTCCTAATAAGGCTGTCAAGGCAGCTTGTCAACGGCTACGCAAGCAGGAAAAGATCAGCTGCCCTTGCGCCACGACGACCTTCCATCAAAAAGCCTCAAAAAAATCTTGGCGTGCCAGATGAAACTCGCTTTGCCGCCACACCCCACTTCCCAGAAGGGGCAACATCGTACAAGCGCTGCAGGTATTGCTCCACTGCCAAGAACGACAAAAGGTCAAAGATCATCTGTTCAACGTGCAAGGTTCACCTCTGCGTTGTTCCCTGCTTCATGAAGTTTCACCATAAGTAGGACAGCTCTCATAGTCCACAGGGAAGAATATTCCCATAGCTGTGTTTCCCACCGCATACAAGCTGATGCGTTCTTTTGCTTGAAGATGGCTTGAGAGACTAATAAAGATTGTTTCTGAAACGTTTAGCCAATTTTTTCATAGTAGAAGCACTATGGGCTTTTAAGGGTTAACAGCACAAGGTATGTGCACTCGTCTCATCCTTAACCTTTGCGCTGTTAAAGAACGAATTTGAAAATTCGAATTTTGGGCAGATTTTCGGTCCCAAAGACCCGGGTTCCCCTTAACCGAGCGATTTTCTCCAGCTTTCATTAGTTCGAATTTTGTGTAATTCAAATTTTCATAGCATCCCTGCAGAATTCGAATTAACGAGCTTTTACTGTATTTTGCAGTGGAGAAAAAAGCAAAAGCAGCAACTAGCAAGAGAGAGAGAGAGAGAGAGATAAGAAAAACGAAGCATTGCAATTCGTTACTATTGCCAGACACGCAGGAGGAGCTTCTACTGGCCAATTTGAATTGGCAACAGGTGTTTCGTGCAGACATTAACACAGCCAAGTGGTGCATTTCTTTGTCCCAGCAAAGTTTGGCAATGGCAATGGGACACGTTGCTGGCTTGCCTTAGTTCTGTTAAACCACCCAAAAAGAAAAATTGGTGAATGTGAAACTCAACATGTCAGAATAGTTGTCCCGGGAAAAAAAAATGAGTGAGAGGCTTACTTGAGTTTGTACCCCCCCCCCCCTTGTTGCATGATGTTCGCCTCTAAAAAATTTCTGGGGAGAACCCTGGGCTAGCCTTACACAACACAGTAAGATGGCACCATGCATTACCAATCAAACTTGGTAAGACAAAGGCAGTCAGGTCAAGATCAGATATAAGTTGGGCTGAGGAGGTCATAACACGGGGGACAGATGACTGGTGGTCCACTGAAGCTATTGCTCACCTTGTGACTGGCCGAGGAAGTTGCAGATGCTGCAACACCTGCTGAGGTTGCAGAGGACGCGGGGACACCGCCCAGTGCGTTGCCCGCAGGAGCCACACTGTTTCCCAGGCCCTGAGGTTCCTTGGGCGCAGGGATGCCAGGAGGCCGAGGCGGCGCTGCTGCTGGCTGAGAAGGTAGCGACTGCTGCTGAGACTGTTGCTGCGGTGGCTGCGACTGTGGTTGAGGCACTGCACCAGCCGTTGCGGGAGCAACATCTTTGCTGGCAACCGAGGAGGCACCTAGCGAACCCGCAGGACTGCTGGAGACTGTTGATGATGGAACCTTACTGCAAGGGAGTGGGCATGAAATAATTGGAGATGTGCTTGATCAAAACGCATGCTTCACATGAATGTTTGACTGAGTTTCTGCCATGTCGCGGTGGGCAGATGAGATGGCCAGAAAGGTCTTTTCCTTTGGCGATACAGTAAAGAAATTAAATTATGGGGTTTTAGGTGTCAAAACCACAATATGATGATGAGGCACACTGTAGTAGGGGACTCAGGAAATTTGGACTACATGGAGTTCTTTAACGTGCACCTAAATCCAAGTACACGGGCGTTTTTGCACTTCCATCTATCCCGTGATCTCATGCTTAGCAGGCCAACACATACCCACTAAGCAACCGCAGTGCTATACCAAATTTTGAGCATTCTAAATCAATATTGTAGCTGTAATTTAAATGTTTGGCACCAGTCTTGGCTAAATATAGGCTAAAGTTTCCATAAGGAAGCGCTTTTTCCACAGCGCAGGAGTTGGCGCTAATGCTTAATGACTGAAAATCAGAACTACTAGATTGTGCTGACGACACGGCGGCCGGAACAAACAAGATGCTGGCTACGTCTGCTGAGCATGCATCTGCTGAAAGCTTTCAGCAGGTGCTCACAAGGCATCACCCAGTGACACTAGCCAGACTACATTCCTGGAGGCTACTAATGCAATAGCACTTGTATATGTTCAAATATTTTGTGGTGTTCCGTTATAAAAACAAGCTCATTTTCTTTTTTCAAGCTTTATTAGAATCTCATGTTTAGCGCTTTTTAAACTTGCTGAAGCGCTATCTCAGTCTTCGGGGGTATATAGAATCATAATTTTAAAAGCGGCATGTAGCTACATGTGTGTACCACACAATGCTAGGAGCAGATTTTTTAATTTTGCTTTTGTAAATTTTAAAATCTGGCTACGAATTGGACCACATGATTGCCATGTCTGAAGATCGAACTTCAAATTGCTGTAAAACTAATACCTGCAATATAAAAAAAGTAGCCCTACAGTTGTGTAGCTTACACTTTGTAGTATCCAGCCATATGTCTTCATAAACATTCTGGCTGATACCCTTCTGACAGTTGTTCAGATAAACAATAGGTGATTAATTTTAATTATATCTTGAATCACTCAGTCAATTTAAATAGTAATTATAGTTTTGAAATCAGCATGAAAAACTGTCTGGATGACAATTTTCATTAAATTTAGTCAAAAAATAAGTTTCTAAACCCCTCTTCCCTCCTTAAGGGGGGAGGTGGGTCCTAAAATTTTTTTTCTTATTTTTGGGTGAATCTTTAATAAACTCCAGTGTCTGGGGTAATTTTTCGTGCTGATTTCAGATCTGTAATTAGATTTCCGATAGCTGTAGCAGTTCAAAAAATATTGAGGTCTGAAGTCAAATTAATTTCAAACTTGTTACGGGGCTTTTTGATGATTCCGTCTTGCTAAACCAAAAACTAAATGCATGGCACCATTGCTAAAGACATACTGTAGGGGGTGATGCTATCTTTATTAATTTGGAAGCATTTTGCGGACAAGAAAACAATCTTGCATTTATTATGAACATTTTTTTTCTAATTAGCAGCGATTACTATACCTGAATGTAATTTTCATGACGGTGCAAGAGTAATAAAAATAGCATCACCCCCCCAGATCATTTCAATACGAATAAAATGATACCACCCTTGTCATTTTTGGCCAAAAACAACCCAGAAAAAACACCCGTAAGGCGAAGTACAGTGTGCAAAAACATCGAACTGAAATAAACACATTTGAAGTTTCAAACAAATGTAGCTTTTGCTGAAGTGAATCTACAGCAATACAAATGGCACCATTTTGAAGCTGTGTTTTGTAAGAATGGCCATACTAAATGTGTGACTGCACACTCTCAAAATAATAGCACTGGCCACTGAACTAGCACAAGAAACTTTATTAGGCACCACGCTCTACAAAGAGCATGGTGCCTGGGTTTCAAACCAAAGTGTAGAACTCTGTGTGGGCATGAATATAGTTCCAGTGTTGTACATGCAGGCTGCCTGATTGATAGCAGTCTCCATTACAATCAGTGAGACACTTTTTTTTTTTGATTTGGTAGAATTGACCATGTTACTGAATGAAGGCTCCGAGTGTAAGTAGCCTTCCAAGTCATCTTCACCTGACAGTGGCTGTGGAACTTAGGATCACAGAGCCAGTGATAAATATGCAGCTGCTAGGTGCTTTCCAGAATTTTACTTTTGTATGGTGCCTCGATCACTTCTGCAGCCAGGTGTGTGCCAGCCCAAGGGGCCTAGTGAACAGAGCTCATGATGAGGTTCTCTTTATGAAGGGGTGGTATGATAGATATTGTTACGAGCTATCGTGACAATATGATAATAGAGTGAACGCGCAATGTGCTTGGTTGCGAGTCCGAAGTGCCGATGTGCGAAATGCATAGCTGCAGATACAAGGAGCCGACGCGCGATGTGCTTAGTTGCGCAGTTCAAGGTGCGGACGCGCGAAATGCCTAGTCGCGGGCTCGAGGACTAGACCCTCGATGCGCTTATTCGCGCAGTCCGAATTGCCGACGCGCGAAATGCCTAGTTGCGGGCTCGAGGAGTCGACACTCGACGCGCTCATTCGCGCAGTCCTACGTGCCGATACACGAAATCCCTAGCCGCGGGCTCGAGGAGTCGACACTCGATGCGCTGGTTCGCGCAGTCGGAGGCGCCAATGCACAAAATGATTAGGTGACAGTCCGAGAGGTCCGCGCGCGAAGTGCATGATCGCCGAGTCGGAGGCTCCCTATGCGCGATACGAATTCGAAACACCGAGTGCTGAAAGGCTTAGCCGCATGTCCGAGGATTCCGCGCGTGAATCTTGGTCGCGAAGTCCGCGTCGCCGATGCTCGGAATGCTTAGCCGCGAGTCTGAAACGTCCACAAGCGTAGGGATCGGCCACGCTACTGCGATGTCCGCGTAGCGCCCGTTTTGACACGTTGTTCCAATCTATGAGGCACGTGGTTCTGCCAGGCCAATGTACCGCCGTGATTTCACGATGAAAAGTGAAATCACTTAAGGGGGGACACTGCTCTTTGCGGCGAAAAAAATCGCGAAAAAATTGATTTTTTGAAAATTAGATTTTCGATATCTACAGCTAATATTCCTTTAATTCACTAAGTTTCGAATCTCGGGGAAGAGTATTTCGTCCGCAATATCAATTTATAACATCACTGTGAGCTGAATTCCGCGCAAGAACAGCCCTTTTTATCGCGGCGCGTAGCTCTTTTTCTATGCGCGCGATCGCAGCCATCTTGGTATCGTCGGAAAGAGGAGCCTTCCTTCTTTAATTTCCCGCCAAAAGTGACTCCGTCGGTTCGCCAGTGACGTTGAAATCCAGGGAGAAAAAGAAGTCCGAAAGCGCGATCCGATTCGTTGACTAGCGCACGTGACCAAAAACGCGTGCTCTGGTTGGCTGCGTGAGGTTCCAGTCGTCTGCTCCACTCCGCAGGCGACGCGACGGTGCACCTCGTTGTTCTCAGTCGTACGTTTGTGACAAGTGCGGAACTATGTCCAATCCACCGAGGAAGTTCGCCACGAGGAACAAGTTCGGTAAAAAGAAGAAGCGAACAACTTATAACTTTCAGAAGCGCTCTGTTCCTTCGGAAAACATCGAGAATAGCCCGCCGCCAACCGCAAATGTTGCCCAAGCCGCGGACGCCGCCGAAGTAGGCCTAGCCAGCTCACCAACGAGTGAAGTTGTTACGGACAGCGGCCGCGTTCGGCATGACACTGCAATGTTGCAACATGCGGATTTGCTGCAGAGGGATATGAATGCCAAAAGAAAACTTCAAGTCCTTGCTTCAACGCCAGCAACAAAACAGAAGTTGGATTCCTTTACTCACGCCGACGACGTTGCGGCCGAACCAGTCGACGTGGAGGTAGTCTTCGCTATCGTTTGTTTGGACGCCGTGAACGAACTGATGTCGTTTGTGAAGTGCAAGGTGTGCGGCGGTAGCGTCACAGTAGGCAAACGCGAACGAGAATATGGCCTTGCCATAAAGATTGTTATCGCGTGTGCATGTTGCGGTGATATCGCGTCGGCGTGGAGCTCGCCCCGCGTGAATGGTAACCAGAAGTGCAACCCATTTGTTGTGAACGTTCTTGCCGCGCGCGCGATGCAAGCCACCGGGAATCGGCGAACAGCGCTGAACGATATTTTTGCCACAATGAACATCTCCCACCGTGGTCTTCATACGAAAACGTGGCAGCGGTATGTGAAAAGGAAGCTGGCACCCGCGGCGACACTTGCTGCCGAGAAGCAGACGGCACTGTGCGCGCAATCAGTTAGGCAACTGTACGACGAATTGGAGCTTGGAAATCCGGGAAATATTGCCGTGTCATACGACGGTTCCTGGATGACGCGCGGCCACTCGTCTCACATTGGCGTAGGCGCCGTCATAGAGCTGTTTACGGGGCTAGTCCTCGACTATGTGGTGCTCAGCAACTTCTGCGCTGGTTGTGAGCGTGGGCCAAAGGATAATGACCCGAGTTATAAAGCTTGGAAGGAGAGCCATGCCTGTCAGAAAAACACCTCCAAGAAGGCCGGCGAAATGGAAGTTGAAGCTGCCCTCATCCTTTTCCAAAGGTCACTGCAGCGGCATAACCTGAGGTACACCACCCTACTCTCAGATGGTGACAGTCGCGCTTTCCTTGCGCTGCAGGAAGCCAGAGTGTATGGATACATTTCAGTGGAAAAGGAAGACTGTACAAACCACGTACAGAAACGTATGGGCACAAGCTTGCGAAACCTTATTGCAAAGCATAAGGGACCTGGATTGGAGAGCCTTGGTGGTAAAGGCAAACTAACTAACGACTTAGTCACGAAGCTGACACGATATTATGGCTGGGCCCTGAAGACTCACAAGGGTGATGTGCAAGGAATGAAATGGGCTGTGATGGCAACTTATCACCACACAACATCAAATGACTTGATATCGGACCACAGCTACTGTCCACCAGGACCAAGCTCGTGGTGCCGGCAAAATGCAGCAAGCGCTAAGGGTGAGGCAGCCCCTAAGCACCGCTACAATTTGCCTCCTCATGTCTGTGAAGCCCTGTTGCCCATTTATGAGCGCCTGTCTGATGAAAAGCTCCTTGAGCGGTGCCTACGGGGCAGTACTCAGAACAGCAATGAGTCTCTCCCCTCCCTGATATGGGCACTGGCTCCAAAGGAACAGCATGCTTCACTGTTCACCGTGCAAGCCGCAGTAGCTGAGGCAGTCATGAAATTCAATGCTGGCTGTGAGACGACCTCTGCAGCAACATTGAAAGAGCTGCACCTCAACCCTGGTATACCCAGCATGAAACGCATGGTGGAGAAGGACCGCCGTCGAGCAGTTGCATCTGCAAAAAAGCGCAAGACCACTACGGACATGCAGAATTCTTTCAGGAAACGCCATTTGGATGGCCGTAGTCAAAGTGACTACATTCCTGGAGGCTTTTAGCTACTTTCACTGCGAAATAGTGCACAATTTTTTCTGCACTTTTGATTAAAAGTGACTTCACTTCTTTTTTCTCGTTTTCTCAAAACACCGATTTTTGACTTCTTGCTGATTTGCGGCAACCATATCTCTGCCTTCAAGGCAGGTAGAGGCATAATTTTTGTTGTGGCTCGTAGCTGAGTGTACAAAGCACACAGGGGTAGGAACAGATTTTGGAATTTATGCTTTAAAATTTTTCAGTTCTGCTTTAGATCAGACAATAGGGCACCCACAATTGGAACAGTGAAGATTGAATTGCTATAAAATTACTAATATTTAATATATCAAAAAAGTATTCCTACCATTGTGTTTCTTATGTTTTCTAGTACCTAGGCGTGTGCCAATATGAATTTTTGTAGCGCAGTTTTTTTTCTATTGTTTCTGCAAATGATGGACAATGAATTTCATTTATCTTCAGAACTAAATGGCCTATTGGAAAAATAATTACATATTTGAAATCAGCACAAAAACCTTAACAAGACCAGAAAGTTTCATTAATATTGATGGAAAAAGATGATGAACATTAATTTAATAGCAGTGTCCCCCCTTAAGGGGGGACGCGGGGATCAACTATGGAAAAACGACCCAAAAATCACTTTTCAGAAAGTTGCAGATTCCGAATCTTTGACCCCTTTTCTATAAGTTTTCCAAGTATTTCCGCTGAAAACGACTGCTAAGTACCATAAATAAATATATACATCAGGCAATACAGCGAAAATTTCGTGAAAATCGGTGGAAAAGTCGCGATTTTCGAGCGCCCCTAGCTCCGGAACGGCAGTACGCGGCGCGGTCATGCTGGTACCGTTGAAAAGCGCGCCTCTTCGCCTTTTGACGCCCCTCTTTCATTTCCTGATAGAGAGAAGAGCAAGCATAAAAACATAAAAAGTATGAAGGTCGCGGAGCTGCTTGTTACGGCCGCCGATTGGCTTGCTCCGTCACGTGCGTTCTATGAGCCGGGTCTGGAAGCGAGCTGCTGCGGCGTCTGCTTCTCCCGTTTCTTCGCGCGCCGGCTGCTGCGCCTTTGTTTACGTGTTGGATATTCGAGGTACACCGCCGCTTCATCGCTTTATTCCGATTTGAGTTTTCTATTTCATTTTGTGGTTTCGAGCATGACTGGGCGGACGTGGACGACGAAATACGCGACCAAGCACCGCTTCAGCAGCCGCAAGCGCAAGCCGCCGAACATCCGAACGATAAGTAGTCCTAGCAGAGATGTGTCCGCGCGCTAGCTTGCAAGAGAGACTGTCGACGCATTGCCGGGCAGTTCGCAGGCTGTTGCAGCCTTGAGCTTCAATGGTGATGATACCAAACTAATAACGGCCTTTTCTGATGCTTCCGGGCCTGCGACGTCCCGTAAGTACTCCGCGACGTACCCCGATTGTGCCACCGCTGTCACCGAGATGAACGACGAAAGTGCGGTCCAAGCGCGTGCGTCTGCCGGCCGTGAAAACGAACCGTGCATCAGCAACGGTCGCACCATACAGTCGCATCTTGAGTCACAATTCATCTTGTCGGAGGTGTTGAATATGACCGCCGCCACTGTCCGCGCGTCACTTAGTTTTGTGCCGGCAACCGAACGGCAGATGGGGTTTACGGCGGGAGGAGCATGCTCGGTGGTGACGGACTCAAGCGAGTCGAGCGGCTGAGAAAGATGCCTTGAGCAAGAAAAGGGCACAAAAAGCACATGAAAACAAGCATAAAAGATCCAAGAAGCCAAGAGATCAACCTGACACCTGCACCTACAAGGCCGGTGGTTTCTACTCGAATAAACATGGCTCAAAACTTCGAACACCTTTTTCTCAAAACTTTTTTCTACCACCAAGGTCAACTTGCAAAGCCAATATCTCAGCCACTGTTATGAATATTTTTACACCGTTTGTTTTGTTACACTCATTGTGCACCACTGCACACAGTGACATGTTTTGTTTTCAAAATAGTTGCTTCAATAATTTGTTATCTTTTGTTTTCACAGTCGAGATTTTCATGCAACTGAAGTAGCTACCAAAGAATGAGAATATAAAAAAAATCTGGTAGGCTAAAAAAATTACAGGAATGTCACTGTGTGGAGGATACATATAGGAGTGCTATCAATGTTTGCTTGAACTCCTACCATCAATATACAGGTGTGCAGGCATTTTGCAAAAATGAAAGCAGAAAAATTTTGTAAACAAAAAGGTACTTCAGATATTGCAGCCATATTTTCACAGTTTTGTTTATGTGATATTATTAACACCTGTGCAAACTTTCATCAAAATCGGCTGGTAAATAAAAAAGTTAGCTTTGATCCCCATGTCCCCCCTTAAGGGGGGACACGGGTCTTTGGCACTGAAAAATCGCGAAAAAATCGAATTTTGGAAAATGTTATATTCGGAATCTACGTTCATTATTCTACTAATCTGCAAAGTTTCATATCTGAAACATATCTATTTCAACCGCAATATCATTTTTTTGCGTTAAAGGTAGCTCAATTTGTGTAGCTGTAGAACCGAAAACGGTGCAATTTCAACGACGCGCAGCTTCCGCGCTATAGCTCCGCTCGCGGCCATGTTGGTATCATTTGAAAAAGCAGTTTGGCGTCTTCAATTTTCGCGCGCCAGCGCTTCTCTCCAGCCACCGGTAACAGTAGAGAAACGCCGCGAAAAAATGATGAAATGCCAGTCGCTATTGGCTGCTCAGGGCACGTGATGAAAAGTGGCTACGCGATTGGCTGAGAGCATCGTCTGCAGCTCGTCTCGATCGCTTACACGGACGCCATTTTGTCCTGTCGTCGGACGCGAAAGCAACTTGCCGCGATGTCAACGAGAAAGTTTGTGTGCCGACATAAGTACGGCAAGAAAAGAAGGTCGTCACTGATTCAGAACATCAGAAGAGTGGCTGAAAGATCGAGAGGCACCGAGGGCGAACTGCAAATCGAAGATGAGCGACTGCAGGCATCGAGCGACGGAGCCGCCGAGCTGCGTACACCAGGATTAGGCTTAGCGGTCCCGTCAACGAGTGACCCTGACGTCGGCCGCGTTCGTCGTGATACAGTGATCCGGACGCCTTCAGATATTGATGAAGGTAGGAAAATAGCAGACGCCAAAGTTCGAGAGCTTGCATCGACTGCAGCAACGCAAAGAAAATCGGACTTGTTGGCCGCGAGCGATTCCGGTGGCTGCCCACCTTACGAGACCAGTTTCACCGTGGTGTGTTTGGAATTGGTGAACACGCTTCTTGAACACCTACAGTGCAAGATATGTGGCGGAAACGCGAAAATATGCCAAGAGGAGCGAGAATACGGCCTTGCCGTGAAACTGTCACTTGTTTGCGCCAACTGCGGTGACAAAGCTACGGTTTGGAGCTCGCCGCGCGTGAACGGTGATAAAAAAGTGAATCCGTTTACAATAAACATTCTGGCTGCGCGTGCCATGCAAGCTACTGGCAACAGACAAACGGCCCTCAACGATATTTTCGCCATCATGAACATTTCTCACCGCGGACTGCACACAAAAACATGGCAAGCCTACCAAAAGACAAAGTTGACGCCCGCCGCGGCTCGTGCAGCCGAGCGGCAAGAAAAGGAGAGCGCAGAAGCCGTACGGAAATTGTACAGCGAGCTTAGGCTGGACAATCCCGGGAACATCGCCGTGTCCTACGACGGGTCTTAGATGACCCGCGGGCATTCGTCCCACATCGGAGTTGGCGCGGTTATTGAACTTTTTTCGGGGCTCGTCTTGGACCACGTCGTACTAAGCAACTTTTGTGCTGGTTGCGAACGCGGACCACAAGCTCATGACCCTCTCTATGAAGAATGGAAGGCCAGTCACGTATGCCAAAAAAATACGGACAAGAAATCTGGCGAAATGGAGGTTGAGGCTGGCCTTATTCTATTCAAGAGGTCTTGGGAGAAGCACCAGGTCAGATATACGACTGTTTTGTCAGATGGGGATAGCAGGACATTCCTTGCCCTAAAGGAGGCTGAAGTCTATGGGTATATAGATATCCAAAAAGAGGAATGTGTCAACCATGTGCAGAAGCGCATGGGGACAGCCCTCCGCAATCTGCTGGCAAAACACAAGGGCTCGAAACCACTAGGTGGAAAAGGGAGGTTGACTGGCGACCTTGTGAACAAACTCAGCTCGTACTATGGCTGGGCAATCAAGTCGCACAGTGATGACATTGATGCTATGCAAAAGGCTGTGATGGCGACATATCACCACGTAACATCAAATGATAGTCTCGCCAATCACAGCCTTTGTCCCACTGGTCCCAATTCTTGGTGCCGGCAAAATGCTGCGAAAGCTAAAGAAGAGCCAGCACCAAAACATCATTACAGCCTTCCCGATCATGTGGCCAAAGCTCTACTTCCTATCTACGAGCGGCTATCTGATAAGAAGCTTCTTGAGCGGTGTGTGCGTGGCAAAACTCAGAATAGTAATGAGAGCCTGCACTCACTAATATGGGCACTCGCCCCAAAAGAGAAGCATGCATCTTTATTCGCCATTGAAGCAGCTGTGGCAGAAGCTGTAATGAACTTCAATGCAGGCCGTGAAAGAACCTCAGCTGGAATTTTACACGAGCTTAGCATGAATCCTGGCCAGCGAAGCACTAAACGCATGAGAGAAAAGGATCGGCAGCGATCAGTCTCATCTGCACACAAACGTGCATCTGCAGACACTGTGCAACAAACACTGAAGAAGCGCCATAAAGGTGGCAGTGATCAAAGTGATTATACCCCGGGAGCATATTAGTGCTTTGAGAGTGCAAATGTGTTTACACTTCTCCATTTTATCTAAATAAAGCTTCTTTGTTTGTTTTTCTCACTTTACTCAAAATGCAAATTTTGGCCTCTCAGTGCATCCATAAATGCGATATCTCAGCTCCAGTTGCAGATATCGTAATAATTCTTCTTGAAGTGCATAGCTGAATGAATGGAGCAGACATTGATGCAAACCCTTTTTTTAATTTCCTTTTGACAAATATTTTATATGGTGCATTTTCTCAGTGGGTAATTATTTGTTATGAGACACTCGTATTCAATGGGCTTTAATATGGGACATAATTTCACAAACTAAAATCTGCTTGCATTATTGTGTCCCTTATGGTTTACTGAGTCCACAAACACGTATATAGAAAATTTTTAACGAGTGATTATTTTTTAATTACTTTCACGCATAATGCCAACTGATTTTTAATTATCTGACGAACTAAGCAAGCTAGAAGGAATGTAATTGCATTTTTGGAATCTGCAAAAGAAACTGAACAAGTTTGCCAGGTTTCACCAAGTTTCATAAAGAAATAAGCGAGTTGTATTTTGATGCAGCATCCCCCCTTAACCAATACGTATGCAGTAAGCTGGTATGGTTGATGTGGATACAAAACACATTACGTTCAATGGCTGCCGAGTCAGAAATTTGACTTTACTACTTTTAAAACGAAACTTTTAAAATGAAGGTTAAAAAGGTTTCACTGTATCCCTGCTGAAAGCAAACTACAGTCCAGTGCTACAGGGAACACTTTTTCTATCAGTTCTAACTACCATTCACAATCTCCGAGGTGAGAACAATAGGCCAGCCTATAAAAAGCACAGCCCTTGGTTGCAGCATCTCCTCAGTGTGTTTGAATTAGTCTCATTCAACTGTGCACATTCAGGAGAACGAAAGTCACAAATCACATCACCGGAGAGGCAACAGCCAAGATTTAAATGCATGCACAAAAGATTAGGGGGAGGGTGGAATTCAGGCCTAAAAACTACTAAAACACCAAGTTTTGCAACATTGCATTTTCCAAATCTGCATATATTATAGGACCTCTCACCAGGTCTGGCCATTTTGAACTAACAAGCACATGGCATACAATGTGCGATACTGATCGTGCCTGCAAAGTATTACATCGCAACGCACCACTGGAAGATTTGAAATTTCGAACTGAACGCTGTTTTGCCTTCTCACAGGTGCTGCACTCCAAAGTTGGAGGGTGACGCCTATGTACACGTGTTTGCACTGTGACGTTGCTCATGGTGACACGTGACTTCGAGAATTATTCAAGGCAACATCTGTTATGTAATATGTTGCCAGCCTTCATACGGCATTCCAGCACGACTACTGCAGCCAGATGATTTGGAGAAAATGATGATGACAAAATGTATTTATTAAGGGATGGCGCGAGGGCCTATAATGGGGAATAGGAATAGGAATAGGAATAGCAACCTACTTGACACCATGATGTCCATCCAGGTAAGGTGTGGACGAGGGAACCGATGAAGTGACTGCTGCCTGCTCAGTCTGAACCAACCCTGGCGGCATTGTGGGCTGTGCTGTGGACACAGCTGCCAAGCCATCCGCAGCCCCGAAGTCAAACGTGTCTGTGCCAAACTCAAGGCCACCAAACTGGACTTCTAGTGAAGAGACGGCACTGTCCTCTGGCATTTCAACTGCCGACTCTGGTATCTGTAAAAAGCACACACAGAACAAGTAGCATTTTTAGTGCTTACAGATACTTTTTAACAAACACCGCCGCTCTTGCCCTCTGGCCAGTAGTTAGGATAAGCAACACAAACCAGCTTTCACACGTGAAGGTTTCGAATAGTTGCGGAAAGGTATTGCAAAATTTCGTGGCCACTAACGCCAGTGCACGGAATTCAATCTGTTAGGCACGAGTTCAATTGTCATGAGTGTCAGAACTTCGTAGCCATGCGAACACTATCGCGGCATTTACTTGTGAATCAGGTGCGAAGTTCTATAGCGAGAGCCGCTGCACGAAGCCCACCTCAGGCCTTTGTGCAATCGAGGCCCGTAGACAGACACAGAGATACACACTGTGGGGATGCGCGATTCTCACGCGTCCCTGACATGTCGTTTTCCCGCATGCCTCCTGTCTCCTGCAGTTAGGCTTCGCCGCGTGGCCTCCGCGATGCCCGCGGCAGTCGGTCTGGTTGAGGCACAGTACAAGAGATGGCGCGAGTGTTGCGTTGATAACACCGCTTAACGGCGGTGAGTCGGACTTCTAGATTTGTCGCGCACCCATCGGCATGTTTTATGGATAGCAACTCGGCTGGCAGGCATTGATCTTAGAAAGGTGCAATAAATGCTCTTGTGATTTGCACTACTGTGTTGTCGTTCCTTTGTCCCAAGAGCATGGGTGTGAGAACCCCACATCTGGCTGCCCAACGTGGACCTCTTGGGGCATCGGACGATAGATTTAACAGTTTTTCTTCGTTCGCGACCTTCGTTTGAACAGAAGCATAGGGCTAGCGTAGAATTTGATCGCTAGCGTCGGCGGCGTGCTTTCTTGAGCGAGGCAACGGTGGCTCTACTGTGTTTGAACTTGTCAACATTCTAAGCCTTTCCGCAAGTGCTTTTTTAAATGACATTCGTCGGTATGAGAGCCACGTGGTCTGCATCCTGGGAGAGCGGGGCTTAGCGCCCGCGGAGCATTGGCAAGCCTCAAGCGAGTGAGTACGGAAGCCTCGTGGGTGTTCCGAATTTCTTATGTAAATAGCTTCTTCTATCTCTTTGACTCTGATGAAGTTGTGGCTCTGGGAGCCGGGTGGCAGCGGGCCACGGGTGCCGCTGCGGGCTGACCGGTATTGCGGCATGGCACCGGGCGCTCCGACACCGAGCGGGGTAGGACCACCTCACAGAGCTGACGTCTCGTCGCGGCTGCCTGTTTTGCGCCCATTTTGAGTGTTGTTTTTTTTGGATGCCGGTTGTTGTCAGGGTAGCAAAGCTTTAGGCCTAAGGCTTTACGAAGCTGCCTGTCGCACGTGGAGGGACACAACGTGGTGGACCGTGGCATTGAGGTTTTGCACTTTGCTTCCCTCATTCTAGTTAGCCTCGCACGAATTGAAATTACTCGATCGACTCAAGGAAGTGAGCTTCGTTCGCGTGAACTTAGCATCTGAATATCGTACCACTTGGGCGATGTGCATGTAGAATTCCTCTCCCTTGCACTACTTTAGTGTTTGCCGAGTGCGTTGAGTGTACGCAGCGTGATTGGAGTCACCCCTCGTTTGCAGTCACCTGCACATCGTCTGCGCTGCTGCCTCGGACTACGATACAGTTTACGATATGGCTATTTGTCTACCCTGAAAGCGTGCTTGATGTGAAGGTAACATAAAATATGGCACTCCAAAAAATTTCTATTGAGAAGAAAAAAGAAAAGCAGGACTGTCACGACCTTCAGCACGCATTTAGCTATGCAGTCAATACTTACAAGCCTTCTATCACATTTATTTAGGTTCCCCAGGCTCTCCAGAAAGTACGAGGGAGAAAAATTCAGCTCAATAAAATTGAATAAAATGTTCTCAAGGTATCGCTCTGAAACGTTTATGGAAGCATCAGGGAGACATGCTAAACATTTGTGCCAATTTTCATCAAAATCCATGAAGAAATAAGGAAATTGATTTTCCAAGCTACGCCCCCCTAATGCCCGCAGACCATTTCTGACCACTAAAGCTGGCGATATTTACAAATGAAGAAAGGCTTTTGTGCGTCCAATTACATTGCTGCCTGAACGTTGCTAACTGCATGCGCGATTGGGATCAGGCATGATCAGCTGCCGAAGTTTTGTAGTGCCCTCGGTCTACTAATTTCTACAGGGATGTGCTTGTGAACACTTTCTATAGCCCCCCCAAGTTTCACTGAATCAGAGATTTTGCCATCTGGTCATAACTTATTTATAACAAATGCCCAACTTATTTTTCTATTATCAAGGTGGGCACTTTTTATGACTAAATTTGACAAACGTATAACTGCTCAAAAACAGTCTAAAACAATTTATAGCTCAAGACACACTGTGAACATTCAGGATCAATTCACTGTGCTGTATGTTACCATGCAAGTTGCTGTTCATTAGCTCATTAGGCCTTAAGGGGGGACGCGGGGATCAGATCGCGAAAATCGCAAAAAAGATTTTTGGCAACGACGCGTTTCGGTATCTGCAATGCCTAATCTACATTGTATCAAAATGGTGTGACTGAAAACGCACCAGAAGTGCCCGAAAAAAATTAATTTATCAGTGCGTAGGGCGAGAAAACAGCTTTAAATCGCATAAAATCACCGCAGTTCGCGGAGCCCTAACTCGTCTTTCCCGCCACCAAACGCCGCCACCTTGGTATCGTTTGAAAGCTCGAAGTTTCGCCATTCCGTTTCTGAATTCTTCGGTCGTCGCCACCTTGTAACAAACACACAAACACAAAAGACGCGCGGGTCTGCTAGAGGCGGTCACACGGGCCCTGCGATGAAAGCGGGCCTCCGATTGGTTGCCGTACTGAAAGGCGTCTCGCCATTGGTTGCTGCTGCAGCAGCGGGCAAGCTGGCAACCACAGCAGACCGAAGTTGTCTGCTTTGAAAAACACGCCGGCGTCTTTCTTCGTTTGACACTCGCAGAATTCGTATTTATGAAAGCTCCCAGGTCAGTGATGGATCGTCGCTCGTTCGAAAAGAACTTTTAAATGAAGCATGCCTTCGGAAAACGGAAGCGCAAGCCTCCTACGGCGAGAAAAAGACTGCGGCCAGCGGGAGAAGCGGAGAACCCGACTGAACACGTGGATAACGTGCCGGGTTATCTTGCACCGTGCGATTCCAGCAGCGAAGCCCTGTTTCATCGACACTGATAACCAAGACACCGGAAGACGTGCCAAAAGAGGCTCTCGCACCTGTGCGTACGGCCGCGCGAGTCGGCAACCGAGATCGTGTTGTTGGAGGCGACGCGGGTCAAAGGTCTCCATTGCCGGCAGAGACTGTGCGTTTCCGATGCATCGTGCGACAGGCACACGCAGCCTGCGAGTGAGCCCCCACCGTCGATGAGCTACATACTGTATGGTGACTCAAGGCTCACCAGACAAATCGTCGCACGATTCAGATGCGCCTCGAGCCGCGTTTTGTGTCAGCGGTGACTGCAGAAGCGCAGGCATGCAGTGTTCGCGACTCCCTTCGCGCAGTGTCCGTGACTGAGGGGAAGCAGCAATGCCAAGAACAAATTTCGGCCCCTTGTGACTGAGTTCATTATTATGCCTGTTTCCGCGATGAACTCTTTGATCGCTAAAACTCTGTGCCCAAGATGCCAACAGCGTTCTGTGGGTGTACACTGCGATACCAGGCTCGGTCTGGCAGTGAAAATGGTGGTCATGCACTACTCCAGACGGCGCAAGAAAAGGATAAAGAACGCCTGAAGAAGGCATCCAAAGCCCACCAAACAATCAGGAAAAGGTGTAAAAAGATGCCTGACAGCAATGATTCAAAATATTACAGCCCTGGAGCTTTTTAATAAATTTGCAGTGCTTTTAAAACTTTGCAGCCAGTTTTCTTAATTGCATTTTTTTTTGTCAATCACCTCGCTCGTGGAAAGCGTAGCACAACAATGGCTGGACCGATTTTGGCCCAGTTTGTTTTACTGTGATCCACAAGCTGTGCTGTACGTAAAGACAGTTTTGAAATGTTTCTTTATCTTTCCATTATTTAATTATTTCACAATTACTACATGGCTCCATGCAGTGAAGCACAGTCATGTGCATGTTATGTTGAGCAAAAAATTATTAGCGCACTAAAAAAACAATCGAACACTGTCTTGATGTAGATTAGACATCTGGGCAAACATGCAAAGTATTCCCAGCTCCCTATCACGTTTCGTTACAGTGCCAGGCTTTCCACAAGCAAGGAACTTATAAATTCTTATAAAAGAAAAACTAATTAACTCTTTCGTTACCACGCCTATTCAAATCGATCACCGGTGATCGATGCTTTAAACGGCCGATTTCGACATGTTGGAATCGTTTCTCGTGCAGCTAGCGCCATCCAGTGGTTAGTCTAGGCAGTGCACTTGTAGAAACAGTTTAAATTTCCCCGCTCTGACGACGTTCTGATTTTTGATGCGCCTTTTTGAGAACTAATGTGCACGTGTTGTTGCAAAAGGGGGCGTGGCGGCCGCGCTTGAGAAAAAAAACTGCCACTCGTGGTAATTCAGCATTAGCGTCAAATTTTTGTGATCAAAAGGCTCCCAGCAAGTCAAATATTGAATCATATTGTCGGCTTCGTTATCTGGCGGCGTTGAGTGGAGATAATTACCCGAAAATGACGCCAGCTATTCACTAGTGAGCTTTGACTTGGAGTCCGGGTGGTTTTATTCCACGAAAACGCATTCCTGAAGGTCCGCCGCATGTCCAACATGTATACCTGGCCTTTACAGCCAGTTTGCAGCAGTTTTGGTTTCGCTTGTTAAATCCTAAATCCGCCAGAGGGCCGCATCCGGTGTTACTATCGCTACAACGCCAGTCGCTCCGGTCTCTGCCATGGCGTCGTCGTCCGACGCGACTGCGCCGCGCGGAAAGCGTTCTGCTCGAAAGTATTCTTCACCCGAACCTGATTTTAGTGACGAGGATTCGAGCTTCGAGTCCGAAGATGACAGTACTTCTGCTTCAAGCTCTGACGGCGACGATGTTTCAAGTCAGCCCGGGACATCCGCAGCTGCTCACCGGTGAGTTACCTTTACGGCCTTGAGCAGTCACCGGCGTCGCACGGCGCTTATCTGCCGACCTTTGTGCACAAGCTTAGAGCTATTCTTGTTATCTGCAGGGTCCGTACGTCGCTAGGCCAGGATGTGCTGCCACCGGCTGTGAAGAAACTTCAGGTCACGCCAACAAGGCCGCCCGGAGCACATCTCGGCCCAGCAGTTCGGAGCAGCGCAAGACGTTTTACAACGGCGCGCGATTTTTTCCTCCTGTTCTTCACCGCAGAAGTGATAAATACTATCTGCAAGAACACGAATAAATATGCTTGGATGCATATTTTGGAGCTTCCAAGCTATGCTGAAAGAGATGGGTCGTGGAAGGAAGTGACTCCCGACGAACTAGTGAAGTTCATCGGACTGCTCATTTATATGGGCATTGTGAACGTGCCACGCATCCACCTTTACTGGAATACCAGTAGGCTTTTTTCAGGGCTTCTTCCTCGGAACGTTATGCCAAGGAGACGGTTTTCTGCACTTCTGCGCTTCCTAAGTGTCACTGATCCGGAGGCGACTACTGCAGCTACGCACGGCAGGCTGCACCGCGTATTGTGGCTTCTGCAACACGTGAATACTACATCAGCAGAACTTTTTCAACCTGCGCGGAACCTCTCTGTGGATGAAAGAATGGTCAAATCGAAAGGAAGATCGGGTATTCGGTAATACATGCGGGACAAAATTGTAAAGTGGGGATATAAATTGTGGGTGCTTGCTGATTCGCAGACTGGCTATTCCGTTCAATTTTATGTGTACGCAGGCAAACGGGAAACAGCTAGTGCAAGTGGACTAGCATTTGATGTGGTGACGCAACTGTGCGATAAATACCTCAATCAAGGATACGGTATCTACATGGACAACTTTTACACATCTGCGTCTCTCTTTGCTCACCTGCTAAATCGCAAAACCCTCGCTTGTGGCACGACACGTAAAGATCGTCGGTGCTTCCCATCTGAACTGAAGGACGTGTCATGGGAGAAAAAGGCAAACAGAGGTGATGTTCGGTGGCTCCGACGGAACAACATCCTCTATTTGCAATGGAAGGACAAGAAGGTTGTTCACATGATGTCAACAGCGCACACTGCCAACAGGCATGTTACAGCCACAAGGAAAGAGAGAAGAGGCGGCGTGTGGACTATCATCCCAATCGAGAAGCCGGTACTGATTGACGACTATAATTCCGGGATGCTTGGTGTTGATAAGTCGGATCAGCTGATTGCATCCTATAACGTTTTGAAGAAGTGCGTGAGGTGGTGGAAGACGCTCTTCTTTCATTGTATTGACATGGCTGTTGTGAATAGCTTCGTTCTTTTTCAAGAGCACCGCCAGCAACACCTCTCAACACCGGAATTGCACAGGAGCGCCCACTTCGACCAACTTTCTTTTCGGATGGAGCTCACTCCACAGCTGCTCGAGCTTGAAGATGAAGAGGTTGCCAGAGTACATCCTGTCCCAAAAGAAGTGCCGCACCATCCGCAAAAGATGCCGAAAAGGCGAAACTGCAGGATGTGCTATCAGGACCGAAAAATCGAACAAAAGACGAACGTTTTCTGCGAAAACTGCGAAGTGCACCTGTGCCTCACGAAAACGCGCAACTGCTTCACCGCATGGCACGAGCGCTGAAGCTGTTCCCGGTCTTTAGTTTTTTTTATGTAGCTGAAGAACGGCGCGGTACAGAGAACTAATTTTTTTAGACAGTATTCCTGAGTCATTGATCTTCAAAATGTATATTCTAAATTTTCTTTGTTAATAATGTGTATGTAGATATTGTGCCTTTTCTTTCTTATTTTTATCAACTCGCCACGAAAATGGCACTTTTCCGAATTTTTTGTGTGTTCCCTAATAAACTGTTTGCTTTGTAACTTATGTTTTTGGAAAGAGCATTCCATTATGTGCAATTTGGCATGCTGCAACGTGTTCTGGAGTATTATTTGTACTGGCAAAAAAATTTCTTCCGAGACCTATGAAAAACGGCCATTTTCTCGCGGTAACGAAAGAGTTAAGATATCCTAATGAAATTTTAAATTTGTCTCTTTATTGCAATGTGTGTGCCAAATTTCAGCCCTTTCTGTCAAGAAACAAAAAAGTTAATTCTGATCCCCTCCTCCCCCCCTTAAAGAACATGCTCTTTTGGATATCATGAAAAATATTTATCATAGGAAAAAAATAATTGCATTTCTGGTCAGCTGGTAAAAATACACTGACTGTGCGAATTTCATTAAGATTGTTTGCGCAAATGAAGTAATTTAACGTGCCTCATCTCCTCTTGAAGTTGAACGGATTCCAGAATCGCATGATAGCACCTAGTGCCCCCAGTACGTGCACTAGTGAATGCATAAGCCCTGGCCTGAATTCTGCTGCTTGTTATCTACACACATTCTCACTGACCTTTGAGGGAGGTGGCACCCGCACCCTTGGCGTCTTTGTCCGCTGGGACGCAGGGACTGGCTTGGAGGTTGTGACAGAAGAGACGTCTGCAGAGGACACCGTCTGAGCCACGGGGTAGCTGCTGCCGGTCACAGAATTGGCTGCCGAGCCAACCTGGCAATGGACAGAGGGGTTCCCCATGAAATCAGGGCAACCACATGCGACAACAAACTAACAAGGTTGATTCCAAACTACAAAAAATGCAAAGAGAACTTGCTAGGTGTCCAACAAAATGCTGTAAACAGCCACAGATGAACTTGCAAATAAATAAATAAACAAATAAATAAAAACGTGAAAGTACAGACAGCCAGAAGCTGGCACATTTCCAAAAATCAACTAGGATAGCACTTAGCAGTGCTAGCAATGACCATGGTCACAGTGCTATTAATCTAGAGCAGTGTCGTCACTTTTGGCCTGGCCTGCACTCTCCATCATATTGTTCAACACGTGATCGCCTAAGTAAATGTATGGCAAGTGTGTGTTCTTTTTGTGTCTGCCTTCATGTAGCATCTTGGTGGAGCTGCAGGGTTCATACTTAGGTTGTGACGGCTTGAAAAGCACATGCGCGCACGTCACTGGTGACCTTGCACACTCATTCATCAAAGTGGTATTTCTATATCTTGTACCTTACCAACTTGTGATTCAGTGAACATTGTGACGTGCCCGCGTATGCTCAACACATCTCAAGTCTTCCGTTAGATACCTTCAATATGGGTGAAGTTCACTTATAATACTACAGTCGACTCTCGCTGCAACAGACCCCTGATAACCCAACAAAAAACACGTTTATGTGAAGTCCGTAATATCCGAAACACCTCACTTCCGAAACTTTGGTCACTATGTCTAACGTCATTGCAAAGGATGGAATGTCCAAAATAAAAAACAAGGTCTCAGTTTCACCCAAAAGGCAAAGCCTCGATTGCAATAGCAAATCAGTAGACAGCTATGCGAAGTAAGAAGTAGTAGTTTTATCTCGCTCGATGACTGCCGGAAGTTGCTGTCAAAACGGAGTGAGGAAGCGCGGCAGTAGTGAGTGAACTAACCTTCGTGCGGTCTCTTGCTTCAACGCGAACATAGAAAGCACGGCGCATACAATGCTACCAGCACTGGGTGCACTTTGTCCACATTGCAGATTGCTTTGAAGATGAGACGTGTGGGGTGTGCACTTTGGCCATGTTGCAGACCGCTTTCAAGATACTGGCTCCTGTGCAGGGAGCACTTTGTTCACATCGCAGATCACTTTCAAAAGTAGAACCCCACTCTCCGTTGCCTCCTCCTGTGCCTCACACACGAAAGACAGCACATTGCCGCCCGGCCTTACTCTCGCGCGCGATATTGAGCCGGTATCGTCGACTGACCCTTGAAAATAAGTTGTCAGTCCATGTTGACATCGCAAAATATGTTTTATACGCCAGATTCTGAAAAAAATTGCTACTAATTTCGTCTGCTGTAGCAGAGTCCATTGTAGCACGGTCTGTGAAAAGCTAACTTGAATGCGTTAATAAATAGGTAGAACAAACCAAGGTTGAAATATGGTCCGTTATATCCGAAAGTCTGTTGTACACGGGTCGTTTGTAACGAGTGTAGACTGTATTTCATTAAAAAATCTGTTTTCAATGCACAAAGGGTCATTGATGTAATGTCAGGCTAGATACAACTAATATGCTGAGCTTCAGTATTTGGAAGTAACACAGTAACACATCTAACCATTCAGTACCACAGAAACATTACCACTACCTCTGCCAATTTTTATCAAAATCTATGAAAACAAAAGGCAAGGAAGTTCATTTCGAAAGTAACATCCCCACTTGAGCAGAATATCCCTATTTTACGCCACAACAAACCGAAGGTATACGGGTGTTGTATGGTGCAGTTTTGATTCTGATTGAGCCTATTCCACACTGAATTTCTTTGCCGCAACTGGCTCCTTTACGCAAGCTGCAGAAAGGAGCCGATTGCAGTCGACGACTTTGATCCAGATCGGAAGGGTCCATGTAACACCGCTATTAGCTCATTTCCTCAACAAAGTGCTGTTACAACTGGTATGAAATTTTTTGTTGTTGTAATTCTTCACAACATTTATATAGAATTATCGTATTCACTCGAATCTAACGCACACCCTTTTTCCGACAGAATGGGACGAATAATTGTATGTGCGTTAGAATCAAGTACGACCGTAAATCCGCGTTACCACATCGCCATCGGCATTCGAAAAATGTCCATCTCGTACACGCTTCCAGCCTAGCTGCTGCAGCTTCCTCCATGTGCATACCTCCACGCTGTACGTGTAACCAGGCGCTGGTGTAATCTACCGCCCATCTTTTTTTATTCAATCAGCATGGAAGCACTGACTGCGCAGACACGCAGAGTCCACCATGATGCCGCATATAACAAGTTACGTGTACGGAGACGAACGGAGATCGGGCTACATCACGGGTGTTCCGAATTCCCAAAACTTGTGTGCGGGACTGGCGCAAACAGAAGAATATTTTCGCCAGCAAAGCAACAAGGAAGGGTTTCAGTGGACCGAAGCAGGGCCACTTCGCTGAAATAGAAGAGCAGCTCGTGGAACACGTGCAAGAGCAGCGAGCGGCACAGCGGCCTGTGACGACCGATCTGCTCAAAGTGCGGGCGATGCAGCTAGCCCTACAGAAAGGGCCAATGCGGAGTGACTTCGAAGCGAGCAGATGCTGGCTATCAAATTTTATGAAAAGGAAAGGCCTTTCTCTTAAGGGGGGACGCGGCCCTTGAAAACCGAAAAATCGCGAGAAAGTCGATTTTTGAAAAATCTTACCGTAAAAACCGGACTATAGGTCTGACCGGAATATAGGTCGATCCCCCAACTAACGAATCCTCAAAATGAAAAAAAAAAAATATCCTTTTCAATGGCAAAAGTACCGAAAGACATGACACCCTTACCTTGTAACAAATGCGACTCGGGGGGTTGCACAATGGTGACAGTATTTATTTAAATGCTGCTCGCATGTGCACCCGGCCAAGTTTTTAGCGGTTTCGCGCGATCATCGACACGCGTGCTTGTCAACACCTTATTAATGGCGTTGAGCAGCGAAACAAACGAGATACGCGCATGTGTACACATGCCCTTACTTTCGCTATTTCGCCGCTCCGTGCAGTGATGATAAGGTGCTGACAAACACGCGGGTCGATGGTCGCGCGATACTGTTAAAAGTTCGTCGGGTGTACAGTACACAGAAGGGCACGAAGTGCGCAAGCGCTACTCCGAATCAGAGCAACGCCTTTGATCAGAGTCGGATGACGAGTGCTTCTCGCTGCCCAGTCCATAGGCGCGTGCGATCTCTACCGCTTTCAAACGGATGCATTCGGCAGTCACAGGCAGCGATCTTACACGCAGCTCGCGGACGGACTCCGCAACCTTGCCTTCCAGTTCTGCAGTCCACTGTGATCCGGCACGAAATGACGTTTTCTTTTGGTTGCTGCAAGTTGTAATACGTTGCTTTTGCCTCCGCCACTACCGAATGCTCTTTTCGGATACTTCAAGTTCGCGCTGTGCCGCCAGGTTGCCGTGGGCTTCCGCGTACTCAATCGCCTTTTTCTTGAAGGCGACGGTGAATTGACGTCGGCTTCCGCTCCCGCTCATTTTGAAACAAAATGAAAGTGCAGCCTTTAATTAATATAACTTTGCGACAATGGAAACGCAAAATGCCGGTGTCACAGGTGCCACAGCGTCGCCGCGTCGCCACGCCGCCATGCTGCTGATGGCGATGGCGAAGGCGGCTGTTTACTTTATCCGCCCATTGTTGCAAGACTTCCGTAGTTTTTCCGCCAATGTCCGGTATATAAGTCGAGGGTCGACTTTTCGCGATGGGTCTTTGAAAAAAAGTTCGACCTATATTCCGGTTTTTACGGTACTTTTGGGTTCTATGTCTCATAAACTACCTGTTCTGTAATTATCAGCACCTAATTCAACCGTAAAGTACCAAAAAAACGCTACTTTTGAGGCCACCGCGGCCCACAAAACACGCGCAAATGCCGAAATGAAGTCAAACTTCGCGCGCGCGCCATTCCCGGCCCATGCGGCCTGCCCGCGCCATATTGGTGTCGTTTTGACCGTGAATTCTTTGTCTCTATTTTGCCGCCTTGCAAAATGGCATCGTCGGCGCGGTTGAGGCGCTATTGGCGTTTTCCCGCGATGTGATGCGGAGCGCTGATTGGCCGGAGCAGCGCGTTCAAATCGCGCGGGCTAAAGCGCGCCCGCCATTGGCTGCTGCGCGGGCGGCGGCGGCTGCTCAAATCTCGCGGGCTAAAGCGCGCCTGCCATTGGCTGCTGCGAGGGAGGAGGCGGCTGCTCCCTTTGATGGCGCGCCCGCCGCGCTCGCGTCGTTGTTGCCCCTTGCTCCGTCCGCCTCAACATGAGCTTGCGAGCTGCTCATCGCCTTGCGCTATCTTTTAGATTATTTGCTCAGCTTTATTTTTTTTCCGCTAGTTCTTCGCTGCACGCGATGCCGGCAAAGCCCAAGACAGTGCAGATGTTCAGTGCGCGGGAGCGCGATATGCGTCTTGTACGAGCATCGAACTTCCCATCTTCCGTAGCGAGTGCCGACTGCGTAGACGCTTTTCAGCGGCGGAACTGTGCTTTCGGCTGTCGCCAGTCGAAAATCCGACATACTGATGTGCCTGGAGCCGCAAGATCGAGCTTATTAGAAGCTCCGCAGGAGCTTTCTAATAAAAAAACACGTGTTCAACTTTAAGGCCTGTTTTCTCGGAATGGATTTTTTCGCTAGTAGTGGTGCTGGGGAAGGCGATATCTCAAGAACCGCTCTTCAGATTTGTATGTCGTTTTTTTTATTCTGTTCCTGAATGACTTTGCCAGGGGGTAACAGGCTTCTTTTTTTGAAAGCTGGTGCAGTTAATTTATAATAAGCAACTAATTTTTGATGAATGTGGTCAATACTGGCTACAGCAAATTCAAGGTTGTCTTAAAATTTTTTGGAGGGGAAATTAAAGAAAAGGGCTCTTTAGCCCCCTGGGATATCTATCAAGGGACCATCACAGTGAATTTCAGCTTCCTACAATGTGCTGGCATTTCTCCAGGCTCTTCCTCAGGCATATACATGAATCACCTAGTTAGACCTCAATAACTCTGGAACTAATAAACATATCTTCATGAAACTTTGCAGTTCCTCATAGTTCCGTGGTGTGAACGTACCCTGAAAGTTTCATCTGGATATCTTAAAAAATAAAAAAGTTCGGCCTCAAGGGTAGCCTCCCCCCTTAAAAGGTGGACAGGGATATGCCAAAAATTGCCCGAAGAATATGAAAAGAAATTGCAGTTTTCAGCGGTACGCTTTAAGTTGCGCCATAGAAACAGCTACCACTTCGGACAGATTGGAAATGTTGATCAGACGCCCCTCTACTTTGACATGCCTGCCACCACAACCGTTGAAAAGAAGGGGGTGAAGCAAGCATGCGTTTTGTCTTATGGCCACGAAAAAACTAGAGTCACTGCAATGCTTTGTTGCACTGCAGATGGGCACAAGCTGCCCCCATATCTTATCTTCAGACAGAAGACGCTCCCAAAAGGAATCGTGTTTCCAAGTGGCGGGATTGTGCACACAAATGAAAAAGGTAGGATGACCACGGACTTGGTTGCTGACTGAAATGATAATGTTTGGCGGAAGAGATCCGGCGGCAGTTTGGGTCTGCGTGGGATGCTTGTGCTTGACGCGTTCAGGTGCCACCTTGACCAGTGCAACAAGGACAAGCTGGCTGCATGCAACACCAACCTTGTCATGATACCCAGCAGCATGACATCGCAGCTCCAGCCACTCGTTGCTTGAACAAGCAGTGAAAGATAGAATTCGGGCGCTCTACACCGAATGGCTTGTAAGTGGCTGCCACGAATTCATGCCCGCCAATAAAATGAAGTGTGCCTTGCTGCAGGACTTTGCTGGGTGGGTGAAAGATGCATGGTGCACGATCCCGTCTGCCATAGTCAACAAGGCCTTTAAAAAGTGCAGGATTTCGAATGCCATGGACGGCACCGAGGATGAAATGCTTTGGTCTGTTGATTGCGATAAGGAGTTGTCTGATAGCGATGAGTGATATCAATTGTCCCAGGCGACTCGTACCGGTGCAGTGAAAATCTTGGTGGCAAGGTACGCTGCTTTCATTTGTGTTTTTATTCATTGCAACTTTAGTGTATTGGGAATAAATCGTCTTTTCCAAATGAGAGAAAATAGTATTTTTATATGAAAGCACGAGGTACGTGGTTTGTACTCTTTTTTTTTTGTTCATGGAAAACGGGTGCGCGTTACAATTGAGGTTCTCATTTTTAAAAAATTTTTTGGTCACGAAAAAAAGGTGCGCATTACAATCGAGGGCACGTTAGAATCGAGTAAATACCGTATCTTTTCATGACTGTTCGGTCTATTTCAATTCCTTTTTTCTCTTTAAACTACATTTCTTCAAAAACAGTTCTGGTCTGTGACATTTTTGCGTTTCCACGACTTTTTCTGAATTAATGATGCAACGAATAGTCTAAATGCCTGCTGCACAATCACCTCATAAAAAATGAAAACTAAAAAGGGACCAAAGGAACATGTTGTAAATAAAGAAATTAAGACTTTCACAATCTCAACCATTCATTTTGGAAAGAAGATTGCCGATGCATTCCTACCCAAACCTCCCGTGGTCTGTTTCCTCCCCTGCATGCTAGGACGACAGAAAGCTCACCCCAACAGCTGCCTTGATAGATTCGGTAGCTTGCTGGTTGTACTGGGCAACACTGATTGACTCGTGTGGAGACTCCTTCAACAGCTGTATGATGCTTGCTGTGTCGGGTGCTGGCGGAGGATTTGCAGCCACTCCACTTGCCGTGAACACTTTCGTTTCCAGCTGACCAGTCCAGTCCTCCTCACTCCAGTCCTCACTGACCGCCAGGTCGTTCCAGTTGCCTGAGAAGGAAAGCAAAGGACTCTTGTCAGCCAAATGCTTTAGTTTTATTTCCACAATCATTTCCGCACTTGCAAAATCAGCAAGGGATATCCATGGTAAACAAGAGGCAATATGACCAAGTAGAATGCATGACACAAACAGAACAGCACGACTAAACATCCTTAAGGGGGGACGCGGCAATTGAAGTGGTCAAATTGTCAAAATGTTCTATTTTCTGATTAAATTTTTTTTTGATCCACGAACCTTTATTTACCTTGTCGTGAAATATTATAACAAAATATGCGGCATAAATCGAGAAAACACTTTCGTAGAGTGCTGTCATCAAAAATTGACGTTGACGCAGCGCCGCCATCTTGGTATCATCGTAAAGAGGAGAGACGGAGCTAAAGATAGCCGGAGCGATGCATTTCTCCGCCGAAAAATACACCAGCAAACGCAAGTGAAAAAAAAATAAAAAAAAGTGAATGCGGCATTGCAATTGGGCGTAGCAGTCACATGGGGCACAGGGCACGCTCCTATTGGCTGTTGTAGATTTGAATTGCTGACAAACCTCTCGTGCGCATTTGCACAGCAGCGAGCTGCGCGTTCCTATTAACGTGATTGACGATCGTGGCAGCTTACGCACATTTTCTGCGATGAGCCCCAAAGGAGCCCCGTACACGTGGAACAGCCCACGTGTACGGAAGACCACGAAAGGCGTGAAAAAGAGGGAGAAAACTACTCGTAGAAGCGGATGCCGCCGAGCTTGCTGATGTTAGTGACTGGGAAAGCGCGCAACCACAGAACACCTACGCGACTGCAAGCGACGGTGAAGGTGCGACCGCAAGTGAGGGTAAAGCCACGTCCGCAAGCGATGGTGATGTTAGGTCCGCTATGTGGTCGCGACAGCGGCGGAGCAGAAGTTCTCGCGTCAAATATTGAACTGCAGATTTCAGCTCCCCAAGTCCACTAATAAAGAGGTTGCACAACGAGAGACAACAGCAGACGTTTTGAGTGCACTCAAAACGTCGGCGGGTTTTAGGTGCTCAAAATAAAGGTGTACAGTCGCCGACCGACTTTCCGGACTCCAACAATTCGGACAAGCCTGATTATTCGGTCAGCATCGCGGCACCGCCATTCTCCCCACAGACCATGATGTATAATAACTGACGAAAGTTCGGACACATTGCAACCTCTCGTCTGATTTTTCGGACGCTCCTTGAGCCAACTCGATCGAGAGCATCATGCACCGACTATGACTGGCGCATAGTTCGACTTGCTGAACACCATTTTTGTTTTGAACAGAGCCTCCTTGCTGCCCCACGAAGTGGCGCTACTGGAAATCCCCGCTCATCATCATCATTTCTGCCTTGTTCGATTGAGTTGTTCTACAGCATTTCCGGTTTCAGCTTAGTAAGCCATGTCAAGACAATCCAGCACCTGATTTGTTTCTTCGCGCACGACTACAGTGTGCTAGAATAGGGGCAATATTTTAGTACACTGTAGCACGACGCTGCGAGCAGGCCAAGTTTTTCGTTTGTGCGACTGGTGTCGGCACGGTGGTGTTGCTTTGTGTGCTGTGTCGAGGTTTCGACGATCCAACATTTCGATGATCCAACACGGCGTACGGAAACATCGCGTCAAGTGTCTAATAGCGCCGACAGTGCCCGCGCAGACTTCGCTGGGGAATGCCGGCAAGCGGGCGCTGGGAAGCCTAAGATTTGTCGCCTTCCGATGTGCTCCCTATTGACGCGGAAAATGTTCTGCCGAGACCTGCACAGTGGTTGCACTGCGATTCTGGACACCGTCTCATTTGACAGTTTCACAGGTGCTGACACTGCTGAACTGACATGCGCAGAACTCGACGATGGCGAGATCATTTGTCAGGTTTCTGCCACACCGCCGGTCGATGAATCCGAGTCGGAAGATGACGCACTATGTGCTACGTTGCCGTGGCATGCGGAGCGTGCACAAACAGTAAATGTGCTTTCAGCCGCCTATAGTGACCGTACAAACCTCTCCGAGAATCAGGCTTATCTGATTGCGCGTCAACGGAACAGCGTGCAACGGCGCATTCACGATTTCTTCAAGCCTACTGCCGAGCCTGAATAAGTACGTGGAAATAAAGGATTTCATTTTTTTTATTAATCTGCTTTTTCGGGCACCTGTTTATTCGGACATTTCCGCAGTCCCCGTGAGGTCCGAATAAACGGTCAGCGACTGTACGTTTACAACAAATGAAACTTTTGAGTTCCGTTTTCTCACCTTTTCATTTTTTGTGCAGTTGCTTTCAGTCATCCCGGTGCCATTTTACAACGAATGAAAACAAAATCATTGTCTTTTGCACTTAGATCCTGAAACATTGATGAGTGCAATAAGGCTGTCCATCTTTACCTGCACCTCATTAAAAAAATTTATAATGAGTTTTTGCAAGTCGTTAGTAAGACATTATGCAAAGGAAAGCTGAAAAATATTTTTCTGCTTATTTTGGTATTTAGAAAATAAATCAATAGCTTTATTGCCCAGAGTGGGCCTTTGTGAACATGCAGATGTGAAAATCTTGGCGAACTTATGTAATTAATTAATTTGGGGATGACCATTAGAGGCTGTCAATTGTAACTCCTTAAGGGGGGAAGCGGGGATCAGATCGCGATTTTCGCGAAAAAAATCGATTTTTGAAAAGTACGCTTTTCAGAATCTACAGCATCATTTCTATCTTGTACTGAAATATTTCACCGAAAAACAAACTCTAAGCACTTAAAATAAATATATTTGTCGGTGCCGGCGTCCACAAATCCGCCCGAAATCGCGAAAAAGCCGCGAAGTTCAACGCGCGACTGCTCGGCTTTCCCGCCACGGAGCGCCGCCATTTTGGTATCGTTGGAAAGCCCGACTCTGACTCTTTGTCCCAGCCCTTCCCTTCCTTCCCTGCCAGCCAGCAAGCGCACAAAAAAAGAAAAACAGGAGAGTGGCAGCACGGAGCAGCCAATGGCTGCCGCGCCCCGATTGGCTCTGCGCCGCGGCTCGTTGTAAGGCGCCTCCTCATTGGTCGACGCCGCGCCATAATGGCGGCCGAGGCAAGGAGCGCAAGGAGCGTCTGCTTTTGTCCGCTGCTGGGAAGCCTTTCTGGACTTTCCTTCTCTTGTGTTTCGAGGACGTCGGCCACGTGCAATGGATCCGCGCACGTTCGAAAAGAAGTACCGGACGAAGCATGCCTACGGGAAGCGGAAACGCAAGCCCGTCACAGCAAGGAAGAAGCGGCGATTGTCAGCAGGTGGTTCGGCCGAGCCGAGCGTCCGTTCAGAATCGGCGGAGTACGCGCCCAACGTGCTGTGCGATCTCTCGCCCAACGTGCTGCGGGATCTTGCGCCGAGTCGAGCACCAGCCAGCGATAGTGAGACGAACCATGATCTTTTGCCGTCGAAGCGCGGGCGCAGTGTTACTTCACCGGTGACGATCGACATGCCAGTGAGTCTCGCCGTACGCGAGCGTCCCGTCGCAAGTTCGTCCAGCACAGATTACGGAGTGAGCTTGCAGCGGTCATCGCCGCCCGACTGCAGAGCATCGGAGACGCGCTTCCGCGGTGTGTCGTTCAACGCCGAGATGTCTCCGCAGCCAACAACCGCCAGTGAAGGCAGTCCCATGCCATCGACGAGTTCCGGCGCTTCGACGGAGCTGCAACGCGGGCGCACGCTCGCTGCCGCGGATGCGCCGGCGGCCGACCTTGCCGCTCATCGCAGTGTTGACTGTTCGCCCAGTGAACGTCGCACTATTCAAGCTCACCTGGAAACACGATTTGTGTCCGCGGAAACTGCAGAACTGCAAGCGTCGAGAGTTCGCGAATCGCTTCGCGCGGTTTCAGCAACGGAGCGCAAGTTCGGGCTGACTGGCTCACAGGAAAATGCCATTCCCGCACCTCCAGAAGAGGAGTTTATGCTTGTTCAAGTTGCTGCTTTGAACTCGCTGATTGGTTCCCCGCTTTGCCCAACTTGTCAGCAGCCCGGCCTAGCAGTGCACCGCGAGACTGAACTGGGACTAGCTGTGAAGATGGTACTTTCATGCATTTCCTGTGGTAGTACCCTACAGTCTGAGTGGTCCTCACAAAGGAAGAGCGGCTCTAGAGCTTTCGAGGTCAACATCAGAGCTATGCAAGCAATAAAGAGCATTGGGAAAGGACCAACTGCTCTTAATGACTTCTGGGCCACCATGAATGTCTCGCATCGTGGGTTACACCACAAAACATATGATGGGCACCTCAAAAAGACTTTCAAGCCTGCCGCAGCGGCAGCTGCACACAACATCTTCACAGATGCTGTAGAGGCAGTGAAAAAGGTGTACACTGAAATGGAGACAACATTTTCAAAGAACATTACAGTAGTGTATGATGGCACATGGTTGACACGCGGCCACAGCTCCCATACCGGCGTCGGCTGTATAATTGATTTCCATACAGGGCTTGTGTTGGACTGCATAGTTCTGTCCAACTTCTGCCTTGGGTGCAGCCGACAGCCAGCAGAAAGTGACCCCAACTATGCTGAATGGAAGCAGCAACACCAGTGCCAGAAAAACACTGATGTGAATTCTGGAAGAATGGAGGTTGAGGCTGCACTACAGCTCTTCAGGCGCTCCTTGAGCAGAAATGATCTACGTTACACAAACATAGTTTGTGACGGGGACAGCCGCATGTTTCGCACTCTATGTGATGAAGAAGTTTATGGTTTTGTGCAGCTATCTAAAGAGGACTGCATAAATCATGTTAAAAAACGAATGGGGGCTGCACTTCGCTCTTTGGTGGCCAAGGCAAAGAAAGGAGAGCCACTAGGTGGAAAGGGGGGCCTGACACAGCAGCTCATCAAAAAACTGACAAACTACTATGGCCTTGCTCTGCGGAACCACTCGGAAGTCGAGGAAATGCAAAGGGCAGTAATGGCAACGTACTACCACATCACATCAACAGATGATGAGCCCCATCATGAGCTGTGTCCCCCTGGCCCCCTTAGCTGGTGCAACCACCGGTCAGCTGAGGCAGAAGGGCAGCCAGCACCAGCTCACAAGTACAAGCTTTCAGCTAAAGTTGCTGAAGCACTCCTGCCTGTGTACCAGCGCCTCTCAGACCCTCAGTTGCTGGCCCGGTGCAGAGGAGGCAAAACTCAAAACGCGGCTGAGAGTCTCCATTCAGTGATATGGTCACTAGTATCAAAAGACCAGCATGCCTCACTGTTTGCTGTGGAAACAGCAGTGCACGAGGCAATTTCAAAGTACAACTCGGGCAGTCTGAAAGCTTATTCAGACCTGTGCACAACATTGGGCCTGCGCCCTGGTGCCCTCTCTCTTCAGCGGGCTGTCGAGAAAGACTCCCAGCGAATGAAGAAGGCACACAAAGTCCATCTCCTGAAAGGACAGAGGGCTAAGAAGTCACCTGCTGCCAAGGACACCAAATTCTACAATGCAGGAGCATTCTAGACAGTGTGTGCCAGTATGGAACTTTGAGGCTTGTTTTCTCAAAAGTTTGTTTTGAGCTTATCACCTCGCTCGTGGAAAGCATAGCACGGCAATGGGAGCACGGATTTTAATCCTGTTTGTTTTGCTGCAATTGGTGAAGTGTGCCTTATGTCAAGACAGTCTCAGATTTACCATTTAGGCTCACCATTTTTTTATTACACAATAATTGGAGCATGATACATTCTAAACATAAAGAGAAGGTGCATACTATATCGTTTAGAAGAAGAGCAGAGAAATTTAAAAAGAAATTAAGAGAATCTTGACTTAGACTATACTTCTTAGTAACTATTAAAAACATTTACAGACCCATAACCCATTTTGCTGTCACGCTAGGCTTTCCACGAGCAAGCAACATGTGAGCAATATATAAATAATGATAAAATAAAAACTACTGAAGATATGATTGTGAAACTTTGCAGCTGTCTGTTTGATGCTATTTCGAACCTGTATGCCAAATTTCATCACTCTAAGATAAAAAATGAAAAAGTTAGTTCCGATCCCCTCATCCCCCCTTAACTATAATAGATATCCTGCCCCTTCAAAGTGGACATGGCTACGTTATTGCCACAAGCTTGTCGATATTAATGTTATTCATTACTGATACAAAATCTGTTTCAATGCGCGTAATGTACTCACGAGAAGAAAAAGAAATTGCGTTCGGCTTGCTCCGCCAACCACCATTTTGTTTTGGTGTTCCGCACTGTAACAGCGGCAGCCGCCTGTTTGTTGACCTGTCGTCATCCCACAGCAAATGCAGGATGAAAAAACATTTTTCTTTTCGCGAAAATTTAACCCGCGTAATGATCGCACACCTGAATTTGAGTCAACTTTTTTGACGAAAAAGTGCTATCATTATGAGAGTGAATACAGTATCTAACCATGCAAAAACATTTTTTATTGTGCCATTAAAGGGACACTAAAGGTTAATATTAAGTCAACGTGGACTGTTGAAATACAATCCCAGAAACCTCGAAACGCTTGTTTCGTGCGAAGATACTTATTTTAAGAGAAAATGCGTTCTAAAGCGTCCGCGTACCTCTGGCGCAGTTCAAATCACCCGCCCTCTGATTGAGGAGTATTGACGTCATGGTCTCATAGTGACGTTGCGCCGTCGGTGAGTAAAACGGCTCCCGCGGACGGCGCTTCGGCTTTTCTGCACAAAACGCAAACGCGCGGCCAGACAGAGCCAAAACAGAGCAGACAGCAGCGCGAAAGCAGAACTATGGTGGCTAGCGGAAAGGAAAGCGCAGGACGATAAGCTGGTTCTTTATTTTATGACGCCAACTTCGACGCTCGTTGCAATGGATGACCCTGACAACGACACATTAGCTCGCGATGCTGGGCTCGAGTTCAGCGATTTAGGCACTGATGAACGTGACCTGCTGTTGAGGGCTCGCGCTGCCGGCGTCGTTCCGTACTACTACGACGACGGCCTGCTTTGAAAGGCACTTGACGCGACTTCAGTAAGTTGGCGTTGAACTCGTAATCCTCTGCACGAAACTGCAGCGAGCACACTACGTGATTCAGCTCTTTGCCAGCGCGCCATGGCAGAGGTACGGCACTTAAAAAAATATGGTACGTTTGATCAATATTTGCAAAGAAGCAACAAACAGTGTTTAAATAACAGCAGAGTGGGCTACGAGAGATGCCGCAGTGAAGGGCTCCAGATTTATTTGGGCACTTTGGGTTTCATCAACGTGCTCCCGAAGCTAGCTACGACAAGCATTTTCACATTCCATCTGCATCAAAATGCAGATGCTGCAACTGGGAACCCATGACCTTGTGCTCAGAAAGATGCAGAAGAACAAATCAACTACTGTGAAATACATAGCCAAATTTAGTGCCTCAGTGAACAATTAAAGACCACCCACCGACTGGCATGGCATCCTGCTGTTGCTGTTGCTGCTGCGGTTGACCTCCCCTGGATGGCCGCTGCCCTCCGGCTGACGTGCTGTTGGTCCATGTGTCCATAGACTGGGGGAAGCCATCGTGGCTGCCCAGTCCCCGGTTCTGGAACGTGCGGCTACCACGACCACCACCAACACCCCCTCCTCGGCCACCCCGGCCACCCCGCCCTGCACAGAGAGAAAGGTGAGGGAGAACACCAAGGCATTGATGACAGCGAAATAGCCACACGCTTTCCAGAGGGATGAAATGATCAATTTGGTTTTCCATAATGCACCACCTACAAATTTGTCATGTTGTAGAAAAAGACACACAGAATGTAAGGTATTCTACCAATGCTGTCTACAAAACTGCGCACAGTAAAGGTGGAATGAAATGGTCGCACCAAGAGCCGATAGAATGTGTAATAGGCATCCTTAATTGCCTACATCCGAATTTACGTGCCTTAAGGGGAGACGTGCGTCGCAAAACGGCGATTTGAGTGTTTCAGCAAGATTGATCCTTCCTCCTCTTTCACATAGAAGAAACCACAGCCAAAAATGATCAGGAAATTATTAATAAACTGTGAAAGAACTCGAGGCGACCAGACAAGGTTTTCAAGCGCATGATGCGTCAAATTGCGGCACCACACGCCATTGGGCCCGTGCAAGGTGCTAGGCCTACGCCTTTTCTCTCCAAGTCTGCTTTACCACGTCACAATCTCGTCGGGAAGTAATAATAAAAAAAATTCCCTGCCAAAACCAAGTGCTTTAATTGTATTTGTAAATAACGTGGTGCGATTCCGGCCACACCAGTGACTGCTGCCCGCAATGCAGCCACACTTGCGGCCACTGCTCGTCTGCTCTTCTTGCGACGCACAGCTCTCTTTCAACGTGTTCCCATTCTTTCAGCTCCTTGTTTCTATGGATGCCGAGAAGGCGATTTTCGCTCTCAAACGTATTGGCCGAAGCACAAGTTCAAAGGAACCCACCGCAAAGTCAAACGATGTGCAACGGAGACGTCTGCGGCAGCCAAGCCTAACCTCGGTGACAGCGACACTTTCAACAGTTTGGAGTTAGCCAGACGCTCAAGATTCGTCGACAGCGTAAACAAATTCATCAGCGCATCGGAGAAAAAGTTAAGGATCTTCGAGAACCAAGATATGAACGGCGAGCGCCTTTATGTGCGAGATAGGTGTGAACATACTAGTGAGCGCCGCGGCAGGTCCGGCATGCGAATGGTACAACCTTCTTTGCCAAAAAAGCGAAAGGACTTGCATCGTTTTTGGAGTTGTGCTGCAACAACACAGCGTGTTCCACGTCCGTTATCTTGTGAATGTATCCATTGCGGTGTACAGCTGCAGCGGACGACACTAAACTGTGGAGCACGCCCTTCGGTTAGGCCAAGAGAGAGTTTCACCGCAAACATCCCGGCAGTGGTTGCGGCATGCACAATCGGAGCTGGACACAACTCTTCCGATCTTGCGCAGCTCTTGGTTTGCCAAAACCGATGCACCGTAAGTTGTTCACTGCCATAACAAAGAAAGCGCACCCCACTGCTACAAAAGCAGTGGCTGATAACCTGCAGTTAGCTCGGAAAGTAACAGCACATAAATGCTTGATGGTAGTTGGCAGAAATGAAGCCACAAGTCATAATGGCATAGGCACAGCCATTTCTGTGGAAACGGGGCTTTGCCTAGACTTTGAAGTTTTGTCCAACTAGTGCCAGAGTTGCAGTACACGCAAGACATTTGAAAGCGAAGAGGAGGAAGAAATATGGCAAGCTTTTGACATGCCAGTGTGCGAAAAAAAATGTGCATTGCTCAGCACATGCCATGGAGACTAATGCTGCTAAGAGGATATGGAAGAGGACAGAGTCCTGCAGTACATACACCACTGAGGTTTACAACTCTCCTCAGTGATGGCGACAGCAAGGCTTATACAGCTGTGTCAGTGGCAAAGGTGTATGGAAGTGTGCCCATCACAAAAGAAGACTGCACCAACCTTGTAGCCAAGCGGCTTGGAACTGCCCTGCGAAAGCTCAAAATTCCATGAGGATAGAAGCTTACAGATGCAGTCATTCAGAAGATACAGAGCTACTTTCAAGTAGCCATCATTCTTCCATTCATGCTCAACGGATACAGCCAAGAGCCACAAGTTTTGTCCGGATGGAGAACACTTAGTGCAAGTTCAAGCAGGCAGCCCCAGCACACATCCCTATTCTCACAAACAGACAAGGTGAGACAATGCTGCCCACATACAAAAGGCTCAAAGAACAGCTACTCACTCGCTGGGTCAAGGGAAAAACTCAAAACTGAGCTGAATCATTGAACAGCAAGATTAGGATGTCGTGCCCCAAGACGAGGTTTGCCTTGCGCACAGTCATGGAGATGGCAACAGCACTCGCTGTCCTGTAGTACAGTGCAGTCCACTTATAACGATACCACATATAACGATATATCGGTTATAACGATGGGTCGACATGAGAGTCATTTTATGCATTAGGTCTATGGGGAAAAAAACCATTTATAACGATAGGTTATTCACCGCATATCGGATATAACGATCAAAATATTGCCGCCCAGATGGCTTTTCCCGTGGAAAATAATCGTAACATTTGCGTTGCTTAATTCCCTGAAACGAACGATGTCGAGACGAGGCGATGTTTACCTCCGTAAGTTCGTATCTGCCGCCATTACCGCGCAGCGCGTCTCGCCCCGCCCGCGCACGAGTAGGCGCAGCGCGCCACAAGATGGCGCTAGCTGCTATGCGCGTAGGCCACAGTCGCTCCGAAAGAGAGAGAGTGAGAAAAAAGCAACAAGCAAAGCGGCGCGGTAGCGCCCGTCCCGCACTCAGTCTCTCTCTCGCGATAGCAGACTGACGCCACCGAAGCAGCGTGCAACCAACGTGACCAACGGTACAACCCAGTTCGAAGATGGCGCCGACAAAGCGTAAAGCTGTGTCGCTTGACACGAAGATGGATATTTTGCAGGACTCTCGACGCGGCTTCAAGGTGAGCGCCCTCGTGAAGAAATATGAGCTCGCCCAGTCGACGATATCAACCATCTTGAAAACCGGGAGCACCGCGATTGTGAAGGCAGGAGCTATCGGCGGCCATGCCGATCAGCGGAAAAGGGTTAGAGACCCTTTGTACGCCAATGTTGAAGAGGCGCTTTACCAGTGGTTCATCACAACCCGCGCGCATAATGTGCCTATTAGTGGGCCAATACTTGCCACCAAAGCGAAAAACTTCGCTTTTCTTCTGGGACGGCCAAATTTTGAGCCTGGGGGAGGCTGGATTCAGCGCTTTAAAGAGCGGCACGGAATCTTTTACAAAAACGTGGTAGGGGAAGCGGCGTCTTTGGACACAGAGGCAAAGCAGCAGTGGCTGCAGACAACGCTGCCCAGCGTGCTGGAGCGCTACGTGGAGAAGGACATATATAATTGCGATGAAACTGCTTTGTTTTTTCAAATGTTGCCGTCGAAGACTCACGCTCTTAAAGGAGATCGATGCCCCGGCGGGAAGCACTTGAAACTTAGGGTGACCGTGTTGCTGTGCGTTAGCATGGACGGGAGCCATCGTCTCAAGCCTTTCATGATCGGGCGATCAAAGAAGCCAACGTGCTTTAAGAATCAGCACATCCCGGTCCGCTATCGCAGCAACAAGAAGGCTTGGATGACCCGCGACCTGTTCGAAGAATGGCTGCTCGAGTTCGACAGTTTAATTGAAGGCCAAGGAAGAAAAGTAGTGTTGCTACTTGACAATTGTAGCGCACACAGCGTTAACCCGAAGCTAACATCTGTAGAATTGATGTTTCTGCCTCCGAATACTACGGCAGGCCTTCAGCCGTTGGACGCCGGCGTGATCGCCAACTTTAAAGTCCTGTATCGGCGGCGCATGCTGGAGTGGCTAATTTTAGCCATTGACCGCGCAGCTCCTGGAACGTCGGGTCATGCAGACGGGCCCCCTGACCTGAAGATCAGCCTTTTGAAAGCCGTGCGCTTCGTTTACGGTGCATGGTATGAAGTAAAGCAGTCAACCATATACAACTGCTTCAAAAAGGCGGGCTTTGTGCGTCAGGACGAACTTCCCCAACCCACTGAGACCAACACTGTGGAAGCCGCCGACATAACCGAGCTCTGGGAGCTCGTTCCTACTGGTGACACAGGTGGTGCGTCGATGGAGGAGTTTTTGACTGCAGACAGTGCTGCCTCGTTCTGCGATGAGGTCACTGACGAGGCGATCGCCGAAGATGTGCTGTCTCGACAGACGGCAAAGTTGTGCGACTGTGGCGACAGCAGCGACAGTGACGAGATTGGCAGTGGCTCCTTGACCCCGACCACGATGTCCACGCAAAGTGCACTGCCGTCGATCGACTCCTTAATTGATTTTATGCATGCCAAAGGATTGCCGCCAGTGTTCGCGCAGCAGCTGGAATCCATGCACACCGCGGTTGTGAAGCTGAAGCTGCCGCAAAAGCAAGTGCAGATTTCAGACTATTTCGGCGCCTAACCCTTGACACGATCATTGGCGCTACAAATAAAGTTTGTTTTTCACAGCCGACTTTCTACATGATCTATTCTTTAGAGCAAGTAGCGAATTCGAGTTCGGAGCTGCAAAGGTATGTTCCGCGTTTTTTTTTTTATAACTGCAGTCCAGATATAGCGATCATCGGTTATAACGATCATATTTTCCGTCTTTCTCGATATCGTTATAAGTGGACTGCACTGTATAACCAAGGTCACAAGGGCTATGAGCAGCTCCTGCAGGAACTAGGAGTGCTTTCCTAAGGGAACTAGTTGCGCTGAGCAAAGAGTGCGACAAGAGAAGGACTTCCAGCACGTCACTAAAGCTGACAGCAGTGTCTCACAGTCACTGTCTAGCCAAGAAGGCTAGTCTTGAGCATGCTGCCCACTAAGCATGCTGCCCAGACTGAGGGAACAACATATAGTGTAGGTGAATTCTAAAGTTGTGCAGATCTGGATACGCTGGCCTGCATTGTGTGCAATTTTAATATAGATTTCACTGCTACAACAGAAATAAACAACTTTTACAACTTTCAAGTGCGTTTTTCTCAACTTCACATTTTAGGCCAAACATGGCTTTTGTGTATGACATTTTATGTACTTATTGTGGTCCAATCAAGACCAAATTTGGTGTGCATAATAATCTTTAAGATGCATAGAATGCACTTATATAGGGTTTAATGCAATCAGGTTACTTTTAAGGATGAAAATGTTAAATACATTGGGTACCAGACACTGAAAACGAAGCACCAGATATTAAGTTCTCTTAAAATGTTGCCTGTCAAGGGGAATGACATACTGCTTATCGGCACTCAGTAGTGCTAGGGCAAGAAAAACCATTTTGCACTGCTCTATCATGCTAATTGCTATGTCCATAAGCTGCACAAACATGCACTGTTTCTCACTTATGCATGGCACTTACAGCATGAAACCATCGAGCTATCCTAAAACTAAAAACAGATTTGGAATAAGGATATCAAGATCTATAAGCGGTACAATTTTCATTAGTCTAGCATTAATATTTAAAAATAGTTACTGAGGAGCGCCTCCCCTTAACACTTGTCCGTTTCGCAGCCTAGTGACATCCCTAGGGCCCTGACGTGCACTTCTGGAGCACTTGTACAAAAGGCGAAGAAAGGTATTGCTTCCAACACCTCGTCCATGCGCCCGCCTGTTAAGGGGGGACGCGGGGATCAGATCGCGAAAATCGGAAAAAAGATCGATTTTTGGCAACGACACGTTTCGGTATCTGCAATGCCTAATCTACATTGCATCAAAATGGTTTGTCTAAAAACGCACTGAAAGTGCCCCAAAAAAAATTAATTTATCAGTGCGTAGGGCGAGAAAACAGCTTTAAATCGCGTAAAATCACCGCAGTTCGCGGAGCCCTAACTCGTCTTTCCCGCCACCGAACGCCGCCATCTTGGTATCGTTTGAAAGCTCGAAGTTTCGCCATTCCATTTCTGAATTCTTCGGTCGTCGCCATCTTGTAATAAACACACAAACACAAAAGAAGCGCGGGTCTGCTAGAGGCAGTCACACGGGCCCTGCGATGAAAGCGGGCATCCGATTGGTTGCCGTACTGAAAGGCGTCTCGCCATTGGTTGCTGCTGCAGCAGCGGGCAAGCTGGCAACCACAGCGGACCGCAATTGTCTGCTTTGAAAACCACGCCAGCATCGTTCTTCGTTTGACACTCGCAGAATTCGCATTTATGAAAGCTCCCAGGTCAGTGATCGATCGTCGCTCATTCGAAAAGAACTTTTAAATGAAGCATGCCTTCGGAAAACGGAAGCGCAAGCCTCCTACGGCGAGAAAAAGACGGCGGCCAGCGGGGGAAGCGGAGAACCCGACTGAACACGCGGATAACGTGCCGCGTTATCTTGCACCGTGCGATTCCAGCAGCGAAGCCGACAATCGCCCTGTGACATCGACACTGATAACCAAGCCACCGGAAGACGTGCCAACGGAGGCTCTCGCACCTGTGCTTACGGCCGCGCGAGTCGGCAACCGAGATCGCGTTGTTGGAGGCGACGCGGGTCGAAGGTCTCCATCGCCGGCAGAGACGGTGTGCGTTTCCGATGCATCGTGCGACAGGGACACGAAGCCTGCGAGTAAGCTTCAACCGTCGACGAGCTACATACTGTATGGCGACTCAAGGCGCCTCGAGCCGCGTTTTGTGTCAGCGGTGACTGCAGAAGCGCAAGCATGCAGCGTTCGCGACTCCCTTCGCGCAGTGTCCGCGACTGAGCGGAAGCAGCAATGCCAAGAACAAATTTCGGCCCCTTGTGACTGAATTCATTATTATGCCTGTTTCCGCGATGAACTCTTTGATCGCTAAAACTCTGTGCCCAAGATGCCAACAGCGTTCTGTGGGTGTGCAGTGCGATACCAGGCTCGGTCTGGCAATGAAAATGGTGGTCATGCACTACTCCAGACGGCGCAAGAAAAGGATAAAGAACGCCTGAAGAAGGCATCCAAAGCCCACCAAACAATGAGGCAAAGGTGTAAGAAGATGCCTGACAGCAATGATTCAAAATATTACAGCCCTGGTGCTTTTTAATAAATTTGCAGTGCTTTTAAAACTTTGCAGCCAGTTTTCTCAATTGCATTTTTTTGTCAATCACCTCGCTCGTGGAAAGCGTAGCACAACAATGGCTGGACCGATTTTGGCCCAGTTTGTTTTGCTGTGATCCACAAGCTGTGCTGCACTTAAAGACAGTCCTGAAATGTTTCTTTATCTTTCCATTATTTAATTATTTCACAATTACTACATGGCTCCATGCAGTGAAGCACAGTCATGTGCATGTTATGTTGAGCAAAAAATTATTAGCACACTAAAAAAACAATCGAACACTGTCTTGATGTAGATTAGACATCTGGGCAAACATGCAAAGTATTCCCATCTCCCTATCATGTTTCGTTACTGTGCCAGGCTTTCCACAAGCAAGGAACTTATAAATTCCTATAAAACAAAAACTAATTAAGATATCCTAATGAAATTTTAGATTTGTCTCTTTATTGCAATGTGCAGTGTGTGTGCCAAATTTCAGCCCTTTCTGTCAAGAAACAAAAAAGTTAATTCTGATCCCCTCCTCCCCCCTTAACGACAGAGTATCCAAAGTGAAACAGTCAATTCAGATTGGTAATCTGCAGTTGCTTTCTTAGCATGCCAGAATGCAGAGGGGTGTAAAACACAACCACAACAATAGCTGCAAAAGGACAAAGCATGGCACCACTCACGGCTGCCTCCCCGTGGCCGCATGTCGCCAGTCCGCTCGCCAGAACGTCCGTCTTCCAAGTTTCGTTCGTTCTTCTCAATTTCCTTATTCTTCCCTGCAACAAACACCAAAATACATGGTTAAAAGGGGGATGCAATTGGACACTTTTGAGTAGCTGGTCTAAATGCATTTTTAAACGGCAGGCTTGTGCAAATATTTATTTTTAGACCTTTTGATAAAATGTCAATAGAGTGGAACCCCACTGATACAATTTTCAAGGGACCGCAGAAGAAGAAGAAGAAAAGAAAAGTAACAGCTGGAAAAACTTAACAGTGAGGAAGACTGCAAACCACCACACCAACACTGGAAACAGCTCCGAATGGCTGCCAGTACAATTAGATGTCTCGGCGCTTGTACTATGACTGGGGACGGCGCATGCGTGCATAATTAAGGAACACGTCTTGTTTTGTGGCAGTGACCCCTTCACCACTATTGATATGCTTCACTACATTTTATGTATGCTTCTCCGCATGACAGGGTGAATCTGACTGAAGAAAACCAGTGATTATGCAACGCATTTAAGACCCTTGCCGGCCCCAAAATAAATGCAGTCCTGCCCTTGTAGATTTGGTCTAGTGAGCATGGCTACCAGTAGGTTTTAACTAGAGGTGTGCATGAATATCACCAGTTGAATCCAATAGTGAACTTTCAAATAATTCGATTCGTGAATCAAATCTCCACTACAGTCGCCGACCGATTTTCCGGACTCCGAAAATTCGGACATGCCCGATTATTCGGTCAGCCTCGCGGCACCGCCATTCTTCCCATAGACCATAATGTATAACAACTGCCGAAAGTTCGGACACCTTGCAACCTCTCGTCTGATTTTTCGGACACTCCTTGAGCCAACTCGGTCGAGAGCACCATGCACCGACTCTGACCGGTGCATGGTTCGACTTGCTGAGCGCCATTTTTGTTTTGCACGGAGCTTCCTTGCTGCCCCACGAAGTGGCGCTACTGGAAATCCCCGCTCATCATCATCGTTTCTGCCTGAGATTGAGTGGCTCTGCAGCAGTTCCGGTTTCAGCTTAGTAAGCCATGTCAAGACAATCCAGCAGCTGATTTGTTTCTTCGCGCAAGACGCTGCGAGCAGGCCGCGTTTTTCGTTTGTGCGACTGGTGTCGGCACGGTGGTGTTTGCTTTGTGTGCTGTGTCGAGGTTTCGGTGAGCCAACGCGGCATACGTAAACATCGCGTCAAGGGTCTAATGGCGCCGACAGTGCCCGCGCAGACTGCGCTGGGGAATGCCGGCAAGCGGGTGCCGGGAGGCCTAAGACTTGTCGCCTTCCGATGTGCTCCCTACTGACGCGGAAAATGTTCTGCCGAGACCTGCGCAGTGGTTGCATTGCGATTCCGGACACCGTCTCATTTGACAGTTTCATAGGTGCTGACATGAGCAGAACTCGACGACGGCGAGATCATTCGTCAGGTTTCTGCTGCACCGTCGGACGACGACTCTGAGTCGGAAGATGACGCACCATGTGCTACGCTGCCGTCGCATGCGGAGCCTGTAGTACAAGCAGTGACTGTGCTTTCAGCCGCTAATAGTGACCGTACGACCCTCTCCGAGATTCAGGCTTATCTGATTGCGCGTAAACGGAACAGCGTGCAACGGCGCATTCACGATTTCTTCCAAGCCTACTGCCGAGCCCGAATAAGTGCGTGGAAATAAAGGATTTAATTTTTTTTCTTAATCTGTTTTTTCGGACACCTGTTTATTCGCACATTTTCGCAGTCCCCGTGAGGTCCGAATAAACGGTCGGCGACTGTATTTGATTTTCCAATGTTCCAGTCCCACACAGTGCTACATGTCGCATGCGCCGCGGAGCTCTTCATGCTTGATGGCACTGGAGAGAGCAGTTCACTTCCTTTTCAGTGCGAAAGGAGCGTGGAGCATGGGCCACCATGGCTGACGGAGTAGTGGATCGCCACTGCGAGTGCTCCACAACGTTAGCCCAATGTATGGATCTCACAAAGAGAGCCTGAATGCCGCAATTGGCAGAGCAGCGCCGCATAGAGAAAAAAAAATCTATTTCACAGAAACATTTATAAAATAATATTCTCCAGACCTTCATATACCGGAACCAAGTTGTAATCCGTGCTTGCACACTAATTTGGTGTTCACTTTAACTATACCAAAATGCAAGCGTATGCAAACGACACTGTCTGGAAAGTGCCATACGGCAAGCAAGGAGGTTACATTTCTCCACATGTGTAGCTGGTATGGCTGCAGAAAAAAGCGTAGACACACATGCATGAAAAGCGAAAGAAGGAAGAGATCCACTCGTGAAACTTGATGAGTCATTGGCTCCACAATAGGGTAAAAAATAAGGAAAGAGAACGTACCCTCCCACCCTTCTGTGTTTTTCTCCTCCGATGTCACAGGTTTTCACAAGTGTTCGCAGTGTCCGCTTTCTGCGCCCTGTTTGCTAGCCTACTCTTCCGGCTGCCGTGAAGGATACACGGAAATCTAAGAATGCCCAGATTTCGTAATATTTATTTGTAGTGCTGAGGCGTTGTTTGCATGACACGGAAATTGAATAACGATCATTGTGCATTATTCTGAATTTAGTAGTACTGGTATATTTTTACATTATAACTGTAAGCGGTCAGTAGGGGATTTCTGAAACGTTTGAAGTGAGGAAGTTTGACTGTACTGCGGCCAATTTTCATCAAAATCGATAAGGAAGTTGATTTCGACAACTCCGTCACCCCTACTAGTGTCTTCCTCCACAGGATGAGCTATTTGAGCACTCTGAATGCTTTTCCCATGAAAGTTGCAGCACCTATCTCTATGCCAATGAAGGACCACTATTGCTGCAAGAGGCCAGTGTATCTGACAAAAATCACAGCATTTGCTGAATCTGCTGTGATGTAATACAACGCAAACAGAAGCAGCTTGCAATGCCTTGGCTAAGATGAAAGTTGACTTCACGGTGCACTCTATCTTTTGAGAAACATGGGGTGTCAAATTTAGCTGCCACACTCCCCTCGGATAAATAGCAAGTCATTCAGCTATCTATTCTCAGGAGAACGAAAGTCACAGTAAGTTCGTCATTGGGGAGGTAAAGGCAGTATGACAGATCCCATGGATCAAATTCAAACATCAAGTCGCCAACCAATGCAAATTCACCTCTTATTGCATAAGAGAGTTCAGCTTGACTAAGGGCTTATCGGTTACAGCAGGGGTTCCTAAACAGTTTCCATGGTTGGCTAAAATGATTCCAACCCCATCCCCCTTGGAGCACTGTTAAATTGGGCTTTTCATATGGCAAAACTACTGCAAGCCACAAGTGCACTTTGATAGTACTCACGAGAAACACCATCTAAGCCCACTGTGTCTTGCAAGCTGAGATACCTTTAAATTTGTGGCACGTCAACTCGTCCACGTATGATAATGGGCTGTTTAGCACTTTCCTGTCCGTGCCTATACCCATTGACAGCCTCGCTCGGGACGCTTTCGGACAGCCAGTCATCACCGCATCTAAGAGGAACTACAGTCAAACCTCGATATATCGAACACGGATATATCGAATTATTGCGTATATCGAACAATTTCTATATCACATGAAAAATCGCATGCATTTTTAATTCTTTATTTCGAACGGGGCCGGATGTAAAATGGGTACATCGAACTCCGCCGCCCCAGACCAAGTGCGCTCTGTTGACATGAGGCGAGCTTTCCCGCAACAACTCGAAGATGGCGGCGGCGCGATCGGCGTTCCAGACTGCTGCGTACGACAGCTGCCCACATCGGTTGCGCCGAGGGCGCCATTTGAACGTAGCGGCGTACACACGCGGCGGCTTGGAGCCAGCACGGCCGCCGCGATCACGCGCGCACCTATGCGCGCACGGCGGGGCAAGCCGCCTCGATCACGCGCGCACGGCGAGGCTTGCCCCCGCCGTGCGCGCGTGATCGAGGCGGCCGTGGAGCCAGTTGGAGCGCTTTGTCGGTGCTGAGCCACACATCATGTGCATTGCGTACTTCGTTGGCGGTGACGACTGCACCGGAACAGTGGCGGAGTTAACAGCCGTGGAGATCGTGCAGAAGTGACTGCTGAGCGGCCAAACGAAGACGCTGCCGAGGCTGATCCAGCAAGCGCTGATGTTGCCCCGCTCCCGACTGCAACTGAGGCTGTAGCTGCTTTGGCCGTTGTACGCCGCTACTGCGGCGCAATAGAAGGCACTGGACTGTCTATTGTGGACCGTTTGGACTATGTTGAGGACGCCGTGGTCAAGCACGCGGTTGCCAATATGAAGCCGGCTACGCTGCTTCAGTACTTTCAGCGAACTAAATAAATACTTTGTTTGAAGCTTCATGTGAGTATCTATTGCGCCACAATTGGTTCATTGATTGATTTGCGCTAGTTTTTCACGCGTTTTCTACGTGATTTTATATATCGAATTCTGGCTATATCGAACTATTTTGCGATCACCGCGCTGTTCGATATATCGAGGTTCGACTGTACTTTTCTAGTTTCACTTTTGTGCTTCTTTTCTCCACCGTGGACAAATTTTTAAAGCTCCTTTCAGTTGAGCGTGATGAGCGCTCGTAGCTTCCAACTAGGCATCGACATCGTGCACAGATGCCCTCTGGAAACGACGAATTTCAACAGATTCCGATGAGTCTGCGGCATTTTTTTTATGGTGGTAGCAGCCCAGACTGATTGACATCAAAGCCACATCCCCTCCTGAAGGCTTCACCTACACCACAAGACTGCGAGGACACAGAGGAGCTCAACACAGAACTTTGGAATGAGCTTACCGAGAAGCTCCCCATCGACACCGCAGTGACCTTCGATGATTACAATGGCAGTGACTACATCCGCGGAGCTCACCAACGAAGACAACGTGAATAAAGTGCGTGAGCAAGAAAATTGCAGTAGTGACGAAGACTATGCCGACACTGGATCAACACACGAAGAGGAAGAGACTGTTTCCAGCTTGGATGTTTTAGTTTTTCTAGAAAAGACCATTCCTCGGGCACTGTAAAGATTTCCCTGATGACGTTCAGAGGAAGGTCGAGAATGTGGAGGCGTTCGTCCTGCAGCGCTTGCTGTCTACTCGCCAGAAGATTACAGACTTCAAGCAATAAATTGTAGTTAAACAGTGCCCAGCGTTCTCATTTATTATTTACGTACGAACACGCGCATCTGCTGCAAAGGTACGTAATTTTCGTTGCATTACATTACTGACATGAAAATATTGATTTTTCAGTACTATGATAATTCAAATTAACGAATTAAATTCGTCGGTCCCGCGAAGTTCATTGTAACGAGATTCTACTGTCCAAGTGTTGGACAGCCCATCCGTGTGAATACGACAGTTGCATTCAAACAGTGGCATCACTAATGCCTCCCTAACATCCCTAAGCAATAGTACTTCCCATTGGCACAAAATACACAATTTTTCTACAGTTATGTGCAAATCTAGAGGGCAGGTGCCACACAACAGACAAGAGGCATTACCACAGCTCTCTTGGGATAGGCTTTTCATCATCATCTGCTTTTTAGAACTTTAATGTTACGAATGCAAGCCTGCTCGGCTACAGATAAGTGGCTAGAGCATTTCAATAAGCAACGCAATGCATAGTGCTACACTTACAGCTTCCTCCGCGACCTCCTCCACGGCCACCACCAGACCCTCTAGGCACGTTGCGTGGGGGGCCGCCCTCCCCGCGAGGCCCCCCACGGTTCTCCTTGTTGCTGCTCGCGGGGCCACCTTGGTCCCCTTTCTGTTGCTGCTGCTGCTGCTGATTGCCCTCCTTTACCGGCTTCTTCTTTTTGCCCCGAGTCTCCCACTCGCCCTGTGATGGGAAAGCCGTTTAGCACAGCAGCTCACATGCACATAAAAAGCAGGAAGAGCCCTATGCATGCCTGGCATCGTCTAATGTTGGGCCTTTCTCCTGTGATTGCAAGGTGATAATGCCTGCTTAAAAATTGCAGTATGCACTTGTAACACCAATGCCACATGGAATAAAACCCAAAGTTCCTGCACCAGGTTTTGATATCTGCATGCAAATGCAAGCAATGCAGAGCTTGGTGACATTACTGGCCTCAAAAATCTCGGGCATTCACACCAATCAACTCGCACAGAACAAACATGCGGTAGGTACATGAAGGAAGCAGCATAAACACGCATCCAAAACTTTCATCCACATAGACCATAAGCACACACTACAGGGTGTCTAACAAGCTGACATTTTCAAATTCCCCGAGTTTTCCAGGTTTTCCCTGAGTGACACAGAACTTTATGTCAAGACAGGCTGACACCAATGTCGCCCGATGCTGTCACTCTCAAGTAAGCATTTTAAGAAAAAAAAAAACATCCAGTTTGAATAGCAAGGAGTAGTGCTTACTTTATTCCAAATAGAAAATTGAAGGGAGGGGATAGTAAAATGCACAGCAAATATCTTCGAAAAAGAAAAATGGTAAAGACCATTGCAAATCGAGTTGAACATGTTCAAGTACGAATGAATAGAGATGTATACAGAAGCAAATATTTTCGAAAATGAGCTAATTTCTATCAAGTCATAGCAAGATCATTGGTATTAGGCCTGGACTTTGTCACAAGTGAAATTTTCTCAGCAGCTGGAAAGTCAACCTCAACTATTCTCACATACTCTCAGCCCACGCACAATGTCTCCATTTTGTGTTTCACTGCTTTGAAGAGTTTATTTTGGTTTGGATGAGGATCACCTGCATCTTTGCGTCAGCCAACACTTGCTTTTTTAGCTCAAGCTCGTTCAAAGTAGAGGCAGCACAGTTCCTTTCCCGATCATTCCTGTATGCGACGGTCATTTCTTTTCTTGCCCTCGTTTCGCCGCGCGTTCGCCCCACGAACCATGTGAAGCACCCTCTTGGTCAGTTGTACAGTCATCAGATTTTTGGGAATCCCTAGGGGCTACGAAAACGTTCGAAAAATCAAACGGGCAGTCCGAAAAAATGGATGCATGTCTTTTACTGCCCTTATGGGCTCAAATCCTCACAGGCACGTCCGAAAAAGCTCTGTACACCTATTAGGCATATCACTGCTCGTACTGTGACAAGACACGGTGGGTGCATGCGTGTATAATTATGGAATATGTACTGTGTCCCGTGACAATTGCCCCTTGGCACGCTTGTTAAGCTTCACCACAATACTTTATGTATGCTTCACCGTGTAACGTCCCTGTGCTGAGGCGAAGCTGTCATTCGGGAACCGTCATTATGCAACGCGCCATACTTTCTAAGCTTCGAAGCCAATCGTGAGGATTACAAAGGCGGAGTCGGTGCCGTTACTGACAGCGGCGAATTCTTTCAACACAAAACACGGCACCGAACGGCAAGAAACTTAATAGCGAACGTCGAAGCAGCTAAGCCTCGTGTTGCCGCGGTGGCGGCTACGGCTGCCAGTGGATCTGCGTGTGAGAGCGCTTATTTGAGGCGGCAAGATAATCAAAACAGCGATGTTGGCTTTGATTAATGCAGTTTCAGACCTGCCGTCACGGCAATAAGTCCGGAAAATCGGACAGCGAAGGGTTCTTGCACGTGAAATTAGAGACGTTTTTATACACCGACTATGGGGCACATGGTGGTGCCGCGAAGCCATCCGAATTATCGGGCATTTCCCTAAAATGTGGTGTCCAGAAAATCTGTCGACTGTGCACTGGCAACTCCTCCAGCAGATGACACAGCGTCAAAGACAATTTGTTACGATTCCTCTCTTACACAAGCCAGCACTAGGGCGACTTCTGTCCCCCGTTCAATAAAATGACTGCTAATTTTCCCTGATTGAAGCAAAAATTCCCAGAGTTTTTCCAGACTATTCAAAATCCCTGAGAATTCCTGGCTTTCCTGGTTAACCCTTTCGCTGTCACGGACGTACCGGTACGTCATCGCGCTTCCCCCCCACGGTGTCACTGACGTACCGGTACGTTCTCTATCCGTTCTCTATCGTGCGTTCAAAATTTCGCGCCTGAGCGCAACGCTGGCGCTCCTGAATTGGCCACGCCATCTGTTGACTCTTTCTACAAGTTCGTATATTCTCCCCGACCTGTGTTAACCCATGTATTGAAGACTGCCACTCCCCACTTTCTCTTTGCTGAGTGGTGTTCGCGTCGTGTGCCTGTGGTTATGGGTTCAAGGGTTGTTCGGCCATCTCCGCTGGTTTGAAGGTTTTTATTTTTTTTCTGTTGGTGTGTCTGCTACGCCGCGTCAAGTTCAGGCGCACGTGCTGTTGCCTCTCCGAAAAGTGACTCGATTGCTGCTCTCGCTCTCTCGCCGAACCCTTGCTTGCGACTTGCAGCAGTAAACGTAAAGCCCTTCGAACTTAAGTTTAGCTTTTTTCCATCTCCCTCTGTCTTCTTGATCACGCAACACAACGTCCCATTTCTCTCCGTTGTGCGGGCGACTGAAAGCGCATCCTCCCATCCCAGCGCGCGGTTACTTTCGGATGGCTGAGCGCGCGGGACCTTCGTCTGCTCATTGGTGCGGTGGCTCAATTCCGATTTAGAATACGAGCCGAGCTCGGATTCGGTCTCTGACAGAGTCGCATGCGAGGAAGGGGGTTCCGCATCGTCAGATTCGGATGTTGAACGGATTTTATAGTCAGGCTGCTGCTGCTGATGATGTTTACTAACAGCAGCTGCAGAATACTGAAATGTGCATATAGCATTGACTACGTTATTTGTATACCAATCATAATCAAAAATAAATTGCTGTGTTCATTCCCTGTTATGCTCGTTCCCTGAAACCAAGCCGACACTGGGGGTGCGCCACGGCCAGAAAGGTCCGACAGCGAAAGGGTTAATAGTCACCCTGAACTAACTTTGTGCATGATCCTGGACATGCTCCACAAAACTGTCAAAACACCATAGGAAGCATCCGACACTGACCTCCTGCTTGTTGCCTTCAATCAGCATAGTGATGGCTCGTGCGGGGTCATTGTCGCAGTCATGCAGTGCTATCACGACTGCATCACTGGACTGGCCTGTCACCTCCATCACCTGCAGTGAAATAATGACAATGAGTACACACACACACACACACACCAAGATAATACTGCAATGGCACTGGGATTGCACTATTCTGTTTCCTGTACCAGTTTACATACGCAGAGGTAAAATTAATTGCCTCACAAATTTCAAGACTTGAATGGTTCAAATTGAACGCAAAGCTCCTCTAAATAAATGCAAGCAATCAGAAGAACCTGTTTGAGATAAAGGACACTTACATTTATCCTTTTTGAAGACTGCAGTAATAGACTTCCATTATTACGTCATAACAGCACACAGTCAACTCAACAAACTTTAAGGAACCTCAAGTACTTGCTTAGACAACTGAAGCCGCAACTGCGAAGAGCAGTATTTTCTGTTCAAGTAAATGTTAAAACACCTATTCATACATCAAGAGTGCTGCTGACTTGCAAAGATTCAACTCTGACAACACAATATTGCAGTTGGCCTGCTATGTTTTCGATGCATTATGGAGCCAGCTTGATTGAAACAAGGTCTTCAGTTAGTGCAAGCCTTTTTTGCTTCTCCAGGTCCCCTTCAATGTGGCCAGATAGAGGCGACGAGGGGACACTTATAAGTTATGAATAAGTCTAAATCTGTCTAGGTGTGATATTCAGGCTGCTACTTATGACAACTGATGATGCTGCAAGCTGGTGTCACCAGCTGGGTAGCCCATAAAAGGTTAAGCAGGGAGCAAGTTTACTCACGTACCCACTTTAGTCCTTGAACTGTTTGAAAGCAACCGATTGTGGAGGTCTCACTGTGCAGTTTGCCCACACTGTGTGACCACATTGTCGGGCAAATAATAGCCAAGTTTAGCGCAACTTCAGAAAACAAAAGAAGAATATGCGAAATTGCCAAAAGAAAGCAGTCTTGAATGCATGAAGTGCATTGCCTTCCCCGCTGTGGATTGGAGTGAATGCAGACAATCCAGAAGCACAATTTTTATGCTGCCAACAGTCACAAAAAAAAAAAAAAAAATCCTACAGCTCAAGGCATTTGCATAGCCAGCTATGCTGGCACTTGTCCAACAGGAGGCAAACCGGTGCACTTGTTAGAGCAATACAGCTTCCTTGCATAATGGAATCCTGCATGGGTAAAGTTGCCCTATCAGAATGGCAAAGGACTCACCTGGTTGACTTTGTTCCTGATGTCTGGATCATCTTGCTTCGTTGGGTCATTGATAATCTGTGCCAGCCGGATCTGCTCGGGAGTTGGCTGCACAAAAACAAGGCCACATCAGTCTTGAGAAGACCCTTTGCGGCATTTTCGCCAACAGTATTACAACACAAGGAGCTTTAGGAGGGTTGTCAAGCTCCTATAGAAAGTCAGACTCTGGCAACCGGCAACACCCTCCTATAAGTTTACGATAAATGCTACAGGATTGCCAACTGGGCACTTAAACCTTTCACACATCTCTCTAACGGGCCACTAACTGGAAAAGTCCTAAGATAAGGTTGAGCATTGTAGAATCATGCTCAAATATTCTCGGTCCTTACAATTTCCTGGTTTAGCACGTTTACAATGGCGGGCACCAAAATTAACCCACTTGCATTGCACATTCTCCAGTATATGCTTCTTTGTCATAGCTTTTGTCGATATGTAGCTGCGGGATTTGTGTTCTTCAATGCACAAAACGCAAAGGAAAAAACCAACACAACACAATGGCCACAGCTGAAAAGTGTACTCGAAGCTGCCCGTATTTCAACTACAGGAAATACACAAGAGTATCATAAACGAAAAAACACCTTTTGCCTGCTGGAGGCAAAGGTGCTGACATAAGGTTAAATGTCACAACAGTTCAGGTGAACATTAACCCAGTTTCCAACTTATCTAGATCACTGCGAATGCAGCAGACTGCAAACCGATAGCGCTTTACAAGACTGGCTGTCTCATATCACACAACTTCTCTCTTCTTTCAACAAGATGTTTCTCAATAACATGTCTCTGACATTGTAACTCGCAGACCTTTTTAAGTACCACCTGAAGGATCCTTGTGGTCAAATGTCACACTGCAATAATGCTTTTTTTCGACTTCCTTGTTGCATACGACTGCAGTGAGTAGCACAAAACCTTTCTCATCACAGTGCATGATGCAAGAATATACACTATAAACAAGATTCTTACTGCCTGTGCCATAAGCCAGCACTCACCAAAAACAAGAATGAAACATGTGAGGCACTGCACAGTTTCAAAATACCATTACAATGTATCTGCTCAAGTAATACTCCTGAATCGCACTTTCAGAAAGAAAGAGGAGGTATGGTGCTGCTTCAAGTACTGCAGAACACTAGCAAATATCTGATGTTACACTGCAGCTGACCACCTAACATTGTGTTAAACATATGTGTAACTAATTAACAGATGTGTAGCTAACAGTTCATCCTGCTGCCGGCGACTTAACACGTAAAGGCATGTGATCAGAATGTGCATGTATACACGCCATTCAACATGGCAAGCGTAATAAGTCTATTGACTCGGCATTGTCTCATGAAACAGACCCCAATGATCCATCATGCACAACTTTGGACCCTAGCGCTTCCATTCAACAAGGTCAGAATGATATAAACCCGAAGCACCGACCCTATTGACCCACCATGCACAAAATTGGAACCTAGAGTTCCCGTTAACACTGCCGGAATTTCACAAAACGAGCGAAAGGGGCGCCTTACACAACGTAAAGCTCTGCGAGAGCTTTGTAAACTTAAATCATTTTCCCCCCTCTTTTGCTTCATTTGCCTATAGGGCGCCCAACAGGTCATGGGTCCAACACAAACGTGGCCTATCCTGATGGCACTACGATTTCTAAATAGTTACACAAGACCGAAATGAACAAAAAGACGACACTGCAAAAGAAAAGAACAAGAGAGATGTTCTAGAAAGGAAAAAAAAAAAAACGATGCCAACGCGACGCACCGTGCAGGGACACTTACCTGGACTTTGGGAATGAAGCCGTCGGGCGGCTTGGCATGCCCATCTGTGGCAGTGACCGCCTTGGGAGACTGTGTCGTCGCCGTCGACGGTGACTTGTTCCCTCGATCTCGGCTGCTTTTCCCCGCCCTCTGTGTATTACTCGAACTCATCACTTGAATACCGTATGTACAAAATGTTATGTACAAAAGCTGCGGGGAGAGAAAAAAAAGGGGGGGAATCACGGGTCAGAGCAGTCGGTACAGCGGGGATGGCGAAGCTTAAGTTGGCGATGCGTCACCAACCACGCGAAGCTCACTGCAGGATGCTTCGGACAGGAGAAACAACGGACGCGTGCGCTAGACCTACGGCGCACTTCGCGCTAAAGACACGGACTCGCCGCCGCGCGCACAAACTACGTCGTCTTCTCGCGCGTCGCTTTCTCGCAAAGAATGCACGCAGACACGCAAGGCAAAAGTCAGAGGAATTTCACATATGATTTCGAAGGAGCTTCCTCCGACGCCAGCCGCTTAAACGCGCGGGCCAAATGCCGTCGCGTTTCAACTTTCACGGGGGGGGATCAGGTTCAATGGCAGAGAAAGAAAAGCTATTCGCAGCACACAAGGCTCTCGAGACGCCGACCTCAGACGAAGTGATTCATTTTGAGAGACGCCAGTTTTGTAAGTCGACATCGATTTCGGAATCGGTTCGTTTCATAACGGCGGGAGCGCTGCAATGACGGAGGTAGCCGCGGTACAACGGTGTCTCCAAGCGAGGCGAGCCGCGCGACACAACGTTAGGCTTAAGCGCTAAGCCTTGTACGCGGACGCACAAACGCGACGAAAAACGATTTTCAAACAGCTTACGGAGTCCTAGAACGAATTCGCATCAACTCTTTGGGCGCTCGCGGTTCAGGAATATGTGCAAAAATATCATACACACGACGAGACCGAGCACAGAGCCGCTCGGTTATCTTAGAACAATAAAACACGTCCAAATACGTTTACCTTGGAAATGCGCTCACAAAAAGCTTGTGTGTCACGTGACCAAGAAAGCCTTTCGCCGGTGACGTCAGAATTTAGGCGCCGTTTCTTATTTCTCTTATGTCAGTGACAAAAGCTTTTCATGTTATTTTGTAATAATACTGGTCAACTAAATAACTTCTTTCAGTTTAAAAAAACATTGAACTATCTGGCTGACGATATTGGGGCTAATAGGCGGTAATGTAGTTTTTTGCGACCGCAGCATGCTGGACATGGCCTTCGAGATCTGTATTTGTATGTGGGCCATAGAGTTTCTCACTACATTACCTAGAGGGAAATCTGGCGCTACTGCGCTGTGGTATGCATGGGAATGCCGGTATGTTGTGGATTCGGATTGGCATCGTTCTCGTAGAGACAGGACACCTTGAAGACGCGCTTGGCAAGTACCGTTCCGTCTGTTACAATGATTCATTTTCTACTAGAACAGCACGTGAAAAGCTGTTTTAGCTTTATTATTACGCGAAAGCATGTTTTGTTTAACTATGAGAACTTGTTATTGTGTGTACGACTACATGTTACATAAAAAGTATCAGCGGGCCGCTAAAGTTAGAGAACAGACGACAAAGTTTGCGCTCACTTTGAAACAGTTGGTCGTCTGTTCTTGCTTTTCTTCGCTTGGTCATGCATCATGGGTGAGTAAAAATGTAATATGCGTGAATGGAAACATTTTATGAAGATTTTACTTTGAAAACGCGTTATTTGCGTAGCCATATTCACGTTTTAGACGAAGCCTCTTACAACACCAGCCAAAACGAGCCTCGCAGACACATATACCGTCATTCCCATGACGGCACGTGCCCCCTTAAGAAACTCCCATAGACGGTGGCGCCAGATTACCCTCTAGGTGTTATAGTGAGAAACTCTATGATGTGGGCTAATTCGAGGGGCAACTAACGTGGACATGTAGGGCCGCTCGTTGCAAAGGCGTACGGTATGTCGAAGCTGTGCTGTGTATGAAACTCAATGCTGCTGCGGAAGTCAAGGTGTAGGTGGCGCCCGATAGCGCCCAAATTAAGTCCTCGGAAAAAGGACAGCTTCCTCAACGTAACCAAGGAGGATATATAAAAATTGCAAGTTTTATATATCCTCCTTGAACGTAACAAATGCAAATCTCGAAGGCTATGCTTTTGCGGGCTGCATGTGCCAGAAGCGATTGCAGGAGCCAGAAAGACATCATGAAGCGCCAACGCGAAAATACTGCAACCATTTAGCGAGTGTAGACAAAAATGAAAGTACTTATCCGGACATTTCAACTGGTATCGTCGAAGAGAGCACTAGCTGAAGAACATCGTAGCTTCCTTTGCTTCCCCCCCCCCCTTTCTTTTTTCATTGTTCTTGCTTTTCTTTTCTTTACTTGCCGGACCAATATCAAAGAAGAACGTATGAAGAAAACAGCTGTCTAAAATTAATAAGTGCACCGGACACTTCAGAGCTTGCTGTTACACACCCAGAGTGACGGCGCCCTGCGCTGTTGAAGGGAAAAAAGTGGAGCAAAACGACGTGGATAAGTACAACAAACTACCTCAAAACAGGGGTATCGTTGCACTGCTGTGTGATCACGGGTAAGGTGCCTCAAGAATAGTGAACCCTCCTTGATTGAAACCACGGTGTAATTGAAACCGGGCGAGCCAGGAGCACAGAAAAGGCCGCCCCGCTGTCATATTAGACGGAAACGCCCCGTGACGAAAAGCACGACGAAGTTTTGAAACAGACACGGCGGATACTGATACCGCACGTTTTGCCTGGCAAGCGTCTGCGGCGACTTGCCGTATCTGTCTTACATAGCAGCGGAGCAGCTCGGTTTGGATATTGCCTTAACGGAGCGCTGAGATTCGGTGGTGGACATCTCAACTAATTTGCGCGCGATTTTCAAGAATATGAAAAGAGGGTGCATTAAAATGTGACCGCCTCAAAATGCGCCATTTCGAGAACTGCCCCCAAGATTCTAATGAAAGCGTAAATTAGCGAATTTTTTCTTATTGAGTTTTCAGAAACTCGCGTTATTAACGGAAGCCATGTCCGCCTCGCCTATGGAGTCATCTGCAAAAACGAAACGTTCGCGACGCCGATTAAAAAAAAAAAAAAAAAAAAAGAGAATGGTGGGACTTGCGTGTTCTCACGTATCTAAATGGATTAGAAAAGGGCATGGCCACTGATCTCTACTATAGGGGGCCAAAACTACAGTAGATATCAGTGGGCATAACTAATAACGGACGGACTAACTCACTCATAACCGGCAAAAAAAAAAAAAAGCCTATTTATTTATTAAAGCATACCTTACATGCCCAACGAGGGACCGTAGGTAGGGGCCTCAAAACATTTTTTGTTTCACTACACAAGGATTATAACGTTATATAGTAGACACGATTCAAAGTATAGGGTGTTCTGTTATACAATTTCTAGCGAAAATGCACATTAGAGGAGCAGGGGGGGGGGGGGGAAATATCAGAATGAATACACATAGACGAATATGACACGGAAAGAGCAAATATCGATAATTACGAAATACGGTTAGTTCGCTGTTCGCGCCGAAAAGGATGGGCGAGGGAAAGGGCGCCGTCGCTTTCAAAGAAGCAGGCACGTGTGCGGCCTCCTCCATACGCCGCGCAGGCCCGAACAGGTTCTCGATCACGGCTGCTGGGGGAAAAAGAAAGAAAGAATGAAATGAAAGGATAAGAAAAAAAGAAACGCTGTACTGGCCGGTCTTGCGGCACAGTGGAAAACACGTAACCATTAGTCGCCCCCCAAAAGACGTGGCATGAGCAAAAACGCGAGAAACGCTTCATAATATTTTTTTATACGAGACCAAACATGCCACAACTGGCGCGCTCGTGGTTACAAAAAATCAGCGCGATTTCCCGAGCAGCTCGCCCAAGTGTCATTGTTCAATACAGATGACCAAAATCAGGAAAAAATAAACAGAAAGCTACACGTATTACATTGTATGACATGCGCTCACCATTTGTTTCGTTTTTTTTTTGAGCAACACTGATGTAAATTTGAAGGTTATCAGAGGATATTGATGACATTGAATGTCACTGAAGAAATTAACTTTCAAGGTATGCCCTTATGCCGACATAAAAAAGAAAATTAAATTATGGGGTTTTACGTGCCAAAACCACTTTCTGATTATGAGACACGCCGTAGTGGAGGACTCCGGAAATTTAGACCACCTGGGGTTCTTTAACGTGCACCTAAATATAAGTACACTGGTGTTTTCGCATTTCGCCCCCATCGAAATGCGGCCACCGTGGCCGGGATTCGATCCCGCGACCTCGTGCTCAGCAGCCCAACACCATAGCCACTGAGCAACCACGGCGGGTATCAAAAAGAAGCAGCTAGAACATCAAGCAACTTGGAAGCACTAAAGAAAAATAAAAGTCTGGAAGCTCTCAAAAGGCCTATAAGTGACAAAAGGGTTATAGTGACATTAGATAGTCCGTGAAGACTGTCCGTGATAAGAAAAAAACATAGTACGAGAGAGGCTTTGGGACAACGGCGCTTATAGACGTCCAAAAAAGCGGAAATAAAAGCAAACGCTGACAGTTTTGTTACACATTCACTTCCTCGACTTATTTTTTCTTGTAGTCCGTTTAATTTCCATTATAACTGAATAAGTGAATATGTCAGTTTTCTGTATGTTGAATCTGATTCACACCACTCTAAAGCATCTGCGGCGGATCAAAGTTAGCTTCATTATGAAAAAAAAAAGAAAAAAGAAGAAGGTGAGGCGTGCAGACAGGACACAAGAGAAGTGGACAACACATGTTGTCCACTTCACTTCTTATGTCCTGTCTGCACGCCTCACCTTCTTTTTTTTTTTGCATAATGAATCCTTACCAACTAGCTCAACTTTCTCTCGTTTTAAAGTTAGCTTACTGCTTTGACGCGGCTTTGGGGAATATTGGGGTGGGGGCTCTTGGGTCGCGTTAATTTTGCCCTTTTGGCCAGGTGAAATTGATTCGCCCGATTGTGCTTGTTTCTGTTGCGCAGATTACAATACGTCCCCTTGTCTACGTGTACGCAAGCGCTAGTCCATAGCACGCACATTGGCGTGCTGTAGACTGCGGACAGTGACAGACGGTCGCTACGAACATATGCAGTTAAAACTCGATCTAACAGAACCCGATTTTACGAAGCGCCCGATTTAACGAAGATGGACTTAATGAGTGCGCGCTTCGATATTTCTCACAGAACGGAGTTTCTGCGAAATGCATAACACGACTTCACCACTAACCTTGGTGTGCGAATCTCGCAAGTGCAACAGTTTGCGCCGTTTTAAGTGTCTCATAGAGATGAAACTGCGGAACGTCGGCATCTTACAGAGGGCTACGCGTAATTCCTTATCCGAATTTTCTTGTCTTTTTTTTTTCAAGTTTTGTGCCAGCTATCATTAATTCTCGCTTCAACCAATGATCTCCCCGAAGCGAAAGGTGCGCCCTGCTGTAGTTTGCCCAGAGCAGCAAAGGAACTTACGCCAGCCACATGTAATGAATTCAAATATACGCGGGTAACATTTTCACCTCACACGAACTGGCATAGAGAGACTTCACTTCGTAGAAGGCATTCCGGATACTGGCATATTTAAAATGCGCGTTACAGTATTCCACGAACAAATGTAAAATACCGGCCTACAAAGCGCTAATCGGCCCAATACCACGCAATGCGTCTCGGTTAACTGGCTGATTTCTGCAATTTCATGCGACGCTTGAAAAGATGATGACGTTGCCACCTGATCAGAGGGACAGAAATCTATATATCCGCCGTCCAATAAAGATATCATGACGGCAAGTTTAAAACTGAAACCCTTTCGACAAAACTTGCCGTACGAAGAGCGCAAGTCGCTGGATTCGCTGAGCCGCGGATCAGATCTGGTGATTACACCTGCAGACAAGGGTTGCGCAACAATAATATTGGATGAGGTCGACTACACCTGAAAGAAGGATATCGGCAATTTGAAAATAAGAACTTCTGTGCGGAATTCGCAGGGGACCCCGCTAAATTGTTTCAATCGTAAACAGGCCGCGAATTAAATTCATTGCATAAGGAGGGGAAAATATCTGGCGAGGTGCTTCAATCAATGCAGCCGATCCAGCCAGCGCGAGGTCGTTTTCATTTGCTTCCTAAAATCCACAAGACTAACCACCCCGGTCGCCCCGTTGTCTCAAAAAACGGCGCAGTAACCGAAATAATTTTAAGTGTCTCGGATTTCATAATTAAGGACATAGTTTCAACTATTCCATCTTGTGTTCAGGACACCAACCAATTTCTCCGCATGATAAACGGACTCGAGATCCCCGGAGAGCTTCGTAGTTACAATGGTTACAAACATACCACAAGCAGATGGCATTGGCGCGTCAGTCGAGGCTTAGATGAGGGCAAATTTAGACGACGACACACTTCAACACCACTGCCGTTAGTACAAGGGTACAATAACTGCGAATTTGGCGAGTAACACCTTCTCCAGATAAGCGGAATGGCAATGGCCACAAAGATGGTTCCTAATTATGCGAATATTTTTATGGCATCGCTTGAAGAACCCTTTCTTGCGGCCTGACCTTTCAAGCCGCTCATCTACAAAAGGTTCTTAGACGATATATCCTTCATTTGGCACCACGACGAAGAAAGTCTCCTTATATTTGTAGCAGATTTTGATTCAGTTCACCCATCAATATCTTTCTCATACAGCTATTCTAAATCAGCTGTAAACTTTCTTGATGTCACTGTACAAATTAAGGACAGTCGCACATTCACAACCTTATATATATATATATATAAAAAAAAAACCGCCACCAATATCTCTATTTCGAAAATAGCCATCAACATCATTGTAAGAAAACCATCCCACATTCACAAGCCCGCCGATACCGCGGCAACTGCTCTGACTAGACACATTTCAAAAGTCACGCTAATGAACTCAAAACGGCCCTCGTGGAGAAGGACTGCACGAAAAGCATTGTTGGTGATGCTTTGAACCCAGCACAAGCCTTAGACAGAAATGATATTGTAAAGGGCTCGAAGCCGCGCTATCCTAAAAAAACAACCTTGTCCTCACTTACTCGTCTACATCACCGCACGTCAACAAAACCCTGGCTAAATACTTTAATAATATTCAGCAGAGGACACAATGGGCCTCAATTTTTAGAGGATCACCCCGAGTTGTCCATCGCCGGGGAAGGAACCTAAGAGATATCCTCGTAAGAGCTAGAACGACCCGCGGTTCACAAGATGAAATCAGACTGAAAACCTTGTGGTGAACAACGCTGAAAGATCTGCAAGCATATGAATTCAGCCAGCCTTGCTAACACAGGTTGAAATCATACGCTTCCTCTGATTTTACGTTCAAATTTAAGGAAGCTTTAGATTGCGACATTAGCAATGTTGTCTACATTCTACATTGTGACGTCTGCGACAAACAGTATACGGACCAGACTGGGACCGCCTTCAGATTTCGTCTAGATAACCATAGAACACACGCCCGCGCGCTACCACATCAACCATTTTCAAAGCATCTCAGTCTGCCAGAGCATTCATTTGACAAAATGCGGGTCACCCTTCTACAGTTAGGCTTCCGCTCTTCTCGTGAACGGGAACAAAGAGAGTCATATTTTATCACAAATTTAGAACAGTCATGCACGGCATAAATGAGAACATGGGAAACTTCTTGTTTGTAAGCCCATAAGTTACAATCACTAACTAATAACTCAGTCACCGCATATGCAACCCGCATACGTGGGTGAGGCTGAAAGGATGCGCCCTACTCCACTGGGGGAGCGGTCAGACACGTACACATTACAGGGCCTTGTTTATCTTTCTTTTTTTTTGTACATGATTTTTATAGCGTATTCCTTGTTTTTCCCTTTTTTATTTTCTGCCAGCACTCCTCGGAACTGACTCTAATTCCTGCATCCTCCTTTCTTTATGGTTTCGTAATATTTTATTATACAATTTTATTATTTTTACTGAGAGAAAATGAAGATTGTATTTCTCATTATTGTTCTTTTACTCATTCTACTCCCTTTGCAACGCCTTTGTTCGATCAGGACACCAGAAAATGGCTTGCGCGTTCGTCTACCATGTAAAAGCACGCGTAACGAATTCACTTTCTGACGACTCTCAACCCCTGACCCCTTGACACCCGTCCTTACGAATGGGTCGAATACCTGAACACTATACACAATGATGAGTGTTGTGACCTCAGGAACTCACTGTGAATAAACCCGTTACCAACGAGTAAGCTCTTTAACCCTCGGATTTTTTCGCTTTCTTTTGGCACATTCTATTCAATTTGATTAGGACAACACAGAATGTGCTAGGACAGCACAGCACAGGCATGTTCGTCGATAATGTAAACGCACGCGTAACGGAGACCGTCTCAATGACCTGTGCACTACCAATGATGAGGGTAGTGATGAATCCGCCGTGCATAACCCTGTTACCAGCGAGTAATCTCTTTGGCCCTCGACGCTCTCCCTCATGCCTTTTACATATTTTTCTGCCTTTTCTTGCCTCTCTCCCGCTTCTTATCTTTATCTTCGCTCCATTTGCGAGCTTTTTTCTTTTTCTACATAAATATATAAGGAGACTGTTGCGAGAATGTACAGTATCCCTTGAAACTGGTCGGTCCACCGACTGAAACTGTTGGGTAAATAAAGCGAAGACAACCGCGAAGTTGTGCTTCTCACCTTTCTTTATACAGGGTGTCACACGCAAGTTAAGCTAAACATTAAAATATGCAAACTACACGTAGCTGGACAGAACAATGGTAATGTTGTCTGCCATCGCTTGGTGATACTTAAATTATCTTTTCATACCGCCTAATTAGCTAACTAGCCTTATTTAATTAATCAACTTCTGAAATATTATAATTAGATGAAAAGTGTAAATGAGAACATTGCGGAGCGACGTGAGAAACTCCCGATACGGCTTTCTGTTGCTTAATACGTGTTGCATAAAAATGTTTTAGCGTGAAAGAAGCCCACAAATGAGAGCAAAATTACCGCGCGACTGGCCTCTCGAGGCGCTTTGCATGTATTCGCTGGTTTCTTTCACGCTCGGAAAAACACCTTTAGGTAGCCCGTATTGAGGAACAGAAAGCTGTATCGGGAGTTTTTCATGTTGCTCTACAATTTTCTTACTGACGCTTTTCATCTAACTATAATAGTTGAGAAGTTGAATAATTGATTAAGACTAATTATCGAATTAGGCTGAATGAAAAAAAAATAGTTCGAGTATCTCCAAGCGACGGCAAACATTAGACAAGATTTTCCAAGGAGGTTGCGCTCAAGCGAACGCATTGCAATCCATTGAGTCTCCGTAGTGATGGTGGTTAGCGACCATTGTTTCTTTTAATCGTCTGCTAGCCAGAAAGCGGCGTCCAAAGCTCTGCCAGGCAAAAATCCACTCGGCCAGACAAAATCGAATGTGCACCGAAGTGCGCCGCGTGGTAGTCGGGGCCACACGAGAAAAACGCACGCGTCCTCTATAGCTGGCTCTGGCAGCCCGCGGGTAGCGAGAACAACAAGATTGAAGAGACTGAATGTGTCCTCGTGCATAAATATCAAAGTAGACAAATAAATAAGAACCTAGTTGCTATTGCTGCCTTTAGTGTCTTGACATGAATGCTTTGGCGCAGGCGAGAAAAAAAATGTTGATATTCTTTTCTGTGACATGATGGGCACAAATGAACCACCATAACGCTTCGTCTCGTCGGGCCTCGCTGCGTGCTTTGTCAGCTTGTCTGATAGCGTGTTCATTTGGCTTGTCTCGTTGTATAGTCCGATGTACGACTTTAGAAAAGTTAATTAAGGCACCTCTGGCGTCAAATGTTTATAAGAACAATAAACCTACAAAGTTCCGGAACTGAAAATCTAAAGCAATACTTCATAAATGCTATTGTACTTTTCGTATCATAAGTTTATGAGAACTTTATAAATATAGAGTTTCGGAATTGAAATCCATGCGCTCTGTAGATTACGCGGCCTCCGCGAGATGTCGCGACGAGCCCGCTCGCCCTCAAGAGATAGAGAGAGAGAGGGAGAGAGAAAAGGATGCATAGAAAGGCAGGGAGGTTAACCAATGGCAGTTCCGGTTGGCTACCCTGCACAGGGGGAAGCGTGAAGTGGGATAAAAAGAGAAAGAGACCGGAAGGGAGAGAGAGAGAAATAGAGACGAGCACGAACAAACCGCGTACACTACAGAGCGGATAGGGGGCGGCGTTCTTACATTCTATCGTGAAGCCACGCAGACCACAGGAATCTTGGTAACGTCAGTAAGGCCTTTAGCGTGGATGTTCTGTGGGAGCACTGAAACTAAAGCTTTGAGTTATGATAGTGGGCGATTGTTCAACTGGTCCAGTACTCTGCACAGCACTTGTCTCTGGGCACTATATCGCGGGTAGACACAGATAATATGTGCGAGCGTCTCATCGATGTTGCATGTGGCGCACGTGGGGCTGTTGGCCATTGCAATAAGGAAAGCATACGAGTTAGTAAATGCAAAGCCTAGCCACAGACCGTACAGCATGGTCTGTTCACGTCGTGGTACCCCAGGCGGTGAGTGCATCCGTATGTCCGGAGACAACGAACGCAAACGACTCATGGTGAAAGTGTTCGAGTCCCACAGAGGCAAGGTACATTCACGGGACATCAGTCGCAGCCCAGTCGCAGCGTCTGTTCGCGAAAGTGGAATCAATACACATTGGACACTTTCATGTGCAGATCGGGCGGCTTCGACGGCGTGGTCATTTCCGCTGATGCTGCAATGTCCTGGAAGCCATTGAAAGATTATGTTTTGTCCCTTGTCTTGGCTGCGATGATACATGGGTCGAATTTCTGAGGCCAGTTGTCCATTGGGTCCGTGGCGCATTGGGCTTTGTATGCACTGAAGGGCTGCCTTGGAGTCACTAAAGACTGTCCATTGTTGCGGCGGTTCCTGATTCATGAAATCAAGTGCAGCATGGAGTGCCGCAAGTTCATCACACGTCGATGTGGTCAAACATGAAGCTTTTAATTTGATTTCTTCAGATTTTGCCGGGATGATGACTGCAGCAGCTCAGCTGTTGAGTTTTACCGAACCATCTGTGTAGACATGTTGCTGGAATCTGTGTACGTTGTGAATGTGTTCCAAAGTTGCTTGTTTCAAATCAAAACACCTTTGAAACTTTGTGCTCTGATGGGGCTCCTTGCGTTATCTGACTCGCGGTGCATGGGTGTTGCCGCGAAATCCAGCCCGCGTTTGCAATGTTCGCGCTGAAAGGTTTTTTCGAGCGTGAAAAAGACATTCTATATATAGACAAAATCCAGAATGATTTCCGGCGCCGGGGGTTGTTTTGGTCGGCGGTGCATATGACAGCACGAAAACATTTCGGGAAGGAACAGAAGCCCCATATGACAGATGTCAGTGACACTACGCTGTTCATACACGGGAGCACGGCATTCGAGGTTTTAACCAGATCTTAATTACCAGCTCTGGGCTAGTGTGTTGAGTCAAAACCGAACAATGTACGTGACTGTGCACAGTGACGGTGCATGAGCGATGCGTGACGGGGATGATGATGTTGTCAAGGGGCGAAAAAGAATAATAAATATATTTGCCAACTATATGTTCAGCGACTTCAGCGGCAAGTGAGATAAATGGCGTGCGGACTTTGTAAAATACGCCAACGTCATCGTACTCGGCAGCCTTCAGAATTTCGTTCGTCATCACTGTGGGTAATTTATTCTCACTCAACGCACTGAAAACAAGCGTTTTTTACATAGGCAACAATAAGGTATGGCGAGAAGGCGAAAATTAAAATTAATAATCTTGGAGTAAAATTTAGGGGCGAGCGAATATCTAATGTTTCTTATGCAAATCGTACTTTACACACTGAGCACAAGTTCATTTTCGTATTTGGAAATGAACTATTCGGTATTTTCGAATCTACCAAGCTAACCAAATATTTAGCAAAAACAGACTGTTAAAGTCTGGTTGCTATGCTCCATCTGCTAAACGAATTACCAAAGTTAGACAAGTCCGAAGACTTAACGCGATAGCGCTAAGGGCCCTGTGTCCAGCCTCCCGCGTCGCCCGTCGTTTCGGGAAACATCATTCCGAACGATGCATACCCAACCACGCAGGCCATTTACGTATCGCAAAGAAGTTACTGATCGAATTGAATTTCTCAAAGTAAAATACGTCAGAAAAATCGTAAAGTACGACTTACACGCAACCTACAGATAGCGTCTGAAGGTAATTTGAATACACGAGAAAACATAATTCTATTACGCGGAAACTCAAACACAAACCCCTTTTCCAGCGTCTGTACCATTCATATACCGCCCACAGCGTCCGAGATATGCACGCGCTGGTGCGCGCAAATCTCAGAGGCCATCAAGCGGTGCGCCCGGTTCCTTGCAATACCTCCAGATGGCGCTCGCCTACGCCACATCGCGGCCCACACACGAGGTTGCGTTGCTACCAGAAAGCTCACCTTGTGCATAGCGTTCGGTGCCATCGTTCCCCGTTAGGCATTACGGTTACATAGGCTGCAATTGCCGGGAAGCGTGATAATCAATCAGGGATGTTTGAATGTTATCGGCGTTCCGCTCTTAAAGGCGATACTTGAGCGTCCTCCACATTTTTTTGGAGAGCATGCGGAAGCGAAATGGATACGTAATGCGTTTTGCTTTCGGTTTCACGGCGGAAACATATGCGTGACAACCTTCGAATTTTGCTTCTAGACTAATCTAACCTTCTGGGCAGTCTAGTAAAGCAGCATTTTTATCTTTGACGCTACGTCTATGCAGTGATGTTTTTCTTGCAAGGGGTCCTGTTACGTGTGTTTACGACACAAAGCAGCACTTATTTTGCTTTTCCCACAGCTTCTGAGTGGCTTTCGGCGCTCGTTTGTTTATGCGGATTGTAAAGATCCATTACATAGAACAGTAATTCATTATCAGAAAGTTCGTTAGCAACGAGGCTCTGAAGACGTTAGGAGCCTACTCGTGCGCTTTGAGTATTTTCTAACGTATTTGACTGTTAAAACTTCAATACGCAACTCGTGCTAGGTGAAAGGCCTGGAAAAAGGAGCAGCCCACTGCACTTCCATGCGTGCCAGTGCATGCGCGAGTGTGCGCGCAAAGTGTGTCTGTGCGTGCTAATTTATTGGCTACTGTCAGCCCAAATTTCGGGTTTTTACAGGTTGAATATATGGTTTTCAACAACACTTATACACAATACATCATGATGCGCAGAAATTCGCTAGTTCACAATGAGCACTCAAAAAGAAAAGGTTCTGAAAAAACAACAACAAATATGTATCTGATCTTGCGATGTGGGCGTGAAGCTCGTAGATACAGCACCCGCGGCGAACTCTATATCGAGTGTCCAGCGACACAGGATATGCGAAATATTGGAAGTAGGCTTTTCCACATTTTCAAGTTGACCTACACAAGATGGCCGTCCTTCTACTCACGGTAGTATTAAGCCAAGGGTAGAGTTGCAAAGAGTGAGGAAATGGTATGAAAGAGTTGATGGCAAGTATATCAGCACCAGCTCACGTGCCCCTGCTTTGTATTTACTTAGACCATCCGCTCACGGTAGCATTAAATTGAGTACCTCGCCGACAAAGACACACAGGTGGGCGTTTTTCGCTAGTTCTATATAGCGCATTCCCATCTGGACAGGTTTTAATGCGAGAACATCACTTGTCTCATTGTGCGACCCCGCCATCATTAGAAAGCCGTGGCAGAAACACGGCGCACAAATTACGTCATCTTCGTCTAACTAAAAAAAAAAAAAGTGGCTACTGTGAGGATTCGATCCTCAGCTCCACCGCCATCGCTCCGTATACATAATAGCCGAACGCATTTACCATTACGCCATCGTTGGTCTTTTTTTTTTCTTCTTGACATGGTATTTAATGCATCATGCATAGGCGACAAACGTACAATACGCGGGAAACGTGCAAGCGCTAGCGGACACATTTCGTATTCATGCCTAGAAAGGACCTATAGATCACGCTGAGTGCGCCGTCCACCACACAAGAGCCCCAAGTAGTTTTGAACTTGAAAACGTGGTAACGACAAGCCACTTATCGAGAGATGGCACCAGTCCAGTTGAAATTCTCTTAAGTCGTACATGTCCTTCGAGTGACCAATCTTTTGAGCCATACGCACAAACTGTGAAACGCCGCGGCGGTGGCACCGGCAGGGATGGATGGATGGAAGGTAGGAGCGTCCCCTTTGAAACGGGTTGATGGCAGTTGCCACCATGCTCACCTTTTTATTTTTGCTTAACTGTGTTGCAAGTTATTAAAATTCCCCATTTTCTTTAAATATGTTTTCCTACACTTTTAACCTTATGTCACCTCTCTGCTTTTGAGCCACCAATCTTCCAATCGCTTTTTGCTAATTTCCACCTCATATTTATTTACATGACTATTGCTATCATGACTATTGTTTACATGACTATTGTTAGGGATGCGTGGAGGTGAGCGCCATCTGGGGGTGTTGCAAGAAACCCCGCGGCGCGTGCGAGCTAGAGCACGGCAGCAGCAGCAGCAGTGCCCGGAAAGTCGGGAGAGGAGGCAAAGAAAGCTTCGCTTTAACGCATGGCCAGGGGGGAGGGTAACTTGCAATCATCCGTAGGAACGCTTCACTCAAATTGTAGCGCGAATCTTTTGCTGTAGCTGTACTCTATACGCGTCCACAAAATTCTTTCGAACCGCTTCAGGGACCCTTTAACTCAAGCCTGAATAAGAAAACAGACAGGATAAACAACATGCGATGGCATGAAGTGACGGTATCCATTCAAAAGCTTTATTTTTTTCGTGCAACCTAGCTACTGAATGACAGGTGTATTTGTCCTTTTGTTTGTAAACGTGCCAAAGCTTTATTTTCATGCATGTTGTCAGGCCATCGTTTCTGGCTACAACAAATTTAATGGAACACAAAAACACAGACACATTTTCCGCAGCGCGTCGCGATGTGTGGATGCAGGAACGTTCCCAGGGAGGAGGGTGGGGGTGGAGAGGGGTATCTCACAGGCGTTCCTGTGAGATACACCTTATTTCATTTCTCTTTTGCAGGTTTACGCGTCGAATGCTGAGCATTACCCACATTTGTACTTGTAAAGGTACCTCCCCCTTCATTTGCATAGAAACGTTACCTTAAGTTGGGCCCCCCTCCCTCCCGAAAGAAAATTTCTGGGTACGTGCCTGTGTGGATGAGGATTGTTGCGCGTAGACAACTGGTTTCCCCCAGTCTCAGATGAATACAATGTCTCTCTGCACGATGTAGGCACGACTATATGGCAATGGTAGATTGCACACGACGCCCGTGGCACAGTGCACCGCCTGAGAATTGTGCCGCACACGACAAGGAGACTTACTTCGTTTTCCTGGCTTCCACCGTTTGAGTCACATCAACATAATTTCCTCCTAACATGTCTAAACAGAAAAAAAAATCTGTTTAGCCCGACGCGACCTGCTATAGTTATTGGCCATGAAAAAGCGCACGAGCATAATAAATAACCGCGACTCCCTTTTTTCTTCTCTATTCTAGTTCGTCATATCCAGTTTTCATGCCTTGTTTAATCGCGCCAATAATTTTTATTACGATATATTGCGAGTTTACTGCCGTTGGCGTCACGACGATGTTCATATAAAGTCCGAAGGCGATAACATCATCGCCGCGCGCCGTATGTGTGTATGTGCGAGTGAAAGCGTGTGAGGGTGAGCCGACGATGGTGGCTCAGTATTGCGCAAGCAAGGGAGGAAAGAGTGGAGGAAGCGCGCCGTCTTCCGTCGTGCGCCAGGCACCCGGGGTGGGGGGGGGGGGGGGGGGGGGGCGTTCTAATCCGGCGGCGGTTGCGTATGACGCAGCCGCGCGGGCTCCATATTGAAAGCGACCTGCGATGGGGACAGAGTTCGCCGAGGGCTGATGGCTTCGCGCACGTGCGCTGTGTTCTCGCCGCTTCGTTCACATTAAAACGAGAGGCAGCACGAAGGTCAGTTCGCTCGTTGCTGCCGCCGCGCTTCCTTACTTCCTCCTCTTTTCCTCTTTTTATTCCCTCCTCCTGAAAGAGTAGGCAGGCGTTATGCCCCTCTCCATGGCAGTTGTCAGCTTGCGCTCTCCGTGTTTCCTTTGTGAGCTTGTATGTTTCCGTATCTAATAATAATAATAATAATAATAATAATAATAATAATAATAATAATAATAATAATAATAATAATAATAATAATAATAATAATAATAATAATAATATAATAATAATAATAATAATGATAATAATAATAATAATAATTGACAGCGTGTGCGCGCGATTATCTTGTGAGACGAGTTCACGTTTGCTTGAGCGCGCGTGGCACCATACTTGTTAATTTAATTAGTAAGTGAATGTTTACAAGTTTATACGGCCGATAAAATTAATATCCTTACTTTGTTATAATTGTCTACTAATTTGCTATCGCAATCAGTGCTTCGCCCTTCGGAAAAACTGCGATTTATATTAAAGGCCATTGTTAAGACGGTTTTCTAGGCAAAAGTGCTTTTCCGAGCGTGAAAGAAGCCCGCGAATAGTGGTCCTGTATATGCTCCCGCGGGGAGCAGAGTTGCGCATAACTTTTCCGGCGCCGCTCGCACCGCTGTTCGCCGAGTGTTATCACGTGGCGCAGAATCACGTCAAATGTGGAACTGTGCCGCTGCGAAGCCAACTTTACGGGCGCAGCGAAGACTCGTTTCCGGACCGTCGAGCGTGCGTTGTACCAATCGGCCCCGGGTTGCAGGTACGGTATTCGACGATATTAAGTTAATGACTTTAGTGACGTGGTACGAAACACATCATTTTGACACTTGCATTTCAATATGACGGGGTGCAGCGCACCAAGCAACACGGAAGGTGGCAAAGCTTTTCGCATGGTGCCGTGCGGACGGACGAGACCGGCCGGCTCCGAAAGGGACCAGGATATGCGAGGTGCGTTCGCCTTGTTTACAGAGGTGAGTTCGGCTTGTTTACACTAAAGCAGCATTTATCTCGAGTAGCCCTCCTGTACACGCTGAGATGCGCATGCCTGGCATGAGAGGCTGAGAGGCTGGCATGATAGGCAATGAGGCCAAGCAGGATTCACTCGAAATCAGAATCAAGAGCAGTCATGCGCAGGAGTGCTTCTACTCGGACTCACAGAAAAAGACAAAAAAAAAAAGACACAGAGAGAGGTTGCAGTTTGGCCGGAAAAGCGAAGCAGTATTAGTGATAGCGAAGTATACGACATTTACGCGAAGGTAGATTACACCACCGAGAGGCGACAGATTCTTGGTGGTGGAAGAGGACTCAGGCTGTGAAACTGAACTGTCTCCTACTATGAGGTCTTGTAAATTACGTCGTCACTTCAGTGAACGATTCTTTGAGGACACACGAAGTTTCTTCAAATGCAAGAAATATGTTTCTTGCATTTGTCGTTTTCTTGCAGTTTTCTTGCAGAAATACTGTTTCAATTGATTGATGCATTGTATTACTGCTGTGTCTTACCACCCTGCTTGATTGATTGATGCATTGTATTGCTGTTGTGTTTTACCACCCTGCTTAGACCTGAACTAGGTCTGCAGTATGAAATAAAGAAAAGAAATATACACGGGGTTCAGAAAGCTGGTCGGGCCTCCCATCCCCCCCCCCCCCCCTCCCCGGAAAAAAGAAAACTTTCCGCCTATGGCACGAACACTTACTGAAACATGGCTGAAGCTGGTTAGGCCATTCCCTTCAATAGGTTTCCATTGCAGTCCCACCAGACGAAACGGCGTAAAGACTAGATACGCGCGGTCTGTAGGCAACACTGCGTACCACAGTGCTCCGCAGTAGAAGCGCGATACTCCAAGCGCATGGTCGCCGGCGCTTTTTGCACCGACTGTAAGCGCTGGGCACACCGAGCTGATGCATCGTGGTATACAGTGAGAGCGAGAACCCTTGTGACGAATTGTGACTACACTTGGTGCCACGGCGATCATGTACAGCTCACATGCGGCGCAAAAAGAAGAAAGAAAGAAAAAGACGGTGGCATCCGCGCACTCCTAGTATTGCGTTTCAATCGCTGAGCACTGTACATTTCCGACGCTGCTTTGTTATGGTCTAGTAGTTCTAACATTATTGAAGGAACCGTTATTACGCAAGAGTTTCGTGTCATGGGAATTGCCTCCGCAGCTGTAACGGCTCCGGACTTTGGGCTACGAAAGCGAACGCTCAGATTTGTAGTCGCGATTTTGCCGTCTTATCAGAGCACCAGTCTTCGTTCTAGGGCATATTTTCCTTCCTCACGCTTCCCAACTCTAGTTGCATGCGGCACATGACTGTTTGCTGTGCATCGACGGTGAACGCAAACGCACCGGCGTGTTCGCACTTGCCGCCACCAGCGGCTCTCGTCGCGCTAAGCTGTGTGAAATGGACCATGACTGAATATTGGGCTATATTCTAATACATTAAGAATGGCGAATCATTGCAAATATAAAAATAATTGCAATCGGCAGAGAACGAGAACATACCGACAGATGTGCGATCAGTGAAGCAGCTCAAGAAGGGAGACGTACGTCTCCTTTTTTGTCCATAATTTTAGAACGCAGCTCTTAGCTAGGCGTCCGTTCCTTCATTGATCATCGGCGTAACCAAGTGAACGAGCACAACGAAGGATGAAAGAACGAACGCGGAGCGCAGCGGGGGATGAAAGAGGGCCATATAAAAGATAGCGCGAAGAGGAAAGCGGAGGAGGAGGTTAGGGTGAAAACGTGAGAAGAAAAGCATAGTGCCCCGTAAGACGGGCTCTGCGGCGACGACGGCCACGAGATGGCGCTAGAGTAGTGCGCTGTCGTCTGTTCACCGATGGCATGTGGAGAGCGCGTCGACGGATACCATATATGGAAATGAAGCGCTGCATGAGCGGAGGTCTGTCTGTGGCGGCTGCTGTGAATCGCGCCCGTCGCCTCACCAGCGCGCTTCCTCTAGCGATCTCTCGATTGGCGAGGCAGTCGTGCCACACTTCGCTGCGTTTGCAATGGACAGCACGAGACACAATGTTTGCGCCAGCTAATAAATCACGAAATGAAAACGGGTATAGATTTCGCACACTAGGGAGCATCGTAATCATCGTCGAATTTTTTACTCCAGGAAGAAACGCTACAACCTGGGCCGAACCCGACGGTGGTACAATGTCTCGCAGCATCTTCGTAGCGTTCAGCTACGGGGAAAGGACTGGGGAATGAGAGCCGACCCCGAAGGCGGGGGTGCAATTTAACACGGTGTCCCAAAGTGTTAGGTGCCACGAGGCGAGACGCTCCCGATCGTGACGCAAGGAAGAAAGTCATTATACTCGCGGACAACTTTCTGTGGATGTATGAAGGGAAAGCTACGGGCGCGTGGCTGCTGCACATATGTTGCCGCGCCAAGTAGACCGACAGCGTTTGACAGTGCTTTTGTTTGCTCGGAACAGACTCTGAATAGACGCAGCTCCCACGTGCGACGGTTTCGCGTTTTCCCAGACGCGGAAGGGAAAAGCAGTAAAAATACGTGAACCTTTACACTCAGTGGTGTGTTCTTTCTTATTTACCTGTTGCTAATAAGGTCTTCATGTTTTGTCTGCCCCAGCCTAGACTAATTTGAATTAAAATGCGGGACTATTTTCAGAAACGCTCTCACTTGCGCGCGCTTTGCCTCCGCAGCTTTCCCTTCATAGCCACAGAAAGTTGTCCGCGAGTATAATTGTAGTGGCCGAATGGACGATAGAGCGCACACAAGCGCTATATGCTCGTGCCATGCGGGACTCGACGTATAGGGCCAGTCGTGTCAAAGTAGCGTAATGCAACCGAACGCCTTTATGACAAAGTGCTTGGGGCGTCCGAAATCATTAGTTTACAGGTCTTTTCATTATAAAGATCGCGTAGCGCACAGCTCACACAGGAACAGGGACGGGATCATTCCATTCGTTAAAGTGGTGCTCAAGTATAGCTGGCGTCGGCATGAGAGATACATGCGTACAGTTTGAACTTCGTACGGTTGTAGTGTGTATTCTGTCGGAGTTCAATCCCATCGCGTAAATTTCGGCACCTTCCTCTACGAACTTCATGTACTCGTGTATGTCATTGGAGCCAAGGAGCGCACGTACGAGCCTACGTGTTATCGCTCATAACCACTGCAGTCACTCTGGCAAACTTTGTAGTCTTTTGACAAATACTTGGTCACTGTATGAATCACGAGAAAATTAGAACAGTCTTCGTATACCGCTTCGGTAGCAGCGTAAACCTTTTGGGTCAATATCTCCCTCGCAAAGCCGTTAAAGAGCACAAACGCGATGTTGAAGGTCATATCTGGCAAAAACGCGCCTTACGAGTGTAGAAAAAGAACAATCCACAATGTTGACGCTGACCCTGATTTGCAAGAAAAATTGCTTTACGTGAACGCCACTACGTAGTAGGTGTGATGTTGTGACACTTGCAGTGACCCAAGTTAACGTCAAAAAAGATTTACTGAAGAACGGCAGATGCCCCTTGCCTCCTGGGGCTCATACCCAGCGTTACAGACCTAGCGGCATCATGGGTACGTACCCAGTGATATGTATTTTATACATTTTTCATACATCGTCAGTGCTTTTTTTTTGCGATATCCATATTTGCATGATGAGGTACGCGACAATGTTAACGTGCGCAGCAAAACAAGATGTAGAATATAAATGCTGGTGCTCCACGTCTTAGCTTACTGGTGCTGAGCTCTGCTGGCAGGGTGCAACTGCATCGCAATTCGCCCTAATTTTCTACGTTATATATGTTACCTGGTGCCATGAATCTTGCCTGCCTCGTACAAGAGGCAACCTTTCTCAAAAGCAGACACACAAGAATTCGTTCTTCGGTATGTCAGGCCTCAAAATCAGCAGTGCGAAATCACAGGAAGCAACGTGAGCGTCTTCGTCCCGTCGTCTGCTTCACATGCCAGTGCTCTGACTTCTGCCGTTCGCGGCGCTGTTCGCCAGCACGAGGCATTAGTAAGATACGATTGGAGGATTGGTGGAAGAATAGTATGGAAGCGACAAAAAACGGAGACGTACAAAAGCACAGTTCGCAATAGGGGATCAGAAAATTTGGGTGTGGTAGTTCATAGTGTTTTTTTCCCTTTTTTATTGGTTAACCTAGGTAGGACATTAGGCAGTAAGCAAGAGCTTGGTGGCGCAACCCACCACCGCGTTCCAAAGGGGACGCTCATAACATCCATCCATCCATCCATCCATCCATCCATCCATCCATCCATCCAACCATCCATCCATCCATCCATCCAACCATCCATCCATCGACATGTCGCTGGCGCGCCGCTGGCGTCTTATACGATGGCCGCCCGGTGCCTATTGAACAATAGAAAGCTTTATCGGGATTTTTTTTATGTTGCCGTACAAATTTCTCATTGACACTTTTCATCCAATTATGATATTTTAGAACTTGATTAATTAAGACGAATTATATTGTCACGTAGTAGTGACGGTGAATAATACTGCGCCAAATCTGTAAATGACGGAACTAACTTTTTTGGGGCGAACTTGTGCCCTTGTGCCCACGAAAGCAAATTACACTCAAAGTACAGCGATAGCGGCGAACACGGTCGGCGATCGTCTAAATCTGATTTGCTGGTCAAGCGCACGGCTTTTATACATGAACCATCGAAGGTTCCAGAGTAATCGCTGGTGCCCGCGTGTCTCCCAGAAAGTTCTACGGAATTCGCATCGCGCATACAATCAGATCACACAAGCTTCGGTGACAACAGACAGCAGAAAGAACCATCAGTAACATTCAAGAAACTTCCAACACATGCGGGCGCGTCCCACGCTGAGCTATAACCTTTGCCAGACGGTGAAAAGCGGTCAACAGAAAAAGATAAACAAGTACACGTCTCAATGTAATTAGTTGAAATTAAATAAAATAATCTGCGTATCTGCAAGCGCCAGGAAACATGACCTTGGTTCTGTCCAGCTACCTGGCGTTTTCATATTTTAAAATTTTGGTGCGTGATAGATGGGACACCCTGTATAGTATTGCCTGTTTCTTGACCTTAATGTTTTAGTTGAGAGCCGGTGCTTGCATAGTGCGTTACATATAATTTCTTCGTTTACTTCCTGTGATGCCATTACAACAGAATTAGTATAACCAAATGGTCGCTCACTGCCTTTGCCACGTTATAATGGTGCTCGCAAAGCCTCTCGAACGTATATAAATAAGCAGCAGGAGCTTGATGTGGGCGAGGTGGTGTAACAACTTTTAGTCCTCGTCTTTTTAGCGCGGTTTTTTCTTCAAGGGTATAAATAAGCTCTTCTACATATGCCCTTCTAGAGAGAGAGAGAGAGAGAGAGAGAGAGAGAGAGAAAAGCAAAGAGTTCGGCATGTATCAAAGTTTTTACTTGCTACGGACAGGGGAAGGGAGACGGTAGTAAAAAAAGAGAGAGGGACAGAGGTGTTGATAATGAGGGCGAAGATGGCGGAAAGTGGACATGAGCAGCAAACGCTCTTGAAAGTCTCAAATCTAGACGGCTCTCGTGCAAGAATTCGATTAAAGCTTTTTCCAACATCACGTCGACAAGAATCCGGCGATGGTCTTAATAGGACATGTTCAGACAAAGGTTGACTGCCATACTTGAGCAAATTTTTTACTCATGATTGTGTTTGCACAGCATATCGCGGGCAAATGCCCAAGACATGTTCAATTGTTTCGGGCTTCTCGCACTTCTCGCAGTCTAGACTATCTGCACGGCCAGTAAGGTGTAGATATCGCCGAATGAATGCCGCACCTAGTCGTAACCTGTGAAGCAAGGTTGCATAACTTTTGATCTTCGGCGGTAATTTCATTGGTATGTTTGGGTCGAGTCCATCAAGGCGTCGATGACGGTGAGTCGGCAGCGCCCAGTATGTTCTATTGTTTTCATACAACAGTGTACACACTGGAGCATCTATGTCCGGTTAAAAAAACGGGATGAACACTTGCGTGGCATTATTGTGGGCCATCTTTGCTTTTTCATCGGCCAGCTCATTTCCATATAAACCACAATGCCCTGGAATCCACTGAAACGCTATAAAATGGCCAGTTCTCAGGACGAACTCGTGTAATTCCAGTACATATTGAGCAAGGCGATAATAAGGTCATTGTTTAAGGACAGAAACAATCCCTTGCTGCCCTGGTTTCGTGTCACAAAAAATAGTCCATACTTGAGGCGGTTGATTCGATATAGAACGGACTGCTTCACGGATGGCTACAATCTCTGCGATCATTGATTTAGTTTGGCGATTGAGACGGAAGCGCTTACAGATCGTCAAATTCGGTATTCCGAATGCCGATGTTGAAGTAGTTGGAGACACTAATCCGTCAGTATATACATGCATAGAGGCGGCATATTCTGTAGAAATATGGAATAGGGCAAATTGCTTAAGACCACATGAGAGCATACGTGACAGTTTAGCAACTCCCGGAATATAGAGGTGCATCACAGGTGTTCATAAAGCCTGTGTTACTTACTTACACTTACTAATTTGACCGGAGCAAAAGCTGCTGAAATAGCGCTCTCATAGTGTAAGAGCACAGAGATTGATAAACATAGCTCTCTGGGGGGGGGGGGGGGGACGTGAAATGTGAATCGTCGAAAGCGGTTGACGTTGTGGTGGGTCAACAATAGAAGATACGCCCTTAGAGGTTCACAAGAGCGGTAAACATCTACTGGGCAGACGCGTGCATCAGCAATTGGGCCTTTGGTTGAGGTGCAGCATGACAGACCTAGACATATTCGCAATGCTTGAGATTGTTAGCTTTCGAATATACGTAGGCAGGAAGGGGAAAATATTTGTCACGATTGGTAAGCTGTATCGTAGGGTAGCCTACGAAAAGTACCTCGTATACAACTGGAGCAATGATTTCTTTGATGGATCCCGCTTCATTCCTGCAATAACGTATGTACGAAGTTATCTAGCTTAGACTTGAGCATTGTTACATGCTTATACCAGGATAGGTTTCAGTCAAAAATGATACCTAAGAAACTGTGATGCATTACATATATGGTATATAGATGTTCCGTCAATCGTAATCTGATATCGGTACTCCGCTTTGCGCGTAAACGCAAGCGCTGCACACTTCGCAGTCGCCATTTACAGACCTCGCAGTCGCAAGAACGTTGCTGTTTTGGACGAGTTGTGGTCGGGAAGCACCTGAAGGCCATATGCAGATATCGTCAGCGTATAGGCTCATTCTGACAGTTTCTGGTACCATATAAGCAAGTCCAATGAGGGTTATATTGAAAAGCGTGGGACTGAGTACGCCTCCTTGAGGAAGGCCGCCGCCGACTTGATGGTGACTGGTCTCCCCATTCATCGTCGTCGTAAAGATGGCACGGCCTGTAAGGTGACCCACTGAAACATTCTACCTCCAATGTCTAGCTCACCAAGTGCATCGAGAATGGCGTCATGTAACACGTTGTCATATGCGCCTTCAACGTCCAAAAAGAGTGCTCCTGACAAGCGCCGACGTTTATTTTCCTGTTCGACGGTGAAAGCCAAATCAATTACGTTGTCAACGGAGGATCTTCCTTTGCAAAATCCTGCCATAATGTCTGGGTAGAAGTCACACTTCTCAAGAAACCATTTCAATCTCGTCAACACCATTCTATGATCTCACCCACACAGCTTGCTCGGGCTGATATGGCATGGGTAGACTTGCCAGGCTTTAGAAGCGTCACGATTCGACTGTTTATCCACTTGTCTGGCACGGTACGTTACTGACACGAGGCGTCAACTAGAGAGAGAAGGACCTTACGCGCTTCTTCAACAAGAAAACGGATCGCGATGCACGTGAAGCCGTATGGTCCGGCTGCCGAAGAATGTCTAGAAGTAGCAAGTGCGGCGTCTAGTTCTTGCATCATGAATATTACATCGAGGTGGTCATCGAAAGCTAGTGGTGCTTATTCAAGGAGTGTCGATGGGCCAAAAGTAGCGGCCACAATAATTTAGCAGTAATCCTGTGCGACCTCTACCTCACTTCTACATTGCACGATTGCCACAGCGCGGAATGGGCATTTTCTTGTGGAGGAAACCGTAAGCAGTGCATTACCAGCCATATTTTGCAAAGTGGCTCGCGAGGATCTAGGGAAGTACGAAATCCCCTTAAGTGCTTAGTTTCGCAGTTTGTTAAGGTGTCCACGCACGTGCCGTTGAGCTCGACCACGATGATCATTTGCACACTGTGGCACATACCCACAAAGGGGGATTCGCCAACAAGCGGGCGGTATGCATCTTGCCAACGACAAGTAGATTTTTGAGATGATCGCCGTGTGTTGATGATTATGATTTACATACAATGACGCCTATCCACAACGGGGAATAGGCCAGGAAACGTGTCTGCCTGTTGATTACGACGATGATGTCTATGCTATGGCACGTACCCCCAACGGGACATTGGTGAAGAAGCGGGTGGGCCCACTCGAAAGCCCGGGACGGGCAAGATAACGCAATTTGCTTTTCAGCCTGAGCCGGGCTTTGGCTTGAAGCGCCGGGCCTGAGCAAGGACCGGGCCTCTTCACGTAGGTCGGGCCTTCGAACACACACGGGCGCTCTGCATTGATCCAAGGCATTCTGTGGGAAGCTCAAGGGTGGTAAGAATGGGCACCTCACCAAAATTATCTGGATGAAATGCACCCACGTAGGTACAACCAATTCGGCGTTGCGGTCCATCATTCGTGCTTTCCACAAACTGTGCATCAACTTTCGGCATGTTTTGCTCCCACTAGTCCACAATCGCACGAATAGCTCTCTCGTTCCAAAGGCAGCCAGCTCTGTGAAACACTCGACGCGTACGCCACGTGCCACATTTTCTTTTTCTTTCTTTGTGACAGCTCGCGCTTTGAGGCGCCGTGTTACACTGCTGTTGTGCTGAGGGAACAGGGTTCGAAACCAACCATTGGACTAGCTTGGGTCACTAAGTAACTGGTTATATCTACATACGGGCCACTCTTCAGCGACCCTCTTTCATGCCAATATGGGTTGCTGTAGATGCGGCACTGGGTAGGTACCGCTGTTCGAAGAAACCTTTTGACGCCACTGGGAGCGCTGGGTCTGGGCTTGTCTTCATTAAGCTCCTTTCATGCTAACTTGGATCACAGGATATGTGCCTATAGTTGTGTGCCGCTCTAAATCTACAAACAGATCCTTTAACTTTCTCCCATGCTGAGCGGAATCGAGCGTACGTCACAAGGGTTTTTCGAGGACAGCAACCCGACGCGTTTGCCGGCTGCACCACAAATGCACTGGGTAGTTGCCGCTTTTCCATTAATGCCTTTCACGCCAACGCTTTAGCGAGCTGCTCCACGAATGCATTGCCTATGTGCTGCTCTTTAGTGAACGCCTCGCCAACATGGGCCACTGAGTATGTGCCGCTGAGTGTTTGGCAAGCGACGAAACAATTCTCAGCACTGCGGGCCATGCTTCTGGTCTCAGAGGCCACGCTCAACCTCGGCAGTGCCGCTAGATGACACAGCGTGCCCAGAAAGAAGCGCGACAGAGGAGCCCGATCGCCGCCTGACGCGTTTCTCAGCGTTCGCACACAGCAGCGCACCATGCATTACGGACGCACTGCGCAGGCCTCACCGCGGCGGCGCTAGATGGCGCCACGTATTAGGAAAGCGCAAAAGAGGAGTCCCGATGCAGTACATGCCTCATACATGACGCGTTTCGACGGTGGCAATACGTTGTGTCGCTGTATTGATTCAATGCTAACGCTTTACCGTCGACAGCCAACGTGAGATGGGTTCTGCCAAATTGCCCATGTAATTACCCATAAATTAAACATGCAAGCGCTCCGGAGCTGTTTGAGTTTGTCTTGCAAGCGGCACAGAATTTAGCACGTTGCCCTGTCAGTGTAACAAATGCAGCCAATATCCCATTTAGCGAAAGCACGGGGGAATCCACGTTCAGTCTTTGTTTGAATTTTAATGCATGTAGATAAATACAGCCATTGCAAAAGTTTTCGTAAAGAGGGTCATAAGGACGCTGCCAGCCATGCTTGGCAATGTCCTTAGATAACTCTAGATTAACCCAGCGTGGTGGCGTACTGGCTTTGGCGTTGCACTGCTAAACCCTATGGCGCCGGATCCAAACGCGGTCACGGCTGCCGCATTTCGATGGGGGCGAAATGCAGAAACGCCCGTGTACCGTTCATTGCGTGCACGTTAAAGAAACACACGTGGTATATATACCGGAGTCTCCCAATAAGGCGTGCCTCATAATCATGTCGTGGTTCTGGCGCGCGTGAAACCTCAGTATTTACGAACTCTACGTTACAGCAAGTTTGTATTTCGGAGAAGTGGGTGTCATGTTGCGTACAATGTGAACGGACACGTCAATGTTGTTGGCTTGATTGGAAGCGTTGTAAGTAATTATTGAAACCTTGTTTTGCTTTTTGTCCCATTTTATGTATTATACGACGTTCGTAGTTGGTTTATGCGGAGTCCTCGGTGAACTACACAAGGTACTTTGTTTAAATTTAGCGAAAATAATAAGTACGCTTGAGTAATGTGTAGGCAAAGTTCGAAGTGTGCGTGTTAATCGCAGTCCTTTCCATGAATTACGTATACACGCAAGAGCTCCCGAGCGTTATGAATATGTTTTACGAGTGGCGCAAGATTAGACTGTGCTGGCATAACTACAACTGTCACCAAAATCAAACTTACCGAACTGGGACTTATCACTATGGCAAATTTGTGCGTGCAGGTAAAGACTTGTGAATCAAATACAGCTTTTGCACAAAAATTTCTTAAGCGAGTGTTCGAAAGTGACACGTGGCCGTTATTAGCTATACGGTGAGAGAGAGAGAGAGAGAGAGAGAGAGAGAGAGAGATAAGGGGAGGAAAGACAGAGAGGTTAGCCAGTGTAAGTACCGGCTGGCTACCCTGTGCTGGGGAAAGGAGTAAAGAGAATACAAGGTGAAAGAAGAATTTTCAAATACCCCGATGGAACTCTGCGTTTAAGCAAAATTTATGTTTAGTAGAAATGAGTGCCATTTTAAGTCTAATGTGTCACGAAATTTTAACGTTTCTGGCTCAATTAAGAGCATTAGAAATACTTCTTGAACCCTCTTTTTTTAGTTTCTTTATGCGTCATGTGAGCTTCTCCCGGTGTTCTCGATGAACTAAACGAGGCAACCTGTTTATGATTGGTGAAAGTAAGGATCGAGTAATGGGTAATGCGTAAGCGAAGTTCAAAATGGTTGCGCTAATTGCGTCCGTTGCAATAAATAACTATGCAAGCGTTCCGGCGCGGCATTACGAGTGTGTCTTACAAGTGGCGCAGTAGTTAGCTGCGCCTAGGGCTAGTTGCCCCATCAGAACTAGCCCTGGCAATGGACAATGTTCTGGCGAAACAAAATGCGTCTGGATGAAGTGTAGCGTTTGTGAAAATTCCTTGACAAATTAAATGCCCCGGCGTGTTATATGGTTTCAAACAGGCCAGTCATACAGAAGCAACGCATTAAAATATGTTACTTAAATACCTGCAACTGAATTTTTATTGCAATTGCTCGAAAGACCCAGCTTCGCTGAAAACTGGGCTCTAATTTTGCGAAGTCACACAAGTCTGCTCTTTCTTTCTTTCCTTCTTTCTTTCTTTCTTTCTTTCTTTCTTTTATTTCTTTTCCTTTCTTTATTTCTTTCTCTCTCTCTTTCTTTCTTTCTTTCTTTCTTTCTTTCTACAGTGTGACCCAGGGCCGCCGTCGCGGCTCTTGCAGCGAACGCTTACTTTCTTCCGCGTACATAACGATCAGTTTTCCGAGCCCCCCCCCCCCCCCCCCCCTTCCTCCGTCCTTTCCGGGGATGAACCTGAGACGCACATTACTCGCGCCTCCGCGCGCGGGACACGCCATGACTACTGCGCCGGTGGCGTCGAGCGCGCGCCATCGCTTACTATTAAGGCTGTCAAGTTGTCAAACAGCTCAGAAAATGCGCGATTAAGTTTAACGGCTGATTATAAGCGTGGATGGACTCTCCGAAGGCTTCGGTGCACGATTTCGACGAAGAATGGTGATCCGTGTGTTTACAGCGACAATATCGGGGAATTTATGGCTCAAGGGATCGCATTGCAGGTTTCGACGTGACATTGTAAAACGCTTACGTGTGCCAGAATGTACCCACAACTCTGAAATTTCTCTAGCATGTTCTTCCCAGCGTATAATTTGTTGCCGTAATGTGCCGTTTTGATATACCTTACAGAAGCAGGCAAGTGGGGGCAAATTCTTTAGTTCCTCAGCAAACATTGAGAATGAGCTGCAATGAGAATACATTTTGTAATTAACAGCTGTAATCCCTTAATTTCTGTGATCCCCTATATAGATTACAACAATTGTTTTCACTACGTTGAGTGAGAATACATTTGCCACAGCGCTAATGAACGAAATGTTGAAGTTGAACAGTGGGCCGAGTACGATGATGTTGAAGAACCTAACAAAGTGCACTCGCCACATTGCCTGCCATTGAAGTCGTTGCATGCACATAGTTTGCAAATATATTTAATTCTTTCATTGTTCGCCCGCTTACGATGCGTATTATTCGTCATCATCATCGTCACCCGTCGCTTATACACCGCCACTGTGAATGATTACGTTGTTCGGTTTTGATTCAGCAGACTAGCATTGAGCTGGTACGCTCTTGTGAAAAGCGCGGGTACCTGACCCTCCAATGCGTGCATGGAAGAAGCATTGAAGCTATTAAACTGGGAAGGCTTAGCAGTAAGGATCGACGGTGAATATCTCAGCATTCTTCGGTTTGCAGGGGACATTGTTCTATTCAGCAACACTGCAGACGATTTACAACAAATGATTGAGGACATTAAAAGAGAGAGTGTAAGAGCGGGGTTGAAGATTAATATGCAGAAGGCAAAGATAACATCAATAGCCGGGCAAGAGAACAAGAGTTTAGGATCCCCAGTCAGCCTCTAGAGTCTGTGAAGGAGCCCGTTTACCTAGGTCAATTACTCACAGGGGACACTGATCATGAGAAGAAAATTTACAGAAGAGTAAAAATGGGTTAGAGACCATTTGGCAGACATTGTCAGCTCCTGACTGGAAGCTTATCATTGTCATTGGAAAGGAAGGTGTACAACCAGTGCATTTTACCGGTGCTGACATGTGGGGCAGAGACTTGGAGACTGACAAAGAAGCTTGAGAACAAGTTAAGGACCACGCAAAGAGCGATGGAACGAAGAATGCTAGGCATAACGTCAAGAGACAGAAAGAGAGTGGTTTGGATCATAGAGCAAATGGGTATAGCCGATATTCTAATTGACATGAAGAGAAAAAAAAAAAAAGAAACGGAGCTGGGCAGGTCATGTAATGCTCAGGGTACATAACCGGTGGACCATTAGGGTTACAGATGGGTGTCAAGAGAAGGGAAGCGTAGTCGAGGACGGCCGAAGACTAGGTGGGGCGATGGAATTAGGAAATTTGCGGGCGCTAGTTGGAATCGGTTGGCGCAGGACAGGCGTAATTTGAGATCGCAGGGAGAGGCCTTCCTCCTGCAGTGGACATAAAATAAGCTGCTGCTGATGTAGGCATCGAAGCCTGTCATCGCGATAGGTATGTAGGAGCATGTAGGTATGTATCGTATGTAGGAATATAGGGCACGCTACGGATACGATGAGCGCATACGTTATTATTCGATTCCGAATCTTGGGGCATTTCATATTTCAGAGTTCGCTCCAATTTGAGACGCTGGAAGCCATGCGAAGTTCTCACAATTTGCTTTATTATTGGCAAGGATCTTCAGTATATTCCGTGTAAGTCACTGCTGGTAGAACCTATGTACAGCACTGTTTGCTGTAGTTTCCTTGAAAGAATGGCATATGCATTGCCTCACGCGCAAAACCACGGTCTGTTAACGAGAACACACGTTGCCTGGTGGCGTCTGCATGCGGGAAGATTATATTCTGTGTTCTTTGTGCGCAGAGTACGTAATGAAGCGAGGCACACAGAGACGCTTAGTCTGGTGTGAAGAAAAACTTGCGCAGCTGGAGCGAGCACAGCGGCAGCTGCTCGCAACATGAGAGTCCGTGAATGGCGTTCACAGCGCGTCAAAGCCTGTTCCTCGCACTGCTGTGCCCAGATCAATCCCTCTCTTTTTACCAGGTTGTCGGACACACTTCAAGCGCTTCTCTTTCTTGCTAAGAGACATCTTCACATGTTTTTTGTGCGTTACTGGGAGGACAATGTGAAGGATAGGCTACGCCACACATAGAGTTTAACGAAGTAGCGAACAAACGGCGTTACTTCTGTGCCCCAGTCACGTCTGCCGCTTACAAGCCCGGACGACAGCAGATTCTCCACGAGCTAGTTTAAAGTCAAAGTTCATTGTATTTCCTCTGCATAATGGACTGTTGGAAGCAGCAGGCGAAGACTGTTCCTTCGGCGACATCATGGTTAGCAAGCACTTATAACGGCGCACGCTTCTGACAACTGATGGTGATCGTTCGGGAGCTTTGCACGTTGCTGTAGGCGAGGACATTCATGATGATGCGAGAATTCTCTGTACCATTTATAACAAATTCCTCGGATTTTAAACACTTATTGTATCCCTGAAGAAGCACTCTGTGCCAATCGAGAAATATTGAAGTAACTGCTAGTAGGCTTTGCTGTCGCATACCTTCTTTAAATTTTTATACAGGACTGGCCTGGCACCTTCACTGATTTGTTATGTGTGTAGGGAAGATGAACATTTGTTTTAATTTCTTGTCAACTATTTATTAGCTTAAGAAGATGAACCATAGAAACACCACTCCGCCGTCTTCAATTAGATTCAACTGTTCAACATGTGCTTTCTTTAGGTGCCGCTACACTTGGGCACAGCGACGGGAAGTTTAGCATTGCCATGCAAGGTTTTTTTTTAGGAGCAATGAGATTTAAACTCTGAATACGAGATTTTGAGCCTCGTTTTCTTTCGCGAGAATTGAACTTCCATTGTTTTTACTTTATGGCCATGGTAGAATCTTCAGTTTCATGAAATCATGCAGGCTCTACAATCTCTATCTTTCGGTTATAGCTTACGTATTATAAATTTTTGACTTATTTTACACTTTGCTATAACCTACCCGGTTCTTGGCCAATCCTCCAGAGTGGGTAAGTGCCAGCAGATCCCAAGGGTTTACATCCATGACTGCACGGTGCCAGGCAGCTGCCTGGTTCTTCAGTAGCACGCGGGACTGCAGAACGCCGCGAATTGGTGCGTCTCCTCGATATAGCCAGCGTTCATCTTGCGCACAGGGACTGGCTGAAATGCCTTTACTGGTACGCTTTGCAGTGGAATACATGTGCAGGCGCACTGTCCGTGCCGACCATGGACAGCACTAGTCACAAAAAGTGCGCTCATGTACACGGTGTCCCAACTATCATGCGCCAAGATTGAAATATATCCCCTTCAGTCATGGCGTACACATTTGTGGGCGTGACTTATTTTTGCCATTTCTGTGCAGTGGTTGCAAGAAATAGACAACGAACATTAACCTTTGAGTAAATTGAAATTCTGCTTTCCTAAAGTACAAGGATTGCACTTCCGAGTGAAATGTACCGCTTCAGACGACCGCTTTGGAGAAGGCACTGCCGCGTTTGACGGGAAGTTTGTAGTGTGGCGTTTTGGTAGTAACTGCGAGAGATTTTTTTTCTTCCTCGTTGTAATGCTTGCACCCAATAATTAATCGGTGTATGTAATTCAAGCGGGTGATTCAATATTCTTAATCAAGAATTGTAGCATGACTGACTGTGCAATAAATGAATATTTAATTACTATGTAATTATCATGGGTCAATATATAAGATGCACAGACTTTTTCTCCCACCTTGACTTACTTTCTATGGAGTCTCCAGCACCTTGGCATAAAATTGTGTAAGTTTCACACATTTATCGACACTCGATCACAATTCATGACTGAAGGGCATATGCAAATGAAAGTGGACAGAACCGAAGTCATACGGTTTGCCGTCGGTTGGAGATACTCAGATTATATTTTGCATCCCGTCTAATTACACTGGTCTTAATTAATTAGTCACCTTCTCAAATATTACAATTACGTGAAAAAGTGTCAACGAGAAAATTGCAGAGCAACATGAAAAACTCCCGATAAAGCTTTCTGTATCCCAATACGTGCTACATAAAAGTGTTTTTCTGAGCGTGAAAGAAGCCAACGAATACACGAAAAATTGCCGCGCGACTGGCCACTCGAGCACTTTGCGTGTATTCGTAGGCTACTTTCACACTCGGAAAAACTTTTATGTAGCACTTTTTTAGCAACAGAAAGGTTTAGCTGGAGTTTTTCATGCTGCGCTACAATTTTGTCATTGACACTTTTCCATCTAATTATAATATGATAGAAGTTAATTAATTAAGACTAATTATGTAATTAGGCGGAATATGCAAAAATAATCTGAGTATCTCTAAGCGAAGGCAAATAATTAACTTAGTTATGTCCAGCTACGTGGCATTTGCATATTTTAAATCTTGGTGCGTGATAGTCTGGACACCCTGTATTCAAGCACGGCTGAAAGCATTGGCAAACTGTTGAGTCACACAGCGAAGCGTTTTGAACCTCTCAAACCGAGCTAGTTACAAAGTATATAGTTAGCCACAACTCGCTGAACGATGAGAGTTGCGGAATTTACAGCTAGAAACTCGACTATACGGTAACAAATTTTATTGTAACATAATCAAGCGGTTTATATACAGTTAACGCGATGCATCCGATGAGGTTCCTGTGATTCTGTAGAAAAATGTGCTACGCAGCGAAGTGTAATTAAGGCGCAGCGAAACAGTAATAAAAGCGATTATTTTGTAGTACTCTGATGATCAGTCTCTAATTAGAGCTAGTAAGGCCTAAAACGTCAGCCGATCAATTGATGACTGGCAATGACTTCGGTGGTTCATTATTTCTTCTCTCACCCCCTGTTCTTCTTCATCCCACTGACTATTTCACATCTCCAACATATCATTAAAGTATTATCTCTCTCTCTCTCTCTCTCACCATGCGAAGCGCGGTATTTTATCTTTTAAAGGGGTGCTTAAGGCAGTCATGAAATCAAGTTAAAGTAATAGGTTGCCCTGAAAATCTCAATGGCCTGAAAATGTCAAAAACATCCCTCCGAAACTGAGTTTGCACAATGCAGATGAAGACGTAAAAGTAGAACAGGCCATTTCCCGATGAGGTTATCTATTTAGATTCTTTAAAACAGGGTCTATGACAGATGCCACCACGTCCGTGTACTATATTAAAATGGTATGGCCAATTCTCTTGCCCGAGCGTCGCTCATTGGCCTTTCAGCCTCTGTTATGCCGGTTACGACTCCATTATGCCGACTTCCGTTATCGCCTTTTCGTACTCTTCCTTCGAACATCTGCAATTCCCTTTGAATTCTCAGTAAGTACTGCACGTCGATAAGGATTTATATATGCAGGATTGCGATTTTTATTTTCGTACGTCTGCTCCTGTTATCATTCTCAGTATTTTCTCAGTCACTCCTCAGCAGTATTCTTTTTTTTTCGTTATTCCACCTGCTACTTGGCCAATCCCCGATACTGGCTACCTAACTGAGTGTGGCGCAAACAGGGATGCAAAGCGCTAAAATGAGGGAACCGACACAAGCGCCAACTTTCAACCTAAATGTTTAGTGCACCGCCGGCCGGACGTTCATTAGATGGACAGCTACTGCGGGTATACGTGGCAATATTTGATGAACCGTACTTTTAGTTGTAGGTTTCGGGGGAATGGATTGCCCGACTCTCACGCGTGGCCTTAAACGCCTTAAAGCGGCCGGCGTGTCATCGCCAAAATACACACTTGTGGGACGGAAGCGTGAGCCTCGGCGCAAGTTTACTGAATGCGTATACTTCGAGCGACCGTTGTGGCATTGGGACTTCGTAAACTTAGCAGCAAAATTGCGAATACAGTTGACTCCCGATCTAACAAAACTGAATTTTACAAATTTCTCAATTTTACGAAGGATTCGAATTCCCCAGACGTTTTCTCTTGGGTATAATGCACCTACCAATGTGATCTCACGAAGACAAATTGACCATCACTCCCGATTTTGCGAAGCCGCCCCGATGAAAAGAGGTGGCAAAAACAACGAAAAATGAGAATTTTCTAGAAATTTCGACAACCTATGCCCCTGAGGACGTGTAGGACGTTGTCGAGAGCGGCCTTCTTTGTAAAATGCGATCGAATAAGACGCTCGCCTGTAAAAGAGAACGCTGTCACGGTGAGAAAGGCAGTGAGCGAAATCTCAAGCTCCTGCTGTGCGTCAATACGGACGCTGTCCACCAGACGTCGACTTCATCGACTACGCAAGCGCTGATGCAAGGGTCGACATGAACGCGACATAAAATTTGTACAACGGAGACCTTGCGAAGCCTGTTGCCGACGCAGACCAAGTGCCAACAGATGACGATGCGGACGCAAACGTAGACCGTGTGCCGACAGCTAGCGAAGTCGTGAACGACGTGGACCTCCTCAGGCCGGGGCTCAAGAAGGCAGCGAACAGGCAGGCTCTCGTCACTTTTCCTAGCTACAAGAGCAGCGTGAAGCCCACACTGAAAAATCGTAGACGAGCCGAAAATAACCGGCTTTCGTCCGAAAAATAAATTGGTCGTTTAACGTTGGCGCTCTCGGATTTTTCGGGTTTACGAAATTCCCGATTTTACCAAGGTTTGACCAATAGCGGTTCAAGTGTATTCATCCGTCGCATAGCCCCTATCGCGAATACAGCCACGCGCATGAAACGCTGGGAAACACATTATTAGGGCTGTCCGAATGTTCGAAATGTTATCGAATGTTATCGAATATTCGAACGGTACTTGTCGAATAGCCTTCGCTATTCGGTTCGTATTCAATTCTAGAATTCACTATTCGAAGTAGCCGTATACTTGCTCCGTTCGAATACTACGAGCGACTTTAATAGTCGTTGCCGTCTATATGGAGAAAGGTCGAGACAACTGGAGACCCTTTCGAATGAGTCGGCCGTAAGAGAGCCGCAGTCTGCGCAGACAAACAAGGGCAAACTCTTGGAGGACATACCTCTACGTAGTAGTTTTGTGTCGTTCAATAAATGTGTCTCGCCTTAGGCAGCCTGCGATATTGTTGTCTTAATTAAAGCAAAACAATTTATTATTAGGTCACTCTCACCATGTTTTGATTCCTTTCAAATTATGTGTGTTTCTGCAGTATTGCACTCAGCGCCTCCAGCATACTCTACATTCTATCACGTGCCGCTGATAGTTCCCTTTCCCTTACTCTCGCGTTAATAGTGCTTCAGATACGATCCCATTTCCCGCGCTTCTTATTTAGAAACTTCTCAGGTGGTACGACATCCAGTTGTTAAAGCCGTTAGGTGCATGAAATAATGCAAGTGAGCCTGATGTTGCCCAAACCGACTCGGCGCCGCCTTTATTTCGCTGCTTGTTTAGAAAGTTAAAATATTCGGTATTCTAGTCGACGTTCTAAGGTCGCCTTTGCCTAATTTTCGCATTAGACTGGAGGGTTTAGCTATTCGAACGCACCTACACATCAGGCGACCGCCCGGCACTTGTGCCGGATAGGAGGACGCTGGACGGGTTCATAACCAGGGTCGGCCGACAACCCCGTTCAGAGGGCCTTGCTCTCGGCCCATGGCCTGACCCTACAGCTACGAGACAGATGACGATTGTTGGTGTTGCTGCGTAACACAAGACTGTACGTGAGTGACCTTAGTAGGGTTGTTGTGTAACTTAGGTATGCATCCAGCCTTTCACTTCCCTTTACCATCATTCATTAGAATACTTTCGCTCCATTTTCCTCTCCCCCAGTGCAGAGAAGAGCGCACCAGCCGAGTCTAACCTCTCTACCTTTCCTGTAAATAAAATATCTCTTTCTCTCTCTTTTTATCTGCTAGCGATGTTAATCGTCCTATTAAAAGTACATTGCCGGTCATTTCCGTGCCCTGAGGCTAAACCAAGCGAAGAGTGGATATTCAATATGCACAGTGATCTGACAACACCGGGTCCGTCCACCATCTTTCTTACCATCTTTAGTTGCGAATCGGCTGTACGTTGGAAGCTCGACGATCGTTGCCGTGCCGCCATTCAGAGCTCTAAAATGCACCAACCGCGTTCTCCGTCCAGCGATTAATGAACGCTGAGCTTCAGTGTGCTGCCACAAATAAACGAAGTCCTTGCACCCTTGGATACCATCCAAGTGGCATTCCTTGGTTTTTGCACGCTCGAACATCCGTACAGACGGCGTTCTCGACAGGCCGTACTTCACTTTGAAACAGGAACCTACGCCAGGACTCTTTTCGTAGCGATGCCTGCTTCGAACTTGAGATACGAGCCCTCTAAGCTAAAATTTGCTATAGAATATTCGCATAAACTTTTCTAAAAGCAAGCGACAGTTTGGTTCCGCCCGTATTCATAATCATCGCCAATTATTAAATTTCTAACTCAATATTTTGTTGAAAATGATCAATTTGCAAACTCAGAAACCAGTGTGAATCCTAAAGAACGAAGTTTAGGCAAATCCATGCCATTATCATCATAATTACCATGCTGGCTGAGCCACCATACTCATAGCTCCGTAGGCACTAGCGGCGGAGTTCCTTCTCGTCATTTTTGTGGTAAGTCGATGCTCAAAGAGGGGCGCATTTTTTTCTTTTGTAGTAAAAGTATAAGTGGTGGTGCTGAGGGCACTGGATGTTGAGAAGTTCTGTCATGTTGCTTTATTCACTAATTTGTTAGCTGTGATAGGCTGAAATTGCGGCTACGCCCTCTCTGGTTGGCTCAAAGCGCTAACATGGTGCAATTGTTCAATATCATGGAATCTGAAGGTTTTCAAATAGTCCTCGTACGTTCTAAACATCCTTATCATTTTCCGTTGAATATAATGTCAATTTTCTTGGATTTACCTCTTCGGTATTCTGCCACTGCGTGTGCGCATATTCTTGGCCAATCCTCCAGAATGTACGTGTGCCAGTGTGACGCAAAAGGTACAGAATACTTAAATGTAGTTATAGATATGCGCCGTTCTTCTCTGTCGGCATACCTGCCACTGCCATTCTTCCCTTGACAACCCACACACATAGCCTTCGTCCTCGTGATATCATTACGTAGGCGTCTCACACTGTGCATCCGCTTGAATTGGTGCTTGCATTTTGGCACAGCTTGCGAGTGCTTTAGTTCATAAACGTTGATCGATTCATTCGTGGAGTTTATTCACCTAAAGCAATGCTGGGTCTATGAGAGACACCGCAGTGGAAGGCTTCAGATTAATTTTGACCACCTGGGGTTCTTTGACCTGCACCTAAATCAATGTGCACGAGTGTTTATGCATTTTGCCTCCATTCAAACCCGGCACTCGATCTCAGCAGCTGAGTGCCTTCGGTATTGCGTAAGAGAAGCGAGGGTTCATTGACAAAAAATGCATGCAGTTCCACTCAACGTGAAAGCTGTCGGAAGTGCGGAGCAGTGATTCGCCAGTGTTTCCCTTGTGTTATTGTTGTGAGTACCTTTTGTTTATCTTCTGTTTATTTGTGTTTTGCTTTTGTTTTTCAATGTTTAGATTTTCCTTTTCTGTGTTTTGCTTTTGTTTATCTTTTCTTTTCTTATGTTCGTCCATTGTTTCTTTTCCTTTGTTACTTGAGGTTGACTTTAGATCTGATTTTTTTTTTATAACGACAGTAGACATTGTTTAACCTTTCTACATAAGTACGCAAACTAACTTCTGGGGGTGTCTTTTGTTGTACTCGTAAACTACAGAGCGGTAGGTGGCTCCTTGGGATTTATGAACGGTGAAAGTACTAGCTTGAACTAAGGGGAACTGTCTTCCGTGAGCAATGCCCGTCTTGCGTTTTAAAGAAATGGTTGCGATGCGAGGCTCAATGGGGAATCCAGTCAGCTGAGTTTCATGGCCATGTTGTCGAGCATCGCTAACCATATGTTTAGAAAGAAGTCGAGTGGGCTTTCCAGTGGTAGCCAATCAAATTCTAACCACAAACGTGTAGGAAAATTATCGACGGGATATTCACACAATTTCAGCACTCTGACAGGTACCGTTCACTGAACCATCGATTACATTAATGCTTGCCGTGATCATGTAGGGCTTTCCAATTACAAGCAGGATTTCATGGGGTAAATTTGCCATTTCGGTGTGCGACACTTGAGCAACCTTTTCATGAACAGAGTCTATGCATGGATGGATGGATGGAAAGTAGGAGCGTCCCCTTTGAAACGGGATAATGGCAGTTGCTACCATGCTCAGCTTTTTATTTTTGTTTAACTGTGTTGTAAGTTATTAAAATTTGTCATTTTCTTTAAATACTTCCTCCTACACTTTTAACCTTATGTCACCTCTGCTTTTGAGCCACCAATCTTCCAATCCACCGCATACTTATTTACATGACTATTGTTATCTCTAAACCCTAGGGCCTCAGCAAGCGTGACTTTGCCCGCATCGGCATCGGGATGGATACCATCACATTTTAGTATGAGGTGTTCTATTGTTTCTACAGATTTACCACACACAGTACATGTGCCTTCTTCTTCGTTAAATTTCTTTTTATAGCTGCGCGTTCTAAGACATCCTGACATAGCTTCAAAGAGTAGGGCACTGCCTCTTGGGTTATCATAAAAAGCTTCCTTCCTGATCTGCTGTTTCCAGTATCGATATAGTTCAACACTATGCTTCTTTTTCACTGAATTTATCCAATTTTCACCTTCCGCGTTTTCAACCTGTCGTTTAATGCTCTGTCTTTCTCCATCCTCGTGGCTGGCATACTTACTGGTCAGCTTCCTAGTTCTTTTCCGCCATTGTGAGTCAATGCTCTTTCTGTATAGGTATTTAAAAACCTTAGCTGCCGATCTGTTATCGTCCAATTTCCTCAGGCGTTTTTCGCGTAGGATTTTACTCTGAGCTTCCCGTGCTTCGAACGTTGCCCCGCCCATATCCCCCTGTACTGCCTCGTTTGTGGTTTTCCCGTGGGCACCTAGAGCTAATCTTCCAGCACTCTAATTTACTTCTAGTCTCGACTGAACTTCTGCCCTTAAGCACAAGACCGCATTCCCGAAAGTAAGCCCCGGCACCATTATTCCTTTCAAAATACCTCTCAGTACTTCATCCTGTTCTACCCCCACAATGCCCTATGTTTCATTATCCCGGCATCTCTTCGCCCTTTTGCTATGAGAGACTGTTTGTGCTTTTCCGTGTACATCTGCCCTTTGTTTATCCATACCTCGAGATATTTGTATTCGGCCACTCGGAGTATTTCATCGCCTTGTATTGTAAGCTCCTGATCAGTTGTATCGTTGAAAAACATCCCACCGGACTTAGCTGCGCTGAAACTGAAACTTATACTCTATTCAGAGAGGCTATGGCGCCCTCTCTTGACTAGTTTCGGTATCAGCCTAAGTGCGTGACACCCAACGACATTGGACGGACGCTATCCCGGGCCCCTAAAGTGTTCCGCACTTAAAATTCCAACAGCCGCTACCCCAGTTGAGTGCGAGGTGATGAGAAGCATTTTTGTTTGGTTCGAAAGATTTTTCAAGAATAATGTTAATCGTCCTGGGCGAAACAGCGCCACAGTTGTAATGTGTATGTGAACTTGTGGCATGTGCAACGCAATGACACAGTGGTTGTTGAAGAGGTCATGTTTTATTACATTGAAGGAACTGCGTTTGGGCGGCGTGGCGTTCACGTTTGGACAACCGTTTTCATTCCAGTCGGGCAGCGTGGGCGTCAGTCGCCTAAGACGCATGACGACAGGTGGCCTCGGCGCGCTTCCGCTTCCGTTCTTCGAACTCGGTCGCGATGAGGAGCTTCTTGGGGTGAGACATTTCGGCAGGAAACGGTCATGCAGAGCGGCGTGGAGACGCCACGCAGTTCCCAAGGAGCACTGGAGCAGGGAGGAGCGAGCCTCTTTTATAGGGAGTTGTGACGTCACTTACACGCGCCTAGCGCCAAGCGTCACTCGAGTCATTAGGCCCGTGAGGCTAACGTCAAAGCCAACAATCGCCACTTGCGGAAAAACTCAGGTTTGCTTTTACGAGAAGCCGAGAGTGGATGTGTCAAATACAACTGATCGCGCACTGCTTCGTCGGCAATCATGCACTATCTAGGCGCTTGATAACTCTAGCTACTTCACGAAAACGGTCAGACAGATGGCAGAAAGAAAAACCGGACTACACTCGAGAAGAACGCTTCGCATTAAAATTGCGTGCGATTAAGGTTGTTGCCTTTGTACTGGATAAGCTTACACACTGCGTGAGATCACACGCTTCGTATGATGCAGGTAAACACGCATCGCCGTCAGTGATATATCAATTAGCAACCCACTTCAATAAAACTTCGCTTCCCGTAGATTCAAACATGTGCTTTGGATCTCTATATTTTCTTCTTTCTTCACTGACATGAACGGCTTACAAATGGTCTTGCAAACTTGTACTTCTTCCAGAGGCGCGATTTGAGGATTTACACTTGCAAACGCTTTAAAGTAAATCAGCGTGCTTCGTTAGTTTTTCCTGTGACGGTTCCTGTCGGCAAAATTTCCTAAGAAGTATACAACTGAATGCCCTCAGTGTATATCAAGGTGCCAGAATGGCTCTATTGGAAGGGAAATGCGGTCGAGAACGGTAGAGAGTCACGCGGTTTGATAAAATTAGGAAATTTGCAGGCATAGGACTGGGGTCAGCTGACGCGGGCAAGTGGTAATTGGAAATCTCTGGGACAGGCCTTCGTACCACAGCGGATAGAAATTAGGTTGACGATGGTGACTATGATAATAATGATGCTTCGTTGGACCCACCATATTGCATTTAGGGAGACATGTATGTGACAAAAGGCTTTGCACTACTATGCGCCGGCAGTGCAACCAGCGATCGGGACTCCGGACAGATGCTCTTGCGATGATTTATCTAATGTACAGTCTTGGTCGAAAGTTTTCAGGCCGCAGTGACTGCTCCCGGAGCAGCCGCGCTCCGCTATCGCTGTCCTGCCATCAACGGCGCTCGCCGGTTGCGTGGATAAAAGCGAGCGAGAAGGAATATCGCTCTCGCATGATCGTTGCGGCCTGGGAACTTTTAATCGAGACTGTACATAGTAAGTACAATTTTGGAGTTTGGATGCGTGTTGCTTTCTTTCTGGATCACCATTCTGCTATAGCCGCCATGGTCGGCATTGCGATCAGCAAGAGCGCTGAGGCTATGTGTTGGGTTTCCCGGCTGTGTAGCCAACGTGTATTGTACTTGGAAGCCTGTACACACCCGATCGTCTTCACGAGAGGAAGGGGGCATGGGCTTTCACAATGACTGAAGTATCAGCTGTTGACACGCCGCGCAGCGGGCTGATACTGTGCAGACGCGAGCGTCACCGTGTGATCTGCCGTGGCACCGCGATTGTCTGTTTGAAACGCCTAAACCTAAAAAGTCCTTTAAAAGCGAACTGATGAGGTACCTGCGCCTTACCTCCCGACAAGTGTTCATCTTCCGGCCCACCTCGGTTTACTTTTGGACTTACAAAGATGACCGTCGCAATTCGTGGTCCGGTGCCGATTCCTGTATACACGTGGTTGTGGTCTTCCTACACATTTCCCGCACATTTCCAGCTGGTTCGCGTATTGACCAATCATCTCAAGCGCGACCACTATAATCACGCAACAAGGCGTTCGCGAGTGCCCAACACGGCGGGAACCGTATAGCAGGACACAGCGCCAGCTTGATGGAGAAAATCTAAACAAAATGGAAAATCATTGAAGGAATTGTGTATGGCCGGCTGCTGACAGTAAAAAGGAATAAACGTACGTGCCAAAGAAACAGCGTGCCGATTCGTTACGACTGTTTTGAACGTTGGAAGCACGGCGCTACTGCACTAAGGAAGAGCCCCGAAGTGTCGTCGCACTTTTGACAATGTTGAAGGTTAGAAGTACGCGAACATAGCTGACTGCCGGCGGCAGCGCTTTCGACGCCAGCCCTGCTTGAGGTGACCGGTATATGCGCTCACCGTTCACGACGCGTGCATTCAGCCTTCGCCAAAAGTTTCGAAGCGACTCGACGATAGAGGTTCCGGCTTTCTGACTCTTCTATGCTGCAAAGCTCTGTAGGCATTTCACGGGAGCCCTGCAGCAGAATTCGGCGATTTATCGAGTCACTCGTGGAGTGGCTTCGAAACTTTTCGCATCGGCTGCAAGGCGCATGCGTGCGCTTGCGCCCCTCTAATTAAGAGGCGTCACACGGACTCACAAACTCACGCAGAGAACAGAGGTAAGTGCTGCACAGCTTTATTAGCCATAAGTAGCGCCGGTTAACCGGTCACAAGCGACCTTGCCGGGCGGCCGCCAGAGGGGAGGGCGATCGGTGGCCGCCACGGCAGTTTTTACATACACACATTTTACACGCACACGCACGGATTGGCAAGTATACATGGTGAACGCAAACAAGCGCCGCCTCAACAACACAGCAGCTGCAACGATAGCGACAATCATAAGGAGCGTGCACTACAAAACACAATGCGCACCGTACAAAAACAAGACGCTGTCCATGCTTTTCACACTCTCTACCTCTACACTCACTCACTCGCGCTTCCCATGGCTTCACCACCCTTTTCTTTGGTTTGGTGTGTGTGCTTTTTCATTAGCCTCCGGTGCATGTTTTACGCACCTTGTACAAAAACAAACAGGAACGACATTGTTGTCGATGGTTTCAACATAAAGCGCGAAGAGGCGGCAAGAGATACAGTTGTGCGAGCCTCGCCCGTGGAAAGAAGAAGCGCAACCGCAATCAGCTGTAATCGATGACCTCCCCTCCCCCATAGTTACAGCATATAAAAACATAACGACAATAATAAGCGTCACTTGCCTAGAAAACAACCTCGCTGTCACACACACGCTCTATTCCACTTGCACACACGCGATGCGATGAGACTGTCGCTCAAAACGCTATACAACTTCGCCACTATAGTTCGTCGCGTAGGTGGACGCCATCGAAGAAAATGTGAAGTGGAACGTTACGAAGAAAGAATGTTGGCTACATATTTCTTTTTGCAAGTTATCGTTTTTATCTTTTGTGCGCCCCAGGGCCCGAAGGCCGACGCGAACATGGAAATTTCTACAGCCGCTAACAGGGAACATTAGAACAGGCAGGAGCGCGGACAATTACACAACAAAAACAAAAGGACATAGTGAAATAAAAGAAGTTAGATAGGAACCAGTAGGTGTGCGAAAAGCAATTCGAACCGAACAACTGCTCATAATCAGCAAAAGTTCCAGTGCAGATGAGCTTAAGTAAGCACAAGCTTGCTTTCAGAAACTTCACTGATTTCACAAACTATACGGTTTGAAATTCTTCCATGGCTGAAGGCAAGGGTATCGAGCAAACGCTCTGTTCGAAGCACTATTCGCATACCACCAAGTGCATTTAGCTCTTGCGTGACTGGACAGTTTCTCAACTCGACGAGCTTGAGACACACTAGACGAGTCGCCACAAGCGTGAGGTCGAGCTTGCATCATCCGCCAATGTCAGAGAAGTTAACGTTGTTATGCACGAGGCGTTTGGCACCCAATTCTATTTCTTCAGATTATCTCCGAGTGTCGACAACGTCAATTGCACGGGCCAAGAGAAGAAATGTTTTTTTTTATTTACTGACGACTGCTGCAATAAATTTTGTTTGAAGGACGTCAGAACTGTTAAGTTTTGTTATTACCGCTATCGTGCATGTAGCTGGCACCTTCTCAAGTTAGTGAACTTGAATATTGCGTCCCAGATTCTGCATTTAGCAAACGTTGTTAATGGTTTTGGTCAAGCCAGCTTATACTTGAAATGACGTTTCGACCATTATGAAGGTTCACTTCGTGGATGGAAAATCAGGGTCACAAATCGCGGTTTCGTCAAATTCCTCTCATCTCTCCCGAGCTCATTTAGGGGATGGAAGCTTAATCGATGAAACTTCCGGCATAGTGCTTTGAATAATAATAATAAAAGAAACAGGCATAAAAGGAAGACCAACTGACTTTCGAGGAATAAATGTCCCTGAGAAGTTTGCGAGCATGCCGGGAAAATGAATTGGCCAGAACGGCTTGAGATAGCTGTCTGCGATGAAGCACGTCATTGCCTCAAATACGCGGAGTGACGACTCATTCTGTGCGGTTTGATAGTGCAACATTCGTAACGAGGTTCACCAATGCTCACTGTCGATCACGTCACAGCGTAGATACACTTGGCGCCTCCACAGGTTCATAAGAGGAACACGCTAGTGGTGCGCATAGAGAGTTCATCAGGGCCGAATCAATGACACACAAATCAGCTAATACGCAGGTCCGCGCGAATTTCGCGGGTACTTTAAACGCTTGCTTTAGATGTTAAGGGGTCGACCCTTTTAGCAGGCTACATAAAGAACACCAAACACGACGCCTTCAAAGCGAAAGACCCTGCTTTTACCGGAAAGAAGAAACAAAACACTTTATACTGGCACAAAATGCGCAAGCAAATGACTAGACGACGTTTATCTGCAAAACAAGAGCAATACGCAATGAAAAAGAAACGCACGAGAAAGAATAAAAGAAAAACAAGAAAACAAACGTGAAGTATTCCGTCACTGGCTCAGATGCTGCTGCATGATTTTTCCAAAGGTCCCCGCCCTACGCGTCATACACGACTTCGCTCATCCCTTTTCAGTGACAACTTTTTTTCCGTTTCTCGCTCCGTCTAAGCTGCACCACTATTTATTTATAATTTAAATAACCACATACACACACAGTACACTACACGACCACTGCTAGGTCACCAAGAACGATGTTACGGTGAAGCGCTGTAAGCGGTGCTCGGAAACTGCCAAGCGGTGAAGCTGATGACACATCAGATTTCAATAGTTGTAGGGCAAATAGAGCTTGCGCGGAGCGGACCTATATCGGTCCACAGCAACATTGAAAAGAAAGGAGCTCCTGCGCCCTACATGTCTCGTAAGTTTGTGTATATCATAAAAAGAAAATTATGAAACAAACAAGAAAGGTTTTGCGCCGGTAAGAGTACCAAAAGTTACCTGCAGGTAAAACTAAATACGCTACTTCTTGAGGCCAGCTGCACCGCGCGCTTCATGGGAAAATTTAGTAGGTAAGATGTCTGCGTGTACGAGCTGAACTTTGTACGCTTGGAGCTACGCAAGAAAAAAAAAAGTGCAAAATATAGTAAGTACCCTGAAAAATTAATAAGCCACTCAAACAACGAGGCACTGAGGAGCGAAGTTACACGTACAAAACGAAACCGAAACTATGCTAGTACAGCTTCACAGATTTAAAAAGAAACGAAACAACAAGCGAGAACTAAATGGCCGTTCCACATGTAAGCCCGTGCCCTCCTATTAACCGCAACCACCCTGCCCACTATCTCGAAGGAACATCGGTGCCGTAATTATCACATTTTCCGCTTCTTCAACGAACAGCGCCAATGCCAACAGCACTACGTGCACCGAGACCACGACCGTGCGCGATAACATCCACCTTCTCTATTTTGATAAGCTCATATCACTGGAATGCTCATGACAAGGAACGTCGTGCCACTGCCTTTCGTGGATCACAAAGGCGCGCTCTTCCTTACTCGTATGCGCTGGTTGTCCACGGCGACTGTGAGTCTGCAAAACTGTGGCGGTTACATACAATTATGTGGACATAACTTCAGCAGCTCTATTTCGATGCGCAATCTCAGGCGCAAAGCGAAAGGCCGCACAGGGCTACGACAGGTCGAGGGATCGAGTCGTCCCACAACATCCACCACTTTGCGTATACAAGGACCCTACCGAAACAGCAGAACTCGAAATAAAAGAGAGGATAATGAGCCTTTTGCGTTACCCTGCCTCAAATTCTCTCACTCTATCTCTCTCTCGCTCTTACTTACAAACCATTTCTTCGCACCTTTACATAAGGACCGTGAAAAAACTCGCGAAAGAATCACGACCACCTCTCATACTTTGCAAGAAGACAAACAGAATAAAGTGTTGGCTCCATCAGTTTATATTCAACTTCGCCTTACACACTCTATTATCTCTTGCAACAATTCGTATAGCTTTTATTTCTTCCTATTTTTATTTTTTGTGACTTTTAGTAGTATACACAGTGGTTCTTTTGTGCAAGCACTCGAGATAATCACAAATGTGCGTGTGTGTGTGTATTGCACGTATCGAACAGACAGACTCTCCCTATATATATATATATATATATATATTATGTGTATAACTGTGTTTGTGTACTTGAATGCAAATAACCTCGTACGCTCATGGAAGCCTCATTGACACGCCACCATGTCCCTGTTGGCTCAACAAAAGGGACGACACACTATTAAGCGCAAGCTTTAATTGTTATGGAAACGCCGCAGCAATGGCGACAATAGCGGGGGTCTTCGCCTACTCCGAGGTGTCCGAGAGAGATCCAAGTTACGCTGTACAGCGTTCGAAGTACTATATAACATCCGTGCGAGGCTAATACGGTAAGTGAAAAACTAAATAAATAAAACGGACAACGAGGCTCTTTCCTAAAATTTCTTCAGTATAGGGTTGAAAAAAGCTACGTTGACTCCTACGGTTGACAATCGCTATGATAGGTACCGTACGCGATCAAACTCGAAACAATACATATACGATTTATTCAAGTGACAATAAATAAAATTAGGGCTGAAGCAAAGGCAAAAAAGATATATATGTGTAAATAAGCCTATCTGGTAGCAGTAGGAATATTTAAAAGGGTTCAAGCGTAGCAGATGTATCACAGAAAACAAGAATATTAATAGGGGATTAGAAAGGGATTACGCAGCACGACTGCCCAAAGGGCGCTCTGAATGCGTGCCGCGCGCGAGCGTCAGGGAAAATTGCTATAGACGGGGTCTAAGTTATTAGAGATGTGTTTAGGCCTATAGGGATTAGATGTTGTAATACACAATGCCGAAGTTGTAGCGCCTTTAACCTCTAAATGGACTCTCCGCATTAGGGAAGAAAAATGAGAAAACGCTACTAGAAATCACTCTTTGCTTTCAGGCAAGGAGAAAAGCATCCAAAAGGCAAAGTAACGTTTCTAACTAAAAAGAAAGAGACGTGAGCGAGAAGATGAATCAGAATCAACAAAATAATCTCGCGAGAGACCGCACGCTGAATTGAGAGCGCATAAATGCACTATGCATAACCTCGCGTATCGTGCGCTCGCGGTCGTGTTGTTCAACTTCAATGTCTAGCATGAAAACGAACATGACGAAAACAAATCATGTGAACAGTTCGAAGCTAAAAGAGAGAGAGGCAACAATGACGATTCCAGTCGTTGGGCAGAAGTAAACCTCTTTTCCTCCTACACGACAAAACAGTCTCAGTCCATGGATCACATCACAAATACGACGCTCATAACATTCAGAGATCTTGTGCTTCGAAAGCTCGTGGCCGAAAGGGGCAGAGGACCTTTAGCGCTCCTGCCCGACGATTGAAAACCGTCACCACGAATACGTCACCACGACCGGACAATAAAATAAAGGAAACAGGCAAAAGAAGGTTCTGACAGGCGTTAGCGTGATTGGACAGAGACTCTCCTACTACCACATAGCAGTAGGGCAGGGGGCCCGGTGCTGCCATCCAGCAGAAAGCCGGACGTAACAGCGAATACTTTGGATGCAAAGTGTGTAAAAAGACGGCTCCTATCGTTCAGAACTCGAGTCGATATGCGGCGCAGGACGACTCGTGGTCCTGGAGGTTGATGGTGCAGCGCGAAGCCGAGGGAGCCACGTCAATGTGGTGCTCTTCGAGGGCCTTCTGATTGTGTGCAATCCAGTAGCAAAGCGCGTCGGTCTCGTAGGTCGGAATGACGGTGACCGGGGCGTCCGGCTCTCCCCAGCCGCGCTTGGCTTCGAGCAGGGCGTCCAGCACCTGCTGGCTGGGGTTGGTGCCGCTCAGCACGTAATAGCGTGCTCGCACTCGGCTGAAGAATTCTGCGTCGCAGTAGCCCGGGTCGCCGTGGTGGGGGACGTAGGTCAGGTCGACGTACACGACATCGGCGGCGTCACGTGGCGTCGCTGCCGCACCTGCCTTCTTGCCGCCGGTTTTGGACGACTTGGACGACGGGTCGGGCGGAACGGGAAGGCCCAGTGGTTTGCCCCAGTCCCGAATGTCGAACGGCGCGGCGGCGTCACCATCTCGCCGGCCGTTCGCTTGCCCCTCGGCAGAGGTGGTCTGAAGCTCTCTGACGGTATCGCGTGGTGCTTCAGTCCCACTTGCACCCTCTGCGTCGGACCACAACTGTTCGTGTTGCACCGCTGCCATTGATGCCTTCAGAGAGCCTCGTTGGACAGCGCCAGCAGCCGCGCCGAGGTCGCGTTCCAGGTGATGGAGCGTCGTGAAGCGGACGGCATCGCCACCAGTAGAGGCAGGAGAAGACGCGGTACCAGCAGACGTCGACTCTTCCCGGGTGAGTACCTCATGCTGGAACATGGACGACTGCGATATGACGTGCGACGCCGCGCCGCGGCCGCTTTCTAGCACCCACTCTTCCCGCACGACAGTAGTGGGTTCCTCGACGTAGCTGACGACCCGACGCGCCTCGCTCCCACCCGCCATTGTGGACGTAGGCTCCGTCTCCTCGACGACCACCATTCGCTGGACGGAAGAGGTGCCGGAGGGCTCCCCGTTGTGCCTGACTCGCGTGTCTTGCGCAGCGGAGTGCGGACTCGGCGGTTCCGACGGCGTGTTTCCGGCCGACAATTCGACGAGTTCAGGGTAGTCCGGTTGCAGGGTCTTTCCAAACACGGGCTCCTCCACCAAGGGGCTGGCGTCGCTCAGCGAACTCTGCTCCTGGGCGGCCTCTTCGTCTTCCTCGTACAGCGGCTGCTCCTCTAGCATCTCCTTAGCCGCCTGCTTCGTCTGAGCTGCCATGAACTCCAAGATTGTCTTTGGGTCGCTACCTTCCGGGGGAAGACATGTTTCCTCTGCAGACGGTCCCAGTGCGAAGCGAAATTCGGCACTGCTGCCAGGATGGTAGACAATCTGCCGAGTCTCTGTCACGTGCGTGGCGTGTCCGTTTCTTCTCTCCACCAGCTCCGCAGGACGGGTCAGCTCCAGCGGACGTTGCGAAGAAGAGTCAGCCGAGCGGTGGACAACCGTCCAGCCGTTTGGTGACTGGGATACTGCAGCGGCGGCCATTTCAGTTATGCGAGCTACTTCGTCCATCGCGATACTGTGGATAGAGGAATCCGGATGATGTAGGGTTTCTGTGTCGTCAGTATGACGGATAAACGTTTCTGGAGCACTGTGGTCAGACGAAACGGTGTAGACGTAGCTCCTGGACGAAGTTCCAGTGACGTGATCACCTTCGTCATGTATATCTTCCTCTCGAGGATGCCTTTCGGCAGTTGAGCGCAGAATGTCAAATGGAAGACCATCTTCTCCTCGACTAGAAGGCAGAGTACCAGAAGAAAGCGTTGGGTCGCCTTTATCATCACCTTCTCCAGAAGTGTAAGTCCTATAGACGTATGTTACGGTTGTACGTCTAGAGTCGTCTTCTGTGTCGTGTTGAGGTGGCTCCGAAAAAGTCGATGTGTCCCAGGTGTCCGGGAGACCATCATGCTGGTAAACAACTCGCCGAGAAGTGACGGTCGTGATTACCTCACGCTGAACCGGTATCTGACCCATGCGATGCGGCACAGCCGAATCAGCCGCACCTTGCCCGACGCTCTCAGTGTCGGTGTCCGAGCATGGTTTCTCACCTGTATGCTCAGTTAGTTCCTCGTAAATAGAAGCTGTCATCTCCGGAGGTATGGGTTCGACGCGGGAACCTCGTGCTGGCGGCCACCTTGATTCTGAAGCATCAATGCAAAGCTCTTCAGCCGATTGTGGCATGCATACTAGCTCCGTGGCAAGTCCAGCTGCAAGGCCAGCAACGAGACCGACGCTTGGTGGCGAGTGCGACGTGCCGTTCAAGTGAAGCTCGTCAAAACCTTTACTAGGTTTTCGCTCAGGAGTCGGCATCCCGTGCTGCGAAGTTGAAACTATTTCGGACGGAGGGCTGGCGCGTTGCTGCTTGTCTGTGAAGTGGCCGCTGTCACTGAGTCGCCGCTCTATGTACGCTTGCATCGCGACACCGTCATCCTCCTCTGCGTAGTCAGCTTTCTTCTCTATAACGTGATGAATAGCTTCCTCTTCTGCGCGCTTTATCTCGGAGCAGAGCTCTCTGGACTCAACCATGCACACCAACTCGACGGGCAGACCCGACGCGAGTCCAGCGGCCACAGCGGCTGGTTCATCCTGCTTTACGGCGTCCAGCGGAGAAGTTGGAGGAGGTGATACGCGTTCTTGCGAGTCGGCACATTTGGTGATAAGGGTAATGTCTTTTGATAAATCGACAGACGACTGTGCCATGCACACGAGTTCAGTTGGAAGTCCGGAGGAAAGACCGGACGCCAGTGTGACACCGTCGTCGGTAACGTCGTCTTTCGGTTCGGCGACCTTACGGCCATTTTCTTGATGCGAGGAACTTGTAATTGATGTAGTAGATGGCTTCACAGATGCACGCGACGACTCCTCCTCTTCATCTGTTGCCATGGTTTCGAGAAATTCGGCCTCAAGAAATTTCTCTAAGCGAACTTTTCTTTCAAAAACTTCTTTTGATAGACCATGATCAGCATCGAACGACGTGCAGGATGCTGAGGTATCCGTGTGGTCGGCAAGTGGTTCTATGAAAGAGTCGTCTCCTAGTTGAAACCTGAGAGCCTTAACAGGAGTAACCTCCCCAGAAACTTTGCGCCCCGGAAGCGCTTCGTCGTCTCCAGAAACAGAACAAGTTTCTTTGGATTCTTTATCTGGTGTTATACCTGAAGTATGAAGTGCAGTTCCTATTTTGCAATCGTCCGAGCGTGCTTGATCTGTCGGTGCTTCTCGTTCAGTTTCAGGAATCTTGATTTCACTTGAGTCAAGCTCACGATGCCCTTGCGAAAACTTCGATGAGGTGTCGAAAACGCCCTGATCAGAAAGACCCTGAGCATCCTTGCCCGTTTGGACTAAGACAGTGTCCATAGAAGGTGAGTCTATAACGCACAGCTCTGTTTTTAGGGCGGCAAACAGACCTGAAGCTATACCATGCCCATGCGCTACAACGGTAACTGGTTGTCGGGCTTCCATCATAGGAATTTTGGCTGCAGACGAGATGTGCCCATCTGGTTCTCTCGTAACAGTTTCTTCACAGAGGGGAACTTCTACATCGCTCTCCATTTCTTCAGAGGTGACAGTTGAAGTTGGAAGCGCGTCAGACTGTTGCTCCATCTTGGCGACTTGGGTGGGACTCTCGTGCTTTACAGGAGGTAATGCGTCGGCACTGGAGCTCAATTCGACTTGTTCTGTGCTGATGTGCGGTGCTATAGACTTTTGGTGATCGAGACTGCTGAAAGGCTCGATGGTAGAGTCACTGTATAAGCTCCCAGACCCAGAAGATTGGTCAGGATGATCTCTTACTGTGCTGGAAAAGCTCTCGCGGCTGTCGTCTTTTTGGTAAGGCTTCTCGAGTTCTGTGTAACTTCGTTCTTCCGACGTCACACTGCACGTGGAGTCAACACTAAACCGGGCGCTAGGTGAGGTTTCCAAGTGTCTGGTGTATTCACGCATCAAATCACTATCTTTAGACCCCGTAAGAGACCTACGACCAGACCCTGCGTCATCACTAGATGAAGTCGTTTCACTCTCAATTGAAGATCTCTTCAATTGGCTGCTATATGTCTCATCAAGGTGGGAGCCCGTCTCACCTGACATTTTTGCTTTCTCTGGCTCAAGTAGTGATGGCGGTACTTGTACATCATGCTCACTGGGTTTTGTAGAGGACGACGAGTCCGCCACATGCTGTGAAGCTAACTCAGGAGCTTCTGAACCTTTGCCATTCTTCTTAGCTTCATCGGAGCTTTCAGCGATGGGCAGATAATCTTCTGACGGTGTTCGCTTATGCGCGAAGTACAAGCCTTCGGTCTTGTCAGAAAAATGAGGAAGGCTGTCAGGCTGCATTTCAAGTGGAGGATGACGAGAACCACTGTAAGCTGCGCCTCGTGGTAACACACAGTATTCGTCACCCTCAAGCGGTTTGTCTTTTAGAGGATGAAGACCCGCTTGCGGGGAACTGTGCGCTGACTGTGGGCTTTCTTTGGGCTGTTCTGCACCATAACTTGGGGCATCCGTGTAAGAAGGAGCAATGACTTTGCGTGCGCTGTCCTCGTCTTCACTGGATATGTCGGCTTCTGAGGACCCCTGTGTAGCAATAGGGTGCTTGGACTCTGACGTGGTGCGAGCTCTTTTAGACGTGCGTGGATGCTCTGCGGCTATCCTTTTAACTGGGGACTTGGGCGGACTTTCTGGACTGGATGGACGAGACGCGTCATTTACGCCCTTGGAGCATTCAGCTGTCTTTGAATCATCGTGCCAAGAGCCTTCGGATGCTACCGATCTGAAGGTCTTGGCATCAATCGCGAACTCAATATCAGAAACGGAAGTTATTGAGCTTTCGTACTCGACAGACATCCTCTGTTGCATGTGCGCAAGCTCTGGCGCATCAAGAGAGGTAGGGCACGTCGCTCTAGGATCCTTCATCGGTTGATCTGAAATTTCCAGCGATGGAACATCCTGAGAGCCGCGGTGGTGTATCCATGGTGCCTCTGGCTCATAAGAGTCTTGCTCTTGATGGATGAGTGGCGGTGAACCACTGGTAGCTGTTTGTTTCTCACCAGTTTCACCGTATGATGCTTCATCACGTACTTTTGTTCCTTCTGGTTCAGAAGAAAGACGTGCATCGCAGACATCGCTCTTTTCCGACATCATTTCGAGGTCAGCGGAAGGAATTTCAGTTGCGCTTTCAGGTTCTTTGTCGCTCATTGTCCGCAAGTCTGGGTGACCTGCACTCTTTTTCAGCGCGACAGGAGAAGAACTCAGGTCCGTTGCGGAGCTTGCGTCCAAGTCCAAGGGGAAGTGGTGCACCTTTTCCTCAGAAAGATTTACTGAGCTTTCGTCGGCAGGGAACGACTGCGAAATATTTGAATCAGGCAGGGCGCTTCCATCGTCACGTGTTTTCGAGAGGTCGCGTGTAATCGAACCGCTGCCTGTAGAGAGCGATGTTTCCGGCGTGACCTCTTCGAAAACTTCAATGTGCGCTGACGGACTCGCTGGTTTCTGCTCTGTAGTCGCCAGCTCCCTGGAGGCGGGAACACTCTTTTCTTGTTCAGGCGGTCCTGAAAATATATCGCAAACAGTAAGTCTGGTTGAAAAGGTAACAACACGTTTCATTCTGCTCATATAGGTACACAATACTTGCAAAGGTCGTAATTTGCTCACAGAAAACTGTCGGCTGATTTTATTTATAGCTGCGTGTCGTAAAGCACCTGGCTATTCCTCATCTCACAAGACTGCTTGTATCATTTTTTTTTTTGCAGCAAGAACTATTTTGTGTCCGCTTGAAACATGGCGTTTGAAAGGCCGGTCAATATGGATGCAGATTCTTCCACACGAAGCCGAACTGTCTTTTTAACAGCGATGCTGTTTAAGCTGGTGGTTAGGCCGGACGAGAATAGTTCAAGCTGTAAAACTTCAAAGGATACACAGGTGCACGGCACACTTCATTAAAAAAAATTAAGCTGATGCAGCACCCACGTTTGAATCTATGTGAAGCGATGCTTTAATAAAGTGGTTGATTAAATAAATGCATTACAACTAATCGCAATGCGCACGCTACTGTTTGCTTTCATTCTGTGCAATAAGTAATCTCATGGAATGCTTTGCTTATCCACCACAAAGGTCACAACCTTATTGCCAAGCAATTTTTATGTTTGCGCACTGCGTCGTTCACAAGCTATGCCGAAACGCAAACTCTAACGGGCGTATTGTACTGTATGAAACGTACACGCGGAGATGTCACAATGACGAATGGGATGTATGAGGCATGTTGAGGGAAGAATGGCAATGACAGCAATCTTCCAGGCACAGAATGGTACGACACGTATCAAGCAACATTTAGAAATTCTGTACCACTTGCGCCACAGCGGGCCATACCCATTCTAGAGGATTGGCCAAGCACGGACACATTGCCAGTGCCACATGCTGAATGGCTAAATAAAAAAAAGCGTAAATAAAGGAATCCACGAAATATAATTGACCATTCTAATAACATTCTATTCGAGTATATCACAAGGCTGACATGAAATTTTCATGCAGCAACTGTCGCACAAGCCCGTTCTGGAAAACTTCCCAAGAACGGGCATACGCACATATTTAATGACACACACACACACACACACACACACACACACACACACACACACACACACACACACACACACACACACACACACACACACACACACACACACACACACACACACACACACACACACACACACACACACACACACACACACACACACACACACACACACACACACACACATATATATATATATATATATATATATATATATATATATATATATATATATATATATATGCATATATATATAACGTTGCATATCTATTAATCAGGCTCCTGTAAACATGTGAGCCAAATATTACAGCACTGAATGCAGCAGGGAATTCACAATCCCGTGTTGAAAGCAGTGAACAGACGCTTGCTCTCGCATGCGCAATGTCGTCATTGCAAGCAGTTGGCCCACAAAAGCTATTGACTGATTTCGTGATTGCGAGAACATTCTCAATAATACGCAATAGCAACTTTTGAGTCAAATAAATGACAAATGTATAAGCCTGCGATCTCAAAAAGTCGGAAAAATAATGCAATCTTCGCATAGCGCGTAGCGGCATCTCTTGCGCCTGGTCCCCGAGATGGCAGCCGCGTGCTGCGTAGCGCAGTGTACACCGTCCATCACGGGGTTACGCGACGAGCCATTTCGCAATCACGCGACGAGCCCTTTCGCCACCGCGACGAGCCCTTTCGCCACCGCGACACTCAAACTTTTGGCCGGGGCTTTGCCTCTTGGCTTGTCCGCTGTGTAGCTTCCAGCGAGCTAGCGGAGACGAAAAAGAGAGAGAAAGCCCAGTATCGGTGGGATAACTCCAATTAAAATCGAAGGATTCCGAAAACTTTGCGCCATGGTATCCGTGGGAAGACGTACTTTCAAAGTGAGGCCATTCTACGATTAGTTAGAAAAGTGTTTAGATGCCTCTTCATATAAAATAGTTTGCCTTGCACTCTATAAATGAGCTATGATCGCACTACGTTTCAATCATTGCCCAAACCTAGCGACATATTTTCATATTTAAGTGAAAACTTTCTTTGCGAACCCTTTCAGACTTTCCTGACCATGGCTTGCCGAATATATTTGAGAATATATATATATATATATATATATATATTGTGACGCTCTTACTTGCATAGTGGGTTCGCGCCTCAACAAACAGTATGCGGGGGAACCGAAGAGGGGTGAACGAAGAAGACGACGTGTGGCTGGCTGGCTGAATCTCGACAGGCGCTCAGCTGATCAAGGCCATCGCATCTAACTCTACCCGGCTGATGAGGAAATTGTATACATCTTCTGCAATTCCTTTGAGGAGATGTCCGACTCGGTCTTCCCCGGACATCTGCGAATTTACGATTTTGCACAGCTTGAGGATTTCTTCTATGTATATAGTGCATGTTTCTCCAGGAGCTTGAGCTCTTTGAGCAAGTGTTCTCTCGGCGCGTTTCTGTTTGGCGTGGGTGTCGCCAAAACACTTCTTAATTTCCTCGACAAAGCGCTCCCACGTTGTTATGGAGTCTTCGTGGTTTTGATACCACATCAGCGCTGTCTCACTCAGGAAGAGTGCGACATATTCAAGCTGAGTGACAGAATCCCAACGGTTGTAGCGGCTCACCCTTGCGTAGTGCGTCAGCCACTCGTCGACGTCTTCGCCCACTTTTCCCGCGATCGAGCGTGGTTTCATGTAGTGCTGCAAAGGTCCAACTGGCGCTGACCTTTGAGAAGGTGAAACTAGAGCTGGCATTTGTCCACCTCCGTCCTGAGCCATGGGGAAGGTCGTTGGTAAGAGACCGGCAAGACGACGGCTCCGGCGAAGTTCTAGATGTTGCGACTCCGTGGTACGTTCTGTCGTACCCCGCACCTCTCGCGCATGCCGCTTCCAACGACGGACTGCAACGCGGACAACTTCGACTGCTATATCGCATCACTGGAGCCGGGATTTCCTGATATATATACCGTCAAGGTCGAGCAACAAAAAGACAGAACTTTAGAACCACTGCTCATTACTGCAAGGCAATCAGCACCATCCACTCGTTTCTGCGTTCGTGATGGGGTTCTTTACAAAAAGAACTATTCTACTACAGGCCCACGATATCTTCTGGTGGTCCCGGAGAGTCTCCGTGTCTCCGTCTTGCGCGCTATGCATGACGATCCAACATCTGGTCATTTGGGTTCTGCGCGAACTCTCTACCGCCTTCAAGAAAGGTTCTACTGGCCTAAAATGCGCCAGACGACCGCCCAGTATGTGTCCAGCTGCAGCGAGTGTCAACGTTACAAGCGTCCGACGAGTGCTCCTCCTGGTCAACTCCATCCAGTGCCACCCCCCCAGCACTCCCTTAGAGCAAGTTGGCATCGACCTCCTCGGTCCTTTCCCGCGTTCATCCGATGGGAATCACTGGATTATCGTGTGTGCCGATCATTTGATACGCTACTGTGAGACAGCTGCAATACCATCGGCTACTGCAACCGAAGTGTGTATTTTTCTGCTGCATTTTGTCATTCTCCGACATGGACCTCCCAGAGCCATCATCAGCGATCGTGGGCGGCAGTTCACTGCAGACGTGGTCGAAGAGATGCTTCGTCTATGTGCTTCAAGGTTTCGACATTCCACCCCGTATCATCCCCAAACAAATGGCCTTACGGAACACACGAACAGAACTCTTACTAACATGCTGTCCATGTATGTCGCGTCAGATCATAAGAACTGGGACAGCGTGCTACCTTTCATTACGTACGCATTTAACACCTCAAAGCATGAAGTTACGGGCTACAGTCCCTTCTTTCTTCTTTACGCTCGTCCGCCTCGTTATACACTAGACACTATCTTCCCGTTTTCGAGCCACGATAATCTTTGTATATCAGAGACAGTCTGTCTTGCTGAAGAAGCCCGACGACTTGCTTCTTTACGCACTCTTGTTTCACAAGACCGCTCGAAGGCACGCTGCGACCGCCGACGCCGACACGTGATATATGACCCTGGTGATTTAGTGTTGCTCTGGAAACCAACCAGGAAACGTGGATTGTGTGAAAAACTGCTGGCGCACTATGTTGGACCCTATGTTATTACGGAGCGTATCAGCGAATTAACCTACCACATAGCACATCTCACATCAAATGGCCGACGGTCAGCAAAGACTGAACTTTCGCATGTCGCCCGTTTAAAGCCCTTTATTTCTCGACAGCCTGTTTGACTTGCCCGGCGGGCTTCGTCTGCGCGCAGGGAAATGTGACGCCCTTACGTGCATAGTGGGTTCACGCCTCAACAAACAGTATGCGGGGGCACCGAAGAGGGGTGAACGGAGAAGACGACGTGTGGCTAGCTGGCTGAATCTCGACAGGCGCTCAGCTGATCAAGGCCATCGCATCTAACTCTACCCGGCTTCAAAGTAACGCCTTTTGTGGGCGTAACAATATATATATATATATATATATATATATATATATATATATATATATATATATATATATATATCAAAGGAATTGCAGAAGATGTATACAATTTCCTCATCAGCCGGGTAGAGTTAGATGCGATGGCCTTGATCAGCCGAGCGCCTGTCGAGATTCAGCCAGCGGCCAGCTGGTTGATGAACTCAGCATCGTTCTCCTCTTCTTTTCCCAACTCGGGACCGTAAGCACGTTCACCGGTCTTCGTTTTCTTCATGCGTAACATTCCTCTCGTCGCAGACGAAGCCCGCCGGGCGAGTCAATCCATTTGTTTTGACGTGAACAATTTCAAGCGGGCGATATGGACCACTTGGGTCTTGGCAGCTCTTCTACCCCTCGCCGTGAGGCGAGCTATGTTATAGCTGACTTCCGTGAGTCTGTTAATAATAACAATCGGTCCATCGTAGGTGGCCAAAAGCTTTTGGCTTAACCCGTGTTTCTGGACTGGAGTCTAGAGCCAGACTAAATCACCAGGGCGATAGGTTACCGGATGGTGGCGAATGTCGTAGCGTGCTTTCGATCTGTCCTGCGACGCCAAAGTGTGAAAACCAGCAATACGACGAACTTCTTCGGCAAGGCAGAGAGTCTCGGCGACAGTGGGATTTTCGTGACTACAGCAAGAGAAAACAGTGTCGATTGTGTACCGGGGTGGCCGTGCGTACAGCAGGAAGTAAGGGCTATAGCGGGTAGTCTCGTGCTTGGCAGTGTTGAACGCGTACGTGATAAAAGGCAGTACGTTATTCTAATTATTGCGGTCGGATGAAACATACATAGATAGCATGTTTACAATTGTTCGGTTGGTGCGTTGCGTAAGCCCATTCATTTGTGGATGGTATGGTGTCGAGTGTCGCAAGTGAGTTTCACACAAACGAAGCAGATGCTCTGCGACATCCGCTGTGAATTGTCGTCCACAGTCGCTGATGATCACGCGAGGCGGACCATGTCGCAGGATGACATATTGCAACAGGAATATTGAAACGTCAGTGGCAGTTGCGGAGGGCACGGCCGCCGTCTCGCTGTAGCGAGTGAGGTAGTCGACGCAAACGAGTATCCAACGATTTACCTTGGCTCATTTTGGAAAAGGGCCCACGAAGTCAATGCCCACTTGTTGGAACGGCGTGCGATCGGCTGCAGGAGACCATGTGGAGCCGTAGATGGCCGTTTGTGGCGCTGACACTGCATGCAGCTGGCCACATACGTCTCAACAGACTGTCGCATTCCAGGACAATAAAAGCGCTCCTGAATCCGGTAGAGCGTCCTCGCCGAACCTAAATGGCCAGAAGTAGGGTCGTCGTGCATAGCACTCAGAATCGCTGTGCGAAGGCTCTCCGGTACTACTAGGAGAAAACGTGCGCCCAGTGCTGGAAAAATTCTTCTTATACAGGAGTCCATCACGTACACAGAAATGGTTTGCTGTCGTCGAGGCGGTCGTAGCGGTGAAGAGCGGTGTTAATTTCGCGTATTTTCGCTTTCGGCTTTGAAACAGTCGAAGTTTGGAAAACGCGGCGACACAGAAGCCACGAGGTGATCGAAGTCGTCGGCGTCACAGCCCGTAGTGCTAAGTGGCATACGCGAGAGGCAGTCTGCATCAGCGTGTCGTCGACCGCTCTTATATAAGATGGCGAAGTTGTATTCTTGCAGTCGAAGCGCCCAGCGCGCAAGGCGGCCTCAAGGGTCACGAAGATACACAAGCCAACACAATGAATGGTGGTCGGTGACCACCGTAAAGGGGCGTCCATACAGGTAAGAAGGAAACCGCTGAACCGCAAATATTACGGCGAGGCATTCTTGTTCCGTGACAGTGTAATTCTGCTCGGGCCTACTTAATGAGCGGCTTGCATATGCAATCACGCGTTCGCGGTCACCGTAGCGTTGAACTAGGACGACACCAATACCTGTGCCACTGGCATCCGTATGGAGTTCCACGGAGCTGAAGGACTGATGTGTTGAAGAACCGGTCGTGACGTAAGCAGAGACTTCAACTGACGAAAAGAAGAGTCGCACTCCGGAGTCCACTCAATTTCGTAGCAGGCATCTCAGCAGATACGCGACGTTGGCGAATTTAGGAATAAAGTGGCGGAAATAGGACCAAAGCTCCAGAAAACTACGGAGCTCCTTGCCAGAGCGCGGTGCACTGAACGCTTCAACGGCTGCTGTTTTCTGGGGATCAGGGCGGATGCCATCCTTATCGGCAAGGTGCCCAAGCACAAAGGTTTGGCGGTCTCCGAAGCGGCATTTCTTGGAGTTTAAAACTAGGCCAGCGTTTTTAATGCAGTTCAGGACAATATCCAGACGCGAGTTGTGTTCGCTGAAGGTGCGGCCAAAGATGACGACGTCGTCGAGGTAGCACATGCAGATGTTCCACTTCAAGCCGCGCAGAACAGTGTCCATAAATCTCTCGAAAGTTGCCATAGCGTTGCACAGTCCAAATTGCATCACAATAAATTTGAAGAGCCCGTCAGGGGTTACAAAGGCAGTCTTCGCCTTGTCGTCAGGATGCATCGGATTTTGCCAAAAGCCGGATCGTAAATCTACTGAGAAAACGTAAGAGGCGGAATGAAGGCAGTCTATTGCGTCATCAATGCTAGGGAGTGGGTACACGTCCTTTTTTGTTACAGCAATCAAACGGCGATAGTCGACGCAAAATCTCCAAGATCTATCTTTTTTTAAACAAGAATCACTGGAGCTGCCCAGGGACTCGATTACTCTTGTGCGACTCCATTTTTCATCATTTCGTGCACTTGTTCGTTGATAATCTGGCGCTCTGATGGTGAAACACGATATGGCTTCTGTCTAATCGGATTTGCTGAACCCATGCTGATGGTATAACGTGTTCGAGACGCGGGGATTGCAAGTATTTTGTCCTGCGCAAAGTCGGATACCGAAACGTGCTTGGAAAGCACACCCACTAACGTTCGGCGTTCACTCGTGCTGAGCGATTTATTTACCACTGACAAAAGGGCCGTTTCCGAACTGTGGCCATCAAGTCCTTCCGGCACATCTGTAAGTTCAGCCATTGATAATGACGCGTGTTCCCTGGCGAAGGCTAATTTCATGCCGTGTGGTAGTATAACGGGCCACTTAGAACAGTTTACGGTCCACAAGCCAGTGCGTCTGCCTTTGATCGACACCACACAATGTGGCACCAACACATTCTTCTTCACACAGTTAATGTGCATCGGTTCTACGGTAGCATCGAAGCTGTCGGAATCGGCACCGCAACAGACAGCGGGAACACAAACGGCAGATGATGCAGGTACGACCGTATCACCACAAACACACAGTGTAGTTTCGTGATCTACAGGGTTCTCCAGGAGTCCTGACGGAATCCTACCACTTATGAATACCTCCCCTGTGCGGAAGTCGACAGTAGCACCACACTTCCGCAAGGAGTCCATGCCGAGAAGAACATCATGGATCGACCGAGGAATAATTACATACTCTGTCGTAATAATATGGCCTCCCAAAAATACGCCAGCACTACACATCCCAATAGGTCGCAACGGCTCGCCACTCACTCCACAGAACTTTGAATCTTCGTCCCACTTAAATAAAGCCTTTCGCCCTAACACGTGTTTAAAAGAGGCACTCATGGCCGAAATTGTTGCGCCTGTGTCCACCAGAGCCATCACAGGTACATTATCTACAAGAACGCGCACTTCGTTTCAAGCATCAGCACAGGAGGTATTTTTGTCAGTAGCACGTCTCCAGCGACCTCACCTCCATCAGCCGCGCTAGCTAGTTTTCCGGTGACGAAGGGGACGTGGTGCGACGCAGCGGTGAGGGAGAACGGGGAGCACGACGTTGCGGTGGGAATGTCAAACTCCTGTCAGATGCCGGGGAGCGATTCCGGGAGCTTCTCGGCCAATACTCGTCGCCAGATGATACGTGTGCTGGCCACGGGGCACCATGTGGCCGTTCAGAGGGCCGAGAAAACTCTTGAGGGCTGGTCATACCACGTGGTCATACGCTGGTTGCAAAACCGCGATATATGACCCTGGACACCGCAGGAATAACACACCGGGAGAGGTCGAAACCTTGGTTGTTCGTCGATGAAGCGGATATTATCATTTTCGCTCGTGTAGTGGGTTGGTTCGTGGCGTATGTCACGACGATACATCGGGCGTCGAGAAGGCGTGCGCTGAGCGCGTTGGTCATAGCGCGGAGTCGGAGGGCATGTTGTCATCCTTGACTGTGGGGCTGCGTTGTACTCTACGGCCGCTGCGGTAACCATCGGTTGCCAAGGGGCCGAATGTGGCGCCATCATAGCCTCACATGACATGTACACGCCATGGTGGTCAGCAGTTGAATGTAACATCTCTTCGCGGTGGGAAAGTACCTCGCGGGCAATCTGTCGGATGGTCGAAGGAAGGTCGAGGCAAGGGCTCGTGTCCACACTGGCAACCGTCGTAACGTTTGCCAACCGACCAAACTTTGGCGCAATCCGACGCATCTTGAGCGTTTCAAAAGTTCTCCAATGCCGAATGACGTCGGACACAGAACTGAGGCTTTCCTTTCCAATTAGAAAATTGTACACATCCTCAGCCACTCCTTTTAGCAAATGTCCAACTTTATCTTCTTCCGACATGCGAGCACTGACCACCTTGCACAGCTTTAACACTTCTTCAATATATGTTGTGCGTGTCTCACCTCGTAGCTGTGCCCGTTGCGACAGCGTCTGCTCCACACGCTTCTTTTTATTTATTTTTTAGTTATTCAATAGTGCCGGCCGCCTTTTGGTAGCCAGGGCAGGAGTGGGTACATGACGTTTTACATATTAATATTTTACATCTTACGTTTTACATATTAATGTTTTTTGGTTTTTGGCGACCGAGTCCCCAAAACACGCCTTTAACTCGTCAACAAAATGTTCCCATGTCGTAAGCGCGTCCTAGTGGTTCTCGTACCACACGAGGGCGGTATCGGTCAGGGAGAACACCACATTGGTGAGCTGAGCGGTTGCATCCCACCCGTTGGACTTGCTCACTCATTTGTAGTGGACGAGGCACTCGTCGGCACCTTCCCCCGCTTTGCCTCCGAAGCTGGGTGGAACTCGGTAGTATGGCAGTGGACTGCTAGGCGCTGTTCTCGGAGTGGCTCCTTCTTCTGGCATGTCGCAGACGCTCAAGGCTGATGGCGGGAGGCCGGCAAGTCGACGACTTCGATGAAGCTGCGGCAGTGACGGTTCCGTTGTTGTGAGCGCTACCCCGCACCTCCACCACTTTGTTACACGCGGAGACCGTTTATCACCCTTACGGATGAATGGGGCTGTTTACTTTAGGTCGCGAAGATGAACCCAAGAGCGGCCAGCTGGTTGATGAACTCAGCGTCGTTCTCCTCTTCTTTTCCCCACTTGCGACCGCATGCACGTTCACCGGTCGTCGTTTTCTTCGTGCGTAACCTCCCATATATATATATACAAGGGTTACACCAAGAAAACCATGACGTGGCTCATATAAACCTTGTATGCTCACCACGTATTTCCTGCTCTGCTCTGCGTAACAACAAAAAATTAGCGGCGCTTTAGCGGTGAATGCGAGAGAAATGCGTTAGCATTACGTCGCACTTCTTTCAGGTACCAGATCTATGCTTTAAAACACATTAACCACATTGCATGCAAAGGGCTGTTCAGGAGCTCACTCGTCACACGTCCTTCCTCCTCGAGGAATGAAATGCACCTGACGGCGGTAGTGGCAGACCACCAACAGTAGCGCTCTCTCTCTCTCTCTCTCTCTCTCTCTCTCTCTCTCTCTCTCTATATATATATATATATATATATATATATATATATATATATATATATATATATATATATGGTTAGTGTCTGCTCACAGGCATATATAAAGGACACCGATCTGTTAATGAAATGTTGACTTAATTTTAACAGATTGTATGATTTAGCCATTCTTTATGTGTCACTGGGGGTGTGCCCGTTCTTCGGCATGTGTTCCACTGTGACACAAGAGGCACAGAATCCCTAACTGTTGCTCGATACGTCTGGTACTTTTCTTTGCATACACCTGGCATCACCAAATTGCAAGCATGTCCGTTAGCTGAAAAGCATTCAATAAATCGCTTTCCTGAAGCCTCGCTTCGCATAGATCACAACATGTGCGTTGGATCGGCATGATTTTTGTTTCCACATTTTATTGCTTCGCTCCTGCTATACACCCTCATGTACGTTTTTTTAAACTACAGTAAGTTATCACGTGTCATATAATGGGATTTTTCATGAATCACTGATTGCCTTTCTTCTCGCTCCAAGCACATCGCCTGAGTGCATTTGGTTTTCTGGTTTGTGTGACTTGCACAAACGGCAGTGCCTGTGCTATGTCGATGATGCATGTTTTAAAAAGTAAATTACATTCTGTAGGAACAAGTAATCAGGAGCATACTTTTTCAAGCAGATTTCTTTTACTTTAATTGTGTATGACCTCCCCATCTGTCGATGTATTCCATGTGTCTTAAGCAAAATATTAAAGTAGGGCTGGGTCCCCAGCACTATTTCTTGCCCTACTAAAGAACTATTCATAGTGTGCACGAAAAAATTATTTACCTTTCATAAGCAAATGCCCAGAACTAGAGGGTTCACGTTGATCCTCGGAGCCCAGAGATACATCTTCCTGGGAATCAAATTTTGTCGTACTGTCCTCTGACAAGCTGGAGGGCACCTCAGCCGCATCCTTTGAAACTTGCATTTTTTCAGGTTCAGTGCGAGTCGCTCCATCCCAATCGTCCTTGGTAATTTGGTCTAGAATGATCGCAAGTGCTTCATCACGTTTCCTAGTTGAGTCTGGAGACTTCTCCAAGCCTGCATCACTGGTTTCTGCGTGTGAAGTGCTGGGCAGGTGTTTTGAGGAATCAGCTGGTGGTATATCTCTTCCCGCCCCTGGCGGGTCCTGTTCTTTTGAGGCAGCCACAAAATCTGCGGACTCGTCCCGGACTAACTGACTTTTTATAATTTCGAGCAGCTGTCTTCCTTCTTCGTCTTGCGACGGCGACTGCAGAACCGTGGTTTTGTCCCACTCCCTGGCAAGTGTATGCGACGTTTCTTCAAGAAAGCCTCTTCTAAGAACCTCTGAAGGCGATCTAAAGTCATAACCAGTCGTAACACCGCTTTGCGAGACAATGTCTTCGTCACACGTTCTATCGGTGCACCGCTCTTCTGTAATAAGGACATCTCTTCCGTCATCCTTTTGTACGACACTGCGAAAGGAATCTTCACTAACGGAGCTTTTCGGGCTGCTCGTTGATATCGCACCTCCAGGACTAGTAGAATCTGTGGCACTCACACACTCTTCCAACAATTCTTTCGCTTTACCGTACACACTTGTGGCTATGCCGAGAGCCGGACTGAGAGACAGGTGTAGTTCCTGCTTCGTTGTATCGATTTCCCCTCCTTTTGTAGAGCAAGGCTGAGGTGAAACACTCTCGTCCAAGGCATGAGCAATCGGCAGTGTATGGTCTGTATCTGTTGGCATCCCCTTGTATACTCGGTCTTCGTCGAGATGTGACGGTGTTGCGTGTATCTTTCGATCGTCCTCCGGTGACTCCGGCAGCATAAATGACTCTGACATGGGATCGCTTTCACCGTGCAATATCGGTTCTTCGAGTGCCATCAAAAGGTCAGCTTGATCTCCACTTATTAGTGGTGAAGTTTGTGCTACCTCATGGCTGCATAGTTCGCTGTCTTGTGAAACTGGAGATGATTGTTTGATGTCTTTTGTTTCAGGCACTTTGTCGCGGACATCTAGCAAATTTCCTTCGCTGATACCAGCGACAGTTTCTCTTTCTTTCTGACTGAGTTCATCGCCTTTCGATAAACGCTGGGGCTCAATCACTTTATCGAATGGCAAATCTACTTTTGCTGCCGACGACGGTGTGCTTTCTGAGATATCTGGTTTACAATCAAGTGGTTGGCCCAGAGATTTATACTCCGGTAACTTCGAATCTCTCGCTTCAGTTTGGAGCGTTTCAGGCACTGGAAGGACCTCTTTCTGCTCAACTATTGATAGCACATCAGCGCCTGTCTTTAGTTCGCGTCCGTCTTCAGGGGCGAGTGAGTAAGATGGGAGAGTAGCCGTCTTGTGAAGTGCTGCTTCATGCACACTGCAAACGTCTTCAGTGCGGCCAACACATTTTCTGCCGTCAGAATCAAGTATCTCGCGATCGACGCCTGTCGGAGTTGAGGGGTCGTAATCCTGTGGTATAAGTGGGTCTGTTTCTTTGCAGTGTTCTTGAACATACCGTTGTGACGTCTCCTTAGAGACCTTACATGTGTCTTCGGACAGCTCAGAAACTACTGGGGCATCATCTTTTTCAAAAAATTCTGTCTGTACATATTCTTGTTCAGGTACACATTCACAACATTCTTCGAAGTCGGGCAGCCTACCCACATGTGGTGGAACGCCATTCTTTTCAATGGTTGATTGAACTTCCTTTGAGCTTGCTCGAGAAAAACTTGATGGCACGCCGTCTTCTTCATCTTCAAGCTGTTTCTGAGCTTGTTCTTTGGCAGCAATAAGGTCTTCAGCAATGGTACCATCTACTTCCGGAATCATAGCAGTGGAGGGAGGCACTTCATATTCTTCCGAAAGGTAGCCTGACTGATGTACATCAGATAGTTCTGGAAATGCGGCGCCGGATGAGCTGGTATCGCTGAACAGGAACGATTGTGGAGGAGCACTTGCCTGTTTTCCAAGGTCTTCTTTATCATCTTGCTGGTGTTCTTCGTGCTCCTCATCCACTTTTTGCACTTGATCTACCGCCTTTGAAGAGGACGGCTCGTGTTTCTCAGCAAGCTCGACTTCTTCTCTCTCATCTGGGACAAGGACCTCAACCTGCAGTTCTTGTAACCCATGCTCACCACTAACCGCATCTTGTGGTTGTATTTGGCCTAAAACACTGCCTGATGGCTCCTCTTCTGACCTGCGCACGTGCTCTTTTTGATAACCATCGTGAAGCTCGGTAATGCTCACACCATCTAATTTCTTGTCTACAGAACCTACAGGAAAGTGCTGTGAATCATCAGTAAGAGAGTGCAATGGTGAGGTTACTACTCCTTCAACTTCCGCCTCATCAACTCTGGATTCAAAATACTCAATTTCATGAACTTCCACCGTGCCTTTATGCATTTCCTCATCACCTCGAACACTCGTATAAACGCCTTCATCAGGGGTTTCCTCACCAGGGGACGTTACAATTCCTTCTTTGTCAAGTGAGCTTTGCTCGGACAACTTTCCCTTTTGGTCCGCATCTGTTCGTTGCAGTATAGTTTCCTCAGCTTTTGTCGGTGAGGTACCAGCATCCACTATGGCTTTTGTGGGGACAGCCTTCTCAGGTTCCTGGTGCTTGAGCGAAGCAACAAGTTCGTCGGTCTCTGGCATAGTGCTGTCAGAAGCCTGCATTCCTGGCTTCCTACGATCGCCAGTCTCGAGGGCCTTCTGTTCTGCGAACTCCGGCCCAACGTTAACAGGACATTCAACCTCTTTATGGAAGGCAAGAACTGTAGGCCCGGCGCGGGTTTCCTGAGTTTCTCCCGGTTTGGCAACAGTCGACGACAGGTCGTGGCCTTGCTCCGCCCCCTTGTAAAGCTTGATATGCATTTTATCCAGGACCTCTGGCATAATGCTTAATTGCGCCTTTTCTGTAGGCTTCTCACACTCCAGTGCACCTTTTTCAATATATTCAGGCTGAGAGGGCTTTTCGTCTGTCAGCTCTGGCACAGCACTTGCCTGAAGCTGTTCCCCTTGCTTGTAAATTTGCGGTTTCTCCTTTACAGGGTCTTCAGGCTTCGTGACGTCATGGCCTGATAACACTCCTAGCGGTGGTTCTTCCTTTTCAATATACTCAGGTTCCGCGGCCTTTTCCTGCACTATCTCCGAAAAAGGACTTATAGGAGATTTGTCTGAGGATTTATCAATGCGCATTTCTTTATCTTCAAGATCTGCGAGCTCTGAAGTCTTTTTGTCCGTGGCGGTACTCACTGGAGGCTCCAGTACCGGCTCCTCGCTACACGGTTTTTTGATATCGATATCTTCAGGCTTGGTGAGCTTTCTCTCGGCGATATCTACGAAGGTACTACCAGGAACCCTTTCTTCTGGCTCCTCAAGGTGGACTTCTCCCTCTTCATGCTCAGGTAGCTTTTCTAGGTTCTCTATGTCTTCAAAACTGGGAGGAGTAATAATTGAGGCTGAACTTGCTGGCGCCCATTCCTCAGGAAACGGCACCTTTTCAAGGTGATGTTTCTTTTCTTCAAGGTCTTCAGGGTGGGCAGCATATATATCAGCAAAACTTGCCACATCATTAAGTTCTTGCTTATAGATTTCAGGCTCTGTGCGAACAGGAGTCTTTTCTGCTACATCCTCCATCTGCGGCTCCACCATGTGGACACCTTCTGAGCAAGCTGGCTTTTTCTCCACAACCTCAGGCACTGCACTCCTAGAAATATCCAGTGCTGGTTCTTCAATGTCTGGTTCCACCTTTTCGATAACCGTCACCTCAGCAGATTTTTTGTCCGCCACCTCAGGCACTGCCGTCAAAGGAGTCTCCTCAACTGCCCTCGCAATCCCGGTTTCCAAATTTTGGATATAGTCAGATTCTGGCCCTGCTCTCACAGGAGGCTCATCTGCTGGCGTCTCAGCCTTCAACTCCTGTTTATCAATCTTATGATCGGAAGCTCTTTCTTTTGCAACCTCAGGCACTGCGCTGACAGGAGACACCTCAGATAGTCTTTCAATATCCGATTCTATCTTCGGGGCACTCTCAGGCTCGGCAGTTTTCTTCTTTGCGCCGTCAGGCATGGCGCTGCCAGGAGTCTGCTCATCTGGTCTGTCAATCGCCGGCTCGGCGTTTTGGAAACCTTCAGGCTTGATGGGTTTCTGCTCTGCGTCTTCAGGCACTGCACTCACAGGAGTCTCCTCAGCTGGTCTCTCAATCTCCGGTTTCCCCTTTTGGACATCATCAGGTCCGGCACGCTTCTTCCCCGCGAACTCAGGTACAGCACTGACAGGAGTCTGCTCAGTTGGTCTCTCGATCAAAGGTTCCACCTTTCGGACGCCCTCAGGCATGGCAGGTTTCTTCTCTGCGACCTCAGTTACTACACTCACAGGAGCCTTCTCAGCTTGTATGCCAAACTCCGGGTCGGATTTTTCGATAACTTCGGGCTCGGTAGGCATTTCGTGCCTGACCTCTGGTACTGCGCTGACAGGAGTCTCCTGAGCTAGTCTCTCAATCCCTGGCTCCACCTCTTGGACGCCGTCAGGCTTGGCACGCTTCTCTGTAATTCCAGGCATTGCACTCACAGAAGTCTCCTCAGATGGTCTCTCAATCTCCCATTCCCCCTTCGCGACACTCTCAGGTACGGTAGCTGTCTTCTCCGCGACCTCTGGTACTGCATCGACAGGCAGCTCCTCAGATGTTATCTCGATGTCGGGTTTCTCCTTTTCGACACTTTCAGGTTCGGTAGGTTTCTTCTCCGCGAACTCGGGTACTGCACTTATAGGAGCCTCTTCAACTGCGCTCCTCATCTCAGGCTCCACATCTCGAACGCTCTCAGGCGCGGCATGTTTCTTCTCTGGAGCCTCCGGCATAATGCTCAAAGGAATCTTCGCAGGTGGTATCTCAATCTCCGGTTCCGTCTTTTCAACAATTTCAGGTTCAGTAGGTTTCTCCTCCACGTCCTCCGGTACTGCGCTGACAGAAGCCGCCTCAGCTGGTTTCTCAATCAGTGGTTTCCCCTTTTCGACTTCCTCAGGTTTGGTAGGTTTCTTCTCCGCGAACTCGGGTACTGCACTTATAGGAGCCTCTTCAACTGCGCTCCTCATCTCAGGCTCCACATCTCGAACGCTCTCAGGCGCGGCATGTTTTTTCTCTGGAGCCTCCGACATAATGCTCAAAGGAGTCTTCGCAGGTGGTATCTCAATCTCGGGTTCCGTCTTTTCAACAATTTCAGGTTCAGTAGGTTTCTCCTCCACGTCCTCTGGTACTGCGCTGACAGAAGCCGCCTCAGCTGGTTTCTCAATCAGTGGTTTCCCCTTTTCGACTTCCTCAGGTTTGGTAGGTTTCTTTTCTGCGAACTCTGGTACTGCGCTGACAGAAGTGGGATCAGCTGGTCTCTCAATCAGGGATTCCACCTTTCGGACGCCTTCAGGCTCGATAGGTCTCTTCTCTGCGATCTCAGGCATTGCTCTCACAGATATCTCATCAATTTGCCTCTCAATCTCCGGTTCAGCCTTTCCAACGCCCTCAGCTTCAGTTAGTTTCTTTTCCGCGACCTCTGGTACTGCGCAGATAGTAGTCTCCTGAGATGGTCCCTCAATCTCCGGTTTTTCTTTGCCGATACTGTCAGGTTCGGTAGGTTTCTTCTCTGCGACCTCAGGTATTGGACTCACAGGAGTCTCTTCAACTGATCTATCAATCTCACGTTCCGCCTTTTTCAGAGCTTCATCCTCGGCAGGTTTCATTCCCGCCACCTCTGGCACTACAACAAAAGTCTCCTCAGTTGGTCGCTCAATCTCCGGTCCTATCGTATCAACGCTATCAGGCTCGCCAGGTTCCTTCTCTGCGACCTCAGGCACTGCAGTCACAAAAGCTGCTCTTTCCAGTTCTATCTTTCCGACACTTTCAGGTACGGTAGGTTTCTCATCCGCTACCTCATGATGTTGGCTGATAGAGGCCTCCTCGGCTGGTCCCTCAAACTTCGGCTCAACCTTGTGGACACCCTCGGGCTCGGCAGGTTTCTTCTCTGTGACCTCAGGCACTGCACTTAAAACGGTCTCTTCAGCCAGTGTCTCAATCTCCAGTTTCCCCTTTTGAACATCATCACGATCGGTAGGCTTCGTCTCCGCGACCTCTGGTGCAGCTCTCATGGGAGTCATCTCAGCTGGTTTCTCAATCTCTGGCTGGACTTCCTGCAAACCTTCAGGCTCGGCAGGTGTTTTTTCTGCGACCGCAGGCTCCAGACTCAAAGGAGTCTCTTCAGCTGGTCTTTCAATTCCCAGTTCCACTTTTCCAGCACTTTCAGGCTCGCTAGGTTCCTTCTCGACGGCTTCTGGTACTGAACTGACAGGAGTCTCCTCAGCTGATCCCTCAATCTCTGCCTCGACCTTCTGTAAACCCTCAGGCTCGGCAGGTTGCTTCTCTGCGACCTCAGGCACCGCACACACAGGACTCTCCTCAGGTGTTCCCTCAATTTCAGGTACCACCTTTATAGCACTTTCGCGTTCCGTAGGTTTCTTATGCGCTTTCTCTGGTACTGTGCTGACTGCAGTCTCCTCAGCTGATCTCTCAATCTTCGGCTCGACCTTTTGAACACCCTCAGGCTCGGCAGGTTTCGTCTCTGTGACCTCAGGCATTACGCTTACAGCAGACTCTTCAGCCAGTCGCTCAATTTCAGCTTTCCCCTTTTGAAAATCATCACGTTCACTAGGCTTCTCCGCGACCTGTGGTGCAGCTCTCATGAGAGTCTTCTCAGCCTCTGGCTCGAATTCCTGCAAACCCTCAGCCACGGCAGGTGCTTTTTCTGCGACCGCAGGCTCCACACTCACAGGAGTCTTCTCAGCTGGTCTTTCAATCTCTGGCTCGTGCTTCTGTAAACCCTCAAGCTCGGCAGGTTGCTTCACTGCGACCTCAGGCACCGCACTTACGGGACTCTCCTCAGCTGGTCCTTCAATTTCAGGTTCCCCCTTTATGGGACTTTCACGCTCCATAAGTTTCTTATCCACCACCTCTGGTACTGGGCTGACAGGAGTCTCCTCAGCTGGTTTGTCAATCTTCGGCTTGACCTTCTGGAGATCCTCGGGCTCGGCAGCTTTCTTCTCTGCGACCTCAGGCAGTGCGCTCGCAGCAGTCTCTTCAGCCAGACTCTCAATCTCCAGTTTCCCCTTTTGAGCATCATCATGTTCAGTAGGTTTCTTCTCCGCAACCTCTGGTACAGCGCTCGTAGGGGTCTTCTCAGCTGACTTTTCGATCTCATGTTCGACTTCCTGTAAGCCCTCAGGTTCGGCAGGTGTTCTTTCTGCGACCACAGGCACCCCACTCACAGAAGTCTCCTGAGCTGGTCTTCCAATCTCCGGTTCCACTTCTTCGGCAGTTTCAGGCTCGGCAAGTTTCTTCTCTAAGGCCTCTGGTACGGAACTGACGGGAGTCTCCTCAGCTGGGCTCTCAATCTCTGGATCGACCTTCTGTAAACCCTCAGGCTCGGCAGGCTGCTTCTCTGCGACTTCAGGCACCGCACTCACGCGACTCTCCTCAGCTGGTCCTTCAATTTCTGAATCCACTTTTACGATACTTTCACGCTCGGCATGTTTTTTATCTGCTGCCTCTGGCACTGGGCTGATAAAAGTCTCACCTGATCCCTCAATCTTCGGTTCGACCTCGTGGACCTCATCAGGCTTGGTAGGTTTCCTCCCCACGACCTCTGGTACTGGGCTGACAGGAGTCTCCTCAGCCGGTTCCTCAATCTTCGTCTCGATCTTCTCGACACCCTCGGGCTCTGCAGGTTTCTCCTCTGCGACCTCAGGTACTGCGCTCGCAGCAGTCTCTTCAGCAAGGCTCTCAATCTCCGGTTTATCCTTTTGAGCATGATCACGTTCGGTAGGTTTCTTCTCCGCGACCTCTGGTACAACGCTCGTAGGAGACTTCTCAGCTGGCTTTTCAATATCCGGTTCAACTTCCTGTAAGCCTTCAGGCTCGGCAGGTGTTTTTTCTGCGACCGCAGGCACCACACCCACAGTAGTCTCCTCAGCTGGTCTTTCAATCTCCGGTTCCACTTTTCCGGCAGTTTCAGGCTCGGTAGGTTTCTTCTCCACGGCCTCCGGTACGGAACTGACTGGAGTCCCCTCAGCTGGTCTCTCAAAATCTGGCTCGACATTCTGTAAACCCTCAGGCTCGGCAGCTTGCTTCTCTGCGACCTCAGGCACTGCACTCACGGGACTCTCCTCAACTGGTCCCTCAATTTCGGGCTCCACCTTTATGGCACTTTCACGCTCCGTAGGTTTCTTATCCACCACCTCTGGTACTGGGCTGACAGGAGTCGCCTCAGCCGGTTTCTCAATCTTCGGCTCGAACTTCGTGACACCCTCGGGCTCTGTAGGTTCCTTCTCAGTGACCTCGGGCATTGCGCTCGCAGCAGTCTCTTCAGCCAGTCTCTCAAAATCCGGTTTCCCCTTTTGATCATAATCATGTTCGGTAGGTTTCTTCTCCGCAACCTCTGGTACAGCGCTCGTAGGAGACTTCTCAGCTGACTTTTCAATCTCCAGTTCGACTTCCTGTAAGCCCTCAGGCTCGGCAAGAGTTATTTCTGCGACCGCGGGTACCCCACTCACAGGAGTCTCCTCAGCTGGTCTTTGAATCTCCGGTTCCACTTTTCCGGCAGTTTGAGGCTCGGTAGGTTTCTTCTCCACGGCCTCTGGTACTGAACTGACAGGAGTCTCATCAGCTGGTTTCTCAATCTCTGGCTTGACCTTCTGCAAAACGCCAGGCTCGGCAGCTTGCTTCTCTGCGACCTCAGGCACTGCACTCACGGGACTCTCCTCAACTGGTCCCTCAATTTCGGGCTCCACCTTTATGGCACTTTCACGCTCCGTAGGTTTCTTATCCACCACCTCTGGTACTGGGCTGACAGGAGTCGCCTCAGCCGGTTTCTCAATCTTCGGCTCGAACTTCGTGACACCCTCGGGCTCTGTAGGTTCCTTCTCAGTGACCTCGGGCATTGCGCTCGCAGCAGTCTCTTCAGCCAGTCTCTCAAAATCCGGTTTCCCCTTTTGATCATAATCATGTTCGGTAGGTTTCTTCTCCGCAACCTCTGGTACAGCGCTCGTAGGAGACTTCTCAGCTGACTTTTCAATCTCCAGTTCGACTTCCTGTAAGCCCTCAGGCTCGGCAAGAGTTATTTCTGCGACCGCGGGTACCCCACTCACAGGAGTCTCCTCAGCTGGTCTTTGAACCTCCGGTTCCACTTTTCCGGCAGTTTGAGGCTCGGTAGGTTTCTTCTCCACGGCCTCTGGTACTGAACTGACAGGAGTCTCATCAGCTGGTTTCTCAATCTCTGGCTTGACCTTCTGCAAAACGCCAGGCTCGGCAGCTTGCTTCTCTGCGACCTCAGGCACTGCACTCACGGGACTCTCCTCAACTGGTCCCTCAATTTCGGGCTCCACCTTTATGGCACTTTCACGCTCCGTAGGTTTCTTATCCACCACCTCTGGTACTGGGCTGACAGGAGTCGCCTCAGCCGGTTTCTCAATCTTCGGCTCGAACTTCGTGACACCCTCGGGCTCTGTAGGTTCCTTCTCAGTGACCTCGGGCATTGCGCTCGCAGCAGTCTCTTCAGCCAGTCTCTCAAAATCCGGTTTCCCCTTTTGATCATAATCATGTTCGGTAGGTTTCTTCTCCGCAACCTCTGGTACAGCGCTCGTAGGAGACTTCTCAGCTGACTTTTCAATCTCCAGTTCGACTTCCTGTAAGCCCTCAGGCTCGGCAAGAGTTATTTCTGCGACCGCGGGTACCCCACTCACAGGAGTCTCCTCAGCTGGTCTTTCAATCTCCGGTTCCACTTTTCCGGCACTTTGAGGCTCGGTAGGTTTCTTCTCCACGGCCTCTGGTACTGAACTGACAGGAGTCTCATCAGCTGGTCTCTCAATCTCTGGCTTGACCTTCTGCAAAACGCCAGGCTCGGCAGCTTGCTTCTCTGCGACCTGAGGCACTGCACTCACGGGACTCTCCTCAACTGGTCCCTCAATTTCGGGCTCCACCTTTATGGCACTTTCACGCTCCGTAGGTTTCTTATCCACCACCTCTGGTACTGGGCTGACAGGAGTCGCCTCAGCCGGTTTCTCAATCTTCGGCTCGATCTTCTGGACACCCTCTGGCTCGGCAGGTTTCTTCTCTGCGACCTCAGGCACTGCACTCGCAGCAGTATCTTCAGCAAGTCTCTCAATCTCCATTTTCCCCTTTTGAGCATCATCATGTTTGGTAGGTTTCTTCTCCGCAACCTCTGGTACAGCGCTCGTAGGAGACTTCTCAGCTGACTTTTCAATCTCCAGTTCGACTTCCTGTAAGCCCTCAGGCTCGGCAAGAGTTATTTCTGCGACCGCGGGTACCCCACTCACAGGAGTCTCCTCAGCTGGTCTTTCAATCTCCGGTTCCACTTTTCCGGCACTTTGAGGCTCGGTAGGTTTCTTCTCCACGGCCTCTGGTACTGAACTGACAGGAGTCTCATCAGCTGGTCTCTCAATCTCTGGCTTGACCTTCTGCAAAACGCCAGGCTCGGCAGCTTGCTTCTCTGCGACCTGAGGCACTGCACTCACGGGACTCTCCTCAACTGGTCCCTCAATTTCGGGCTCCACCTTTATGGCACTTTCACGCTCCGTAGGTTTCTTATCCACCACCTCTGGTACTGGGCTGACAGGAGTCGCCTCAGCCGGTTTCTCAATCTTCGGCTCGATCTTCTGGACACCCTCTGGCTCGGCAGGTTTCTTCTCTGCGACCTCAGGCACTGCACTCGCAGCAGTATCTTCAGCAAGTCTCTCAATCTCCATTTTCCCCTTTTGAGCATCATCATGTTTGGTAGGTTTCTTCTCCGCAACCTCTGGTACAGCGCTCGTAGGAGACTTCTCAGCTGACTTTTCAATCTCCGGTTCGACTTCTTGTAAGCCCTCAGGCACGGTAGGTGTTCTTCCTGCGACCGCGGGCACCCCACTCACAGGAGTCTCCTCAGCTGGCCTTTCAACCCTCGGTTCCACTTTCTCGGTAGTTTCAGACTCGGTAGGTATCTTCTCCACTGCCTCTGGTATGGAACTGACAGGAGTCTCCTCAGCTGGTTTCTCAAAATATGGCTCAAATTTCTGTAAACCCTCAGGCTCGGCAGGTTGCTTCTCTGCGACCTCAGGTACTGCACTCACAGGGCTCTCCTCAGCTGGCCCCTCAATTTCAGGTTCCACTTTTAGGACACTTTCACGCTCGGCAGGTTTCTTATCCGCTGCCTTTGGTACTGGGCTGACAGGAGCCTCGTCATCTGGTTTCTCAATCTTCGGCTCTACCTTCTGGACACCGTCGGGCTCGGCAGGCTTCTTCTCTGCTACCTCAGGCATTGCGCTCGCAGCAGTCTCTTCCGCCAGTCCCTTAATCTCTGGTTTCCCCTTTTGAGCCTCATCATGTTCGGTAGGTTTCTTCTCCCCAACCTCTGGTACAGCGCTCCTAGGAGACTTCTCAGCTGACTTTTCAATCTCCGGTTCGACTTCTTGTAAGCCCTCAGGCACGGCAGGTGTTCTTTCTGCGACCGCGCGCACCCCACTCACAGGAGTCTCCTCAGTCGGTCTTTCAAACTCCGGTTCCATTTTTCCGAAAGTTTCAGGCTCGGTAGGTTTCTTCTCCACAGCCTCTGGTACAAAACTGACAGGAGTCTCCTCAGCTGGTCTCTCAAAATCTGTCTCGACATTCTGTAAACCTTCAGGTTCGGCAGGTTGCTTCTCTGCGACCTCAGGCACTGCACTCACGGGACTCTCCTCAACTGGTCCCTCAATTTCGGGCTCCACCTTTATGGCACTTTCACGCTCCGTAGGTTTCTTATCCACCACCTCTGGTACTGGGCTGACAGGAGTCGCCTCAGCCGGTTTCTCAATCTTCGGCTCGATCTTCTGGACACCCTCTGGCTCGGCAGCTTCCTTCTCTGCGACCTCAGGCACTGCACTCGCAGCAGTTTCTTCAGCAAGTCTCTCAATCTCCGGTTTATCCTTTTGTGCATCACCATGTTCGGTAGGTTTCTTTGCGACCTCTGGTACAACGCTCGTAGGAGACTTCTCAGCTGGCTTTTCAATATCTGGTTCGACTTCCTGGAAGCCCTCAAGCTCGGCAGGCGTTCTTTCTGCGACCGCAAGCTCCACACTCACAGGAGTTTGCTCAGCTGGTCTTTCAATCTCTGGCTCGTCCTTCTGTAAATCCTCAAGCTCGGAAGGCTGCTTCACTTGCACCGCAGGCAGCGCGCTCATGGGAGTCTCCTCGACTGGCCTTTGAATTTCAGGCTCCGCCTTTATGGGACTCTGACGCTCCGTAGGTTTTTTATCCGCTTCCCCTGGCACTGGGCTGACAGGAGTTTCCTCATCGTGCCTCTCAGTCTTCGGCTCGACCTTCCGGGCATCATCCGGTTCCGTAGGTGTCTTCTCAGTTACCTCTTGTAGTACGCTCATAGGAGTCTTCTCAGCTGGTTTTTCAATCTCCGGTTCAACTTCCTGCAAATCTTCACGTATGGGAGGTTTTCTTTCAGCGACCTCAGGCACCGCACCTACAGAAGTCTTATCAGCTGGTCTTTCAATGTCTGCTTCCACCTTTCCGGCACTGTCACGCTCAGGAGGTTTCTTTTCCACGACCTCTGGTACTGCACTGATGGGAGTCTCCTGAGATGGTTTCTCAACCTCCTGCTCCACCTTTATGACGCCGTCAGTCTCGACAGGTTTTTTCTCTATGACTTCGAACACTCCACTGATAGCAGTCTCGTCAGGTAGCCTTTCAATTTCCAATTCCACCTCATGGTCATCCTCAGTCTCGGCAGGTTTGATATCCGCGACCTCAAAATCTGAGCTCACAGGAGCCTCCTCTGCGTGTCTCTCAGGCAGTGGTTCCATTTGCTCGACGCCATCACGCTCGACAGGTTTTTTCTCTGTGGCATCAAGAGCTTTGCTGACAGAAGTCTCCTCAGCGGATATCTCAATCTCCGGTTCTATCTCTTGGACACCGTCAGCTTCGCTAGGTTTCTTCTTGGCTACCTCCATTACAGAGCTCTCTGGAGTTTTCTCTGCTGGTCTCTCAGTTGCCGGTTCCACCTTTTGGACACCATCCGGCTCGAAAGGAGTTTCCACATCAGGTTGCACAAGCTCCGTGTCCACCGTTTGGAAGCCCTCTGGCTGGGCAGGTTTTTTTGGGACCTGTGAAACTGCCCTCACAGGAGTCTCCTCAGCTAATCTCTCAGTCACCGGTTCTATCTTTTCGACACTCTCAGGCTCTGTTGGTTTCTCTTCTGTGACCTCAGGCATTTCACTCATAGAAGGCTCCTCAGCTAGTCTCCCAACTTCCGGCTCCACCTTGAGGTCACCCTCAGACTCGGCAGCTTTCTCTGCGACCTCAGGCTCTCCACTCAAAGGTGTCTCCTGAGGTGGTCTCTCAATCTTCTGTTTTTCTTTATCGATACTCTCAGGCTCGGCAGGTTTCTTCTCTTCAACCGCATGCACTGTAGCCCCAGAAGTATCCTCAGATGGTCTTTCAGTCTCTGGTTCTACCATTATGATGCTCTCAGGCTCGGCAAGTTTCTTCTCCGTGGCCTCCGGTACTGTACTGACAGGAGCCTCTTCAGCTGGGATTTTAATCTCTGGTTTCACCTTTTCGATACTCTCAGGCTCTGTAGGCTTCTGTACGGCCTCTGCTAATGACCTTGCAGGAGTCTCCTCAGTTGGTCTCTGAATCGCCGGCTCCCCCTTCTGGAAGCCCTCAGACTCAACAGCTTTCTTTTCTGTGACGTCAGGTACTGCACTCACAGGGGTGTCCTCGGCTGGCTTCGCAATCTCCGGCTCCACCATTTGGATGGACTCGGGTTCGGTAGGTTGCTTCTCCAGAAACACAGGCACTACACTCACAAAAGTATCCTGGCCTGTAGTCCCAATGTCAGGTTCCCCCTTTTCAACACTCTCAGGCTCAGCAGGTTTCTCGGCGACGTCAGGCACTGCTCTGAGAGGAGACCCCTCGGCTGGTCTTTCAATATCCGGCTCCTCCTTCTGGACACCTTCAGGCTCGGCAGGTTTCTTCGCTGCGACGTCAGGCACGGCACTGATAGTAGTCTCCTCATCTGGTATATCAATTCCCGGCTCAGCCTTTTGGACACCCTCAGGCTTGGCAGGTTTCTTTTCTGCGAATTCAGGGACTGCACTCACCGGAGTTTTCTCAGCTTGTCTCTCAAATTCCGGCTCCGCCTTTTCAATACCATCGGGCTCAGCAGACTTCTCCCTAACCTCAGGCACAGAGCTGACGCGACTCTCGTCAGTTAGCCTCTCAATGTCCTGTTCCACCTTTTGCATAATTTCAGACTCACCAAGTAGCTTCTCTGTGACCTCAAACACTGCTGTTTTTGTGGTCTCCTCCGTTGGTTTCTCAATTGCCGGTTCTAGCTTTTCGATACTCTCAGGTCCGGCAGGTTTTGTTTTCATGACCTCAGGCACTTCGCTCGCCGGAATCTCCTGTTTTGTTCTCTCAAATTCCAGTTTTATTTTATCGGTAGCATCAAGCTTAGCAGGCTTTTCCTCTGCGTCCTCAGACACCTTGCTCTCAGGAGTCTTTTGTGATGGGCTCTCAATCACTTGTTCAACCGTTTCGATAACCGAAGGTTCAGAAGGTTTCTCTGTCATTTCATGTAAATCGGCCTGTTTAGTATCATCTGTTGGCGTCTCAGGTTCGATACCCGAAGGCTCTGATGGTTTCTTGTCTGAGGTCTCAGGAACAGTGCTCAGAACACTTTCCTCTTTAAGTTGCTTGGTCATTGGTTCTGCTTCTGTTGTACCTGTAAGTTCAGGTGGTTCCTTCTGCGCGATATCCTTCGCTGCGCTGACAGAAATCTCCGGCGCTGATGTCTCAATCTGCGGTTCTGCCTTTGCAATAATTTCAGCGTCACAAATCTTCTTGTCTGCAGTATCAAGCATACCAACTGCTGAAGGTTTTTCTTTGGCGGTATCGAGCACAACGCCTTCAGATTTTTCGACCATAGCTGGTTCAGCACATGGCTCTTCAGGGCTTCTCTTGCTTGGTTCGTCTGTAGCGTGCTCAATATCGTGTGATGGAAGGTCTGCAGCATGTTGCGTTGGCTGTTGGAATTTCTGTTTGAGCTCTGCCTGGTCGTCAGGTTCGGGTAATTCTTGCCCAACATGTGCGGAAATGGGGACTCCTGCTGTTTTCTTGTCGGCTTCCTGAGATGGATGTACGATTTCCTCATCTTCCATGGGAATTTCGCCTTCAATGGAGTCGACAGAGTCCCTCCTCTTGATTTCGAGAACCTGCTCTCTGGAAACGAGCTGATGTTTTTCCATGGCTTCGAGTATCTCGTCTCTAGAGGATGGCGCAGTGCCGTCTCCGACTTCGCGGGGCGTGTCAAGAGAATCCGGTGTTCGCTGTCCACTGGAGAGAGCTCGGACCCTACTAAGTTCCGGCTCAGTAATCTGTCTGGCGACGGAGGAATCGGCTTTTAGAGAGACGTCAATCACTTCGTCAATAAGCGATGGTACACCTTCCGATGACGCAGATACAGTAGGCTCCGGAGACAGCGCGTGCTCAGGGGTTTCGGCTACCTCTTTGGCATCGCCTTCTGCAGGCCACGTTTTGGCGTCGGCAATATCTTTCTCGAGGGGCTTCGTTGGCACCGCTTGGAAATCTGTTGTTGGCGCGGCATGCGCAGTGCCTAGAAGCACCGCTTTGATGGGAGCTTCATCGACAGTCACAGGGGACTTCTGTTTCGGAATATCTTTCTTGCTTTCGTCGCTGCTAGAAGGCTCAATAAAAGGTTTGTCTTCCTTCGTAGCTTCAGTTGCTGCTTTTTCCTCGATGGCTTCTTTCGACCCAGAACTTTCATCACCCGACTGTGTCACAACCTCAATTCTTTTATCGGGTTTTACTTGGGCTGTGGGCTTCTCTATCAATACAGGTTTCTCACCTTCAGGGAGTTTCACCGTTTCTGCAGCAGGAGCCTTCGCGTTCCGTACTCCTCCCCTTACTGACCTTACTGGTCGCTCGGTCGTAGGCTTAGGAGGGGTGCGCTTCGGTGAACTGGATGCAGAACTAGACGGCGACTTCGACTTAGAGTCTCGAACCATAGGTCGCGTAAGAGGGGCAACAAGTGGACGCGGCTTCACCTTTGCTGGCTCGGCAGTCTTACGTGCGGTGGTTTTGCTTTCGACTGCCATCTTGTTCGTGACGTCTTTCGCTCCTTTGCTCTTAGCCGGTGGCCTAGTAGGCGTAGCTTTCTTGAGTTCGCGTTTCGCGGCTACCTTTTCTTCGACTTTAGCAACAATTTCTTCTTGTGCTTTCGTGTCTATTTTTTCGATCTCGATTGGAAGCTTCTTCAGCGGCTTGTCGCTAATAATTTTGCTGATATCCTTTTCTTCGACGTTATCTAATTCATTTTCACCAAGTTTCTCCACAATTTTTTCCTTGCCGGGTATTGTTTCAGATACTTTTGCTGGAACTTTGGCGGTGATCTTGGGAGCTTTTTCGTCCTTAGCGTCTGCTTTTTCGACGGCTGATTTCTTCGGCTCCTTCTTGGCACCTGTTTTAGAAGGCTTTTTAACATCATCTTGCTTTTTGGGCAGCGACTCAATGGACTTGTTCGTTTGTTTCACCGGCGCTCTGACCTTTTCAGCAGGTGGAGGTGTTGGCGATGGTGACGGAGACTCGACTTTTGCTGCCGCCCTCTTGGCAACGCTTGGTCTGGGAGGCACTGAGGTTGCTCGAAGCGGTTTGTCTTGAACCTTTGACTTTTTCAATCCTAGCCGCGCTTCTGCAGTCACCGCACGACTCTTGAGAACGGCTAAGTGGCCCAGTTTACTGAGCCCCTCGAATATGACGTTTTGAGAGGCACTGCCGGGCAGAAGTATGCGCGTGACGGGTTCCGACACCTTAGCAGGGCGCCACACGAGAAGCGCGCACACGGAAGCGTCCTCTTCCGTTGAGCGGCCAGGGCTGAGTACGAACATCTCTAGCGTGCCGTGGCCCACCTTATGGTATAGTGTAAGCGGCCGGGCGTCCCTCTGACAGGCCTGCGGCGACAGTCCCATCTCGCGCACTCCCTGGAGAAACTCCAGTCCTTGAGCCACCACACTGACGACGAGCTGGTCGCGGTCCTTTTGCAGTTCCTCGTCGGACGGCGACCGGACGGCGTTGCAGAAGACGTGGCCGACCTGCGGGTATACACGCTCGAGTGCCTTACGTTGCGCCAGCGCCGTGAGTCCGCACGAGTTGAACTGGTTGAAGCGAGTGACGAGAAGCGAGTCCAATCGGTCCAGATGCCGAACAAACTCCCAGAAGCACGGCTTCCGGGCAAAGCCACCGTCCACGAGCAGCGTGAAGCCGGTGACACCGAACAGGGCACAATCGCCCTGGCCGCCCGGAAACACGTACATGGTCGGCCTTCGGAAACGGATGTTGCCTACCACGCTGGATGAGGGCAGCAGGCTCGTTAGGGGAGGGCTCGTCAGTACGGCGTCCAGGCAGCCCAGCAGGTGCACCGAGCCGGCCAGGCTGTCCGCGATGTCCGGAGGGTTGAGGCTGACGCCCACCGGAGGCTGTGCCCAGCTTCCCTCAGCTGAACAGTGAACGTGTAATGTGTGGAACTTCTGGCGCCGTAGTACCTGGAAATGTTGCAAGTCAAATGATTAGCATAATTTTTTGAAAGTGATTATTGATGTTATAATGCGATTAGCGTGCTTCAGAAACTTCAAGCAGTTTTTAGCACGGAGGTATCTGTCAAACGAAAAGTGGAGGCAGGTTTCGAAGTTCGTGCAGTCTAAAAATATGGCCTTATCCTGTTTCACAATGCTGTTCAATAAAAAAAAACAACCCTTAATGTTTATTTGGTGTTAGGCTTAATCGAACGCACCTCACACAGGTTCTTCAAGCCCATCAGCCCGACGATCTAGCAACGATCGCGGAAAGGGAGGGATTATTTTTCAGTTTTCGCACGCACCGGCACGCTGCGTATCTCAGAAGCCATGTGTTAACCTCGCGGGAGTGGTGCTAGATGGCGCAGTGTGTCCAGATAGAACTGCGAGAGAGGAGCCCGGCTGCAGCACATAGGTCATCGCACCGACGCCCCACTGATGCACTCTCGGAGGCCACGCATTGTTGAAGTACACGCAAATAACTTCACGCGGACTTCGCGGTGGCACAGCTAGAAGGCGTAGCATGTCTAGATGGAAGCGCGTGAGAGGAGGCCGGCTGCAGTACCCGCCTCTTACAAGACGTGTTTCGGTTGCCGTAATACGATGTGTCGCTACGTTGTTTCACGGCTAATCGCATTAACGTCAACATTCATCGTCGAATGGATTCTGCCGGATAATTTAGCTTCTGTGCTGTTATACCGGTTGTCTAGTCAAGTAGTTTCAATAAGCTCACTGTGTAGTGTTACTGGTGTTTAGTGCTGATAGGTTAGCATACGCATGCACTATTCAAAGAACAATTCGCAGTTCCACCCGAAAGGTGAAGCACCGATTGTGACAGCAAATTAGTAGAGAGACGATAGTAGCTTTATCGGCCGTATGAACTTGCAAACATTCGCTTACTAACTAAATCAACGATGATAGAATATGTAAGCGTGACTCAACGAGGACGTAAAAAGAAACAGACACACAGAGACGGCGCTGTCTTTGAGTGTCTGCTTCTTTATATGTCCTTGTTCAGTCGCGCTTACACACTCTATCATGGATTCAAAGCAACTAGCCCGTCAACGTGTTGTAACTAAATTAACCAGCACGGTGTCTCGCGCGCACAGGTAAACATGAACACATCTCGCTCGATGAACGCGGAAACTCGCTGTGAAAATTCTGGAGTGAGGAATCGCGACAGCAGCAAGCGAATTGACCTTCATGCATGTCTCGCTTCAGCGCGAACGAAACGTCCAAAGCAAAGCGCATACGAAGCTACCGGCACTATGCGCCCGCTGAAAACATCGCAAATGGCTTTGAAGGCTAGGCCCGCGCATACGTGCACTTATGCTGGGACCTTACATGGCCTCCGCCAAGGGCGTCTACTACGATGCCCGCCATTCGCGTGCCCAACGCCGTAGTAGACGCCGCGGTTGTTTCCACTCTGTATGGAGCGGCGGGCGAGGAGGACAACGAGTCACCGTAGTAGCTGCCCGAGAAGAACGACCCTCGTCACTCCCCTCATCCCCCTGCCTCACGCACCACAGGAGAGGGCACGCATCCGGGCCGCGTTCCTCGCTCGCGCACGCGAGATTGAACCGCGTTCGCCGGCTCCCCTTCACACAATTTCTTACACGGAACCTCACGGCGACGGCAGAAATGCGCCCGGAGTGTCCATGTAATTGCTATCGCAATACAATGTTTTAGTTTGGTTTTGACGCACAGCTTTTGGGCACCCGTTTCAGTGTTTGGCGTCGGTGACCGTGGGTGTAACCGAGCGAACGAGCACATCGAAGGGTGAAAGGCGGCGATAGCGAAGAGAGCACGAGGAGGAAAGCGGAGGAGTAGAGTGCAGCGAGACCATGAGGCGGAAGAGGAGGGTATGGCGAAAGCGTGACAAGTAAAGCGTAGTGCTGCGCAAGACGGTCTCTGCGGCGACGACCACTATAAAGTGGCGCCGGTGTAGCGGGGCCTCATCTGTTCACCGATGGCATGCGGCGAGCGCGTTCACTGATACTATATATATGGTAACAAAGCGCTGCATGAGCGGAAGTACATTTGCGGCGGCTGCAGTGAATTGCGCCACGCATCACCTATGCGCTGTCTCTCGCGATCTCCCGATGAGCTACTCAGTCGCGCCACACTTCACTCCGTTAGCAATGTGCCATACGAGAATGACTGTCCGCGCGAGTCAATATATGGCGAAACGAAAACACGTATAGAGCTGCGCTCGAATTTCGCATTAGGGAGTATCGTAATCGTCGGTGTACTTTTTTTAGACGTAGTTCAGTATTTTCAAGCAGGTGCTAATGCTTGTATTAAATGCATTATTGAAGAATATTTTGTTAGAACAGACTAAACGTACTTATTACTACAGTCGCGTGTCGATGTGTTATGTGTACATCGTTCAGCGATGTATACATGTATGCAGTATGCTATATTTAAGGAGCCTGTTGATATGTTCCAAATGTTCTGCATAGCTACATTTGCTTCAACATATCAGCATGTACAGATCACGCGCGTAAGCTTCTTCGAAACGCCCATCACGGGACCCTTCATCGAAACGCACATGCGTATTAAATATTCAAGAAGACGAAGTTTGAAGGCACCTCCTGAACGTCGGCGTCGTGCAACAGCGCCTCCACATCGCGGGCGCTGAAGACGCCATCCTGGAGTATCCAGTCACCGGAGCCGGCAAATGCGTAGCCGGCGTGAATGACGTGCTTGTGCGTTGTGCCGGAGACCATCATGTTCTTGAAGCACTGGCGCAGCGTGGATACCTCCGGGTTCAGCAGAACCTCCAGGGCCAGGCTCTCCGTCGAGTGCTGGATAAGCAGCTCTGCACGAGAAAACCAGAAATGAGAGAATTTACCTTCAACTTCAAAAAAATTACGAGTGAGTCCACCGCAACTGCGTCCCCTCTCGTCCAACTCAAGGCAAAGGAAATACTTTTCTGGGACACCTCAGCGTCCCTCGTAATGCAGTGGCACCCCTAAGGCGCTTTCTTTTGAACCATTCTACAATAGTATGTAGTAAGAAACGCTACTCACAATGAGCGGTTCGCGTGAGCTAGACGTATTACATAGTGCATGAACTACATGACCGCACGAGGAGGAGGAATTAACCTTATTTGTAAAAATGAGCTGGCGTTGGAGTCATCCGAGGTGGGCGGCGTCCCTGATTCAGGACGCCGTGGGCCTGAGCCGATAGCTTGGCCCTCCTCACCAGACAATGCTGGCCTTCAGGGCTAGGGTTTGTCCGCTGGGCCTCCCACTGCTCGACGGTTGGTCCGGTTACGTGTGGTGTCGATGGGCTGTGCCCGCACTCTCATACCATGTGGCAGAGCGTATTGGGCGCGCAGAGCAGAAGGCGCACTTGTAAGTGTAGCTCGCAGGATGCATGGCGTGCAGCAGGGTGCCGTGCGGGAACGTGCCGATCTGTCGTTTGCGGAATATCACCGCCTCTTCTCTAGCCAGCTTGGGATGCGGTGGTGGACCGCACGAGAAAGCGAATTTCTTATAGAACACTTATTTCTTTGTATGAGTCAATAAATGAGAGCCCTACGGATGCCTGCCTTGGATTCTCAGTTTTGTCCTGCAAGAAACGCCAATAAAAGGAAAGCTGAAGGGAGTGCCACAAGTCGTACACGAAAAATACAGACAATTGATACAGAGAATTGACTTTTTAGCTCAATAGTCTACTTATATACTAAAGTGGGAGAAGGAACTGCCCTTCCTTTGACGATCAAAGGCTTCTTGTCAGCGGCGTCATAGGTTGGTTAGATGGAAGACTGCAGTTAGTAAGCAAAGCAGCCTTGGGACGACGAGCTTACACGTCAGCGATGTAGGGAGCCCACAGAACACGGGCGCGATTCTCAAGCAAACCACCCGGGCAGGCGGTGCCGCTGACTGAGTAGTGATACCTCTATTGCAGGGCCACACAACTCACAGCTATAGCGAGGGCCAAAACCAACTTCTCTAGCAGCCACCCGAGCCACACTTTACTGAGAAACGTTGCATACTTTGTTCGCGGAAAGGCAGTCCGTTTATGGTATCGTCGCATTTGTTGCTGTTGAAATGTCACGTCTGTCACTGTAGACGGAAGCCGGTTCATGTTCAGAAGCATCAAACAGAACGTCTGTTCCCAGATGTAGGTGCTTCCAGAGAAAGAGGCCAGTTTCAGGGCCTCTCTCTTGTTAAAGAAGTGAATGAGGGGCTGCGTCTGATTCATGCCTTTTATGGATTCTGCAAAGACAACAAGTCGATGCACTCGAGCTGCACTGTGGCGTGGCAATATCCCGGCCCTGTCGAAAAAAAGATCGAGAAACATGTGGTCGCCCTTTCTCTCTTACTATATTTACTTGAGATGCTGTGCCTGCTGTGCCAAAAAGTTCTCGATATGTTTTGAAGATAAAACTTTGTTTTCCCTGTGCATGAATGTTTCTCCGTAAATTAAAAAAAAAAACGCTTTCTTACACCCTGTATTATATGACTCACGTGGATTGGGTCAATTTTCCGGGAATAATTTATAATAACTGCCGTAACTGTCACCCGCTTGCTGAGTAAGAGAACAAGTGTGACTTGGTGCGCGCCTTTTACGTACATTTCATTCTCTAGTACGTCTCACTTAAGAATAACTGGGCTGATCTGGGTGTCTGGGCATAAAGGATTAGCTATGAATGAAATAGCAGAAAACCTAGCGAAAGCAGCCTTTAGTGGTCTTTTTGTCTCTGCAATTCCAGCATCAGCTTACATGACTGCTTCTAGCTTCAGAAGGCGTGCAATTTTGTTAGACTCGTTTAAGCTATCTTTAACAAGTTCGTCTAAGGATACTTCTTATTCTACTGGCGAGAAAATTTCTACCATACTCACACATTTCAAGTTTTTTAGACTAAACTGCGCTGTAGAGACCCTGTTTAAAAAACATGTCTTCTAAAACACGCAATCTGCCGCCCTCCCTCGATGCCCAAAATGTGATAATGGAACCGTATACAATATTTAATTATCCAGCGACTTGTTGTGGTTACGAAAAAAAAAAAAAAAGAGCTTTAGCAGTAGCGTTTCGCCGCAATGAATCTTCATTCCTAATATTCTGTCATTGAGAGCCTCCTCTATGGACCATTGTCATAGGGATGTCAGCGCAGCAGTTGAGAAATCTTGGTTCAATTCAACACGATTTCCTTGTTAAATTCTTAAGGCATTATGTTATTTATTTTTTTATTTGACCTAAAAATCATGTTTTTTTAGGCTTGACTGTTAATCGTTTCAATACCGCTCAACCCTTAGCCAATCCTTCGTAGTGGGTATGAACCACACTTAAGGGACATTGATTGATTGATTGAAAACCTTATTATTCCACCGAGCTGGGGTGCCCGCCTCTTAATCTACACGTAGGTAGTGGGGAAGGACGAAGCAGTCCCCGCACGTTGAGGACGGTGAGTCTTCACGGCCTCAACGGCCAGGCGGATTGCTCGACGCTGGTCGTATTCAGCCTCGCTCTGGAGCAAGGCCTCCCAGGCTTCTCTACTGTCAATGTTTTTCTTGGCCCCTGGGGGCTAGCACACTCCCATATTATATGGTTTAGCGTACCTTTTTGCTTACAAATTTTGCAGAGGGGGTCGTTATAGTCCCTCGTCTGTGTTAAGTAGAGCCAATGTGGTGATGTATAATTGTTTCCCTGGAGGCGTCGCCAAATGCGAGCGTCCTCCAGAGAGAGAGACCGATGCGGAGGCGGAAAGATTCTTCTTTCGGCTTTGTAACGATCGACAACTTGAAGAACCCTGGCGGCAAGCGCGAAAGCAACTCTAACATCCACAACAACACGGCAGTGCGTGGATGGCATTTAAGGCACTTCTTCTTCGCACTTCTGCGCCCAGATCAATCACTCCTTTTTTTTTCAGCGGTTTGACGATGATAATGACGTTCATGATGCTCCGCTGTGTTTCGCGCGTGCCCACTAAGAGGTACAGGCCATGAATCGCGTGGCAGAAGGTAGCTTTAAAAAATTATTATTTGAAGAGTAGAATAAAAAAAGAATATACCTGAAAAATTGGAATAGTATGCAAGTTAGCAGTCAGGCGAACTGAAAGAAAATAATGAGAGATGTAATAATGAAGGAGAGAATAAAGACAACGTTCATAAACGATGGTCAGTACATGGAGGAGAATGATCTCTGGCCGCATGAAATGATATCAACCATTTAAGGGACAGCGACAGAAGACCACGTCATCACATCGTTTATGAACGTTGTCTTTATTCTCTCCTTCATTATTACATCTTTTATTATTTTCTTTCAGTTCGCCTGACTGCTAACTTGCATACTATTCCAATTTTTCAGGTATGTTCTTTTTTTATTCTACTCTTCAAATAAGAATTTTTTAAAGCTACCTTCTGCCACGCGATTCATGGCCTGTACCTCTTAGTGGGCACGCGTGAAAAACAGCGGAGCATCATGAACGTCATTATCATCGTCAACCCGCTGAAAAAAAAAAAAAAAGGAGTGATTGATCTGAGCGCAGAAGTGTGAAGAAGAAGTGCCTTAAATGCCATCCACGCACTGCCGTGTTCTTGTGAACGTCAGAGTTGCTTTCGCTCTTGCCGCCTGGGTTCTTCACAACAGACTGACCTTTCTAGTGTGCCTCATGCCATTCCCTACTCCGCGCTGAAAGGACACGAAACAAAACCTCTCCGGATGAAGACGCTACCAGAGAATGTGTGGCCTGTGAAGAGATCGTGATTCTGAAAGTAAGGCAACGGATTTAATTATTTCCATTTATTACAGCAAATGGTGCTGTTAGTGTGACCACCAGCATCGACTCGAACTAAGTGGATTAAAGATCCCTGCCGAAAATCGAGAAAAGCCTGAGAAATCTTATGGCTTCCCGCATGTTTAGTTGGATCGAGTTCAGAAGACCGAAATGCGCCAAGATACTGAACAGAACAATCGCGTGCGCACTCATCGTATCCCTAGCGTGCCTCATGCTCCTACCGACGACGTATCGCGGGGCTTCCCTCGGCTATCTCCGTGAAGCTGTAGCCACTGGGTCTCCTAATAACGTGAAGCCTTCAACAGATGAGCCCGCTTCTGCGGAGCCGATGTCTGAGGAATCCGCGCCAGTCGAGCCAAATGCCTCTAGGTCATTCTCCGTTCAGGTAACTTCGGTTAAGCCAGTACAAGTCGCGAACTCCTCTTATGGCGCGATTGCGGAGAATGCCACAAGCACACCTGGCTGGAAAGTGCTAAACGCCTGCGGTACGGCCCTTCGGGTCCTCTATTACGTACACACCGCTCCGGACCATTTCGACCGGCGTCGCCTGCTGCGAAGTACCATAGGCAACCCCGCAGTCGCCGCGTTCCTCAACTCCTCCGTGGTCTTCTTCGTCGGCCAGACCACCGACGCGGAACTGAGCGCTGAGGTGCGTGCGGAGGCCGCGTGCGAAGGCGACGTGGTGCTGCTGGAACACGTGGACACCTACCGGAACCTGACCTACAAGTTCATCGGCGCTACAAAGTGGCTCACTGCTAACGGCTGCCTCGGTCCGTCGACAGATGTGGTTGTCAAACTAGACGACGACGTCATTGTCAACGTGTTCCTTCTGGCGTCTTACGTAAAGCGCCATTTGGCCGCCGGCACTCGTGATTCCAGGAGAGTTCACTGCGCTACCATGCCGGTCCTGAAGCCTATCCGCGAGAAAAAATTTAAATGGTTCGTCACAAAGGAAGAGTACGCCAACGACACGTATCCTCCTTACTGCTGCGGCGCAGCCTACCTTATGAGGGCGTCTGTACTGGCTTTATTGGTCGAGGCGACTTCGAGCGTGCCGTTCTTTTGGGTGGACGACGTCTACGCCACAGGACTGCTGACGAGGGCAGCCAACGTGAGTCTGGTCGACATACGGAAAAAATACGTGATCTTCACATCGAAGAATACGACGGCGGTGAGCAACAGTACGCTGTTCTTACACTGGGGTATGACACCCACGCTTTTCACCAGAACCTACCGGTTCTGGGCTAATGTGTTGGGACAGAACCGGACAGAGTGATCATGTACAATGGTGTGGCGGTGCATGAGCGACGGGTGACGGTGTTGATGACGTACCAAGTGAAATTGAACATGACTTTCGAAATCAATGTGCGCCGATCTAATAGAACACCTTTATGTGAAGCCAAACTGCGTGAAATTAACTAGCATCTTAGTTGACAGAAATGCCGATATTTCATTAAGTTTAGAAAGAAATACAGAGCCATTTGAATAAGCTTAGAAAGGTGCGACAATCTAAGAGCAGCAGAAAAAGATGACAATGCCAATTTTTTTTTCGCACTGTGAGGCATCAATCATAACGACAATATTTATCGCTAGAGTCTTTATAATCTTTTAAAATCCCATTTAATGTACTATTGTAGCAGCGATGTTTCGCCTTGAGTAGACATTCCGTAGGTGTCGTCCCACATGATAAGTGGTACCTCCCAAACGAGCGCATTTTAGGGACCAATCCAAGTTTGCACTATGACTTTTTGAGGCATATGTAACTAAGGCCTGCGAACTGGCAAAAATACGGCAGGCTGGGAAATAAATAAGGCTTTAGTAATCTTTTCGGGCCTTCATATTTAGGAATGTTTAAGCAGTAAGTAAACAAAAGCTGCACATAATAGAGGGCAAACGGCCTTTCCGATGGAACACATTATTGGCAACCAATTTTACCAAGCCAAAGCGCAGGCGCAGGTACTCCCGCTCTAGTAGAACAAGATGATGGAACTTGAAAGCTCGTGAACCTGAATATGAGACATGCAAATTCTAAAACCTGGTGTGCATGAAGTTTCATAGGTCATGGAAATATGGAGTCTACGCACCCACGGCTGACTGTTGCGTTGCTTACGTAGCCTGTCGTCTGCTCGTTCCGCTCTTTATTATTTACGCGGTTAATTTGCCTAGGCCTGCTAGGGGACTCGCCACAATTTAGACGCGGATGCTTGACTGAGTTCGCATCAGTTATATTCTGGTCACAGTATCAAAACGATGTGTTTACACGTTTACTAAGAGGAAAAATTAAAATTGAGTGCTGTCTAATTTTAAGCGTGAGGCGTATGTTGCCTAACCTGGTTTCAATGACGTACAGCTATGCTAGATTATAGCGAGCTACTTCCGATATAGGGAGCGAATGTCGCAGTCTGGAGCGAAGAACGCGATATTACCTGCGTATGCATATGTGCGTAACTTACGATGACGTTGAATGGAACTCGGTAAGATATTGAATAATTAAGGCGACTTCGGAACACCTCGAGTATCCCCATAAGCTGGCAGTGTATATTTGAAGGGGAGGCTCTTAAATAACGGAAGAATTCCCTCCTTGTTAAAGATTCCCATAACCATGGGACAAGGTAGTTGTAAGTTCAAGGTTTGTAGCCGATCCACTAAACTTTCGTGCTCTGCACTATAGTAGGCTTTGAAAATGTCTAGTCGCAAGAGCAGCGACCTGTTTCTGACCTCGTGTTAATTTTATTGCGCTTTCTAGGTCAATGTGAACATGTCAGATGGAACATTTTGGGCTGAAGTTCATTTCGCTGATCTCAAGAATTTCTTGTTCTGCACACATTTCGTACGACCGTTATACGAAACTATTTCACTTAACCAGCAATTGGTCGAATATGATCAATTGTGTGTACTTCCACATGACTTTTAAGAATCTAAAATATTTTAGTAATTTTTCATGCGCATATAATTTCACGAAAATTTAGCTGACTAGCCTATCGTAGCTAAAAAAGTCATCATCAGACTTGTTAAATATATATTACGAATATAACAGAGATTCCGCCGCCTGAACCTGGAGATGAAGCTAGCAGATGCTTTATAGCCTCAGGCAATTCGATAACCTACAAATTTCACCAAAATAATCAGACAGAATTCCTAACATGGAAGGAATTGACAAGAGAAAAAAAGAATACTATCACCTCGAGCAATCCTTACAGATGGTTAACCAGCGAAGCTGAAACGTGCGGCCCCGGTGTTTATCACTGGATAAATCCCGACGCTTCATTAAAGTCTTTCTCAATTATTGGTTACGTCTTTGTGTTTCTTTGTTAAATGTTTGAGATTACAAGCAATTAAATAACTGACTAATTATATAATTAATAATTATTGAAAGAAGACGACGACGCTGGAGCCATTGCTGATTATGATCGCTTTTTTCTATACGCAGGCACGATAATGGGGCTTTTAACAGCTTCGCTGTAAACAATCGCACTTCTAGTCTCTTCGTACTTATTTTTCTAACAACGTGTTTATTTATTCCAAGGCAAAACCAACGACTCGGTATTAGTTAATCGCGGAAGCGATTTTTATACTGCAACGAAAACTGAGTTACCCATGTTTGTTTTTAGAATTTCACTGGAAATCAATATGCTTACAATATATTCGTATCTTGCATGGAAAATTATGCGTTCAGACAAGCTATTAAAAAATTTGAAATCGCTCCAAGTTTTGGGATAATGGTTATTTAATAAGTTTTTCCGAACGGCTTCTTTCTTTTTCTTTAATCACGAGAGCAGGCGGCATTCTACCAGCCCTATAGCAATTCCTTTTATCTAATCGAACCAAAAAATCTATTGCTTCTTGCGGAAGCTATGCACAGCGGCACAGATAATCGCGGTTTCTTGCTCACTACACGCGTCAGACGAGACGACGTAGGAGGGGTTTGTAACAATTTTAATAAATACATTATTTAACGAATGTTCGCGGCTGACCACTGTGAAGCGTAATCAGTAGTCGACCAAGAAAGTCCAAATAGACTACGGCTCACGGTCGTGTCTATTTTCTTCTTCGAAAGGCAGGCGTGCAAACACGAACACTAGAAGGAAGGCGGATAACTTCACAAACGCCGACTGTTAATTAAAGGTCGCACAACGGCGATAAAGAAGACACAAATTTTATCTGCGCATGGTGGATGAATGAATGCTATGAGCATCCCTTTTGAAACGAGGCGGTGGGTGAGGAGACGCAGGCTATCAAAGACCAGTCAAAAATTGAGATCAAGATTCCTCCTGGTGCCGCAATATGCTCCTAGACTTCTCAACGGCGCTCCATCAAGTTTACCATGCTAAGCTCGTTTATATGGTGTTGAGAAACTTGGAGATGGCCAAATACCCACTATGATTGATGACTCTTTTTCATTCGTTATCAGTTGGCTGAATAGAACGAATACACTTTCAGCACTACTGAGGTCCTGTCGGGCGCTTGGCACGGTTTCCTGTCGGCTCCACACCTGTTTCTGCTATATGTAATTGATATCGGGGAAAATTAAGCTGTGAGTTGGTGACTGCATGGCCTAACGATCGCTTTCAATCCCGTCTTGCTGTCGCTGGGTTAGCGACGCTTTTTGCCATTCCTTGCACAATGAAAGCAGAGGTGATTTCTGTCAACAAATAAACACTAACGTCGTCAAATCAATAATAGGCGGTCCTGCCAGCAGCACCGCAAGTGCTTGTTGGTTCTTATGCAATTTATTTTCATATGCAGCAGCTCAAGTAATAGTAGCAGTATACCATCACTCGAAACACGTGACACTCACGGTTCAAATGACCAAAGTGTCGTATCTGAAGATGTTCTCGGTATTAAGTGCATGCGCAGCAAATGCAGCTTCCGTTTCACCTACCTTATTCTCGTAAAAGCAATGAAAGAAGGCATACTCAGTCGCGTGTCGTAACATTTCTGATTCAATAACGACAAAAAAAGTGAGACATGTGAAAGCGGCCACCGCGAAAGCACAGCAAAAACTAACTCAGCCAGATACTCGACTTCTTTAAAGGGACTGAAAACCATGGTTCATGGTGCATGTCTCTTTTTTTTTATCTTTCTCTTTCTTTTTATTTTGCTGCAGAAAGCCCGTCCAATCATACAGTGGTAACGCGGAAAGCACCATGGGACGCCTTTTATCAGCATTTATCGATCTGCAGCAAGGAGTATTCGTAGTGTGGAAACATGCTGGAAACAGTGATAGGTGAGCGCGGTGGCAGTTATACGCCGGCATTGGTGGAAAGCAAACGACAAGTGCGGTTCTAGCTGTAAGAAATTAATGTTTTATATATCAGGCCCGTGTTCTTGCGGCTCATGTTTTCTGAAGTGTTGAATTATGTCCACAATAATAGCCACGTGCTTTCGTGGTTTCCTGTGCAACTTCTTTATTCTTATACAAGCCAAATCTTTCTTTTTTTCCTCAGGCAAGCCAATTGAGCGAGTGAGTAAAAAGTTTATTGAAAAAAAAAAGAAATATGGCACGATCGTTGGGGCCTCAATTCCAGGGCCCCCACTTGTATGAGCGGCTCGCTGCAGGCTTGGTCCAGCCAAGCCAAGCTAAGTGGTAGTATATGCCAATAGTGCTATTATTAATTTCTATTTGATTCAACCGCGTCTTTATACTATTATTATTTGCACCTTCCGCATCAATGCTGCATCTAGGCCTTCGATTGTGCGACGTACAGTGGCGCACTCCTGCACCCACGCATTCGACTGCACGGGGTGCAAGGCAAGGTGTAGTGCAGTGCACGAGTGGGTGCACTCCGCGGCGCACACACAACCTGAGCCACCGGTAGCTTTTCGTTTGCGGTGTCCCACACTTGTCTTTTCTGAATCTAACAAATTTATTGTAGTGTTGCTGGCGCCCATCTACGGCTCAATTAGTTCAATGACATGTTGTATCACGTAGGAAGACCGCGTAACTCGGGGAACTCACTCGCAAACAACTCACGCGCGTACAAAAAGCATTCCTTTGCGCCGCCATGCAATAACTGCCGCGACAGCTCAGCTGCTCCACCCGTTGCCGCGAAGACAGCATCGCTCGTTCTTTTTTTTTGCTTCGTAATACGTATAGACTAAAAGCGGAAACGCCAAATATAAGAACAGATTTTTTTTTTAAATCGAGAAGTATGCGGTGCTTAATAACAGCTGACTTACATAGAGTAATCTCATTTGCTACTACTGAAGTATCAAGGTGTCACCGACAGTTCGCGCCTCATACTGTTATTGGCGACTTTCTGTGCCAATTAAATATTATTATCTCTACTTAAATTGCCAACCGTATGGTCGAATCTATCATTACAAGTTATGCTCTTTTCGTTTCCACCAACATCTCACAACACGTTCTAGGCGGTTGTCCGTCCCTTGAAACTCTGGAGTTTAACATCCTGAAATGAGTTATGAGAGACACCGTGTAGCGAAAAGCTCCGGAATAATTTTAACCGCCTCTGGATTTTAACGTGCACCTAAAATCGAAGTACACGAGTGTTTGTTCCTCTTTCTTCTTCTTTTCTTTTTCTTTTTTTGCATTCGAAGTACTTTTGCATTCGAAGCAAATCGAAGTACTTGCCGCTTTATAAATAAAGAAAGAAGAAAAAGCAGATAAAGATAGAAAAGAAAACGATAAAAAAGGCGAGCGGCGGTGGCACTACGCAGTTTGCTACATTTGCAGTTGCCGACACCTAATCGGGAACTCGCGAGTTGACGGTGCGTGCACCTGCTGGGGGTGCGATCTTGTACGCGTTCCAAAATAGAACGGAGGCGGTTCGCTCCACCGAGCCAAATACGATTCGTCAATTTGAGCCGTGGCGAACGCCATGACGTCAATTGTGACGTGATATCTGCTGTCAATCATTCCGTGTCGTCTGCTATCGGACGAACGGAACGGAACATACCGCCTATTTCGTGACGTAAAGAACGAACCGCCTCCGTTCTATTTTGGAACGCGTACAAGATGGCAGAGGTCCGTATACTTGCAGGTGCTTTGCAGTTGCGCCCGAGCTATGTGTCACCCGCGGCTTTGCGCTCTGTCGACACGCTTATGCGCGCTTCGTGCCTGCTCAGTTTGGTTGAGATAAGCTGCTATAGGCTGAACCGGCAGCAGCACACGAGGTGGAGAAGTTTAGGTTCACGAGCGTAGAAGCCGAGCGTTCTGTGCGCCGCCCGCGTGCGTAACACTTGTAGTTTCGCGTATATGCTAATGGTTGAGCGTGGAAGTCAAGCAAACATAGAGCGTTACTTTCGGCCTTTCTATGTAAACCCTCTGCCACACACGTGAATGCTAATGCAGTGACGTTTGCCCAAAACGAGGCCTCGTGCTAATGCTGCCTGTTCATCTCGCGCAACCAAGGCACTTAAAGGGACAATAAAGAGAAAAGCTACGTTGAGCCGCATTACTAAATTACATTTGTGCAATACCGGAAAAGCCACTCTTACAGCGAGCCGACTTTTGGTAAGCCAGAAAAAAATCAAGTTCCCGCGCCATTACGGCGTGACTAAATGAATGGCGACGGCGTCTGCTGAGGCCTAGCTAGCTTGTTATCGTTAAACACGTCCTACATTGTATTCTGAAACGGCCAAACGCGTACTGAACTCAGCAAATTTGAAGACCCTTTACTTAGGCGGCAACGGGGGGCCCACATATGAGAAGGTCGTTTAATATCCGCGTCGTCACACTGGCGTACCGACGCGGGGGTTTCTGCGGGAAATAAAACAAATGGAACTATAATCTTCATTTTATCTTGTAGTAATCAATTCCTTAGCGAGAAATCAAGGAGGCTAGAGTTTTGAAATGTAGTGGGTTCGTCTCCGTTCATCTCCTTCTTAGGAATACAACAATTAACCATATATTTCGTATTTATTTACACATTACAATTTCCAAAGGAAACAGTTAATTTTCCTTACGCTTTCGCGCTCCTAAAGAAGACAAGCGCAGTATGCTTTCTATGTGTGCAAGCATAAGATGTCTACAAATGGCGTGAGATGGCGCTGATTCTTTAACGCCTTACAACACCCGAACTAACCTGTTTAAGTTTTCCTTCTTCCCTCGCACTGTAACAGATTGGAACAGCCTGCCATTATCACAATTGATAAACACCGATTCTATTGACCGCTTGTGTCTTTGATACTGGGGGTATTGCCATATCGGCAAGCCTTGTTACTGTTTCCTTTTTCTTTTTTTACACGTGAATATTGTATAATACTTTCCACATCATCCTTATTCTGTTATTTTCAGTATTTTGCAATGAGCGCTCGTTCAACTTTTGGTACTTGTTTTTTCCCCTCTCTCGATAGTGGTCGCCAGTGCTCATATATGCGTGTGATACTGTTTTAATGTTTGTCAAGTTGCCTTCCTTCAGTGTACCTTCTCTTAATCTTATTAGTCGTCGCTTTCATTTCTTGTTTTCTTAAGATATTTACATATGTTGCATTGCTTTTGTGTTTTCTTTTCATGTATGTATGTATATATACGTGCATACGTAAATACTTATGTATTCTGCCCCTCCTGCTTGGGCACTCATTTGGGCCTGCAGTATTGTATAAATAAATAAATAAATAAATAAATAAATAAATAGACTCACCGTTGTGTGGGCCCGCGCTGACCTTGACGGACAGGCAGGCCTTTTCGGCTGAGGCCAGGTCTGTGCCGGTGGCCTTGACGTCCCATGATAGCAGTCCTGCAGAGAGAAATGAACGAAATTAAAAGCGTGAATCGCAGGCACTGTACAAGCATATTGGAGGAGGAGGAAAGAATAGAGAAGGCAGGGATGTTAATCAGAAATGGATCTGGTTGGTTAGCCTACACTGGGGAACGGGAAAGGGAGAATAGAGAAGAGAGTGTAGACCCATCAGAGTACTACTACATGCCCTCAACCAAAACAAACGAGGCTTGCGTCTAGCGCGACGGCTGCGTCTTTCCGTAATTGATGCGGCTATCAAAGCGACCGTACGGACTCCTTTTCTTATCTTGTTTTTAAGTGATACGATTGCGAACGGGTTAAATTAGTAAAGGCGAAGATTGGGCTAGTTGAATTACTCAGTTCACGAGTGATCGAACGTGCGGCAAGTCGCATTGTTTTTTCATTGACGCAGCAGCAGCCGCCCCGACGCAACACAAACACAAGCGTACGCAGTATAGAGGAAAGGCGGGTCGAGACATACAGGGATTAACCACGGCAAGATGTAAACGAAAGGGAACGATAAAATGGCACGACTGGCCAGGACAATCACAGGGGAGCATCTAAAGAGACTTATTTCATTTTACTACGCTTATTTCGCTTGACCAAGTCAAGGAGGATGTCCTTGCGCAGGAAGCGTCTGCGCCCGGCCCATATAAACGCGGCGCGGTCAACGAAAGGCCAGCCTATGGGCAGCGACATTAATCGAGAGCACCCTGATTAAGCCAAGCCGAGACTTCGCAGTGGTGCGCAAGAGAGTGTATGGCTTATAGCTGTAAGCAGTGGGCGCAACGGGCAGGAAGAAGTGTGTGGTGCAATATTTCGGGCTCTCGCACTACATAGTGGGAGCAGGGTTGCCGGCCATTCGCGCGACGCCAGATCACCGCGCACAAAGGGGGTAGACGCTGTATCGCAAGATGGCGCGCGACCGCAGCATTTGCACTTAAGTGCGAGTAGCGCGCCAGCGCCGCTGGACAGCTGGCTGCCTGTGCCCCGTCTCGACAATTGAGTGCAGTACGTGCTTTCTGACGATTCGTCCCCGACACGTACGTGAAGTTGCGCTGCAAGACAGGACGCACGCGAAAAAGAATCACGATCACAAGCTCACGTATTCTTCGTGTTTGTCCTGTCAAGCCGCGGAACTTCGCATCCCTGATCAAGAACTAACTAGCCCACGCACGCTACCGTTCGTTCGCGACACTCACAAAACAGAACTCCAAAGGTAGGCGCACCCGTTAGCGAGTGTATGCCGATTCACGCTCATTCCAGACCCGTACGTGTGGATGGGAGTGAGTGGCGGTCGTGTTCACCTAATGCGGGTGAGTGTGATCGAGTGCTGGCGAGTGCGAGACGCGTGCGCGCACGTAGATGCGACCGAATGCTCGCAGTGTCGGAAGGGTCGCTGCAATGCGTGTTCCGAGGTTGTAGGTGCCGTGCACTTGCGTCACAGGCGCGTCACACGCTTACTGCACACGCCTCGTGCTGACGACTAGAGAGACATCGGTGCGGAGGCGCGCGTAGGAACCAAGCCTGGCCTCAGCTAAGGCGTTCATTTTGTGCACCAGTAGGTGCAGCAATGCACCGAACTTGTCAGCTTCGTAGTACGCACAGTCGACAGAGCTGGCTGCTGCTGCTGCTGCTGTCGTAGCGGCACCCGCGAAGGCGATTACTGGGCAACGCAATGACAAGTCGATATGGTGGGCAGCGGCTGCAAGCGCGATATCGCAGTTGCGCCCCGTCCGATGCAGTTACAGGAGTCAGTCTGAAGGGCACCGGAGCGAAACAGGAAACACATGCTACGCTGCGACTGCTAATTGTCAGAGAGTCAAGGACATGGATATGGTATGAATTGAAAACTCGCAAATGATTTAGCAAATGATTTAGCGCGTAAAAACTTCTACTAATACTGTTCAGGTGCGTTTGCCGGAATGTCGGCAGGGCACCCAGCCATCATCATCATCATCATCATCATCATCATCATCATCATCATCATCAGCCTGGTTATGCCCACCGCAGGGCAAAGGCCTCTCCCATACTTCTCCAACTACCCCGGTCATGTACTAATTGTGGCCATGTTGTTCCTGCAAACTTCTTAATCTCATCCGCCCACCTAACTTTCTGCCGCCCTCTGCTACGCTTTCCTTCCCTTGGAATCCATTCCGTAACTCTTAATGACCATACCCAGCCATATGTATATTTTACGATAAAAACCAAACGCCCCTAGAGGTCTACAGCAGCTGACGAAAACACCAAGGCAAAGTGAAGACACCAAATTCGAGGATTGCGCGAGGCGTGACGTAAAAGATGTGGCGGCGATATATGCAGCAAATGTAAAGAAAATATATTAAAAATACTAACGCTAAGCTAAATATTGCGAATGGTACAATAAAGTCCGGTCGTTCTCACTTCACCAACGAGAGGTGAAACCCAATTTTCGTTGACTATGCTCGCTTCTTCTTTATATGCTCCTTGCTGAGTAAGATACGTGCCACCTACTCACCCAAGTTCGGGCCGCAATACCACAAAGCAGTCTCTCGGTTGAAACAAAGAAGTAAAAGTACATAGGTGTGCTTTAACGCTTGCCCCAGCCTTCAACCGTGCTCTCCCCCGACGCCCCACAGGCGCGCAACGCTTTCCCGACCCAGTGACAAATTATTCAAATGATTTAACGGCCTGGCGTTCCCCGCTTACCTTCGACCGTCCCCACACGACTTGCTCGCTCTGTAATGTTATTCCCAGGCATTTCGGCTCGTGAGCTTCCCTGACAGAATAGGGAGAAGGAGGCGGAGGGAACGACGCGGGTAGAAGTTGGCTCCCCTCTCAGGAATCATCTACAGCAGCAACAACAATAAAACAAGCAACAGTACTTCCACCGTCACGTCCTTCTTCTCTACCATTCAACTACAATGACCGTTCTATATAGGCTGCTTCTGCGAAGCTTCTTATTGCTGCTGGACATCAATTCAATTTTACTTCCTCCCCTGCCCGACTAGGCGCCTTTAATAATAAAGAGTTTTTCGGCTCCCTTCTCCTTAATGACATGCCTTCTTGCTGTCTCTCTTTTTGGTTGTGAACGAGCAGCGAAAGCAACGGCACATACCGCACTCTTCCAAAGCGAACAACCAAGAACACGTTAACGAGTGCTACAGACAAGCTCCCTTTCTCCCCTTTTTGCCGTTTGGAGTCGTAAGAGCAACACCACTTCCCACCCCATGCCACTTCGCCTTCTCTATGGCTTCCCCGTATACCTTAGCTCCTGTGCTTCTCCTTCATCTCTCTTTTTTTATCTGCTTTGGGTTGCTTTCGATCGCGTGTCGGTACCATCTGACGAGAAGACGCGTGCACCGTGATCCCGCCTAGGAAAGCTCCTCTTCCCTCCCTCTTTACCCCTTGGCGTCGTCGTCGTCTGGCAGATGCGTGCGCCCATACGTGGATCGATGGCGGCGAGACGGCGCTGCCGACGCCAGACAACTCCGCGGCTGAAGTTAGGCCTATTCTGAAGAGAGGGGCGGAAAGAAGGAGAGAACAAGGACGCGCTCATCCCTCTCTTTCTAGCCTCTACTGCTGCTGCTGCCGCTGTTTGCCTGTCCGACTACTGTTTGCCTGTCCGCCTACTGTCGGTCACACCGTGCAGAACTGTGTAGCGTATTCAGACGTTTACATAGGTCAGGACTAGCTTACCGGGCGGCTCTCTCTTGCACTCTTATCAAGGTAGCTTTTTCAAAGCTGCCCGCTTTCATATACTGCTCGAGTAACATTAAAACAAAAGTTACAGCGCTGTAGCTCCCGTTGGATCTAAGTATTTCTAAAAAAGTACAAGAACAATCCGAGATTTGCCATTGCCTGGGCATTGTAGAGCACAGCGTTTCTCAAATCGCAATACCGCGGAACCAATAGAGTTTCACGGCAAGGTTTTAAAGCCGACTAGCCCGCTTGACGCACCCACCAGCCGCTTCTTTACACAGTCTCGGTGCTAGACGAGAAATGCGAGATTTACCCACTGGACTGAGTTATGCCACGTAGTGAGAAGAGACGAACTGTGTGTGGGCATGAAAGCAATGACAATTGGCCTTTGCGTCTGACACTGAAAATACAGCTTATTCCGTCAGTGGCGGCTCTTTATTCCAAGTTCTACGGAGAGCTTTCCCTGGCTACAGCATTCGACAATCTTCCGTCATGGTGCTACACTATGCTATAACCACCAATAAAGCCGCAAAACATCAGCAACGTAATAAACTTCCCATAGCACCGTCCCTCGTGGACACTGTGCAGTGAGCACAGACGCGGCTACTTACTCCCAGAGACCGAGTCGCTTTCGTCAGTCTATCGTGCACCCTGATCTTCAAGTTACTTGATGCTAAACAACGCAGACGCCTCACTATTTGATGTACAGGCCGTGCATGACGCAATCAAAACCACCAAAACACCGAAGAGCATTCGTTTGGTCGAAATGTAAACTGCCTCTATCAGCGTTTTACCGCACCCAATCCGAGCTTTTCAAGTCGCCATCAAATCCGAGAAGAGATACGACATCTTCGAGGTCATCCTCATCTATCGTCAATGTACACTGGGTACGGGGACATTCACTTGATACCCTTCCTTCAGACCGCAGGCCTGTCTTTTTAGCCCAGAAATTCCTTCTTCACCGGGACACGCACGCCTTAAACCCTCCGTTATTTAGGGCGGCCCGCAGCGTCGCCCTAAGGGGCGGCGCTTCTCAGGATGCTTTTAATGAAGTTCTTCGTATCCGTATCTACCTTTTCCCCCTAATATTTCTCGAGTGGAGAACCTCTCTTCGAAGAGTACGGGCTGGGGCTGCCTTTACACCTTACGTCACCTGGGCCTGGGGCCCACCACCTGTAGGCCCAATGAACTGGCCAAAGTGGGCTGCAGCGTCTACGACAGAGGACATTCACAACCTGTGGTGGCTCTGCCCTGGAACGAGAGCTACTCGACTCGTGAAACAAGACTTGCCACGCTATAAACTTTTCAGACAGGCAGTTATAGGCATTGGTGGCGCATCGACGATAAGTTCGCTAGGCCACTACTGCAATTATTACGTGAATAATGTGTCCCTGGATTTTATTTCAGTATACCTATATACGCCGCAGGGCAAGCTTCGCACGAAAAAGAATTAGGCTCGGACTGCATTAAAAAGAAGTACCGAATTCTGTGCGCGAAAGAAAATGGAGGCTAACAGATAACAAACTGATCGCAAAACAGCGGCCCCATATTGATATGCAACACAGCTCGACAAAGTGCAAGAAAAAAAAAATGTTACTGCTGCCTTTCCCTTTCGGGTTAAAGATAAGGTCTACTACCACCGGAATGTCCGCAACGCGACGGTGCTGTGCTGGATGCGATTCCTGGCCTCGCACTAGTAAGGGCGGAATGCAAGACACCGGTCTCGTATCACGCTTTGTTCGCACTTTAAAACAACGCAGGCGAAGCAAATATTTTCCTCGGTTTTCCATTATCTATATGCTATTTCTGTAAAATGTAAAGAACGAACGAAGGAGAACCCCCCCTCGTGTTCACTGCAGAGTGCAACGATAACATTGTATAACCATAAGGAGTTACGAAAAAAAAAAAAGGCTTAAGAAAGAGAGACAGAGAAGCAAACTGAATGGCTCGATTTTCCTGGAGCGCAAGCGTTCTTTGCTTTCTTGCTGTCGTCACTCGCTAGAAGGCGCTCATCTCGGGTCACAGCATCCGCTAAACGCTTTTTCTTTTTCCCCATACTTTTGTTCCCTTCTCGTAGGAACTTATATACTATCAGAATTGTCCCGAAGGTTTCGGGCTAGTTCCAAGTACAGAAGAGAGAGAGAAAGAGAGAGAGGGAGAGAGAGACTTCGAAATGCTTCGCGTATCGACTTTAGCCGCAGGTGTTGTCGTGCGGCGCCGTAAGCCGTTTCCAGGCCGCTGGCTGAGAGACCAGACGGACGCGCGAAGTTTTAGTAGCCGGCCAGCTTTCGCACGATTCGCTCGTCGGAATCGGGCGCACCGGTACCGACAGGATTTTATTTCGTGGTTCCAGAGAAACTTAACACAGAGCTCGATCTAAAAGAGCATCGTGTTTCCAAATGCCGCGGGCAAGACTCAACGACGAAGAGTTAAAAAAGAAAAGAAAGGAATGATACGGTTTTGATATGATGGCAGTCGTGCTTTTCGAGTAATATTTTTTTCTTTCCCGCGTCAAGATAGGCCCCTGGGGAATACATAAGGCTGTGACGATCATGCGAGAGCATAAAGATACCTATATGAACAGGAGCACCAGATAAAGGTTAGCACCATGAGGAAGCAGCACTGGTTCGGACAGCGTTGTCAATATTTGCTTCTGTTTGTGTGTTTCTAGGGTCTTAAAGTGATCATCCGCCATTTTGATCGTCGAACATTTCTTGATTCTAAGCACATCGTTTCACGAACGTCGTCTGCAACAAACGGCCGGTATCTTTTTTGGGTGCTAACGAAGCGAGCATATATTTAGAACGCGCTGTAAATTATCGATTACAAAGCTTAAAGCAACTAGAATCAATAGACTCGTTTTTAAGTCATAAGCGGTTACTGTCTCTATAATTGATCGCAGGCGAGCTTGCGTAAAAATCGCAATTGTTTACTTATATTATTAAAAATTTATTTATATAGAGATTTCCAACGAGAGCTCAATGGACGCCACGAAAGTTACCTCTGGACTGTTGTAAACACGCGCGAGCACCACTTGAGGACACTGCAGAAGCTACAGCACGTGCCTTTGTGCTCACACGCGACATTCCAGTGGAAAGGTGCTCTCTCCCTCGATGGAAAGGTTTATAAAAAAAATCTGCGAACGTTTTCATGCAAAGTTTGTACATCGCCTGCAGAGAGCCTGCGAACTTATGGCCTCACACTTTCTGCAAACTAAAGTCTATTGAAACCGTGCAAAGAAATAACTGTTATCTTTCCGAAAGTCTGCGGACTACGCTAGGACTACGAAGGAATGAGACTCGTTAACGCTCGTATATGGAGTGTATGCAGATTTTACATATTAGGGACCAAGTCTCTAAATAGGTGAAATATTCAACAGGAAGTGTACAGAGTCTATATAGACTGTCGAAATTTAGCGGAAAAAATATCTATATGGAGAAGGAAATGAGGTGAGAAATAGGCGACTGGCGCGAAAACGTCCGCATATTGAGAGCCACTATGCAACGTCTCGAGTGGGTACCTGCGTCAGCGCTTTATGAATGTGCAGGGCATTTGCATTACCTTGTGCGCTTCAAATAAAGCTTCTGCACGTAGGTAGTATGAAGCTCACAAGTATTAATTCTGAAGTAACCGGTTTTATGTCCCTGATGAAGTCAGGGCACTCATAAAGATCCCATACTTTGAGGAAGCCGATGACATGGGAACGAGTGCTTTAAGAGACAATTTTTTTTTTCGCGAAGGAATAGCCTACGTAACATTCGCGAGAATTAGGCACCGCGAACAATGTGTGCTTAATTCACACACAGACAGTCCCTTTCAGGTCAGACAATCAACTATTTCTCAGAGCGAAAGGTTAAGAAAACGCACATATCGATCTGCGTGTGCGAAAAGAAGCTACGAAGGAAGTGCTGAAGTTCCTAAATTGGACTGTGCGGCGCACTTCATACATTTATAACGCAATATGTCGTCGGATAAAATCTATTCGCAAATTCGCGAAGCCGTTTGAAGCCAAAAGCATGAAGTTTAGGCACATCCATGTACTGCGCATCGTGCCCATGCTGGCTGAACGACTATACTTGCCGCTCCCATAGACGCCAGCGCCAGAGCTCCCGCTAGAGTGATTTCTGCAGAAAACTCTGCTCTTCCACCCAGCGTCCGAGACTTCGCCATTAAGTTGGACTTGCACAACGGCTCACAAGTGCAGCGCAGAGTGCGTATCCTTCCTATCCCCCCCCCCCCCCCCCCTCCTCGCGTCTCCTCGATCGTTGCGTTTTCCGCTCTACAAAGGCGGGCATGCAGGGCGCATACATTCTCCTTTGTTCACGAACACCGCCACGCTCGGTAATCTGGCCGCTTATTTCGCCGCCCGGGTTCCTTCAAATCAGGCGTAAGACCATCGCGCGGCCGGTCTTGTACGCTGGAGGAAAGCGCGAGAGCAAGCAGAGTGTGTCTCTCTCGTGTTCCGGCAAGGGAGCTCGCCAAAGCGGGAGGATGCGTCGATGGGGCCAGAGGTGCTGACACCACGGCGGGAACGCCGGCGGAAAACGGCGTTTTAATCCTGCACCCCTGGCCTGAACTTGGGCTGTAGGGGAGCGCCACGCTGGAGTGCGCTGACCCCCCCCCCCCCCCCCCCGCCCCCTGCTGCAGCCGACAGCAGATGCGCCTCCGTGCGCAGACGGCGCATCAGACGCCCTTCCACGTTTTCCTGCCGCCACTATCGCTCTTCTGCATTTTGCATTGTTTCCATCGCTCAGTCGTTGATGCACGCATGCCCTAACGGGCATTTTCGCTCCTCTGGTGCGAACAAAGTGTGATGCCGGGGCTTTATATAATATGCACCCCCGTGGCACCAGCTGCTAGACCATCGACAAAAAAGAAGAAGTCTGGCTGGAATGTTACGCATTTGCGTCGCTTTTAAAGCAGGCAGAGAGAAAGAGAAGAAATGAAGAAAGGAAAAGGGAAGACACACAGCGGGAGCTACTCTCCATTCATAAACGTCGTTTCGTATCCCACAAACGATGGAAGACGCTGTGTGTTCAACTTAGTACCTAACGCTAAGTGAGGTACAGACTGAAAATGTGAAGCATGCACAAGAGGCAGAAGAAGAAGAAGAAGAAGAAGAAGAAGAAGAAGAAGAAAAGAAAAAAAAAAAACTCGCACCTAAATTATAATACGCAGGGATACGAAGGTTTTGAAGGCCGCATACTTAACCGAAAGTAATTAGTTTGCTCTATAGGCTACGCCTAAACTAATTAGTTCGAGCTTTGCAACCATGCGTCGGCGCAATGCGCTAGAAGTAGGTGTAGGCGTGAGAATGCCCCGAGACTTCCTTATCAGCTGCCTTTCTTTGGCTGGGGTACGTGCGAGGTAATTCGCTTTGTGGCGGTCTCATTGTTAGGGCGCCTACCCGTGCGAGTCAGTGGTGAAGAAACGGACGATTCATTGTCTGCTGCCCCGCTTGTGCCATTAGTTTAAGTGAAAACTCAAGGAAAGTTTCAAAAAAAGAAAAGTATTGATGTTCTAAGCCTAACCACAGTACCCCGTGCATTAGTACGTAGCCAATGGACAACCAGGCACACGGTCAACAAACTTAAATTTAGGAAGGGTATACATTTTGCGTCACCGTCGCTGTCTCCGCTGAGGCCATTACCGTTTGGGAGGCGATTTATCAGCGTTAAAAGGACGACCGTCGGGTTCGCTGAGCTCGGTGTCCTCGCCTTGGTGGCCTCGAAAAAAATATTTCTAATACCATTAGAGGCTTTGTCTATTGGCCTCAAGGCACTGGACGGCGGTATCTCAACGAAGCAGCCATTGACAAGGTTGTGCTGCTGCAATGTTTGTGCTGTTGGTACTGGAGAGACAGATATATGGAAGTCATTGCAACTTTTGCGGGCCTTAAAGAAAATTGAGTCTTTTTCTTTATAATCGTGCGGGGGGGGGGGGGGGGGGGATGTTGCGCTTCATTTTCATCCACGGTTACGCCAGCGCCTTTTATGGTGAAATCCAACGATCATAACGCAGCGACTTTCTTACTAAAGGACACGTTTTTGCCGCAAGTTAAAACACACACAAAAGGAAGACACATAAACACGACATACACATACACGCATGCACAGGCTGTTCACAAATCTACGTTATCCAGCGGTTAAACAATCTTGTTCAAGCACCAACTAGGCCAACAAGCAGTTCTGTTGCGACTTTCGTACTACTGACAATTTGCTACATGCGAGGTCACCGATGTACGCCTTACCCAGTGCTCTGTAGGATTACTCGGGCGCTTTACATACGCGGTTAGTGGCTGGAGTGAGACGTGACATTGGACTTTACGATTACTCGTGAGTGCAGATGTCTTTGTTCCAAGATTTCATACATCGCTCGAAAAGTGTTTGTACAGCTGCTAGGCAACCGGAAGTAAAGCCTGCCACGTGCGTTTCAGAAGTTGGCTTAACAGACCGGGTTGTTAAGAATCGGTAGGCGTGTTTTTAATGCGTGAGCATTAAGAGCGCAGTAATGCGTCGGCTGTCGCTCGGTGACGCAACGAATGGCGCTGAAGCACACAACTATTGAAAACGCAAATTTTTCCTTAAAGAAATGATGATCCGCACGGGAAGCCGTAGAACGTGCCTCTCTACATTCGTGCTAAATGTCAGCTTGAATTTTCGGGCGTGTCTCCAGACAACGCCGCTTGTGAAGAGCTCGCCGCTCTCACGTCGCACGCTCGAGCGACAATTGGAAAGATCCGCCTTACTCGTGTTCCTCCTTGCCCACGGAAAGATCTGTATACCTTCTCCGAGCTAATAAATCCAGCTTTTGAGTGAGTGAGTGAGTGAGTGAGTGAGTGAGTGAGTGAGTGAGTGAGTGAGTGAGTGAGTGAGTGAGTGAGTGAGTGAGTGAGTGAGTGAGTGAGTGAGTGAATAAACTTTATTGTAGGTCAGGCGAGGACGCGAACTCGTCGCGCACCCGGCTAGTCCCACGTGGGACCGGCAGGTCTAGCCCACCGGGCCGGTCGCGGGCACGCCGGACGGCCAGCTTTTAGGCCAGCGAGGACTTGTTTTCTGAAGAGCACTGGGGACTCGAAGTTTTCATTAAACCAGCTCGTCAAGTGATTAGCCTATTTCATGTGTCCTGATTGCCACATATCACGTTCATTTAGTCCCCACTTTTCTATCTTCCTGTTGCTTCCCTTTCCCTCAGCGCGGAGAGGCTATATCCTACAGGAACGCACCTAAGGCCGACCCCTCCACTCTTTCTCATCAATACCTTCTCTTTCAGAGCAGAGGTTGCAACGGTTAAAAAAAAAGAAATATATATATATATATATATATATATATATATATATATATATATATATATATATAGTGCGCAAACATTGGTGAATAAAGGTCGAGCGTACAACTGTCAATCGCCTTTCCCGGTTCATCTCCTTCGCAAGAGCACGTCAGTGTTCAGGTCCAACGAGACAGATAGACCTACTTATTCAGTGCCCAATGCTCACAACATATACACACAGGCGCAAAAGTGAAGTGTCACGGCAGTGGAAGGAAGGTTCGACGTATACACGAGAAAGTGTCCGTATTGACGCAAGTATACAAGCACTGCGCAAGCACGCAGCTATATGGTCACTGACAAATGAGCAAGAAGCAAGTGGAAACGTCCGCGCTTGACTTCCGAGCAACTCGGAGAAAGAAGCCGCCGCACTTTCTCCGAGATCGGGCAGTGAATGGACAGTCGCCTGTTTTTTCGTAGTACTTTTCTTCTCACATTCTTGCAGCCGTCACTATAGTAACTCGTGGTCTGGACCCGCTTTATCCAGCAGTCTACAAAGTCAACTCTGGACGTTCCCACCCTTTCACTTCTCATGTCCGTCCGGAATGCTTTTCTTTTGGTCTGTGCTTCGCTTGCGCATTTGTTTATCTTGGCCGAGAAGAGTGTCCTCTTTGCCACTCCATGGCGCCACCTTCCTCCGCAGTGTTTTTCCCGCTTCTCTCTATAGATGGGCCGCGTTCGTTCATCCGTCTCTCGGACACGTTTCTCTACTCACGCTGTGTGCTCTCCCGCAAATATCTTCATTCCGTGCGCGATAGAAACAAGATCGTTCCGATCTCAGAATGTCCTCCCCAATTTGGTTGCGTCATTCTTGCAGCCATTCGAGGGACGAAAGGTGAAGAAAAAGGGCTTGCCAGTTTTTCACGCTACTGGCTGCGATCTTGGAGGTCGCTGGTTAAAAGAACGTCGGTTCGCCCGTAGTCCTTTTTCGACCGGAAGGCGTAGATCGGGCTCCGCAATTAAGACATCTCAAGATTGATAGCGGCGGTGTCTGTGAAAAGGAACCATCGATCGCTTTGCAACTGCTTGCTCAAGAAGAGTGACGTCTGAAAGGCAGAAGGAGAAAGAAATGTGCCTCGGTTCTCCCGGCCCTTTGCACACCGTGAGCTGCCATGTCCGAAGGAAAGATACTTCTGGGAACTATACAGACGGTTTCACGAACGCAGTGGCAATGCAGCGAGCTTGTGCCCTCCCCCTTCCCCGCCCCCCCAAAAAAAGACGTTCCAGTCATAAGTCCTGTTAGTCCGCTAGGCTCAAAAGAAAACCCTTTTCAAATTGATTCAACGTATACGGGTGACGTGTTCTTAATTTACAAATGAAAGTAATGTGCCACATGTTTCCTAAGGTGCCACAAAGTGACTTAAGGTAGATTGATGTTGGTACAAATTAGGGCAAAGTTGATTAAGGTGGAGATTTAATTTAAGGTGATAACTTAGACATGTCCTAATCTTTCGCGTTCCAATCATGTAAGGATACTTTTAGTGAATGTCAATTTTTTAGGTATATGTACGCTGTATGCCATGCCATGCCATGCTGTATGATTATGTCATGGTGTACCTATAGGGGTGATGTTGCTACATTACCCAGCCACTAAAGTTGTTCGCACCAGGTCTTACGTTCTTGACTAAATTATTCCTGATAATTTTGACAGTGGCAGTCTGCAAACAAATGTTATGAGACATAACATTCACAGCACATTCCTTTTATCTTAAATTTTCTCAGCCTGTTAAAAATAACAAGTGCAAAACAATATCAGTGCTCAAACCGAAAACTTCGCCATCGCAGTCGGCGCTTTTCCCTTTGGGCGAAACTGCCTTTTTTAAGCATGAAATGCCTTTAGGTCCTGTTGTCGGCGACCTTCAAGCGACCTTGAGCCAAAAGCCAGAGCCGTTATCCGGGGACTGAAACTAGAACATCCAGGCAAGCAGTAAAGGCTTTAAAGGAACACTAAAGGCAAATATTAAGTCAAGCTAAACTGATAGATTAGTGGTTGAGAACGTCTAAGGCCTCAATATTGTCGCGAACAGAATCCTAATAATCGAGAAATTTAGTTAAATGCAGCACATGATTAGAGATTCTCCCGGGACATTCAAGCACTTGCCCGATGACGAAAGCACTCCTCAGATAAATTCTGTCACTGGTACTAAACCACTCGTTGCACAAATCATCCTTGTATTGCATTATAAGACGAAATAAAATGCTGCTTGTCCAGTTACCTTTCCCTTTAAAAAAAAAGAACTCATTGAAATAACCCTGAAAACGACGCGAGCAGTCGAAAGCTTTCGTTTTCGCTCGACTCCGCGCCCCCCAACACTTTCGCGTTTCAGTAGCTACCGCGTAGTGCCGCGCTGGTTTTGCTGGCTCGCGAAACTCGCCCAAACTGCAAGTAGCAGAGAATTCAACCTTCGTGTGATGTCACAGGATGCCCGAACGGTCTGCGCCACTTGACCAAAAAGGGGCTGCAGCGGCGAATCCGCCGCTCTGTCTTGGCTAGGTACCGCCGTCTGTCGGGCGCCGTTTTACTCACCGAAGGCTGCAAAGGTAAGTGTTGGCGTATGGAATGTCACCACTCCCCCGGTTGGGTGGCAGGAGATTTGAAGCCTAACAGCGAGTCGGCCTAGTTGGAACAGATTCATCTCAAAACTTTTTGTGCGCAAACAAACAGGGACAAAGAATAGGGGCAACACAAGGACGAGCGCTCGTCCTTGTGTTGCCCCTATTCTTTGTCCCTGTTTGTTTGCGCACAAAAAGTTTTAAGGAGATTTGAGTTTTGATAAAGGTATTCGGGCCCTACAGATGCAATTTTCTCGTAAACTAAGCATTTACTTGGCACGAAACAAGCGTTGCGAGGTTTCTGGAATGGTATTTAAACAGTCCACATCGACTTAGTAATTGCCTTCAGTGTCCCTTTAAAAATGCGGTCTCTGGCCCCCAACCCTTTGTACAGGACCACATTACATACGCTAGTTACTGCCCAAGCAAATTACAAAAAAAAATATTGTATCCGAGTTCTTCGTAATGTTTGTTCACAATACCACTCAAGCTGTAACTTCCGGCACGCTGAACATTTATTTGTGGTTTCCAATAGCGACGTTCAAAATGCAGATGCAGAGCACCACACACTTCATTGCACTTGCGGCGTTTTGACAGGGTTGCCTTTGTGAACGCCAGCGGTCCGTGAGTTCCGCGGCGACGGTTTTGCGTCACGTCGAGAGATGGCGCCCACTGCGTGGAACCTCCTTGAGACAATTTTCTTCTAGCTTGACAGTGCGCTCTGTATCCCTGGCGTCTTTGGCTGCTTGTCGTGCCGACGTCAGCCAGCTTTCTTCTAGCTGGGCAAAGTCGGTGTGGGCCAGTGCACAGCACGGCGTGTTGCGGTGTGGTGTGGTGGCGTGTGCCGTTGCGAACATGCACTACACCCATTTCAGCAAAATTATGGCTCGTATCATCTCCAACCAGTATGCTTTGCCGGTTGCCATTTCATGCTTACATCTACTCTCGGTTACGAGAGAGCCAGAATTTTTTCTTCTGTAAGCGTTCCGTCATCCAGTTGGCTTAAAGCGGCACGCAATGTCCGTCTTCCACTGTCAAAAGAGAGACAGTATAATCGACTATGTCGTACCGTTTCGTCGCAGTCACAAATGCTGCACGAGACACTGTCTGTCAAGCCGATATGGAAACAGTATGGGTTAGTAAAGGCGAGACGCCCAATCACAAGTGACACAGTAAAGTTGCGTCGCATCGAGATAGACCAGGTGGTATTCGAAGCAGCAATAGAGGGTCAAGAAAGTGCAGTCGTGAGTTAGCCCATCCCGGTGAATTCCAATGTTCTAAACTACTTCGAAGAGCAAGTAGGCGAAGTTTAAAGGCTGCACCATGCCTTGACAATGGCGCAGAGACAAGTTTGATTTGCTCACAGGCGGAACGTGCTGCTTCGTCTTTTGTTGCCAATGATGTCACAACGACTCGGCAGCCACTGAAACTTGATTGTATGTCCATGTTCAACAGCGTGGTGATAAGATTTTCTTATCTTGGATACCAGTTGCTCATGAGGACCGTGAAGTATCCATTATCCATCGACTCAAAACTAAACACGAGTACAGTTGTTTAGCTTAAACTAAATACATATAATAAATAAGAAACGAGGATACCAGCGACGGTTCGCCAATCTAATAGCCGTACGTGCCTTCGTATGCACCATGCTTTGCTTTCAGCAAAATTTTTTGTTGGAGTGGGTCTCTGGACAGGTGCGCGCTGCCACCGCCGTGCATTCTCTTTCCATTTATGCGTGTTATTATTGCGAGCAACCGAAAACATTATGACAATTGCATTCGAAATTATCGCAGCGCCCACTTGTTTCAAAGGGTGAGGGGTGAACTGAGCCACAAAAAGGAAGCCAGAAGATGAGATAGATAGATAGATAGATAGATAGATAGATAGATAGATAGACAGACAGACAGACAGACAGACAGACAGACAGACAGACAGACATACATACATACATACATACATACATACAGACAGACAGACAAACAGACAGATAGACAGATAGATAGACAGATAGATAGATAGATAGATAGATAGATAGATAGATAGATAGATAGATAGATAGATAGATAGATAGATAGATAGATAGATAGATAGATAGATAGATAGATAGATAGATAGATAGATAGATAGATAGATCAGTCAAACTCCCTTGTGGGGTATCGTGCACTCACGATATCGCACATCAAGACGCTTCAGACCGTTCAAGCGCAACACCGAAATCAAAGCATCAGCTTACATGTGAAATTTCGTTCGCTTCTTTGCACTGCACATCTTCATTTTCTACCCATAACGCTACCTAAGTGCATAGGTTTCGCAAACGCACTGACAGGAGACAGCTTTAGTCATGGCGTTGAGTGTGTACAAACGCCCAGCAGGCCGCACAATAAATCTTTTCGCAAGGCAGAGAGAGAAACGGCGGCAGGCCGAGTATTACTGCGTTATTCGTGCAGCTAATACAGAAAATACGACACTGCTCGAACGGCTACTGCTTCGTGAAAACAGCTTTTCTTGGCCCTGCTTTTGTTTTGGCTTCCCCAGTAAGGCCAGATGTGCGCTCACCCCAGATACCTCTGGTATTATGCAGCAAAAGCGTGCAGACGTGTGCTATGTTCGCATCATTGCCCGTGTCTGGATTGAGCCTATTGTTTCCTCTTTGTCATTCATAGATACGGTTTGCCGAGACAGACCTGACATTTAATTAAGTCGCGATACCCGAAGACGGCTATCGTCCGGATTCGAAGTCTTACGTTGTTTTTCTTTCATTCAACCTTTCCTTGTCAGGGCCGTCTTCACAGGTCCTTGTATAGTGATCCTCAAATCGAGCGGTAACTCTGCAGACGGCTTGCGAATATCTAATTATCAGCGATTGAATTACCGTAACGACGTTAGTGGGAGGAGCTACGTTAGTGCGTATACGCTGCGTGTACGTGCGAGTTTGTGTGCCAGTATCCGTGAGCCAGAACGGGTGTATAGTACGCAGGAATTCTGGCGTATTTGGGGCTCTCGGTTCTAATTCATTGCTCTCGTGATTCACTCCAAACGACGTAGCTAGTTCGCCTGGTCTTCCACTCACTCCCCCCTCCCCTCTTTTTTTTTGTGCGTGTGGCTCACGTGCTCAGCAACGATCTAAGGATTTTGGTTCACGCATGTTGTGGTGCTGTCTCTCTGTAGCGCACCGTATGACATTGGGTGATCAATGAAAATGGGGTAAAGCAGCAGAGTAACTAGACGCGAAAGACCCCAAACCCATGTTCGCATGGTTATTGCGTTGCAGCATCCTTCCTGGTTTACAGCTAGTAGCAGAATAGTTTAGCCTCGTATCTTAAATCCAGAGTGTTCCGTTTCAATGCCCATAACTTCATTTGACGAACACATTTTAGTGAAAACTATCTTTGGAAAACAACGTAACTACATTTTCTACAGAAATTTTATTGGGAACTGTCTTTACAAAACGTAACACGAATTTCTAAAGAATTATTTAGAAAGCATTTTTGTAAAATTACGTAGACTTTCTTCTGAAATTTTATGAATAAGTGTTACTAGATTGTAAACAGGGTAGCGGTAACATTATAGGAAGCCGGTAAAAATTCGAAAGAAAGTTAATCGGCGTGTTTGCAAGGAATGGACGCTCCAGTTGCTTATTGTATTTTGCATATGCGCGAATCCGCACAGACTCGCAGGTCTAATGGAATGCATGATTACCTAACGTGCAAGTCGGACGGATAACACATTCTCCGGTCAAGACGATGGGACATCTCACTTGCGTACAACGGGATCGGGCGAAAGACGTACAGCGGGCGGCACTTGGTGGAAAGAAAGGTATTAGTCGTTAGTCATTGGTCTTGGGCTGCAGACCACGAGGTCGCGGGATCGAATCCCGGCCATGGCGGCCGCATTTAGATGGAGGCGAAACGCCAAAACACCCGTGTACTTAGGTTTAGGTGCACGTTAAAGAATCCAAGGTGGTCAAAATTTCCGCAGTCCTCCACTACGGCGTGCCTCATAATCAGAAAGTGGTTTTGGCACGTAAAACCCCATAATTTTTTTTAGTCGTTTGTCACGAGATTAGTAATGCTATAGTGATGCGCTGTGCCCGATCTTGTTTTCGCTGGCACCTTTGAGTTTGGACGGTCTTGGAAGTTGGGACGGAGTCGGACGGACTCGCGCCGCTCGACTGCTGCACAAACGTACCGAGATCATCATGTAGCAGCGCAAAGAACTGACACTGAGAAGGAACTACACTAGTGGTGCCTTTCATCAGCCGGTTTAAATTAAACGCGTGACAAACATGCACAAAGTGGAATGGATTACGTAATTAGTAATTAAGTAATGGATTACCAACTTGCCCGGAATGCTGCTCTCATTAACTTGCCCGGAATGCTGCTCTTATTATTATTATTATTTTTATTGTTGTTGTTGTTGTTGTGGTAAACAAATAACACTGCACAGAGAGAAAGAAAGAAAAAATGGGCTAGCAGTTGTCTCCTGAAAGGGACAGGACGCCCTACCCTTGAAGAAGAGAGAAGAGGGGGGGGGGGGGGGGAACGAGAAAAGAGTAGAGGAAGGCCTGCCATATCAGACACACGTAGAGTATGAGCATTAAGACGAGTGTCTATTCCCGTGGTTGAAAAGAATTCCAGTACAGCCTTGCGAGGCTCACGATAAGTTGAAGCCCTATCTTTCTTAAACAAGAATTTAGAAATCATCGAGCGCAGTTCGAGCAAGATTAATTTGCCGAGGCGTGCTCAGCATCACACAGCGACAACTGCGGAAAGCGGGGCACTCTATGAGCAAATGCTCAATTGTTTCGCTGCAGTGTCCGCAAGCCCAGCACGAAGGACTCGGCGCGCGTCCTGGTCGGTGAAAGCGACGTGTGACATTAACCGGCCCGATGCGTAACTAGAGCAGGAGCCCTATTGCGGCGAGCTAAAGCACAGCCAGGTATTGGTGTGGAGTACCGATCCGCAGGCTACCCGTTCACGGAAGGAAAACACCTATCTTTTTGGCGCGTTCCTGGTTGAACACATTTGTCGTGGCATGTGCCTTAAAGCAACAGTCACTGAAAGACAGGATTTGTGTCGTCCCTTGTCCGTGTCCGTTCTTCGTGCTGTTTACGTAATAAACGTAATCTAACTCGCCCAGTTCTCTACTCTCGTGCAGAAACGTACTGAGAGTTATAATTGTAGTACCAAAATATAGGCATACAAAAAAAAGATCGAAAAAGAAAGCACGGTTGGAAGGGAAGGAAAACAGATGCGTGCTTGCACGTCCCTCCGTGTGTGAATGCGTTTTATTGCAGTCATTTTTCCCACCAAATATGTCGCATACTATAGCCTAAGAAAAATTGGTGCCGAGAGAATCGTTCTCTCAAGAAGCGTTGAGTTGCGGGCAACTTACTGGAGAAAACTGGGACGCCTTGAATGACAACACGGACAGAACAATGCGGTGTACACACGCAACGAGCGCTTCCTGATTCTTATGATTCTGTTCTCGGTCGGCGCAGATTTTATACGACGTGCAACGCACGTAATGAAATAACAGGCTCACGAAAGTCCCAAAATTTCGGGAGAGTGCATAACTCATCACCGCTCATACACTGAATACAGCAGGATGGCAAGGTGGGCGAGTTGCTTAGGATTCATCGTACTTTTGGTAACAGCACAAAAAGCAACACGGACAAAAAGGAAGAAAAACAAACGTGTTCCCCCGTTGTCGTGTTTTTATTCCTTTTTGTCCGTGTTCCCTTTGCGCTGTCTCCAAAAGTTCGATTCACTGTATAGTACTGTATACTGTATATACTGCATACTGTATATACTGTATACTGTATATACTGTATACTGTATATACTGTATACTGTATATACTGTATATATATACTGTATACTGTATACTGTAGTACTGTATTCACTGTATAGTATTCGAGCTAAAGTTTACACAGTGTCGTGCTCGTGCAGGCTTTCTAGAAGGTTCCCAGACAAAACTATAACATGCTGTTTCATAGTGCGGGAGGCTTCGTATGCCAGTTTTACTAATCGGCCTTCGGACAAGTCACCGCAACAACGAAGGCACGTGACCCTCCCAAAGCCTGCTGTTCTTGTGCAGCGGTCTCTGGCAACCTTCTCGAGGAACAACTTTGTTCCAAATATTTTGTGCGTCTAGAAAGTATAAATCGCAGTGTAGGAGAAATTAAAAGCCGCCAGCTATAGCCCCACTTCGCCTGTTTAGTTCGTCCACAATCTTAGATGGACACTATAAGCGCAAATATCAAGTCGAGCTAGATCGAAAGATACTGGAAGTGGTAAGGGAATACATATATTTAGGACAGGTAGTGACCGCGGATCCGGATCATGAGGCTGAAATAATCAGAAGAATAAGAATGGACTGGGGTGCATTTGGCAGACATTCTCAGATCATGAACAGCAGGTTGCCATTATACCTCAAGAGAAAAGTGTATAACAGCTGTGTCTTACCAGTACTCACGTACGGGGCAGAAACCTGGAGGCTTACGAAAAGGGTTCTACTTAAATTGAGGACGACGCAACGAGTTACGCAAAGAAGAATGATGGGTGTAACGTTAAGGGATAAGAAGAGAGCACATTGGGTTAGGGAGCAAACGCGAGGTAATGACATCTTAGTTGAAATGGGCATGGGCAGGACATGTAATGAGTAGGGAAGATAACCGATGGTCATTAAGGGTTACGGACTTGATTCCAAGGGAAAAGAAGCGTAGCAGGGGGCGGCAGAAAGTTAAGTGGGCGAATGAAATTAAGAAGTTGGCAGGGACAACATGGCCACAATTAGTACAGGACCGGGGTAGTTGGAGAAGTATGGGAGAGACCTTTGCCCTGCAGTGGGCGTAACCAGGCTGATGATGATTATGATGATGAGATGGAAAGATTATGCTTCTGTTATAACTAATTCTGCATTCGTAATGAAAACAGAGCTTTCGTAAGCGAGAAAATGACAAAAATAGAAAATCAGAGTGGCGACATCTGTTGTCGACTATGGTACCTCATGTGTGACGTCAGCACCTCTGATTTACAGAGAGCGGCCGCGACCCGCCACTGCGAACGGCATCGCTTTTCTCTGTTTACAACGACCGAGGCGACAACGTGTGGCAAAGGACCGCCCTGCCGGCTCCGGCAGCGGAGGGTCACGTGACGGTAACTGGTAACCTGAACCCAAGCAGAGCCACAGAGTGACTCACGCAAGCTGCACACCTACACCCACCACGCAGTACGCTTCGTACATGGAGCTAAATAAAGAATCTACCAAAGCCATAACAACGACATAGAGGGCCGTCGCGTGGAGATGACGTCAAGTCCTCCGCTTTGGCCCGGGCGGTTCAAATTGAGATGCAGCAACGGGACATTCCACGGCGATTTCCTAGGCATGAAATTGATATACTGACATGCGGAAAAAGATTAGAGCAGCTCTGTCGATCTAGCTCGACTTAACAGTTTTCTTTAGTGTCCCTTCAAGATTCGCTGGCGGCAGTTTTCACGTAAATTGGCGACGGCCCATCCAACAGCAGGAAGCGTTGCAGCGTTAGAAGCTTCGACCGGAGTCCATCCAGCCGTAGAGCGCTGGCACTGGCGTTTTACACACAGGAAAGTGTGTTCAAAGGAAAGGTGAAACGACGCTTAGCCCTAATACCCGACGGACCCGGGTTGCATTTACGAGACCTGGGCGCAAGTTGCAGGCGTTAAAATGAGGACGCCACAGCGAGCGAGCAGTGGACCATAAGGAGCTGGTTTCACAAGCGCAGCGCACCCGCACTGAACTGACCTTTAGAATGTGCCTGCATTTAACGACCCAGTCTAGTTTAACTCTACATACTTTGTTCTTCTCAGTAAATTTCAAGTGAACTTCCTTCCACCGTGCCTGTGCAAGAGAGAACGTTCATCGTGTGCTTTATACTTGGCGGCTGAGGTATAGCAGTTATCTACTTCTGTTCCTTTCTCCTGTTCTAAGGTTTACACGGTGCCGGCAATTTTGTTGTCTACCGACGAGTGCAGTCATATTGAAGAAAAAAGAAAAATGCTCAAGGTCAGCACGTTGTCGACGTCGTCGAGTAAATGCATTTAAGCATGCCTATCTGTGTTCCTTCATATTTATTTATTTTCACCGAGTTTATAGAGCCACCGCGTACCGCTGGATTGACATTCACGATTCTCGTGTGATCTATTCTTCCGGTGCAACGCGGCACCATTCCGCATAGCAAGCTCTCGATGTTCGCAAACTGACCATGAAAACCGTGCGTACTACATACTTTAGGCTATAGCTTTGCTAAGCTTCTGCGTTATCAGTCCGCCGTGGCGCCACCCAAGAGATGCATTAAAAAAAAAAAGTGAGCCGTGCCTTTACGGCCTTGCATATTTCATTTACCGTCTTCCCTTTTGCCCTCGTTTCGGGGACCAAGGCAAAAGACGAGTGAGCGTGTTTCGCCATGCACTGCCCCTCGCCGCCAACTCCACGTTTCCAACGCGTAGAAAACCGCCTCCGCCAGGGGGCGCTCTCAATGACTCCTCTACAGCGCTGTTCTCTAGCTCTACTCGCCAAGCGCAAGCATCTGTCTGCATTAACCTTCGCCGCACGACAACGTCGGTCCACGCCCCGCCACTTTCTTGCACCGAAGTACCCGCTATGCTCTTCGCATAGTCTCCTCCTTTCTCTGCTTTTACTTCCTGTGCTTCTCCGCTAAGAGGCGTCGCGACGATCATTTGTCTTTGCTTCAGCCCCTCCGGCACTGTTCTTCTCTTTCCAATCCCGCCCTGCGGGGCGAAGGACAGAGCTAAACTTCCGAAAGATCCGGAAGCAAGAGGGTCAAAAAAGAAAATAATAATAAAAAGGAAGTTCGCTGAAGACGAACCTTGTCTCTGTTTTTGGGGCTACCGCACGCGACACGAAGGAAACTAAAGAACACGCGCTTATCACTTTCTCCGACCATGGCTTTGTCTCTCTGTGCTTTGCCGCCCATGGCCCTCGCTCTTTCTCGTTAAAGCGGGAAGAAGCGACGGTGGCCCACGCTGCGTGCAGCCTCCAACTCAATCCCGAAGTTGTAAACTGGGCGCTCTATATATTTAAGGGCGTGTCGACAAAGGAGTGTGTGTTAAAAAAAAAAAAAAATATGTCTAGAGTTTGGATGAAGCACAGGGCTTTGTGAATTGAAAACGAAGCTCAAGGGAAGTGTTCCCCGACGGAGGCGCTCTTCCGGTTTGTAATGCCTTGTCCATATATCCTGATCCTGTAAGTCTGTGCTCCTTAGTAGAACACTAGCTAGGCCTGTCTAGAAAAAAAGAAAAAAAGACCGTTCGCCTGCCTCTTTGAGCAATCTGATACAATGGACTTATTTGTACTCTTCTGGGATGACAACGAAGTCGCAGAGCGATATGACGGTAGACTTAGAGAACAAGGAAGCGTTAACCACTGGTTTTGCAAAAGAGACCGCTTGTAACGTTTATAATATTATTTTAGAAAGAGAGAGAGAGATCAGCTATATTTACGAATGGCTCTTTGTCCAAGCCGTTGGCGCTCCATTCTCGAGAGTTGTCCTGCACGCAATTCAACAACGTCTGCTCAGCTTTTGCCACAACTTGAGTGAACCTGCTCCATTGGGCACTAAGAGAACTCCCGCAAACGGGAGTGCTACCAACATTACTCGCGCATAAGACTGTCATCACCACTGCGCTGTATATTTTTTTTTTAGAGTGGAGGTCGTAAATCACTAGTTAGCCTTGTTTACGCAAGTGCATCACTTGCAACGCCTCAACCGGTGCGTATAGCGTTTCTCTCTCTCTCTCTCTTTTGTGGCAGCCAGTTCAGGCACGGTATGTTGGAGCCTGGTGCAAAATGTTTGTAGGATAATAATAATATTTGGGGTTTTACGTGCCAAAACCACTTTCTGATTATGAGGCACGCCGTAGTGGAGGACTCCGGAAATTTTGACCACCTGGGGTTCTTTAACGTGCACCTAAATCTAAGCACACGGGTGTTTTCGCATTTCGCCCCCATCGAAATGTGGCCGCCGTGGGTTTGTAGGATAGGCGAAGCTCGACGTATATTGCTTTGAATACAACGTGAGTTTCCTGCAACAGCGTAAATGAGTGCATCGGGTGGTCATTTTGGCGATCATTTTAATAAAAAGAGAGAACCGCTGCAAGGGCTCGTCTGTTGCCTTACGCCCTCCCTGACTACGCCAGAACTACAGTGTACCGGAACTATCACGTTCATCTCTGCTTCTAGAACGCACGGGGCCAGCACGCACACACAAGCACACGCAGCAGAGGCAGGCAGACAAGCGTAGACACGAATGTTTGTTCTCTGTTCCTGACCGACGAGTGCGTTACTAGAGCGAATTCGGGAATGAAAACGAAAAGACCGCGAGCACTCACTATCGACAGTAACTATCAGCGGCGTGTCCGCGTCTATTTCTGGCCCAATAGAGGTACTCGGCAGAGGTCGCAATGTCAACACCACAAAAATACGCGAATATACTGATGTGATCTGGCGCTTGTTCGACACGTGCTCGGGTATATAGAGAGGTGTGTCTGTTCCGCTTTCGGCGGTGTCTCAGGTGCGGCAAACAGCCAACGCGATTACACGCGACTACACGAACAATCCTACCATGAACCACTAGCGGATAAGCAAAAAAAAAAAAAAAAGGAGCTGTGCGGCAGGGTGTAACGTACAGAAAGGGACTGGCGCCCACACACGCACAACTATAGAACAAATGTGAAAGCGTTGCGAGCCGTACTGCGCAGTTTCCCAGCTTCTCGTGGAAATCAATTTAGACGACACAGGGGAGCAGTAGGGGGAGGAGAAGGGGGAGGGTGACCGGCAGTATAGGGGAAGTTGGGAGAGGTCGAAAAGGACGAGTGGGCGTGCCGGCAAAAAGCGCGACGTCGATGGAGTCAAACGGAAGACAGAACAAGCGAAGACGAAAAGAGGCAGAGAGCCTCCCAAGTTCTGACGGCGCGCGCAAGTATATAGGAAATTAGAAGACAAAGAAAGAGAGAGATTGAAGTCGGGAGATAAGAAAGACGTGGTTCAACGGCGATTAATAGTGTCTCGGGAGAGTAACAGGTGAAAAATAGAGCGCGATCGAGTGACGAAGTGCCCCGCAGGGCACCGCTTCGCTGCTGTCGCTATCCGCGCAGTTCCGCGACGTAGTGGGCCATTGTTCTTTCCAAACCAACTGGCTTCGGCACTTCGCCGATCCTCTATCTCGGTGCCGACTGGAACCTTTTCTGACATGCATCGGAAAAAGGAAGGAACGATGATGAAGCCGTCGGCTCGCAGTAAACGCGACGGAACTATGCGACAGAGCACCCACGAGTATGCACACCCGCAGCAGGAGCGAGCGTAGAACAGTGGCTGACGTGCTCAAGAGACGGCCTATAGATGAGCACGAAAGTTCCTCCTCTGCTTCCATCCCCCCTATCATGCATACACACACACACGCGCGCGCGCGAGCGTACAAACACAAATGCGCGCTGGTATATATACGCAGATGATCCTATGTATCTTCTTTCTAGGCCGGATGATCACGACGGATAAACATCGATATACATGTCAGAGCAGCAGCATCGAAGGCTCCCTTGCGATATTTCGAACGGATCACAAATATTTAATCTTGATCCAATGGCGCAAAAAAGAAGACGAGGACACGAAGACACGAAATGTACACCGCAAGCACCTTGTGTCTTCGTGGCAGCGTCTTTGTTGCGCCATTGAAGCAATAATAACTATGTACCGACTAGCCCAATCATCAGTAATACCACAAAAGTTTGTACGCAGCTAGATTTTATGTAATAGATGTGCCAATGTTCACTACTCTGTCCGTTTGCTCTGCACTGAACAGGCAGAATGAATCAATGAATCGATCGATCAATCGGATGATCAATAAACTTTCTAGTCAGCCAGTTCCGCAAAATTTTTCGAATGTGCACACATGCACACTTTACACTCGCGACCTTGAACGTCTTTAGACTACACTCGGCCATGGCGTCACTGGTTGGTCGTTGCAGATAACTCCAACGACGACCCGAGAATCCAGCGGATCAGAGTAATGAGGAACGGAATCGAGCGGCGGGAAATCTGCACTAAATTCCGAGCGCTATTAAGACCGAGCAGGCATCAAATTTGCGAAGGCGCTCTTGTCCCTGTACAGAAGCAGCGGCGAACGCGCTTCGAAAAAAAAAAAAAGAAAAAAAACATGGCGCGAAGAGCGCAGGTACAGCTTGGCGAGGAAATAATTAAGGACCGCTCGCACGAGGAATCGGAAGTTTCACAGTTTCGAATTCGGCCGGCATAGCGCGCACCACAACGAGGGTGCGCGGCCGGCCCCAATCCGCGTGCGGATTAGCGCAGGCCGCGTCGCTGGTTGCGTATACAGTGAAAGCCAGCGCGCGCTTTCGAGAGATCTCGCTGAATAAATTAGACCCGACTGCTGCAATCTAGGAAGCTGTACTCTGCGCAGTAAAGCGCCAGTGCGCAATAAACGCGCAGACTTATCGCGCAGGTGCACCAGAATGAGAAAGAGAAAAGAAAAAGATGGGAGAGAGAGAGAGTGAAAAGGATGCATAGAAAGGCAGGGAGGTTAACCAGACGCAGTTCCGGTTGACTACCCTGCAAGGAGAAAGAAAATGTTTCATGATCATCATATACTGCTGTCTTCACGCTTTCCGCCCTGTGTCTATTCTGTGAGAACAGTAAGACGAATGATCGTTTTCTTCTTTTCTGATTCTATAGCCCTTTCTCGTCGTTCGGAAATATAATTTAAACTGTCATTTGAACAATATATGTTGATTTCTTTTACCATTCCTGAGATTCTTTCTCTTGGATCGACACTGTTACGGGGATGCTTGTTCAGCTGTCGAACAAGTGCAACTTCTTTCCAAGGCGATTTTTCTAGCCGAAGTCTAAAACCATCAAGTTAGTTGTCATTTCTTCGCTTATTACTTGAACGTTCTCATTGTTTTTAAATCAGATCTAAACTTGTTTATTCTAGTTCCACCCATTGTTGACCAATCTGCCATAGTGGGTAAATTTAAGCTAACGCAATCGAGACCAAACCAAAAGCAGAGTAATGGCGTAGCACCGCAAGTGGCACGGCTGCATGCATCTGAAAGACAATTAAGCAACTACGGACCTCGGAAATCACGAAAGAATAGTGCTACAGAGTTGACACATCGTGATTCACGATTCTAAGCGTGCTTGTTTTACAAGCGCCTTGGGTTTGCAGGTTTGGGACTACGTTATTTGATGATCGATATTACCAGAAATCGCAGAGGAAACCGTTCTAATGAGAAACCGAAGAAACCAGGACTAGCGCTGAATGAAGCTCATTAGTGTAATTAACTGTGCAGAAAACGTCGGTGCACAGGGACTCAGGTTGACTGTGCGCCTGTGTCCGCCATCCGGAAGTCAGGATTTTGTCAATCATCTTTTTGTGGCTGATGGACGGCTTGAACCCACGGAATAATTAAAGCTTAGGCATCCGTAGGCAACTATTTCGTTGCAATGATACTTTCATTTCTTCAGAGAGTAAAAAAGAACTGTTCACTTCGTCAGCGATAAAAGGTGATGTCACGCAGCTCCTTCTTATTTTTATTGGAATATGTATAACACTAATTTTATAAATCGACATGGGCGAAATGCAAAAAAATAAAATAAAGAAAAGGTCGTGTATATGGATTTAGGTGCACGTTAAAGAAACTCAAGCGGCCAAAATTAATCCGGAGCTCCCTCACCTATACGGCGTTCCTCACAATAAGATTCTGCTTTTGGCAAGTAAAACTGCGAACTTAATTTGATTCTGCGAACAAAGCTTGCGTTGATCTGGTGGAATTGCTGGCGAGCATGGCGTCCTTTCCGTTAATTTCCTAGTTCTCTGTTGCATGATTTCTTTAAAATAAAGAAAATGGTCTCCTTTCATTACTGAAAGATAAGGTTAGTAATGGAAAAGCGAGAATAAGTGATCACACGACTGTCGTTCTTGAAAGCGTTATTTTCTTCATCGCAATCCCGAAGCGAAACGTCACAACAGAATAATACCTCGAAAGGCCGCGAACAAACTTTACTTTTCCGGACTGCATCTTACATACGCCGCCAGAGCGACGTGTGTCTGCATGTATTTCCATACTTGAGAAATGTACTACGCAAGAAAAGAAAAAAAGAAAGAAAGAAAAACAGAAAGAAAAAAAATGTTCCAGCTTCTAAGAACGTAAAACTGTACAAGAGAAATGTTATGCATCCCGTAAAGGACAACAACAAAGTCGAGACAACAATAAGACTTCAAGCGTTTGCGAATACATTTTCACGCTCCAAATATACTTGGGATGCGATTGGGATGCAGTTCTACAGAGTATGCACTTAGGAATTAGGCGAGCTCAAAGGCAATCAGTTGGCAAAACGTGGTCCTCCCGGGCACCACTTAAGCTACATTGTAGGAGGAGATAATAATTTCGACAGAGAAATAAAAAGAAGGGGAAAGAGAGAGAAGTGTTCATCTAAAGAACGGGAGCGAAAATTCGTGAAGAGAATAGAACTGTTCAAGAGCGAGGGTATTCTTCGAAGCACTACAATTAAGAGTTAATGAAGGCAAGGAAAGAAACGGACGAAAATAAAGAAAGAAAAGCAAGAGACAACGAATTTAAGCGCAGTATACGAATAAATTCGGTGAATCATTCAGCGGTGATTTTTGCTTTTCCCGCTTAAAGAATACGGCCCTTTGAGAGCACTGTTCTCGACGCGGGTGTCGGTTAATATTCAGAGCAGCTTTTAGAGAAACGATGAGGAGCTCGGCCTTCTGCGCGCTCTGTACGCGGAGGCGCGTGTAGATGTATGTATACGCACGCGTAAGTTTGCGAGCGCCAACTTGCTACCAATGCGCGCGCGTGTTTATGCATGCGTGTGTTAACCAGCCTCCTCCCTTCTAAGTTGACCCTGTCACCCGCTCTTCTCCTTACTGCCTCACCCCCTCTCTCTCTCTCATAGCTTTAATTCTGCGGTGTGCCACTGCGTGTGCCATGAAGGGAGATGAAGAAGTGGATGTGTGCGGCTACACACGACGTGCCGGTTGTATAAGTGCCGCTTAATTAATACAGCGACGCAGCCGCACGGGTTCCGTTTGGGGAAACAAATTACGCCGTACATGTTTACTCAGGTTGCCCAAGGTGTAAAAGGAGCATCGGCGAAGCTGGGGAGGGAGAGAGAGAGAGAGAGGGGACCGTGCGTCGGAGCCTGTATCTCGTTTCTGTGAGAACAAAATTGCTTCCGCCTCAGTCGTATAACGCTGCTTCCTGCGAGGCAACGCGTCGTTTTTGCGGTTCCCATTGTGTGCTTCTTGGGAAACTGCGGTTCAAGCATTTAATGTCAACAGGCCGAATATGATTTGACTACAGCGTGCTTGTGGCAGCTCACTTGGGATTTTCGCGAAGCAGCGCGAAAGGTCCAGCTTAACTTGGAATTTTAGCGCGTTTTGTGCGCGCGATCGCGAAATGTGAGCAGATATATAACCGAGAAAATGTGGACATTGCAAAAGAGAGAGAGAGAAAGACAGACGCCATAAGGGAAAAAGCAGGGAGGTTAATCAGGCTGAGCCCGGTAGGCTCAGCCTGGTTAACCGGGGAAGGAGAAAAGGGAATTGAAAGAGGAGAAGGAAGGAAGACGTTCACTGTTTGCACTTTTACACAAACAAGCATTCATCGCTGAGTCAGCCAGAGGCGGTAATACAGGCTGGTGCATTTCAAGAAACGCACCAGCGCATTTGTGGCCTTGCACATAGCAGACGCACGAGGCCAGGGGCCCAAGATCGTCTTCTCTGTCAAAGGTCTGTCGTCTAAATGCCCTAAAGCTCTCCGAAGGGCACTCCTCTCATCTTCGTATGTTGGGCAGTCACACAGCAGATGTTTGGTGATTTCTTCGACACCACATGTGCTGCAATTGGGACTGCCGGCTATTCCAAGTAGGAATGAGTAGGTGTTTGTGAAAGAAACTCCTACTCGCAAGCGGCACAGTAGCGCTTCTTCCCGTCGGTTAAAACGAGGTAAAAGTTGCAATGTCATATGCGGGTTCATGGCATGTAGGCGCCGGTTGGTGAACTCTGGTGTGTTTCATTTCGTTAGAGTAAGAATATGGGCAATAACCGCTGAGGTACCGCGCTGGATCCGCTCTCGACAATGGTGTCGAGGTGCTTTCACATTCACCATGTGCCTTACGGGCAGCTTTGTCGGAACTTTCATTGCCGGTGATGTTGCAGTGCCCAGGTAGTCACTGAAATACATTGTCGTGACCTCTGTCCACCGCTTGATGGTAGCGTAATCGTATCTCTGCTACCAACTGTTCATGTGGATTGCGACGCAGAGCTGATAAGAGTGATTGCAGGGCAGCCTTTGGGTCACAGAATATAGCCCAGTGACTTGGTGACTGTTGCTGCACATATAGCACTGCGCTACGGAGGGTGGAAAGTGCGCAGTGCAAGCTTCCAGATTCAATCATATAGAAGAACAGACTATACAAGTAGTCGTCAAAATGTAGGCAGTATTCAGCCATATATATCATATCTGCGGCTCTGAGGTCACTTACTGCGAAAAAAGCAGGCTAGCACGACGCATACTGCCATTTTCCCAAGAACAACTCTTTTATTTTTTAGTGTGTGTGATGCACACAGCGTCACCTTTCTCCGCTGCAGCACTGTCTTTGTAACCTCAGTAATACATGCACAGGCGCCACCAACGTCTGTGGAACGCGAAACCAACCAGAAGCTATAAAGTACCATAGCAGTACGATAGCACAATGGATTTTTAGTGCGTCGAGATCGTAACTGCAGGTTATCGCCGGGTACGACAGTTCGAAACCCAGTGTCAGTGGTGTGCAAAAGGTTTGTTTTTCTTCGTCTCGTGGGGAGGGTGATATTGAGAGTGAGTAGGCGTCCTGCTGAAGGCGACGGCCGCGTCGTCGGCGTATCGGAAAGGGCAGACACAGCAAAGAGCCTCTAACTGTTGTCGCACAACAATAAAAACGTAAATAAAAAAAAACCTAACGAACGCATTTTCAAAGGAAAAATCAAGGATGGCGTTAAGCGCTTGCATAACACTGGGTGGTTTGGCCTACCATAAGTTAAGAGTCGTCCGCACGCAGAAACGGCTAGAAAGCACTGACGGTTAAGACGTGAGGTTGATCCGAGAGAGCTCGTTGGAAAGCCGTGGGAATAAATGACCATGGAGTGCGGAGCGAAGCGGGTGGCCACGATGACCATCGTTACATTCTATACCGGCCATTGCAGTTAGCAGGCTTGTCATGCGCAAAAACTCTCTAACTGCTGATTACCGACAGCGGATACGTGGGGTGTGTGCTAAAGCAGCCAAGGGAAAACATTAGATGCACGCATAACTCGAGTAATGCCTGCCGAGTAACAGTATCTGTGCAGCGGAAGGCTATGGCGTCCTCGCGTGAGTTTCCTCACACCGGACACGGGTTAGGATAGGTCGCTCGGAAGCGTTGCCACTGTACACTTTCGGGGACGTTTCAATGTGTGTCCTGCGATTACTTACGCTCCCTGCGTGTTTGCTGTGTGTATGCGTTTCCTATGTGTCTGTTAGCACTCGCCTGACGATGGTCCCTTGGCGGAGGTGTACTGCACGCCACTTGTGCGGAGGTTATGCGCCTTTACTGTACTGCGTGTCGTCGCACTCCTTTTTATTTCCGTTTACAGCTTCTTTCTCTTTGCAACTAGTTGCGCAGTGTTGCAACAACGCTCTAATCGAAGGTTATGAAAGACACGTCGTGCGCCCGCAAAATAATTCTCGATAAAGGCCATCGCCCGGACGAAACGTCGAAACAAAGCGATGTTTTCCAACGCGCGGACTTGTTCACATACCGATACGGTTGCCAGCAACGTACGCTTGGGATGGGAACGGTATTTTGGTAGGGTAGAAGTACAAAACAGAAGAGCTGGTGCTGCGAACAAAAACTGGAACACATAAACACGAGCATGGGGCTGTTCGTCCTTTTCAAATGTGCATCGCGAGCACAAGACAAGGCAAACGAATGCGAACGAGAGTTTCATTATTTGGCTTCGCGTCAAGGCCTGCTTTGCGCATCGGCGAATGCGGGCTACTTTGAGAAGGCGGCAGTTCTTTTCCTTTCGCAGAAATAAGGCAGAGGAACTGTTACCTCGGTCACTTATTCATGAGAGAACACGGACATGCAGTTCGACATTAGGAGATAAGCTTTTTCTTATTGTATCATTGGTGCTGTTCCTTACGGCGTTCGCCCACGTGCGTAGTTCGCGAGGCAAGAGTGAAATCCTCTGCGTGACTTCGAGACATTTATCATTCCCCAGAGTGCCACGAATAAAGAAAGAAAGAAAGAAAGAAAGAAATAAAGAAAGAAAGGAAGGAGCGCTCTTGATTTATTTATTACTCCCTTAGTTTTCGCTGCTCACCGCGTAAGCTGGCCCCAAATGGCAGCCTCTTTTCCAATGATCGCTCGTGGCTCTTCCCGCGGATATGGCGCCGCCTTCTCAGCACGCGAGCCCCTTTTCATGGCATCGTTTGACTCGACCCATAACGAAAATGCGTTTTTGACACACGAAACGCGCGCCCGCTCGGATGGCTCGAAACCCAAGATCCCGGACTGAAATGTTTATGCGACGACGGCGCGCATATCCGGCGAGATTCCGGGCAGAACGAATAGGAAAGACAGTAGGCGGAATAAAATGCACGGGGTCGCGCTTCCTTGCTGCCCTTCTTTCTCGGTACTTTGGTTATTTCTTATTTATTTGTAACCTCGTGGTATGTGTGCAAAACTGCGTTACGATCGCTTACGTGGGGAAAAAAAAGTAAAGGCTCGGCGCGCACGAAACAACTGTGCGCGCGAGCAACCCGTGAATTTTGAAAAAGCGAGGTCGCCTTGATCGATGGCAACCGGAATGCGCGATGCCGAAATTGGCTTGTTGCCCTTCGTTGTTGTCTCTTCCTATAAAACTTTGCTGAAGCTTTTTTTTTCTCTAGAGAATGCTTATTTGTCTCCCGTAACTCCCATCCCCCCCCCCCCCCCACCTCAACATAAAAAAAAGCACCACAAACCTTACGCTCAAACTATTTCTTACGCCTCCGTCTCTCCCCCTCCGCACTCTCTCTCTATTTTTCTATTTATAGTTTTATGCACAAGGATTTATGCTTCAGCAGTTGAGCTCGTCACGTCGGACGTGGTAACGATCGATAACGGGATACATCCCTGGCAGATGTATTGTGCAACATCCGGAAATTCGGTCCTTTGCGAAAAACAGGAAGAAATAAAGGGGCATTGCCGGAAGGCTCGCAAAAAGATCTAGTATACATATGTGGCCACATTCGCGACGCTCCTTAGTGATTCAAGCTGCCTTTTGCCTGCTTCTACGTACGTGCCATAGCCGGTCCTCCTCTCTCGATCACCCTTAATACACACATGCTTGCCGGCAAATTCAAGTGCTTACTCAAAAGAGCTTTCGTATTTATGTAATTATATATATAGAGATAGAAGGAACCTCTGGCCAGAAAGCAAATTCACACGAAGACATAGCGAAGCGCCGTGGGCGCGGTAAGAACTACACATAAATAAATAAACATTTATTTGAAACATTCAGCGCGTTATCAAGAAACGTTAGGCATATTACGTGGCTTACAAACAAGAAGACAGATCGAGATGGGAGAACCCCTCTCTCGAGTTTTTCTACACCGCCTTGCTGTCAGCGCAGTGGTGTTGGGCTGCTAAGCACGAGGTCGCGGGATCGAATCCCGCCCACGGCGGCCGCATTTCGATGGGGGCGTAATGAGAAAACACCCTTGTACTTAGACTTAGGTGCACGTAAAAAAATCCAGGTGGCCCTAATTTCTGGAGTTCCCTTCTACGACGTGTCTCATAACGAAATCGTGGTTTGGGCACAAAAAACCCCGTATCTTTTATTTCTTTAATTTTGTCAGCGCAGTGTCTTTACGCTTCCTTAATGGTACCGCTCTACTGGATCAATAACGCACGTCAACTGTACAAAAACCGCCGGCAGCTCCGTTTCGAGGGCTCCCGCCAGCTATGTCCAGGCCTTATACATACACTGCTACACTTGAGAACACTTGTGTGCGCTCTGTACGCAGGAATACGCGTCAAACGCCAATAGCGTCCCACTCTGTGTCGCTTTCTCGATATCCGTGGCGCGTGCTATATACACGAGTGACACGGTTTATTCGTTGACGCTCCGCAGCCATTGAAGTTGCACACGCAGCAGGGTTACACTGAACTCTAGCGGGGTCGAAGGTCATTAAATACGGTCTCCGTCTATACGGGGCGAGTGCGTGCGTTATGCATAATCTCAATCTGAGTCTGAATGAGCCCCGCCGGCAGTTTTGCTGAAGACTTGCAAACGAGTGCACCTTTAAAGTACGAAACGATTTATTTTTACAGTGCTTATTAGTGTTTTACGCGTGCAGCCTAGAAGATGAGGTCAGAATGCGTATTTCCTTGTAAACAGCGCTTACCGAACGGCGTGGACCACCTACACAACTGCAAACATGTTTCTTCGAGGAGTGCGGCAGCAAACATGCCTATTAGCGAAAACTGTAGTGGACACGTGACAGCCAAAAAAAAAAAGAAGTTATCAAAGCACTCAACTTCCGCTTCCCTTCCCCTCCCCCCTTCACAGACACATGCATAAAAAATTAACGCAAAAGAAACAATCAAATCATATATGGCGCTCCGTCATCAGTCCTCCAGTGCATTACAAGCCAGAGTAAAACGCGAAAACAATGTAGTAAGAAAAACAAATGGACAACTCAGTGGTATCAGATTTCATATGCCGTGTATCAGGAGAGTGCTCGTAGAGAGCAGCATTCCGGGCAAGTTGGTAATCCATTGCTTAAATGATATTGCGCGACATAAAAACGACACGGACGTGAGAGAAGACGACACACCAAGCGAAAACTGAGTTGAAATTTTGCGCTTGGTGTGTCGTCTTCTCTCACGTCCGTGTCGTTTTTATGTCGCGCAATATCATTTATGCTCGTAGAGATACGTGAGATACGTGAGATCGCAGATACTTGAGATACGGAAAGCGTGGATAGAGTATCTCGCGCCAAGCTCGCCATATGAAATAAATAAAGGCCGACACAATAGCAACGACGCACTCGGTCCTGCCGTATCATATGCCCGAAAACTATATACCATCACCCGGACCTGGCGAAAGAAAAGAAAGAGCCGGGCTGCCGGTATCTCAAGGCAACGGCGATAGAATATAAAGTAACGACATGAATTATGACTGACAGTAAACTAAAGAGCTGATAGTAACCCCCCCCCCCCCCTCGTCACATAAATTAATAAGTCGGGGGTGGTAGGGGGTCGGCCTTTCCCTCCCTGGTGATCCGCAATACATGCACACGTACGCACCCTTCTCTCCCCGACACACACATACAAGTACAAGTAGTACTCTGCATGTACAAGTAGCCCATGCAGAGTCCCCGCTCGAGCAATGGGAGACTTTAGGCACTGGTACTGGGCGAAGTAGTACTGCATATAAAGATACATTCGAACAAGTGCATTCAAACCACAGTACTAAGTGACTCAAACAACTCATTTGCGATGTAACAGTTCTTTTCTCATTAATCAACAAGTGACCGGCGTCGACGAGGCATTGATACAACCCATGACGACACGGCGATACTGCTGCTGGAATTTCAATATGGCGTCCCCAAACGCACTTCGCTTTGACACGTCGTCTTCTGGCATACGAGGACGCCGCGTTCGGTAAAAGTACCTCATTTTGCATTCTAGGGTTGTCACTCACTGATCAAGCTTATAGCTTGACGTTTTTCGCATTGGCCCTTTAACACCGACACTTCTGCGGAGCGCCGTCGACGTACGTCGCTACGCTGTGTGCGAAGCCGGAGCCCCCTGTAATCAATCGTTCCCAGGGATACCGGGGACAGGGGGTTCGCGGACAAACCTGGGGGACGCTCTAGATTCGCTCCCTCCCTTCCGCCAACATCTGGGCGATGCTGCCGGTTCCGCACCAAAATCCTCTTCTCTCCTCCTTCTCCTTCTCTACCCTTCTCCTCTCCACCTTTCCGACGTCGGCTACAAGCGCGCCTCGACAGTGAGCGATGGGACGCAGCGGCGTGCTTCGGCAGTCGCCACCACCGCTAACACCTCTGTTAGCTTGCACCGAGGCCCCCGCGCAGTTTGCATTTGTGTCCGCCTCTTTCCCCCTTATATGCGGGCAGCACTGCGAGCACAGCGGTGTAAAGGAGAAGAACAACGTTCAGGCGCGTTTTTATATATAGATTCATTCTTGCAGGACGCGGGACATGTAAACAACCATGCCCAAGCCCGGCTTATGTTATTCGCAGAGTTTTTCCCTGCACATTTATTATTATGTTCTTCCTTTTCCCACTTCGGTCTACACTGCGTTCTTAAAGGAGCCACGATTCGCGAAGGCCGCGACCTAGGTCAATTGGCAAACTACTACTACTATCGCAAGGTTATCTATTAGAGCAGTTATGACAGAGTAAGTCATCGATTCCTGAAAATGTAACAGTTGCTAATTCTTAAGCTCCCCACCACCTCAGCAAGTATTTCTGGCTCTCTGCTTTGCGCAGCGAATTCAAGTTTCGAAGCGGGATTTGTGCACCTCCTCTTGTAAATTCGCGATGCACAGGGTCTTCCACACTCTCATTGTGACGCGTTCGCCCTCAAACGGCCTTGCATCGCACTTGCGAGTGCGAGTTTCAAGTATATAGCTAGATCTTACTTCGCGATCTCGCGCACTAATTGGATGTAGACATCACTCCACGGTAAGCACATGAAAGTGTGATTTGATGGACACATGGCTGGATCCATAAAGGACGGGTGTACAGCTCAACGACCCCTAGATGGCGAAGACAAATACGTCAGATAGATGGGGAAGACAAAAAAAAGATGCACGCAGAAACTACTCTGGGAATTGTCTAAGTATGCGTAATTAGCATTGTGCCACTTACTCATCTCCACGTAGCCCGGTGTCATTATCAATGTTATGAAACTTGATCAGGCCAGTACCAACGATGGCGCTGCGGCGACACGAACTGGTGCAGGCGGCGGCGCAAAGTGTACTGATAACGCAAACATAGTACTGCAGGTGGCGGCGCCAGGTGCGCTGACGACGTCCCTATCATTATAAGCAGTTATCGCTCTTTAGTACCTTATCCATCGGCGTCGAACCATTATGATCGTGATCAAACGTACTCCGGCGCAGGCAGCGTATGGCACGGCCGCGCGGACCGTATCTTCAAAGCGATCTGTGATGCGGGCAGAGTGGCGACTGCTGATAGCTTCGCGCGCTGTGCTTTCGCCGCTTCGCGTTGAAGAGAGACGCGCGGGCCCATATCTTGAAAGCAATCTGTGAAAAAGCCGGGTTCAGCGTGTGTTGAGAGCTTTGTGAGCACTGTGTTCTCGCTGTTCTCGCTGCTTCGCTCGCGATGAAGCGACAGGCAGCACGAAGGTAAAGTCGCTTGCTGCTGCGGCGGGCTCCATATTGAAAGCGATTGTCATGCGTGACGGCCGGTCGGAGGGACGGCCGGACGGTTTTTCTCGTTGGGTAAGCAAATAAATGCTTACGCACTTAAAAAGCAAAGTTGAATATGACAAGTTACCTTCTTTCTTTATTTGCATCGTGGGAATGACACTGTACGCGATGTCATTTCCATTTTTTTCTGTAGCCAAGAGAAGCCTAAATATTGGAGCATATCGGTATAACCAGAGGAAAGAGCCTTGGCGGACGAGATTCACGTTAAAGCAATCCATAAAGTATGCTGATAAACGCAGGCGACCACGTTTGATAAATGACCTGTAATTGCAGACTCACGTTTACAAAGGCGCACGCTTGGCCGATTTTCGAGATTAATTGCGCGGCAGTATAATAGCGATTTCATTTATTTACCTAGATAACCGCAAGGCTCCATTGCCCGTCTGAGGAGCCGAGAAGCTCATCAAAGAGAAAAAAGAAGTCCTTGGCGTGTCGCGTACGTTTTAATTAGTGAAGAATCCGGCCTTAACGACTATACGTGAAAAATCGGCGCAACGGTGAAGTACGGGAACACGAAAGCTGGGCTTTGTTTCCATCGCTTCGACCGCGAAGAAAGGCTGAGCAGCGCTAAAGTATACGTGCGCACCGAAATAATTAAGCAACGAAGTGATCCGCCATGATGAATATAAAGCAAAGAAACCAACATATGTGTTACCGCGCTATACATTACGGAGTAATTCAGGTTATTCACCCGCCGTGGTTGCTCAGCGGCTATGGTGTTGGGCTGCTGAGCACGAGGTCGCGCGATTGAATCCCAGCCACGTCGGCCGCATTTTGATATTGGCGAAATGCGAAAACACCCGTGTGCTTAGATTTAGGCGCACGTTAAAGAACCCCAGGTGGCCGAATTTTCCGGAGCCCTCCACTACGGCCTGCCTCATAATGAGATAGTGGTTTTGGCACGCAAAACCCTATAATTTTTTAGGTTATTCGGTGAGTTGTCAGTTCAATCAATCAATCAATCAATCAATCAATCAATCAATCAATCAATCAATCAATCAATCAATCTCAGCTGACACTATTTCTAAAAGGCATTATTCAGCAGAATTTCCAGCAGGGCACTCAGGGTGGGAGCTAACTAAAGAAAGACTGAAAGATACGAACCCCGACATCTGTCACAGTTGCCTAGGGGTGGCGGAGCGACCTAACTGCATACGTCCCTAACACACACGCATATTACACACACACATATGGCATCTACAAGACGACATTACGCTGTCTCGATCCCTGCGGCCGTGCAAGTTCAGTGAGAGGTTACGACTCTGCATTTACTGATGAACGTGGGCCGTGGGCAACCCACACGAACGGCCGGAGTTCACGCATTCTGCGAAATGCTCACAACTCAACATTCAGCTTGCCAACGCAGTGCAGACCTCTGATGTTTTTCGCCGCGTTTTGTTAATGCGCGCTTATGCCTATTCTGTGACGGCATCCACCATGTTTTGTGTTACTGTAGGAACGGGACACTGAAGGCACTATTTCAATTTTTTCCCCTTCTAGTCTCCCGTCGCTTTCTATCCTTTTGCCTTCCTTCCTCTTTCCCACTAAGCACGGGAATAAAAAAAAATGTAACCTCAAAGTTCTGACTTAAGCCCAACTTTATGTATTAACTATACTGGCCACTAAAGGATTGCAAAGTCGCACGAAAGTACCTAGCGGTGTGAACGGCTGCCTCTTCGGAACGCGAAGGGCTCTAGCATGCGTACACGAGCACGCATGTCTGTCCTGAACGTCACGCATGCACTGCAGGGACTACAGTGCGGCGTGTCCTCAGTCGAGACGTATAAAACGAGCGAGAGCGCAGAGAATATGCGACACGTCATGCGGAAAAGCCGACGGCATGAAATGTGGAATGGCTAACGCTCAGAGTTCTCAGCGGGCACCGCGTCAGGACAATCAATTGAGGCTGACGACTATGTGAGCCTACGACTTTATGACTTCAACAGTGTTAGCATGTTTCCCGCATGGAGGAGCTGAGAATCACGCTGAAGGAAGTGCTGGACACTTGCAACACCCTTCAAGTATTCACTCTTTTTGAAGCCGTCATTCGCCCTAGGACAGCGTTGAAGTGTGAGCCCCTTATCTTCCACGAAATAACATGGATTGTTCCAGGATAACAAAGTAGATGAAAAAAAAGCAAAGTTAAATAAAGCAGAGAGAGAGAGAGAGAGATGAAAAAGAAAACGATCGCATCATTTAGATAGAGAATATGAATGAATTGTAAGACTAATACAATTTGACAAAAAAGCCGGAGTTCCTTCACAGATTTGATAAAAGAAATAAAGAAACAGAGATGAAAAAAAGAAGGGAAAGAATAAAAGAACGCATAGCCTAGGAAAGTCATTCGGAAGATGGACATTATTCACTCGGGTTGCGGAAAGGTTTCTGACGCATTCGGCAGTTGCGTTTATTGAGACAGAGAGAAAGAAGGTTGCTTTCTTCTTTTGTGTATACTCTACAACAGGCAATAGGTTTCTTGATGTGCATATTCCAATACGAAAGTTGCTCCACATATCACTACCTCGTGCGCCTGCGTCTATTACATAACTTGCGAGCAGAAGTTACGTCAAACGGGGATCACCATCAGCGCGCTATTGTGGACTGACGTTGCTCTCCTCGCCCGCCAAATTTAGCGGACAATTCCACAACGTCGAACCGGATGTCTTCCGAAGCCCTTCTTTTGCAACGTTGCAAGCAGCGAAAACAGACGTAACCGTTGCAGACATGTGGAGCACGCATATGGTTATTTCCGGTGCGACCACGAAAGCTTCCTCGCACACGCCTAACACCCGATTGAAAACAGATCGTTTCGCGGAAGGAATGTCCCGGATACACGGAGACTGTCCAATCGTCTCTAATCAGGCCAGCCGCAAGCAGCTGCATTGCGCTACCGACCGGACGCCATCGCGTCGCGACTGTAATGAGCTCGCGCATTAAGCTCGGCCGGTCCACGCGACCGCATCGGCGAAGCATCTAATGCTCGTGGGAACGCTGTTTTTAATAGCTGCCAAACTGCGCGACGCCCCCCCTTCCCCCCTTCCCCACACACACACTGCGTTGGTCCTCTGTACCGCAGTCACAAGCATTCTGCACATGCCATGTTATATATGCCACGTTGAAATACGGGAACGGTCGATACGAACCAGACCGATGAATGCTACACACACACACACACACATATATATATATATATATATATATATATATATATATATATATATATATATATATATATATATATATATATATATATATATATATGCTTGCCTATCCGGGAGTTGGCGCCGCAGTTTTATGAGATGACGCATGATGCTGCTCATGATTGCGCGTATTAAAAAAACATGCTTGCGCTAGCAGTGTTCATGTAAGAGCAAATATCAACCGATTGTGATGCTGGACGCGCTATTAGCGAAGTCGGCCGGCCAAGGACAAACGGAGCATAGACAAACGAAAAGCTTTGTGAATTCGACTCCAGGCTCGTCCCTCGAGTTCTCGCGTGGGAGGAATCGAACAACTTTAGCACAACGCGCATTAAGAGCGAACACAGCGACAGGGCCACGTACGTTTTCCTCCCGCTGACGCACATTTACGAGTGAAATGATTGGGACGCACGAATTCTCGCGGCCGCATGATAAAAGAACTTGCGCACCTCCCGAATATTTCTGTGAAACTTGGAAGTGCGTGGAGTAAATTTTCAGTTGATTTTCAGCATTTTCCCCTGTGCCTCTGCACTGAAAGTACAACGCACTTTGAAACAGCGCAACTAGCAAGCCAGTCTCGTCTCTTTTAATCCGGTTGAGAGCTTACGCGCCGTTTTTGAAACGACGCTCGTAAAAAAAAATAATGTAGAATGGGGTGTACAGCAAAACCTGCAGGTGACGTAACCTTGTCCGAAATACAGCGGCGCGCCTCTGGGCCAGGTTCAGGCATACGAGAGGGCCAGACGAAGGCCAAATCAAGGGCGACGTCGTCGCGACCGCTCACGCTTCTCCACCGTCGCGCACAAAGCGCTCGACGCATGCCCTACAGGGGCAGTGAGACGCCGGGGCGCACGCAGACGCATAACAGGCCGTTACCGGTCAGAGCACGCGCGCAGTTCTCTCCACAAAAAAACGCGTACCCGCGTGTCACTCTGGTCAGCGTCAAACTCGCCGCAGCAACCAGCTCGCCAGAAAGATGTATAGGCACGGTAAAGATAGGGCGGTCTACACTATATAGTCCGGTACCCGGCTGCGTACAAATGACGCCATCGCTCCAAATGAGCTCCGACGCGTGGGCCGTGGAAATCGCGCGGGCATTTGATGGCGGGAAGTGGAGTCGGTAGTGGAACGGTGCCGGCGAGACCGTGCACAGTCGACCTCGGGCAGTAATATTGCTCAGTGCTTCTGCGCGAGCCAGACCTCCGCGGGATTATCCAATCAGGCCGAACAACATCTCCGAGCAATGCGCAATTTCGCTGTGCCTGGAGCCTTTTGTGATATAATCCCCCCCTTCTAGACGACGGCGGAGGTGGCGTATAGACGAGCGACCTTTGCATCCGCCGCAGCGCCTAACATGCGTTGCTCGAGAGAACCGGAAAACAACTGCGGCCTTATTTTGTAACAATTCGTTTCTTTCGTCTTTGCGCTTACGTCATCTGCTGCGCCGAGTAGCCGGTGCAAACGACAATGGCGGCGCGTGGGAGGGCACGACGAAGGGTGAAGGGAGAGCGTAGGGAGAAAATGTTTTCACTATCCGAGCACGTAAAGCGCTTTAGCGCGACGTCGATGTACGAGAGCGAGGGAACTCTTGCAGTCACGTTTTAGATTACGGGGAGTTCGATTTAGTCGCGAGAAATGCTGTGCGTGCCAGATCAATTAGACGATAGGTAAGAAACTGATTGATTGGTGCATAAATGTAATCGGACGCGATGAGCAGTCATTCTTTCAGAACGCTTCATTCCTTTTTCATTTCTTTTTCCTTCCAGACTACCGCGACTTTCTGCCATTTATCTCGCTTCGTGCGTCTCCTTCGCGGCTGCGCGAGAAGCTTATCATCACCGAGAAAAAGAGAGAAGCGCGCGAATTTCACAAGTACACAGCGCGCATGTATTAATGAGGAAACACTGCATTCCGTTCAGGATTAGCACCTATATAATCTCTATCACGCACACTTTCGATCACACCGTACAACTCAGCGAAACAATTGTTTTTTTCGTTCCTCCGACCGTTATCGACTACACTGCGTTTCCGCAGAACTCGTCTACGTGGCTCGCGTGCGCTCCGAGTCGACGCCTACCTCATCAGCCATGGGGGCGCTGGACGTTTGTAATCCCTCTCGGGGGAACGGAACGAAATTTTGATCGCCCTTCTTTCTTCTTCTTGTAAATCTGCTATGGAGAAGTGAAGCTTTTATTTTTCATTTCCCTCTAATTTCCTCTCGTGTATTTTTTTCTACCCCACCCTCCCCCACCGAAGCGATAACTCGTTTCGACGTCTTGTAGCACGACGAAGTCGAGTGATGTGTGATGGATCACCTCTGATGAAACGCGGTCGAAGTTGCCAGGGAACATGTACAGAGGGGAGTTCAGACTAAATGAAAAGTGAGATGAAAGAAAAAAAAAGTAATGTAGAGCAAGGAATACAGAGCATATAAAAGAGCGAAATTCCAAAACAGAAAGAAGAAGAAACAAGAATATTAAAGTGGGGGAGAATGTAGATGGAGCAGCAATACTGAAGCCAGAAGTCAGTATAGAGGGGCATGCTCCGTCGGATGATCTTTCATATTTCTCCGTTTCCGGAATTCGCGTAGTTGGCGGAAGATTCGTGTAAGGCGAGGCAGCCAATAGCGAGAAAAAGAAAAGAGAGAAAAAGAAACGAAAGAAAAAAATGAAAAAGAAATACAACGCACTGGTAAAAAAGCCTCGCGCGTGAGCGACGACAAGGTCTCCCCCCGCCATACTTTCTTTTCTTTAATTCGCACCTCGCTAGCAAGATGAAAAAAGTATGCCCGCTATAAGTTTTCCTTTACATATACCGGTCTCGAATCTGGGGCTTTGGGTTAGGCGCGGAGCACGGAGTGCTGACTATAACACCTAGAAACGAGTCCCTAGAAGCTCACTATAAAAAGAAAAGAGAAGGAAGAAAATTTAAAAAAGAAAGGAAGACAACACGCGGAGTCCATAAATATCGCAGCTATTTCTCGCGTTTCTTTCCTAAACCGATTGCCAGCCTTCGTTTTATATTGGTGCACCTCTTTATCCTTTAACCATCGCGGTGAAGTGGTCACGCCGAGACGGCTGAAGTGCGTGGATGCAGCAGCCGCATCGCCTGCAAATGGTCAAGCGAGGTTTTTTTTTTCTTTTTTTCTCCCCGTATTGCGCTCTATTTAAAGAAAAATGCGTCAATAGAGCGGGTAGAGAAATACATATATAAAGTGAGAAGGCGCGGAAAATAAAGGTTAGATATAAAGAGGAAAGGCGTTAAAGAAATGATAACATGAAATACATCTGAGAAATCGCTGCTGCCGGACGGATGTGACAAACAACCTCGTTTTAAGCGCTTGCGGGTTTCCCTATACGCAGCTGCGCCTCCTTTCTTTCCTTTTTTTTCTTCACTTCCTTTGACTATACTGTGTTTTTATTCTCACTTAAGGATATATCTGCGCCGTCCTTTACCTGAAACGCTCAGAAGAGGGACATATGAAAAAGCAAGAGAAGGGAAAGTAGTAAGCGAAGAAAAAGAAAAAGCGGCGTGAAGCGGCAGAGTATAAATTTTTATGCAGCTCAATTTCTCACTCGTAAATGCCTTCTTTTTTCTCCTTGCTGTCTCTGGCGTCTCTGCCTCCTTTCGAAGGCACTTTTCTTAGACGAGCGCTCGAGCGCAGAATTGAGAACAAAGAACCGCAGATCGCGCAAAGCGCAAAAGGAAATGAGCGCAAGAAAAGAAAGACGAATGAAGAGAATTCGTGAGGCTTTGTGTGCTGCGCTTGTTTAATGGCAGGATAGTGGCTTCGATATGGAGGTAACGTAAAGCGTATGCACTTGACTAAACGAAAAAGTGACGTTGACGAGGAATAAAGCGCGGGAAGGGAATAAGCATTATAGCTGGGAAAGACCTTATTTGCAGCGCATTCGAAAAGAAATTTGTAACAGCTGAAAAGAAATTCGTAACGTAGAAAATGTTTCCCATATGTTTCCCAGGGAGAAAATGTTTCCCAGGGAGAACATAATGATCATGTGATTAGGGGTGCAGGCAAAATGTAGCGGTGACCTACTTGAGACTGTTCCACTCTGTGAACTAACTGACTAACTCACTAACTAGCTAACTACTTATATTATATAAATAATTAAATGATTAATTGACTAGATGGTCTACTAACTAGCTGACTAATTAACTAACCGACTAACTTAGTAACCAACTGATCCACTAACTAACTAGCCGACCGGTCGACCAACCTAATAAAAGAATGAGAAATGAAATAATACCAGAAAATAAAAACGTGTGCAAGAAGGATTGAAGAATGACGCTGCTATATATCGCTCGAGTGCTCACTGAAATGTTAGCTGAAATTCTGCGCATATCGGTGAGAAGCGCATCTTGCCAGGAGACAGCAGGCGCCACGGTGATTTGTCCGATTATAATAAATTATGTTGCTCTCATATTTTTTTCTTGCTTTTCGTCTTTTCGGGCATGACTTGAACGGTTTTCTTATCAATAGTTCGCTTTATCGAGTTTGTCGTGTCATTATACGTGACTATCAAAACAAGGCATAAGAATCAATTGAATCGTGGTTTCAATAATAATAATAATAATAATAATAATAATAATAATAATAATAATAATAATAATAATAATAATAATAATAATAATAATAATAATAATAATAATAATAATAATAATAATAAACATATTAATAATAATAATAATAATAATAATAATAATAATAATAATAATAATAAATCCAGTTGCAAGTTGGCGCTCTTTCTGTCCCTTCTTCTTTTCACTTAGTTTGCGCCAGAACCATAAAAAAAATTTAATTATGGGGTTTTACGTGCCAAAACCACTTTCTGATTACGAGGCACGCCGTAGTGGAGGACTCCGGAAATTTCGACCACCTGGGGTTCTTTAACGTGCACCTAAATCTAAGCACCACGGGTGTTTTGGCATTTCGCCCCCATCGCGCCAGAACCCTTGATTTCTCTAGAGGGCTCTATTGTAATATTGTAATGATGTCCCCTCGAGATGCAGTGACCTCGAGAAAGAGAGAGAGAAAAAAAAACACACAAAGGGAAATCGCTGCACAACAACTGTGTCAGATCCTTCGATGTGTCTCAGCGTGCACACCACGTGACAACCGCAGTGGAGAGAAGTGTCCAAGCCACCCCGACGCCTCCGAATGGCGTCATTCAGTGGTTACGCAATTACGCTTTCCTTGCGTCGTACAGACAGCATGAACTGAAGGGCGAAGTATTGATAACGGCTGTTTGCGCAAAGAATACAAAGGAAACGAAGGAAAAATGAATATTCGGGCAGTTTCACCCAAAGTTCGAAGCAGTGACAGCGATAGATTAACTCGGTCAAATCTGTGCTTCGCAAGGTTCCTCTATTTTTTCTTTCCACTCTTCTTTCATTCCTTGCATCAAAAGCGTCCTGTTTTCTTATTTCCGTACATATGTATAGCGCACTGTCTTCCTCCGGGATGCCACAAATGTGTGCCAGAGCGTTTTTAACCGCCCTCCGTGCACGCGATTTCCACTCCAAAAATACCCATCCTCCGAAATCGGCGTACTCGTGCTTTCATGTGCATTGCCTCTTGAAGCTACACACTCACAGTGCTACCGAGGGAATGGGCGAATCATGCTGCTGCCGCGTTACTTTCGCCATAGCCTCCGAGATCGCGCGGGCACGCGCTGCCCGATCTTGTCGGCTGTATTAGTGCTCGAGAACCATGTGCTGATTAGAGCACACACATCCTTGAGAGAGGAGGGAGGAGGAAATAACAAAGAGAGAAGGCAGGTATGTTAACCAGAAATGCGCCTGGTTGGCTACCCTACTCTGGGGGACGGGAAAGAGGGAATAGAAAGATAAGATAGAGAGAGGGAGGGAGGAGAGGGTAGAAAAGCCGCGGTGAGCTCGCTCACGCACGCGGAGGGCCCGAGCGAGTTAAAGACGTTCACATAGGCCAGTCGTACTCAAGAAAGACAAAAGTGCCTTCACAGGTTTGTCCTTGAATCCTTGGATAACCAAGGTGAGGGGAGGGAGGCAGCGGAGAGGGGAGGCGCGCGTACATTGTAAAGATACGCGCGGGGAAGCCACTGTAGCGCACATAAGACATGCACAAAGAACAGAAGACAGCCTGTATCTGTCGTGACCAGTGGCGTAGCTAGGTCGTCTGGCACCCGGGGCCCATAGGTCTTTTGTCACCCCCCCCCCGGGTGTAGCCGGCGGAAAGAGGGGTGTCTTCAGACGTATATGACACCCCCCCCCCCCCACTGGCCCCTTGCACCCGGGGCCCACGGCCCCCCGGCCCCCCCTGTTGCTACGCTACTGGTCGTGACGCCTGTTCTTTGTGTCTCTCTTATCTGCGCTGCAATGACTCCTCCCAGTATTAAACAACCTGCCCGACGACAAATTCCTTAAGGTAACCCTGTTCATTCTTCAGCTGTTGTATAGTCAGCGCTTGGTGGTGCGTGTTCTATCCTCCGCCGGTCTTCGTTTCCTGCTCTGTTTTGCCGTTCAAAGTCCTCCAACGTGCCGATTCTCCAGCAGAGCACATTGGTACGAGTGTAAGGCGGCGCGAGCGCGTATATAAGTATCGAACGGATTACGACAGGCGCCGATGGCCGACGGCACGGGACAAATGCAAGCGAGTCAAGAGCACATAACAGCTGTCGATGTAGAGAAAGGCGACAATGATAAAAAAAAATCAAACCGACACGATCAAAAGAGGCACAGCTATACGCAAGTCGCAACGTCGCACACAAAAGGGAAGGAGCGTTTCGAAAGCGGCTCGCGCGCTGTCGGCGCGGCACGATGCATGCGCCCTGCATCGAGTCGAGCACAAATAAAGGTTGAAAAAAAAAAGAGAAGGGTTGCTGCAATTGGCGCTGCTGTCCGTGCCGTCCTGCTCCGAGGCAGCCCGAGGTATTTCCGCGGGCGACAGATGTCGCTGTCAGCGACGCTGGAATGAAGGCCCCCTTTGGAATATATTATCAGCAACCGCGGAAACGGGCAGCGTGGGCACGCAGATACGATTGTCGATGCCGCTCTGCGGAGCCGACGCTCAATGACTCGTCGTTTGAACGCCAGCCACATTTCTCTCTCTCTCTAAGGAATAAAAGTAAAGAACGTCTGGGGGTCGGGCAAGCAAAGCGGCCGAGAGATTCGGGTTATGGTGATGGGCCTCGTCAAGGGAAAACTGCTCGCCCCTTACAGAACTCTGCACCCTATTTCGTGTGCCCAATGACTGCTGAAGCATTGCAGGGTGTTGTATACGGGTTGTGTGACTGGCGCGCGCGCACGCGTGTGTGTGTGCAGTGCGTGTTTCTTGGCATTCGATGTCGGTTGTGAATAGACAACCAATTTGTGTTTAAGAAGTGTGCTCATGCTTGCGGTGCGTTAAATTTGTCCAGTCTCTTTTCTTTTTCTTGTTCCTGAAAGTGTTGGGGGCTCTTTAGGCTATTGACCCATGCGTCAACACGCCGTGCCAAAGCACAACCGTCATCATTAGCATAGCTGCCTGACAACGATGAAACCATTAAATTTCCAAAGTGGATAAAAAGAGGGTTCGTGAAGATTTAGGGAAACCTCCAACGGATGTGAACGTCGTAGCCCTTTACGGTTAAAATAAAGCCGTTTTGTGGGGCGGGGGGTGGCACATCGGTATTTCCGGGAGCGAGCGTCCCCAATCTTTCTTACTCTCACTTTTTCAGTGCCTTTAAGGAGCAATGCGTATCAGAATTCCTCGAGCTTACCTCCTTTGCACTTTGCTTCCCCCCGTCTGTGCATTTTCTTACTCTCCTCTTTCGTTTCCCTGTCCGTGAACGAAATGCTCGAACATCCGTCGAATCTTCTTCCCCGTGCTTTACTTAGCGTTACACTTGATGCATTCTTTATGATCGGTGCGTCAAGTCAGGTCCTATTACCGTTTCTGAGACCAGCGCCATATTTCCACAAACTAGAGTAGCTTCTGCGCCGCCAGTTCAGTTTATAGCAGTGACTCCACACGCCTTCTTCTGTCGGCTACGCTTGTGCCGCTGTTCGTCTGGCCAAGGAAAAGAAAGAAAACTAGGCGCCGCAAACCGACGCCAGCGAGCAGTGGAGGGAAAGAAGCGAAGGCCGGAGAAAGGCTTTGCCGGAAGGCAGTCTTTCTCGGCGACTCGGCGAAAGCAAGCCGAGTCGTTCTCCGAAAAAGGATCGTTCGCCCAATCTGGCGCAATGCGGGCTTCTCTGTTTCCTTGAAACACTTCCGGAGCAGAAGAGTGCCTCTGACTGGCACTGGTTGCTTGAAAAAAATTGGCGCACACATTCTAAGTACACCGAAAAACTGCAAGCACCATAAGGGCGGGCCATGCTATAGACGCACGAGTTGATGCAATCAAGACTATTCGCTTGCTACCCTGCAAGATAAACACGAAAGAGGCACAGTGGTTTTATCCATGGGCCAAGCGCCGCTGGTTCTCACGTGTTTCGAATAGCTGATATTCGAATGGGTTATTCGAAGTGATATTCGAATTCCTGGGGGCCGAACGTTTCGTTTGGATAACTTTCGTTGTCTTCCACAGATCCCAACCGTTTACCTGTTCGCTGCGAACGCCGCCTCGTTGTCTCGACGCTTGCGTCAATCTAGCTGTACACGCGCCACTGTCGGCTATCGAGCCTGTAAGTCGGCGGTTGAACCAGTGCGCTGGAAGCATGGGCAACGCGCGGATTCTTCCCGTCGAGCGAAAGCGTTCGCTTAATTCTAGCGCCACTACGGCCTCTCTGTGCTAATATCACTGAGGCTAGCAATCATCGTAAATGTATTAAATGACAATGGTTAGCTTAGCTTTCTATCACTATACCATTAGGTGTACCATTGTCGGCAGCTCTGTTTAACGGAGGCAAGGAATACACGTTCTGACAGCTTGAGGACGGAGAGTCGACTGGCTTTATTGAAAAATAAAAGCAGGTTTGCCAAGTGACAGTGGTGGCGCCCTAATGGGACAACCGCTTCGGTTCGAGCAGGGGGCAATGACCCCCACGGCGAGGCAAACTGGATTTCCGGAGCAAGGTGTAATTACCCCCACGGCGGGAACAACCAGGTGACGGACGGTCGCTGCATCATCATACTGAATCAAAGGAACTCGCGCAAGAAAAATGTACCTGCTGGAGTCAACAAGACGAAAGCTTACCTATACTACTGAGAAGCCTAACTGATGAATATCACTTCAGTTAAATCCGATTGATAAATGCGTTAGACGAAAGTTACGCTGTGCCGACGAATCAACGAAAATGAGGCCCAAAGTGTTATAGGCAGCCACCAAGGACGTCGTCAACAAGCCCGCGATGAACTTAGCAAAAGTTCATCTACACTGCTGGTCACCTCCGTGGTGGATGAGTGATCGCAGCGCGGTACAGGCAGCTCTCTAAACATCCTCGCAAGCAAAACCTTACCGCACACGCCGGTCATTTATCAAGACGCCAAAGTTATGATTGCTGGCCTTCCAAAGCTCGTCCGGGAACCCAATTCGTGGTTTTCTTCTTCCGTTTGTCTTTTTTCCCCCTCTCTCTCCCCACTGTCACCTCCTACGCGCCCAGCAGGCTTCACATTTCCACCGGATTCTCGTTTCTCTCCGACATGTCGCAATGAGTTCTCGCGAAACACAAACACACCGCCTTGTCAACGCGACGTCCATACATAATCCTTTCTCCACAGTATGACAATGATAACTTCGATCGTATATCTAAACTCCCTTAGCCGCTCACTGGACCGCTCGTGGTAAACACTAGCGTTTCTCGTTTTCGGCCTGCGTGAACCACCGTTGCAGACGGCACACACAGACGCACAGACACACACAGACAGATAGTACATTTCCTGCAACGCCACCAACGTCCGACCCAGATTCGCCACGACAGAGACACTACATTCTGTTTTGTAAGCACGAAACAACATGTGCCGTCACCAGGTCGTATATATCCAGTGAATGAGACTGTGCGAACACAGCTGGGAAGTGGAAGTGTTGATACGGAGCGGGGAGTTCTTTCTTTCTTTGTTTTTCTTTCTCATTCCTCCCCATTTCTTCAGCCAAGCACGAACTCCTGGCACCGACAGCTTTCCGCTCCTGCGCCTTCGGCTCCGCCGCAGATTCCGTACCGCACCCGCCGTCTCTTTCCACCACCTTCACGCCACGACGGCAACGAGAAGCTGCCGCCGCCGCCGCTTCAAGCGCGTTAACTTACGTTTCTCCGAGAGTGCGCGTTGAGCCAGATTCATCGCTGGCTGGGACCGGAGCCAGAAAACGAAACCAACGAACTAAAAAAAAATAATAAAGAAAGAAAAGAAAGAAAAATGACGCAACTTCCTGGTATATAAACGTTAACGTCCTATCTCCCCGCGTCTACCTCCGAGGCCTGCGTTCCATTTGCACCCCCCCCCCCCCCGCGCTTTTTTTTTCTCGCCATATTCTTCATTCCGAACCACACGCTACACCGTTCCTCCGACGCGACTCTGAATCATTTCAAAACTCTCTGAGGCTTCTATTACATACTTTTCTTCTTCAGACTTCAGGAATCGGAGAAGCAAGAGAGGCTGGGGATGCTATACGGGGTGACGTGCGCCTGCGGCGGCGAGTGTGTGTATATATATATATATATATATATATATATATATATATATATATATATATATATATATATATATATATATATATATCGTGTACACGCGGAACGCAGTGTGGTTTGGGTGAGCGAGACTCTCTGCAGCCGCATGCAGTCGTCTCTCCGACGCCACATGGACAGCACGCGCTTTCTTGATTTGGCCGAAGTCTTACTTTGCTCCTTCATCGTTACACTCTGTCGTTCAATCTGCGCTTTCCTCGTCTGTCTTGACTCTTTGTCGTCGTCGTCGTTGTTGTTTTGTGCTTGTTGTTCTTTGCTGCTGTCGTTGTTCGTGCTTGCCGCCGTCGCTGTTGTTGTGTCGATCACTCTTTGTTCATTCCGGAGCGAAGGTTCGCGCGCGTGTATTGTTTGTTGTTCGGCCGCCTTTCCTTTTCACTGCGCTCATTTCTTTCCGGCGACGCGCCCTCGGCGAGTCACTTCGACCGCGAGAGAGCACGCAGTGCCTCTGTTGACGCTCAATAATAAAAAAAAAAAGAGAACAAAACATGCCAGAGAAGAAAATAACGAGAGATACACAAACGGAGAAGACGAAAGCAAAAGAGAAACCGATGGACGGTGTTTCTGGTGTCTGAAGGTAAATAAATAGCAGAAATACGCAGAGTGAGTCCGGAGAGAGGACTCTCGGGGCCCTACATATATTCGATCTCTTTACTATTATTTACTTTCTTATTTTTTTGTTTGCCCGAAAGAAGAGACGCCGTCGCTCGGCCGAGAGATAAGAACTCCTCCGGGAACAACCGAAGTCTCGGAAAAGACTCGCAAACTATTTTTTTTTTCGCGCGCACTGTATGCGCGTTCGGCACGGGAACGTATAGTAGACCGGAAAAGGCGTAAGCAGTATTTTATTGCTCGGTGCATGTGATTTCTCTTTCGCTGTGGCGAGTGCGACGTCGCTTTTTCTTTTTTTGTAGCTGTCGTTTCCTTCCGTTATCGTTTGAAAAAAAAATTTAGCTTTGGCATTCTGCTTTCCTAAAAGAGCGGAGACGAATCAAAAAGAAGAAAGAAATAAAGAAAGAAAGGAAGAAAGAAAGAAAGAAAGAAAGAAAGGAAGGAAGAAGCCTAAGGGTTTTGCCCAGGTGTGTGCAAAGCGGATGGGAAACCACAAGCACCGAGCTCCTTCCGCTGTGAGTCACGGCAGTGCTTTTCCGGAGCGTCTGAGCTTGGCACGAGTACGGTGTTTTTTCGAGACCGGTAGCATTGCGCGCGAGGGCCACCGCCGAAAGCGCCGGCGCTGCAATCGTTCTTGCCGTGAAAGCAGGCAGGGTCACGTGAGATCGCGTTGCCGCGACGAGACAGCGCGGGACGATTTTATTGCGCAATTTAGCAGGTTTATTTTACTTTGAATGTTGATAAACGTCGCCCCTTGTCGTTGAACAGTAAGCGTTTCTGTATTATAAACGAAAAGTTTGTCGTGGCCTCCTAAATGATTTTTAATACGGTCATTCAGCCTACATGTTCAGGCAATGCCGGAAGTTTGTTCTCGTTTTGGTAAGATTTTTCGTTTACAATGCATCGATATGACCGATAAGATAGTTCTATGCAAAAGTAAACTGTTCAGAGATTTTTTTTTTCGACAACCTTAATGCGTTAGGTATCATCCCTCGTAATTTTGTTATAAATGTAACTTGGTATCAAAGGTTGTCACCACTCCAGACGCAGCTGAGTTGCAGTTGGTGATAACGTTTCCAATAGCGCAAAAAATTCTTTCTGAGTATTTTTTTTCTTCAGCAGCTCAAATAACGATGACCTTGGCTACAAAATAATACTAATACGACATAACAAACGATAATATCACGTCAATTTTACTGTACAAAAACAATATGACGGTTCCGCACCTGTACTTCGTAGTATCGCGCCCATTTTTTGTTCTTTTGTTCTCTTCGCACATCTGCTACGCTACAAACACAAAAACAGCGAGCTATCACCTTTGTTAATTATCGTGGAGTTGGGGAGGTGCATGCGAACTCGACTTGACTACGCAACACGATAGTCTTCTCACGCACGCTAATATAGGTGGACACTGATTCCGAAGGTTCTACATTGTACGGGCGAAGGAAACTTGAGAAATGCGCTACTGAGATTTATCAACGTGCGATATTGCTGGTAAGTTGTCATGCGAGGAAATTATCTGCAGAATCAAATTATGCAGATAAAGAATCGTCGACGTAAACGGCCAAAGTTCACGACCTGACTGATCCGAACGATGCGACACAGGCACGTGCTCACGCGTTGTCTGCGAGAAAGTGAGAAACTCAAGATATAAGACGTACCAATAAATTTCGAGCATTCATGACAAGATGCCTTAGCACGTTCAAGCCAATTATGGGCCGTACACGTATACCGGATATATGTCGCTGTGCCACGAGAATATGACTGGCTGCATTAGTCGCGTATATCGTAGTCGCGTAGTCGCGTGTACGACAACTGCACACTTGCGTATGGAGCTTGTTATTTCATACACGCATAAGCGGCTCTAAGGTTTTCCAGCGGGATTTAACGCTCATTGAGCTTCTGCAAAAGGTACCGCGCTTTCTCTTTCTGCGATGGTACGTAGAGCAAAACATGGCCCAAACTGGCACGGAGAAACACCGTATATTGACGAGCAGACGCCCCGGCACGTGATCAAGCTTCACATGCCAATTAGGCGCTGGTGGCAGACGGCGCCGTGGCACGTCGTTGCGGCCAACGCTCGTAGCTTTAGAGCGCCCGGTATTCCGATATACTTAAGGCCGATTACCGGAAACTTGTAGCGACATCTTGTGACGCTTCTTCTAACAACAACGTCTTATAGATGTCTTTTTGTATTCTATGAGTACCCTTGTCGAAAAAAAAAAGACATTTAAAGAAGCAACTTGTTCACGATGACGCCGCTGCCGAACATTTAGGCCAACAGCGGAGAAGAATGCATTTGCTTATTGCCCTAACAGCTCTGCATTTGTCTGGTTGCGCTGTGCGTCACCAATCTGGCCGTTCACGTTTACGGCTTCACTGACTCGGTAATCCGCTTGAGTTTACCGGAATACCGGACACTCTAAAAAGCTCTCTTGGTCAGGCCGCCTGGGACACATCGTTCTGCGTGGAGCCGACATTTCCCAGGAGTGAAAGGAAGGGCAAGTCCACGTCATGAAGCCTCGGAAGAAGTGTGGCACAACAGCGTCCGTACTTGCCTTCGGAAGACAAAATCCAACGTATTGAGTCACGACTGGGTCAGGCGACCAGCACGCCCCGGCTATACCTTGTCGCGCCAGAGTTTTCACAGGCAACACTTACCTGCAACGAAAGAAAAAAAGAAAGAGATAGGTTAAACAATGCACGAACTTACACTACGCAGTTTTAGACATAGCAGAACCGAAGTCAGTGCATGCTGTTCGGCGAACATCACTTTGAAATGAACCAGAAATTCGCAGGAAGACGGGGGCTTGAAGTGTTCAACGGCAGTCGAATAAGGGACGTCGCCCGAGCCAGCGACAACGGCTGACAAGACCATGCTTCTCGAAAGCAGAATGACAGCGACGAAACGAGAGCTTCGGTACGAGAGCTCTCGAAAACGGCGGTAAACAAGAAGCACGAAGAGGGCGGAACTCCGAACTGTCTATTACGGACGATATAAAAAGTATAGGTATCCGAATATTTCGAAATTTCGAACTTCGAATATGACAGTTCTTGTTACTCGATTCGTGTTCGATCAACGCCACCTAGACTAGGAGAGGGCCCCCCTGCACTTTTCTGTGACGTCACCACGCTCGGCCCGTCCTGGACGGCTAGCAAGCTGTGTCTTGGCTGTGTGGTTGCGTATACCGGCGTGCGGCTGAGCGGCAACATATTGCACGCCAACAGTTAGAAAGCAGGCTTTGAAATAAATAGAAAATACACCTTCGCCATCGCCTTAGACCTGCATACAATATCTTCTCGCGTTTTCGAGGCATCCCTGCGTTGATTTGCTCTTTCTGTAGAATGTACTTGAACGTGTTAATAACGCATCCTTCACAAATCACGTTATTTCTTTAAAATTATATAAATGCCTTCCACGTGATAAAGCATATGTGGCGCCGGATCAAGACGGCCGTCGGTCGACATACATTAACGCAAACATTTTTTTTTCTTTTGCAGACCCAGTTCAAATAAATTTTTTTTTCTTGTCTCACACAGCTGCATAGCCTCATTTGCAGGGTCTGACGTTATGCTTGGCGGTTCCTTGCGCCGTGAGCAGTTGTTACAAAACTTATCGAAATCCAGGGTAATCAACTGTAGTCAACCTGAAGCGCAATTAATCATCTTTAGAACGTACATATTACCCGTATTTCTCTGTGAGCAGAGTGGCATCAACAGAGAAGTTTGTTTGAGAACGTGGAACTGTTTTATTTGCAGACTATGTAGTCTGGGTGGCGTCGATTCGATTAGAGACTTCCCAATTCGCAGTTGTCGGATATTTGTTACTTTCGATTATATGAAGTATAGCAACACTTATTGGAGTTTCGAGGAGGAGCGTACGATGGGTGTGAAGCAGCAGGAAGGAGCTGCTGCCGCGTAAGCGGCCGATTTCAAGATGCCGTTTCGACTGCTAAGCAGCTCCTTCCTGCTGCTGTCGGCAGGCGGCGACACAAGTCTGTGCCAGGGCCGGCTTTTCAGACGCCATTTTTCCCATAGGCGAAAACAGTTTCTCATTTTTGTCTTAAGAAACAGGTGATTAATCGTGCCAAGTGTTATACTAATTAAAGTAGACGGCAAAATGCGATCGTTCTGCAAAATTTGAACAAGAACAGTGCAGCAGTGAGTGCAACATCCTTTTTTGAACACGCGCAGCCAAATATTCAGGACCCTGTATACATATATATATCGCCAAGTGAAATGCGCACAACCAATATATCGATGCCTGGTATGTTGGTTTGAAAATAACAAAACAAATCGATATTCGATTCCATATTCAGTCGTTTTTCCCTGATATTCGTATTCGATTCGGGATTTAGCTATTCGAACAACCATACTTAAAAGCGATCACGATTTAAGAAGAAGCTTCAGCAAAAATCCTTCTCACTTGGACGCGGCACGAAAAAAGCTCTGCACAGGCTTTTCAAATTTCAAGTTTTTCATTTATTTCATATATCTTTATTTTGATATATCTTCTATATATTTTATATAGCCGAATGTTGGCCGCTTAACCTGCTCCCAGCGAGTTTCCTGCGTGTCCCCTAGCATCTCCACCTAGCGCTGTCAAGTGAAGGCGCAGTGCCCTACTGTGTGCCCTAAAAGCCCGCGTGTAACGGCACCATTCTCCACCGTTCTTAAGGTTAGATAAGGTTAGGTAAGGAGAACTGCGTATTCCGCAGTATACGAAAATCATGCCGCTCACGTACACCCTGTGGCGTTTTCGCTTAAACTAATACGAGGATGGAGACGAGTTACAGAAGAACGCAGCATTTACTACGACACGGCCTTTTCCTTTTTTCTTTCTTTCTTGTTGCTTCGACATGGTCCACGTCGTCGCCCAGTAAACACGCACGTCCACACAGCCAGAGAAGCGGTCAGCAGCGAACGAAACAACGATCGGCTCGCTTTAGGCTAGGTCACGCTTTCCCACAGCGACAAATGCCCCCATGGGGACGAGACTGGGTGGCAAAAAAGGGACGAGGCAGTGGCGTGTATACGCGTTACTGTCGAGAGAGGGGTCATATATGGCATGTATGTCGCGAACGTTCCCCTCCACTCGCTTCAATTAGGACACGACCGAGGCTCGTACACACAGAAACGGCACGGAGCGCCCGTACATGCTAGTATATACGGGGATGGGTCATCCTAACCAATCATCAGGCACCATCCATCGTGATTCGTTCCTGGCCGCGTTGAAAGGACCGACGCTGCTGCTGCTCCCAATAAAAGAGAGAGGAAGTTAGTTCGAGAGCCACGTCGTGTCGAGGGACAAGAAATTCCGGCCGCCGTCGCCAAGTGGCGATGCGAGTCAAAAGAGACACGAAGAATGAAAGAGAGAATGAAAGAAAGAAAGAATGATGGGAAGAGAAAGGCCGAGCAGAAGGCAAGAAGAATAGAAAAGGAAGAATGCGAGAAGAAGACGCTCTTATTGATGACCTTGCCGTCGAAACGTTTGTTGTGCATTTATCAGTTCGGTACGTATCAGAGAAAAAGGGTCATTCGAGCAGTACGCCCAGGATGAAAAAAAGAAAAGAAAGTTAGACGACGAGAAACCACCATTAGTATAACTATCGGGACGTTCTGTGACGTTACAAGAGAAAAAAGAAAGAAAAAGAAAGAGAAAATAAAAAAAGAAAACGTATAGACACCGTGCCCAAGGGGCCAGGAACTCGAATGCTGCAGTCTCGTCTGCTCTCCCATAGATGGATCACCGCGAGAACGTCGATAACCTCGCGGCGGCATCCGAGAGCGAAGTGATTCATACGTTCCGCCGTTCCTTATATAGGAGCAAAAATATTGACAACCCTCTTTTATTCACTTACTGGAGCGATTTTCATCAGCCGCGAAATAAATTGATCGGACTGCACAGCGTCGTTGGCGAAAGGTGGTTGGACTTCTTAATCGAATCAGTTCAAGTGAGAGTGATGCGTGGCAGTTTGCTACGGAATTAATGATTCTGCCATACGTTACGAGAAGCGCCGTCCCAAGCGGACCGTAAGTAAATAACACTTCGTCGCTCTAACGGAGGAAATGGAGGACTTTCTTTGAAAAGCTAAGGAAAAGGTCTGAAGGGGGTGGGGTGCAAAAACTTGATCCGATGCAGGTATGATCAAACGAAGTTCTGTATATCCTGTTTCCCGAAAAGGCCGATACGCGAACGATCTTGGCGACAGTGTGTTTGAAGCATACCAGAAATGGAAACGAAGCCGTTTTTGACGGGTTGTCTTCGAGGGCTCGAACAACCAAACAAAAAGAAACATCGATTGAAAATGAGAAGGAAGAAAGCAATAAGGAGCCATTTGTCTTCACCGGCACACGCACGCAAGCACGGACGCGCAAGTTACGCAAAAAGACGCGAAAAAAGGAAAGAACTACAAGAGAAATGCAAGAAGAGAGACATATATCTGATAAGCAGGAGGAAATCACAAGGAGTAAAACAACTGAGAGCCAAGGCAAACTACACTACTATAAATGTCCAAGGCAGGGTGCAATCTCAGAGAACGTTGAACAGAACAAATAGAGCGAAAAAGAAAAAAGAAATACGTTATATAGACGGTATAGGATGTTGGGTACGTTACAAAAAATACGGCTAACGCTTGGATAGACAGCGTATGCATCGTCGAAATGGCGTGCAAAGGAGCAAGAGACTCACAGCTAACAAATGATGATATGAAGACGAAAGAAGACGAAAGAAACAAAAAAGAAAGGCGTCCGAAAGGTATAAACCTCCTCCTCACCACTCCCATTACAGCAACTACCCGGATTAGGCGTATACGAGAACCCCCGTCTGACGCGGTCGCTGCGGTAAAATCCGGCGAAATAGCCTCATGTATACGTATAATGTACGGGAACAACCTCCTTCCTCTGGTGAGTGCAGCACGGGCGCGGCCGTAATAAACACACCGATGCCTGCTCGTTGCAGCCCCAGACGAGCCAACACTGAACGTAGAACAAAGAAGAACGTGTTTGCCTGTAACCAAAAAACGAAAAAAAGAAAGAGATGATTCAAAAGAAAAAAAAAAAGAAGCGAAAAGAAACGAAAGACACTTCGAGCGAGGCGTGGCCAAACATTTAAGAGTTGCGCATGTGGCAGCTGCATTGCACTCATTGACGACCATTGCAGCTACCACGAGTAAATGAAACAGAGAGTGGTATGTTGTGCGTGTATATATATACAAAATAGTATATAAAGAGTATATGAAGTGTGGGGCTGGAGGGAAGATAAGACTGGGAGTCGGTCGCGTCGTACATCCTCTCGCAGGAGTGATGAGAAGTTGAAGAAGAAAGAAGATAGACCTACAGAATGTGGGGCTTCTGGCATACCAGAGCTACGTGAGGCATGTGCTCTGAGGAAATAAATGATCTCCCTGGGATATCTTCAACGTGCTCTTATAGCGCAGCAGACAAAACGGGCGCATCTACGAGACCGGTCTCGCAACCTGCACGACACTTATCTTTTTACGCGCCGCCCTTGCATCTTCTTTCTTGGTTGCTTATATGCTCAGTTCTTTACATTCTTTAAACTAGAGTGCCCAATGAGACGAAAAGAAAGGAAGATAATAAAAAAGAAAGAAAGATACTACAGCAAACAGATACCATGATCTTTACTTTTCCTATTTCCTATACTCAACAAAGTCGAGCAAATATGTCGCTTGCGCAAGCTGTCGTTCTGAAGGATTGTTACCCTGCCCTTTACGCGCGTTATTGACACAAATGAGAAACATTACGTTGAGCTCGAGTGATGTAATAGGCTTGTGGCATTGCGAAAGCGTCCCTCTTGCAAACGGGTCAGGGAGGCCTGCGTAGGCAAAAATGAACGCAAGGGCAAAAGATGGTGGCGACGCCAGCTTTAAATTCTCGCACCCGCTCAGAGCGACGTCAAAGATTTTGGCAGCCCGCGCTTGGCCGGCGCCATAGGTAAATGTTTACCGAAAGTCAGGGCTTACACCGGCTGTGAAAGCGAGGAATGACTCAAATGTCAGAACCTCCACGAACTTTCGATGCATATAACGTAGCATCATTTTGCTTTTTTTGCTCAACTCGTGGCGCCCTGCACAGAAGAACGTAACGGATGTGCGAAAATACGGCAGAAACCCATGACGTCAGAATGACGTTATTGGCACCCAAGTTTACGCGCCAACGGAAATCTCGGTAAACGCATTGAATATTTTCTCCTGAAATGATTCAGGCTCTCCTGCCAGTGATACACTGACGGCGTAGTGAAAAAAAAAAAAAAAAAAACATTGCATGCAGCAACCACGCGAAGCCGACAGACATTAAAGCCAAAGAAAGCAAGCATAGGGGAGTATATATAGTGCACTTAGTGCCTTAACCTTTCCAGTATGTTGACATTCGATTTAAGCACGTCGATTCTAAAGTGCTCGTCATTGTGGGCGCGCTTTACTTAATAGTTAAATACTTACAATCAAATATTCTGGAAAATGCAGCAGCAGAACTTGCCATCGTACCTAATATCAAATAAGTAAAAAGTAAATAGCGAATTAGAACACAGAAGGAATGGGAAACACGTACAGAGGGCCACTGAAGGAATTCAAATGACCAACAAATTGGTAAAAGCGGTCGAAATTTTATTGGCGCAGAGGCCACATACCAGATACAGAAATAACACAGCTACAAGCAGAGATGCATGGTCATAGCTCTCAGGCTTAATACGGAAGGCGCTGACATCACGAATTGTTTCCTGCCTCAAGCTTTGACACAAGCTAAAGAGAAACAGAACTTGCAATACGCTATTTACAATAAGAGAATGAAACCTATGAAAGAACGATTGAATGAATGCATGATATAACTAGCCAAGGCGATGATAAAGAAGCCACTGTATTTACTGCGCGAAACAAAGTGTCTATGCGTACGTGCACAGGCAAATGAAGTCGCATAAACGGCCCAACGAGAGTGCGAAGGACGACCGACGGCAGCCTAACAGAGCGTATTCAGGGAAGCGAGCGGGAAACACTGGACGACGCTAATTTGCGCCGGCAGTCATGCGCTTCATTCCAAGAGAGAAGAGCAAACAGCCGCGAGGACATGGCATTAGCACTACGGGCAAACGGAGCGTTCGCCGTAGGAGCCGGAACAGGCTTCGGTGCTGTTACAGTCGGCGTTTCGTGCCAATTGTTTGCGCACTCATTTGTTCTGGACATTGCGCTGTTTGCTTTAACAGAAACGGCTCCGAGGGCCGCAAGAAAAGAGTGAACGGCAGACACCCGAAGAGTAATGGCGCGACTGGACGCCGGCAACGAAGGAAAGTTATAAATGGGCTAGGAATTAAGGGCGCTTCACAACAGCGAACGAAGAAAAAGAAGGAGGGGGGGCTCGTTCGCCCTGACGAGCATTGAGATGAAAAATTGGTAAACACCACTGCACGCAAGAAGACACGTACGGCGAAAAACCATAGAAATTCTTGGAAAGCAAATGATAAAGCATGAACTGAATGCGGCAGTGCAGTAAAGATGAACGTCAGCAAAAAGGAAGGCAAGTAAACGTGACGATTCAGTGCGATATACTCGGAGAAACAAGTTCGTATATACGCAATAATGAGATTTTCGCAATAGCGAGAACGGAACCGGCAAACAGAAATATTCGGAAAGGGCGATAGAAAAACAAGGTCGAATAAAGGAGACCCGGGAAGCTGTGAGAGTAAGCAATAAAAGGAGGTGAGAGAGAAACCCTTCCACGAAAAGCTTCTGACAAAAGTGGTCAAGGGATAGAAAGAAAAGAAGCTAAGTTTCGGGAATCTTGGAGACATTCCGGCGGATTACGAGCGAGTACGAAGGGTGAGCACGATGGCGATGCGAGCGGCGAGCGATGCTGTAGTCATGATATATATATATATATATATATATATATATATATATATATATATATATATATATATATATATATATATATATATATATATATATATATATCCCCTCGTGCCGCGCATGGCTTCTGCGGTGCCGGGGCTTGCATTACGCACTCACTCACGCACGCACGCACGCACGCGTCAGACTTCGCCGTCCACCGGGGGAGAAATCCCATAGTCTCGCGAAGAAGGGATTGCGGCCGCAATAGAAGCAGTTGCGCTCTAGAAATAAGCAAACGGTGGCGGCCGTTTACTGCCACGCAGGGGAAGGAATGCCGCTTGGCAATCCTGCAGCACTTCCTCCTGTGGCCCAGTCCAGATAGGCTCCTGTCTCCTTCCCGTTTTCCTCTGGACGCCTTGCTCCCTTTTTCCCGACCACAGCCACTCTCTCTCACCACAGCCCTCCCCCCAACTTTGCAACTTTCCCCCTCCACTCCGAACCTCCGTCCGCTTTCCTTATAGGGGTGTCTGGGGTGACCATCTTGCTATCCTTACTACGTCCTGCTTTCCCTCCGCTTCGTTTCCTACAGGGCCCTTTCCACTCCTCTTCTTTTCTTTTTTCATTCTGCGCGCGTACAGTGCCTCTCGCTTCCTCCCTCCCTGTCCGGCGGAGTGTCCTGTGTGCACCGCTCTCCATCGGGCCGTCGAGCGCCGCCGCCCTGGTAAATAATTCAGACGGCGTACGGTGCTGCACCGCCGAGGAGGCGCGGCGAGCAATGCGGTCAGCGCTTCGTGCCTGCAGTTGCCGAAGAAGAGGAGACGCGCGCTGCTCCTCTCCGTGGGGAGCACTCAGATTTTCTCCCCTCTTCCCTTTATTGAGGAGTGGCAGCGGAGACAAATTCCCGCCCAGGGGCATAAATGCGGCGCGGCCGCAAGGAACTGCTGGTGGCAGCCCGACTATAACGGCCTGATGAAGACCAGGCGACCGACGGCCCTGTCGTGATTACGTATGCGTTGGAGTTCTTGAAGCCATTCGCATGTGTCCGTTACGAGGGGCGTTGAGCTTTCACATGCCATGGTGTGTCGGTTTGTGCCTCCCAAATCACCTGTTTGCATGAAGAAGTAAAAACAATCGGGAGGTACATATAACACAGAATCAATTACAGGCAATAGTGCTGTAACGTTCACACAAACACAGAAACAAGCTCATAGGGTTGACGCCATATCATTGCGAACTTAACCCCTCCTTATTTGTTTCTTCCGCTACCACAGCCAACTTCTTTGCCTTGGTAACTATAAATTCAAACAGCGCTAAACGACAGGTCCTGTCGTTTAGCGCTGTTTGAATTTATAGTTACCATGCAACACCAACTCGCCCAATCCGCTGCCCTTCTGCAGTTCATTCTTTGCCTTCATTCAGTTTCTTATACTTAACACATTGAGTAGCATGAAACAAAAAATGAGAACGACGCTGTAGTTGACACGACTGTCTAAGGGTCTGTTGATTTTACCATAATCGGCTGTCGTAAGCGGATTGTGCTTGGACCTTTGTCAGGCTTGATTGCCTTTAGCCCCTGCCCCTGCAGTGAGCTTTGTATACTGCTTACTGTAAATAATAAAAAAAAAACACTTACTACTACTACTACTACCTATATGCAAAAAAAAAGAAAAAAAAAAACTTCGTGAGCGTCGCCTCGCAGCACGGTGTAGACACCTCGTTACCTTGCGCCACGTCTCCACAGCGCGAAGTAACGGGAAATCTTGAACTGGAAATTCCATAGGATTTGCTTTTCCTTTTATTGTGCAATAAACGTCGTCGTATGTCTCCTTCCGCCCTGTGCAATCGTTTGCCAAGTAAAGGAAAAGTTAAGTCTATACTGAAATCCATTCGCGTGATCGTCTGCAGCTGTTCGCATGCACGTTTGTATTTCTCGGCACGAGACGCGACGCGCTAAGCACTGCCAGCCATGCAGTATGAACAGATCTATAAAGTATGTTTGCATTAGTGTATTCAATACAAAGAAGATTTACAGAGATTGGCTCATATACCTTCACCCGTCTGGATAGCGAAACACTGTCAGACGACCTAATAGAGAGTTTTAGTTGGGCGTCCGCAACCGCCCACGTACGCAAAGCGCGAAGTCGTGCGTACTTAGCGATGCACGCGTGCATGAAACGGCTATAGTTGGCTGGACGCAAAAGTTAAGAAGGGGATTGATGACTTGCACGCGCAGGAGCCGGTAGTCTGTTACTCAGCGCCGCCTTATGCCAGATTCTGAAACTGTGTAGCCAATAGCAGCCGCCACTAAGTGGAACCACAAGCCGGAGTCATATCTTCGGCAAGAGCCGTATAAAAAAGAAATGCGCTCTCGCAAACACGCGAGAACAAGCGAGAACGTCCCGCAAAGCCCACACAGCCCGCAGCGAACGCTACGTAGCTTTAGAAAAGCTACGGGCGCAGGCAAGAGCCCGTGCGCGCTGCTGCGTACTGCGCATGCGCAGGGTCCCCTCCGCGTGTTTCTTGCGTACGCAGGGCTGTTGCGGACGCCCAATTAAAACTGCCTAATATTGGGGCCTTGACGTGCACTGCAAATCCAATTTTGAGTCCATGTAGTTTTTACTTGCACTTTTAGAAGGAAAGGTCTCGAATCGAGGCTATATAAGAGTAGACTGGCCCGATATGTGCTTTGCCTCTTTCCTCTGTCGTCATGGTTACCCAACTCATTCGTCTTTCTATCCCTGTTCCCTTTCTCCAAGTGCGGAGTATAGCTTGCTATAGAGCGAATGCATCTCATGCCGATCTCTCTGCTTGTCGTATCATTTTCATTCACCTCCATGGCATGGTGGGCTGTTGGAAGTACGCTTAGACTCGTTGTACTATAGAACACTACCAGCTAATTAATTTCTTCGCATTATAGACTAAGAACTCAATTTGACAGTGCTGTAATTAGGCGGACTCGTAAAGAGGCGTACGAACCGCGATCCGCCGTTGAGTGCAGAGCAGTCGGACAGGGTGTGTTTGCTGAGCAGTCGTGTCGAAATATATATGCTTGGGAAACCAACTAGAAGCGCGACCTACTTTCATTACTTCGGCTTGGCAAGTTACAAGCTCGCGCGGGAGTTGGAATTCGCAGGTGTCGTCAGCATGCAGCTCCTGCCTGCTTCACGGAGGCACCGGGTATAATACGCTCGGGAACCGGTGAGCCGATGGTGAAACGGCTCCAGACGTGGGTTCCCGCCTGCCCATTCTGGGATCCAGAGATGAATGCTGACGCTGAGAGCCGTCAGCACTCGTGTGAGTGGATACTGTACTCCTACACGCGAATTGCTAGCTGTGAGTAGATTTTCCTCTGCACAAAAGCAGGCTTTCAGGGTTGCGTGGAGCTGGATGACGTAGGAATGCAACTAAAAGAGATTATCGCAAGCGCGAAAGAGCCTTCAGCCGCTTCGTGAATTATGCAGGGATAAGAGAGCGCCGAAAACGGGGACGGGATGCGTATCGCTTTCCCTTGCGTTGCTATATACATAACGAGATGAAACCTTCTCAATCTCGCCTGTAGGTGCTTAGCGTGAGACCCACGGTGACGGCAGAATAAACGCGTTGCGCTTTTCTGAGAATGATCGCGGAATATTTATTATGTGCAGGCTAAGTAAAGAAATATAGAACAAACAGGCCGCATGGCTATCTTTCCGAGTCAGGAAGGGCTGCAAGAACAAAAAAAAAAAAAAAAAAACACGCCCTATTGTGTTCTACTAACATGGGAGCGACTGAACAAGGTCGTCGTATATTTCGTCAGCCACTCGCATAGGGTTTTAGAAATGGCGTCAAAAGCATTCCTCGTGACTTATCCGAGCAAGCTGTGCCGCAAATCTCTGACGGAACAGGTTGCATGGCGTAGACGATGCTTGGTCAATTATAGACGGCGTACGCGCGCCACCTGCGACGCTCGGTTTTCGAATGCTAAGTCCGCCAATGCGAGGCGTCGTCCGAAATTCACGGATCATGCAGCGATGCTCGCTTTTGTAAGTAGGTAAGTTCTAGCGGTTACAAGTAGTGAGCATCATAATGGAGTCCGTGTCAGCTTGACATCTTGCCCTCTGTGATCGTTTGCAACGCCTCGGTAAGACGGTGAAACCAACTGGAAGCCGAAAACCAACCGAAAGCGTGCCTTAAATCCCGAATGGCTTTCGGGAATCGCTTTCGGGTGCAGCTCAAAACACGTAAAGTCGTACAATTTGTGCAATGGTGAAACAAAGCTCTGGTATGCATTCAGTAGGTATAACTCAAAGAATAGTCTACTTAGACCGTAGACCATCGTGTGTGTGTATATATATATATCACTAGCTTTGTTTTCCGTCGGAGATCTGGAGTCGGTCATCTCGGTTTATGAGATTGCAGGGAAGCTCCGCGAGCTTTCGTGCGAATGGTGTCTCCCAGGCCTGCAGGATGCAACGGCGATGCATCCCACCGTCGCATATGCGAGTAGGCCACACTATAGCTGCACTCGTCAGTGCTGGAAGACAGAGCTCTATAGATTATGGTCTCCAAGCCTGTGCGGCCTGCCCTCTTCAAGGATGGCGCATTAATAGGCCCTGTCCCTCGGCCCATCCAATATTTTGTACCGCATAACGAAACCGGAGGCCAGCGTCCTTCCGCGTTCCACTTCACGAGCAAGGACAGCCCTCAAAATGCCTCGCACAGACGGGCACCTCTAGCGCCAACCGAAAAGCGGCAAGCGGGGCAGCAGCAGCTCAAGCATGACCGATGGAAAACGGCGTTGCCTTCATGCTCACGAAAGCGAAACCAGTGAAGAGGAAAACCGGGTACTGCCGCTTCTTTTACGCGCGCTGTATTTTCGCGTGTGTTACACGCACGAATCGTTCCAAAGAAAGAGAGAGTGAGGGAGAGGGAGGAAGGAAGGGAATGAACATCAAGGATTGTACCCGGTATGCGCTCTTCTACATTGCAGGAAGGAGAAAGAGGGGGCATGAAGAGGAGGAAAGGGGCAAAGGGCAAAGTAGAAATGCGCGCATACGCTGGTTAGTGTTGATGCACCCTGAGGTGGTTGTACAATCCATTTGTTTTTAGAAACCGCAGCAGCTTTTTCGTAACTTTTTGCAAAGACGAAGCCTGAGATCAGGTTCAGGGTACATATTCAAGGGGACTGAAGGGAAAGAGGACAGATAAAAAGAAGATAAATGAAAGGAAGAGGGGGGGGGGGGAGCAATCAGGACTGAGCCCGTTTGGCTATCCCTCACTGAGGAAAGCGAGAAAAAAAAAAGACAAGAAGAGAAAGTCGAGAGCTAACGTGCAGTGGAATCGCCGACGTATTGGAATTCTCAGCATTCTCGTATTGGACTTGACATTACCGCATGCGGTTGCCATAGTACATACAGAAAGCCTGCGTTAGACGTTTCGTAAGAAGTACATACTGAGAACTTTTGTGTAGGGGGCCTCATCATGTGTGCACGCCAGTTCTTTATTTCTAATCTTCGGTTCCTTTCTCGTCATCTTTTCCTGATCCTTCAGTTTACCACATTACAGGGTTGCAAGTCGGAGATGCGCTCCAGTTGACATCGCACCGCAGTGTACATTGAAGAACGCAAACTCAGACGGAGGAGAAGGAAGAGATTCGTCTCGAGCAGCTCTATACTTATTGCATATAATGAAAGAGAGTAACAACAGGGCACTTGCTGATTTTCTTTTCTTCTCGTTCTGTCCTTGCATTAAGCAGCACCGCTCGTAACCCTTCGTTACCAACTAGCCCATCTTGACATCCTAATGGGACAATGGATTCACGCTCACAGCACAACCATTCCTTCATGTAAACGTGATGAGCTGTCCTGGTCTGAAGAGTGTGTTACCAACAATAACAAACCTTCGTATACGCGCGCATACAGGGTACAGCTTTTCTATGGAACCGAAAGGCCGGCTGTAGTCGAAGGCCAAGGCGACATAGAAAGATAGAGAAAGAAGAAGAGAGCGAGCGCGTGTTGGCGAGCGATATAGGATCGTTCGCATGCGCACCGAGATGCGGTGCTGTCGCACCGCGTCGGTGTCAGCTCTCCTGTGTACCGCGCACCCACTCGGGACGAGGCCACACTGCAGGAGCCGCACAAAGCGAAGCAAAAGGCAGCAGCATGCAGCAGCAGCAGTAGCGACTGGTACATAGTAGCGGCACTGCTGCGGTAGTGGTAATATGGCTCGGCGAACTCGTGGTGTGCGCGCCCGTGGCGAGATCGTTACGCGAAGTGGGTCAGGTATGACGGCGGTATACGCTCGCTGGCTGGTGAGGTAGACGCAGCGGGGGCGCAGTGGGGACGGGGTAGGCGATGCGCGGTCGTCTGCGGTCGCAGAGATTAGCTAGGCATAAGCGGTAGATACAAAAAACAAGAAAAAAAAACCAGGTGGCCGGCTCTAGCACGCTTTATATAAGTACAGCGCAATAGCAGACCATACCACTCTGGGCTCAGTGTTCGAAAAAAAGGAAAAAAAGAAATATCATGATTACATCTTTGCCAGGTCAATCCAGAGCACTCTGGGAACGACATACTATACAGAGGTTATGTAAGGCACGAACTAAGTTCTATAATGCGATGAGGTAACCTCTGAGACGCATAACCCTTTAAGGAGCTGTGTATACATGTACACAAGTATTGTGCATCAACAGCGAAAGCATCGATGGTAGTAACGATATTTAAAATGTATCGTATACATCTTGAAAGACTCCTGGTTGGAATTGTGCTGCAAGCTGGAATAAAATGCGCAAAATGCTTTAGTAAAACGAGTGTGAAGGTAGACGGTTGGGTATTCTTGCTCGGCGTGAGTATGTCATTGTATGCAGCGGGTTCCCTTCCTTTATTTATTTTTTTCACTATGGTTTGCACCAGGCATAATTTTCAAGCAACTGTATAGGTGCTTTTTAAGCCTTCCATATGCACGAAATAGTTCGTGTTCCCATATCTTATGTTCCAGTAGTGAGTTTTCGAACGCGGTCAGCATTCTCCAAACTTGACAAAACCGACTATAAAATTGAAAATTCTTGATGCATTGTGCAGCTCTGCGCTTTTTATCATTCTCATAACGTAAGCGGTGAAGGCGCTTTTGTGTTTCTTAAGAACGACGGGTTTGTGCGACCATCTGTGACTATTAACGCGATTTCTGTAAGACCACACGCGTTAGCGAACTCGCCGCAATTTCCTTCTTTTCTTCCCTCCTCTCTCTCCCTGTGATCTTTGTTTTCCCATTCCCCCGGTGTAGGGTAGCCGACCGGACGTTATTCTGGTTAAACTCCCTGCCTTCTACTTTTCTCTTTCCTCCCTCATAACGTAAGGAATGCGGTAAAATTAAGTTTCAGATTAAAAGTATATTATTTGGCGCCTGAAAGGGATAAGGAAACCCGCGTTTATCGCTGTTATAGAGTCTGCGTTCCTTTTTTTCTTTTCGGAATGCAAGATTAATCGCACATATGTCACAAACTCGTAGTGCTGCCGGAGCGCTACAGAATCACAGTCGAATATGCTGCCAGAATCAAGTAAGGAGCGGTCAAAATGCAATGCTGTGAACAAAGAGTTACGACGACTTTCAAAGCACGCAATGCATAGCATGTACTTCAGCGAACGATCATTCATAATTGTGTTTTCATTTCATTGACAAAGCTTTCAGTGACCACATAAAGCATAGGCCCTCTCACTCGCTCTCTCATTTCTGTTTCTTTTTTTGCTCGCGCAGAAAGCGACAAGGAAAGTTTATTTTCAGTTAAAACGGGCTTGTCACTGCACGTTTTCCTGTCGATTTACTGCTGCATGCTTCATTCGTGCATGTTTGAATTTTTGAGAATTGGTTAGGTACGGTAATAGTGTAAAGCAACCTGTTTGTTCATAACGACGAGCCGTTTTTGTAGTTATGGCTTCTTTATTCCATACCGCGCTGTATAAACAAATAAATAGACGAGTGAGAGAGAGAGACAGAGAGAGAGAGAGAAATAGGGAGATAGAAAGAGAGAAAGAAAGAGAGAAAGAGAGAAATAAAGGAAACGAACGCAAAAGCCGTCGGAACCACTTATTATCGCCGCATAAGGAACGCCTGAAATTGACAGATTCTGACAAATTGCAAACGCCCATCGTCGACCGATTTCCCTTTTGTGGCGATTCAGGACAAAAGCAGGAGCTGCGAATATATTGCATATTCTCCGGTACAAAACGCGGTCGAACGCTGGAAAACATCGAAATTTGAGTTTGAGCTCTAGATGTATCCACAAGAAAAGAAATGTGTCCACCTTTTGACAACACGCGCCCTGCTGACGGCAGTACTGGCAACATGGTGCGCACAATGCACTCAGCACTCTTTTGATGTCGCCGACTTCCGCAGCTGCTGTCGTCTGGCAGCAAATGTATGTACCGTAGAGTTTTCGTTGACCAGAAACGAGCAACTGCCGGCCGGCAAAGCGTGTCTAAGCTAGGTCGTTACTCCGCACCACATAAAAAAAGGAGAGACAGAAGGGAGAAGTCGGGGAGCAATATTATGTCAAGAAAAAAAGAAAGAAAGATGGAAAGAATTAAAGATAGATAGATAGATAGATAGATAGATAGATAGATAGATAGATAGATAGATAGATAGATAGATAGATAGATAGATAGATAGATAGATAGATAGATAGATAGATAGATAGATAGATAGATAGATAGATAGATAGATAGATAGATAGATAGATAGATAGATAGATAGATAGATAGATAGATAGATAGATAGATAGATAGATAGATAGATAGATAGATAGATAGATAGATAGATAGATAGATAGATAGATAGATAGATAGATAGATAGATAGATAGATAGATAGATAGATAGATAGATAGATAGATAGATAGATAGATAGATAGATAGATAGATAGATAGATAGATAGATAGATAGATAGATAGATAGATAGATAGATAGATAGATAGATAGATAGATAGATAGATAGATAGATAGATAGATAGATAGATAGATAGATAGATAGATAGATAGATAGATAGATAGATAGATAGATAGATAGATAGATAGATAGATAGATAGATAGATAGATAGATAGATAGATAGATAGATAGATAGATAGATAGATAGATAGATAGATAGATAGATAGATAGATAGATAGATAGATAGATAGATAGATAGATAGATAGATAGATAGATAGATAGATAGATAGATAGATAGATAGATAGATAGATAGATAGATAGATAGATAGATAGATAGATAGATAGATAGATAGATAGATAGATAGATAGATAGATAGATAGATAGATAGATAGATAGATAGATAGATAGATAGATAGATAGATCAATGTCGCTAGGGGATCATTTGGATAGGTTGAAAGTATGCTCTTCCTACTGCGCTCTATTTGACTCCATTTGACTGCTGCTCCATAGACTTGGCAGAAAAATTACTAAAAAATGCCTATTACCATGAAAAAATATAAGTACATGAGAAAGTGGATGTTGAAAAAAGAAGAAAAAAAGGAACTTACCAAATTAAAGTTCGGATGCGCACTCGGGACAAAGGAAAACGAAAATGAAACTAAGGTTCAGAGGCATTAGACTGCCGGTACATTGAAGCAAGGCTGCACGAAACTGAAGAATGTTCCGCGAAGCACATAAAGCATTGTGCCAGACGTGTATCAAAAACGACTACATCACGGCTGCTCGATCAAGACACAGATGTGCGTCGTGACAAGGCAACAGTGGAAAAGTACACTCAGTGGTTACAACATTGCATTCACATGCTGAGTCTTCTCATTGAGTCTTCTCAGTTTAGGCGCACGTGTTAATCTCAATTATTTTGTTGTTGTTGTAGTAGTTGTTGTTTCACTGGCTGACACTTCAGTGAATTCACTCTTGCGCTTCTTTTGAAGGTTCAGCACTGTTCGCTGGAATCATATAATCATTTTCTGTATGTTACTCTGTCTTCAATCTTAGTTGCACTTTTTCTTCCTCGCATTTAGAAGCAGATGATTAGCCAATTCTTCTGACAGGCGTTGTTAGCATATTAAAGACATGCACCAGAAAAAAAGAAACTCTGTTTGAGAACACCTAAGCACTTCTTATGAGTTGTGAATGCGAAAGTATTGATCCCCTATTGCACGCCGCTGAGCGGTCCTTAGAGTTATGAACTCCTGACGGGCTAGCAAGCGCGTTGAGACTATACATAGGGCGCTTCGATATACTCCTGGCAAGCCGGTCCGTAGGGAACGGCGGGCGATGAGAACATCACCCACGCGAGGCTCCTCGCGACGGGTTGCAAATAAAAAACCCGAAAAGAACAACAAAAACGAAAATGACCTAAAAAAACGCATTAGCAGCCGTGTACCGCATTGTGTTTGTTTCTAAAGAATAAAACAAGTTTCATTGAATAGTGAGCCTATATAAATAACAGTTACGCACAATTGCGGCAAAAAAAAAAAAAAAACATCGAACTATATCCAAGTGCGAACGAAGTCATTGCAAGAAGTCTCTCCAGCCTCCACAGCGTTGACTACTATGTATGGAATGGAGTACAGATAGCACAAGGCTGGTGCACTTCGATCCGTGACGTCATGCTACCTTTAACCTAATGGTGACACTCCCGAGTAAGCCGCGGTGATTATGACGGCACCGCCTTCGTCACGCCGACTTTTGCGACGGAAATTTAGATCCAAGTAGCCTGACGTCATAAAGCAGAGCACGCATGTCTGCTTTCTAAGAGGTCCTGGGCAAGAAACTCGGCTTCTGGACGTCAGGTCGTAGGTTCGAAACCCGCAGGTTCGCGCCAGCTCGGCAGCAAGTGTCTCCTTTCACCCGCTCTGCTCCGTCGAGGCGCGCACGTGATGTGGCCTCGCAGCCAGTGGGAATTTAGGTACCGTTTTTTCGCCTGTCCAGACGACTGACGCCGGCTTCTTAGGTCAACGGGCTATTTGATGCCTTCGCATTAAGAGACGAATGAAAGCATCGGTGTAGGGTTGCCAGAAGAAGCGGAACCCTCTAGACACTGTGCCATAGTTTGAAGATGGGCAGAAAAGGCATTGCTCTCAAGTAGTACCAGAAATAAACTGGGATAATTTTGCGCGAACGTTAAGACACGCCTCATTCAATAAGTTGCCCAATCGGTGAATACAACTGTTTTTCTGAGCACGAGAGCTGATGCGCGATGCATGAGAGGAGGAAACAAAGCTGTGTTTTGTTTTCTCTCACCAGGGCGCTAATTAGAGGGACGAACCTCCAAACAACTGCCCACAATCTAGCTCCGGGGGCACAATTCACAGCACGTTCGTTCGTTAGTGCTCTTTGCCACTGGTTCGCTGCTTATGCAAATATGTACGACAACACGACTGCCTGGCACAAGCCCAAGACTCGCCTACTGCTCTGTTACAGCGTACTGGTCTAGCTACCCTTGAAAGTCGCGCAAAGCTTTTTCGGCTCAAATTTGTATACCAACTATTGCATAGATCATTCCGTATAAACCCCGACTCTTACATGAAATTTCGTGATACCAGACCGACCAGAAGACGGCATGCATGGGAACTTGTAGAATATCCGTTTATTAATAATACGTTTCGTTATTATTTCTTCCCACGCTCAATTCGTGAATGGAATGCACTGGATGTAGCCGCAAAACAGCAGCCAACACTAGCAAAGTTTATGGATTTAATTGAGCATGCTGCATGAGCCTAAAACTTGTCAATATAAGTAACCAAATTGATTTCGTCATGCAATCCATCCCGATTCAGTTTGTGATAGGAAAACACTTGCCTACACTTTTTGTTCTGTGCATATTGTATTTGAATGATGCCTTCTACCTTGCATTTTCTTTCTAGTTTTCCTGCTGGTTTATGTACATTGGTTTCGTTGGTGTATTATTATGTATGAATGTACTTACTACTGCTATTCTTGAATAGTCTACAATCATTATGTGCTCTTCTTCTATATAATGTTTTAGTAGTGTTCATTGATGTGACTTGTTGCTCACCCCTGTGAAAATCCCCATGGGGGATTGACAGTATTCTGTAAATAAATAAATAAATTAGGGACATAGCGTCACTTAGCGCGCCTGTGAGTGGAAAAAGACGTATCTCCCATGTGAAAGGGCCGTTTCTCTTAAGGGCTTCATCGAAGAGACCTTCATTTCAGAATGTCTGAATGAAATAGACTCTTCACGCCTAGACCCACATCTTAAATGGATGGCACTGTTTTCCATTGCAAATTGCGCGTGGGGTCTGAAGTATGGTAACCTGTGAAAAAGTGTCGAAATATTTACTATATATATGTATTTACTACTAAACTATTTCGCGCAGTGAAAAGTGATTCGTGAAGAAACAATACTGCGTTGGTTGGAATACTCCAGGCATTTTCCAAACTTCAAGAAAAAAGCTTTCAGCTGATCCTGACCGCGCGCCTGGAAACGACAAAAAAAAATTACTGAGAGATTGCTGTCTTCGAAAAAAAAAATAAAGTCACGTAGTCAATGGAGGAGGGAGGAAAGAGAAAAGTAGAAGGCAGGGAGGTTAACCAGAATAACGTCCGGTTGGCTACCCTACACCGGGAGAATGGGAAAGGGGAAAACAAAGATCATAGGGAGAGAGAGTAGTCAATGCAAAACATGGTAAATGGTAAATGGCAAAACATGGCAAAACATGGTAAATATAGTAGGCTGGTGATGTAGAGCGTTTGGTTGATCCGTGAAGGAGCGCTTTAGTCGAGCCCAGATTGAATTCACTGCTTCGATACCCGAAGGCGGTAAATTCACCCCCTTCCCCATTGACGTGAGTTCAACGTCGTGACTATCAGTGGTTGTGCCAGCGTAGGAGTTTCGAACATTAGAGTTCACAGAGCGCCGCCTGACAGTGGACCATTCAAATGTCCCCAATCCCTGTACATATTTTCTCTTACCAACCGTTCTAGTGTCAGAGCTTCTCTTTGCCTTTTCTTTTTTGTTGTTGTTAACACAAGTTCATATACTCCCCAGCCAATTATATACTCTACAAACTCGGCGCAGCCTTCTCTGTGCGGTGCGGTGTACATAATGCCGAAGTCTTATACACGAACCAATGCTCCAGCAATTTCAAGAAATGGCAATTCGTGCCAAAAAGCCTCATCGCCTCATCAGAATTGTTCCGTTCGCAAGTTAGAGACCGGCACTATAAGCCTCACCGTTCTTAAACTCTTTTTCTTTTTCTTCGTAGGAAGTAAGAGCTACGAGTTCTTATGAAACATTTTGACGGAGATGACACCGTCAGGCACTTGAAACAGCGAGTTCTTCGGACATCGAAAAAAGAAAAAAAAAGGTTCTTTAAGCTTTTACTGTCGAAGCAAAGGACATTTCATCGAAATCGGGAAAATTCTTTTCTGGGCGCCGGTCACACTAATTTTGAACCTAACAAAAAATAAAAAAAAAGGAAAAGAAGAAAGCACTAATAGAGAGAGAGGAGGAGGAGGATGAGGGAAAGAGGGAGTCGACGTCATACGGTATCCCCAATCGGGGTTACTGTGCCGCTAATGTGTCACTGGCCACCTCAAATCCGACTCGATTCTGGCCGACGCGATTTCGGTGACGGCTAGCTTATAGTGGAAAACATGATTGGCCTCTCTCACTCTCCGTGATAGATTGGGATGGCACGTTGTGAAACAAAAAGGGGCGAAAAAAAAAAAACGCACGTAAGCGTTGGTAGGACAATTCATGGTCGAATGTGGACACTGCTAGTGACACAATGCGGCGTGAAAAATAATAACACAGCGAAAGAAAGAAAGAAAGAAAGAAAGAAGGAAAGAAAGAAAGAGATATGTAAGTAAAACATAACAAAACCTCGTGTTTATGACGGGGTAACAAAGAAAGAATGGCCAAGATAGAAAAGTCGACCATGTGCAAAGAAAAAAGAAAGGTACCACCGAAGTGTCCATGTGAACAGCGTTGCTATCTATATGTCGGTGGCGAGTCGAATCAATACTTTCCAAACAGAACCGCGCCGTGGAACTCCGACCGAACACAAGAATATCAACATAATACGAAAGAGAAAGGTTAAGCAAGCACGACGAGAAGCGACAGCTATAAAGGGAAACCAGAACCAGCAGAGACGACACCAGGGTGCGCGCCTTGGATGTAGACGCGCGTCGATTGAATCGGTCGAGTTGTTTCACTTCGTTTCTTTTTACTCTATCGCGCTGCTTGCGGGGCGTAATGCGGGAGCCAGGCGACTTAATTCGGGAGCCGTGAAAAATGGAAATGAAGCAGGTTGCACAATAAATAAATAAATAAATAAATAAATAAATAAATAAATAAATAAATAAATAAGGCCGTAACCAGTGTACCGACACTGCCCTTCTCGCATACAGGTCTACACAGGACTAGAGAGAGAAGGAAAACGTAAACGAAGCTGTCGTTGCGATTCAGGGAAAGGGAAACGTGTATCTTGGTGGTTTTCTTTCTATAAGCGTCTATTCGTCCTGTTCCCCTCTTAACAGCGCGTGCCGGTTCCTAAAACGGTGTCTGTGCTCACGTGGGGGAGAGCGCCCCCTCCCCCCCACACACACAGAGAAAGAGAGAGAGAATCTCTGACAGCTCGTTAGAAAATATTTACGTTCTCTTTATCATTCAACAACCTTTCACGATTTCTCGCGAAAGTACTCGCCACGGCCTCAAAAGAAAAAAAAATTATATATAAATAACCTGAATCATTAACGCGCCACGTGCCTCGTCATATGCCTAACGTAGTGACTATGCAGGGTGCTAGTTATGGAAGGGGCCGCTCGAACGACATCGTAAGAAGGCAGTTTCACTGCATCTTTTATCGCAAGTTATTCAGCATGCATGTTTTCTGGGCTCTCCACAAGGTTCGCTACCTGCTCGCGCATTCACAACTTTATGACGCGCATGCGGCTAATTGCCCAACTGAAAGTTTCACAAAACGGGGCCTGGCGCGCCGGGTGCTGTACGGCGGTAATCATAGCGTGCAACAGTGCATTAAGAATGCCGGCGCCGCGCACTTACTAAATGCAAAAGAAAAAAGCAATTCTTAATGAGGTCACGTTGCTGATTTACAGAACCGTTGGAAAGAGATTTAGTTATGAAGTTAGTGTGGTCACGGACCAAATAACGCCTCCTTGGCTTCATTTCTACGCAGTTATCCGCTATATGTGTATATCCCTTGCGTGTGACCTCTTGGGTGATTCGTCGTTGGTACGTACCACCTCTGACTCAAAAGACATTAGACGGCTATAATATTGGCAGAATTTGTGGCTTCGCATTCGTCTACCTGAATTTAGAGTTTCTAAGCTGTTTGTAAAATCTGCAGGTTATGCTGTCGTGCCTTGTGGTACAAAGGGACCAAGCGGACCAGTAACCGCTTGCTTGGTTGCGACACTTCGAACCAGGCGCTCGACATTCCACGACCAGCTCGGACGTCAAGATGGGCTAGCCCGCTGCTGCGGCCTTATCAAGAGAAAAGACGCAGGTTCCACAAGCTCAGCAAAGCACTCACCCGTGAACGGGGTCTACGAATTCGTCAGGCCCAGCCTGAAACATTCCCTACGCCGGCGCGAATGCGCCTCCTCTGCGGGTTCTTACTTGCAAGGATCCCTCACCGTGACGAGACTGCGGCGAGCACCAGAACACATCCCATATCCTCTGGTACTGTGCACCATGTACACCTCCCCTGCGTGCTCCCACAAGCCCTTCCCCTAAACCCTATGCCGGATGGCTGACAAAAGCCACCGGCACCGACGGCCAACGGTACCTTGTGTCATTCATCTGTGCTGCATTGAAGAATGCTGCAAGCGAGGCTCTGGAATTAGGTCCTTTCACCACATCAACCCAATATGAAAATTAAGTCCTCTCTCTCCCTCCCTCCCCTGCATCGCATTTGGATAGAGTGGGCACGTAACGCCCATACTGGTCCGTAAGATCGAAGTCGACCTGCGTTCCTGTCACGCATGATGACCTGTCAAACTCACGGGGATGTTGAACATTATTTATCGGAGTGTTCTCGACACATTGCATCCCAAAGAACTCTAAAAAATATGCACTTCAACGTCGGCGTGGTCCAAATGCTAGTGTAGACGGCTCACTTGGTGTTTCCTAGAGGTCGCAGGGCATTCGAGATGGAGGTGTCCCGGTTCCTCCTGAAGCTGTTAATGCGATGGGCAACTCCCTCGTGAGTGGTGACGTCCAGAAAGTTCATGTCAGGACGTTGCGTCGATGCCGTGGACGGAAAGACGCGGCAGCGCGCGCGGGACGACCCGCAAGCTGCCTACCCGTGTACTGCTCGTGTCCGTGTTGCGTGAATTGTCTGTTTCACACTGGGCTCGTAAATGATGAGGCCCTGAACGACACATCAATAGAAGTTTAGGTTTATAAAAACAACTCGGACCAAAGGTGGCGCTCGAGTGGAGCAATAGCTGGGATGTCTCTCAAGTCTATAGCCATACTGGGAAGGAAAATACTGTTTTACTATAGCCTATACATTCACCAGCAATCACGAACGTTCTCTTCCTCTCATTGAACTTAGAAAGAAAGAAAGAAAGAAAGAAAGAGAGAGAGAGAGAGAAGGAAACAAAGAAAGAGAGAAAGAAAGAAGCAAATAAAGAAAGAGAGAGAGAAAGAGAAGGAGGGAGAGAAAGAAAGAAAGAAAGAAAGAAAGAAAGAAAGAAAGAAAGAAAGAAAGAAAGGACAGACGGACAGACAGACGGACAGACAGACAGACAGACGGACGGACGGACGGACGGACGGACAGACAGACAGACAGACAGACAGACAGACAGACAGACAGACAGACAGACAGACAGACAGACAGACCAGACCAGACCAGACCAGACCAGACCAGACCAGACCAGACTAGACTAGACTAGACTAGACTAGACTAGACCAGACTAGACCAGACCAGAACTCTGCAACTGCACGACCACATTACAAATAAAAAAATGATAAAAATAACAACAAAGAACTTGTGTTGTGTCCTATCTTAGGTCCTCGTCTTTTGCGCTATGCAGACATGCCGCTATTAAAAAAATGCTTGCAGGAATTTATAGAGACAGAGAGAGCGAAGAAAGGAAACTCGAATCACGTTCTCTAATCAATGTTCCGTCAACGCTCCGCTTCGAGCGCCATACTCTCTGCATTAATCATAATATACGCCAAGTACAATCTCACCCATTTCTCACCACGTAACGTCCCAACGCCACGAGTCCTTAGATGGGAGCAAATAAAAGTAAATCACGAAGCCGTTCCCATCAGCGTCCTTTCATCACGAACGTCCGCGCACTATCTCGCGGAGTGCTTATGCGGTATAACGGCCGGCAGCGCAAATCTGGAGCAGATTCGTATACAGCGGAATGAGACGCAATTTTCTGCAGCCGGGGGAAAATGATTGTCGAACGACGCCGCGGCGTCTCCTTTGCTGGGGCCGCGAGCTAGTCGTTACACGAATGGCGAGTCTGGCGTGTACTTTTCTCTCCTTTTTGCTCCGATTACACTGATAAAAAAAAGGGTACTTTAAATCCTACCCACTGCCCACGCACACGCGCGCACGGGCGTTTAAGAAAGACCGGCGGTACAGTTTTTCTTTAAAAGTTATTGCTTCGTTATATGAGGGAAGGGGCGTTCTCACGCGCGGCACACGAACAAGAAGTAAGAAATTCGAAAGACGGAGAGAGAGAGAGAGAGAGAGAGAGAGAGAGAGCGGAGGGAATACTCGGAGCAAGGCAGTCTTGACGCACCAAGCAAAGCGTGCCGAAGAAGGAACGTATCGTTGCCGTCGCCAAGCGACATGTTGCAAAACCGGAGCTCCCTTTCCCATTTGAAGAATAAATAAATTAAACAAAATAAAAAAAAACGGAGAAATCGTGCTGCACGCGCCATATAATCGTTGGGGGAGCGCTGTATTGCCGCAGCGCGTCCCTTTTTCGCGATGGAGAACATATTCTTTCGCCTCGTGGAATGGGAGGCGGCGAAAGGGTGGGAAGTGCGCTTACGCCTGCCGTCGCACAATTGGGGTGAAAAAAAAAAAAGAAGAAGCAGAAGAAGAAGAAGCAAGAGAGACCCACAAGAACGCAGTAATTGCGTCCGAGTTAGGTTGTTGGCTAGCACGAGAAAAAAAAAACACGAAAAAACAAAAACAAAGGGCGCAGCCCCCGGGATCTTTTTTTGAACAATAACGAACAGGTGGCTGTCTCTCAACTGCTCTAAATTCTCGCTTATAAAGGAGTTACTGGCGGAGACTATGGCTGACTCTCAACTGCTCGAAGTTCTTCCTTCTAACAGAGTTACTGGCCGAGGCTAAGAGAGATAAAGAGCGAATAAATCTTGAAGGAGGCAGACTGGAGTACGAAAAATACAGCGGAGTTAAGTGAGCGGTTGCATGCAGACGCGCAGTGCGAGAACAGAAACGAAAAGTTGCTTGCCAGGAAGACGAGGGATTGTTTTTCTTTTTTGATATTCCTTCTTGCGTTTGTGCCCACGAAACATGCGTTCCCCATTGGAAGAGGGAAAAGAAGAGAAACGGTGATGAGGGAGAGAGAACAAGATCGCGTTATACATGCGGCGATGCCTATAGATTGAGAGAGAGAGAGAGAGGGAGAGAGAGGGAGAAAGAGTAAGAGAGATAAATGGAAGAGAGGAAAGGCAGGGGAGGTTAACCAGACGCACGTGTGTAATAGAAAGAGGAGCCTGGTGGACCAAGACTAAATGGCCTTCGTTGAAATCCAACAGAAACTGCGTGGAAGATAGAAAACGCGGGTTAGGGAAGGCCGTTAAGGTTATTCGTGATGTTTCTAAACTCGCCGTCTTAAAATAATTACGGAACGTTCTTTCGGTGCAATTACGTATATGGCGCCTGCCAACTTAGTTGTTTGCGGCGCTTCGCGGCGCATTTGTTTGCGGCTTACGTGGATAATGACAATAATGAGATTGATTTTCCATCAGTACAGAGTGATCGGTGGGGGTGGGAACAAAAGCGACAATCCGCTTGGAAATGTTCGCACTCCTTTAGCGTCAGGCAGCAGCAGGGGAAGGACACGTTAGACAGGTATTCACGTGTTACGAAAATTAATAACATCCAAAACATATTACAGAGAATTAAATTCCGCATACGTTCTAAACTGCGGTACAAATGAACCCAACATACAGCTGGTAATGTTATAGAACTAAGATGAAATTTATGCAAGAAGAATAGTATCTACAGGTTTAACGTCGAAAATCAGATGCGTATGACGCGGCCGTTCATGAGAGCTGAAATGTTGATACCGTTATGTTACGATGTGCGATCGATGAAGCACAACGTGTAACAAGATATGGCACAAAAAATATCAGTGAAAGTCAAGCAGGCGCACTGGAAATCGTGCTGTGATTTTGCAAGGTCGCACCAGCCTGTTATGCTTCTCTCTCTCTCTCTCTCTCTCTCTCTCTCTCTCTCTTAAATTTGGCGTCATTATACATAGGACAGACAAGAGACGTCAGATAACGCGCCCTAAATGAATAGAAACACAGTCTAACTCTCTATCGCAAGGGGAAAATCTCGCGTGATTAGGCAATCTCGAGCGCAACTAGAACGGCAGTGATGGGAGAACCCTGCAAGTGCGGCTCGCCGTACCGCTTCTGCGTCACAGGGCAAAGGCAAACGCAGAAAAATAAGCTCGTCTGATTTTTGAGAAGCCGTCGAAAGGTCAGAAAGAGGATTTCCCAGCGGCCTTTCGTCACATCCACCCACTGACGACGTTTATGGAAACCATACAAACTGGAAGCGTGTTTTGCTGTTTCTCTGAGCGGCTGGTTAACTTTACAACATATAATAACGGTTTCAAAACGTCAATCGGCACTGGTTCAGCGACAATGCAGAAACGTTCACGCATGTTGCCCGTAAAAAAGTAATTACTAAAAGAAGCACGGCAATTCGATTCTACCCGCCGTGGTTGCTCAGTGCCTATGGTGTTGGACTGCTGAGCACGAGGTCGCGGGATCATATCCCGGCCACGGCGGCTGCATTTCGTTGGGGGCGAAATGCGAAAACACCCGTGTACTTAGATTTACGTTGCACGTTGAAGAACCCTAGGTGGACGAAATTTCCGGAGTCCGCCACTACGGCGTGCCTCATAACCAGAAACTGGTTTTGGCACGTAAAACCCCATAATTTAATTTAATTAATTCGATTCTGCGAGCACAGCTTTCGCGTAAAGCACGTTAATCTTGGATTCCCAATTCACGTACACACCTTTCTTGTCAGTAATGCCTCGGACATCGCCGCGTGTCGCACGCTGACATTAATTTTCCTCAAGGTTAAGCTGAGTACTGCAACTAAAAGGGAATCCATAAGGACTTGTTCTTAGGCAAGTTGGCATCTAGGTTTGCTATACGGTGCTATACGAGGGTGTCCAGCAAGGGAGTGGGCGTTCCGTCTACCGAACGCTCGTAACTTGCGGGAGGCTCGTTGACTGGACGGCACTGACACGCATGGCCGGTAGAGTTCGCGGACGACCAACCTAGCCTAGAAAACACTTTCAGAGGGAACAGCGCCGTAAACACGTGAATGGACGGCAGGTGGCTAAGGGTGGATGACCCCGTCGCGATGGTGCATGCGCCGTATGTCCGGAAACAGGTGTGTTACGGAGGGCTCGGCTCAAACGGAGCTCATCTGTTCGTCGGGCTGTAGACACGCTGCACAGTTGAAAATACGACGGCGGTGTGGACGCCATGCGACGCTGATAATCGTCCCGACTCGAAATTCGATGGCGCGGTGACTGCTACGCCAAGACAAATGTTAATTGCACAGTTGGTTTCATGAGCTTCAATTAGCCCTGCTCGTTGCGTTCCTATGCAGTCGAGTTGAAAGGAAAATGTGCTTTCATAAGGCTTCGCACGTTTTCTCAGATTTACGCGCCCTGTTTTAGGCTGCTACCTCAGTGGTACGGCAGCGAAGGTCTAAGGCAGGCGAGCATTGCGCATCTCCAGGTGTAGTATATATAAGGTTCACACTAATGCGATTCACACGAATGCGACAGTGTTTAGACGCATTTGTGTGAATCGCATTTAAGATAACCGATTATCTTAAAGCATGATTAAGCTACACATATTTCCGTAACGCACTAAGTGCCAGTATTTTCGCTTTTGTTTCTTTTTCTCGACGGCGTCGATTACTTTTCGTTTACGCTGCCAGCTGTAATGCCTTTTTTCGTCGACCAATGCGTTTCTGTGTGCGTATGTTCGTGTCGCAAAAACCTTCACAGGAATAAAAATACCACAGAAAACAGCAGAAACTAGCTGGCGGCTAGTGTATCCGAACGTTATGTTGGAGAACTTCTCAGAGCAGTATGCGATATAGACGACTTACTTGACCCCGAGTAATGAGCAGGTGTTGCCACGGCGTGCCAGCGTAGTGTTTCGTTTTGCGTTTCGCGGGTGCGGCCAAGGAGACCGCTCGGCGGTAGCAACTAGTTCATAAGCGAAAAACTGAGAGACTGATCACTTTTGAAAGCGAACGGGGAAGTAATGGCGACCGTCGAGGTGAACCCCCATTTCGTCAGAAAAATGCGTTTGCACTAATGACACTTCACAGTGCGTTTGTGTAATTTACATTGTGCTCATATACCATATTACGGTGTGTAGAGACTGGTTACTCAATGAAAGTTGATCCAACAAGTCTTTCAAATCTATTATTCGTCACGAAAAGGAAGCTGCCGCAGACACAACTAAAACTGCCTTTTCACTGTCGCGCCGCAATAGCGTTCCTGCGCTTGCATCACCAGACTCTGTAGTAGTGTTGCAAGTGGCAAGTCTAATTGCCCTATCGCAAGTGCGTCAAGCCGCATAGCATGCTCCCACTATTCTGTAACTTCAATGAAACTGCGTGATGCAAGTGGTTATCGTATACACTCGGTTAGCAGTAAAACGACCAAGAGTCCGAGCCCTGCTCAGCGACAAGGCTTCTTTATCTCCCAAACGGCATATTGCAATGGCAAAAAAGGAAGAAGGGCCCTACGCGAAGGCCCGTAGAATGGCCATCATCATTTAAAAGAAGTATCAGTTTCGACCGAAACGGGAAGCATCGAATGCCATAGCAAATTATTAGACAGTTATGCGAAGTAATGATAGTAGTTTTATCGGCCGTATAAACTTGCAGACGATCGCTTACTGACTAAATTAACAAGCATGGTGCGTCGCACGCACAGGCAAAAATAAACACATCTCACTCGATGACCGTGGACATTCGCTGTCAAAACGCTTGCGTGAGTAAGAGCGGCGAGAGCAGCGGGCGAATAGACCTTCGTGCTGCATTTCGCTTCAACGCGAACTAAGTGGCGAGAACACAGTGCACACGACGCTATCAGCCGTCCGCGCATCTAGACTATGTATCCGTCGCAGATCGCTTTCAACATAGGGCCTGCGCGGCCGCGCTCAGCCGCGCCATAAGCAGTCACCGCCGAAATAAAGCTCCCCCCCCCTCCTGCCCCGGTGCCTTCCGCGCGATGGAAGACGGCGCGCTTCCTCCTAGGCTTCCTCCCTTGTGCGCATCCTGTGCTCACCCTCGCACACTTTCACTCGTACCGACAGCACACGGCGCGCGGCCATGATCTTACCGCACTTAAATGTATACGGAACAATATGGAGACGGCGGAAATGCGCCTGGAGCGTCCATATAACTGCTATCGGAATAGAATGTTAACTGGGCAATATAAAGCGAGCGCGACGAATCAGTCAAAGTGAGAATATATATGTTGGGGCTAGCTATAGCTGTTTTAAGTAGAACTGCGGCATTCCGTTGAGTGGATGTCTGCATTCTCGCTGTCTTCATGTTTGCCGAAGAACAATTACATTCCCAAGAGGATAACATTCGTTCCCGCGATGAAATAGGCTACAAATAGGAAAAACGACGCTGGTTCAATACTTGTTACAACGTCGGTGGCATGATTAGACAGTCAGCACCCGTTTCTTTATTTATAGAGGTCGCAACATTACATCCGGAGGCACCGAAAAGACAGATGACGAAAAAGGCAATGACACAAAAGACGATAAGCTTATGCATGGCAGATGCGGATGCCCGAAAACATACAAATTGTAGAAGGTCAGTCAAAGGAAAGTCTTACTAAGCGACACCTAAAACAGCGGTATCTGACCCGAAGACGACGATGGAGTGGCAACGGCAGCGGCACATTGATGAACTACTCAGACAGGGTAAATGGCGCGATTTCGACGACGTCGACACTATAAGAATCACGGCACAAACCCAATGACAACAACGACGACCACGAGGACAAAACGACAACACCGACGTCGGCACTTCAACGGCACAACGACCACACGATGGCCAACGCACAGCAGTCACGGTGTCGAAACCGAAGTGCGGAGGAACAGTTTCTTTTTCCTCTCTGGCGTCTTCCTATTCGCAGTTAATATGATGGCTATAAGCGCGATGTTAAATGCAACAGACGCCGCGAAAACCGGATGACGTACAGTCAACGTGCATCTCCATAACGCAAGCGAACAAACGTTAAATTATGGAAAGAGGGACGGAGAAGAAGCGGGAGAGTAAAAACAGGGCGGAGTTAACGCAGCCTGCGCCTCCGTTACGTCGAATAATCAATACGTCTCTGCCACGGACTCCCTGTTGTTTCCACGGTGAAAAAAAAAAAAAAGTGAAGGAAAATAAAGAAGCGAGAGAGTACCATTATTCCAAGTACCAAGCGACGACTGTGACGAAAAAGAAAAAAGAAGTAAGGGATCAGGAGGAGAGCGACGAAGAAAGCTTAGACTCGTGTAAAACTAGTAAATTGGACGCGAACAAAGGTACGAGAAAAACAGCGCCGGTGGGGCAGTATGCTAATGCGTGGAAATTGAAGGAATAAAGCACGCGGATTAAGGCGCGAAGCGCGGGTTTTCGGGTGAGCGCAGTGCCGCCGGAGACCAGCAGATTGCAAGGAGAAAAAGAAAGAAGAATGAAAAGAAAAGAAATAGAGAAAGAAAACGAAAGCAGGAACAATATTCGACGATAATATGATACGATTTGGAGTAAAGAAGTATAAAGGAAAATCAGAAAGGAGGACACGCTTAACAAGCCAAAAGTTACACCTTCGAATGATCCCCCCCTTTTTTTGGCGCCCGTCAGAAGCCAAGAGCTCATTTTCTCTTTTTTATTTGTCGCTGCAGCGCGCGCGATCGTTAGCGAAGGGCCGCAGCCGCACTCGAAGCAGGCGCTCGAACCGTACGCGGCACGGGATCGGAAATTGGAAACCTCTCCCTGCAGCTCGTTTCTGGCTCGCTCTGCATCCAGATTATTTTTTTCTCCATCATCCTATTTTACGCCGTGGTGCGTTGTCTTCCCTCCGAGCGACTCGGCGAAACTCGCTGTAGGGACGGGTAGCACCAGTGATGGCGTAACAGCGTTGTACGCGCGAATGCGGTATCGTGCTTCTTAGAGCGCGGGAGGCAAGAAGATAGAGAGAGAGAAACCTGGGAACAAGCTCGGGATCCTACATTACGGAACACGATCTCACATTGCGACGACGATGAACCATCAGTCAGTGGTGCAGTGCCGCGCATGTCGGTACACGTATGCGTTCGGGAGAGGCAGCATTCCCGCTGCCATGTACAAGCTCTGCCAACACCACCTAGACAGTAATTTATAGGTGGTGTTGGCTCTGCAAGCGTCATCAGATGAGGCCCCAGCTTCGGGGGGGAATGGGAGACGATTATTGGCTCACAACGTCTTCGTTGCCTTGACGTGCTAGACTAGTCGACGGTGGTGCATTGTCGGTGATTACGAGAGAATGTTTCTAAAGCGAAGCTTGCTTTGCCTCTGTGATTAACTATGACGCACGCCTCTCACCGCCATTCGTACCTCGACAAGCATCATGCATCGCCCGCGTCCGCGCGACGTGGTAGCGTCGCCGGCTGGCACACTGCATCGGCCTGATTTGGTGTTCTCGTTTCGCCTACAGCTTTTCATAACATCGGGAAGAAACTTGCATGAGATCGAAATTCTGACATAAGCGGTGCGCAAACATAAACATTGCACGAGGTTGCGCATTGGATGGGATAAAAATAAACGAAACTGTACGCATCCCATTTGGTTGTCTAGCATTTAATTAACGACTTCACTAAAGCTTCGCCTCGCATGCATAGATTCCAGTATGTGTGTTGAAACTGCATGGCTTTTTCTTTCGTCTGCTTAGACTTCGTGAACCAGTGTGCAGAAATGAGTTTCTATATAAGCAAGGGGGTGATTCGCACCCACTAATCGAACATAACTAAGACATACTAACGAAAAAACAAGGAAGAAGGCAAGAAAATAATAAGAATGGCGCGAAAGCATGAAACAAACAATAAAACGTAAGAAAGGAGAAAACAGACATCAACGTGATGAATTCATATATAAATGTCTAAGTACTGGTGGTTGCTTTGAATTGGAAATACATATTTTTGTAAGGATAATAACGGTTCACATTTAGGGAATAATGGGTTGACCTTACGTCCGCAAGGGCTCCCGTAATTAGTGAGTTATCTACACGCAACTCGCGATTCGCTAACGTGTAAGATTCACTGCGTGTTGGTATAGTCGATGTGCGTGTACAGGAAGCGAGGGACGAGATCTAACTTGCTGTGTTCAGCGCCTTAGCCATTGTTTTATTTTGCGGGACATCACATGTCGGCGAGGTCGGTGGAAAATGCAGTGACTGCAGCGTCGCATTTATCACGTGTTTGCCATCCTTTGTCAACTGTACTGACAATTCTATTGAGTCCCGTTCTCTGAAAGCCCTATTGGCTGTCGTCTCTGACGCTTGCTAAACAAGCGCTCATTGTGACAGCAAAATAAGTGACGGAGATTAATCAGTGTCACTCAAGGCTGCCAGTAATGCGTATCGAGGGTGACCTATCACAAGATATGTACGGAAACTGGCGCCAGGAAAACATGCGGAGTTCGTCGACGGCATTGAAAGGATGTTAAGTGTTCACGCGAGCAAGCATCGTTCGGTTGGGTACCAGATCGGTTACCTTGTGGCATCGTCTCTGCCAGCTTCAATTCCATCGATCTCGCCTGCGGGATGACACTGCTTGAGGACTTAATTGTACTTACCGTTTAATTTACTGTGCGGGATAAAACGACGAGTCGCAATCACCTCTCCATAACTTCTTGAACTTTATTATTGCATTACCGGCATTCCCTCACGTGTTATTTTCCTTTAGTCATTATGCAGTTTCTCGCGGTGGAAACGTTTACGGTACCTGTTATCGATGTCCGAAATTACGGATGAATGAATTAATAGATCTCATTTATGAAATATTATATTTTTTCCAGCACAGCAGTTAAAACGACAGTTTAACCTTTAGGTATAACTGGAACCCTTAACGAGGAGCTTTATGACGGTTTCAATCCTGCTCACAGAACGTTCACACAAAGACGGTAAAACCATCGTAATTTGCACGCGGCCAATGGCGACGCGTCTAACGCGAGACGCACGTGCGCGGGCTGAAGGTTATCGCGCACACACGAGCTCGCAGACGTTGTCCTGTCTTTCATTTCGCTTCCGCGTCCCCACGTTGCAAGTTTCCCAGGAATTATTCCGACAGTCCGACTTACTGTCGATTCTCGGGAACGATAAATCTGATTGAGTGAATGTCTAATCAAGGCAATCTTCGTTAACGGTGTGTTGAAACCGTGCACAGTAGCGTCCAAAGCACGGCTCGGCATTCAATCTGCCCCTGCAGTTAAACGTGCAGACGCGTACGTAGAGCCGAATCAGCTTGGCGCCACAGCGAGTGCATAAAGAGGACACATTCACCTATCGACGACGTGGCCTTTAAAAAAAAAATAAACTGCGGCATTCATCCAGCGAAACTGAAGTGGTCTATAATGTAAGAGCGCCAGTTCTAACAACAAAACGAGGGCGAACGACGCCGCATCACACTCGGTTAACGTCAGTCACAGCTCGGCGCTTGAAGCAGAAAAAAAAAAGAAAGCACGCTGAGCAAGGAACCACTTTATTAATTGGAATTCAGCTCACGCCACTTGCCCCTACATAACAACGAGACGACGCTTCGCTGCGCACAAATGCCCCATTCTCTATACCGCGATGCTATCCGGTATGCGGCAGACGCGACATCATATAGATTGGAGGAAGAGGGGCTGGCTGGTTAACGGCAGAAACGCTTCCTGTATTTCGACATCTCGAAATCACCGCCACAACCCTGAGCCTATTATTGCGCAGCCACGTATGTGGTTCAGTCACGCACGCCGGTGTGAAAGCGATCGCGTTCGCGTCGACCGAGCCAGACGAGTGCTAGAGGTCCATTCCGGCGTGACGTTCACTTGGTCCCTCTTTCCTTTCTTTTTAAAGCCATATTGTATAGATTGGTGAAAAGAAAGGACAAACGAAATTTAAGTAGCTTTTGCACTTAATCAAGTAATTTGCACGCGGACACTTTAATCGAATTGGGTTTACACTAAACAGAGGAGTTTTCACCAGAATCATCGAGAGAAAATTTTGGCGCTATTGTTTCCGGTACATCTGCCACATGTATTACGGTTCAGCAAGCATAGGAATGATGGTTAGTATATACCTTTGCGTGGACTTTGCATTTGTGGCTTCAAACGATCACGTGATTTTGCGAGTTGGTCATTTTTAACAAGGTACTGCATTGCAAGTGCAACAATTCGCAATGATTATACATGCAAGGAGAAATTTATTACCTTCATGTGTTTAGAAAAAAAAAAGAATATGAATATTTTGAAATTGTGAAGGACATGTAGTTTTGATAAATAACGCCGCAAGAAGCTCTCAGCTTACAAGCACGAGGATATACATCACGTGCTATGCACATCATTCCCATGGCAACGGAAAGATCGCACCGTCGTTCCTTATGGCATTTTAGTAGGAAATTCATTCATTCATTCATTCATTCATTCATTCATTCATTCATTCATTCATTCATTCATCTTATTCGTTCTTCAGAATAGCTACATATTGTGAAAAAGGCCAAGGAGAAAAGCTGTCACTTGACAGCTTCAGGCAATCCTTGATCCCGTTTTTGGCACCCACAGCACAAAGCAACAACGTCGCCAACAAACGCAAGCAACATAACACGTAGACGCTCTTCGCGAATGTGTTATACACTGAGACAATGCAAAACGTACCCAGAACGTATGGCGCAAATTCAGCAAGAACGTAATATTAAAGGCGACAAATGACGACGTCTCGGTTTCGGTATAAACGTTAAAAAAACCCAAAAAACTCTACGGTTTAAGCGTCAGCAGATCACGTCCAAATCGGGCACGGCGACGTCCCGCTGAAAGATCGACGCTCAACGCTGGCGCACTCCCTGAATGCGACCTTGGGGCTTTCGTTACGGGCGAGCAGCGTTCTCCGACTGCAGTGCACACGCATCCAGGCACAGCGTGTGCAGTCGTAAAGAGGTGTGCGCTCTCGTCGAGGCCGTAGCGGCGTCAGGCGCGGTGCGCCGCCGTGCCTGTCAACACGTCCCGCTCGAATACAACTGCCCAGCGAACTGAGGCTACGAGACAAGGGGAGGGTCGCAATGATTCACAAACGCGTCGCAGGGTCGCCCGATGCATAATGCACGGAAGCTTTCCTGCCTTCCATTTCCGACGCGCGGTGTTTAGAGGCGCGTGGTGACCTTTTGATATACTTACTGGTGCGAAGCGTGTATTACAGGCTCTGACAAAGGTGCCTACAACGCACTAATACGTCTGAACGTTCTCTGATCGCTGACAAACGGTATGGATGGATCGAGTGATGCGTGATGTCGCAGAACTGTGTGCCACTCACGATCTTTACGGTGGCAGTGACGATTACGGGTACTTTCGTTAAGAAAATTTTGGTTATAACCGACGGGAAGAAACGCTACAGTGCCGCTTGCTTATTCCGCCTACTTATTCGCCTACTTATTCCTAATTGGAATGGCGGACAGTCTCAACTGCAGCATATATAGTGCCGAAGAAACGACCAAACATATACCCTGTATGACTACCCTACATACGAAGACGCGAGGAGTGCCCTTCTTACATCTCTGGAGCACTTAGACGACCGTACTTTCACAGAGGAGAAGATCGGCCCGTGGCCTCGCGTGTCTGCTATGTGCAAGGCCACAAAGGCGCTGGTGCGTTTCTTGAAATGCATCAGTCTGTATGACCGCCTGTGACTGACTCAGTGGTGCACGCTTGTGTGCGTAACAATAGAGACTGTGACCTTCTTTCTTCCTTCTCCTCTTTCAATCCTCTTTCCCGCTTCCCCAGTGCAGGGAGTGCAGGGTAGCCTACCCTGCACTGGGGAACCTCAGCCTGTTCAACCTTCCTACTTTTACGTTATGACTCTCTCTCGCTCTGGTTTACTGCATTCGTTCTGCAACACCAAACTGCACCGCGCGGTAATGGTTGTAATGGAGAATGATGGAAGAAGAAAAAACCCGCCGCGATGGCTTAGCGGCTACGATGTTGCGCTGTTAAGCACGAAGTCACGGTACCGAATCCCGGCCGCGGCGGCCGCATTTCGATTGGGGCGAAATCCAAAAACGCTCAGGTCCTGTGGAATGGGGGCACGTTAAAGGTGGTCAAAATTAATCCGGAGTCCCCCGCTACGGTATGCCTGATGACGAAATCGTGGTTTTGGCCCGTAAAACCCCAGAATTCATTCAAGAAGGAAAAAATAAGAATAAACGAAAGGGTCTATAAAAGAAGGTTAACTTCTACGTGGCCAGGGCAGGCTCACCGAGAAAGGTTGGAGAGCCTGAGTTGTCGGGAGTCATCTATACCAAATGTTTGTCCATACGGAGTAAGCAGAGCGCAACAGTACTAAATGCTCGCACATGCGCGAACTGTGCTACGCATAAAATGTTTCTCCTTTGAGATCGGTTTGACGCTTCGGGAACGTACTTGATGACGCCTGATCCTCACCGAATAAGCCTACTTAGTTCGTTAATTCAATCAAGCAACGGATATATGTGGAGTGTTGCTGACACAAGCCACAAAACAGAACGGGGACCGTTGGGAGAGGCCTTCGCGTTACAGAGTGCATAAATCAACTCAGGATTAATTTTTCCCTGGCTTCTCGTTGAGGAAGAGGAGGAAACAGGAATAGACGGAGAGAGCTAGAATAGACGGAGAGGGAGGTTAGCTAGTTCTGAGACCAGCTGGCTACCCTGTGCTCGGGAAGGCGTGTGGGTAAAGGAAACGAAAGATCGTAGAAAAGAGATGTTGCAAAAAAGGAAAGAAGAGCAAAAAAGAAAGTAGAAAAAGGAAAGCAGAATACAGCACTGCTTAAAGTGTCTCTAAGACCAGGGATGCTATAACGTAATGCTATTCCACACTTTTCTATTCCAATTCTGCAAGCAGCCCTCCACGATTGTTCAAAAATTTTGAAGCCACCCCTCGTGCGCCTGTCTGTCACTCGACGTTACGAAAACCGCGAACACGCCCCATATGATATTATATGCGCACGCTGATTACGCATGAATAGACTGAACGAAAGAAAAATATTAATTTCTGATTCGACGCCTTTCTCGCCATTAGCGAAAAAGGTGTTTTTTGACCAATTGCTATTGGTCAAACTTTTTCTGGCCGCATCCACATTGCCCGTCTGTCACACGACGTCACAAAACCGCAAAAACTCACAGCGTCAAACTGACATGTACGCATTAAAGACGCATCAATATGCAGAACAAAATTGAAAGTTTTTCTCAATAGCTGGGCACTGCCCCGTTCCGAAAGGAATAGAAGATAGCTGCCCGCCGATCGCTGTGGCACTGGCTACTCGAAGCTGCCGGGGAGTATGGTTTTATTTGCGTATAATAAAAGATTTTGCGTGGCCTATAACGTTATCGAGACCTTTCAGCATGTATACGAGATTGCTCTGCCAACTCTATTTTGCTGAGTATCCCTTTTAGCGGCATGTTTAACATTCTGTTGCACGCCGTCGCGATTTTTTACCAGCCGGCGCAAGTTAAGTAAGGGGAAGCGGACTGATCGCAGACGCCGGCACCACCCTCCTGATCTGGTTATCTACTTCCACTGGAATGACTCGGCCCCGTCAAAACTCTCTCCATTTGAGCGTGCTCCTCACCTCTTCTCAGCCAGTTAGATAAGAGAAAACTGCTCAATGGAGGCAATGCTATTCGCATTGAAAGCAAAAGAAAGTGACGTCCTGTAAACGAAAAGAGCATTTGATTGGACTTTTCAAACAACGCTGCTGGTTACCACCCGATGCTTGCGTCGGTGGTTACGTAAATTTGACGTCAGGACATTGGAATAGTTTTACGTTATAGGGCCCCAGTTCACCGCAAGAGGCGCAATAACGCCTTCAAAGCCTTCTGTGCTGGGGATGGTCTCGGCCAGTGTCCCTGGACCCTTTCCTCCGACAATGGGCGTTTGTCAAGGCTATCTTGCACTCTCAAAAGTTCTTTCGTGTTCTTTCTTGAAAGTTCTAACACTCTTGAAAGTTCTTGCTTCCTCGCACCCACATTTAACGCATGTAGGGCTGTTGGTCATTACGATTCGAAATGAGTAAGCATTCGTGAAGGCCACGCCAAGCCACAAGCGGCACATGGGTGTCTCCTCAGCTCTACATAGTCCCGACAGAAGACCTAGCCGTAGGTTCGGATCCAGGTTGTGCAGATGAGCGTTGGTCAATTCCGTCGAGTTCCACTGTGCAAGTGCAAGTTCACCTGCGAGCGTATGAAGCCCTGTAGCTGCGTCTGTTCTGGATAACGGTATAGCTACACAGTGTAGGCCTACATGAGCAGATTGGGTGGCCACATCTGCACGGTCGTTTCCGTAGATACCGCAATGGCCCGCTGTTCACTGATAAACTATGTTGTGTTTTTTCTCTATTCTATGGTGATTAGGAAGTCTTATGTCAACGACTAATTGTTCATTCGGTCCACGACGAAATGGGGACATAATGCACTGGAGAGCGGCCTTGGAGTCGGAGAAGATTGACCATGTCTGTGACGATTCTTCAATTACAAATTCTAGAGCAGCACGGAGGGCTGCTAGTTCTGCACCCGTCGATGATGTAAACTGCGACGCCTTGAATTTTATGGTGACAGAATTCGCTGGCATAACCACTGCTCTTGCTGAGCTTGCAGAAGAAACTGAACCACCCGTGTAAATGTGAAGGCGTCCGCTGTGTTTCTCATACAAGAGTAGTAGTGTGGCTTGTTATAGGGTTAAAAATGACAATTGCGTTTTCTTTTGGACTCCAGGAGTACTTAGGAGGGCTTCGAGGGGATGTAGGCGCCACAACGGTAATGGTGGTCTTGCTGCAAGCGTTAAGTTCGAGGGAAGCTGTGAATGATGCGAAGCAATAATATCGCTGAACGCAGAGTGTGGCCTAAAAACAGGAAGTGAGGCGAGGTGGCGGGATGGAATCCGGGCAAAATGCCTGATGTCCATTCTTAAGGCATCGACGCGAACATATGTTGTGATTGGGCGACCACGCGCGATGGCGACAGTCGCTGCTGAAGATTCACATCTCGGAAGGCCAAGGCATATTCTTAGTGCTTGAGCTTGAACCGACTAGAGGACCTGTACGTTTGTTTTTCGCATCCTGCCTAGCACAGGTACGCTGTAGCGCATGAACGCCAGTAAAATTACAATATAAATAAATTTGAAGCATCGCTCGTAAGGATGCACCCTACGATTTTCCCGCAAGAAATCTTAGCACGTGGGTGACCATGGTGAGCTTCTTTTTTTGTGTAGGCAATATGAGGGCTCCAGGACAGGTCGCGATCTATTATGACTCCCAGAAAGCGGTAGGTCTTCTCATCATTAATAGCCTGTCCACTTAGCCTGTCCAGTCTCATTTTAATGACGTATGGTCCCCTCGCCTTGCGCGCGAAGGCAACCAGCGAGCACTTTTCAGATGGCAGCTCTAGTCCCCGTCCTCGAGGGTAGTTTGACGTGAGTGTAGCCGCTCTCTAATGCTTGGCACCTACGTGTAGACGCGTCACCCCTGACGCCCAGATATAGATGTCGTCTGCGTATATTGGCAAGATACACGGACAGCGGAAGTACATCAACAAGGTCGACGAGCGCAAGGTTAAAGAGAGTGGGGTTCAGGACTCCACCTTGAGGCACACCACGACAAGTACTATGGTGCGTTGTTGTACCATCTTCTGTTTGAACAAAAAAGGTTCTGCCTCAATCGCAAATTTATTGGTAGACACGGCCCCCCAATCCGATGTTTCTCAAGGCACCCAGAATAGCTTCATGCGATACATTGTCGCATGCACCTTTCACGTCCAAGAACATCGCCGTAGATAATCTGTTTAGGCTTCTTTGTTGCTGTACAGACGAGACAAGGTCAATCACATTATCTATAGAGGACCGTCTACGCCGACCGAAAGACGGTCATAGCATCAGGGTATATCTCGTTATGCTCCAGGTACCACTCTAGGCGAGTCAGTACCATCCTCCCCAACACCTTTCCAAAACAGCTGACAAATAGGATGGGGCGATAGGAGGCCAGGTCAAGGGGAGATTTACCTGATTTGAGCAGAGGAACGAGGCAGCTGGACTTCCACGAAAGAGGAACCTATCTGTTGCACCATGAGTTGTATGCGTTTAGAAGGACACGCCACGCTGTTTGACTGAGGTTACACAGGGCCATGTAGGTGACACCATCAGGCCCAGGTGATGAGGAACGCATGCGTGCTACCTAAGCTGCTTGAAGCTCCTCTACAGAGAACAGATTATGCATCCGAGAATCTCTTGACATCGGCGTTTTTCCTAGATCCCTCGCGGTAAACCCGGATCCCTTTCCCGCAACCCTCACGCAGAAGTCTTCTGCTACTTCAATTTCGCGACGACTTTGGCGGAGAGCAAGGTACTTGAGGGGGCGATGCTGCCGTGGCAATGTTTGTAGGGCGTAGACGGTTCTCCATATTTTAGGTAGAGGGTTGTGCATATCAAGCGACTCGTATAAAGATTTGCATCTTAGAGACTAGAGTGCATCGAGTCGACGCTGAATATTCTTCTGCAGACGTCTCGCCTCCCTCAAGTCGTAGATGGATTTATTTCGCCTATGCCGTCGTACAGCACGACGACGGATTGCTCGGAGCAACTCCAATTCCGCTTTATATTCGCAAAACTGTGATGAAGGTGTAAAATTGCAGGCAGCGTATCGAGTGGCAGCTTTGATTATGCCTTCTAGGTTTTAAAGAGAACCTTCTTCATTTTCTTGACACCGCTTCTCTGTGAGTGACCTGTACTTTGACCAGTAAAGTGTTAGGGAATAGCAAGCACGGCAGCCCAGACAGACAACAAAAAAAGAGAATCGGTAAGACATTACACTTTAATGCCAATTCACGCGCGGACACAGAAAGTCGGGTCCACGTACGTTAAGCAATGCTGCTTGGTGGGGAAAAAAAAAAAGAAAAAGGACGAAACCTTTGCTTCATGACTCTTTGCTGAATTTTCGAAATGGCTCGTACACAAAGTTTTGGTTTGACGCTTCCAAGAATAAACCACGCGAAATATAAGCTTCTATATAGTATACTACACCACATGCATTCGCCTTTTCCAGTGTCTGATAGTGCTGAATCATTTCGTTTTTGAAAAAAAAAAAAGAAAGCCTTCACGCCCCGTTTAACAGACTTTCTAAAGGCCTGTAAGCAACCCAGAGTGATCTTATCGCGGAGCTCACAGACAATGCTTCACTGACGCCAGCTGCTAACAGTGAACCTTGTACGTTCCAGGGATTTCCGTTCACTAGTGCGACATTTTATCAGGTTTCGGTCTGTTCGGAAGGGTTGCGCACGAGGCGCGTATTGCCGCAACAGGATGCGAGTGACCTACATGCACGACGGCATGCACGTGGCTGAACCGAGCCGGCGCCGATCGGTTGCCGGCAGACGCGTGATCACGCTGGAAAGAATTCATTACGGGCAGCGAGACTAACGGACCGTGACCACCTCCGTCTACGCGAAGACGCGCCCTACTGCGCACGCGCAGTGTGCCTCCCCCCCCCCCTCCCCCCCCCCCCCCCCCCGTGCTCTCTATACAGTGCTAATGACGCGGCGCTATCTGCTTTCCCCTCGACAAAGGTGGCTTCGCGAGATGTGCCGAACTAATCGGAGATTGTCGTCGTGCCCATACGAGGGTGTGAGCTGCGACGGCGAGAGGCAGGACTCGGGTGCTGAAAGCGGCGAATGGATTGGAAGGACGTTCGAGGTGGCCTTCGTATACGTAAGAAGCTCGTGCGAAGCGTTTTATACGCGGCCAACGCACATCTACTTAAGAGTCAGAACATATAAATCGGCTGTTTCTGCGAGCACTTTGAAAAAAGAACTCATTTTTAAAATTGACCGTGGCCGATAGTGCAATTCTAGTCAATGAGCCGGTCTACTGAAAGAGGCGGACATGCACAAGAAATTCAAATGCCCTTTTTAAAAAAAGACTTCACTAATGAAGTTTTTAACTAGTGACCTTATGGCACATATTGCAATATACAAATTTTAGCCGGGGAGTTCGCAATTAAGGCGGACCTACTTGGAACGAATTTTCAGAATGACACGAGTTTCGAGATATTAATTCCCGAACTTTGCGGAGAAATGCATCGGCGTTCCAGCTTCTTTTCGTTTCAATGCTAAAAGGAGGTTTTGTTAAGAATGTAAGTGGAACGACAGTGTATATTTAGCGCCAGTTTGATGGTGCATATATCTTGTAAACGGTGTCATCCACACAATTATATTCGGGTGAATATGCCTCGCAGTCTCACCCGCTAGAATTTGTAAATCGCAATATGTTCCATAGCTAATCAGTTAAAAACATAACTAGTGAATTTTCGTTAATCCGACGATTATGCATTTCAATTTATTTGTGCAAGTAATAATGCCCGCCTCTTAGAGTAGACCGGCTCATGGACTAGAATTGTGCTACCTGCCACAGGTGGTTTAAGAAAACAAATTTTTGAAAGTGTTCACTGAAAACCCTGTATATATGATGGACGGAGAATGGAAGACAAAGATCGAGAGGCCGCTTCAGTGCTAATGACACCTAAGGTCGGTCGTTTCAGAGCACTCCGCGGTAGCGCTGTACTATACGAATGCGGTGTAAGGCAGTAACTAAGCTTCGTTACGAGACTCACTCCTTATCATTAACGGCCCTCCACCATGACTTACTTCTTCGCTTCAACTTTTTAGGACGTAGAAGGCAGCGCCGCAATTTACTGAAGGGGTAGCCGTATATGACACGGCACGACCGACCGGCTGAAATTTCTTTACTGCAGGCGTAGTCTCGGCCTTTATTCGAAGGAAGTGGAGATATCTTTTTTTAAACACCTTCACAACACGAGAATTGCTGAGGAGAGCTATTGAAACGTAATGCCTACTTTACTCGAGGCTGCCTGCCGTAAACTGGGGTGAAGTCTATGGGATGACCTTACAATTCAGAACCATTTGGCGAATACGCTAGTAGTCGTGTTCCAATATGTCGTATTATAGTGGAGCCCGGTTACCAACTTCGGAGGCCGCTCACCCTGGATCATGGTGTGCCCTGGATATACAGCTTCAAGGCTGCTTTACGCTTCTTGGTTGCGCTGCCAAAAGCATTCTGAAACGACCAGCAGGTGGCGCTGTAAGAAAGGTTAAGCTTTCACATATCTAACAGGCTCGGTGGGGCCATCAGTCGCACTGCGCGCGTCGTTCCCGCTATAGCAATAGCGTCATGCTCGCCGGGCCGGAGCCAATGGCGCGTTACACTCAGATGCGCGCGGCTGTGTTAGTCGAGGCGCACTAAACGCACGCGCCGGCTCCCTCTGCTGCATCACGCGTCCCTCCAGACAAGCGGGCGGTGACGTAACGGCGATAGCGCGCCGGCGCGCAGCGAGCGGCAGCAGGGGCAGCAGATGAACCGAAGATGCGGCGCCAGACTGTCGCATGCTGTCGCCGTGTGCTGGCGCGTGGGGGAGAAAGACCAGCGTACGCGAAAGCAAAGGCGCAGACGGACAGTCACTCAGCCGTGCCCCCACATGCAATGCAGAAACGAGTGGATCTTCTGCTTCCATCAATACTAACATATATATATATATATATATATATATATATATATATATATATATATATATATATATATATATATATATATATATATATATATATATATATACAAGTATGCTCTTCCAACGATGTCGAGCACTGCACGACACAGAGGCCGCGGCTGTGTTGAGCTGCAGCCGGCGAGATCGCGAGCGCATCGCTGAACTCTCAGTGTACAAAGTGATATCAACACTTGCGCGACGTGAGAACGGGAAACGAGGGATGCGATCTGTTGTTAGATATGGGGCGCTACTTTGGATCCTGCCAAGTTCTGCCAAGTTTTCCAATTCCGCCACAATGATGGTTCTAGCCAATCAATTAAGAAGATGTAGCCTTCCTGTAAGCCCGTCAGAGGTGAAAGAAAAAGAAAGGGGGGGGGGGGGGGTGAGTACGACAACACGGCCGAACTTCACAGAAGGCGATGGTTTCGAGTTTTTTTCGGCAGCGTGCATAACAGCATCCGTTATTCAATGCGCAGATAAATGTGTACGAGGCGTCAGCATTTACAGAAAACGCTTTTTTTCAGGCGTCGCCAACCAAGCGTTCGCATATGAATTATAAGGGCTGTGAGGTCCTGCATGGTATACCGAATACCTAGGCTGCGGCATTTTGACGCGTCATAGTTTAAAGCGACGCATCTTCTGAATTTGAGTGAAGGAGAAGCGAAGTTATAGATAAAGAGTGATTGCTAGGTTTAGTGCTGAAACGGCGTAAAATGAGTGCGTACGCTAAACTGTGGTAAAATGTGTTAGCGTCGTTACTCAGCAATGAAGAGTAGTTCATCCTGCTGTCAGCCAGGACACAAGAGTAGAGAAGTGGACAACACGAACGCCGACTATCAACTGAAGGGAGCACTGAGGCGAAAAAAGAAAAAAAGACACAAAACTCATCTGCGCAAGCTCAGGAATGGTATCACCATGTGTCAGTCGGGTACATGTGCCGGTCTACGTGAGAGAGAACTGTTAAGGCACTTCATCTCTTCCTTATGTAAAGTAATCGAAGGCTGGCTCACGCATGCACTTCCACCATTATAGATATGCCATGCCTCTACCATAAGACGCGCATCTTCATTCTTATGCCTATACAATATGGCGCATTCATCTAACTCTGGCGTGCAGTTACAATCTTGGCAATGTAGGGAAAGATTAGAAGGCGATCCGCCGGTTAACGACCTTTTATGTTCCATTAGCCTCTTATTGATAGAACGTCCCGTTTGCCCTACGTAGAACTGGCCACAGCTAAGGGGAATTCTATAAGCCACACCCATACGACAGTCAGTAAAACTGTTGTTCTTATTGTGCTTCACTAGACAAATATCTGTTCTTTTTTTGCCTTTTACCTACTCCTTTTTCCTCTGTACGGCAGCGCATATCTTACCTAGCTTATTGGGAGCAGTGAAAGCAACATTAACATCATATCTACTTGCAACTTTTTTAAGCCTGTGCGACACTGAATGAATGTACGGAATAGCCACTACTCTTTTTTTGCTATTACTGCTTTCTGTAATCACGTCCGTCCCCCTTGAAACCGACTTCTTTAGGCGCTCAGCCACAGTGGCCACTGCTACACTAGGGTAACCTGCTTCTAATAGGCGCCGGAACTGCGCATTAAAACTGGCGCTCATTTTGCGCATGCAGGATCTGGTGAGAGAAGACTTAAGGCATGACATGGCAATTCCCTTTTTTACTATTTTGGAATGCTTGGATTGAAAGTTTAGCATCGGCTTCGCAGATCTTGGGGAGTATTGCCAACAAACGTGATTTTGTTCGAAGACCAAGGAAGTGTCAAGAAACTGAATTACGCTTCGCTGAGGAAATTCCTTGGTAAACTTTAATCCTCCTCCATAAAGTTTAATTTGCTCACTTAGTGAGGTAGCAGCGGAATCGAATTCTTCCCTATTGCAGAAAATCAGGTAATCATCAACGTAACGAAATATCTTGATAACGCTATCACCTAAGCCTTTCTCTAAGCAGCTGTCAACCTTACTCAGGTAAATATTGCTCAGAATAGGGGTAACCTTTGAGCCAATACAAATGCCTGATTTCTGCAGAGAAACGCCATCTCTCCACCCAATCAGCGTCGACTTCAAGTACATTGAAAGAATTTCTAGAAAAACTCCCGTGGAAACACCGGATCTGTCAATAAAAGCCGAGTCTGCACGCCTCACCTCTTTTTTGCATAATGAATCCTTACCAACTAGCTCAGCTTTCTGTCGTTCTATGCTGTCAGCCATTGGAGGAAACTTCGCAAAAACGAACGTCGAACAAAGCGCGCAAACGTACCACGTAAGATCGCGAGCGCACTGGGCGGTGCAATGAACCTTGTGCACGTAGCTCAGTTGAAATACACACGGCGTCTCCCCTGGAAACGGCTCCGAACGCAAGTCCCGGAAGTTGAACAATGCGAACGCACCCTATTGATCAAGCATGCACGTCTTCGACTGTTTCTCGAAGCTACTATGCTCGAACAGAAATGTACTGAGAGCATTAGGTAATATTGCCTCCTTCGTGTTCGAAAAGTCAGTATCTATGTGAACATCTTCTTTCACAATTTCGTTTATTGCGAATCTATACGCTTGGTTGTGTGCTGCTTGCAGGTTTAGTTGGCACGTAAGGAAATAAATCACTGCGTTGGTGCGAAAGTAAGAAAATAAATAAAGGAAGAAAGGAAATAATCGAAGGCATACAATGGGTATACAGACATTCCTCCTCTCGGTATATATGTGCTTGCGCCTGTCCCCTTTGCGAATTTGCGGGCTCTTATTCTGTCTTTGTTTTCCCCTGACTCTGCGCAACGTCTAGACCCGAATCACACAGCATCCTATCAGCATCTTTTGACAAAGGACAGGCTTTAACTGCGTATACCTAACGCATAAGTTAAGCGTAGCCCATTCATTGATACAGCGTAGTCGAAGGAGGCGACAAAGCCGACGGGTTTCTCGCACGTTCCGAACGAGAAATGAGCGCTTCCACCAGCACACCAGCCTGTGTAAATGACCGCTGTATTGGCTGCGCGTTATTGAACGTGCGGCGGCGCCCACGTATATTTCTCGTCAGCGGGTGTTCCTCGAGGACAATGGCTCCAGCAAGACGACTGTGAGCTTCCCCGTAGCGATATTAAAGCGAGCGAGGACAAAGAACGAGGTGACTCGTGAGGGAGTACCGTATTCTCAGGCGCCTGACCCGCCTTGCATACACTGGCTAGAGTGAAAAGACCAAAAGGCCGGGAATTATAATACGGGCTGAACAAGCTGTTCAGTTTGCTACCTTACAGGGCTAAGGGGAAAATAAAGACCGAAGGACTGGAATAAAAACAGACAGAGGGATAAAGATAACCAGACAGCAATACGTACGGAAGATGGCGAGATAACATGGTTTAGAATGCCAACGAGTGTTCGTAGTAGACACAGCACCGCATTAGTAAGTACAGCAGTGACAATACAAAGCCAAAAAAAAAAAAGAAAGGCGTGATAGTCTTGCCCTTCATGGGGAACATTTTGCCAAGGTGTAGGAAATTAACTAGCGTTTTTCTTATAAAGTAGGTTGGACGTTTGTGCCAGTGTAAACAGCCTATAACTTCCTTGCTCGCTTAAACTGCGTCCGTATGCGCCGCAAGCTAAGAAAGCGACGCGTGCTGTGACCCAGTTCCTCAAGTGGACGGATCCCAGTGACAGCCGGTAGACGACAGTTCGCGAAGCTCGTGTTCTCTCTCTCTCTCTCTCTCTCCCAGCTCTTTCTCTCTTTTCGTTCCTTAGCCCTCTGCAACCTACGTAAAGGGCATAACAAACCGGGTGCGCGTTTAGGTGCTGAATATTTCGCGCCGAACTTCGCGTCCGCAAGATTAGTTCGCCGTGGGGTAAAGCGCGCGGAAATATGGTACTGTCACCGAATGGACTTCAAAACGCGCGTGTGGCTCGAAGGCGCGCTACATCAAAATACCGAATCCGTGATCCCCGTACAGTTTGCTCTCGCGGAGAAAGGATGGGCTTTGTATCCGTTCATCAAAAGAGGCGACGTGTAACTGGCTTTCTGCGAGCGCCGCGACGGCCACAAGCTCGCTCGCCCTCTCAAGAGAGGACGAGAAATAAGTCGGTTCGAACTGAGAGAATGAGGACGGGAGCGCGCGGGGCGGTGCCGCGTGTGTGGACAGCGGTCGATTGGAGAGCCTTTTGTCCCGTTACATAAGGAGTGGAGCGCTTCTCGATTGACCGACACTGCAAACACTCGACGCTGCAGACACTCAAACACTGCAGGCGCGAGTGAGTGGCATTCTCTGTCCGTGTAAACGCTGTTTCGTAAAAGCATAGAAAATAACAATAAGGATTAAAAGGATGACGCTGAGATGTTTACCTGAGAACTTCCTGTCATGCTCAAGCACAGTTTGTCTCGGCGCTTCTTTGTGAAGTAAGCGAGATGCACATAACTGTTCATTCGCAAGCGCAATTCCCTACTCGACGGTATACTTGCTGTCCGCTGTGCGAATCCCAGTGCCGCCTAAGGTTCACTGAGGTTCAGTTATGGTCCCTCTGCAAACCCTTAGTTGAGAAACTCCTCTGCCCATGATAAAGTACGAAGAGGAATGTGCTGCGTGGTGCATTATATAGATACTGAGCAGACAGCCGCAGTTATAGAACAAACGTTTTAGGACCGAACCTATGCTAAAGGCGGCTAGAGCGCCGTTCTCTTCCTGCAGTCCTGCAAGATAGACTGTGACAACGACGCCTGCCGCCTTAGCATTTCTTGCATCGATTTCCCTTTCCCTACTAACATCTTTTTCGCTTCCTATTTCTTTAAATCCGCTTTCCCTTGTTCCCCCCCTCTCCCCGTGGGGGGTAGCAAAAGGCAATTTGTTTCTGGATAACCCCGTAGCCTAACCTCTCTCTCTTTCTTCCTCTCTCTCTCTCCTGATCTATAGAATCACCGCTCGTAACACAGTTGTTTCGTAAGTACCACGACGTCGGGCAATTTTTTTTTTAATTTACCAGCGGTCTTCTAAACAACGCGCAAAGAACGTGCATTGTCTGCATGTCGTGAAACTTAGTTCACGAAGTCGACCTCAGCACAGCAAAACTTTCGAAGTTGCTTCGCCTCCCCAACTCCCGCCGAGACCGCATTCCCCGTTTCCTCTGCGTGTACAAAGAAAGAACTCCCGCGCCACTTCGCGAGACTTGCCGAGGGAGTGTGGGCGGTTCCGTCGCCCTCAGTCCAGGAACGTTTCCCGAGTCAATTAAGTCTGGCGGCACACCCGCGGTGTGTCTGGACGTCTGTTTGCGTTACAATGGACTAAGCGCGTTTCCCTTCCTCACGTGGTGTCGACGCGCTTGCGGTCGTTTCGCAACGTTGTCCTAACCCGTCCTTTGTATATACAGAAAACCGCGGTGCACAGCCCCCCCCTCCCCCCCCCAAAAAAAAATAAAAATAAAAGGAGCCCACAGTTGGAAAGGTGGGCTAATTTAGTGCGGTATTCGGGAAAGCAAACTTACAAGCTGTAAATTCTTATGAACTTTAGGCATATTCAGTATTTGATGTTACCACACCTGGAACAACGATATTCGCATTTAAGTGCATATTGCTCTTTTATTGCAAAGCAGACACACCTTTAGATATACTAAACGCGGGTAGCTTCTCCTGGCTAGTTTCTTTTTAGTTTGTTTACAATCACGCCTTGTCTTTTTTTTTTTTTTTTGTAGGGTTAGTATGTTTCTGGGTTCGTGGTACGCGTGAGCTTACTTATGGGGAAATGCACATAAATTTCTTGACTGTCTTGGGATAGCCGACTCTAACGTAGCCTTCATTTCTCATTTGTCTACAGTTAATAAAGAGCAATCAGGAAGCCGCTGCACAAATACACACGAGAGTTGAGGCAAGCTGAACTATAACAGGAGAGTTTCCGCTGTACCCGACACTAATTGCAGCAGGGTTGCCTAGCTGTAGTTAAGCGGATTAGTGTCCCTGAACTGCACAGAGGAGGGAGTGGAGGGGGGAGGGGGTGTGACCAATCTAGACCCCGTGGGGTTCTTTAACGTATGCCTATATGTAAACACGCGATTCTTTTTGCATTGTGCCTCCATTGGGATGCGATAGCCGCGGCTGAGGATCACACCCGCGACCGATCGTTCTCTGCAGCGAAGCGCATAGTCACTATGCCACCGCGAGTGGTCGAGTTGCCATACTCGGCCTGTCTATGCGTGTCCCTTAGCTGTATTTGTAAATTACGTGGCGTTAAGCTAGTTGGTCATCTTGAGAAGTGAACGTGTTTGGTGCGGAACAGACCCAAAAAGACGGACAACAAAGCAGCACTACTACCAGGTGGTTTTATTGCCGCTTGAGCGGCGCCAGTATATAGAATAATTCACAGGAATGGTTGATATACGCTAATCATATACAAGAATGTATTTAAATACATACAAGGCTATATACAAGAATGCTTCCCTTCGTGCACGAATCCTTGTGTATGCTGGTGCCGGTCAAGCGACAATAAAAGAAACCAGCTGGCAATAGCACTCCGTTGCTGTCCATGTTCGTTGTGGCGTCTCTTCCACGGCCAACCTATTAAAACCCCATGAGTGTGTGTGCACACTGTGCTTCGTTGTTTTGAAAGCAGACAGCGCAGCTTCTGCGTAGAGCAGCGAGAGCGGGCGTACTTAGGCAGAGGAGGAGTAGGAAGACAGACAAAGAGATGAAGCAGAGGCAGGAAAGGCAGGAAGGTCGGCCAAACGAGCATCCCGTTCGCTACCCTATGCAGGGAGGAGACGGAGGTAGAAAGGGTAGCATTAGCAGTGCGAACACGCGGCGCTCCCTCATCTCGCGCTATAGAAGCACTCAGGATAGACACGTCGCGCAAGGGGTGGGCGGCTCCGACCGGGACTGCACGCTCTCCCGCAATCCTTCTAAAAAGTCCGTGCAGCCTTCTTTCTTTTTGCTTTGCTCTCTCTCTCTCTCGCTCGTTCCCTCTCCGCCCGTGCTCGGCCGTCCTAATAAACTGACGGCGGCCTGCCTCCGAGCCGGCGCCCTGCACCGATCGATGCGTCTGGCCGCACACGCGCAAGCGTACGAGGGTACATAGCTGCACGCTCGGCGAGGCCTCTGGCATTATGCGAACCGCAAGACCGGCGGCGAGACTTTGGAGGGTTTCACAGTGTTTCACATTGTTTCACTCACGGCGGAAAGGAAGATCGCGTCCTCTGAAGTCGCTAATCGAGCCACTCGCTTCTCATACCCACAACGGTATACATACTGTTAGGATTGGGGGCTCAATCCCATCGCTCGTAACCCGTTGTCAAGATTGGAGTCCGGCATGAATTAGAAGGTAGCTGGCCTATGCCGTCGTCCAACTTTTCCACGCTGAGGACGTTGATGAAGGGAAGGACTGCTTCTCATCGAGAACGAGGAATATGGGTTTATTTACAGCATCTACATGCAGTTCATCAGTCTAGCATGACTGCGAGAGAAAAGTACATATTTCTAACATGAATGCTTGAGAGAGAGCGCCCTGAGCAGCCACACAACAGCGGTTTATAAACACTCGGTCCTTCCCCGATACCCAGGTGACGGAAACAGCCGTGCAGGCATCGTAAACAAGTCGCCTCTCTGCGGGACTGTTTACACACACACACACAAACTTCCTTGCGCGAGGTTCACGGTCCCCAACCGACGTCAGCCGGACTTCGTCGAACTCGGGGCCCACGTCAGGAAAGGTGCCCTTTATTCCCCGAGCTGACCCCCGCAGCGCTCGGTTACCCATTGTCTTGCGTCTCGAACGGCACGTGGGAAGGGGTCTCCGTCGACGTTCCCGCGGCAACTCCCCTGCTCATAGCAGATCAGGTGGACAGTGGCGGGTTCAGGCACAAAGCCTGCTTCGTCGCACTCATCTTGGCTCCAGCGACGGAGAGTCGAGGACGCGCTTTGTTCTCCACACACAGTCGACGTAGTCACGCCGTGGCTAGAGGTTTGCGGCGGTGCTCCGGGAAAGGTTACCGCCGCTGTCGCAACTGGCTGGCAAAACTTGCACCTCAGCTGGGCCGTTCTTAACAATACGTACAGCTTCGGTAGCGTACGAAAGGTGACACGTGTCTCCTCTTCAATTCGCGGCATCGCGAAATTCTGCTCGCACTGTGCTTTCGAACAGTTTTTCGCAAACAGCGTCGCCTCCACTGATGAATGAATTAATCAATTGACGAGAATAAAGACTGAAAAGCAGCAACGGGCCGTGATAGACTGGTTCCGGGTAAATTTCGGTCGGTTAAGGTTCTTAAACATCACGAGCTTCAAGTACTCTCGGACACGATCGAGCGTTCTTGCATTTCCACTTCCGTTGGAACACAGCCGCCGTGGCTGGGCATCAAACCGGCGACCTCGGTCTTATCAGCGGAATGTATCGCGCACGTAACAAAAGTGACAGGAAATGCGGAAAAAGCCAAAAACGCAAAAAAGGAAAACAAGGAAGATAGAGAGAGAGAGAGAAAAAAAAATGAAACCAACGTTTTGCTATAAATGTCCAATAAAAGGTTGCCTAGAATTACTACAAGCTGACCAGGTAGGTTTCTTGGGCCGGTTTTGGGCCGGTAAGGCGCGAAGTGGGACATGAAAATACGTTAGGACGCTATAAGTTCGAACTATCAGATAGATTAGTATGACAGCTCGGCAAGCTATAGCAAACGGCAACACAAGAGGTGGCTGGCGACAACAGCCTCAAAATTGATGCGGCATTACTCCACGAAGTCCGTCTATTGATGCGCAATCGTCAAATGTCTCATTGAGCGAAAAAAACCGGCGTCTGTGGCAGCGAAACGGCACCTAAATTCCCCATTGGCTTTGACGCCACGTCACGTGCGCGCCTCGACGGAGCCCAGCGAGTTGAAGCCCAGACCACACGTACGCTTGCCGACGCTTGCGGACGCGTGCAAGGTCGCGTCCACGCGCCTTGCGCCTGCCGTGCCCCGAGAGGAATAGTTTGCATCCACAAAGACGCGCGACAGCACGCGCTCACTTGGCTCACTCATAGATGCCTTGGAAGGCGCCACTTCGTACTTTGTTATTGACAGTGTTTCGAAATGCTTGGACATGTATAAACGTAATCGTTATATTTTTAGAGCGGTTACATCAGCACAAAAAATGAAATATTAAGCCCTTTACACGATATAAATCTGTTTCACTGTGAGTTGAATGTACCGCGCCATAGCTGCGTAGCCAGGCGCGCCGACGCGAGGCAGCCCAAGCGCGCGATAACAGAGAGGAGCTGTTCACCGCGATCGCGCCACGCGCCGCACTGTCTGCGCATGCGTGGGCGCGCTGACGCGACCTCTTGATCGCGTCCGCAAGCGTACGTACGGTCTGGGCTTAAGGGGAACACCTGCTGGCGCGCCAGGTGCTGCGCGAGCGGAGCGGGCGTAGCCGTGACTCGACGTCACCCTCCCTCTCGGGGCACTGCGTTCTAACTTCACCGCGGTAGTCGCTGTAAAGAAATTAATGCATGAAAAACAGGATACATTCCAAAAGAAAAACGTTGGCGGTAGTGAGTTTTGAACCCACGACGACACGCTCATAAGCAGAGCGCATTCCCTCTTTCCCATCCTCCAGAGTAGGGATAGCCAACCAGACGCATTTCTGGTTAACATCGCTGCCTTCTCTCTTTATTTCCTCCTCCTCCTCTCACTCCTTACCCAGTAGGCTAAACAATAGCAGGGATATGCACTCTGCTTTACGGCATCATGCTACTTGGATCGAAATTTCTGTTGGCAAGCCCGGCGCGACGATAGCGGTCACGTCACAATCATCGCGGCTTACTCGGGAGCGTCCCCATCAAATTCTATGGCAGTCGGGCAAGGTAGCATGACGTCGCGGATCGAAGCAAAATCATTTTCGCAGCCCTGTACCATAGGTAAGCAGAATGCACGGCTGGGCTAGGTGGAAATAATTCATGCTAGAAAATCGAGCGCGAGTACGTACATGACTAGGACGAAATGATAGAGACCCGGACGATGGTGCCTATCAGCTCAAAATTTTATTACGTGGAATCTGCTATGTATACACCAAGGACCAGCAGGTTCTGGAAACACACAATGAACCATGTCACAGACACACACTATATAGCGGCATTCATCTAACCAAAAACAGATTTGATCAGGATACAGAAAAACAACGACGTAACAACGTGTTATTTTAAATCATATTTCTAATCTTACACCCCCAGTGTGGGGTAGCAAACTGGACGCTCGTCTGGTTGACCTTACTGCCTTTCCTCTCCTTGATTTCTCTCTCTTGTCTAACAGTCGGGCTCTCTTTTCTGTTACCGCTAAATAAACGTAAACACTGTCTGCCTTTATAAGTATATTTGATGTTTATCTTGAGTATCCCGTTAAAAGAACAGCCATAATGGTATCAGCGCTGCATAGCCCGCAGGCGTCCTTTCGCTTCAAGGTCGCGTATTGAAAACGGTTGCAGTCGTTTTCCCACATTCGACAACCGAAAAGAACTGACAAAGAAATTCCGCGGTAGCGTGTTCCAATTCACTTATATCGCAATACATGCATCTATAGCAGGAAGGCCCGCCTCTGCCGAAACCAATCTCGTTCAGCTGTTGTATTCACAGGCGCGTTTGTAAAACCGAAACAGGTTTTCACGTCATGTACACTCACAAAACCACGTGAAAAAAAAACAACAAGAAAGAAGAAACATTCTTTTTCATAATCTATTGTTTCCCGCCCAAACGGAATCTCGCAAATTGCTCGCCCCAGCACGCCGCCGTGTCTTGTACACTGTATACTGCAGCCGCGATTCAAAGCGCGGTTCCCCGCAGTGGGCCATTTCTTCAGTCACGCGCTCGGCATTCGCGGTCGGTAACAATAGAGAGCAGCGCGTGCGCACTGGACCTATAGCACTGCGCAACTGCACCGTCCAATTCGCATTACCGCTCGCCGGGATTCCACAAAGAGCCGCGCTAAGAGAAAGCGAGAACACCGCAGCGCCGAGTGCGAAAACAGAACATGGCGCCACCACATCTCTCTTCGTTCTATAAAGTTGTTCCCTTCGACTCACTCACACACTCCTTCTTTGCCTTTATTCTTTAATGGGACGAAATTGCGCAGTGCAATGAACGTGTCTCAAGGAAGGGGAAAAAAAGATGGAACGAAAGGAGAATGGGAAGCAAGATAGAAAAGAAAGGAAAAAAAGAATGTATGAAGGAAAGAAAGGAAGGAAACAACCTTCTCCCCCTCGTACGCTGAAAAACACGACACGATGGGTGTCAGTTTGCAAACAAAACGCTCTGCTCTGATGGGAGGCAGGGAGGGCACGCGCTGCCGTCGATATAGCGAGCCCTTGCGAAACGCGCGCTGCCGCAGCGCCGCATCCTCCTGTTTGACGTCAGAGCCCGGCGATCCCGTCTACGCGCATTATTTAGGCGTGTGTGACTCCACGAGTTTGTGATTCGGTCACAGCTGTCGAAAACAACAACAGCAGCAACAAACAAACGAGCGAACGAACAAAAAAAGAAGAAGAAACTAGCTACCTAGCTAAACAATTTGAAGAAAATAATGCAGGTACGCGTATATGCGGTAAATAACCAAAGAGCTGCACAGGCATGCGAGGAGGAGAAAGCAGCACGCGCGGGAAAGATTGCGGGAGAACACAACAGTCTTCAGTGATTCATTCGGCTCTTCGCGAGCAGTAAAGGGAAAAGAGAGGGAGATCAGGAGTGGCTAAGAAGACAAAAGTAATGCGCGTTTATACACGCAACCGTGGCTGAACCCCAGCCGTGGGTAGGAGAGCGGGAAGGAGACGGAAAGAATGAGATAACACAATGAGCCAATAATGGGCATGATCACGATGCTCGAAGAGTCGGCAGCATGAAACGCCGGAATAGGTACTTCTATAGTAAAGATGCATTGCTGAATATGCCGCAGGGCCAACTTCCAAATTAAAAAAAAGAGCATAATTTATACTCCTTCCTAAAGCAGCGTGTTATCTGGACTGATTGAAGCAAAGTGTTGCCCCAATTATATATTCAAAATTAAATTCTGTATTTATTATAGTACTGAAAGCAAGCTACTGGACACATCACCGTTCAATTCCTTGACGTACATTGTGTTACAAAATATTATTAAGTCGGCATTATTTGAAGTCGCTTATGCGTTTGAAGTGACGAGACATTTCGCATAATGGGACGCAAGCTTTCTGAGCACTACGTCCCCGCTATGATTCATCAGGACATCTGTTACTCCACCTTTTGCTACCACTTCGTTTCTCAACATATCTTGCAAATCCCTTTGCACTGTGTCTTTATGTCAACACACGAGGCCTACACTTGGATAATACGCGCGAAAATACGGCGTACGCGTGCGCTTTATAGAAAGTCCGAGCGAGGCCGCTTGGGAGAAGAAAAAAAGAAGCGCAGGAATTGCAGAAGAGCATTTCGAAAGGAAGCGGGCGCAGCTGGGAAGACGGACGTCGAGGGGTCTGAGAGCTTGGCGCCGCTCCAAAAAATGGGAGCTTTTCCCCGTGTGCAGGGATACACTCTTCCCTTCCCCTTTGCTCACGTTCCCTATACTGCGCCACAACAAACGGGAGAGGATTCCAATGTAGTTCCCTCCTGTTTCGCAGAAAAGTGAAATACTTTGTTTTTACGATATCTTATGATATAAGGGGAGTTAAAGTCGGGCGGGGCCAACGTTATCGCGTCGTGGGCTACAATCGACGACCGGGAGTAAAGGAAATGAATGTCGGCTCCCGGGGAAAAGGAGGGAAAGAGAGAATAATGTCACGGATCGTGCCCCCAGCGGATGAAGTGTGGGAAGATAACGCCTCCACTGATGGTCTCGCGCCTTGGCAGGTAACAGCCTTCATCCCAACCCCGTCCTCTCCCTTCCGCCCTCTTCTCCCCATTTCCGGACGCGCAGTGGAATTATCGGGTTTCTGCGTGGCGCGAATGATCGAGGAAGGAAGGAGCTACTGTCCGAAGAGGGAAGATTGGGAAGGAGGGCGCGTTACAACAAGGAAAGGTCACTTCTCGGATAGCCAACGAGAGAGCGGCGGAATTCTCACGCGCAACGACGACTCGCATACGTTTTAGATACTATGCTACGTAGAACACAAGCACCACCGGTGCGAATGCTTCTTTCACGATTTTTCAAGTAACGAGCAAAAGAGAAAAAAGAACGAAAGTAATCTTTCAGACAATAGAGCTCCCGTCGTAACGGCGGCAGCGGGGGTGCAGGGGGGGGGGAGGGGGGGTCTGAGCGGACGGATGACTGCGTACGATATTTATTCTCGTCCCCGGCCGCGCGCGCGAATGGGGCAGAAAGCGAGCGCGCGGTAATCAAACAAACAAAAGGCCAAGAAAGCGAAGTGTGCCGTCAAAAGACAGAAATCAACAAAAAAAAAAAAAGAAAAGCGAGGGAGGGGGTATGTAGAGGAAAAGAAGGTATACGGCGGCGCCTATAGAGGCACCAGGGCCGCGATTTGCATAGAAGCACGTGCTCCGTGAAACAGCCGCACCGGGATATTGATGGCGGACGTCAAACGGAGTGAAGGGAAAATGTGCGAGAGTGTGCGCGGTGAGGGGGATGGGAGGTGGTGCTCTAGACCATGCTGCAGCGGCGTGCGGGTACAGGGGCGCGAGTCCAAGGTCGGATCGGAAAATCGGGTAGTCGTCGCGCCACGCCACGCCACGCCGCTCCCGGGACACCCTCGATTTCCATGTTCGCACCGCGTTTTGCGTCATGGCGGCCCGTGCTTTTCGATAAGCGAAAGCAAAATTTATGCGCAGCGACTAGGCGCAGCTTAGAAGGAAAATAAAAAGCATAGCGCGGAACGCGGTTACGGGGACCAATTACACAAATGGACGGCGCGGTCACAACCGGAGTAAAATCGTCGTAAACGATATGCAGAAGTGAACTTCACGCAGAAATACTGATATCCATGTAGGCTCGATTATGCTTATGCTACTTATTACGACCGTAAAAGAAAAGTATTGGGAGAATACTGCCTCCTATAAAAATACGAGAATACAATCGAAGCAGTGAAAGGCATTAAAATATAATAATGTACGTCGGCAAAAAAAAAAAAAAAAGAAAGAGGGAGAGAAAATGAGCCAGACATCGAAGTGTTCGTGAGAGTGCAACTACATCAACCGAATTGCAACCTTTTCATTTCCACAAAAATATGTGGGCCCTGACACGGCAAGACGCATCAATAGAAAGCAAACTGACTACATGAAAAATAAATAATGAGAAGAAATCAGGGCTCGGACAAGAGAACATCCATACACACAACCAGTCGGAAGTTATCGCTGAAACACAAGAACTCGGCTCGATCCCACGTTGCAAAGATCAGAAACGAATGCGAATACGGCGTACAGTGTAGTGGTATATCATCGCGCAGCGTGTTTACGACGTCCGCTTGCGGAAGTACTCAACGTAATATATATGCGACTGGCAGCGACAGCGGCGTACAGGCGGAGTCAAACGTAAAGTGTCGACCGTAAACGGGGAAACACAGCGTCGAAAACGAAAACAGCGCCCATTGAAGACGACGGCAACGATGGGGGGGGGAGGCGACATTGTACGGCGTCGGCCACTTCTCGCTCGATCCCAAGTCGCAGACGCGCGCCGAAGCGAATTCGCCCATCGTCGGCGCGGAGTCACGAAATGACCCCCTTTCCGCGACCGGACGGCACCGGCGGTGCGAACTGGGCGAAATCGCGCTCCCCGTGCGTGGTGGTATACGCTGGCGTTCGGCGAGACGAGCAAGCTAAGAAAAACAAACAAGTCAACAAAGAAGCTAGCACACAACGCGCAAACACAACACGAGTCACGTGTGACGGACGCGGCTATACAAAGGCGATCGAATCGAAGACGGGCGAAAAGGTCGGACGACGTTTGGCGATCGATAAAGGGAAAAAAAGAAATAACCAGGGCGCCTCCCGATAGCAGCGTGCGCATGCATGCACGGTTCGAACGGAACGCATTGACAGTGAGTGGGAAAGAAAAAAAAAATGATTACGAATAAAGCTGAATAAAGTCCTCGTAATCTCAATACGGATGCGCGTGGAAAGTGAAAAAGAAACGGGATAGGGAAGCTTGTGCCAGTGGGTTCGGGGTTTTTTTCTCAGTCCGTAATAATATAGATGTACACGGAGCACGTGAGGTCTGAACAGGAAACGTGTGTCGCGCCAGGAGACGTCCTCGCCAGCAGATGCGAGTGAGTTTGCTGTCGACAACGGGTATCGCGGTGATTAACCACACAATGAAAGTAATCCTAACTTTCAAAACAGAGTATATTAGCTCAAAATGCTGGAACAGAGAAACACAGACGAGGAAAAAAAGGAAGAAAAAGGATGAGCGCTTAGTTGTCTGGTTGTGTTGTCGCCTGTCCCAGCACTTTGCCCTAATATACTATAGTTTGCATGCAAAACCAACTTGCCAAACGATCAGTGCTCCTAAAGTGTATTGCACCCTGCATACGCGTGCGAAGCATGACTAACTCGTAACTAATTTCCTGCGGAGCAGAGAACGCATGGTCTCGTAAAAAAAAAAGAAATATCAGCAGCACTTCCGTTTGTTTCTTTTATAGTCTGTCTCGTCCGACGTTTCGTCTGCCTTCTAAAAGATCGGTCTCGTCCCTAAGGCTGTCGCGTCCTTATAAGGTAGACGTACCAATTCCTTTACCCGACTGCGCGTCCAAGGCAAGGACAGCGACAGTTTCCACGGTCATAAAAATGAGGCGCACTGCTTAGTATTTGGCGTGGTCCCCATGCGTTTGCTGCCCCGTCATAATAGTCTTATCTCTCTCTCTCTCTCTCTCTCTCTCTCTCTCTCTCCCCCTTGCTACATTCATTCGTCCAGCCGCGGTCTGCCTCATCGCAGCCCTTTACATCCCGCCGCCCATAGGCCCCTGCTCCAACCTAACTCAACGTCCAGGCTCGTAACGACTGTGCGAAACGCTTCCGGGGGCTCGAAGGACGGGACTCCGGCGTTCCTGCTACGTGAGCTGGCTTGTTTCACTCGCCCCGAGGGCAACCTGTGTCCTTGCTCCGTGCCGACGACGGGAAAGGAGGGGGAGAGGGTGAGGGGACAAGCTCCATCACGATCGAGAGCGAGGTAATTTCAGGAACGGTATACAGGGACTGGCAAAAAAAAAAGGAAGGACAAAGAAAACCCAGACACGACGGAGCAAAACGGTCTCACGTCTGACTGCTTCGCGAAAACGACCTTGTGCTCTACTGGTTTGTCTGACCGCTTTTTGTTTGCATTTTCTTCTCGGCTTCGGACTTAGCGTCGCTGCGCTCTTTGTCATTGTCTGTCGCGCGCGCCCCCGACCCCCTTTTGTTCGGTTGCCTCACTTCCGTAACGCCCTTCAGAGGAGCGCGCTAAATGCTGTTTAAAGCAGCCGAGAGTCCGCCAGTTGTGGAAAGAAGAAACCTCGGGGAGGTAATGGCAGGACGACGCCGGAAAAGTTATGGGAAAGCTGTGGCTGGGAAAAGCCAGAAAGAAAGAAATAGCGCCGGGAAGAACGCGGATGGAACAATAGAAGCGTCGCCTACACAGCGGTGACCGTGAATGAGAACCTGAGTTGAGAGGGGGGAAAACGGTTTCGCGCGAAGCGACATAACGTGCGCGGAATAGGCCCCTCGGAACTAATGGGCGACGCAACAGCGGAAGGCAGAAATGTACCCGAGAGAGCCGTCCGAGGACTGGAAACGGCGGAGCCGTCACAACTCGAAACGAGCAGCAAGAGTGCGCGAAGCAGGGATGATGTACATAAAAAAAAAAAAAAAAAAAACACATTGTGTAACAATTCAGCGGCCTTCAGTTATGTGAACCAGATTGTTTTATTGAAGTCAGTGATGTAACGTGACGCAATTTGGCACTTGTTCCAAGCGTCCTATATTCGACGTTGCTAGCACAAAAGGAGGTCAGATGAGCACAGAAAAGCCATATTGCTGACAACGCGCCAACGCGCGCACACTCACTCGCTCACTCACTCACTCACTCACTCACTCACTCACTCACTCACTCACTCACTCACTCACTCACTCACTCACTCACTCACTCACTCACTCACTCACTCACTCACTCACTCACTCACTCACTCACTCACTCACTCACTCACTCACTCACTCACTCACTCACTCTCACTCAATGACCGCGGTGGCGTATTAGCTATGGCGTTGTGTTGCTAAGCCCGAGGGCACGGGATCAAAACCCAGGTGGTCACTGCGTTATTCCGGAGTCCCCCGCTACGGCGTGCCTCATAATCACATCGTAACGTTGGCACGTAAAACCTCAAAATTTAATTTTAATTTCGCACACACATACGCACCGAGACAGAGATTTATTATTACGTATAACTGAAAGCAGAAGGTTTCAGAACGCCACTTCTAAATGAGGAATTATCGCAGCCAAGATTGTATGTATATCTACGACCAGCTTAGAACCGTGTGCTCAATAGTGGCTTTTCTTGAAGCGTACTTATTTGAGCCATTGATTAGAGTACGGTACTTATACGATTCCATAGCTATCCCAGATTCGATAGCTACCTTGGTTCTCCATAAGAAAAACAGAAATTTACCTATCAAGAAAGGGGTCAGGCAAGCAGACAAATGTCTCTAGCGCTATTCACTGCATGCTTAGAAGAAAGTAGTTAAGCTATTAGACTGGGAAAGGTTAGGAGCAACCGAACAACCTCCGGCTTGCAGGCGATATTGTTCAGCAACAATGGAGATGAATTGCAACAAATGATTGAGGACCTTAACAAAGAGAGTGCAAGAGTAGGGTTGAAGATTAATATGCAGAAGACAAAAGTAATGTTCAATGGCCTGACAAGGAAAACATTATGTATGATCGCCGGTCAGCTTCTAGAGACTGTGCAGGAGTATGTTTATCTAAGCCAATTGCTCACAGGAGACACTGACAATGAGAAGCAAATTTACATGTAGAAGAATAAAAATGGGTTAGTGTGCATACGGCAGGCATTACCAAATCCTGACTGGGATCTTACCACTGCCATACAAAAGAAAAGCGTACAATCATTGCATTCTATCGGTGCTAAAGTACGGAGCAGAGACTTGGAGGTTAACTAAGAAGCTCGAGAACCAGTTATCATCATCATCATCATCAGCCTGGTTACGCCCACTGCAGGGCAAAGGCCTCTCCCATACTTTTCCAACAACGCCGGTCATGTACTAATTGTGGCCATGTCGTCCCTATTGTCGAGAACCAGTTAAGTATCACGCAAAGAGCGATGAAACGAAAGATGTTAGGCGTAGCGCTAAGAGACAGGAAGAGAACGGTGTGGATTAGAGAGCTAACGGTGATAGCCGATATTCCAGTTGAAATAAAGAGAAACAAATGGAGCTGGACAGGCCCTTTAATACGTAGGGTAGATAACCGGTGGACCATTGGAGGTACAGAATGGGTCCCAAGAGAAGGGAAGCGCTGTCCAACACGGCAGCGGTGGGGTGATGAATTTAGGAAATTCGCAAGCGCAGGCTGGAAACAACTATAGAGCACGACAGGGTTAATTGAAGGCCATTGAGAGAGGCCTTCGTCTTGCAGAGGAGGTAAACATAGTCTGCTGCTGATGATGATGATGACTTATACGACAGTAATAGCGAGCCACGTATGGTAGAATATTCAGTGTTCATCGATGTCGCTAAACGCCGGAGACGCATCTTCGTGACCCCAACGTGCATTCCGACACAAAGCACGTAACGTGGAGGTTAACGTTAAACTGCGTATAGATGGAGCAGCGGCGAACAAACCTCGCAAACGAAGAAGCTGATATTCGTACCTGATTGTGTGTTTTCCTGTTTTATATATACACGCGTCAGTTGTGTGTAGATGGCTGGAAGCGCGGGTGGCTGCATAGACATGCTGCCCCAAGCCGTGTCTGATAATAGAAGGCGCAGCCTGAATTGAATGCCTTTCGACAGCCGGCCTTTTTTTTTTTTTGTGTTGAAACCGTTGAGGAGCGCAGGTTGAAAGCATTTCGATCAAAAGAGACTTATAATGTTGCAATACTAACAAGGCAGTTGCAAGAACGCCTCTTCGGTGTATGTTTGCAAGCCATGGCAACAATACTGGTTCACCGTTGCTTTAAAAAAAAAAAAAAAATAACGCAGCCGCAATGCGTTTCGCAAACACACTGTCTGCGACCTCTCTGACATACTCAACTGCACTGCTACAGATTCCTAAGAAAACTTACAAGGAAAATAGGGTTAAAATTGTCTCGAAGTCAAGCGGCGTGTTTTTCTGTGCTTAGTACAGGAAGCCGGGAAAGAAGCCATACAAAGAGGACAAAAGAAAAAAAAAAGAAACGTAAGGAAGCGCGGTACAGCCCTGAAAGGAAACTACTGATCTTCTGGTCAGTGTACTCGATACAATTTTTCGATACGCGTGAAGTGTGTGCAGTGCCGCTACAAAGTAAGCTTCGGCAAAGCAGCCGCACCACAGAGGCTTAGGGGGCTCAAGAGTTCGATCTCACCGTTTCTTGCGCTGTGGTGACGAAACTCGAAAACTCGATTCAGAGGCTTCAATATAGAAAGAAAACTTAGGCTACGGGCGCTTTTTTGTCTGTCTGTCTGTCTGTCTGCCTCTCTCTCTCTCTCTCTCTCTCTCACACACACACACACACACACACACACACACACACACACACACACACACACACACACACACACACACACACACACACACACACACACACACACACACACACACACACACACACACACACGCACGCACGCACGCACGCACGCACGCACGCACGCACGCACACAAGAAAGAAAAAGAAAAGACAGCTCAAGTGCACAGCTCGTGATACTCACAGCCTTATGGCTTGCCAAATAAACTGATAATTGGTATAACAGGCTGCAGTAGAGGGAGCAAGAAGGCCGACGTTGAACGTCGGCAAAACTAAATTCGAGCGAAGGAAAGGCACCCAGTACATGCTGAAAAGATGACGATGGCTAGCGAAAAGAGTACTTTGCTGATTTTCTACAATTATCCATAGTTTTTATTACTTCATTTCTTTACGTTAAATTATTTTATCAAAATTCTTACCAATATTTTCATTGCAAGTCCAAATTACAGTTCTATCGTCCCACGCTCCACTATTAAAATCTAGTTTCTCTATACTTCTAACCTTACGGAAAACCGCCTGCTTCTTGGCCAATCCCCCATAGTGGGTACGCGCCACTGTCTGGGACACAAGACAAGACAAGACATCTACTGGAGGTGCAGTCAAATAGTCACATAGCCTGCGTGAGCTAGTTGCGTATTATCATATCCTAATATATAGGTATAGGACTCTGTCGATCGCCGCCTTATCTCGTAATGTTACCTATGGCTGCGACGATCCAGTTTCCGTCTCTCTTCAGCAGCGTTCACACATATCACGCGTTCAGTAGACAACTGCCGCTTAGCTTTGGAATAATCGGAGTGTTCCCGAAGGTTACGGATTATACTCCACAGTACATGACGAGCACTTACTGACTATCCGCTTGAAATCACTCAGTTTGTGTATCAGTAACGCACTTAACGTGAGAACCTAATTATTTCGTTCGTGACACAGTGCCCGCTGGTGTAGCTTAGAACCCGGCGGACGGTAACCTCGACTGACCACTGCAGGGGATCACTTCCTCATGACGTGGCGTCCGACGCGATGCCTCACTGGTAGCAGCGTCGGGAGTTCTGCACGCCTTCTGCCAATTAGCCAATCAGAATTTGTTGAAGATGATATCCCCAAAATTCATCGATCCAGAATGCGGTCCAAGCATCCCGCCCCTCAGAGGTCTCCGGTACCCTCCATTGGATGTGCGCTACATGCTTTGTCAGGAACAGAGAGAGAGAGAGAGAGAGAGAGAGAGAGAGAGAGAGAAGGAAGGCAGGGATGTTAACCCGTCGAGAGTCTGGTTGGTTACCCGACGCTGGGGGAAGGGAGGAGGGGAAGAGAGAGAAGAGACAGAGGGTATAGAGATGTGCACAGGCAGTCGTCGAGTCAAAGCCGCTCGTCCAAACCAGACGTTCGGAGAAAGCACAACAGTGCCTTCACTGCCTTCTGAGCCGATGATCGGTGGGAACGGTGCTCTAGCGCTGTCTGTTCACTCATAGGACGATCATCAAATTTCATGATTGTGTTGGACAAAGATTATCTTTGTGCTTGAACTTGAGGACAGTGGCACAATAAGTGGTCACTGCTCTCCTCGCATCCGCAAACATCACATGCAGGACTATCAGCCACTCCAATTAGTGCTGAGTAAGCTTTCGTGAAGGCAACTCCAAGCCAGAACCGACGCAGAAGAGACGCTTCGCGTCGGTGCAGTCCGGACGGAGGTCTGAGTTGCAGTGAAGGATTTAGTCTGTGCAGTCTTGTGCGACTTGTGTGTGCGGTGTTCCACCCTACTAAGGAGAGCGTGCGTGCTAGAATGCGAAGTTGTCTCGCAGCGTCGGCCCTTGAGAGAGGAATGGGGACGCAGCGGTCTTCTTTGTTTGACGTCCGAGCTGCCTTGTCTGCGTCATCATTTACAATGTTACCGCAATGAACTGGTATCCATTGGAAGGAGATATCATGGCCTTTTTTTCTCAAGTGATGGACAAGTTCCAGGATTTCGCACGTGAGCTGATCGTGAGTTACATGTCGGAGAAACGACTGCACACATTGCAAGGCCGGCGTTGAATCGCAGAAGACTGCCCATTTTCGAGGGCTTTCAGCATTTATAACTTGAAGCGCGTCGCGGAGAGGCGCGAGCTCTGCGGCTGTAGACGTGTAATACGGGAAGTCTTGAACCGCTGGGTAATTCCCATTGTTGGTATAACTGGAACAAGCTTACATTGTGCATTGCACGGTAATTCCAAAGTCGTAGCCACTTTTACTCCCATATCTAGCTGGTCGCGCAACATTTGCCAGGGCTTCCAATAGTAGTGAAATAAATAAATAAATAAATAAATAAATAAATAAATAAATAAATAAATAAATAAATAAATAAATAAATAAATAAATAAATAAATAAATTTGCGGTCTACATTCGCTAAATATAGGTGATAATAATTAGTACGAAATGAACTGGACGCGGATATCAGCGTAATAAGAAACCACGGTGAATCTCAAAAACTATGCGACAAATCTTGTGACCACAATTATAGAGTGCTAACGGCACTTGACAACCTCTATGTTATCAACTATTGATCACATGCCATTGGAAAACAGGCAATAAGCTTTAGCGCTTGTTTTATATAAATTTGCTCGTATTCTAAAATTGGTCAGCTGCGGGACAAATACGCCGTCTGGTATATACCGCCTGCAACAACAGCGTTTCTGAAGAGTATATTTTAAGAAATAAAGCAAAACGAACAATAAGTTCAGGTAATAGGCTTAATGCGCTATAGTCGCAGGGGTCATTCACGAATATTCACAACGTATTCCACAATCTAAACAAATGAATATTATATATTCAAAGGCAACCTACAAAAACCCGCAATGCATGCCACAGGGGACGCCTTTTTTTTTGTCCCTAATGTGCTTATTCACGCAAAAAATGACAAAAGCAAGTAAAGACAGGACCGTTTTGTTTTGTCGCTCTCCGAAATGGGCTCCTCGTATTTCGTTGAATATTTAATAGGAAGCGTACGTGAGGACACCGGGAGTTTGGCGTGAAGTATTGCCCGCTAGAGCAGAGATCGCGTTTTTTAAAACTTGGTTACAGTTAAACAAACGCACTGTCCGAGCGCTGCGTCCCCCCCCCCCCCCCCCCCCCCCCCCCAGGGATTGCTAAAACTCAACTTTCGTGCTGCAGTATTAGTCCAGCGAATATATATATATATATATATATATATATATATATATATATATATATATAGAAAGAGAGAGAGAGAGAGAGAGAGTCCGAGGAAGCCGGGCCGCTTTCGCGAGCATACTGAGTGGCGCTTTGTGCACGCAGCTTCGGAAGAGAAGAAATCATCCCTGCGGGGAAATCTAGCCTTTTGTCGGAAAACGGGAGCAAACATGAGACGACAGAACACTAGATAAGTAAACTCCAGGTCTCCCGGAGGCTGTAGTGTCCGTGTGTTTCTCGGAGTCTGTGAAAACAAATAAAAGTTGTTGAACAAGGGCGGTGCGAAACGCGCCCTCCTCCTCCTCCTCCTCGTTCTCTTCCCGGATGAACAGCGCTTGTCGCAAGGCGTTCACCGACTAGACGTGAGCAGCGCAGTTCACGCGATTGCCACCGTTATTGCCATGCGAACGAGCGCGCCCTTATACGTCGCTCTTCCGCAGAACGAGTCCAGGGAACTTGGCCAGCTCCGGCTTAATACAGGAATGCCAGGATTGCCTGTGCTCCGCGGCACGCTTCGTAGCGCATTGCTTGCGTGTACTGCCACGCGGATGCGTAGGTAAAACAGCGTAGCAAAAAAAAAGAAACATTAAAACAAAGTTTCGCCCCATTTCTAGGGCCCGCAATGGTCGCACGTAAAAAAATATCATAATTCGCCTTGCGACTGCAAGTGTCCTCCGATAAAAAATTGTTTTGTGGTGCAGGCAAGGAGATGAGCTTGGACACTGTTGCTTGCTTCTTCGTTCTTTTTTTTTTTAAATTCTTGCCGCCCCCTATGCGGACAGATGAAGCGAATATTGGTACGCATTGTGTTGCGGCACCGATTCGACTGGAAGCACGACCACAATTCCTCTCGGCAAGCAATGCGAAGCCAGTCCGGGGGGTAAGACGCTGGTCTGCGCGGCTATGACGACGTTTGCCGTTGCCTTTGTCCTTTGCTTTGCGGAATGCAGCGCACGATGAAATAGTCAACGATGCGTGTGCCACGCAAAAGGGCATATAGCCAGTACTCTAACTGCGGCAGGAAACTAGCCCACTGGTGGATTAAGACCGAAAATCCTCAAGCACGCGCACACACACGGGCGCGCGCGCGCGCTCTCGCTTTTTCTCCCTCCCTCATTCACTCACACACGCAAGAAAATCTGAAACGACCCAGACATAGTAGGCCACAGGCTGAGGCCGGGCTTCGAGCATTTACGAGCTAGGTGCACGGTCGCAAAGTTTCATTTAAGGACCATCTTCCTCTGTCCGCTAAAAGGGAAACACGGCGACGGGATAATAATGTGAGACGCCGCGAGTGCCGTCTCAGACTCGACGAAAGCTCACGGCCTACAGTCGAGTAACATCCGTGCGGTGGTCCCACCCTTCGCGTCGTAGTACTGGTTGCCGAACGTTCGCAGCGCGAGAATGTCCTCTATTGTAACTTCAGCGCGAGAACCGTGTCAGGGTGGATCGTTCTCTCCTTAACGGTGCGCCTGTTCACGCCCCGCCTGTCGCCCTTGGAAGACGAAAGATGAATGCCCGCCGTGCGTCAGCGGCACGCCAGCGCGAGCATTAACACCTCGCAAACAACAGCAACGGGAGGCCGCCGCCGTAGTCGTGTGCGACGTCACGAAATCGTCACGCGTGGAGAGAGAGAGAGACAGATGGAGGGAGAGCAACACAAACGTGCGCGGAGCTGACGGCGCCCTAACGACAGCAGCAACAACGACGGCGGGAGGTCACAAAGGCCAGGTCCGTTATGCAGCACTGGCGTCCCTCACCGCCCTTCCCCCTTACCCTTCCCGCAATTTAGGTGGCCCCTTCTCTCGGCCTTTCTGGTACCGACAGAGCAGCCGCGAGGTGACAGCGCGGACGTAGTCGCGACTAAAGTCGTGAACGCGAATTTGCGCCACTCGTGAGCGTCGGAGGCTTCTTCGGTTATGCCGTATTTTCCTAAATTTAAGCCAGTACGAATCTAAGCTGAGCTCCCCTTCTGATGATAATGCGCACATCCACCTCACCCCTTCTGGATGTAAAACGAAAAATGTCGTCAAATTAAAGCTATTTCCTTGCATGCAAGCCTCAGCTGCCACAATCTGATTGCTTGGACAAGTTATGTAAAATATCCGCAAATAAGAAGACAAGGTGGGCCAGCTGCCTATCATTTGGGTGATGTCGAGAAGGTTTTTGTCTTAGTGAACTTTAGCGGCACAACCTCTCTGATATTGAAGTAACTTGTGAGACGTCAAACGCAGGAGTTCGCAGTGGCGGTGCGGAAGGCGCGATGTGTCGAGTAATGGCGCGAGTGAGCGTCTTGTAAGATTGCGGTAACGGCCAGCAGTCATTTAGAAGCGTAGACTGTTGGGCCGGTTGGTGTATCACGTGTTGTCGTTGAGCGAAAGTACGGGCGGGGAAAAATGGAGTGGACAGGACAGACGCTCACTAACAACTGAAGCTTAATGAAAGGTTTCCCAGGGAGCGGAGGGCCTGACATGCGCAGTCAGAAGGTTGATTCAAAGCCCATGCATAATCACATGCAAAAATTGCAAAGAATGCTAACGCCCAAGAAGATAACTAATTTCTAGACACACGTGGCAGATATACGCACAATCTGCCGCACGTGTGTTAGCTTCCCGTCAGTTGCCCTGACGGATAAAGAAATTAGTTATCTCCTTGGACGTTAGCATTTCTTACAATTTCTGCGTGTGATTATGTACGAACTTTACATCAACCTTCTGACTGCGCATGTGCGACCCTCCACCTACATGGAAAACCTTTAATTAAGCTTCAGTTGTAAATGAGCGACTGTCCCGCGTCCACTCCGTTTCTTCCCGCCCGTATTTTCGCTCAACGACGCTACAGCATCAGTCATTTAGCTCGAAGACCACAATAATCTTTACGTCTGAGAAGAACTCGAGCGGTTTATTTCAAATATACTTGCAATACAATAACGTTTCATTATTCCGGGCTTTCTTCTTTTGGTACTGCCTCCTTTACGTCGAGCCTAAGCCCCCCGCGCACTTCGCTCATGCGTCAAATAAGCGAATAAGAAACAAACAGATAGGGCCGGAAGGAGGACGTTACATTCGAGAAAGAACGGCAGTCCCTTGGACTACGACTGGGGGGGGGGGGGGGGGGGGGCAACAAGGCCACAACGGAAAGAGGAAGACCGGTGCCCAGATGACGAGCACAAAGGGTGTTTTTCTCGCCGCTTCGGTTCGTTGGCCAGACCGAGCAACAAGAACAAGCAAGGCTGCAGTCCAGTTGCACGGAATTCCGGAGACGATCTGAAAGGGCGCGTGGGCATGACAGACACGCTTGATGGCCTGCTTCAGCGATCGCTACTACTTGGTGCGGCCACCGAGCCGAGGTGTCCCGAAGGAGCCAAGGTGTCTCGTTCGCACGAAGCAACCTTCCTTAACTCGTTAACACCGCAGACAGGAAACTCACCACTCTTTGTTGGTTGTACGTGTCGGCGCTAAATAAAGCGGGCCGATTTGGGAGGCAGTGTTATCAAAGCAGTAGGCGGGATAATCCTGATACAAATCGCGATACGCGTCTTCCCAAGGCAAATCACGGGTAAATCCCGGTGGTAGTATGACTAGAGGTGTGGGTGGTTCGATCCTGATAATGATATCAAATTTATTCGCTAACGTGCGCCGCAGTGATAAGTTTTTTTTTTCATTGGTATGAAATATATGTCGAAACTAGTAAACAGTGATGGCTACTTCTTATGACACAGGAGAAAGGAAGATCAATCTCATAAAAATTAACGAAGACGTAGCAGATGAATACGGTTTAGCGCACAAAATACATTATTGATGTTCAAAAAGAGGAAGTTACTATAGTTCAATCAAGTAGATCGAAGATTTTCGCGTAGAAATGAAGGAAATCAAATGCCAGACATTTACAATCTGTGACCCCATAGAATGGTATAACTTGAGAAGAGCTGGTCGACATAGAGTAGTCCAAATGTCTAACTGGGTGTTTGTCTTCCGGTTAACCTCCCCGTTATGTTAACCTCCCCGTCTTCTTAACCTCCTCGTCTATCGGTTAACCTCCTCTTCCTTCGGTTAACCTCCTCTGCTTTCAGTTAACCTTCCTGTCCAATGAAGGCCGCAAGCCTGTGGGCACCTCAGAGCAATTTTGAAGACCGGTGAGATGGAGAAAGGGCATTGGTGTATGGACTGCCTAGAAAACATCATGGTGTCTCTAACGCAATGTCTCCTCTGCTGGCTGTACTGCCTATATTTTTGGAAATAGCTTTGACACGAAGGCTGGAGAATCATTACTTAAGCATCAATGTTCAGGTTTGTTTTACTTGGCGGTACCGAAATAATCGCATTAAAAAAATAATAAGTGGAGATATTGTGGCGCATAACTCCTGGACCAAAAAAGAAAGAGAGGTAGAAATACTTTGAGGACTCAGTGAAAGATAAAAAAAAAAAAAGAAAGACGGGGGAGGAGAGTTAAATGAACTGTCAGGATAAAATAAAGGAATTGGAGAAAAAAAAACGAAAGAAAAAAGTTAAAGAAAGGAAAGGAAAGAACACAAAAGAATGGCACCTCGTCGTATAAATGACGAGGCCCATCTCGATTGACCGACATAGCAATTCCTTCATCGACACTTATATGTAGGTGACGTCACCAATTAAGGCTGCAACAAAAATCAAGGTCATCCATCAAAATATACATAAACAAGAAATGACGACTATCTACAACGCCACATTTAAGAACATAAAATAAAAATAAAAGAAGAATTTATAAACGAACTCGTATAACAGGCACTAAAATGAGGGACGTCAACTGGTCAAAGAATCAATGGTGAAGCAATACACGGGTAATTGGAGATTGTTGAGAAAGGTCTTCGTGCTGCACGCGCTCCTAGGTAGTGCGATGTTGTTGTTGTTGTTGTTGATGATGATGATGATCATGATGATGATCACGCTTGAATCGTCAACGATCAAAGTTACGGCCACGGTGGTTAGGGCTCAGCTCCATATATCTTGGCCCAGTTCCAGCCTTGCCACTCGTGAAAATTTCAGTCGCCGAACCGCGGCTTAGCAATTGCGGGACGCGGGGCCACTATTGCCCAACCAGGCTGGTAATGACAGCTCTCCAGGCACACTGCCTTTGCTACTGATCATCCCATCGTATAAGAAAGAGAAATACGTTAAAGGAAGCGTTCGCAAAACAGAAACGACAGGGAGAGATTTGCCAAATGATACAAAGATATTCACTGAAATTCACGACTTGTATGTAAAGAAGGTTGGATGTCGCAAGCCGGCGAACACGTGTCGCGGACAGCGAAAGAATAGTGCGCAAATACGCGTGTCGGGCGTCTGACGCGAATCTTGAATTGAAAGGAGAAACGGACGAATAGCCGCGCTCCTTTTCATCGGAAATTCTAATGGTCGAAAATACTTTGGAAATTCTAAGGGAGATCCCGCAACGCCTTTCTTGGGACTTGCGCTCGGTATTTGAATGCCTCCTTTCTGTCGTCAGCGCCAAGATCTTGCATGCACAAAGGCGAATCCCGATGTTCAGTGACGCAGCAGAATCGACGGAAGAATGCAAACTATTGAGGCGAAGGGAAATGACCGGCGCGGGTTATTTCCATACTTCTCAAAGGCGGAACGGCAAGTTAGTATACGCACACTAGCGGTTCGCAAAGGGAACGACGAGAATATAGGTGGCGCTGAAAGCCTTTACTTAACGTTACAGTGACTCGGATAGTAGGCAGCAGTAGACTCAAGTAAATGAGCAGACTCTTTGCGGTACATTGTGTTCGTCAGCTTTAGCGACGCGCAACCACAGCTAGCGTATATACATGCGAAGTGGCGGTGCACGGTCATTGCAATTGCCGGAAGCCTGTATAAATCTACTTTCGTCCGCAGCCAACGAAAACCCCAACCTTGGTACAGGTCCTCTACGAAACACTGTCAAGGCCTCTTGCAGGTATTGCGCAGACAATGGCCGCTTGCACTGATCGGGTTATTGGTAACGTTATACGTACCTTTAAGATACGACAGCCAGAAGAGTATAGAAAAGAAAGGGCTCGCCAATCGGTTCGTCTATCAGTGAAGTTGCGAGCAGCTTTCAGCGTGCATTCGAAATAATATCTGGAAAACGGTGCAAGCTGCCATGCCGGTACGCATCCGGCGTAAACCAAGTCGGGAGGCTCAGTGCATTTTATAGTCACCGCGTCTAGCTAAATATGCCCACTGTGTGCCACTTCAGGTTCCTGTGGGACTGTTCCGCTCCAGCCCCATTGTTTAGTTCTGCCCAGGCAGCCACGTTAAGCAGATGTTCTTATCCGTGGCAGCTCGGCCGTGCGGCCCGAGCAGCATCCCCGTCAACGTAACCAAAGCTATCCGCAGAGCAAAGGCCCTTGTTTTGGACATCCTGCTAGTACTATTACGCGGCAACTTCACCTGCATATTTCCTCATCTCGACAGTATACATGTAAATGTACATGTACGACAGTACAGATGAGAATACATATGGGCCGGCCCCGGCTGCGCCCAGCTGGAACGCCACAACACCGCAGATGTTCCGCACCTGTCCCGCTCCAGGTACCTCAGGAATGCAAAAGTAATCTGACATTTGTGCTAGAGGGCCCATCACGAGCTGTTATTATTCTTCCAACGTTCTAAAGCTATAGGAAATTGCACACTACATTAATGGTGTCCTGCCATCGTCGTCATTATCATCATCATTACCACTGTCGTCGTTGTCAGGGTCACCATAAAAGACAAGAAGTTCGCGGCTGACGAGAAATAAGAAAAGCATGAAATGTCGTTCATTTTCTATATATATCATCATTGATGAGCTTTCAGTAGAATCGACTGCCAATTGAGACGGCTTTGTCGCGCCTTTTAAGCAACAAATGACAAGAGACAGCAAACGGAAGTCGCTCCGTCTGCCTAGTTGCCCCACAAGTGTTGCTCCTGCGTTAGAGAGCAGCACGACGCGCTTGTCGATGAAACGGCAGTGAAGAAAAAGAGAAGTATGGCCACGGGAACAAAAACGCGATCATTATCTGCATCCTGAAAAAAAAGAAATAACCAACCGAAACTAAAGAAGGAAAGCAATGCGGGGAAAAACAGGGAAACGACCGGAACAGTGGAAAGAAGAGGGCGCCGCATTCAAAGCCGAATGATAAGCAGTGGCAAGCGCGAACGAGTATCGACAATGCCGAGCGTAACCTATCTAGCTCACTGCATGCCGACGCTTGCCCGCAAGGTTGTCGGCGGTATACCGGCGCCTGAGTGCACGCACAGATCCACACTTCCGCACGCACTCACGTTAAATACGTGCGCGCACACACGGGCAGGCATCCCGCGTACCCCGCTGCGCTGAGCCAGCAGGGCTGCCGTTAACCCGCGCAATAACGGCGTTCCCCGCGGGAGAGGGCACAGTGCGTTGCAGCTTCTCAAGAGGGGAGAGCTGACGCGACGCACCGCTGCTCGCGCTCCATTGAACCGGCGCCGTCTCTGCCGTTGTTGCGATGCCGGGGCACGGCACGACTCGTCGTCCAAGTAGAGTGACCCGTATTCCGTTGGGGCGCCTACGCCATCCGTTTTTTTTCTTTCTCTGTTCTATACGTTCCGCGACTGTAAGGGCAAGCTATACCGGCGATGAAAGGCACCCACGTAGCTAGCCAGGCTACCGCAATACCTGTGCGCGCGTTACGCGGAGGGGCACTTTTATTGTTCGCTCCAGGGGTGTAGGAACGCACGCACACCTGCGATGGAGAAACTGCGCGTCTGCTCAGGATTAACGTGTCAGCGGGTCCTGACGACGACGGCGACGACGCGACGAAGCTGAAGAAAGTGTGCGCACGCCTTTAAAATGGAGGTTGCGCAAGAGCGCTAACGCTGAGTGGTCGGCGACGTGCGTCGCAGACTTTGTGCTCTTAGAACCGCCTTCTGAGAGTCCGTCCCGTCGACCGAAAGTAACGGACTAAGAAGAAGTGAATAATTTAGCCGGCTCCGGGTCGGAAAACTGAAGGCGTACGGAACCCGCGTAGAGTCGTGAAGGAACAATGGCGAAAAGAGACATGCAAGTGCTACTCTTAGTCCTGACGGTTGCATTATAAGTGAAGTAGCAAGGCAGGTTGTGAATAAAGCACTTTATCTTGCGCAATGAGTGCCTAGTTATAAAAGGGTTCTTAAATTACCTCGGTAAGAATGATGCACTAGAATGATTCACGAACTTTCAAGATCACAGCGCTAACGTTTTTCGTTTGAAGTTATTCACGGAATCTAGCAGCAATGTGCGTCAAAGAAAAGACCGAGATTATTTTGGGAACTGCAGCACTGAAATTGTTTTTTATTAACTTTAATATGCATCAAACAACACTTGCCGCTACTGTATATATAGGTAAGTGTTTCCTTTTATTTTTAGTTAATGACTCCTGCAATTTCGCATTCAGCTGCTTCGAACCGTTTGTTCAGTCGCATCAAGGGGATGTACACAACAGTTCTGTCCTTCCTTGTTACTGTAATGTAGAAAGGCGGGGCGTGAAATACGACTCGGCTACTGCTTGTCTGACGAAAATAGGGTTTACAAGCTGCTTTAATGCGGTGCACTCTCACACGTACTTCTTTCTGTAGAAGAACGACCTTGTTGCAGTGAGCTAACACACAAAAGCGTTACAAATGAACAATCCAAAATGTAGATCTCAAAGCTCTAAATTACATCCTTTCAGTTACACTGCGATCACTGCGATCAGAGAATCGTACAGCAGTTGCCTCTTTCTAGTATACCGCCACCTCCAGCCCCCCCCCCCCCCTCCCCCTTCACCTGCCGTCCTGCTGCTTAGCGATCAGCGTCTCCAACAGTTACAAATACTACATCTTCGTCGTCTAAACTATCTAATTCTTTGTAGTGGCGAACACTTCCGCTCTCCATGCGCTACAATACAACGCCGGCGTTACAGCATAGTCAGTAAAATAGGCGGTCGGCGATGGCGAGAAAAATCGCCGCTCCTTACGCGCGTATTCGCCGCGGCATCTGCGGTCTCACGCTATAGTGGCACAGTGGCCGGTGCGTCAGACAAAGCGCGACACCTCAATAAAAGGATGAGATCACGAAGCAGCCGTCGGGCCGCTAATATATGCGTCGGAGAAAGTCACTCGAACTCGGCGTACAATGCTGCCGGAAGGCTTCCGATATCGGCGAAGAAACTCTACGAAAAAGGGGACGTCTCCTTTCTTCCGTCGCCCTTTTCTGCCGTGTCGGTCTGGAAAGAAACCACGCGCGGAATAGAGCATTGCCTCCGGACACCAGAATCAAAAAGCGCCCGCGCACAGGCTGCTTCGAAGCTATAATACCCGTGCTTTGTCACAGGCCGTCATCGATACTCGTGAGAGTTCCGGCAGCAACGCATGTTCGCCGAACCGCCCAGAGCAAGCAGAACGTCCAGAAAGCAAAACGAACGAAGAGAAACGGGGTGAGGAACGATAAATGGATAACCACCTCAAAATCCGACGACACCGACCCCGCTCCGCCCCGTCATCACTCCTAATCGGCGACGGTCTCGCGTACAGTGAACCGGGCGGCATAACTGACATTAATTACTAGTAGTAATACGCAAACCACTGCCAAACCCCCATTTCCCTTCACCTCCTCGCCTGTCTCAACGCGGAATCAGTGATAAAGAGTGAGTGAGAGAGAGAGAGAGAGAGAGAGAGAGAGAGAGAGAGAGGGGGGGGGCGACTGACTCGGGAACAGCGTCAGGTCGACCGACGTGAGTCTTCGCCGGTGCCCGTGTGTTTGTGTGCGTGCGTGGGCGGGTGTGCGCGTGCGTATTTTTATGCGTAGCGCTGTACGAGGACGAAGCTTTTGGCAGATGGCAGACGTATCGATTGCCCGCTGCGCCGGGGCAGGGCCACAGCTACGGGAGAGACTGCCACTACTACGGCGGCGCGCCGGACGCCAAGAGACCCAGACAGGCGCGGTGGCGCCGGACAGAATGACGGCCCGAGTAGTGCCACGCTAAGAACGCCCTGCCGAAAAAAGATAGGAAAAAAAAAGAAAACAAGGACTGGCGAAAAGAAACAGCGGATATGGAAAACACAGACGGGCGTGGACGGAGAGGATGAACGAAGAGAAAAATAAGGAGAGAGCGAAAGACGAGAAAAAAAAAGGAATAAGTGAAACCATGCCTGGGTCACTAACCGCTGCGACGCACCGGGCCGTTATGGTCAGGAAGGAAGCGGGCGAGTTGCCAGAAGTACTCGCCCGAAATGCGCGGTACAGTAGTTTGGTTTAGTTAGCGAGAGTGGTGGGCGCAGCCACTTACGCGTCGCAATTATGGACAAAGTGCTCTCAGACTTGCGATCATAACGTTTTGACAGCGCATCAGGGCTGTTAATGTCAGTCAGCATGGTTACGTACTCCGCGCAGCTATGTAGCGTACGACGAGATTAAATGCCTTTAGAAGATTTGCAACCTTTTCTTTTTTTTTTGTAGACGGCACGCTTTCTACAATGAACGTTTTGCGGACGCATTGCTCATCGGAATGGAGTGCGAATAGCGCGTTGTGGTAGCTGTCGTGCCGCGGACGAACAACACATTGTTTGGAATAAGGCTTCCAGAGCGCCGTTCACTGGAACAGGTTGTAGCAAGCCCTGAGATCTTGGAGTCTCGCACATTTCCGTGTTTTCTGTATGAAAACAAAAAGAACTCGTTTTCCCTTTTCGGCGCTGGCGCTACGAACGATCAGAGGGATAACATAAGAAGAGCTGCGATTCACAAAGTACGTTTCTTTTCTTTTTCAAACAAACTGGCATTTGGAAAAGCACCGATTCTTAAGCAAGAAAAGCAGACTTCGTAATCGACAGGGATTGTCAAATGTACACATTTCGGTTATTTTTCAATTCAGAACTAAAACATACTAACATCGTTCTAAGAAGACGTACGCAGGCCATGCCCATTGCGGTGCGAATGAGCCGTCGCTGCGGCTCGTGGTGCCATGCGTTACAAGGGGCGCGGCCAAGCGCGCTAAGCCCCACGGTGTTGCCGAGACCAGACGAGAAGACACGCAAGTTCCGCCGCAGACGGAGAAACAGGCGGCGAGGGTTAGCGAGGCCAGACGTAAGCTGGAGAGACAGACGGAAAGAAAGCAACGGCAGACGCGACGTCACGCCCCGCGGAATGTTGGCGGCGGAAGCTGAAGACCCATCCACGAGCCTCGTTACTCAACACGAGGTCTGGGCTCCCCTTCCCTGAGCGAGCTTCTGTTTTTTTTTTTATGTCAAGTAGCAGCAGACCGAGGAATTTCGACAGAAGTTGAGGGGAGAGGGGGTGCGAGGAGGGTAAGGGTCCAGGTCCTAGTTCAGCATAGTTTGGGCGTGTCCTCTGGGATGTCGTCAGCACTGTTCTTCCGCATTGCGGTTAGCGGGGAAATGTCGAACGAGAGAGTGTGAAAAAAAAAATAAAACAAATCACGAACAAGATGGAGAAAAAAAAATGCGAGCAGGCTTGTAAGCCACTGAACTCGAGTGTTCAGAGGTTACAGAGCAGGGACAACGTAATTGATTGCTGTTTCTGACTGACTCAGGCCTTCATCAACTAAGTGCATTCGCGTTGCTTGTGCTTTTTTGATCTAAAGCCAAACACTTGCACGATTGATTGCGACATGGGGGCTCGACGACACAGAACAACTCCTGAGCTGTGAGAAGCGTCGAAAATGTTTTGACTTTCTGGAGATATTTACCGTGCGTATAAATCTAAGCATACGCCTGTTCCTGCCATCCGCTTTCATCGGAATACGGTGGCCCGCTGCCGTGAATCGTGTCCGCCATCTTGCGCGCAGCAGCGCAATGGGATTCTTTGAGTTTCACTTGTCATTTTGGAGTTGCTACACTCATAACGCTAAACGATAAATGAAGCTGAATGCAACAGACGGCTAACGAGACACGTCGACATCGACGAACAATCCTTTGAGAGCAGGAAATGGGAACGGTAGGAACTACATACTTTTCGCGGAAGCTTGGGAGGTCGTTCTTGCAAATTGTGCTTTCGAAGCGGCGGCTTCGTGCTGACTTGACGCAGCTGTGCATTTGAAAAGATGGGCTCAATGTCCTTCTACGCGTTCAGAAGAGGAATTCGCGAGAGTAACGACTTCTCAAGTGCGGTGAACCGATTCTACAAACGCGCTGTTTTAAAAATCTTAGCGCCGTCTGGCGTCGGCCCTTTTTGAAGTTTCACCGCTCGTTTTGAAGAATCCTCCTCACAGAACTCTAATTCAAAATATCACTCGCTTTATCGTAGGATCGACCGCAGTTTTTCATTTCCATTTAAAGAAAAATAAAAGAGATCGATTTAGTCGCCCTGTAATGGTGACGGCTAATCCTTTTCACGTAATATTAATAATAGCGAGACAAATAATTTGAAATAAGGACACTATCACCGATTCGGAAAGTACACAGCGGAGTTAGATAAGAGAGTACATTAAGTCTAGATGTAGGTCCCAGACACACCGGGACATAATATAGAACCAAAGGCGAGGACAGACTGCACTACAGACTATACGGAGTCCCGATGCATGCGTGTAAAAGCAGTTACAGCGCAATGTCGTACTAGGGCTGCGCGATATATAATAAATATTCGAGGTCACATAAAATCCTTCTGTCGACAGTTCTCGCGCGCTCATACATCGTTGATACGGAGTGGATTTATCTGAGGTACGTAAACTTGTACATACCGAGATGTGCTGCGATTCGGAGCAGATCGGGCAGCCTCAATTCTAGGAGCCGTCAAATTGCCTCGCCGCACGCTTAAACATCTATTGTTCTTCTGCGCAGTACACGCATGTTCTGGGCTCTTGTTTTCGATATTATCGCTATCGTCTATAGAGGGTCGCACAATGCAGATAGCGTTACATCTTGAGCTTGGAGTAACAAACATCTGGCGTGTCTCGAACACGTCGGCGCTGCTGTTTCCCGGGCGACGAGCATAAAACTTGCGTAAATTGCATAAAATTTGAAGATCGTAATTTGTTTTCAGACCGAGCCCGTTCTTCGTCGATGAAAATACATCGGCGTAATTTGTTTCACTATCTACAAACTCAGGCGTGCGGCTTAGTGTTGGGGTCGTGCGCAAACGATATGAAATGAGCTGTTTACTGACGCAAAAATAATAAATAAATGAAACACGGCAGGCAATTTAACCTATCGCACGACAGGAACGAATAGCTATTATTAAAAGCAGTTCGTTCTTGAAGATGCAAACGGCCTGCGTATTTCAGGCGCAAAAAAAAAAAAAGAAATAATTTAAGGAATGTGACGCACACTGGGGTGAATGATCGGCGCGCCGCATCGCTTTATGTTCCGGCCGCAGAAGCGCTTTTATGTCCGCCGCCTTCAAAGCGCCTCCCGTGCTCTGCGTATATGACAACTACAATCGATAGCAGTGAGAATTGCTCGCGCATATTGTTGTATACAACCGAATTCCGCGCCCATCCAGGACCTCGTGTCGCCTTGGAGCAATGCCCTGGATTTTACTATCGCAAATCATCGTAATCTTGTGCAAACTGCCGCGGAGTTCACTGACCTTGATATCCAGAGCGCGGAATAACTAAATTTCGGCGGTCGCAAATTAGAGACAGGTCGCCTAAAAGCACTGCTACTACTACTACGCCTGCTACTACTACTAATAATTATAGTAATGTTATTAATGATAAAAAATATTACAAAGAGTACCTGTCCTACGAAATATTTCAACTCTGGTACGCTAAAACATTAGTTCATATTACACATAAGATTCCATATTTTATAGAGTTACAGAAACGAAAACGACAGCCACGTTGCAGGTGAGTTTCATTTAGCTCTTACGGGAGATGGAACTTCGCGTAACCGCACGGTCCATACATCATTGGTGTACGCTATCAGACATACAAAGCAAACTGACAGACTGACAAAAACACTGACAGCCGCCCGCCGCACCTAGTCGAAACGTAGCGGTACGTTGTAGCACTAACGTGGTGGAAAAAAAAAAATGAACTGCCGCTGTCGCATTTGGCTCTAATTCGTCCTCATGCGGTGCTTTGCGAGCCGATGAAATGAGAACAAATGAGGGTCAAAGGAGACAGCGTCAGTAACGACAGCTCGGGCAGATCTGTTTGTCTCTCTCCAATTTGTCCCGTTCAAGGCCGCTTACACTTTCGAACCAACTAGACCTCACGAGCAGGCCTAAAATAACGGCGAGAGACCGGAAACAGACTCGCACGAGCCACACTTTCGCCGTCGACACGTTGACCTTAACGGTGCTCTTTAGCGAGTTACGATAACGGAACTCCCTTCCCCCCCACACCTCCCCCCTTCCCCATCCCCTGCCTTTTCGTGGCCGAGGCGGACGCATCATTCAAGCGACAAGCGACGTACGTCGCCCACTCCGACAGCGCCACAACACGCCATTCGCGCGTAGAACGTCGTAGCGTGTGTTTCAGTGCCGCTTTAACGCTCCAGTCGACACAAGGGTATGAAAAGAAGAAAAAAAAAAAAGACCAGTAGAGCAGCGAAAAGAAAGGGAGAAACAACGGGACGCACGCACGAACATTAGGTGTAGAGGAAGCAATAGAGCGTGCACGCATCAGGGAGCAAGCCGCGTATAACGGATAGGCCGAGAGAGGGAAAAAATAAATAACAGTAAAGGCGAAGTGACACGCGATGAACGGGCAGAGAGCAAGCTGGAAGAAAGAGAAAAATAAAGAGAGAAAGAGATGCTGAAGGAGAGGATGAATGAAGAGAAGGAAGTAAAAGAGAGAGCGAGAAGGCGTCGCGCCGTTGGAAGAGTTTCGGGAAAGAGAACGAACGAGTGGCGGTTCCGAGTCACGCACGGCTATCCCGGAGTGAGCGCTTCGCCGCACGACGCGCTTGCATTGCAGAGAAGAGAGCTTTGGGTCTCCGGTGGAGACGAGTGAATGGGATGTGGGAGGGGAAAGGAAACCATAAAAAAAAAGGGTAAAAGAATCGAAGGGAGTGGCCGCGCCAGCATCCAGCGTCGCCAGTGGCGCTCTGCGACGGCACGGCGAGTATTACGGTGCGCATGCCGAACGAAGCGGTCCGGTTTGGGTGTGTGCGCGCCGAGCTCCTCGCCGTCGTGTCGATGGGACGAATCAGGCGCATACGCGAACGTGCCGTGTGTTCCTTATCTTTGATTGAATCCTTGATTGATCTCTTTATGTCAAGGTAATCAGTTTGCTTCAGCGCACAGGATGCCATCGTCTTCGTGTTAAGGCGGTGGCATGTTAAGGTGTGAAGGCCGATAGGAAAACAAACAACTGGAACGATGCACTCAGTGTACAACGAGCGTGTTAGATTATCTCCATCGCGCGCCGTTGTATGAAGACATTTAAAGTTCTTAGTCTTCAAGATGGCGACAGTCATCGAGTTAAACCGCAATGGTCAATGCACGTGACTACTTGACGAGGTCGCTTATTTCATTCCATTCATAAATAAGACTTGTTTCTGTCTATGGACGCTACCGTATTGAAATTATAGGGCTTTTCATTTTAGCGCTGGTCACTGTTACGCATCCTACGGATTAAACTGACGCTCTAGCGCATTATGAAGTCAGCACGCGAGCATGCAACTTGGCCCTGAGAATTTTCGTCAGCCAATTGTAGCAGGAAACCACGGCATCAGTAGAACAAGACATAGGCACTTAGCGGCTTTAACTACAACCAGGGATGCCCGGGAATAGCAAGAGGAAAATACAGATATATCGAGCAGTGCTGCTGGCAACTCTTTTGGCCACTACAGCGATATCAGAGCGGATTTAGAGAGTGATTTTCGGGATTTCTTGAATATAGGTTAAAATAAGAGGAATTACAAGCGGCGTACATAGCTAAAACCACACACCAGGGATTTTGGCTTGATCATATCACTGTGTACTTCCAGATGGAGACGTCTGGTCGTTCACGTTAAAAAATAAACATAAAAAAAACAGGACATAATGTGACTTTTATGCATCGAGGATTAGTCGAAACTAGCAACAACACAAAAAAAAAAGCGCGGGTAGATTGGAGGCGAAAGTCGATGTATGTACGAAACATTGCGTAAGAAATCTCATTTCGAATCCCGCTAAGTCCAACGCTATCTAGTCTGTAAGCCTCTCGCAACAAAGCAAGGAGAGGTCTAGGCATGAAACACTCTAAGCTAAAGAATAAAAGAAGAAAGAAAGAAAAGGACAACGGACATTGCATCATCGGTTCCAGTCTCACTGCAAACCACGTAAGTTGCGAAAACGTAGAATCAAAATCTTACAAGCAGGAATCCGTGGTGGTTTCAGAAGTCCACACCCCTTCGCCGGCTCTGATGCGGCACAGATAAAAATAAAAATAAAGAAGGAAAAGAAATGCACGACCATGACACACACAGAGGTTGGTTAGGCCTGGTTAACGTCAATAACGGAAGCCGCGGTAAGAACGCTGGCGTCAGTTCGCCACGGCGGAACCCGAAAAAACGCCCCGTATCGACGAAATTCCGGAGACCCAAAAATTGGCCGTTCATTACGCGAGCTCTCAGGTCAATACTTCAGAGGGCACCTTGTTTGCATCGGCGGTAAAAAAGTGAAAAGAAGAATAACGATCGCTTTGAAGCACTACATACCAGCTGTCAATGATGAACAGTCTTGTACGAACAAACACGTACAAAAAATGAAGAAAAAAAGAAGAGAAATAATGAATAAAGGCGTAGGCCAGCAGTTTCGTAACTATAGATTCGAAACACGTCGACGCACTGGCTTTTCCGACGGCTTGTCGACCTGCTTGTTACTTCCCGGCGCCGTGAGAAAGAACGCGTGTTTTCGACTCGCACAAAATCGACTAGAACCCGTTTGTCGGCCGGCATTCCGCTCATTCAGTCCGTCCCCCGAGGAGAAACAAGTTCACAAACACAAAATCAAGCAAGAAGGGACCGTTTCCTTTGAAACGTTATATAGGTGAGAAGCTGAAGTTATACGAGATAATTTTGACGTGGTTTTACTCAAACCTTTCCTTCCGATTCCTTCGGTTTTAAGGCAACGGGAAGAAGAATGATTGCGTACGTCGGATGCACCATCTCACTCGTGCAATGAGCGTCACTTCAGCAGCAAACGGAGCATGCACAAATTTAGTTTAGCGCTTGGTTAATCGCTAAGCAGACGACATGATTCGATTGGCGTCTGCTACCACTGTACGGCGGAGCTCTCGCGCGTCGCGCGGAGAGGAAATGAGAGAAGATGCTGCGACTTCGGCCGACGGGAGAGCCGGCATCGGCGGAGAGCGGGGGGGATAAATATCGACATCCCCGGCTGCGGTAAGGGAGAAAACAAACACACGGCTTGTGTGCACGCGTCATACCTTTGGCGACGCGCTGCAGGATAGCCTCCTTGTGCTCGGGCGTCCAGGGCGGGTTCAGGACGAGCAGGAGGTAACCGCCGCCGCCGCCCATGTTGGCCGCGCGCAGTCGTCGCCGGCGGGGAGCGACGGTGTCAACTCGGCGGCCGAACGGCTAATGGCGGCCGCCTCGGCTCTGCAGTGGCGGGGCTGAAGCCACGTGACCCATCACGTGAGGCTCCGCGGCGCCTCGCGAACTCGTTGCCGTGGAGACGGACCGGTGCCGCCATGACGCCGTCGCGCAACGCCGCCCGGCGCTGACGCCGGCGGCGACGCCGGCTTCGCCTGACACGCGTGCGCGTCTCCCCGGCATCCGGTAAATTTAGCAGCGGCGGCAACGCTGTTGCTCTTGGCTTGCAACGTGGCGTGGTAGGAAGATTTTTCTCGCAGTTCGGGGGAAAAAAAGAAAGTCGGGCAGACGAAAGAAGGAAGACTAGAGAATAATCGGGCGCAATCGATGGAGTGAGGGAAGAAACTCAACAACGTGGGCGTGCGTGAGAGCACGAGGAAAAGCGGAAGACAAGCACGCGCCGAGAAAAGAGAAGTTAATTAACGCGCCATGAGGACGGGATGCCCACGAGAATTTGCTCTAACAAAGACAAAGCACGCCTTATAAATGGATTAATGCGGGCTGACCGGGTAAGGATCATGGGCAAGAGTGTAGGAGTTGTAAGACCGCGCTCCACAATCTTGGCATTAAAGGGTTGCGTCTTCCTTGCCCGCATCCTTTGCGCTTCTTCTAGGAGCCGCGCATAGTTGGTGCTGGCAGGCTTTGCCTAATTACGGTGCCCCTTCAACGTAGAGCTTTCTCGTTTGCTTTCGCCTGTCTCACACTCACTTGCCAAGGTTCGTTCCGTTTTTCGCGCTGGAGAGAGATATGCGACTGTGCGTGAATAAACGATGTTTCGGGGGAACCACGAGTGTTCTGTCACGTTTTATAATCGAGTACGTTGACTTGCGGACCCGAGCCAGTTTCCTTAGGCGTGAAAACAGGTGGAGTCGTCTTTCACTCAGCAGTGTAATATCTTAACTTGAGCCGGCTGCTACATGGCGCTAAGTAATGTGTGAGCAACGCTGCAAGGACTGTATATTTCAAGGAAGTGACATGCATGACGCAAGCTGGCTCTGGCTAGAGGCGACGAGTTTCAAGGAAATGCAAGTAAACAAAAACATGACTCAGAACTGCGGCGCTCTGTGGGCGTGTGCATCGAATGTTTGTTTCGTGGAGTGCCCTGCTATTGTACTTCTTTTCAACACTTTGTCAACAGAATACAGAGACAAATATGGTGGAAAGGCGGTTTTGCAATCTCTCGCACCCCAGGGTACTCCTATATGTTGAAGGAATAGGAGGATTTCGTATGGTAAAACTGGATTAATGATTATAATGCTTTCGGACAGGAGCACGAGCTTTAAGACGCAGATGATTTTAATGATCTCATACACTCTGTTCATCAATTCTAAGTGCCTTAACTCTAGTAAAATTTATTCAGAAGAAGTAGTAATAAATTTAAACAATTTAGTCACGTTAAACGCTCTTTATGTGAATCAAAACCTAACGGAAATTTATAGGGTGTGCCTTGAAGAATCCGGCTTAAGAAAAAGAAAACGTAATAAAAGTACATAATTAGACCAAACAATTCGAGAGATTTCTGCTGGGCTACTTGGTACATGATGCTTTACGACAAAAACAGCGCGAGAAACAAGCAAGGCAACCAACTCGACACAATGGGTGCAAACATCGATTATCCAAATTCTTCTTGCCATTCAAAAGGAATGCATGAGGTACCTGGCGACAGATATGTTGGTCTTTTCCCCTGTATAATATCTTAGAATATTATATGATAATTTTGCAGTGTTCGTGACCTGACCAATGCTTCTCGCATAACAACTTGTGTACTGCTAAATTAACTAGAGCAAATTATTCATCTTTTTGTACTTTATCCTGAACTGTGACTTTTTTATTGACCATTGTTAGTATATTTTCTTCTTCATTTGTATCCCTATTTCGCAATCATGTTTTTTACTCATTTCTTGTGGTTGTCGTATCTAGGTGTATTTCTGTATTTTTTTTGCACTCAGTCTCGATTGTCTTTAAGTTGTGTTTCTCTTCTTCAGCCGCGTTCTTTCAGTTATGTTTTTTTTCAGTGCGCTGTGCTATGACTTTCTGTGCTTAGCGGAAACTTGCGGTACCGTGTGAAACGCATTTATGATTACTGGACGGAGAAGTGACCATTCATGATGCGAAAGTGCAACCCACCGTCATAGTTTACGTATGCAGTGCGGTAAATGGAGGTTCCTTCGTTACCAGATGACGTGTCCTTGATATAAAGCGCGAAACATTTAGAAGAGAGAGAAAGCAAGGATAGGAAAGGCAGGGAGGTCGACCAGAAGAGCACCCGGTTTGCTACCCTACACTGGGGGTGGGGGAAAGGGGAACAGAAAAAGGAAAAGATGAGAGAGTGAGCACTGAGTGCGCGTGGGAGGTACACTATACACAGGGACACTATAAACGGTCTCCTAAGCCGGTGCACTTCAAGTATTGCACTAGTGCATGAATCGCTTTTCGTGCCAGTGACGGGTGTGCCCACGGTCCGAGTATCTCTGACTCGGTGAACGGTCTTGAGTCCAGACGGTGCAATGTTGCCCGCAGAGAGAGGCGTTGTATATCGTAGCGAGGGCAGGTACACAATAGGTGTTCGATGGTTTCCTCGCACCCACAGGAGTCGCACATCGGGCTCACGGCTATTCCCAAATGATAGGAGGTATGCGTTCGACGAAGCATTTAGAAACATTATATTAAACGTATGGGCACTTACACTCAAACTTAAGGAAGTCTTTTTGTACGAACGCCATAGCATATCTCCACTATCCTGGCTACGCAGATGAACGGCTCGGAGTCATTCTTTTCTTTGCGAGCACTCTACTGGATTTTCCTGACCGTGGCCGCTGCTGCTGTCTTGCCGAATGGCTCGTGCTTAAGAAAAAGAAAAGGTCAATTACGTGCCCGATGGTTTGATTGTAACTCGGAACTCCAGTACCATATAGCTCGCTGCTCTAACCGTTAGGCCACAATCGCACGAACACTCCTTCCTTGCCAACACCAACTAGTTCTTTGAGATGATGGTCACGTGTGTCACATTGCGTACCACGGGTGCCCGAGAGCCCATGCCCGCGGGCCAGTTTCATCCACGCCCAAGACGCCAAAATGAAATGAGCGAATTTATAGCATTTGATTACCCGCTTCACGAAGGTTTCGCTTCACATAGATTCCAAGATGTGCGTTGGATCTGCATGATTTTTTTTTCATCTTTGTTGATTATATGTTTCCGAAAACTTCAATCTTCATTGGGTCCACATGGATGATTTATAAATGTAAGTGGCACGAAATGAGCTTGTGTATGGAATTTGCTTTTGTGCGTTGTTAAGAGTTGGTGTCAGGAATGTAAAAAGGGGTAGCTTGCCCATGCCGTCGTCCGACTCACGCCCGCTAAGGACGTTGTTGAAGGGAGGATCATGTTCTCCTCGAGAACGAGGACTACTGGGTTTGTTTACAATCTCTGCATGAAGAGTGGAGAACGTTACATGTCATCAGTCTAGCATGACTGAAGTGAAGCACACCGAGGAGCCGAAAAAAGTTCGCCTAAACCACCTACGTCCCCCCTAGATCCCTAGGCCAGGGAAAACTGCCCCCCTCCCCCTCCTTCGTCCAATAGGAGCGTTCAAAGTCGTCGAAGGACCCGCGTTGGAAGGCGATGGTTCACACAATCACACCCGCACCTTTTTTCACTGAACACACAGAAAGGAGGGGATATTCGTAGCCGGGGATTGTCACGTTTGACTCAAGCTGGCGCGTCTTGGTTCCTGGGATGACCTCGAAGTTAGATGGAGCGTCTGTCAAACAACCGTGGCGGTCACCGGAGTCCGTGAGGGAACGCATTAGAACACCCTTTTCCAGAAATTTTTCTTGCTTCCAATGGTCCGTGAAGGCGACAGTGAACCAAAAAACAATACTCGGTCTGCCAAACATCTCTCGCCTTGCGGGCGCCGCAGTCTGTCCGTGGGTGACGCATTGTTAGCTTCACGAAGTGGTTCCTCGCAGTGGGGCAAAGAGGCTAGAAGGTCACTACCCCTACTGGCCGACCGCAACAGCGTGAGCATACGAGGCTGTTGTGCTCGTTAACAAGTTTGTCATTTTTTAAAAGCAGTTTTATCAACGACAAACAACCACCAACATTGTTTTGAGTACTTCCTTTCTATAGATGGCGGGGTGCTTTTGGGTCAATATCTACAAACATGTTATCTCACTAGAATTGTTACATGTTATCTCACTAGAAAATCGTGATGTGGGACGTATCATTAACAATAACTAACGCAATCTAATCGGTGCGTGTCGAAGTGTTTTGTAATGTGCCACAGGAAGGCTCCGAGCACGCGGTGGTGAACAATGAAAATATTTGCAATAATCATTATATTGATCGTTAAAATAAAAACATATCGAAAAGATTGTACAATTTCTTAAACTTATGTTGTTTGTAGATGGCTAATCTCATGCGTTATTCACCAGAAACAAATTCGCCAACTTTTAAGATTGCCTTGTCCACACCGCTTAACACTTGCAATGCAATGAAGAACGAACTCTCTGTATCGTTCGTTTAAACGCAGAGTTGTTGGCAGCACTGCCAACAATTCAGCCGACATATTATTCTTCTGTTATGTTAATAAACAGAAATGTTCAAGTCCCCTACATTTAATTTGAACGTTGAGTGTAACCATTGCATGTTTCAATCCCGAACCGGACTTGCGGCTTCGAGTGTCATAGAAACTGACCTCCGGAGCATCGTTGTTTAAACTCCAATGCCAGTGATGAAAACAATTCCTGCGACATACATAATATTTTCCCCTTATTTCGAAGTGCGAATGAAATTTTAAACACTAGAACATGATCGTGGCAGTCGCAAGAGCAATTTACTTCAGTTGTTATCGCCCTAGCACGACATTAGATTTTTGGTGTTTTGAGTGATCGTATTGTTAAAGATAAATCTTGCTCATGGGAGAGAGCGAGAAAAAAAAAGGAAGGAAGGATCTCTTGTGAATATTTTTGTTTAAGAAAAACACAAGCGTATTCATTCAAGAAACGTAGACAACCACAGAGGGAAAATGAGAGGGATAGAGAAGTCGACAGGGCACGAAACCGGCCTGTTATACTCTCTCTATAGAGGAAGTTCTGTATCCACTGATAGATGCATTAAAAGAGATGAAGAAGGAAGAGGGAGAAAATACTATTGCAGCGCACGTGCTCATATAGAGAGAGCTGTAGAGACAGAGAGAGAGAGCGCGGATTATTATATATATTAAGATTATTTGCGTCGTCGGTAAGGGAAAGGCAAGTCGGGCCAAGCGTGACTCATTATGCAGGCTTCACGACCGAAGCTCCATGGTGAATTAAGAGTCCCTCTAACGTTATGCGGTATGGTAGGACTCCATCCTCGAAGGACGGCACCGCCTTGGGCCAGTACTCGTCCCGGAATGTACTTAGTCCTTTGAATCCCCGCTCGAGGCGATGCACACTTAGAGCTGCCTCCCCCGCGCATGAGCAGTATATGACTTGAGGAGGTCGATTGCCGGCGGCATACTCATGTGAGTGGTTTGCATGTAAACGGGTCTGTGATGGCCACGAAATTAAAGGTGGGTGCTCTAACAATCTAATTTACCCGGAGGCTTACTCTGAGTCTTACTCTGAGTAAGGAGAAGCGTATAAGTGGCGATACTAATTGGAAAAAGTGTACTATATCAACGAACGATAGCAATACTGTGAGGGAGGCAAAATTGGCAAGCGTAGTGCAAAGAGCGAGTCGAATGGTAGAAAGAAATCAACGTGAATGCCGAACGAGGAGAGAGAGAGAGAGAATCACCTTTTATTGAGCCCTTAGTAAAGGTTGGTGCGCGCTGGCAGCAGACGGGGTGGAACCTTCTTCTCAGGTCCCATTTGCGTCCAGCAGTTCCTGGCCCCTAGCCGCCAGCGCGAGCTGGGTCGGTAGGTCGGGGCTGGACAACAATTTCTCCCATCACTCGGGGGGGGGGGGGGGGGGGGGGAGGAGGGGTTGGGGCTGGGGAGTGGGGGTAGGGATGGTGGGTGGTTCTTGAGCTTAGTGCACTCTGCAAGGATGTGCGCTGAGTGCCTTCTGATCGTCTGCAAAACGGGCGTGAAGTGTCATGCTCTGTTGAGAATATCTTGTGCAAGAGCACGGGATGCGCTAGCGACCCCGCACGCGTGCGTCACACGATCGTTTGCTCCCTTCGGCTGAGTTGCGGGTGCGGACGGGGAAGCCTACATCTGCTGCTTCTGTACGTTTTGGTGATGTCTTAGTAATTTGTCACGGGGTGCGGTAGCTCTGGCTCGTCCTCGGTCCGGATTGACAGTTCTCGGGCATAGTGATCGGGGAGTGCGTTGCCTTCCACTTGCGAGTGAGCCGGGACCCACACGAGCTCAACTGCCCGTCCCGGTGATTTGCGTTTGGTGAGGATCGCTAGTGCTGCGAGAGAGATGTTCCCCTTGCGGTAGCTTGCGTAGGCGGTCTTGGAGTCTGTGACCACGGTCCTCACTCCCGGTTGTGCGAGTGCGAGGGCCACGGCCACTTCTTCTGCTTCGGATGTATTCGTCGTCCGTACCGACGCGCCTGTGACCAGTTTATCGATGGTGGTGACGACCACCGTTGCTCTGGTGCCGTGCTTGGGAAGCGAGGCGTCCGCGTAGAGAACCTCGGGGTCCTCTTCCAGATGTCGAGCCAGTGCCTTGGCCAGCGCAGAGCGTCTCTCGTCGTTCCTCCCCGGCTGCATGTTCCGGAGGAGGAGCTTTGTTTTAAAAAATGTCTCTCCACGTTGTGGGTAGCGGCTCCGTTGTCGGTTGCTGTTCAATTTGCCATCCTATATTGCGTAGGACGGCCAGGCCATCCTCTGCCCGGCTCAGCCTTACTCTCTGGTGGGATAGGTGTGCTTCCACCAGCTCTTCCACCGTGTTGTGGGCACCCATGTCCAGCAGCTTCTGCGTTGACGAGTAGACTGGGATGCCCATGGCGAGCTTGACTGCTTTCCTTATCGTAGTGTTCAGCGTCTCGCGGTTCACCTTTGTAAGCTGGAGGTACGGGGCGGAGTACGTTACGCGTGACGCGACGAATGCCTGCACCAGGTGCAGTGCGTCTTCTTCTTTTATCCCTCTGTTCCGGTTGGTGACTCTCCGGATCGTGGTCATACCTGCTCTGATGTGGTCTTGTTTTTGTTGACGGCTGCGTGCGCCTTGCCGTCGCTGCGCAACAGCGGGCCCAGCATCCGGATCTGCTGCGTTGGCTTGATCTCTGTACCGTCGATGGTGATAATCATGTTCGGCCGCGGCTCTTTGGTCTTCCGGGCTGTACCATGAGCAGCTCCGATTTCTGTGGAGCGCAGCTCAGGCCGCAGGTCGTGGCATACTCGTGGACGGGAGTTGCCGCTCTCTGCAGGGCTTCCTCAGCCCAGGCATCGGATCCCGCGTGGTTCGCCCATACCGTTATATCGTCGGAATAGAACGCGTGGTCCACGCCTTCGATCTGATTGAGCAGTTCGGGCAGGGGCAGGAGGGTCAGGTTGAAAAGCAGAGGCGACAGGACCGAACCCTGACTCCGAGCTCCACAGGCTCGGACCGTTCCTTTTTATTTGGATAGTCGCCATTCTATTGGTTAGGAAATCTTTAATATAGCCGTAGGTCTTGCGGCCACACCCCGTCTTGCGCAGGTTCTCGAGCACGCTGGCGTGGGATACGTTGTCGAAGGCCCCGTGGAGGTCCAAAGCCAGTATACCCCGGGGCGCATGCCTCGTAGCTCTCTTAATCACTAGTTCGTGTAATTGGATCAGAACGTCTTGGGTGCTCAGGTGCTGGCGGAATCCATACATGGTCGCCGGCATCTGACTCGTCTCGTCCAGGTGTGCTTGAAGTCTTCTGAGAGCCATGCGTTCCATGACCTTGCCCACACAGGACGTAAGCGAGATCGGGCGCATGTTCTCGATCGTCAGAGGTTTGCCGGGTTTCGGTATGAACCGTACATTAGCCTCTTTCCATTCTGCGGGCAACTTCGAGCTTTCCCAGGTTCTGTTGATCTGACCCAGGAGCCCGCGTGCCGCCGCATCGCTCATGTTGTTGAGCAGCTTGTATGTAATGGCGTCCATTCCGGGTGCGCTCGTCTTATTACTTTCGTCTATGGCTGTTAATAACTCCGTGATGGTGAACGGCTCATCCAATGCCGGATTTTCCGGTCCCCGCACTCCTCCGGTTTCGGAAATCGCCCTCACTCCGTCTTGAGGTAAATCGCCTTGAGGTCTTCAATGAGCCTTTGGCCGTTGCCATCGTGAGCGTTCAGAACTTTGGTGAGGTTGCGGTTGATTGCGGTCTTGCTGCTCGACGGGTCGATCAAGTGTCTGAGCAGGCACCAGGACTTGCGCGCCGACAGCTTTCCCTGCAGCCCGTCGCACGTGCTCATCCAGTGCTCTCGGCACAGCTTGGTTGCGTATTCAGCAATCTGTTTGTTGAGTAGCATGATGCGTTTGACCAGCTTCTTGTTTCGGCGTTGACGCTTGCATCTTCGCGTGAGCGAGTGCCGCGCCGCCCACATGTGTGCTAGCTTGGCGTCGACGAAGGGCGTCTGCATCGCTGTCACTACTTCTTGAGTAAATCTGTCGAGCGCGATCTTTTGTTCTCGCGCCCATTCTGCATACGTTTGATGTCTGCCATCCTCCACGTTTTCTTCGTCCGTGCGATTGCGCATTCGGTCCCAGTCGGTGATCCGGACTTTGCCGAGGGCCGCCCGGAACCTTGGTCCCTTGATCGTTATACTTATGATGCTGTGGTCGGAGCCCAGGTCTACGTCTTCGTTCCGCCAGGCCACTTCTAGGGAGCCCACCATCCACGACAGGTCCGGTGTGGTGTCCCTGTTGACGCTGTTTCCCTTTCGGGTGACGACGCCTGGTTCATTAAGGAGCGCCATTTCATGGTCCTCCAGTTCCTTTGCTAGAGCCTTGCTTCGTTTAGATTGGTATTTGTAACCCCATGTAGTGTGAGGGGCGTTGAAGTCGCCTAGGACCAGGAGCGGCCTGTTACCCGCCAACCTCTTCACCTGGCTCATTGTTGCTTCAAAGTCGTACTGCCTTTGTGACGGCCTGCAGTATGCGCTCATCAAAAACAGGTTTCCGGCACTTCCAATCGTCCTTGTGTGAACCTCGACCAGCGTGTGTTCGCAGCTCTTTTGCGCCGTGAGGTGCTGGGTGGCTGCTATGTTGGTGCGCACCAGTAACGCCAGGTGGGGTAGGGTTGAGGGGTGGGAACTCTCTGTCGTTCCCTAGAGCGACGGAAGACCTGTCGGTCCAGTCCACCTTTTTCTTGGCGAGTATCCCCCGTTGGTTGGACTCGGCCCGGGTTCTTGTTCTGGTCCGAGACCTCGAACGGGATCCCCGGCGTCTTCCGCTCGAGCTTCGACTGCCTCCTTTCCCCATCGTCTCCCAGCGGCGGCCGTCCTTGGAGCCAGCCGATGGCGTCTGGTCGGTCCCGTTCGGGCCGCCCCGGGAACGGGATCTCGATCGTCGGCGGCTTTGGTGACCGCTCTTGCGGGCGGGCGTTCTCGAATGGCTCCGCGAAGAGGTGCTGCGTTGGGGTCGCCCTGCAGGACCTCTTTCCTCTTGGTTGCTGTCGTCGTTGGCCCGGCGCCGCTCCCAGCGCCGGCGCCGCACCACGTACGGCGTCTTAAAATTTGCCTTATAGGCCCGGTTGGCGGTGGGATGCTTGCCGCCGCACAGGCCGCACTTGGGCACGCACGCATGCTCATTGTCCGGGTTGGCAATGCCGCACCCCCAGCAGATGCGATTTTGGGGATTGGGGCACACGTCCATTCGGTGTCCGACGCGACCGCACTGGTAGCAGGCGTCGATCTGCTTGCGGTGCAGGCAGCAGGTTCCCGTAACGCACGTAGTTGGGAACCTTGGGTCCCTTGAAGGCGATCACCATGGACCTGGTATTGCCAATCCGTTTCGCCTACAACGCCGTTGGGTTGTGCTTGTGCACCAATAGGTCTTGAACTTCTTGGGCGGGGTCCTCTAGCGGGATACCCCGTATCGCTCCTTTAACTGTTCTGTGAGACGCCGATTCGTAAGCACTCACCTCGTGGGACGTCCCTCGAATGTCGATGCGTTTCACCATGGCGTACTTGTTGGCATGCTCCCTCTTCGAGGTACTCACGACGATTATGTTCTGCTGATGGTTTGAACCAATAATATCTTCTCTTGCTGCAATTGCATCGACTTGGGCCGCCCCAGTAATGGCTCGGCTGATTTCGACCTGGGCAACATCGCTCATTTGAAGCCCGCCGCGTGGCAGCATTACAATCTTCCCGTCTTCGCGCTGGAGGTCTGGCATTCTCGCGCCCTTGAGCAGCTTGCCCTTGTTTACTCGCTTCATCCTGTGACGGAGGCTCTTGCCGGTGGTGCCATCGTGGTCATCGCCACGTCTGTTGCTGACGTCAGCTGTAGCTTCGGTGCCATCTTGGCTTGCGTGGATCCTTTGCTTCAACTTCTCGCTGGTGGTTTTCCACCCCTGGGCTCTCGTAAGTTGATTCAGCGAAATTTCTCGACTTCAATTCTCATAGCGGTCGACATATTGGGTCAGTGTCCGCTTGCCAAATTAGCGATTCGTCGGTAATTGGCTGCGGCTCGATGCGGCCTGAGGGTAGGCCTACCGCTTCCCTCGGCCCAAGCCGAGGCCGGTGGGCGCTCGTCGTGGGTGATAAAATCGGATCTAATTACCGAAGAAATGGACCCCTACCTCGGAATGGGGTATCCCAGTGGTCCACATATATAGGTTCATATATCCGATCGATGCACTTTCATGAAGATCCGAGTTGAATAATCGGCGAAATTAGTGAAAATTCAGAGAGCTGACGTGGAACACGTTGATTCAGCAATGCAATGGCTCATGCCACTGCCGAACGAGGAAGCACAAATCGGGCATAAAAGTTGTCATCGATGGCACCAATTACTGGAGGAAAAATGAAGCTGATATTCTTTTCTACATTCCTTGGTCGCATCGAGAATTCACCAGCAAGGTATTCAATGTCGTCGAGGTTCACGGAACAAGTGCAGTTCAAGCTCGGCGGTAAGTGCTTGTCAGTGCAACGGATTTACAGCACTAGTGAAAAAGCGGTTGAAATGAAAATAGTTTACCGCTGGATGTGAGATGTAGCAGTGGAGGGTCACACGGCCGCAATCAAGGACAACGTGCCGTGATGCCTCAGTGGCTCCTCAGCATGAGCTCGCGGGCTGGATTCCCGGCCGCCGCAGTGGCATTTAAATAGCGGTTAAATAGAAAGCAACTCGTGCGCTCAGTGTTAGATGCACTTTAAGTAAATGCCGTTGGTCAAAATAATCGGGAGCCAGTCACTATGGTGTCCCTCATAGCCCCGCTGTGGCTTTTGGGAAGTTAAAATCAATCAATCAATCAATCAATCAATCAATCAATCAATCAATCAATCAATCAATCAATCAATCAATCAATCAATCAATCAATCAATCAATCAATCAATCAATCAATCAATCAATCAATCAATCAATCTCATTTGTTTTATATTTTATCTGTCGCTTTACGAGAAAGTCGCAAAGTTGTCCTGAACCGAGCGCGCGAGGTATTTGAGGAAAGGGCTTCGAATCACCATAGACATTAACTCTCATTCTGTCTGTCTATCCCTCTGACACCTATTTAGCACGTTTATTCCTGGGTATCAATCCTTGGATGGACTTTCGGTCTGACGCAGGGGATGGAGCCGTACCTTGGCGTAGTCACCTTACAGGCCGACCACATAGACTTGGAGATCGCCACCTTCTTGTATGTCGCGAAATGACTCGTTTGCTGGGTGAGCCGATAGTTCGCGGCCAATTATCATCTGCGACAAAGACGATTAGGTGCTGCCAGTGGTCAGGTGCCATTCAGACGGTTAAATTTCTCCAGCAGGTGGAAATCACGATGAGTGGGAACCTAGTAAAACCTATTATAGTCACTGTGGTGCAGCTTCAAGTGGCAGAGTCAACAGCCAAGCTTCCTGGACGTGATTTCAATAGACTCCACTCGCAAGCTATGGATGTACTTGCGTCTATAGCGCCTGTGCCACGCAAGAACGTCTAGTTCTGCTATACTTCTGAGGACACGGCATTCTCAATATTACGTCCTCGTTCCGAATATCTAAATTCGTGCGCCGTTACGTACGGTGGGCAACACTGAGAGAAAGAAAGAAAGAATGAGAGAGAGAGAGAGAGAGAGAGAGACTAACAGCTTCACAATGATGAAAACTCGCTAAAGCCTGCTATTCTGCAAGCACTTCTCGACTGTCTGATCGACTGTCTGGACGTACTGTCTGATCTAAGTAGCAGATATTATCGACGCCGAATTCAGTCATTTATTGAGGCTGAAGATAGTTTTGTTTAATAATCTTATAAAAAGCTGCAAAAGAGAGAGTGCAAGATATATCGAACGAGTATACTGAAACTTCTTTGAAATATCGATGCTGTTAGTGAAGTCGCCAGTACGTTTCCAACGCTTCGCGCTCCTTCTACATACATAACCACTCCTCTCGATAGCCACTAAGGATTTCCGAGAATATTAAAAAAAAGAACAATAGAAAATAAAGAAATCAACAAAAACAAAAAGACAAAAGAGGAACAGCAACAAATGGTGCGGAATTCATGTAGACATTGAGACAATACCTTCGTTTTTTGTGCCGTTAATCCTAGGATAAAATACAGACACAAACATTTAAAGTGCTCATTTGCACATATTATCCTCCTATGAGAACGTAAACGAACGCACCCAATTACAGGTGAAATCTCGGACTCGTCGTGCGTCTAAAACCCTAATATATTTTCGCGTTACATTGGATATTGACATGGAGGTGGGCATTCATTAACGGTCACGCCTTTTTTTTTTTATTGGTATGATATAAGGAGATGTTGACGCACAATTTAAGGCGCCGGCTACTCCTTATTTCTTGAATGGTTCCATCATACAACATACGGGGTACAAGATTACATATGAAATAATCTTTTCACGGATGCACCAGGACTTATCACACAACGTTTTCACAGAGAGACTATGACATAATAAACACATGGTACATACAATATACAAGGTAAATGTCTCCACAGTTATGTAGATAAAAGTCTCAAAATACAAACGATATTGTCGCCTAATGACACAGTCTCATAAGTTTAGTAGAAAACAAGCGTTACACTAACGCGGACATCATGTCAGAGGTTAACATTTGAATAAAATAAACCAGTAAACAAGAAACAACACTTGTTAATCTAAAAGTTGACTCGGGGTTCAAACACGCGCATAGAATAGCGCTGCTGGAGATATGGCGCTGGAATAGAATGCGTATGAGTAAAGAAGAAACAAGAAAATAACTGAAGAAAAAAAGCAAAAGTAAGTGAAAAAAAGCAGATTGCGTAAAACCGCTCCCCATGCGTCCGTGTGCACGGCAACGGCGTGATTCATTCCAGAAAAGTACAGGAAATGAGCCTTGGTTGAGGTGTGCAGCTGTTGTACTACATTCAGTGGCATCCAACGAGCGACGCGATGTTGGACCTCGAAATATTAAGCAGCTGCGTGCGAAATGAAATCTCAGTCCTTTTTATGTTTTTATGCTTCATTCAATTGTGTTCTGAAAATACAAAGAAAACAATGCTGCGCTTAACACGGTGACGATGGTACCACAACTTACTTATTGTGCCGCTAAAGAATGAAGGTCCCAACTCGTTACGTTACAGCTTCACTCACTCCCAAACGTATCTCCTGAAGGCAGAACAATGCCGCGTGGTGCACGACAGCTCTATATTGTGCATCTGAGGCCAAATGGAGTAAGCATCCGGCTCGGGCTGTGCTTCAGTACTCGCCGTAGGCGGCTATATAGATAGCTAAATAGCGAAGTGGACAGCACTCATCTTAAAGGGGTACTGAACAAGACTTTTGCTGCCCAGATTTTTAGCCCAAATGAAAGCTGGGGTGCTGAAATTGGTTAACACAACGTTGTTTTCAGGCAGAAGCTAACGGAAGATAATTCAGCTCAAGCATTTCTTTTTGCAATATACCGCTTCTAGCGGCCGCATCGTGAACTAGAGGAAGTGACGTTTCTGTGACGTCAGTGCCGGATACCGACGTTCCAGACATCGCACCCCGCGTCTATCCACCCACATGACGGCGCCGAACAGCAGCGAACGACGTCTCAAATGCGCAGTTGCTCGCGATCGCATACTTGTTTCCGCGAGCGGAGATTGTGCCCAAGTCTTCGAAATCGCCGTTTGTGTTGTGCGCTGCTTTGTAATATGATCAGTGAAGCACCTGGGACAACGCAGGGGAATGCCTCTACGCTGCTGCGCGCAAGGGTGCGAGAAAAGTATTGTCTGGCCAGGCAAGCCGTGTTATACCTCTCCGACGGAGCCGAAGTTTCGAAGTATATGGATTAGCGCTGCGCGCCCATCGCAGCCAACATGGGTACCGTCAAAGTATCACTTCCTGTGCTCTGAACACTTCGAGGAGAGTGACTATCGGACGAGCCCGGCTTTGCTGCAGTGCTGTGGCATGTCAGCGAAAGGCGCTGTGGCATCGTAGTAGCAGAGTCCTTCAATACTTTTCGTCTGGTCACGTAGTGATCTAAAGAAGGAAAAGACGCTTGATTCTGCAACCCCCGAGGGAAACTTCCGCGTAACGCTACGGGAGAGCTTCGTATAGCGTCCGCAGTGGACGCACCACAGCCCTGACGCAGGTAGGAGACAGACTGGAGCCCACGCCGAACGGACGCCGCAGGTGTTCTATGCGTGTGCTCGTTATTGCGCAAGGGTCGACTGCCTGTGTCGGCGTGTGAATATTGTCGATACAACCTGCAAATCGCGGCCCTGTTTCTGTACAGTGTTCAGAAACTACGGCGAGAATAATTTCGAAACAACTGCAGCACTTTGGTTCATTTCCAGCTGCAACTGCGTTCGAAACAGCGGCTTAATTCATTATTCGAATTGTACACTTGGACTACTCCATCGTTAGAAACCGGCTACAGAGCAAGTTGACGTCGCACTTTTATGTAGCTGCGCCACTCGTGCAGTCGCTTTCACTCGCACCTTTCATGGTTGCACGCTCACGAAACACTGAGAGGTGGACGTCAGGCAAGCGCCGGCTGCCCACCACTATTGCAGCTGCTGTTGCAAGTCGGCACACATGACGTCATGGTGGTTGGCGTGCAGTCGCCGCGCGCTCACAATCATTTAAAATTACAGCCATCTGTTCACAAATAAGTGAAACAAACACTTGTGTATCGGAACAGTAACATCTTCCGAGTCGAATTTCGATGCTTCAACCGCTGTGGTGCCTCCATCCACTCCAGGCTCTTCTTGCTATTCCCGGTATCAAAAGGAAAACGGAGATGTCAACTTTCGCCCTCAAACAAACCGTGCTTTCAGTGCTACATGAACAGCACAGAGGACGCATCCACGTTTACACAGACGGTTCTGTATCCTTTAATAGTTCAGCTGGAGCAGTGGTGATTCCCGCAGAGTGCGTCACCCTCAAGTTCAAGACATCTCACATTACGTCATCGACGGCTGCAGAACTCGCAGCTATCCGTGCTGCTCTGGAGTTTATTGTTCACAAATCATCACATTCATGGTCCATCTTATGTGACTCAAAGGCAGCTCTTCAGTGTCTGATGTCCCCTTTCAACCATGGACCAAATGAGCAACTAGTCGCAGACATCCGACTGCTCCACCATCACGCAATCAACAAGGGACACAACATCATCTACCAGTGGATACCGGGTCACTGTGGAATTTCAGGAAATGACAGTGCGGATGACGCTGCCCGGTCGGGTCATGATGGTGCCCAAATTATACCCATACCGCTGTCAAGAACAGATGCAGCCACAAGTCTTCGCTCCCTCGCCCGCGAGCTTACGCAGAATCTGTGGAACACCAGTGATTTCACGAACGCACGTCTCCACAAATTGGATCCACGTCTGCAACTCCGCCTACCACCAGGGTTGCCACGAGCGGAAGCAACACTTCTGTGCCGCCTGTGGCTCGGCGTGGCATTCACGAACTCCTATTCATTCCGCATTGGAATGACCGACAGCCCTACTTGTGACACCTGCGGCTGCGAGGAGACGATTCAACACCTCCTATGTGACTGTCCCCTTTACGCAATGCGAAGAAAAGTGCTCGTGACCGCTCTCGCAAAACTGGACAATCGCCCCTTTACAGAGGAAAAAGCTCTAGGACATTGGTCCAGACGGGCTTCGGCACTCAAGGCCTTAAGGGCTTTGTTGAAGTTTTTAAGGACATGCGAATTGTGCGACCGCTTTTGAACGTTGTAGCGCGTAGTTTCGCGTTACTGTGTGAATTTTCTCTAATTTTCTTTCCATTTTTTCCCTCTTCTTCTTTCTCCTTTTATTCCCTTTACCCCTTTCCCCAGCACAGGGTAGCCAGCCGGTACTTACACTGGCTAACCTCCCTGTCTTTCCTCCCCTTTGTCTCCTCTCCTTGACGAAGCCGGCAGTATAAGAGAGAGCTCTTCGTGAGGACAGCATCGAGATCAGAGGCGGTAAGGGACATTGAGAGTTCCATACAATAATTACTAAAGGGAACTCTGGCGTTAGTGTCTACAGGAGCTGCAATCGGGGCGGTTGAGCCAGCATGGGTATTATGGGAAGTGCGTGGATTTGCCTAAACTTTGTCCTTCTGGCCTCAAGCGGCTTCGTGGCTTCGTAAATTTCGCCATTTTCGACAACGTACTGCGTAATAAACAATTAAATAAACATTAATAAAATTGAACGATGGCAGGATTCGAGCTCAGGACATCTAGCAGCGATGCCGGATATTGAAACCGTAACGCCACAAACGCATGCATCGACAAGCGATAGATAACGCCCTTATGAATTTATTGCGGGTTAGCCAGTGCGTTGAGGCACCTGGCGCGTTTCGATTTGGCCACCTCGACAAGCTGAACACTTGCAATCAGTACCGATTGTGCGTGTTCGCAACGTCTTCTGCATTTAGAAAACTATAGATTGCTTTGAAATTTACGACAATGAAGGCATGCAAAGCGTAATAAACGAATCCACCAGAACGTCTGAATCCACAAGCACGAAGATCAGACAAATACATGTGCTTCACATCATTCTCATGGTGGCTGAACGATTGAAATATTCCAGAGTTCCGTCTGGAATATTGTAGGAAACGCTATCGCACAGGCTACTTCTATGTCAAAACAAGATCGCAGCTGAGGAGGAAGCCTGGAAAGTGGACGGGAAGGTCGTCTGCTCACAGGAAAACTTATGCACTCTTTTGTACACTGCTAACATAAGCTACATCGTGTTTCAGAGTGTAGCTCTTAGGCACCCTTGCTGCGGCGAGTCACGGCGTCGGCGTCGTCCCTCGGCGTTCTCATAACCGAGCGAACGCGGAGCGCGGATGGAAGACGGCGATAGCCAAGAGATCGCGAGAAGGAATGCGGAGGAGAAGGGTATCACGACAGCGTGAGAAGAAATAGGTAGCGCCGCGTTAGACGGGCTTTGCGGCGACAATGGCTACGAGATCACGTCAGAGTAGGGTGTGTCGTTCACCGATGGCACAATCGATACCGTATATGGAAACGAAGCGCTGCGTGAGCGGAGGTCTGTCTGCTGTGAATCGCAACCACGCGTCACCCACGCGCTGCCTCTCGCGATCTCCCGATTAGCGAAGCAGTCGCAGTGCACTTCGCTCTGTTTGTAACTTGTCGCATGAGACAGATTCTCCGCGACAGCCAATATAGCGCAAAATGATAATGCGTACAGAGCTGCGCTCAAATTTCACATTAGAGAGTATCGTAATCGTCGGCGAATTTATTTCATAGGTTGGAACATAAAAGAACTTAAAAGATAGCGATAATATGTCGTTTCCTAAGCTGTTGCTTGCCGACACGTCGGGGCATCACGTCACACAGACCTCTTCCAGGTGATTCCAGATATGGTGGTTCCAGTGCTGGCCAGCACTGGAACGCACTCTATAGTTCTGGTTACGTTGGTCCTTATTTCACCATAGGACCCACTTTTCTTTATTTAACGAGTCGAGAGGGGAACCTACCTCGATGTGTCACGCGCATACTGTGCCGCAATGCAATGCCATTAATACTGTTTTGTCATGAACGTCGACTCTGTTCTTTGCTCCAGCGTCAGCATTTTTTTAAACGAGTGTTGATTGAGAAGCCCCGTACACGTGCTACGGCATATTGACCAAATGTCTCCATAATTTTCAAACCGGAGTGAACAAGTAGATTTTCAGCTCCACTGATCATCATTTCTTGATCCATAGCAATGTATAGAAAAAAAATAGAGCATGTTCAGTGTGTGCATTCAGTTAATGCATTTTCTTGTAGAAACGCATCAAATCCTTATGGAAGCGAAACCATGAAATGGCCCATTGAGCGAAAAAGCCGGCGTCGAAACAGCACCTAATTCCCATTGGCTGCGACGCCACGTCCCGAGTGCCCCTCGACGTTGCAGCGCGGGCGAAAGGGCATAGATGGTGCTTCCTTATGCCCCAACCACTGGCACGCGCTGGAAAGCTTCGGCGCGCGCCGAAGGGTCAAATGCGTCAAAGCGTCGGTCGGGAACTCGCTGAAGCGGAACGTCGCGCAGCGATTATGTCTACTGCCGATGCTAGAAGTTTGCCGGCGCGCGGCGAAGCTGCGCCGGCGTGCACCAATGGGAGGCTGCGACGCCTCGCAGGCGTCAACCAATCGGAGGCTGCGGAGCCTCTGGCTGCTAGGCCTGTAATGGCCGACCGTGCGGAGACGCCGGCACCAGCGATCGTCCGAGTTTTTTGGACGCACGACGCGCGCGACAGTGTTCCTGAAAGACAGTGTTGTAATAGTAGGCCGACAACGACACGATCAACCGACCGACGACCGTGGGTTGTGGCAGTGCGACGTGGATCCGAAGCGACTTCGAACGACGCCGACTAATCCAACCTGCCCACTGGGTTCCGCCGGGCTCGGTACGATCGTCTGCTAAAACAGCCAACCGAATCACGATTGCCGCAACGTCTGTGCTTGTTGTATGTGCATATTGTCGTGCTCAAAACGAATGGAAACACGTTTACGAGCTCCGAAGTCTGGATAATCAACACTCGCCTATCGCCGATGTTGTTTACGTTACGCGTAGGCCTAGCGCGTCCATCGAGTTCGTAACTGGCGAGTGAACGAACTCACCTGAGAAACTCTGTCGAAGGAAATGAATTTTCAGGTCCGTTTGGTGCTGCAGTGATTTAAAATATGGCACTCTTGACTTCGTGTGACCTGTGATGTGGTGAATGAACCGTGTGGAAGTTGGGTTGGTCAACCGCGGCGTGTTTCGTGTGGTGTCGGTTGACTCAAGTTTAACGGGCAAGCTCTGCGCTGTTTCCAGTGGTAAAGATAACTTCCGAAAGCGAAATACACTAGTAGCCGAACTATTGGAAGTACTTACATAATCAGCCGTGCCGCCTGTTTCAGCTGACACTGCGCTTTTCTATTCGGCATGTGAATCCAGTTCAGTACAAGTTCACTGTACTCATTCACTCACTTCTTTCTAGTGCGTCCGTCTTTTGGGCTAGTTGGGCATAAATCGCTCGTGATGCAATCAAGAACACTGACGCACTGAAGCATACGTGACAACGCAGTCATGTTTGAGTCAGTGTGTCGTTATAGTTGAGCACTGCAAAAAGAAATTATCTGTTTGCAACGTGTGCCCTGTGTGCAGTGCATAGCAGGACCTGCATCATGCAAGACCTATGCATGTAGCAGCGTATACCACGATTCGATGCCCGCTTCAGAAGCAGCAAGTACTGAGTCAATGAAACTGTAATTGATTTTTTATCTCACTTTTTGCTTATGGAAAGTGTAGATGGTGTGAGTGCATTGTGGGGAAGGTGAAAAGGTGTCATCAGTGTTTTGTGCAGTCAGTATGCTTAAACTGCTGGAATCTCTTCAGCCTCTACTAAAATGTTTCTTGCTGCGATACTATAAATTGTAGTCAGGACAAAGATCTACTCAAAACCAAGTTACTAATGCATCTGCGGAGAATGTGTTTGATTAACAAGTTAACGCTTCCACAACAACAATATGCCGATGCACAGCATATGTGCTTACAATAAATACATTCCGTAAAGGCGAACGACTGGGCCTACAATATCAAACTTTGTAGTAGCACCATAAAAAGTGCTGCCATGCGTATCAGCTACAACGAAACTGCTGCACGTCCAACCTTCTTCCTTGGAGGCACTTCTATAGAGACTGTTCGGGCCCTTCCCATTCTGGGTGTAGCATTTAGCTGGTCTCTCAACTTTTCCGCATATGTCACCAGCACTGTATGTAAGCACCGGCCCTTTCTTGGTTTTGTGTCCCGTGTCTCCCTTCCCTGATGACCTAAGGTTTTCCGAGCACTCTACACTTCTATCATTCTGTCATGACTTGAGTACTGCTCATCAGTATAGTTCCCGTACCAAACTCGCGACGCTAACAAGCTTAAGCTTGTTCAGCGCCGGACAATACGCACCCTTTACTCCCGTCTTTTCGGTTGTCACAAGCTCATGCCAGCCTTCGACGATTGCCTCAAACCCCTCAAGTAGCACACCCTGCAATACCGACACAACTTTGCACTAGTCTATACTGCAGGGTGTTTGACGTCTCTCTGGACAGCACTAATCTTTCTTCAGTTCGTCTGAACAAGTGGCCAGCACAGCCTGAGCCCTCATCACGCCTCTATGGCCCGACACCACAACTCCATGATTATATCTGGCATGCAGAGCTTTCTCTCCACCCCCCTGGCGATTTGGATTCTCCTTCCTTGGAACCAGACTTCATTGGCACTCCTGTGTGTTGTGCACCTGTTGAATGTGTGCGTGTGTGCCGTGCTGTGTTATTGAGCAAGTGTGTGTGCACGTGGAGGGGAAGGAAGTGTCTTCTGCATCCTGCAAATTCCTGCTTTGGATGTCTGGTTATCAGATGCTCTAACATACAGGCATCAGCCTTCTTTTTAGTCTAGTGTGCCAAGTTAGCACTAAGATTATTATTATTATTATTATTATTATTATTATTATTAGAATCATCACTTTGACCACATTGATTGTGTTGAAGCCAGTGTGACATAATTCAAAATATTTCTGGAGCTTTGTGGGCTCTCTCTTCTAAAAGGAGTGCCAAAGATGTACGTCTTCTTCATGAACATAGTGGTGTTGTCTCGAACACTGCTGATGCCTTTGCAGAACATTTCTGTTTGCTATATGGTGTGAAATATGCTTCAAGTAACCTTCCATCTCAGTCTGGCGCAGTGTATGCTAACAGTCAATGACAAGCTCGTTTCCAAGTATATGAAGTGCCTTAAACTTTCCCTTTCTTGTGGTGTTGATGGTATTTCCTCCACAGAGCTTAAGAGGAAGCTTTAGCTCGGGCCCAACTCCGACGCGGCCTATTCAAATACATGTAAAAACGCAAAAACGTTTTTCTGAGATAACCCCTGGACCGATTTTAATGAAATTTGTTGCATTTGAGAGAGAAAGTTAAATTCTAGTGACTGTTGGAAGCCGAATTTCGATTTAGGGCTTGAATTTTCTTAAAGAGATTTACAAAAAATCAGAAGTTTGACAAAAATAGAAGCACAAAGTTTACAAGCTAATAGCTCTGCATCAAGAACACATATTGCGATTCTGTAAACGGCATCCATTAGACCATTCAAAGCGGACAAATTTGATATGTCAGTTTACATCTTACGTGAATTTGTTACGTTGTTTACGAGGGTTCTGCAAAAGTTGTAATTACATATTTATAAATTTTTTGAGATTCATGTATAAGATGTCAAATTTGTCCGCTTTAGATGTGCTATTAGGTACAATTCACAGAATTGCGATATCATCTATTCTTGCTAAGTTACAGAGTTGTAAACTTGATAGTTTCGTTTTCTGAAAATTTGCGATTTTTGACAATTTTTAATAAAAAATTGACAACCTAAATCGAAAATTCGAAACCAACAGTCACTAGATTTTAAGTTCTTCTTTTAAATGCAACAAACCCCGTCAAATTTGGCGCTGTGGTTGCCAAGAAAAACGAATTTTCCTTTTACATGTATTTAGATAGGAGCACCCGAGCTAAAGCTTCCTCTTAACCCTTTGAGACGCTGTCTACACAATTGGGCACAGCAGGAGCGTGCATCAATAGCAAAAGCACTGATGAAAGTAATGGTATTTAAAATGTGTTTCATACATCTTGAAACACTTATTATTGGAACTGTGCTGCAATTTTGAATAATGTGCAGAATGTTTTAACAAAATGAGTGGGAAGGTAGACGGCTGGGTGTTGTTACTCTGTGTCAGTATGTTGTATGTAGCGGGTTCACTTCTTTCATTGTTTTTTACAATGTCGTGCACCAGGCATAATTGTCAAGTGGCTGGATAAGTGCTTTTCAAGCTTTTCAAAACACGAGATAGTACATGTTTTCATATTTTGTGTTCCTGTAGTGAGTTTTCGCATGGAGTCGAAATTTTGTAAACTTGACAAAACTCGCTAAACAATTGAAAATTCTTAATATTTGCTGCAGCTGTACACTTTCTACGATTCTGAGGATGCAAGAGATGTGGTGAAAGCAACTTTCAATCAACGGGATAAAGTGGTGTCTGAAAGGGTTAAGACGTATGGAAGCATACTTGTTCCTCGTTCTCACAAGCATCTTCAATAGTTCCCTAAAGTCTAGTACCTTTTCTAGCACTCGGAAGGTAGCATGGACATTGCCCATGCACAAATCATGTGCTAGATGTGCAGTTACTAACTGCCGACCTATATCTATCCTCTTCAGTGCGTCAGGTGTTCGAATCGATATGGGATTCCTCGCTTTCTGTTAGTGCTAAGAGCATTTTAATAAATGAACAGCATGACTTTGTGTGCCGACATTTCAGACTTTCAGACTATTTCAGACTGTCAACAGTGTTCACCACTGCATCGACTTCCAAAAAGAAATTCTTTCACTCTCAAACTGGTGCAGAAGCAATAAGTACTCTTAAATGCTTCCAACACTATGGCATTAAGTTATATGCACAAAACGCACCATGTGAAATTTTGATACACCCTACATGATGCTCCACTCCTTAGGGTCGATGAAATGAAAGATCTTGGTGTGTACTTCGACAAAACGCTATGCTAAGCTTCTCTTCACATAGATAATTACACAAGATGCCCTTCATGCTCTTGGAATTGCATGCCGTATATTGCATGATTTCCACTCACCTGTTGTGTTTCTGAAATTCTGCTGTGTGCCTCCAACTACTAGAGTATGCCTCTGTAGGAGGGGGGTGCAATGAGCAAATCTAATTCTGACCTCATTGAACGCATCCAGAATAAATTGATGTCTATCTTCAAGCACCACTTTTGCCATTCTGGCGACCACAGTTGAGCCTTCTCAAATATACTTCAACTCGCACCTCTAGATTAAAGTCTTAATTAATCGCACCTTTTGTTCCTGTATAAGGTGGTCCATGATATTATACATTCCTTAAAGCTTCTTGATCATATGCATTTCTTTGTGCCGCAACAGTATACCAGGTAGCATTCCACATTCGTTGCCTGGGCTTGTTACAAGATTGTGCTAATAAGACTCGACTCCAAAACATACTTCAGAGTTCATTTCCTGTGTATTGTGTATCTGTAGATAATCACGTAGGATTAACTTCCTTTTACTTTTCCGCATTTCCGTTTTTCCCCATTTGTTTCTCTATCTCCCATTTTTTTGTCTACTACATTCATGTTTTCTCTACATTTTGTCTCACGTAGTGCTCGTTAAGTGCACCAGTACAAAGGCTCTCTAGCTGTTCCTGGGCACTACAATAAAAATTTGAATGATTGATTATTATCGTAGTATAAAATTGTGCTTTTTAAGTATGTACTAGTATACTATTTTAGTGCAGTAGCTTTCGTGCAATTAAAGAAAGGGCATGAATTAAGAAGAGAGTGAGAAAATGATAGATGAAAGGTAGGGAGGTTAACCAGGACTGAGCCCAGTTGGCTGCCCTACACTGGGGAAAGGGAAAGGGGGACGGAAAGATTAAAAGAAGAGAAAGTCCACGATGGATGCTGACCTTGTTGGAGAAGGACGCCTGTGGTCGTCGTTCTGGCATGAATTAAGAAAGTGCAATAATATGCTATGCGCCTGATCATATGCATTGTGCTATTGATTTAATAATTTATTGATTATTGAGTTTTAATAATGGCTGGCTACTGTATGCAGTGTTGTGCAATAAAATAATATGCCACAGCAATTATTCCGTGCCTCGCAGAAAAAATTGAATATATCTTTCTCAGTCAAAACATCATAGCAGGCTGAAAACAATAAACTGCAATTTTTCTTTTTGTGGTGACGAAGTGTGTAAATTGTGAAAATAACCTGTTTATATATTTCTTATACTATGCAAATGAGCTGCTCCCATACATTCGAATAAGTGCTTCAATAGTACGACTTGGCAAAGGGCAACGAAAGACTCCTATTAAAACCCTCTAATTCTCAAGCTTGTATTATCTGACGGTATGTCATTTCATTAATGTAAAGAAAGGCAAACTTGATATGTGGAAACCAGTTACAATAGAACATGGCCCTTTCACTGTGAAAATGTTTTGTAGCAATACACTCAATGTGAAGGCCTCCGGATGCGGTGTTGATGCATCAAAACAACCTAGAATAAGAGAGGTGCTCCATGGGCTAGATTTGACAGAATCAAGAATTGGGGGGAGACAAGATACGAATTACATACATTTTAGCTATTCTAGTTTTTTTTTCTGTGAGTGCTGCAGGTGTTTCAATTCGTTTGTGCTGATTTTCTCAGAACCCACTTTTTCACGTTTCTTTCATGTACCAACAAGCATAATTATATTGACACGGATGCTTTATCTGTGTCCGGTTACCGTATTTCACCGGCTAAAAAATGTTAAACGTTATCGCTCGGTGCAGGATGCGCCTGAACGTATCGGAAGTTTCGCGAATGTTATCGATGGTTCTGTCTGTTGTCGACGAACCTTGCTAATCTGATTGCATACGCGACGCGAATTGTGTTGTAGTTTCTGGAAGGCGCGCGGGCACCAGCGAATAGGCTGTAAATTTCGACGACTGCCGTATGCAAACCGACGCGCTTGACCCGCAGATGAGATTTTCTACGATTGCCGACAATGCTCGCCGCTATCGTTGCGATTGAGCCGGCACTATTTATTTACCGTCACTACTACGTGGCAATATTTCCAACACAGATTTTTTTCAGTTATACATTACACGCCTAATTCTTACATAATTGGCTGAGCAATAAGCTACCAAAAAATGAAATGGTGCAACAGTTTTTGATATATGGCATCGTCGTGCAGGTGTTTGGAAAGCGATCTTGCAGACAGACGACGCGCGAGCGCTGATGTCGATATTTTGTACACTATTGTTACTTCAGAAATAAAAAACTGTTGCGGCAGGTGTATATTCATTATTCAAACGTGTTTTTTATATCTAAAAGCACATACAGATCACTAACTTATTGTTTCAAGCTTAGTTTACAGCAAGCTGTTTTAGGCCGGACTTTGACGGATGAAGACGGAATAGTCCAGCAACAGTGCGCCGCAGCCGAGGAGCGTGCTTCGGCGCGCGTCGGAGCTTGTCTCCAGTGGTTGCGCGCCCTTTCCCTCCAGCTGAAGCGAAGCGACGCATTCGCTTGCCAGCGCGCGCCGAAGCTTTCGGCGCGTGCCAGTGGTTGGGGCATTATCGCGCGAGGTGTTGCGTGAGGGGAGAGGGCATCGGCCCGACGCGACGTCACCCTCGCACTCGCTCTGGGAAGCCGGCGAGCGGTCCATCTCTCTCTCTCTCTCTCTCACCCCCTCTGGGCTTAGCTTCTGTGCGTGTCTGCCAGCCTTGGTGGCCGCTGCTGCTTCCTCGGTCTCCCGCCGCGCAGGACGTCGGTGGCATGCGGTGTTGGCACCGCCGGCTGCTGCTGCTTGCTGGCTCCGGCAGCACGTACGACTACGGTACATTACTCGCAGCGCAAAACTCAAAGTACCACTCAGCGGCGTTCGATTGGACAATGATGCTTTAGCATTCAGAACTCATAAGAACTGCTTAGGTGTCCTCTGATTTTTTATGAGTGTACTTCTTAAAGAATACAAAAACAGTGTTGCAAGGGGGTTGCTGCTTGAAATAAAGTAAATGTATGGTGATGTATAGTATGTATAGAAAGTAAATGTAAATTTAAAGGGCACTGTCTATTTTGTCCTCCTTTGGGTACGCACCTGTATTAATACACTTGGAAAAAATAAACTTCAAAAATTAATTCTGCATATCCAAAGCACATGTTGTAGTCTATGTAAAGCGAGGCTTTCACGAAGAGGTGATTGAAAAGCTATTAAATTTGGCCATTTCGTTCCTCCGTCTTTGTCGTAAAGGCAACTGGTGTGCTCATGTGCTCATTGCCTCATATATCCCCATGTCTTCTTATTTGTTTTATATGTACCGACCACTTCTTGGCCGATTGCCCGTCATAATCATAATCAACACGTGGCAGTCATCTGAAAGAGCTATAGTTGGTCTAGGCACGAGAGAAGTACAGTTTAGAAGGGCTGATGAACATGCCAGTGGTATGATTGTTTCTCTCCTCAGCCCGTGCTGGGCTGGTAGTAATGTATAATGTATCTCTGCTTGAACGTAGTAAAGGTAGTAAAGGCAGTAAAGAAGAAAGTATGTGGCGTAATGATCAGGGCAACGCGCTGCTGCGCTGGCGTGTGAAGGCTCGAATCTTGGTGCCGGACGCGCGCATATATATATATATATATATATATATATATATATATATATATATATATATACTAAATAAGGGTGAATCTGTTCGGCAACAACCCCAACAGCGACCAACCGACCGCCGACCGACCCAGGCAGAACCATAGGATGGTAGGCAGCGAAAGCTTCCCTTTAAAGATTCCGAGAACACAAGCACGTTTGTGCGTTAAGGGCGAGGTCCTTCTTGTAGCAACTCGATGAGTGCCAGTTGGTTTGACGTCCTTTAGATGTTGAATTGAGGCAACGAAACAAACCAGATCGGACCGTAGATGCAAACGAGCACGAGAAAAGTGTTTTTGTATGCGCGTACCTGCGTTATTTCGTTGTCATTGTTTTCCCACCTCAGCTTCTAAAAGCGTTCGCCCGTAGTAGGTGCATTCGTAAAATCGATACTGTATTCAGTGCTGCGCTGCACTAGTTGACAGCATCATACCCATTTAGGGTGACCCTGTTGTCGCTTCCATTGTGGGTGTACGGGCGTCGCCCGTGCCTGATCAATTCCCGAATTTTATGATGCTCGACCTTAGCGGCTGATTGGTGGCTCGCAACCAATACACCTTTAAGGATGAGTTATAAACAGTAAAACACCCTTACGTGGCAAAAAGAGTGAAAATTGGTTTACAGTGTCCGGGCTCGGTGAGGCTCCGTAAGTGAGGGGGGGGGGGCGCTCTTGGTTAATTTCGACAGCCTGGAGTTATTCTAAGGACACCTAAAGTTAAGCACAAAAGTGTTTTAGCATTTCGTCCCCATTGGAATGCGGCTGCCGAAGCTGGCAGTCGAACCTGCGCCCTCGCGCTTAGCAGCAGAACGCCATAGTCCATATAGCCACCGCGGCCGGTCAAACATGTGCCATAAATGCAAAAAATAAAAGAAAGTTATAGTAAAAATAATTACGAAATGAAGCTCAGGCTAGGATGCGATCAAAGAACGCGATGAGTGAAGTGGCAAATCATGTCCTGAAATTTGCAGTAGTGAGGAAAGTCCTGCGTCACATATAAAATGTGCAATAGTTCCCAAAGAAACTCACCGAGTCACGCTGAGAGAGATCCACTTTATCGCTTCACAACTGATTGGCACAGTAAAGCAACCCCGGCAAGTTTATTTGCAGCCGCTGAGAAAATCACGTAACATGCATTTTGCTGCCTCGTGTTGGGCCTAAACATTAAAGCTTCGCTAGGTGTGGCGGGGTCGGAAGCCGCGAGAAGGCTCTAGCTTGTAATAAATTGACACTAACTTATTAATGGTTCACTGATCTGCAGAAGTCTGCACAATACTTCACGTTATTGGGCCCAATGCCAGCACGAGGGGTAGACGCATTTCTTTTCTGCAGCTACAGTTTATTAAGGCGAACGCCTTAGGTGTCAATGTTGGTGGTGTCCTTGGCGGTGACCTTGGCGAAACTGCGCCGTGGAGAAAAATGGCCGACGCTGCGAAGAGTAAAAACACGTCTGGGTTAATGCTGCTCAATAACTGTTGCTGTTGAGGTTTCTGTTGCTCAATACGTGCTACATAAAAGCGTTTTTTTCCGAGCGCGAAAGAAGCCCACGAATGCACGCTAAGTGCCTCGAGCGGCCAGTCGCGCGGCAGTTTTGAGTGTATTCACGGGCTTCTTTCACCCTAGGAAAAACGCTTTTGTAGCACGTATTGAGCAACAAAAATCTGTATCGGGTGTTTGTGATGTTGCTCTACGATTTTCTCTTTGACATTTTTAATCTAATTATAATATTTGAGAAGAAACTAATTAATTAATCAATTATTTAATTAGGACTAATTACGTAATTAGGTGGAATGCAAGAAAAAAAAAAGAATCGGGATATCTCCAACTCCGCGGTGCGCAGCCCTCGCCTCGGCGACCAACTCTGGGCCGTCCAGCAGGCCCGCGAGGCGGCGGCGAGGCAACACCTCGACGACCCCATGTGGGAGAGCTAAGGCCCCGTCGGCGAAAGCTCTGCAGGACTATAAATAACGTTGTTACCAACCAAAGTATCTCCAAGCGACGGCAAATAACATTACCTTGGTTCTGTCCAGCTATACGTGGCATTTACATATATTCATATCTTGGTGCATGATCGTTGAGACACCCCCTGTGATATAAATATAATATAAAACGATGTTAAAACGTACACGCACCACCATCACCATCGCCTTCATCGTGGGCAGCAGAACCACATCGCAGACGACAGAAAAAGAAGAAAACATCGATATGCAGTGCCAATGAAGTTTCAAAAGCTAAGTACAGCCAAACGTCGCGACACCAAGCGTGGAATAGCGCGTTCAGGCAAGAAATCGTTACGACCGAGTGTCAGCTAGCTATGCACGCCTCGGTTTCTTGGCTCGCGTTCCAGCCACAGCTCGCTTCGAGGAATCCGTACCGAAAACGTCGCTGTCGCGCGTTGCGACTCCGGGGGAGCAAACCGATACACTGGCCTGCCCTGACCCGCCACATGTCAAGGCCCCGACACACGTCATCGACTCGGATGGCGGGCGAGCATAAGTAGTGGCGCAGAGCCGTTGAGGGCACCGCACCCCGTCTCGCCTCACGACGCTATCAAGCAGAAGCCGGTTTCAACGAGTACGCGCTGCATGACGCGTTCATTTCCGCGACTAATAACGGCTGCGGGAGACTGAGCACCACAGGCTCAACGACGAAGGTACACACTCAGTATCGTTCCACGTAGGTACCGCTTAGTAAGTTGAACAATTATGCAAACACCTGCCACTTATTTGGTAAATCTTTAGGGAACGAAATTATTACGTTACACTTAGCGACTCACGTAGGACAATATCAAGAGTGATATACTGTCGCAGTGGCAAGATGCACGAACGAAGTAAGGGCCGGTGCTCAAGGACATTTCTCACACGTGGGTTACACTTGATAAGAGTAAGTGTTGGCGAATATCTTCCAGTTACTTAATGGAATCTATATGCAGCGAAATTAAGAGTGGGTTTAAACGCGCAATACCTAGTTTGGTCCAGAAACGTGGTTAAAGGTGTCGTTAGAGAGACTGTAAAAGTTGCAAGGATCTGAAGCATAGTGCAGTATGCGGCGCACTACAAGTCAACTAATTCAACATGTCCATGCTGTTTCCACTCGAGACGATCGAATTGACATGCAAAATAGTTGCGCGCGATATTTGTGTACTCGAGACTACTGAGCAGACCGTCTGCCTGTTGAGATCGTTCGCATGATGCATTTGAGTGGAATACGTCAGCACGAATGATGGTCACTAATTGTTGACTGGAGTGCTCTATGAAAAAACGCGATACGGAGGATATGTATCGTGGTTGCAGAAAGATCAGCAGAATATCCTTGTCCTTTGCGCCTCTGCAAATAAAACGCGTAACCGACCAACAGTGATAACGACAGTTATGCGGGCGCCGTAGGAAGTGAAGAAAAGAAATATAGAAACTGAGCTGAAGGCAGAGAGGTTTAATTGACATCACCTTCTGTTAGCGATGCGAAACAAACGATGCGGTACCAATGTGGCACAGTGGAGAAAATGAGGGACAATGGTACAGCTGCAAAGTGGCTCAGCACGTTAAAGCAGGTGCGATTCCATTGTACAAGTAAGCCATTCTATAGTGACGGGGAGATGAAGCGGTCCGCGGCTGGCCCAATCTTAATTCCATTCACCAAATCTGTTTCGCAAGCATAGTTGTAGGCGAATGCATAGTCGTTAACACCGAGGCTGCTGGCTATCCGTTGTTTTCTGCCAGCGAACTGACGACCCCCGTCTTTCAACGGCGGTCGCAATCCACCACAGCCCCCGTCTACTCGTGCAGCACGGCACAAAACAGGGAGAGGGACAAACTTACTTCGCCTTTTTGTTCTGCCTTGAAGTAACAGAAGGTTCGGATTCGAAGAAGAAGAAAGAGAAAAAGAAGGATCTCGGGAACCGGCGTCCAATTAGAACGAACATGACGCACGCAAATAGCTACCGAGCCGGCTCTCACGCGCACCCGTTGCAGACAGGCCAGACAGCGAGGGCAAATGGAGCGGAAATAAAGCTAAGGGAGCGACGATGCACCAAAAGCGGGAAAGCGAGCTCCGAGCGCTAGCTCTCTCTCTCTCTCTGCTGTAGGCACGACGCTTGCACGGCCAAACGTTCTCCGGACGAACGGGGTCAGACACGAGAAGTCTCGATTCACAAATAACGCACGCTCGAATCGCTCCGTCGAGTTTCGGTTCGCCGCTGTGGTTTGACTCGACCGCTCTCTAAGTGGCTCGCGCTGTTCAGAGGGAAAAAAAAAATGGAATGGAGAATGGATGTCGGTCTCTAAACCAGTCGCGTAAAGTTAAAAAAAAGAACAGAAAAAGAAAGAATATACCCCGCCCCCACCCCCTTCACCACCCACTCCCCCTCCCCCCCCGCAAAAGAAAAAAAAAAAAAGAAGAGCGGTTCTGGATGCATGCCGCAAGTTGTATTCAAGAAGCTGTCATTGCGTTTCGCCGGGATATGCTGCTCCGAATTGACAGTGCAGCGTTCTTTGCCTTCTTAATTTTTCTTTTTTTTAAATTCCTTTCTCTTTTGTTTTATTCTTTGGTCGTTGATTTTCACTGACAAGCGCCAGAAATATAGTCCGTCTAGAGAAGAGTATCAAGAATGACATGATTTCAAGCAGCGTGGAGCCGCCAGAAGCTGCTTGTCCTCGTTGAAAGAGAGCGAGACGCAGAGAAAGCGAGTCAGTTAATGGAGCAAGCTTAAATATGTAACATAATACAATCGAGTAGGAAACAAAGAAAATTGTAGGAGTCGTGCCCATGCTGCGCTTAGGAAAAAAAAAAGGCGACCTACACCGTGTCCAAGCACTGGTAAAGAAATTGGGGCAGAAACCCTACAGTCCACACAAGCCAAGACTGCTGCAGTGTTTTAAGAGATAAACAAGTTCAAGGAACACTACGAACACTGAGACGATCTCCAAAGTAAACTTGTGTTTACCTCGAATCTTGTGTTTGGTAAGTGAAAGAAATGTTGTTGTAGGGCTATTTGCAGCTCGGCCTCCTCCTCACAGAATTCGTCGAGGGATCGAATACATTAATAATAACTGCATTGCCATTGCCAAAGATGCTGCAAACGAATTCTTGAACGCTACGCACTGTCAAGACAAGTAAAATATGTATTTTTTCATACAAGAATATACTCGTATGGCTCATCAATTCTGCCAGAAATAACTGATATCAATGCTTCCGTGTTCTCTGTCTGTTTCATGAGTAAAGAAAATATCACACGAACTTTAGAACTGTATCAGTTTGAAACCAGCAAAGCAGTGCACGCCGCTGATATGAAAAATGTAAAAGCCAAAAAATGAACAAGTTGAGGAGAAATATTTTAATAAATCTTTGTTAACATCCCTGCCTTTCTCTCAATTACATCTCTCTCTCTCTGTCATTCAAAAACCCTGTTTACATTTTTTTATATATGCAACGACGAGGGGAAAATCTCAATGACGCGGTCCTTTGTTAAAATGTATTGCGCAAGAGCAGCTGTCACCGGTGTGTACTGTGAGTTACTGCAACGAAATTATAGCCGCAACAGAGAGCACATAAAGAAAGCAGTTCTGCAAAATATACGAGGGCGACTCCAATGAAAGTGAGCCAATGCGAATATATGATAAACGGGGGACTTTATTTAAAAGTAGTCTCCATGAACATTTAGACATTTGTACACTGACTAACGAGTCGCGTAATTCAAGTCTCATAAAATTCCTTGGGTTGCTGCGTGAAAAAGTCCTTAACTGACTCTTTCACGTCATCGACCGACACGAATCTGGTTCCCTTGAGCTGTTTCTTCAAATGCTCCAAAATGTGGAACTCGCAAGGCGACAGATGTGGGCTGTATGGCGGATGTTGCAGCGTTTCCCACTTGAACTTTGCCAGTTTTGTATTAACCACATCAGCGACATGGGGATGGGCATTATCGTGGATCAAGATGACCCCTTTTCTCGATTTTCCACGTCGTTTGTCCTTGATTGCGACACGAAGCCGATCCGACGTTTCACAACATCGGAAACGATTGATTGTCTCTCCAGGTTTAGCACATGCGATCAAAATGGCCCCTGATGATCGAAAAAAAAAAGCCAACAAAACCCTTCCGCAGAAATGATGGCCTTTGATTTCCTTGGGGGTGGTGAATTCAAGTGTTTCCACTGTAAGCTTTGCCGTAGTGTTTCAGGCTAGTAGTAGTGGCACCATGATTCGTCCCCGCTTACAATTGCAGACAAGATGTCGTCACCCTCATTGTGATACCGGATTCGATGAGTCAAGGTAGCGCCGAACCTCTCCGTCTTGTGGCGGTGGTTCAAAATCTTGGGCATTCATTGCACACACAAGAGCCGATAACCAAGATGCTCATGAATTATGGTGCGGCCCGAGCCATGACTGATGTTCACACGCCCTGCCAATTCATCGATGCTTATCCTCCGTTCTTGTCTAATCAGCTCATCAACCTTTGCAATTCTGTTGGGGGTGATTGCGCGGTGCCTTCGGCCTGGTCTTAGATCGTCTTTGCAACTTTCACGTCTTTCTTTGAACCATTTGCTCCAACGATTCACAGTGGCCAATGAAATGCAATATATTCAACGTACACGGCAGCTATGCGGCGACTAATTTCTTTTTGGGAAACATCTTCAACTGTCATAAACCTCACGACACCACGCTGTTCAACTTTTGGAGTGTCCATTATGTCACGCGAACATGTTCAGCCCAGTGTATGAGTACATCAAACAACCTTTATGCTCACACCTGCGTGTCACTTCTGTATAAGAGAGATGTCTCTGTGCCACGCGCATGCCTCGCACATAATGAACCGAACCATTATGGCGCGGGGTGGCTTGGCTCACTTTCATTCGACTCGCATTCGTACATTATAAATGCCAAGATACCATGGAATATACAAATGCGAAAATACAGCTTGATAAAGGGCAAGAAGGTGTCACTGGAAACAAAGTTCACTGCACGTATACACAAAACCTCGCAACAAGATATTTAAATAAACGTATAAGTCTGCAATAAATCTATGTATCTAAGAAAAAGTCACCGTATATAATGCGCCAAACATCGCAAATAAACATGTTGCACAACCACAGGTTCACAGATCACAGCCCCCCCCTCCCTCCACTTCCCCTGAGAGAGAGAGAATAAACATTTATTGCATAAAGCGAGTAGAAAATTTCCTCGATGAGTGGGGCCCTCAGTCCAGGGCTCCATTGCCATGCGCGACTTCGCGAGCCCGCTGGATCAGCCGTTGCTGTTCCTGCTGGCTTGTGCTGAGCAGCGCAGACTCCCAAGAGGAAAGGGTAGGGTTGGGTATAGGAGGAACACCTGAAGGGTTAGGGCATTCCCATATGGAGTGATACACCGTGGGTTTCGCCCCACAGTGGGGACAATAGGAAGGGTACAGGGTGGGATGAAAGATATGTAGCATGTGGAGACAAGGAAATGAATTGGTCTGCAGTTGCCGCCAGACAGCGGCATCTGCTCTATTAAGCGAAGGATGAGGAGGGGGATAGTTATGGCGACTTTGTCGGTAGTACTCGAGCGTCTCAGTGTACTGTAGGGGCTCTGGCGGTGCGTCGTCTGGGTTAGACAGCTCTTCCGATGGTGCCCGGCCTGTCAGACCTCGGGCTACCGCATTAACGCGTTCATTACCATGGAGAGAGGCGTGTCCAGGAGTCCAGACGATACGCACCCTGTGTAACGTGGGAGGGGGGACAGAGGAGAGAATTCGATGTGTGTGTGCAGTCACGAGTCCTTGCGCGAAGGCCCGGCAGGCAGCCTGCGAGTCTGTCACTATGGTGATGGGGGTGTCTTGTGCGGGGAGGGTCGAGGCATGGACAATGGCCAGGGCTATTGCCCCTTCCTCTGCTGAGCAGCTGTGCGTTGTTAGAACTGAGGCACACACCCTAAGCGCGTCTGTATTGTCAGTTACAGCTAAACACATGGCCCGCCTCTCTGGGTAGCGGGCCGCGTCCGTGTACAAGACCGGTGCAATCGTGGTGCGGTCTCCAAAAATGCGTGCCAGGGCCTGAGTTCGGGCGCGTCTACGGCCGGCGTGTCGCTCGGGATGCATATTGCGGGGAATTGTAGCTACTTGTATGCTAGCGCGTAGAGCGGGAGCGAGGCGATATTGTGGGACGTGTGTGGGTGTCTCAGGTACAGGGTAGCCAAGGCGAGAAAGTATAGCGCAGCCCTGACGGCTGCGTCTGAGACGTTGGAGCTGACCATTGCGATGAGCCTCCAAAAGCTCGCCTACGGTGTTCTGGATACCAAGCTGAAGAAGCCGTTTTGTGGAAGCATGTGGAGGCAGCCCAAGAGCCGCTTTCACTGCCTTCCGCAGAAGGGCGTCCATCTTCTGAGTTTGAGTGAGGGTGAGATTGTGATAGGGGAGGTGATATGTGAGCCGGCTGATTATCAGAGCCTGTACTATGTGTAGGACGTCTTTCTCGCGAAGGCCTCTTCTACGATTAGTAATGCGGTTTATCATATGTGTGACTGGTGCTATCTGCTGACTCAAAAGGTGCGTAGTGTGCGAGGCTTTGCCATCCGACTGAATGTGGAGGCCCAAGATGCGGAGTCTAGTTACCTGAGGGATGGGGCTGCCGTGTAAGAACAGGGAGATATTAGGGGATTCGTCGGTTCTGCGGCACCGCCTGTGCACGAGGAGCAATTCGGACTTTTCGGCTGCACAGGAAAGGCCTCCCGTGGCTGCATAGTTCTGCAAGACACGTACAGCTTCCTGGAGAGCATCCTGGATGGCCCCGTCGGATCCCTGGGTTGCCCAGATCGTAACGTCGTCGGCATAGAGAGCGTGCCGGATGGTGGGTATCTGGTCTAGTAAGGGGGGCAGCTTAGCCATAGCCACGTTGAAGAGGGTGGGCGATAAGATCGAGCCCTGTGGTGTTCCTCTACCTGTGAGTGCGATGACGTCCGACCGCAGCTCTCCTATGCCAATAGTGGCTGTGCGGTCCGACAGGAAAGCTCTGACATAGTTATAGGTACGTGTGCCGCATTGGGAAGAAGCCAGATTGTCGAGAATTAGATCGTGGGAGACGTTGTCGAAAGCCCCTTTGAGGTCCAGGGCCAGAATAGCTCTCGTTTGTGCCGTAGTGGGGCCATCCACAACGTCCTCCTTAAGCTGCAGCAAAATGTCTTGCGCAGAGAGGTTAGGGCGGTAGCCGAAGAGTGTATCCGGAAAGAATTGGCTGTCTTCGAGGAAGGGTTGTAGCCGCGAAAGGACAACGCGCTCGAAGAGTTTACCTACACATGAAGTTAAGGATATAGGTCGGAGATTCTGGAGGGACAGTGGCTTGCCTTGCTTAGGAATTAGCATGATGTCCGCATGGCGCCATTCCTGTGGAAGCGTGCCATTCCTCCAGTGGTCATTGTAGAATTCAGTTAAGTCTTTAATGGCCCCATCATCTAGGTTGCGTAGGAGTGTGTATGGAATCCCATCAGCGCCGGGTGCAGTGTTGCGCCTAATACCCTGTAAGGCCGCCCTAACCTCGGCTTCTGTAATATCGGCGTCTAGGGAGGTGGCGTCTATGTGTGGGTAGTCTCTGTAGGTGGGGCGGGTGCCTGTAGCAATGTAGCGTTGCTGTAGAGTGTGAAGTAGAGTAGTGTCATCGAGGCCTGATTTGTGGAGGATGGTGCGGACTCTGTTGCTAGTGTGTATTTTGGTTTGCGTAGGGTTTAATAATGCGCGGAGTAGCGACCAGGTCCGAGGTGTGCTTAGCGTGCCGCTGAGGCGATCGCAAAGGCTATGCCAATTGTTATTAGTGAGGGTGTTCGCGTAGTCATCTGCCTCCGTAGTTAGGCGGGCAATACGCAGACGAAGTTTCCGATTATGTTTTTGCCGGCGCCACCGCCGGGTCAGGCCTCTACGGGCCTCCCAGAGATGGAGCAGATGGAGATCCACATCGGGTGTCTCTGTTGTCGCAGTGATGTGTTGAGTTGCCCTTTTTATATCAGTTTGGAGTTGTTTGATCCACTCCTGAAGGGAGAGGGTGTCCTGAGGAGCTAGGGAGGACCGATTACGCCTAAATTTATCCCAATTGATTAGCTTAACAGTACGTTCAGGAGTGCGTGTTGGTTGTACCTGCAGTTCAGTAGCTAGAATGTAATGGTCGCTGCCCAAGTTCTCCACGAGATTGCGCCAAGAGTGTTGACCTACCCCTCTGACCATGGTGAGATCAGGGCACGTGTCTCTGCTTACGCTGTTGCCTAATCGTGTTGGCTGATCTGGTTCTGTAAGCAGAGTCATGCTATGTAACGCAAGGACTTGAGCAAGCCGGCGTCCTTTCGGTGTTTCTGTTTGGTAACCCCAGGCCGGGTGCGGGGCATTGAAGTCGCCTACAATGACCATCTGTTTAGCCACCTTGCATAGATGTGCAAAAAGATGTCCGAACTCATGCTTCCTCGCATTAGGTGCGCTGTAGATATTAAGCACAAACAGGCTGCTATGGGAGCGAGAGCACGGGACCAATTCGAGAAGCACATGCGGTATGGGGGAGTTTTCGAGGGTGTGTTCGATAACGGTCAAATGTTTGGACACTAAAGTGGCTGTGAGGTGTGGTGTGTTGCTATTTATTGTGTCTGTGTGTGCGTTGTAGCCGGGAAGTGTAGGAGTACAATGCACTTCCTGCAACGCTATTACATCGGGGGGATGGGGCTGTGTGGCAATGAATTGCGTAAGGGATCCGCGTTTCCGGCGGTAGCCCCTGCAATTCCATTGCCACACGCTTAGGGGTTGGGGGGTAGCGCGTGTCCCTTTACGGTTGCTGGCCATGATCAAGTATTATTTGTTTGTGTTTTATACCCGGGGACTGTCCGGGTGGCGGCTCACCGGCCTGGGAGGTGCCGGGAAGTGAGTGTTCCGGGCCCTGTGAGGCGGGTTTTCGGTCCGGTGACGGTAATCGGGCAGGACGAAGGTAAGGATGTGGTCTTTGTGTTTCACGTGAAGGGGACAGGGAGCGTTTGAATAAAGGCGGAGGGATCGAAAGTTGGCCAAGTGAAGCCGCTATTTGTTGTTTAATATCGGCCACGATCTGCTGGACAGCAGGTTGCAGGGCCTGTTGTATTAGCTGTTGAAGCGGCGCTGTGACTTCAGCCATAATGAGCTGCTTCATTTTTTGCATTTCTGCCTGCATTATGGCAACCAATTCTGTCTTTAGAGAGACGGCCATTTCGTTCAGTGCTTGTTGTGTACAGTAGTTGGTGCGAGAGGTTTGCGCAGAGTCATTAAGATGCGGCTCATTGTCGGTCACCATGGGTTGCGGCGTGGGTTTAGGTTTAACGTGTTGTGTGACTGAAGGGGTGTGGAGATGTGGAGAGGGAGACAGAGGTGGGAACTGCGCTGCCCAGCTTACCGCTTGCTCCTTCTTGGCAGATCTATCTCCTTTATGGCCGCGGTCCCTCGAACGGCTGGTACTGGGAGTCCGGCCCTTGGAGTGGCCCTTGGAGCGACTCCGGTCAGTCTGGCGGTGATCCCCGGGTGATCCGCGACTGCGGCTGCGTCCTCTAGTCCAGGGGTTCTCCGCCGAGTTCCCCGGTGTCGTTGCTACTTGGGTCATAGTTTCCTGAGCGCTCTGCTGAGTCGTCGTCCCAGGCTGGCCTTGCGCTGATCCGGGCGGGGGGCGCTCGTCCTTATGTTTTTTTTTCACGAAGCACACGCGATTTGTTGTGTTGCGGCAGTTGACGCGATGGACAGCGAGGGTCAGTAGCGGTATGAGCGCCGTTGCAGTGAATACATTTAGGTGTGCACTCATGCTCCTTCGGTGGGTTTGAAATGCCACAAGCCGGGCAACGGGGTTTGTCGGGCGTGGGACGGACGTCCGCCCGATGGCCCATCGACAAGCACAAGCAACACACCTGTTGGCGCGGTCGGTATACGTGACACGGAGTTCCGCTCCGTACATACGGATGTAGCGGGATACGTGGGTGCCGGAGAATGTGATCAGGGCCGTATTCGTAGGTCCCATCATGCGAGCGTGTAAGACAGGGGCTTCTGCGCAGCGGAGGTTTTCTAGCAGCGTCGTCGTAGTGGTGTTGGGCTCAAGGCCTGAGACTACACCCTTGCAGGAGTTGTCTGGAGCGGCTACGTACGCTTGGACGGCGTGTTGAGTGACGCCCATGGAGATGAATCGAACTTTCTGCAGCCGTGCCGCGAGGTTCTCGTCCGGTGTGCTGAGCACCGCAAGGTTTTGTTCAGTGCGGATACGAATGATGAGCTCGTTGAGCACGGCGCTGTCCAGCCCCGCTGCTATGCCGATGGCTCGGGCAACAGAAGTATGAGGCCACGCACCGAGGTTCAGGCCGTCTCTCGGGCGGAACACAATCTTGTAGTCGTCGACAGGCAGTCGCGGGAGTCGCGCGTTCCTCTTGCGCGGTGCTTCGGGTGTCGGAGGAGGTGGCAAGTTCGCAGTAGCTTCTGCTAAGCGTTTCTTTTTCCGAGCGACGAGAAACCAGTTGGTGTCGTCCTCGGCCTGACCGGACGAAGCGTCGGCGTCCATCGTGTCAGGGGAGCGGGTGTCATCGGTCTCCATCTGAGCGGAGTAAACTGGCGTTGGAAAGGACGCGCGCCCGCGTCTAGGCTGGCGAGGTGAACGCAGGTAAGGCCCAGCGCGGCGGCGTCGGTGGTCCAGAACTTCCAAAGCCAATAAAATGTGAGGATCTCACCAGATCTTGGAGAAATTGGGCTCGATCGATGCCGCTCGCCGAGTTGTGTCGTTTGGTGGTATTTTCAGTGGCGAGAAGGCAGGGGAACTGCTCGTTGATGGTTCGAAATGCGGAGCCCATACAGAGTGCGGCCAGTCACTACGGCAGCAGGTGGCGCCTTCCCTTCCCCTGATGTATCGCGTGCGACGGAAGGCGGCGTGCTTCCTCCCCGCTTTTCTCCCTTGCGCACACAAGACTGAACCACCATCGCCGGCTCACCCAAGTCCCCTCCCCCCCCCCCCCCCCCCCTTACGCTTTCACTTGCACATACAGCACGCGGTACGCGGTCACCATGTTATCGCCCTTGGACTTTATACGGAACATGAGGGCAACGGCGACGACAGGAATGCGCCTAGAGTGTCCATATAATTGCTGTCGCAATCATCTAAGAGTATTAGGCAACTGAAGCATCCAATGGCCTATTACTTTCCGCAAAACTTTCACCATGCAACAATTTGCTGCGCCACCACAATCTCTTTTTTTTTTGTGGGGCGGGTGGCACCGAAAACAAATAATGCAAAGGAAAGCATGTTGGCCCCAAACGAATGCCTACTTGGGCACCTAGTGTGGCTACCTAAAGAATATCGGAAGAAAAAGTGAGACGCTTGGTCCACAGAGAACCCATACGCATACTGCTCGGTATCCCACACCAAGGAGACAAAATTTTTCGGAGAGGTTGCGCTCAAGCGAACGCGTTGCAATCCGTCGAGTGCCCGCAGTGATAGCGGCGAGCGACCATGCACTGTTTATTTTTCTTGTCTGCTAGCCAGGAAGCGTCCAAAATTCTGCCAGGCGAAAATCCACTCGGCCAGAGATAAACGAACGCGCATCGAAGTGCGTCGCGCGGTGGCCGATGCAGCTCGAGAAAAACGCATGCGCTCTGGCTGGTTCCGGTAGCCGACCGGTAGCGAGAACAGAAAAAAAAAGAGAATTGAAGCGGCTCAAAGTATTCTCGCAAATAGAAGTCAAAGCAGAAAAATAAATAACGTAGTTACCTTTGCTGGTTTTAGTGTCTCGACATGGATACCTTGGAGCAAGTATAAAAAAAAGATGTTCATATTCTTTTCGGTGACATGACGGCACAAAGGAATCACCACTACGCTTCGTCTCATCGGACCTCGCTGCGTGCTTTGTCAACTTGTTTGATAGTGTGTTGATTTGGCTTGTCTCGTTGTGTGGTCCCATGTACGACTTTAGAAAAGTCAATGCACCTTTGGCGTCAAGTGTTTAAAATAACATTAAACCCCCAAAGTTCAGGAATTGCAAATCTAAAGCACGACTTTGGAAATGTCAGTGCACCTTTCGCACCAATAGTTTATGAGAACTTTATACCCATAAAGTATCAGAATTGAAGTCCATGCGCTCCGCAGATTCCGCGGCCTCATCGAGATGCCGCGAAGAGCCCGCTCGAGATCAAAGCGCCCTTGAAACTTTGTGTTCCGATGGGGCTCCTTGCGTTACGATATGTGACACCCGGTGCATGGGCGTTGCCGGGAAATGCAGCCCAATTTCGCAATGTTCGCGCTGAAATGTCTTTTCGAGCGTGAAAAAGGAGATTCTAGACAAAACCCAGCATGATTTCGCGGCGCCGGGGTTGTTTTGGTCGGCGGCGCATGACAGCACGACAAAATTTCGGGGGGAGGGGGAGGGGAGAGGGGCTTAAGCCCCAGAAGCCCCCTTCCCCCTGGCTACGCCCCTGGCCATGATGACACTACCCCTGTGATCATTGGAGACTTCAGTGTCATCATCAGCCTGGTTACGCCCACTGCAGGGCAAAGGCCTCTCCCATACTTCTCCAATTGCCCCGGTCATGTGCTAATTGTGGCCATGTTGACCCTCCAAACTTCCTAATCTCATCTGCCCACCTAACTTTCTGTCGCCCCCTGCTACGCTTCCCTTCCCTCGGAATCCAGTCCGTAACCCTTAATGACCATCGGTTATCTTCCCTCCTCATTACATGTCCTGCCCATGCCCATTTCTTTTTCTTGATTTCAACTAAGATGTCATTAACGCGCGTTTGTTCCCTCACCCAATCTGCTCTTTTCTTATCCCTTAATGTTACACCTATCATTCTTCTTTCCATAGCCCGTTGCGTCGTCCTCAATTTAAGTAGAACCCTTTTCGTAAGCCTCCAGGTTTCTGCCCCGTACGTGAGTACTGGTAAGACACAGCTGTTATAAACTTTTCTCTTGAGGGATAATGGCAACCTGCTGTTCATGATCTCAGAATGCCTGCCAAACGCACCCCAGCCCATTCTTATTCTTCTGATTATTTCACTCTCATGATCCGGATCAGCAGTCACTACCTGTCCTAAGTAGATGTATTCCCTTACCACTTCCAGTGCCTGGCTACCTATCGTAAACTGCTGTTCCCTTCCGAGACTGTTAAACATTACTTTAGTTTTCTGCAGATTAATTTTTAGTCCCACCCTTCTGCTCTGCCTCTCCAGGTCAGTGAGCATGCATTGCAGTTGGTCCCCTGAGTTACTAAGCAAGGCAATATCATCAGCGAAGCGCAAGTTACTAAGGTATTCTCCATTTACTCTTATCCCCAATTCTTCCCAATCCAGGTCTCTGAATACCTCCTGTAAACATGCTGTGAATAGCATTGGAGAGATCGTATCTCCCTGCCTGACGCCTTTCTTTATAGGGATTTTGTTGCTTTCTTTATGGAGGACTACAGTGGCTGTGGAGCCGCTATAGATATCTTTCAGTATTTTTACGTACGGCTCGTCTACACCCTGATTCCGCAATGCCTCCATGACTGCCGAGGTTTCGACTGAATCAAACGCTTTCTCATAATCAATGAAAGCTACATATAGTGGTTGGTTATATTCCGCACATTTCTCTATCACCTGATTGATAGTGTGAATATGATCTATTGTTGAGTAGCCTTTACGGAATCCTGCCTGGTCCTTTGGTTGACGGAAGTCTAAGGTGTTCCTGATTCTATTTGCAATTACCTTAGTAAATACTTTGTAGGCAACGGACAGTAAGCTGATCGGTCTATAATTTTTCAAGTCTTTGGCGTCCCCTTTCTTATGGATTAGGATTATGTTAGCGTTCTTCCAAGATTCCGGTACGCTCGAGGTCATGAGGCATTGTGTATACAGGGTGGCCAGTTTTTCTAGAACAATCTGCCCACCGTCCTTCAACAAATCTGCTGTTACCTGATCCTCCCCAGCTGCCTTCCCCCTTTGCATAGCTCCCAAGGCTTTCCTTACTTCTTCCGGCGTTACTTGTGGGATTTCGAATTCCTCTAGACTATTCTCTCTGCTATTATCATCGTGGGTTCCACTCGTACTGTATAAATCTCTATAGAACTCCTCAGCCACCTGAACTATCTCATCCATATTAGTAATGATATTGACTTCAGTGTGCACATTTCAAAACCAGACAAGAAATGGTTTACTCATTTCGTGCTAGAAGAGTTTGGTTTGAAGTGCTACACCAATCCAAGCCACTCAACAACGGTCCTGTATAGATTTAACTTTGGCCAACGTTCTGTCTAAGCTTGTAACCGAACCAAACAGTGTATATCACAGTAATAAAAAAACCTATCATCACTACCATTATGCAATTATGAAAATACATACACGAACCCTGTGCGATGCGTTACATCTTATTGTCATGCATCGCGCATACAGAGAGCACATAAAGCTGCAACGAGCTTTCATATTTATTTAATCCATTGCACACACACAATACGCAGTAGTGTTTGGACCCGTAGCCTTGGCGGTTAGTTCTACTTATCTGCTAGCGTAAAGCGTTCGTTAGCGACATATTCATTAACGTGCAATCCCTTTACGATTTTTTTGTTTATAGTGTCCCTTTGTATAGTGTCCGTCCCACACGCACTCAGTACTTACTCTCTCCCTTTTTCCTCTTTTATTCCCCTTTCCCCCACCCCCAGTGCAGGGTAGCAAACCGGGTGCTCTCCTGGTTGACCTCCCTGCCTTTCCTGTCCTTGGTTTCTGTGTCTTCTACGAGAAAGCTTGTACAGCCGAAGGACGTGTCATATGTGTTGTTGTGGCACAAAGTGTCGTAGGATACTGCCGCTATTCGCACCACTACCACTTATAGCTCCGATTACCCGGTGATGTGCAACAGTAAGAAATTTCGAGGGAAAATAAAAAAGAAAGAAAACAAAACATATCAAAGAAAATAAGAAGGGCGCTTACGCGTATCACACAATTGCATTGAATACCTAGAAACACGATACAGGCGGCACCACCAATAGCTATAACATATAAGCATGAAGCGTTGTCAACGTACCTGTTAAGGTCAGACAACTAAAAATTCCATGCCCGTGGAAAACAGCTTAAAGTAGCTCGTATAGAAGCTCATAAGAAAAACGGAGTATTTCGTATTGCTTATCGAATTGCCATCTAGGATCTGCCGTTCTTCTGTCTTCATAACAAAGCACAACGCAAGAGAAACTTCGATAACGACTCTAATGCGGCATCACAATTTGCGCGAAAGACGCCGCACGCATTGGCATACGCAGCTCAGTATGGTGGCTACGAGTAAGTGTTATGGCACCGACGCAACTAAAAACAACAACAACAACAACAAGAAAAACAAATGCTGGCTCTCCCGTAATCGAGAGTAGACGTAAGCATAAATGGCTACCGGCAAAGTAGATTGGTTGGAGATGATACTAGAGACTATATTAAAGTGGGTGTAGTGCATGTTCGCAACGGCACACCCGAGCACACCCCACCACACCACACCGCACCCCGCCATACTGTGTACTAGTCCATATGGACAGAATAGTTTTCTGGCACAGTCAGAACCTCATTGCAAGTCTCGTCTTGGCCAAACGGCCACCGCGGGGCGCCGGAAGCTGCCGGCGCGCAGGACGCGCCACGGAGCTGACGTACCGCTGTTGTTGAAAGAGCACAGGCAACCCTGTAGCAGCGCCAAAAGATGACAGTCAAGTGTATAGTGTCCTGTATCTGCCTTTTGGACGTCGCCCCATTGGAAATGACAAATAAAACTTCAGCGTACAAGAAGTTACAGTTTGAGTGATATCGTGAACACACATTAGGAAGAACTCGGAAGCAATATGTTTTGTGACTTCTCTGTGCAGTAACTAGCGTACGTAGTGCGGTCCTGTACAAAGGGTTGGGGGCTAAAGGCCGCATTTTCTTAAGTTCTGACGGCTTGCCCGGATAATCTCGTTTTGTTCTCCCATGCATACAACGCTTCGTACTTTGCATATGTTATCGTCCTGGTGGAATTGTGCCGTGATTGTGACTCAGTTTCCGTATCGTCTCTTGATGTAATAAACTTTTTCTAAACATCGCAACGATGCACGAATGTTCTCGTTGTGTTCTTGTTTTGAGTGCCCAGATAACAGCTCCGGATATTGGGTCAAGGTCTCTTGAAGGTCGCCTACAACGTGAGCTAAAAGCATTTCATGCTAAAAAAAAAAAAAAGTCGAAGCAAACAAATTGTTGTGCGACAAGGCACTCGAGGCGCTTTGCGCGTATTCGCGGGCGTCTTTCGCGCGCGGAAAAACACGTTTATGTAGCACGTATTGAGCAACAGAAAGCTGCATCGGGAGTTTTTCATGTTGCTCTACAATTTTCTCTCTGACACTTTTCATCCAATTATAATATTGAGAAGTTGCTTAAGTGATTAGGTCTAATAATGCAATTGGGTAGAATGAAAAAATAATCAGAGTATCCCCATGCGACGGCAAGCAACATTACCTTGGTTCTGCCCAGCTACGTGACATTCACATATTTTTTAACTCTGGCTAAAGTTAGCTGGGACACCCTGTAAATGTATTGTGCTAAAAGAGCACCAGGTCTACAAAACTTTTTATCAAGTGATCAGGAATTCTGCCACTATTTTTCCTTTTATACAGGTAGCAATCGTCGCCGGAACGAAAACAGGGCAAAATAACTTTTAGAAATCTCGAACCCGTCGGCGAACACTTTGCATACAGCACTTAATCCAAGACATCGAAGCCTTTTGAAACAGTGGCTGGGTGGCGTGTCGTGTGAGAATGTATGTAGTAAAGTATTTGCATTCGATGCGGTCCTCACTAATAAATCATATTAAATAAACGATTTCCGAAAGCTTGGCTTTCACTGTCTGTATAATGATTCACGGTACGTTGCCGTATGTCGATTCGATCGAAATTAAATGTTTCCCTTCATTGCGTCGTGTAGATCATGTGTAATCTTAAACACGGTCCTCGAGACACGTAAGGAATGTGGAGCGCTAACGAATGTAGTTGCTGGGCCTGAAGAAAGATCGTAGTTTCGCCCAAAGTGCGATTAACTGGAGTTGAGCAAAGCCTGAGACTCAGCGCTGTTAATCTCCTTTCATTTCCATGGTTTCACTTAGCGCCTGAGCGTTGGTGGGAGCATGACTGCGTAGAGCACAGTTTATTTAAGGGCGCACTTTAACGACTGTGGCGCAACTACTGAGGCTGTTTGACGTATAGACTCACAGTGCACACATGAGTGCCGTCTGCCTTTACCGATGATTACGAGTTACCTTATGCAGGCGTCGTGAATTGCGTCCTTTGCCGAAAGGAAAGGCGCACGGCATAGTGCCTATTAAGCCATATACGCCCCGGTGAATCCAAGTCTCTAGGAGGCGCCGTTTACAGCGCGGGATTGGTTTATTGCCTACCACGACATCTGCACACACTACCGATTAGACCGTTTAACCTTTCCACCACTCGTGGGCAAATCCCCGCGTAGGTGTGAAGTTGTGTGGCGACAGCTGCAGACTCGCACCTTTCCCTCCCCTTACCTCCTCCACCGCATTCATCCCTCCATTTACCTTTCTCCCTCTTGTAAATCCTGCGTCTCTCCCAAAGCAGACTTAAACCACATCATGTGGGGGTGCCCTAAGCACCCCCTTCCCCCTTTTCTCAAGCAATTAATAGCTAGTGGGGAGCTTTCCCTTGATAGCCATAGAAAGTTGTCCGCGAGTATAACAAAAATCACGTTAAGGAAGGCTCACCAAGACTCGAAAGATCACAGACTTATATTCACCCAAGCTCACTAAGATTCACAGAAATCTCGGCTCACTGACCTACATAATAGTGAGCCGAGACTCGTTATAACTTAACCAATCACAGAATCACACAGAATCGCGGAATTATGGCTGACTCGACTCATGCCATCCCGGAGTCAGCCAGGTTCGCAGGCTCAGACTCCCTGGACTGAGATTCGCAGGCCCACAACTTACTCATCCGTTGTATCGCCAGCTCATGGCAAAGGTATTCGATCAATTAAGAACCATACGTACGTGAAATGGTGTCAAAAGCGGCGGTTTGCATTAGCCAAACTGCAGATGCAACGTATTTTCATTTTTGGGTCCTTGCTTTAAAAAAAAAGGGGCCATGTATCAAGTATGTCACTAAGTGTACTGTCGAAGACTACATACTGTTACATCAGCGTTTCGAAACCGGTGTAGCCAACGGTCTTGACGAATAAAGGTGCCGCGCACGACGCAAACTCCAGCGACGGTTCTTTCTAGTGGATTCAGATGGTGGTGGATTAAATTGGGCTCAACGGACATTTTCGACAGCGTTGAAGGTTTGCCAGACGCTTCAAACGATGCTGCCGCGGAACTGAGCTAGCAATTCACAAACTCGGCCTTAAAACAAGAGGGCAGGGACGCGTGCGGCACAAGTGGAACAAACCGTGAGCAGGCAGATGCGAGGAGTGAGAGACGGGGGGGGAAAACCCTCGCAAGGCGGAACACCGAGCAGTGCTTCGTTAATTGTTTACCGTGCACGTTCTGCCGTGTTATGCTCGGCCCCAAGCTGCCGGCGTTCCCATAGGGCGTTCCTGCGCTTGATCGCCTGTCTGCCACACAGTGGGCGACGCGAGCCGCATTTGGATGGAACAGAAGAAAGCTGTTCAGCTGTCCGATGGAAGGCAATTAGCGAAGAAGAAGGTGGGCGCTATTACTGCTCCGCTGCGGGAACCGCGGCACGTGGTAGCACGATGTTGTTAACCTTGATATTTGAGAGAACTTTCGAACTTTCTTGAAGCATAGATGGATGCTTCGCGCGACGCGGATCACGCTTTATGGCATTCTCTTTATTGTATCTTATTTTTTTGTCTGTTAGGCAATCACTCTCATGCAATTATGAAAAAGGAAAGACTCAAAGGTAGCTGGAGAAGTAATTATTATGTTTTTAGAGAAACATCATTTTTCTAAGAATGCAAATGATAATTGAGCTTAAGTTAATTTTCGATTTTTCTGAAGAGCTTAACCTCAGTGCTTACTTGATAATAGCGAATTCTGAGGCAGCGATAACATACGCAGAAAAAAACAAGTGCCTTACGCGCTGTTTTACTCCCGACAAATAAACATTGCGCCAGACGACTTTTCAAGGAACCCTACCCTGACTCTGCGAGAAAGTTGCCAATACGACGCCCGCACTGCGTTCACACGCATACGACATCACTAAAACGCCACTTGTTTTCTCGCGGCAATTGTAGGAAACTTTACGGTCGGAGCAGTGTTTTATTCGCTGACGGCCTCAAAATCTCTGTCACTGCAATGACCTCGGCAAACATCGTGTCGTCCGCTGAGTTGGCGTCGGCGTCGGCCCAGTGACGCACCCCGTCTTGCCTCGTGCACGTACGGTGCCCTAGCGCCCGCCAATCGTCAGCGTCCCGTTGACGAAGCCTCTGATGACCCATTGTGGTAGTTGCCTTGGCAGTTTCCACTGAGGGAGAAGAATTGTATTGCTCTATAGGCGCGTGTTGTGCATACCGGACGGCCAAATGCGCTTTGGCCCTGCTTCTTGTTTTCACGCGCTGTAATCGAATTTGATGAGCCCCTTACTACTTCCAGCTCTTGTTATATTTGCACTTACCTTATTATTTCGACGTTTCGATTAAACACTCCAGTTAACTTTTCCTGTGCTGCCCCGTGGCTTCACTGCATGTTTCTTTGTACGATTTTCACTAGTGAAAATCGAGTCCCTCGGTTTTCCTTATTCTTTTCGATCAATATTGAGAGTCACATGTCAGCGGTTCAAAAGAAAAAAAGAAACGTGTGAAACAGTTCTTTAATACAAATTGGAAAGATTTGCCTGGCGTGCCACCTATAGCATGCTGCTTCAGATAAAAACGACGAGAAACGAAATGACACGCGCTGCGAAAACGACACGTACGTAGCGCACGAAAAACAGACGAGGACACACAAAGTACAGAATTAAATGTCCCGTTCAAACGAGTGACTCTCAGGAAGTTTAAATGCGCCTTCCTAAACCCACGTTGCACGGGCGGCATTTAGTCCATGGTTCTTAGTCCGTTCCTGATGTGCATTCACTGCAGGCATTAAGATAATCGGACAAGAGAAGGCGTATTCTGCTTCGTATACGGCGTATGGCTTGTGCATCGCAATTTTACGCGCTCCAAAAGACCATACATGTTTTCCTACAAAGTCTGTACATTGCCTCTACGAAGCCTGTTGACTCAGCGACTTGCATCCTTGTTGAGTGTTGTCTATAAGCGTCCCAAAACAACACGATTTCAAGTGTATGGATACGTCAACAGAATACGGATACGTCAACAGCCCATCAGCCATATTTGTCTATGCGGACTCTAAGACAATCTCTTTACTTTCTATAGTTAAAAGCACAAGTCTTTTGGTAGCGAAGTACTCTACTTGGAATCTATACAGTCTGCCCTTAAATTCATTTCTACAGCAGAGGTTTCGCTTCACTTACATGCCACTGAACTACCGTTTAGGCGTGGCGCCCTTACCTTGCAGTCAGGTATCTTTCTCCCTGAGCTTGACGGTATACAAAGAGTAGAAGGTTACTGAAAACAAACAGCTTGCTAGTTGGAAGCTAAGTGCGAAAGGATAAAGCCGCCGGGCGCCATCAGTCCTGCAGCTGGCAGGCTAGTCCCCCCGCTCGCGTTAGGGAAAGAAGGGTGCGCAAGCTTAGGTTACGATTCCTTTGCTATTCACGATTCTCACCAGATACTGTATAGTTTTACGAGCGTGAACATGGACCATTAACGCGATTGCCGCTGTCTAGACACACGGCTTGCGAAACTCGCTGATGGCGCGAATTTCGGCGCCCGGTTGATCCTTTCGAAACGCGTACGCTTTGTCGTCTTTGAGGCGTAAACGAGGCGCGACCGGCGGCTTGAACCCGCCTGCGGCCAACTTCCCCCAATTTCGACACAGGTGTCACGGTGACTTAAGAGAAAGAACGTGATTTATAGTACTCTGGGCCGATCGCGCCACCAGCTGCTGGCCTTTCGGTATTCGAACGGGTGAGCTTGGCCACGTTTCTAATTTCTCGAGGCAGAAACCGAGTAAAATCGAAAGGACCGTGCGTAATTTGTTTACGTACATCCTGTTTCACTCTCAAACGGAACGCCCAATCAGTGTTCCGGAATTAATTATCCCTAAAGCTTGCAAGATTACCTTTTTACGCGTGAATTTCTGCCTAATATAACTCGTGAGCCTTTTTTTTTTTCGCAACATAGTCGAAAAAATATTGTAGTTATAATGCATTCATTGCTGTTGAGGTGATACATTTAAGACTGATATGTAAGAATGACATTTAAAATATCCGAGTGAGTGAGCTTGGCTATGCTGTAAAGTTTAAAGAAAGCCACCTAGTAAAACCGAAAAGAAGTCGCGTCATTTCTGCACGTGCAGTACAGCCCCATATTAAGTGGAACGTCCAATCAATATTCTGAACGCAGTTACAGTCGAAATACGCAATAACGCTATAGGTAACCTATTTACGCACAGATTTCACCCTAATGCATCATGTCATGGCATCATTCGCGCGAGATGGTCGAAGAAATAGTGCGATTATCATGGATTCATCGGCATTTAGATGTCACATTTAACAGCACACCACACTGTACCTATGGGGGCAGTTCTTTGTGAAAGTAGAGATTTAGGTTGACAAACTCACCTGTCGTACAGAGGCACGTCTCGCCCATAGCAATAAAGAAGGATTAGGTACTAATAACAAGTCCAAAAAGAAAGAGGGAAATGGCCGAACTAGCTTGAAATGAGGTGAGGAGAACGAGACAAACCGCCCAGACTAATTATTAGTAATCGGTAGTGGTAACAGTATGGAAGTAAAGCTCAGGTGATCACACGAACTACCACTACCGGTAACCGGAGAGAACTATCCCTATAGAGGAGACCGAACAATTGCGAATCTCGGGCCTCGGCCAACGCAGCACTATGCAGTGCGCGCAGAACAAAGAGACGGAGCCAACGTGACGGCACATGGCCTACGGGGCGTTCCCGGCGTCGAGAGGCCCGTGTGTACGTGGGCCCGCATTTCATTAGGCGCCGAATCTGGCCGCCGCCGCCGCCCGAGTAAATAAGACGCCAACGCGCTCGTCGGCGGGCCTAATAGCACTCGCCTTGCGTCGCCGGCCATATCGAGCGGAAGGTCTGAGGGAGGAGGAAGCGGCGGAGGGGTTGACGGACGCTCTCGGACGACTGCGATCGGCAGCAGTCGACGGCGCGGCTTTGATTAGAGCAGCTGTAATTGGCCTTACGTGTCCGCGAGGGAGGGACACGCACTACGCGCTGGATCGCCCCGTCCGGCGGTTAAGCGCTTGCACACAGACAGATGGCCGAGCATGTTTGTTTGGTCATCTTTCTTTTTCGTTTCCGAAGCGGGGTACCGACGTCTAATTTCCTGTTCATTTTTATGTTCCTTCTTTCTTCTTGTGAAGTAAATGCCAGAGGCTATGAAATGTTGTAGCCCTTTTCATGTTTATTCTTTCCACGTGAAAAAGAAGGGAGAGAGAGAGAGAGACAAAGCGCTAGGCCAGAAATTGCCTGGTCGTGAGTGTACTTTGAACGAAGTCGAAAGACAACTGGAGTTCATAGGAAGACGGAAACGTGCAATCATCAAGAGCGAAAAAAATCAAGAGATGCCGCTGCAGCCAAAGTTTCGGACAAGCGCACTTGTCTCAACAACAACAACAACAACAACAACAACAACAACAACAACAACAACAACAACAACAACAACAACAACAACAACAACAACCGCTTTAGGCCACTGAGCCACCGCTGTTACTGAAGTTCTACGAAATATAAGGGAATAATTGCGGAGTGCGCCTCAGGATCTTGCCCCTCCCGCCCCCCAGATGCATACTTTTAAGTCAACGTAATGCAGTGGATTTTATAGGGCTCCCAAATTTTATGGATAAAAGTAGAAAAATAACACCACAGAATTAAAATTTGCTCACCACCTCTGGCTTAAAATATGCGGTAAGCCTTTTGGGAGACGCGTGCTTCTTCGTGACATTTTGTGATTTACATTATGCATAAACACTTTTCCCGCGCCTTCGTGCTGTGCTCTATAGCAAGCCATTTTCACAAGTGTGTTGAGAATTGCGTAACAGATTATATACGAAGTGGAAATAAATTATTCCAATGCGGGAGGATAGCGGCAGGTAAAAAAATAGAGGAATTTAGAGAGTCTACTTGAACCATATCTGAAGTAGTTTCATGGGTCAATCTCTAATTATTAAGAGAGCGCTGCTGGCCCGTCTCAAGACGCACAGTTCTTTAATGAACCATTTTTTACTAATGTATTCGCATATTAAATAGGTTTTCCAGAGCTAGTCGTATGCACTGGCGCTGAAACGAAGTTCTGGCTTGAACTGCATGGGCAGTGTAATCATTTTGCCTAATGGGCAAGCAGAGAGGCTATACATCGTTTAAAAAAGGAAACAGTTAATGGAAAACGCATAAAGCAATCCTGAACAGAAACTCAAAGAACCTAGTTATGCGAGGAACTTGAGTTATGTTTTTTTAACGAGAGCGCCTCACAAGACGGCATGCGAAGGCTGAATATTTAATGAACTCGCATTTTTAAAGTAGAGCAATTACGCGTTCTGTAAAAACTTATTTTTTTCTGCTTTGATGTAGGATATATTAGTTATAGGGATGCCAACTCTCGTGTGACGAAGTCAGAACGCAAAGAGACAAGGGAGGGGGGGGGGCGTGATTGGCAACAATATTTCAACCAAAATTGTACGACATCACAATTTATGGCAAGAAATGGGCAATAGTTGCCTGGCTAACACGGCTACCAATACAAATATAGTTACTAGGAGCGCTAAGAACGCTTACAAGAACGAAACCGTCTTTATATTTATGACAGTGCAACAGAAGACAAAAAAAGAAAAATGTGTGAGTGTTGTGTTCGGAATAATAAAAAAAGAACATTTGGTTTATTGATTGGTATTGCGCAGAAGAAAGTCAAGACAACTGGTCTTTATGACTGGGCCACGTCGGGACTCAGGGCATTTACTCAAAAGTCGGGACTGTCGCTGTAAATTTGTGACGGTCGCCACGCTAATTAGTTGGTCAAAGAAATCGTAAAATTTAGATAGATAGATAGATAGATAGATAGATAGATAGATAGATAGATAGATAGATAGATAGATAGATAGATAGATAGATAGATAGATAGATAGATAGATAGATAGATAGATAGATAGATAGCAGTGGCGTAGCCAGAAATTTTGTTCGGGGGGGGCTCACGTTGCAGCTCGGCCTCCCACTTAAGAGGAAACATTAGGTCGGATGCTCCTGTCTAAATATATGTAGAAGGAGAATTCGTTTTTCTCGGCAACTACTGCACCAAATTTGACGAGGTTTGTTGGATTTAAAAGAAAAACTTAAATTCTAGTGAACCTTTGTTTCAAATTTTCGATTTAGGTCGTCAATATTTTATTGAAAGTGGCAAAAATCGAAAATATTCAGAAAACGAGACAATTAAGTTTAGAATTCTGTAAATCAGCAATGAAAATTGATAACACAATTCTGTGAATCGCACATAATAGTACATCTACAGCGGACAATATTGATATGTTACACATGAGTCTCAAAAAATTAAGTATTATGGAAGTACGGCTTTTGCAGAACCCTTGTACATAACATTACTAATCCACGTAAGATACAAATTGACATATCGAATTTGTCCGCTTTGAATGGTGTAATGGATGCCGTTTACAGAACCGCGCTATCTGTTCTTGATGCAGAGCTATTAATTTGTAAACTTCGTGCTTCTATGTTTTTCGAACTTTCAAATTTTTCAAAATATTTTAAACAATGTTCAGGCCCTAAATTGAAATTCCGCTTCCAAAAGACACTAGAATTTAGCTTAGTCTCTAAAATGCAACAAATTTCGTTAAAAGCGATTCAGGAGTTATCACAGAAAAACGTTTCTGCGTTTTACATGTATCTGAATAGGCCGCGTCGGAGTAGGGCCTGAGCTAAAGCTTTCTCTCAAACAATTTGCCTAGGGATCAAATACATGAATAATAACTGCATTGCCATTGCCAAAGATGCTGCAAACGAATTCTTGAACGCTAAGCACTGTCAATACAAGTAAAATATGTATTTTTTTTCATAAAAGAATATATTCGTATGTGCCAAAAATTGTGCCCCACATAACTGATGTCAATGCTTTCATGTGTTTTGTCTATTTAATAAGGAAAGAAAATATCATACGAACTTTAGAACTACATCAGTTCGAAGCCAGCAAAGCAGTGCATTCCGCTGATATGAAAAATGTGAAGGCCATGAAATGAACAAGTTGAGAACAAATATATTAATGACACTTACACTTTGTCATACAAGATCCTTGTTTACATTCTTGTACATATGCAACGGCCAGTGAAAAATCTCAATGACGCTGTCATTTGTTCCAGCGTATTAGGCAGCAGCAGCTGTCACCGGACGTGTATCGTAATTGCAGCGAAATTATAGTCGCAACAGAGCACTTATAAAAAGCAGGAGTTCTGCAGAATATACGAGGGCGAGTCAAATGAAAGTGAGCCGATGCGAATATACGACAAACGGGGTACTATAATTAAATGTAGCCCCCATGGGCATTTAGACATTTGTCCCATTGACTAACGAGTCGCGCAATTCCCGTCTCATAAAGCTCCTTGGGTTACTCCTTCAAAACCTCTGCAACTGACTTTCACTTCATCGTCCGAGACGAATCTGGTTCTCTTGAGCTGTTTTTTCGTTTGCCCCAAAATGTGGAAGTTGCAAGGCAGCAGGTCTTAGCTGTGTGGCAGATGTTGCAGCGTTTCCCGCTTGAACTTTGCCAGATTTGTATTAACCCCATCAGCGACGTGGGGACGGGCATTGTCATGGAACAAGATGACCTCATTCGTCAATTTTCCACGTAGCTTGTTCTTGATTGGGGCACACAGCCGATCCCGCGTTTCACAATATCGGAAACAATTGATAGTCTCTCAAGATTTAGCAAATTCTATGAGTAATGGCTCCTGACGATCGAAAAATAAAAGTCAACAACACCTTTCTGGCAGAAATGACGGCCTTTGCTTTCTTTGGGGGTGGTGAGTTCGAATGTTTCCATTGTCAGCTTTGCCGTCGTGTTTCAGACTCTTAGTAGTGGCATGATGGTTCGTCTCCGATCACAATTGCAGACAACAAATCATCACCCTTATTGTGATAGCGGATCAGATGAGTAAAGGCAACGCCGATCTTCTCCGTATTCTGGCGGTAGTTCAAAATCTTGCGCATCCACTGCGCGCACAAGAGCTGATAACCGAGATGTTCATGAATTATGGCGCGAACCAAACCGTGACTGATATTCACACGCTTAGCCAGTTCATCGATGCTTATCCTCCGTTCTTGTCTCATCAGCTCATCAACCTTTGCAATTTTGTTAGGGGTGATTGCACGATGGCTTTGGCCCGGTCGGGGATCGTCTTTGCAACTTTCAGGTCCTTTTTTGAACCGCTTGTTCTAACGCTTCACAGTGGCCAATGAAATGCAGTGTCCCATGTACACGGCAGCCATACGGCGACTAATTTCTTTTTGAGAAACACCTTCAGCTGTCAAAAACCTCACGGCACCACGCTGCTCAACTTCTGGAACGTCCATTACGGCACGCAACCATTTACAACCCAGTGTATGAGAGCATTAAAGAACATTTATCCTCACACCTGCGTGTCACTTTTTAAATGAGAGGTCCCTGTGTGCTACGCGCAGGCCTTGCAGATAATCAACAGAACCATAATTGCGCGCGGTGGGTAGGCTCACTTTCATTTGACTCGCTCTCGTACATTAGAAATGCGAAGATACAATGGAATATACAAATGGGAAGAAACAGCTTGATAAAGGGCAAGAAAGTGCCACTGGAAACAAAGTTCACTGCACGTATACACAACGCCTCGCAACAAAATATTTAAACATACGTATAAATAAGTCTCTAATAAATCTACGTATCTAAGAAAAAGTCACGGTATATAATGCGTCAAACTAGGCAAATAAACATGTTGCGCAATCATAGATTCACAGAATCCTAGATCCTGGCCCCATTCCATCTACTCCATCTGATGTATCGCGCGCGACGGAAGGCGGCGCGCTTGCTCCTCACTTTTCTCCCTTGCGCACACAAGACAGCCACCATCGTCGGCTCACCCATTCCCCCCCCCCCCCCACCCCCCGCACGCTTTCACTTGCACATACAGCATGCGGCGCGGGGTCACGATGTTATCGCACTTGGACTTTATGCGGAACATGAGGACGATGGCGACGGCAGGAATGCGCCTAGAGTGTCCATATAATTGCTATCGCAATAATATAGTAAGAGTATCCGGAAACTGAAGCGTCCCATGGCCCATTTCTTTCCGCAAAAGAAGTAACAAAATAGAACTTTCACGATGCGACAATTCGCTGCACCGCAACAACGCTTTTTTCCTTTTGTGAGGCGGGGGCACCGTAATAAGAAAAACGCAAAGTATGTTGGTCACAATCGAATGCTTACTTTGGGCAACTGATATGGCTATTAAAGGAATGACAAAGAAAACACGAGACGCTTGGTCCACCAAGAACCATGCGCATACTGCTCGGTATCCTACACCGGCGAGACAAGGCTTTCTGGAGAGGTTGCGCTCAAGCGAACGCGGTGCAATCCGTCGAGCCCCCACAGTGATGGCGGCTAGCGACCATTGTTTCTTTTTCTCGTCTGCTAGCCAGAAAGCATCCAAAACTCTGCCAGGCGAAAATGCACTCGGCCAGAGAAAACCGAACGCGCACCGAAGTGCGCTGCTTAATGGGCGGGGCAACACGAGAAAAACGCATGCGCTCTGGCTGGCTTTGGCAGCCCGCGGGTAGGCGAGCGAGAACAAAAAAATTGAAGAGGCTCAATCTGTCCTCGCGATTAAAAGTCAAAGTAGAAACAATAAATAAGAACGTAGTTACCTTTGCTGGCTTTAGTGTCTTCACTGGATGCTTTGGCGCAGGTGAAAAAAAAATGTTGATATTTTTTTATGGGACATGACGGCACGAATGAACCACCACAACGCTTCGTCTCATCAGGCCACGCTGCGGGCTTTGTCAACTTGTCTGATAGTGTGTTAATTTGGCTTGTCTGGTTGTATGGCCCGATGTACGACTTTGGAAAAGTCAATGCACCTTTCACATAAGACGTTTATGAGAACTTTATACCGATAAAGTTTCGGGATTAATATCCACGCGCTCCGTAAATTCCATGATAGAGTGTAGATTCCGCGGCCTCCGCGAGATGCCGCGGCGAGCCCGTTCACCATCAAAAGGTCCTTGAAACTTTGTGCTCGGATGGGGCTACTTGCGTTATGTGACTCCCGGTGCATGGGCGTTGCCGCGAAATTCAGCCCGAGTTCGCAATTTTCGCGGTGAAATGGCTTTTCGAGCGTGAAAAAGATGCTCTAGACAAAATCCAGAATGATTTCCGGTGCCGGGGGTTGCTTTGGTAGGCGGTGCATGGGCAGCACGAAAAAATTTCGGGGGGGGGGGGGGGGCTGAAGCCCCATAAGCCCCCCCCCCCCTGGCTACGCCCCTGATAGATAGATAGATAGATAGATAGATAGATAGATAGATAGATAGATAGATAGATAGATAGATAGATAGCACTGAGAGGTTGGCCTAATCGTGTTGCTGTCCTGTTACTCCAGTATTAATAAAGCAGCACACTAAGGAAAATTGCACCCTTAATGGTGTTTCCTCGTGTCTATAACTCACCCCCGTATATACATACATAGAAAAGGGTGTTTCGTGACCTAATACACACATTTGAAAGGGTAATTTTTTGGAGCAGCATCCTTTCCGCCAATGTGTGTTTCACCAAATTGCACATTACGATTTATTTTTGCATGCATATTTTTTTATTCTATCACTATCCTAGTCTTCCATACTTGTGCGCAAGTGATCGCAAAGCGTTCTCCGAAACGCTGATAAAAATAAAGAGAAGAAAAGAGAATCTGCTCGGCCTAATTTCAACTGGGAACCTATACAGGTAGAGGGCGAGTAGAAAACGGTATACCTCTCCAACACTCCGCCAACATAAGCATCGGGAAGAGTACAGAGCGTTTAGAGTGCAGTAGCGACTCTAGCTGCTCTGATAGGCCTATGCCGTGTTTGTCAATGTTCAAGGTCATCTATAAATCCGCACCCAGGGGTAACAATTTAAGTGAAGCTGGCAGTAGAACGCGCAAGGCGGGAAGCAGAAAAGGGCACAACGTAAATGTGCCACTCCACTTTACGACCGAGGCGCGCGACCACCACAATAAATACCTTGGGAGTAGCAGATTGCTCCGAATCGGTCTGCGAATGATTATTGTAGCCCGTACTGCACGAAACAGCGCAAGACTTGTTGCGCATGATATTGCACCGTACCCTGATGCTACACCAAAAAGAACATGCGCCTGAAGGACTCTGATTGGCTGACGCGCCGTCATTTGCCGACGACTGGCAGCTGATCTATAGAACAACACCGAGCTGAAAGAACCTAAGCGAAGCCAGTTGAAAATAAAAGAAACAAACTGTCTTTCGGCTTCACGGCCGGAGACGCCATGTACGTGATAGAGCAGGTTGACACATATGACCTACTGTGACCATATGAGGGGCTCGAAAAACGACTTGCCGCAAACCGCTGGAAAATACACACTTATCGTTTTTTACTTACTTGAAATGCTGAAATGCCTTAGCACCCCTAAATTCTGAAGAGTATCTTTTGCACAAAACATCCTTTCAGCACCCTGAAATTAATGAAAGGGTGCAGTGAGGGTGTTCTGCTAACTAAAACACCTTTTTAGAAACTTTCAGAGAGAAGGAGTGCAAGAAGGGCGTCTCGACATCTAATCCACCATCCAGGATGTAATTTTCCTTATATTGTTGACAGCGCAATGCAAAAAGTGAAATATACGCTTACAGTTACTGATTATGCGGTTGCATACCGTCCCATCACTAACGTCTGCGGCGTTCAGGGGCAAGATGATCCTTGCCTATTGCAACGTCTCCATTAGGCAATCATGACAGAATCAATCAATCAATCAATCAATCAATCAATCAATCAATCAATCAATCAATCAATCAATCAATCAATCAATCAATCAATCAATCAATCAATCAATCAATCAATCAATCAATCAATCAATCAACTTTACTTTTAACAAAGCTAAAGATTTGCAATGAAAAAAGGCGACCGTGAAAAAAAGCTGCGTAATCATAGCTTGACAGCCCTAGCCAACCATCGGTGGTGAAAACAAGGAAAAGCACTCATGAAATTTAGTGTAAAAATTATAAGGAAGGCAAGCAAACATATAATTGGGATCTTAAACAATTGTTCCACACTCGCAGGTTCATACCACAGTGGACACACTGCTAGTACATAGCACAAGTAATATGATGATTTCGACACTTCTATTTCTTGGGAAAAAAATGTATTGTGCACAGTGGAATGAAGGAATACACTTTAACACATGCGTACAACATAAGAATAATTAACAAAATAAAATACAAAGCCCGACGAAACACTAAAATAAAACAAGGCATATTCCAATTTTCACAAAAATAACACTCTTTATTTAATTTTTTTTTTGTAAGGAGTGAGACAGATGTTTGCAGCGAGTCATACTAGATTATTGTAGTTGGCAAGATATGTCGGTTGCGGTGCGCTCGTACTGCGAGCATGAAAAGGGAACGTGCGAAGGCAGTTGATATCAGAAATAATAGGAAACCGCATTTCGCTCAAGGTGCACCAGATTGAGAAAATTATCTGACTTTCCGACCGCTGCCTTCGTGTAAGGACATGTTTGTAGTTATATAAATCTGATATCTACACGATTGCATATCTTTGGAAAAGAGGGGCGGTGTGTTCTGGAAAGGAAGCATTTGAAATTACCCGAACCACTTTTTTTTTTCTGTAACGTGCTCAGCTTGTATACAGAGTGTCCCAGCTAACTTTAGCCAGAATTAAAAAAAATATGCGAATGCCACGTGGCCGGACAGAACCAAGTTTATGTTGTTTGCCGTCGCTTGGAGATGCTCAAATATTCTTTTTTAAATTCCGCCTAATTAAATAATTAGTTTTAACTTCTCAAATATTATAATTGGATGAAAAGTGTCAATGAGAAAATTGTAGAGCGACATGAAAAACTCCCGACACTGCTTTCTGTTGCTAAATACGTGCTAGATAAAAGTGTTTTCCGAGCGGGAAAGAAGTCCGCAAATGCACGTAAAGTGCTGCGAGTGGCCAGTTGCGCGGCAATTTTGCGTGCATTTGCGGGCTTCTTTCCCGCTCGGAAAAACACTTTTATGTAGCACGTATTGAGCAACAAGAAGCTGTATCGGGAGTTTTTAATGTCGCTCTACAATTTTCTCATTTACACTTTTAATTTAATCATAATGCTTCAGAAGGAGAATAACTAATTAAGACTAGTTATCTAAGTAGGAGGAATGAAAAGGTAATTTGAGTATCTCCAAGCGACGGCAAACAACATTACCTTGGTTCTGTCCTGCTACGTGGCATTCGCATATTTTAAGCGCTGGCTACAGTTAGTTGGGTCGCTTTGTATAGTGACTACTGTTGTTTTACCCCTTATATGAGCTCAGTAACAGATGAGAGTTAAAAAGGGAGTCGTACAGCAATCTTGTTATTGCAACTAACAGGAGGCTTACGTAAACATCTTGGAAGATATTTACAGAGATTGCACAGCTACTTTAATTCTACCTACCTATAAAGAAAGGGGTGAGACATGGAGACACAATCTCCCCAGTGCTATTCACTGCATGCTTGGAAGAAGCATTCAAGCTATTAAACTGTGAAGGCTTAGGTTTATGGATCAACGGCGAATCTGTCAGCAACCTTCGGTTTGCAGAAGACATTTTCTAGTTCTGCAACACGGGCGACGAGTTAAAACAAATGACTGAGGACCTTAACAGAGAGAGCATATGAGTAGAGTACAAGATTAATATGCATAAAAGAAAGATAGTGATCAATAGCCTGGCAAGGGAACAAGAGTTGAGGATCGCCAGTCAGCCTCTGGAGTCTGTTAAGGCGGACCTTTACCTAGGTCAATGGGGACCCGATCATGAGAAGGAAATTTACAGAGGAATAAAAATGGGTTGGAGGGCATACGGCCGATATTGTCAGATCCTGACTGGAAGCTTACCATTATCATTAAAAAGTAAGGTGTACAGTCAATACATTCTACCAGTGCTAACTTAATATGTAGCAGAAACTTGGAGACTGACAAAGAAGCTCGAGGACAAGTTAAGGACTGCGCAAAGAGCGACGGAACGAAGAATGTTAGGCGGAGCGTTAAGAGACTGGAAGAGAGCGGTGTGGATCAGAGAGCACACGGGGATAACCGATATTCTAATTGACATTCAGAGAAAAAAATGGAGCTGGGCAGGTCATGTAATGCATAGGTCAGATAACCGGCGGACCTTTAGGGTTACATAATGGGTGCCTAGAGAAGGGAAGCGGAGTCGAGGACGGCAGAAGACTAGGTGAGGTGATGAAGTTAAGCAATTCGCAGGCGCTAGTTGGAATTGGCGCAGGACAGGGCTAAATGGAGGTCGCAGGGAGAGGCCTTCGTCCTGAAGTGGACATAAGATAGGCTGATGATGATGGCCCAATTTTGACGTTATCCCTTTTACTTGGTCATTCCTTAGGATGTGTTCATTGAAGATGACGCCAAGTATTTTAACAGATTTTTTCAACACGGACAGCGCATGGACCTAGGGTAAAAGTTCTCGGGTATCACATCCAGTGTTTCATGCGCACGATATACAACACACTCCTTTTTTGTTTCGTTCAATATTAGGGTGTTCACTTTGCGCCATTCATCGAGATTACAGCAAAATGTACTTGCATGAATTTGAATGCTCGAAAAATGTTTTCCATTAAAGAAGACTGTCGAATCAACGGCGTAAGTGAAAAACTGACAGTTCGTGTTTATTTTTATTGTGTCAGTTATTTAAAAACGTGAAAGAATAGGCTCTAACATACTCTCTTGTGGTACTCCCGCAGCAATCCGTCTCAAATGTGATTTGCATGTGCATATTTCAATATATTGAAACTTTTCGCCGGGGTATAGAGCGAAGAAATTGCAACGCAACTGCCTCAAATCGATACAGTTTCATTTTTTCTAATAATATGACATGATTGACACAATCAAAGGCTTTGCTAAAATCTAGATACAGTCATATCCTCAGCGTCTTATTTTCGATGTTTTCTAATTTCTTTCTGAAGCAGAAGTGCGTCTTCTGAGGAGCGACTTTTTCTGAATCCCAACGGACGGTTAGTTAGGAGATAAAATTTTTTTCCAGAAATTTTCAATGCGGGTGTTAATAACTATCTCAAGGCCTTTTGAAAAAAACTGGACAAATTGGGACGGGCTGGTAGTTCCAGAAGCTGTTTTTGCCAGTTCCTTTCAAGTAAGTACTTCGCTGGCTTAATTATTAATCCGTCGCGTCACAACCATGACTATCTTTAAGGCCCGCAAAACGACGTTTTGCCCCAAAAATAGAAGTAGGTTAAAAAAAAAAAGGGCTGTGGTAACCTTGCGACATCTACGGAAGTAACCGAGGAAGTAGCGATGCTTCCTACCTGTACAAAAAGTCATTAAAATTGTTCACAAGTTTCTCTCCGCTCAGTAAAACGTTCTCAACTACCATGCAGTCGACAGTGTCTGGCACTGGCTTTCTATTCAATAGGTTATGTAAGTTATGTATGTAACAATAGTCAAAGACGGTCGCACAATTTACATGTCCTTAAGAACTTGAGTAATCATTGCCAAAAATTGTGAAGCATTGTTGCTTTGATTTAAAAATGGCTTTGTTCAATTTGTTCCTACAGGATTTGAGTTCTCGCAACATTTAGTTGTCGCGTGTGTTAAGGAAGGCCTCAAACATCCTGTTTTTCATGTTGATAAGCTTTACCGATTTTCGAATGATCCACGGTTTGCGAGCTTTTTTACAGCGATGGTAGGTTTTATCAGCAGTACGCGTAATAACGATGTTAGGACGCTTAATAACATTGCTGAAATATTTGTAAGAACTTATCGTAAGCAGCGTTCACATATGTAAGAGCCGTTACCTCAGTCCAATCGATAAGTACCAGTGTCTGCCTAAAGGCCTCGAGTGTACGCATATATATCGCGATATGTTTTTTTTTTTCGATTCGTTTTTTTAAGCGATTCCGACACGAGCGATAAGTAATAACGGTATGAACAATGCGGTTATTTTCACGAAGTATGCGTTTCACACGGCATCCCCTTTGCTCGACGTTTGTTTCAAAGCTAAGCTTTCTTTGCCTCTCCCTTCTACTTGCCCGCTGCTGCTGGCTCGCATAGTAGCTCCTACAGAGCACAGCACTCCCATCTTTGCTACCCTTACAAATGTGCTGGCTGATGGCTTTGTCTTTTTACGAAATTACGCAGTCATAAAACAAAGGATACAAATATCCACACTGAAAAAAAAGTATGTCATGAAAAGCAGAACTAGTTTACCAAAGCAACCCCTTCTGTGCCTACTTTCCCGGGGTGAGGCGAGTCTGTTTGTCGGACCTCTTGTCGAGTGAAGTGCCATGTACTATTGTACTATTTCCAAAAAACGGCCAACCCTAGTCGGCTCGCCGACCCTGCAGACAATGTCATGGCTGGAGTTCAGATTTTTGGGACGAGAACACTGCTAAAGTCGGGAGAAAATCTGGATAGAAGAGGGCTAAGCATCGGGACAATGCCCGGAAAACTGAATAGGCTCAATTTGGTTTGTTCGTATTAAAGTATTTGTCGCGGTCTGCCAACTAAAACACAAGCAGCTTTATTGTCTATACCAACGAAGGGAATCGTTAAGAACATCTCGAGCGCCTGCTCGCTCAGCCTGCGTCTTTTTTCTTCTAAGAGATTCTTGAAGTCACTGAAGGATGTGTTTCACTTCTGCAGGGACGAGAGGTACGATAATGCTCGTTTTGCGTGCGAGCCGTAATCGCTATTCACTGCTCTTTCTTGCTGAGCGCGCCCACTCAATGTAAACTTTTCTTTTCTCGAGCGACATGGAAAGTTTTTTTTTTTAGCGTGGCCATCCAACTTTCCTGCTACAGAATCCAAGATGTCGAGCTGCACGTCTACGTCAAGCCCCGCTGTTACCAGCCTCGCAATTGCGCTCGGTAGAAATTCGCACTTATCTATGCTGCACAGCTCACTTGCAAAAGCGTCGCCGTTTACACTTTCCTGCTGGGCTTTCGCGGCAGCAGCCGTCAACATCAATTCTTTTTTCACGAAGTCTGCCACCTTGCCGTGATTTTCTGCGTAGTTCATGACTGGTCGTAAGAACATGCCACAACGGGTCTCCATGGGCCCGAAAGCCAAGGGAAGGTTTGTCGTATAAAGATAAACGCCACTTCAGTCATTTTCAGATAGCTATTTTCATGTATATGCGCATTTACGTTAAGGTGCATATCGCGAATCTTCTCTGAAACGCCATGAAGACCATGAGCAATGCAAGTGACGCACTTGAGGCTAGCAAACATGCACTTGATGTCCAGGAACGCCCACTTGAGATATGAAACTTGGTCAGTCGTTAGGACAATCACTCTTTCATACGGGATCCGACCGGGTAACAACCTTTGGCAACCATTCATAAATGCCACGCTGAATTGTCCCGCACCCGCCGAGGTTGCTCAGCGGCTATGGTGTTGGGCTGCTGAGCACGAGGTCGCGGGATCGAATCCCGGCCATGGCGGCCGCATTTCGATGGAGGCTAAATGCGAAGACACCCGTGTACTTAGATTTAGGCGCACGGTAAAGATCCACAGGTGGTCGAAATTTCCGGAGTCCTCCACTACGGCCTGCCTCATAATCAGAAAGTGGTTTTGGCACGTAAAACTCCATAATTTAATTTTAATTAATTGTCCCGCTGTTACTCTCCTCCACAAAGGTAGCACAGAGATCTGAAAGCCGGGACAAGGATCGGTAGAGTGGAGCCATAAACAAGTTGATCCCGAAACGGTAGCAGGGATAATTTGTTTCGTACATTTGAATATGTACGGCCAAGACACCCGCACGGGCGCGAATGTTCTCAGTGCTGTCTTTGTCAATAGCTTCAAGGTTCGATTTGATCATGGTTGGATGCAGCTACTATATACGTAGCTGCCTGTCCAGGCAGTTCTGTCTTGTCGACTTTAAAATGAAGTTCTTAACCAGTGGGTGATCAAGTGTGTTAAATGAAATATTCCCCGACACAAGCGTATTCGCGACATCATTGTTGAATTTCCTCCTGCGACTTGGGCTGTGTTCCGTCTTTCTAAAAGCATTCTTGAAGGTATCCCTCTTTTCCTGAATTCGCGGTTTCATTCTTTATTTTCTTCCTTCATAAAAGGAAGAAACTCCTTTTCTGAAGTTGTGTATAGCAACATACTCCTCAGTCGTGTTTCCGCCATACCGTCCCTTGTTGAGGTGGCTTAAATATTTCATGCAATATCCGCACCTCACCGCGAGTTCATCACTAGCTTAGATACCTTCATCTTATCATTGCTGCAAGCGACTTTTCAGAGATGACATGGCTGCTTGCCTTCTGCGCGCATACGAAAAAGACAGCGCGAACTGTTTCGCAAATGCCTAACCACGAAAGAAAGAAAACTGAAGAGGGAGTGAAACAAAGTATAGACGATGATGAGAACAACGTGGCAATCAAGCGGTAGCTAGACACTATGATTTCATCCGCCGGAGCGCGCTTGGTTGGTTTCGTAGGCGTTGTCTGCCACACTGTCCTTGACGTATGCGTGCAGAGCGAATCCGCAAAAGGCTCGGTGTGCACGCTGAGCGCGTAAAACGTGAGCAGTAAACGAGCTAAGAAGTAGGCTCTAAATAATGTTACATGCACAGAACATTACTATCTGCAATTTTTCCGGGACATTGAACGTGAATTCCGTCCGGCCGATTCGGGACGACAAACTTGCGAAAACCAGGTACAGTCTGTTTCGTAGGTGTATGTTGGTAGCTGACACTACCATCGGGACATGTCTCGGACATTTCGACTCCAACGATAGCAACGTGGGGCCAATCCCGGAGAAGGTATATGTGTGCAGTTGCGTAGGTCACGCGGTGGGTACCTTTCGGCGGACACCTTCATACCGTGGCGTGATAGGGAACAAACAGGCAGACGCTGAAGGGAAAACTACTTTAAATAATACTTCTCAAGTGCGCATTCCGTTTTCACGAACAGATACAAACGTCCTACTTCGTCGCGCATTACGCAACCGTACGTTGGAACACTTGGCTCAGCCAGATTGACGACAAAGGCGAGTACACAAATGGGACGAAGAAATGAAATTTCGTATGCCTCACAAGACAAGCATGGTGCACCGGATCCATCTTGGTGTCGCATTCACCAACCGTTATAGACATCTGATAGCTTGCAGTGATACTAGCCCAAACTGTAAATACTGTGAGGTGCCAGAAACATTTGATTATATTTTGTGTGTGTCCCGCGTACGCGCAAGAACGACAGCAACTGGTCTCTTCCATTGCAAAGGTTGATAAGAGGTCGCTATCAGAGAAGTTTCTTTTAGGTCTTTGGACAAATTCAGACAGCGCAGCCCTGATAACAAGTGCCGCTCTCGCCTTTCTCCGAGCTACTGGGTTAGACGCGCGGCTTTAGAGATATGGCTTTAGAGACACACTGCTGTGAGCTTGTATATACCCCCATATCATCATCATCATACATCAGCCACGTTCCTCCCTGTCCCTTTTCCCCAGTGTAGCCAGAGCAAGTTATAGCTCAGGCCGACCTCTCTACCTTTCTGTAAATTGCCGGGCATGCACGTAATCGCTATGGTGGAAAACGCTGGGCAGAATATAATGACTTATACATCCCTTGTTTGACCGCTTTACGTTAACTTGCTTCTCATAGATTTCAACATGTAAGTTTGATCTGCATAATGTTCTTCAGTTGAAAAACAATACAGAATCAGTGCCACACAATTGCTCAATGATACAACCGAATCATTTATTCAACCTCCCAGCTCCGCGTAGCATACTTTGAAAGACAATCATTAATGCTTCAGTTTTTCTAATGATCTAAACAACTGTAAGAAACGCAGGTACCCAAAGAGAAGAATTTTTTTTTTCTGCTATGGGAAAAGCAGAAAAATGAGCTCCGCATCTCCGCAACTTGAACAACAAGGATGGTTCTACAAGATAAGCTATGTGAAATTTGGTGGTTAAATAAATAATTCAGTTTTAATGTTTTGCTGATGTTTGGCACTAAGTGTTGTTTCTCAACTAAAAAGAAATCATGCATATAAAACCTACATGTTGGAATCTATGAGAAGCGAAGTTTCCGCGAAGTGGTTAAATAACTGATATTTAAGCGATTGTATTCTGCTCAGCATTTTGCACCATAGAGACTACGTGCATGCCATGCAAGAGGCGAAGAGACACACCAGGTGACCCCTCCCCCCCGTCAACTACGCATGTGTACAGCCTCTGAGATCATGTACAGCCTCTGAGACTTTGCTATCATTAGAGTTGAAGTTACAGAGACATGTCCCGATAGTATTTTCAGCTACCAATATACACCTACGATACAGATTGTACAATTTTGTCGACCCTGATTTTCCCGAAATTACGTTGAATGTCGCGGAAAATTTTTAATGGTCGCGGTTGTCCAAATTAATGCCAGGTTATTACTTGTCTAATTGCGCGACTCCGCTCTCTTCAGACAGATGCAGCAGAAACACCGCACACAAATTACGTCACTTTCATCTTACTAAAAAAAAGATGGATTAAAAAAGGTCGGCTAGACAGAGATACCTCTTCTGAATGCGCCAGTGGCACAGTATATTCGCTAATGTGTTCGAAGAACCAATAAAATAGTCTATTTCTTTTCTGGTTAAACTAAGAGTCAGCGTGCTAAGGCAACTATTCCCTTTTAAAAGAATTTCATGCGCTTCAAACATCGAAAGCGCTCAAGGGTCCCTAAAGCGCTTCAGCACTGGGTCGTTGATTTATGGATATCTGTGGGCATGTTAGAGTACCGTACACAGAAATACCGCTCCATCAGCGGTAACAAAACGCGCAAAACCAGCGAGAGAGCAGCGTGACGAGCCATTACTGCAGCGCCCAAACGATGATGATATTAGTTTTGATTTTGACAGCATCACCTCTCGATTGTATAACTTATAGTTGACGACGCCACCGTTACTCCGTGGAAGAATTCATTTCTCTATGGTGGAAGGTACAGTCGTGCAGTTTCCTTTTTCTGGGTATTATAGGTTTTCTGTGGCCTGGCTACAATAACTACGGGCTGGTCGAACACACGAGTGTCTATAAAGATTTTATTTCAACAAAAGACGATACGATCACTGTGAGCAACAATGACGGTACAATTCCACCAGGACGATAACATATACTAAGTACGAAGAAGGGTTTACACGGCACATCTTCAAAAAAATGTTCGAGACCACGTGACCTTACTTTCATATAACAACGTAGATCCACGCAAACGCACAGTTACGCATAAACTAATTGTGACAATACATAAAATGATGTTGAGTGTATTGACTCTTTTCGCGGAGCAGTTTGTTCTAGAGAAACGAGATGGCGCTTTCGGCGGCACGCCGCACTTCGCCTCAGCGACAGCTCACGAATACGAAACCATTACCGCTTCCACCTTGCTTCTGTGCTATCAGCCGTCGGAAATGCAAGTGAGTTTTCGCTAGCACACTGTGCTTACATATCATGTGAAATCATGTGGATTGAAGACGTGTGCAATAGCTAGTTGCAATAATAGTGACTGGCATATTAAGGAATGCAATTAATCTGTGCAGCCAAGTTCGCGGACCGCTGCTGCAACTGTTCGTGCGTGTTACCGGCACTTCGAGATGTACTGCTTTCTTCGAGGATACAAGAATTTGCTCATTCGCCAGTGTTCTATCGCTAACCTTAAAAAAAAAAGGTACTTCAATGCACCCTCAGGTGAGACAGCAAAGCATGGCCTGAGGCGCCAGTTCACTGCCGACGAAGTGCGAGACAATCGCAATGCAGCAAAACTTGCGAAGCGGGCTGCTGCAGCGAAACAACGTTCGCTACCTAAGCCCCCGACAACGCGAAAGGCAGAGCGAGAGGCTGCGAAGCGAGCACAACGAGCTGCAGTGGCTGCAGCGAGGCGTTTCAGGTACCTGTCGGACGACGACGACTACGACATCCCCCCTCCCCCCCTACCGCCTTCCCCTTCCTAGACTATCTGGTGCAGTTAGCCTACGAACCGATGGAGAAATGTAGCGCCAACACCGTGGTGCAGCTCGGAAAAGTACTGTTATCGCTCAGCAAAGCGGTGTCATCGTGCTGAAAAGTGGTGTCATCGAGAGAGAATACTCAACGCATTGTGCGTGAAACACTACTTTAACGAGAACTCCGCAAATAAAACTCAGCTGAAAGATTGAAATAGGGCCCGTTTGTCGTTTTGCGTTGTCGCGATATCGCAAGTAGGTGCGTTACACTCGGAAACATAACGCGGCAGCACTTATAAACCGGCAGCATTCCGCCGCGACACTAAACTCAGCAACATAAGTCAGCGGCGCACTCAACGACATAGTGCTCTCGCATTTACACACCATAAGAATTGCTTAGATGCCCCCGTAGTTTTTATTATTTATCTATACACTCAGCTGCACTCAGTTTGTAGCTATACGAAAAAGAAGCGCATGTTGGGGATCGAGGTTGCGTTTGGGCCAGGAATCCATGAAGCCCATTGACGAGTACGTCCGGTAGTACGAATGAAGGAAAATAGGGTTTATTTTACTTTATTCACACTGGCTCCAGATGTGGAAGCCCACTCCATGCAGGAGCATATTAAACGTCTGAGTTCACATCATCAGGACACGTCAACACCACCTTGAACCAAAATGTCTCTGCTTTTAATACCGTCGTTTTTCCTAGGTGACTAGAGTAGGGAATCTGATGGCTGTGTCGCGGCCAATCTGAATCGTCGAATCGGTCACAATATCCTGCCCATGGTATCGCATTGTTCCGACGAACTTCGCCTCCGATGTTGTACCTTCGCCCCCGCATATTTAGCAACCTGGGAATCCGAGGTCGAAGCCGTTCCCATGGTAGCATCAGACGTTGGCCCGCTTCATCGTTAGTTCAGGTTGTCAGGATTCGTTAGAGGGGTCTTTTGGCTACCCGTAAACAGAAAAAGTCAACGCTGCATTGACTTCTGGATAGGCGCTGATGTATGGGTGGCGTTGCCTCTTGGAAAACGTCTAATTAATTGCCTTGGCCACGTTGAGACGTAACAAGCAGTATCTCTACTGGTTCATTAAGCCTACATTTAAGGCCTAAGGTTTTTAAGGTTTTTAAGGGCAACAGAATTGGACAAGCGGCTGTAGCCTGAACACATATGTTTATAGTGCTGCAAGTGCTAATGTGCTGTGCGGTGACGGTATGCGGTGACAGTGACCGACTGTGATTGTATGTCTATGCTCCTTTCTCTCTTTATCTCTACTTCGCTATCACTTTACCTCCCTCTCCCCTCTTTCCCCAGTGTAGGGTAGCAAACCGGATCTTTTCATCTGGTTAACCTCCCTGCCTTTCGCCTTTATTCTGTCTCTCTCTCTCTCTCTTCATCACACTTTACGTGTTCAACATCGTACAGCCACGCTTTCGCGGCTTACGCATGCTGTTACAGCACAAATAATGTGAAAACGCGGGTTCGTGTCCCACTTGCCACCTGTTGTTTGTCGTCCATTTCATTTCTCCTTATTTATGATGTATAAATCTGGACTGGACTTTAACAAAGCCAAGTAATTTACCTTATGCTTTCCTTGGCGTCATTGTCTGTTGGCTTCGTATGAATCAGCAGAAGCTTGATGTGGGCGAGTTGGTTTTGCATACTTGAAGAAATGAGCGCTACGAAGACGCGGAATAAAGGAGGAACATGTACGACGGACAAGGCGCTACTCCCAATTAAATGTTTTCTTGAAGAAACAGGATTTTATATAGATACAACCTGGAATAGCACCACCATGACATCACGACCTCCCTATCTCATTAGAAAAGGTATCTCTTTTTCGGTAAGCGTCACTGACGGGCAGCTATATTGCACGTGCCCTCGGCCTTTGCAATGTAGAAAGCTTCTAATATCTCCCGTTGTAGCCTATCGTGCTAGAACGTGCCAGAAGCCTGGTGTCACGAAGATACGGACGGCAATCGTGACGTTTACAGTGTTCAGCCAGATGCCCCCCCGCAATGTTATTTGCAGCCCAATTGTGCTCACGCGCCTCACGCGCCCAGCCAGTCGGTTCAATTAGCGCATCGTGTTCATCGGGCAGGCCAACCGAACACCGTGGTTCTGCTTCAAGCGCGCACTACTACGTTGCTGCAGGCATTTTTCTCCGAACCATCCGAAACTGAATTGCCCTTCCAAAACAAATTGCACTCAGCATCGATATGATCAACTTTAGATCTGCCATTGATTATTTTGACACGTTTTTTGACGTCGTCATCATCAATCCCGCCTTTCATATCCGTACCCTTCATGTAGTGTCCTTATATTGGTCGCTTGATGCATAAATAAATAAATAAATAAATAAATAAATAAATAAATAAATAAATAAATAAATAAATAAATAAATAAATAAATGCAGCCCAAATTCTTCCTTCCCCAACTACGTGTCCCTTCTGCAAGAAATGATTGTGACGAAATAACAGATTCAGGCGCATGCTTGCGAACAGCTCCTTATGCCGCGCTCTGCCCCAAAGGCACCCAGCCTATATCCCCTCCAAAACAACAACAACCCATAAATTATCATCATCCTGTAGTAATTTGTTTACTTTATTGTCATTTCGACCCACAATTCTCGTGTGTGTGTGTTTATGCATAAGTGCGCACGCGCCTCTTTTCGTGTGTGCGCCGCTTCTATTGAATTTATCAAAATATGCATGTAGAGTAGCTGGCCCACTCCTAAATTAGGTTTAAACCTCTTCGGATTTCGTCAGACATTGTCTCACCACGTCTAAATCGTTCGCGTTTCTATAGGTATGCCAGTATTTATCGCCAATTTAAGCCTCTCATATTTTTGTTACTTCCGCCTAATAAAAGAAAAATCAAGCTCAGCTACTGATAGACAAACATATAATTCATTGCTGCGACAGTCAAAGGCGTGAGGCGTCGCACCGGAGCTACGTGTTTTACATAGCTGCCTATTCCCTGCTGTGGCAAAATACTCGGAAGAAGGATGCAGTGGTTGAGTTGAAGTGGGCTTAGAAAAAAGTAGTAAGCCGTCACACTTGACACAATATGCCACGCTTTGTTCCTCCTCGAAAATGGAACAACAACAACAACAACAACAACAACAACAACAACAAGACCCAAGCGCAGTATTACACGCATCTGCGGAGCTAAAACGGTCGACGTGCATTATTGTGGTGCCGCCGGTAATCTATACGCACGAATGTCGTCAATTTCAGCGCCCATAGAAGAAAGATGGGCAGCTTTCGAGAACGCGTAAATCAGGCCATCTAAATGCATCACTGCCGTTTCAAAAAGAACCACGCGCCACACTTATATTATAATTTTTGTTTCCTCCACGTGGTTCAAGTTGCGTAGTTCTTTCTTTTTTCATTATATCTTAAATCTTAGCTCACGCTATCGGTTTCTCATTTCCACGCAGAAAAAAAAAAAGTTTCACAGAAAGCAAGCGTGCCAAACTGAGGGATACATTTCATGCGCGAAGCTTTCCTTCTTTTTTGAAGTGCTTAGATTGTTTCGTTTCTTTCTCCTTTTCCCTTTATTACTGTAGATCAGTTGTGGAATCTCCCACGCCAGTTCTGATATGCCTTCAAAATCGTGCGCTGGCTTCTACAGTAATGTATGTGGTTTCGCGATATGGAAATGTCAACGAGGTTTCCGGCACGACTACTTCTCTACAATCGTTTCGTTTCGTTGTAAACACGTTGATAACCAAGTTCGGTGAGAATGGAACGTGCCCGCTTTTCTACGCGGTTTGTGTATGAATGAAGAAGTCAAGTTGCAGGGCTGATTAATACCGCTTTGTCATAACAAGAGTGAGCGTCTTTTACGGTCTGCAGTTTCGTGACTGGTTAACCTCATAATTCACTATCTGTTACAGATTACATAGGCGTATGAGCTTTCATCTTTGCAGGCGTAAGGTGCATTCGCTTGACGTAGGACCGACACACTTGAGTTACTTCGCAAGAGGCCTGTTTGTGCTGCGCTGGAATTAAACCGAACCGATAATGCCGCTGCTGATAAAGATTAGGCATACAAGAAAAGCACTACCTTGAATATGCAAAGAATTATTAGTTAGATATCGAAATACAAGCTGAACGTGAATTAGTAGAGCAAGGTGAGAGAAAGAAACGTAGAGAGATGCTGACATTCAGAAGCTGACGTCGTGTGCCATGGCATGCCAAGATTTGCCATGCCAGAGCGCCACGATAAGTGCCATGTGGCATGCCAGTTTGACGGCCTAGCATGCAGTGCTTCAGCTCTTTTTGGGCGGTACAGTATAACACAGAGAGATTATACAAAATACACATACGCCTGCGGACGCGCGCATACATACAAAAGCTCATTAAGGCATGTAGCTGTCAAAAGGACAACCACCACTTTGTTGCGCAATACGCTCAAGGGGCTTAGTATAATTCCATTAGGTCGCTGATGTCTGAGAGCGCTGGCATCGATTATGGTGGCGTTGGAGGAAGGGAAGAAATGGGTCGATTGTTTCAAACCGTGCTTGCGGCTCGGATGAAGGAATTAAGATGTAAATCATCCTGCTAATAAGGCTCACCATTTCGTTGCTATGCAGAATGCACGATGGTGGTAACTATAGTGTGTCAGGTGAAGCGGAATAAAAAAGAATGCTTTCAAAAATAAATGAACAGATACAACAGAGTTTAACACGTAGTAGAAGATTGGATAAAATACGAGAAACTGTCAACCGACGCTCAGTTCTGCGGAAATGCCCCGAAATCAAACTTTCTTTGCTGTTTTAGATGCCTCACGTGTAGTGGAATCGCGAATTAATATGCGGGTTCAACACGCAGGATACATATTTGTGCCTTGAAAACATCAATTTTTCACAAAGTTTGAGCTTAAGTTTAGTTCGAAGCGAACCCTGGTCGCCTGAACCAACCAGACAAGCCTGCGCATATAATGCGTCTTCACGTTCCCTTCGTTTAGCGTCGGTCTCATCTCAGCTTCCCAAATGTGCTGAAGAAAAGGGAGAAGCACGTAACCTTGAGATCAGTTCTTCCATCCTGGATCTCTAAGGAAGCCCAGGATAGAGACAGGATAAAGCTCTTCGCCACAGCGTTTCCCGCCTCAGGGAGTCTGAGCCAGGCTGAGAAGTGTTTAAATGGGGGTCAAAACTAGTGTAAGTAGTCAAACTTGTTCTATCATCCACCACCGCTCTCTGGACATCGAACATCCTCGGACATCAGCAAAACTTCAGCACAGGTTCATGTTGGCTCAGCCGCCACGGTGGCTGTGCGGCTATGGCGTCAAGCTGCTCAGCTCGAGATCGCAGGTCCTTCTTATGGCCGCGGCAGTCACCTCCCAATATGGTGGTATGCAAGAACGCTCCTGCATTGAACTGTCAAAACATGTTAATCAGAGGGCCCTATGCAGTACAAGTTAATTCGGAAGCACTCACTCCGGTGTGAAGTAGCCCCTGCAGTAAAGTAACACACCAAATAAATAAATAAATAAATAAATAAATAAATAAATAAATAAATAAATAAATAAATAAATAAATTGTCGTCTTGATTCACTGTGCTACTTTCACAGCAATACACGAAGAACAACAAGGCCACACCAAATCGCCCTAGGTGTGTGTGAGCATGCGGATAATAAATTCGCAGTTGCAATTTTTAGAGTATTCGCCCTTGCTCACGTTTTCCCTGTGACTGAAAGTGCGCGCAGCAAAGAAAAACGGGAAGCCATTCGCATGCAATTCATTTTTCTTTCGCGGGACTTTTTAAATCCCTTGCAAGATGGCATCAAACAATGCCTGAGGAAGCCACCGCCCCTAAATTATTCGTGCGCGTCTGAGCAGAAAAACAAAAGCGGGAAGAATGACCTCAATATCAAAATATTTTTCCCCTCCCCACGCACTCAAAAGCAAAACTACCAACAGGCGCGCAATGACGTACGGTTCCATTGTTAAAAACCGCCCGGTGACCTTGGGACAGCCACCCTTTACATCGCTGCATCATGTCCAAACGGTGAGCAAGCAAGTATAAAAAGAAGAAATAAATGCGGAGGGCTGAGCCAAAACAAGCACAGAAGGCTGAAAGGAAACGTACGGGTATCCTCACGAAAACGTTTAAGGGAGCTAAGAGGGGAGGGCGATTCCGCTAAGCTTTCGTTGCTACCTCGTGCACGGAAGAGAAAGGAAACAAAAAGAGAGAAATGAAGCAAGCGCGCCTGACAGGCCAGCCCCGCCCAGGCAAGGGGCAGATGAAATATGCAGGCCACATTGTCGCCAAGGTTCTCCCTAAACCCCCCCCTCCTTTCTCTCTTATTCCCGCCTTTCCCTTCTCCAATCGCCCCAATGCCTTGCCCATAGCTCTCTCCGCACCAATGTAGCTGGCACTTTTGCGGCCCGACGACAATATTCTGCCCCAATGACCCACCTCGCGACCATTAGCTCGCCGCCGAGAGCACTGCACACCACCGCAATCTTCGCTTTTATTTCGCGCCGAAGTGCTTTTCGCAGCTACCGCTACATGGCGTTTATAGTAAACGCGTACACGTCCCCTATACCATAATTTTTTTTCTCCCCCTCTCCCGTATGGACGCACTCTAACCTTTCCTCTTGGTTTCGCGAACCTGTGTCCTTTCTGACACTATCGCGGAGGGGTCGCCGCTAACCATCGGTGCTAATCTTTGCCGTCATTAGCGAAAGCCTGTGCTGGAGGCAATTCTCAATTCGTTTTCCGTCGCACGCCTTCTTACGCGCATGAGGAGAAAGCGGTGAGATCCGCTGAGGTCGCGACCTAACGATGCGGCTGAGAAAAGAAGTAGAGACGGGCACGGAATTGCGCTGATGAGTCGGTTAAAACGCGTTTGCAGGACAAGCTAGAGTGTGCGAAAAGGGTGAAGGAAACGATAGGCCATCTTACACGGCAAAAGAATGAAGCGTTTGTTCGGGTTTGTGAGCTGTACGGGTCGTTTGGCGCATTGAGCGAATGACCTTGAGCTTCGGCGGCGACGTCAGAACGCTCTCCGTGGTCTCGTCCTACAAAAAAATTAAATGAAAAGGAAACTGCTAGTAAGCACAATGACATACGCAGTGACATAAAACGCTCAGGGCTGATAATATGTACACAAAAAATAACTTTCTTTCTTTCTTTCTTTCTTTCTTTCTTTCTTTCTTTCTTTCTTTCTTTCTTTCTTTCTTTCTTTTTCTGGGATTGCGCACCGATCACAATGAGGATTTAGAATAGAGGGAGAAGCTGCTCAAGCAAAGCCTGGCGATAGCATCTGGCAGGAATACTGCTTTTGATTATGCTTTTTTAGCTCAAAAATAAAATTTCATACTCGACAGCGCCAAGTTTTCAGCCCGAATCGGTGTTCGATAAAAATTGGCGAGACGTTCGAGAACTTTTTATCAGCTTTCCTTACGTGAAAGTCAGTGAATATTTTTTCCAGCTGTCTTTTCAGGCGCAAGTGCGTATCGGCTCTTAAAAGTCGTTAAAAACAGTGCTGCATCAGCGCTTCCGGCAACGAGTGTAAACTGTTAGATCAGTTCATTACGCAATTTTAAGTTTTACGGACGTCAACACGTGTGCGTCGAACGGCGTAGGAAGAAAGAAAAAAAACAACATTTCAGAGATGTTGCTGAGTTTGAGTAACAGCTTCTGCACGGAGTGGCAGCCTCCTAATGGTCAAGTTTATTGCACCATCTTAAATCTGCTTTGCAATAATCCACCGCTCTTGCTACTTATTCCTTTCGTCGCTATGTACCAATTCATTAAAGCACCCTCTATACTTTGAGTTCGTACGTCTCTGTAGACCATGAGATATGCCGCACTGCAGGAAAGGGAGGAAGTTATGGCGGCGGCAGCATACTCGCTGAATTCTACGACATATTGAATAGCGTATACCTTACGTATAACACTGGGCAAAGTTACTCATGCACAGAATGACCGATGTAACACGTGAAGCATGTACGTAAATATATGGCCATCACAGTTACTATCAATAAGGAATTAAGGCATGCACAGTGTAAATGGATAGTTACTAGAACATACGAGAGAGAGATTCTTGTTTGGGAAGGAGGAACATGGGGTAAAGTGCAGCGCAGTAACTGTCTCTCAGATGAGGACACCTAACACGCACGAAAGGATAGGTTAATAAGGACCAACCAACCAACCGAACCGACTGCGTTGTTTAAAGGGACGTCGGACATAGATAGTATAAGTCCAATATTACGAAGCATGCTTTGACGACTTTGTTAAGTTTGCGGTGGGAGAAGAGGAAATGAAGGCCTGACTTTCCCTTTTTAAGAAGCTTGCTCCGAGATCCCAGCACCTGTAGATCAATGTGACGCCATAAATTTTAGCCAATTCTTTTTTTGCTGTATTTTGTCTGACGAGGTGCTGGAAATGTTGCCAAAACTTGTAGTTTTAGTCCTTGGCTTCTTTGAAACGCAATATAAAGTAGAATCACGGTGAATGGAAATACCAACGAAACAACAGGCGCTCAATTGGTTAGCTTAGAATAAGAACAATGAAAAGAAAAAAAAAAACGTTTGTTCGGAACCAAATGCTCGCAACTCTATAAACAGAGCTACAGAATGAAGTGAGTGAGATAACTTTATTTGGAATCGGGCGATTGGGAGGCCCGGGCCTAGATGGCCGCTGGGCGATGTTGCTTCCGTACGCCCTCCATAGCTCGCTGGTCGGCCCAAAGTTGGTCATGGAGTTCTGAGCGGAGCAGCGCTGCCGGCCACCGCGCCCGTAGATTTTCCGGGAGACTGCAAGTTTATCTGGACATGTTATTGCGATAGCAATTATGTGGACACTCCGGGCGCATTTCTGCCGTCGGCGTCGCCGTGAAGTTCCGTATGAATGAAAGCGCGTGTGGGTGAGCCGGCGAACGCGGTTCAATATCGCGTGCGCGAGCAAGGAACTCGGCCCGGATGCGTGCCGTCTTCTGCTGCTCGCGCGGCAAGGGGGTGAGACGAGGGAGGAGGGGCGTTCTTCTCCGGCGGCTGCTACGAGGCCTCGATGTCCTCCTCGCCCGCCGCTCCGTACAGAGTGGACGCAACCGCTGCGGCAACTACGGCGTTGGCCTCGCGAATCGCGGAGGCCGTAGTAGATGCTTTGGCTGACGCCGTAGGGACGCGTTGCCAGAGCTCGTGTGGCATGAAAGTGATTTGCAAGGTAGCTAGCAGCTAACGTGCGCGCCCACGCGGGCCTTATCTTCAAAGCGATCTGCGATGTTTGCAGAGTGCGCGCAGTGCCGGTAGCTTCGTATGCGCTGTGCTTTTGACGTTTTGTTGGCGCTGAAGTGATGCATGCATGAAGGTCAATTCATTTGCTGCTGCCGCGATTCCTCACTCCAGAATTTTCGCAGCCAGTTGCCGCGCTCGTCGAGCGAGATGTGTTCATGTTTACCTGTACGCGCGCGACACCGTGCTGGTTAATTTAGTTAAAACACGTTGATGGGCTAGTTGGTTTGAATCCATGATAGAACGTGTAAGCGCGACTGAACAAGGACGTATAAAGAAGCAGACACTCAAAGACAGCGCCGTCTCTGTATGTCTGTTTCTTTCTACGTCATCGTTGAGTCACGCTTACATATTCTATCACGGTTATTTTAGTTAGTAAGCGAATGTTTGCAAGTTATAGGCCGATAAAGCTACTATCCTTACTTCTTACGGCTATCTACTAATTTGCTATTGCAATCGGTGCTTCGCTTTTCGGGCGGAACTACGATTTTCTTTATCAGGTTGTTAATTTTGGTCTATTCAGCTGCAAACCAATTGTGGAAGTCTATATGTATGAGAAATGACTGATTACAAATGATTGCCTCAGCCGTATGATACTTTCTGCCTTCATACTCTGGCGCTTGTTAGTAATTCCTTTGACTAATCCCATGGTGTTTGTTCTCTTTTTGTCTAACTTCCTTATGGTTTCCCTGTTTGTACCTTTGTTCTCCATTACTAGACCCAGCACCTTGAGCTGTTTGACTATTGGGATATTCCGTCCGTTCTTGTTGTGTAGCTTGATTTCCTCATGAGGCTCGTTTCTGTCGTATTCTCGGAAGGCCTGCCTCTAAGTGTGCGTGTGTGTGTGTGTGTGGGGGGGGGGGGGGGTAAAACAGAAGTTCGGATGTCTTTATAGAGCACGTAAGGCCGTTTTCTATGTGGTGTCTTCTACTGTGTTTATTGCGGTCTGCAGTCGTTGTTCTATTGATCCGTCGCTGCCATCGCAGACACAAATAGTAATATCGTCCGCGTAGATTGTGGGATTCAGGGACCCTATGTGATTTAGTTTTTCGGGGAGTCCCGTCAACACGAGATTGAACAGCATCGGGGAGATGACAGCGCCTTGCTTCGTGCCGGCCCTCCCTATGTCGATCTAGGGCGACGTGAGCCTTCCGACGGAGATTGACTGCTTTCCTATCTGATAGGAAGCTCTTGATGTAGTTATACGTCCGTTGCCGTAGTGCTATTTGTTTTTGCTGGATACTTTCCAATATGGTTGCGTGGTTGGCATTATCGAAATCCTTTTTAATATCAAGGCTCAAGATGGCCGTTTTATAGCGCGTTTTATAATAGATTACCTGATGCTTAAGTTGAAGCATCGCATCTTGTGTCGCAAGGGTTTCGTGAAATCCTAGTATTGTACCTGGGTATATGTTATTATCCCCTAAGAAGTTATCTACTCTGTATAAAATTACATGTTCTATTAATTTTCCGACGCATGATGTTAGGAAGATTGGTCTGAGGTTGTCGATCTCAAGCTTCCTACCAGGTTTTGGAATGAGCATTATCGTCGCTTTCTTTCATTGAGCTGGGACTTCTCCCTTTATCCAACACTCGTTCATGTATTGTGCTAGTTTGGCGATCGATTCATCATCGAGGTTTATGAGACTCTTGTTGGTTATACCGTCCGGGCCTGGGGCTGATTTGTTGTTTAACGTTTGTAGGGTTGCGTGGATTTCTGCCTCCGTGAGTTTCTGGTCTACTTTTGCGTTAATATTCCCGTCGTAACTATGAAGGCTGCAAGTGCGCGCCTGCCTTATGTATTTCTGTTCTAATTCATTGAGAAATTCCTCTGCTGTGCCCTCATATGCGTATAATAACTGATTAATGGCTTGTTTGTGTTTCTTCTTTTTTGTTATTCTCAGGGTCAAGCAGGAACATGAGCATGCGCCAGGTTTTGTCGGTGCATGTCGGAATTACATATCTCGTCCGATAGTTGTTTGGTCAATTGCTCAGCATATTCCTCTATATTTTTTTGTTGAGTAGCGATATGCAATCGCTACGCACTTTCCTAACTTTCTGTTATGCTTCTGACGTTTAACTCAATTTTGAAGTGACTGCTTAGCTACCGACATGTGGAGGAGTCTGCTGTCGCACTTCTGCAAGCTAGATTCAGGTGGTGCGATTTTCCTGGCAGCTTTGACGTCATCGCCGAACTCCTTAGTCCATTGTTCTATGTCTATGATGGACCGTTGCTGTGTCGTCTCTCGCGTTCTACGAAATAGTTCCCATTCTATTAATTTGACCTATCGTTCCTTGGATCTATTCGACTGTTCTCTGACATGTAACTCCTATATGCGGTGCTCGCTACCCAGATCGTCCAGTGGGTTGCGCCACGTCGGCTTTTCAATATTCTTGGTACTGGTTAGGTCCAGGTTTGTGCCCCTGTTTAGCGCCGTGCCTATTCTGACTGGAGTGTCGGGGCCTGCGACGAGTGTGAGGCGTAATTCTTGCGAGTCATTCCATAAGTCCCTTCCTTTTGGTCTGGCATATATATATCCCCACATGGTGTGTGGAGAATTCAAGTCTCCTCCTATAACTACCGGATTTTCTCCAGCTAATTTGAGTGTTTGTTGGAATAGGTTCTTGGATTTGTGTTCATTTAGCGTGGGGTTGCCATAAATGTTGAGAATAAATAAGCTACGTCCTGTCTTCTTTTGCGGAATGAGTTCCAATAGAATATTGTCAATGTGCGCTGTGCCTGTGTTGTGTTGCACGCACGTTATGTTCCTTTTTACCGGCGTGGTTAATGCCCTGGTCTCTTCTTCGGCATAGACAAAAGATCTGTACCCTGCTCGCTTTGCGATCCCATGTGTTTCCTGCAGCATGATGCCGTCCGGTGTATCCTTGTCTTTTAAATAGTGATGCAAAACTGATATTTTACATTCCTAACGTCTACAGTTCCGTTGCCATATCCTGAACCCTTCTTTAGCGCGCCTCATTTCGGGTGCGGCCATGGGAGGGAGACGGGAGGTTGCAGAGAAGTTGATCTTGTATAACTGTGTGGTTGAGAAGACGGTAAAGATTGTGGTGTTTCTGATGCACCAGAGGGGAGTCCATTACCTGGTGACTGGTTTGCCTCTAGGATGTCTAATATACTCATAATTGCTGCTATTGCTTTAGCCATTTGGCTCACCATTTCAACCCGTTCTTCATTTGCCTTTTGTATCTCTACTATGGTCCTTTGGATATAGGCTAATGCTTTATCTATCGCCTTGCCACCTTGTTTGTCACTTCTGGCTTGGTCCTTGCGTTTGACTGGATTGGCGTTATCCCCTTCGTCCTTCGTCAGTTGGATCTTTCATGCTCGCGCATAAAGCGGGAGTTACCCGATTGATTTGGCGTTTTACTGCTTTAAGACTTTTACTTCATCGCTCAACATGCTAGCATAATCCTCAATGGCGCCTTCTCGTTTTTTAATTCCTTTATTTCGTTGTTAATGACAGTGTCCCCCCAAGCTTCCGGGCGCGCCATCGACCACGTCTGCCAAGCTTATCGTGGTTGTCTCGTTTGCTGAAGAGGATGGCCTAGTTCTGGACCTGGACCTGGATGCGGCTCGTGTCCTCGGTGTCCTGGAGCTGGACCGCGATAAGGATCTGGTGGTGGATGGAAACGTTGTCCTCGATCTGGAGCGTCGTTCCCTGACGTTTGGGAGGCCAAGCCTTTCACGAGACTCTGCCCTGTCTTCCTTTGAGGTAGCGTTTTCGTGTTCTCTTTGTCGTTCTCGTTGCAGTGTGTGCCACTGTCTCTGTTTAACAATGAAGGGCTTCTTGAATTGGGTTTTGCACGTCTTATCTGCGGTCGGGTGGTCATCGACGCATACCTGGCATTTAGCTTGGCGCCTGTGGTCTTAATCAGGGTTTGGTGTTCCACATCCCGCACAAATCTTGTTGTCGGTGTTGGGACATACATATTCTCTTTTATTTATTTGTACACACTGCAGCGCAACAAGCGCTATAGCAGGAGTAGGTTGTTGCAAATTCTGTTGCATTGGTGACAGAAATCCACTTGTTTCCTCTACAGGAGCGTCGGAGTAGCGCTGCCCTGTCCTGTATCGGACGTACGTTGGCACTTTGTGTCCTTAAAAGAGCACAACCACTGTGGTTGTATTACTGAGTCTCTTTTCTTCAATCGCCGTTGGGTTTTTGCTCGTAGCCACCGCTGCTAGGATGTCTCTTCGGCCCTCGTCGAGTGGGATTCCTCTGATGACTCCCTTGACCATCAGTCCGGAACTGTCTCGTAAGCATTGGTCTCGTAAAACTTTTGTTTAATCATGATACGTGCTACTTCCTGATATTTATTTGCATGCTCTTGATCCGATGTACTGATGGTCAGAAAAATTTCATAATTGTTGGGCAGACAATATCGTCCTCCCTGTCGTCTTTAGGAACGTCTGCGGCATCTTGTACCGCCGCTGTTAGGTGAACAATACCGTGGTCAGAAATTTTGAGTCCTCCGCGTGGTCTGATCACAATCATGTAATCCCATATTGGCAAATGTGGCATTCTGCTTGCCTTGCATATTTGCTTTAGCCTGCATTCATGTGGCTATTGTTGCGCTTGTCGTGCCGCGTCGGCGACAAGGTGCTCTCGCGATGTTGGGAGGTTTGCCAGTCTGACCTTCTGTGCCTGACCTCCTTCCATGCCTTGCTTATATCCATTTCTTCCTGTGTTATGCTTCGCCCCTCTACAGTGACTTCCAATATTGAGAGAATCATCGGTAATTATTGAGCAAGCCGCCTCTACGGCGCGCGATCTCACGGCTCTTCCTCCACGAGGTCAGGCGAAAAAGTTGTCCTAGAGTCTTGAAAAATGGGTATCCTACCTGGTTTTCGGTATACACTTGTTCCTGGGAACGAGCAGAGTCCGTTGGCATGCAGTTGTAGGTGGTTTGTTGGCAATTCGCGCTACAACAACATTTGTGGAATACGGAGCTGACGTGAGATGCGTCCGCTCCCTCCGGCTTCTTCTCCCTCTACAGAACCAAGCTCTAAAGAATTTTTCTCTTTTAACAACGGAGCTGTTTAAGCTTTATTTCCGACGTGGAGCGTTACCAGAAAATGCAGCCCAGCTGTGCGCCGCCTCGCGTTGCCTAGCAACCACCTGCGAGAGCACCGAGCCACGTAACCTCCTCGCACCCCACACTCTTAGGGCGGAGTCGTGACGTCACAGGCGAGTAAAAGCTCGCAACAGCCGGCGTGACGACACACTTCTCGCCTCATCAACTCTGTGTGTACGCGCTGCTGCCATGGGATGACCGGAGGAGATCTGGACGCCCGAAGAAGAAGCGGCTTACCAGGAAGCGTGCCGTACTGCCAAGCGAGATGCGCTGCGCCACCGCCGAGCTGATCCGGAACACAACGCCGAATATGCGGCTGAGAAGAGGCGACGCAGAGTCAAGGATCCCGAGTTTCAGTCCAGGGAACGCGAGAGTCGGCGCCTGAACGCTCGACGTCGCCTAGAAAGCGATCCCGGCCTGCGACTGCTCGAAAACTTCCAGTGTCAAGTCCGCCGAGACAACTTAGCAAAACCCAGCATAACCTCGCAAAACCTAAGAAAACTTAGCCAAGCCTACCATAACCTCGCCGAACCTAGAAACGACTTAGCCAAGCCTACCAACAACTTGGCAAAACCCAGCATAACCTCGCAAAACCCAGAAACAACTTAGGCAAGCCACGTAATAGCTAGCTGATCACAAGCTCTACTGTTGACTCCAGCCTTGCACCCCTAGTGCAAGCTGCACATGTTTTTTTCGCAATACGTGCTATCTGTGAAGAAGGAGATTCTTTCCAAACGCGTGGCATGTGCCGCCGGTTCAGTGCTTTCCTCTACGTGTTAAATAGCAACGCTTATACCCTCGATATTTGCGCCAATGAAAGCAGCAATTAAGCGAACGAAGTACTGGGAAATGACTGTCGCAAACAAACCTGCTGTTATTCAGCTATAGGAGCACGGCCGACAACTGTTCAAGCTTACAAAGGTTGCAGACTTGCCGTATGAATTAACCGCACTTTGGTCTATATGTTTCGACAGCACGGTGATGCTCGAAGTACAGACTGGCCAAGTTATGTGCAAGCATATGTGGGCGCAGCAACAGGCTTGGCAAGCTACTTTTTTTACGGCGAAGCTGTATATGATTGCCCTATTCGCGCGTCCGTCTGTCGCCTGTACGCCGAAAACTTTTCCGACGCAGCCCCATTCGCAAGCGCGAGAAAAAAGAAAGATAAATAGAGCGCACGATTGGCTGCGTCAGTAGTGACGTCATTGCTCTCCGTCGCAGCCGAGTGCGCGCACAGCAGTTTCTTGCCAGCTCCGAAATGGGTACACTCTTCAAAAAGTTTACACCCTTTGGGGCTTATCTTCTCCCACAACGATAATCATCATCTGCCTTGCTTGCGTTTCCTTTCTTGAAAACTCGGCGCTCGCTACTTTCCTGTCGAGAACGCTGTGTCAAGCTGATAACGCGCAAGCCGTTCTGACTAGGAAGTACCGGGCTCGCAGCCTTAAAGTAAGTAAATGCGGGCAAGACAGATGACGATTATTGTTGTGGGGCAATATATAACCCAAATGGTGTAAACTTTTTTAAGAGTAAGCCACGCATTATACGTACTTCTGAGAAGCAGGCAGCTTTCGATAAGCAACGCCGCGAGCAGAACGGGGAACGAGCTCGTCTACGCCGTGCCGATGCTGCAGTCTGGGCACAAGAGCAGGCTCGTGCAGCCGAGTGCAAGCAGCAACTGCGTACCGAGGATCCTACAGCCTACCAAGCCGTCGTTTAATGAACCGTCTAGATTAACCCCGTGATAAACACAGGGGCCGCACGTTTTAGCTTCAGTGGTTAACCATCTGTACGAAGTGTTGGGCCCCAGTGATATTTTTATATATATTCTTTTTATTCCCGCTTGGTGAATAATTAGGCATGGCAAATCCGTAATTTTGGATTTGGACTTGTAGGCGGTCCCTGCAGAGTCCGAATTATCGGTCGGTGACTGCACTGGCTCTAGAATAGGTGCCGAAGACTTGTAGTTTTCATTTTTTTAAGCTAGCTGTTGAATTCACTTACTTATACTCAGCATTTCTGACAACAGTGTCAAGAAAGTGTATATCATACGGTGTTGCACCCCTGTACATCTTTCGCGATGAACCGAACTCCTGTTTATCAGAACGTATCTCTCCGGTCCTTTGAGGTTTCGTTTAACGAAATTCTACTTTAACCCATCTTTCACTATAAACGAAAGCCTAGTTCCGATATGACGCCGTCAGAATCCATGACGTCACGGCAGGTTGGTGCGGGAACTTTGAGGCGGCGTCACCACCCATTTGTCGGGTTTGCGTCTTATCTGGTTTACCAAGCCTTCTTAGAGAGTCTTATTTTCGTGTTGTAGAAAGCTAGTTGGCCAATACAGCAGCACTTTTTAATGCGAAAGCATTGTATGGCTCATGAGGCGTAAAATCCGGCGTTGGCATGACCACACGATGTCGAAAAGGGTTACGAACCCTCGACCTTTGGTGGGAGTCGAAAGCCCGACCTTTGATGTTAATTAAGGCAAAAATAATTAATCCACATTTAACTGAGACAGTTAATTAAGGCACTGGTACACAATACCTTTGGCGGGAGTGGAACCCATGATCTTCTAGGTTAATTAAGGTTAAGTTAATTAAGGCGTAGTTATTTAAGGCGCTGGTAACTATGGCCCTCGAACCCACGACCTTTGTTTGGAGCCGAGCACTCGAACTTTGGTGGTCGTCGAACCCGCGACTTTGGTGTTAATTAGGGCGAAGTTACATCAGACGACTGAAAGAGTATAGGCATCGCGCGGTGGTCGCAACGCTTTCGCATTCATTCACGTAGGCATAACTATGTGCCACTTCAATATTTTTTTTTTGCTTCCTAGCGTCTCTTTAACATAGGACTGTTTCGGTATACGTTTTACCAGAGTCCTTTGTAGTCATACCGGACAGCATTGCTTGTTTGGGCAACTGCTGCACAGGCTTGGCTTTGTGCGACACACAGCCGGTGCCGGGTGTCGCGCAAAGTCCGGTTCGCACCCCAGTTGTTCCTGCAGGAAATCGCAAGCTTCGACAACTGCGGACGAGTTTTTGTCCCCCGTGCACGGAATGCTAAAAGATAAATATATGAAAGTCAGCGACGATGGATTGTCAATCCGACACCGTTTCGAAGCTCCAGTGAGTAGTGATTGAGCGCGACGATTTTCTGCACCCATGATAACAGCACGCTGGCTCTGCCTTGCCCGCACAAATAGGGTTGTCGGAGACGTTACACTTCGTAAAACAAGGTCCAGCAGCGTTTAAAGTACACGATACGTTGTTTTGTTTTGTTGGGGATCATGTCAGCGAAAATATTATTTAGGTAAATGACGTGCTTTATCTGTCCACGAATTATCCGCAGTAAAAAGGAGCACCGAATTTTGTCTACTGGGTTGTTTGTGAAGCAGATGCGTGACGTACCAGTCTGGTTCCTTGTGCTACACGCCTAACAAAGCTCACTGAGAGCATTGCATGCGCAACTGACAACGCGTAAGCTCGCAGTCAGCAGTTGATTCAATGTACACTGGCTGATTTTGTAAAAATATAATTCGTGACTAGCTTTTTGTTGAGTTGGACGATAAATTTGAAGACACGCTAATTTGGGCGGTGCGGCTGCCGAACATACAATGAAAATTGACTTGTTTCATTAAGAAAAATATGAAAGAGCTTTCAGAAGAGCACCACAAGTTACTTTTGGGAACAAGTTAATCCCCATGACGCTTTAATATCTTTAATTTAAATATATTTGGCCACGTGGAGGAATGATGATAATAATAAGAAAGAAAACGCAGAAGGGCTCTGCTAAAAGCATGCCAGTCACAGACGCAGTACGTTTAATGCACTTCGTCAAATCTCCATGAAACTTGAGAAGACGCTCTTTCAGTGCTTAACTTATGTAGGACGAGAACGCCGACGGTCGCAGTGAGAGAGAGAGAGAAAGAGAAAGAAAGGGAAGCGGGAGCCAGTATTTATAGTAGGAAGCATGCAGGAGTAGCAGGCTCCGTTATTAAACTAAGAAATAAAAACGAAGATGAAGGCAATAAATGGTTCCTTAATGTGTTATTTATAGAATTAATGCGCTTTTACTAGTTCGCGCAACACCACAACGCTGGCAGTTGTGGTGCTCGAGCGGTAACATTTTAACCGCACTGCCTTTCTTGCCTGGGAAGGCATTACGACATTTGCTTCATCGCAGAAAGTTCTCTTTACGAAATGGGCCCCGAACTTCGCGCACGGGGAGCCCTTAACTCAACAAGAAGGTTTGCGGCTAGATATAGCGCGTTCTTACGCAAGAACACTTTAACTCACTCCTGGCGAGAGCTTCGCGTCAACGTAGTTAAAGCTCTGGCGTCAGGGCGTTGCCAGCGCTTCACCAGGCGAATATTTTTTTTTCGAGTGATAATTAAGTTGAGGCCTGGTCGCAGCCGTCTCCGTTGGTTTATGTCATTTCCTTTTCACTTGCGGCCATCTTTTTCTTTTGCGTCTGCGTTTTAACGTTCTTAGACAGGCGGGACAATATAGAGTGGGTTTCGCTAGCTCGTTTACGTGCGACCTAGTTAAAGTTATGGTTGTGGAAATTATGCGGGAACAGGAGCGAGGTAATGTTCTGTCAGTGCACGTGTCGCGCATGTGCTAACAATGTTGCGTGACTTGTAGTTCATTCACAAAGAACGCAAATGCAGAGTGATCCGTAAAAAAACGTACGTCCATTGGAATGGCTACAGAAAGCCGACAATATGACGTGATAAAGAACACTTTGCCACCTCACTGGCGTGATAGTCGCTTTTGGACCTAGTACGTATTATGGTCTGCTCACATTGTGTGTATGTGCGTGTGAGTGCGTGTACGTGTGTCTTCGCAACGTTGTCGTACGGAAGAGCAGGTGCTATGTACTATGCTAGAGACACTCAACAGCTGGCAACTGTCAGAACGAACTATATTAGGGGGTTTCAGACTAGGCGAAAGCAAGCGCTGGAAGGCCCCAAACGTTTGCGTGCCTCTAATCTAAATCTCTCTATTAGGACAGTGGCCACAGCGGCTATGTGCGCTAAAGGTAGCTAGAGCGCCAATTTTGCGTCGTGAGGTGACATGACTTGCGAGATAGACTGTGACAGAGACTTTGCAGCTTGGGAATATTGTGCACAGATTTTCGTTTTCCTATTCATTTTTTTCTTCCTTTCTATCTCTTTAAATCTCATTTCCTCTCCCCCGCGTGGGGTAGCAAACTGGACTTTTTTCTTTTTGACTCCTTCGCCCTTAATCTGTTTCTCGCTCTTTCTGCCAGAGGGAGCACCACCAGCTACGTACCTATAGGCTTTAGCTTTATAAATTGATTTCAATAAATCTCTTGGGCGAAGTAGTTCTGGTAAATAAAAACGCTGGATCCGTCACAGCCGACAACCGCCTCCTCCTGGAGCCCAATTCTGGACGTTTATATACATTTTTTTTTTATTTACCAACGAGCTTTTCAAGTTCATAGCGAAACATATGCGAATGGTGCTACCACCAAAGGCCGTGGATTCGAGTGTCTCTCTTAATTCTGTACTTTAATTAATGTTGTCTTAACACCAAAGATCGTAGGTTCGACTCCCACCAAATGTAGTTGTTTCGAGTGTGTTAAATAAATATACCTAAATTAACCGTAATTAAGTACGCCTCAGTTAAAACCAAAGGTTAGGGGCTGCGACTCCCACAAAAAGACGTGGGTTCGAGCGCCTTAATTAACTATATCCTAATGAAATGCGCCTTAATTTACTTTGCCGTATTAACACCTAAGGTCGTGGGCTCGAGTGCGTAATTAACTCCATCGTAATTAATTGCTCCGTAGCTAACACCAATGTCACAGGCTCGACTCCCACCAAAGGCTGTGGGTTCGGGTACATTAATTAACTCTATCGTAATTAATTGTGTCTTAATTAAAACCCCGTAATTAACACCAAAGGCAGGGGGTTCTAGTACTTCCAATAAATATATCTCATTTAACTCTACCTTATTTATTATTGCCTTGGTTAATATCAAAGGTGGTCGGTCCGACTTCTACCACAGGTCATGGGCTCGACTGACTTGACTAATTATAGTTTAATTAACTGCACCTTAATTCACCTTAATTACCCCGAGACGTCGTGGGTTCGAGTCCCACTAAAGGTAGTGGTTTCGTGTGTCTTATTAACCATCCTAATGAACGGTGCCTTATTTACCGTTGCCATAATTAACCCCAAAGGTCGTTGGTTCGACCCCCAATTTCGGTACCATTAAATTTTGGTGCTGTAACGCCGGACGGTCAAATTTTCAACCCATGTCCCATCTACGGCTTTCGCCTTACTAGAGAGAGAAGGGAAGAAGGAAAGGCAGGGATGTTAACCAGACTGAGTCCAGTTTGCTACCCTACATTTCGCCTTAATAATAGCTCCCTACATTTCTGTAACTGCATACAATGTGAATCCCACTTGCCTAGAGTTGTTAATTCGCCGATTGGGCCACCATATTTTGCGAAGGAAGGCTACAGGCCGACGTCGCAATGGGACCACTCATGGTCATGCCGCATTCGCGGTCCGTGTGCTATAGAACCAGCAAATCTGGAACTCAGCAGCTGTTTCTTGGTAGCTGCAGCGAACGCCCCGCAGCCGGCCACCCGACCAACAAGCTGATTCACCCTGCGCAGCAGCAGTGATGTTCGAACCAGATATATGAGGCACATTTTCAGTGTTTGCACTTAGGAAGCGCAGGCTGTAGGACTAAAACGTTTATTTCAGAAAGTGCAGTATGGTAGCAGTTGCAGACCACTACCACAGAAAAATTTACCACATACCGTCCGAAAAACGAGAGCACCGCCTACTCGAGCTGAAAACTACTGCCCAGCGTTCTCCTGTAAAGCGTGCTTTGCCGCAATATTAGTGTTGATGCAAAAAAGCCAACGGTTCATTATGTCCAAGAAGGACGCCACTGCACGAACGGAAGCCAGAGTGGGGGCCGGTCCATTGTAAGAGTTCCTTTCTCTCGCCTGCATTCCTTTCTTATTGCAGACCGTTCGGAGACGGATGATATAACCCTGATGTTGATGTTGAATAAATTGACTCTGATTTTGATGCGCGTGCAAAGTGCCGCTCGTTCCACTCACGAAGCACACACACAAAAAAGAGAAAAACATTGTTATACCCATCAGTACCATCATTCAGCTACGCCATCAAGCAAATAATTCAGAATAGTATTAACCAACTCCAACATTTCCTAGATTTATGACGCCGCACTGTAGGTTGTTTCGATGCAAATTCATCGTGCCTCGGAGGCTACTGTACCTGAAGCATACGCACACCACATACCTCCGGTCAAACGAAAGTCCCCGCCAAAATCCGCATCCATCACAATCCATACTGTTTGTTGCATTGCCGAGGTACACATTTTTGGGAAAGTTGTTTCTGACTCATGCATGCGACGAGCCGAATAACTACAATTTTCACCACGTCACTGGCAAGCTGAACCACCATTCAAGTTTGCTGGCTTGGAGGGGAATATGACCAGTGCCTATTATATGAACATTCGTTCAGTTGCGTGACTGGGGTTGCTAGGTCATGGGAAAGGAGGAAAGGGTACATTACCTGGAGCTCTAGAGGGCTGTGGTTTTCTCTTTGTAATACGATTAGCATTCTTGGAGAACTTCACCTTGTTTGCAATGTGTTTGTTTGTCTATTTGGTGAGTTCGACGCCCTCGGTGGCGCTCGTGGCCCAAACTGGCCTCCCATAACTAAGGGGCATAGGTTGGCATAGAAAATCTACAGAAGGTGTTTGTTATGCCGACGTCCCTCGTTTGTCCACGCCAAAACTCTTTCCCGCCAACTTGTGTCGCTGGGTAAGCCGCAGTCTAATGGGTAGAGCATTTGGATCCTGTGCTGAGGGAACCGTGTCGAAATCCAGCCGTTGGACCAACTTTGTTCTCTGGGCGGGTGCCACTGACTATGCGCCGCATTTCAATGAACCTTGTACAGCGGAGCTCTATATGGCTAGGGTAACAGAGTTTTTGTGTCCGCACACAAAAACTATTATCACCAGTGGCTCATACCCGCGTAAGCCCTCATACCCCGTAAGCAAGCAATAAATGCAGCGGCTCATAGCCCCGTAAGGCATCCGCATCCAAGCACTTAGCAAAGTTACGCGACCAGTGCTTACACTCTTTGGAATCGCGCATAAAACAAACAGAACAGCATATCGAGAACTGCCATCGGCTGCCTCGGAGGAAACAATGGTTGGTTTCGTCGAGGCTCTGGTGCGGCTCCGTAAAGAACCTGGTTGGGTAGTGTTGAGTACAAGTTTGCACTTAAATTTAGGTGCACGTTAAAGAACCCCAGCTGGTCTACATTTCCGGAGTCCCCCACTATGGCGTGCCTCATAATCAGATCGTGGTTTTGGCACGGGAAAACCGACAATTTAATTTTAATTTTAGGAGTATGAGTTGGGATGGGAAGACCACGCGTGGTTAGGACTCCCGAAGAGCAGCTCGCCTACGAAGCGCAACGATCTTCTGCAATCATAGCGATTCCAATAGCAGGCTGCCAAAACATGGGCCTAGTGGTGGACACGCCAGCATGAAAGGCCGCGCATGCGCAATGTCACGTGTCGAAAGAAGGCTTTTGCTTTGCTAAAGGGCGCAAGAATACAGTGTGGGGAGGTACTCCCAGATACCGTAATATTTTGTGCGCGAGTGTACAACGCGCCCAGCAATACACTGAAAGCACGTGGTAAAAAAATGCCTTGAATTATTAATTTTTCTTTTTAGTAAGTTTACAACTTCACGACCCAACAACATACAGAAGAATAAAAGCGCACAGTAGGCTTGGTATGTATGTCCTAAATAGTAACTGCAATGAAAGCGTGAACAAGCAGGTTATTCTGGAATACTGATGAATGGCGCTTGTATCAGCCTTATTGCTGCTGACAAAAAACCAATATGTCAAATAAGTGAGAGGGTAGAAAGTAGTGGTCTATTGCGCCAAGCAGTTTTCTGGCAGTACTGGAGAAAAAAAAAAGTTATTGTAGGCCATAGTTTCAACATTGGTTAAGTCCACACTGCAGAATATATGCTTCAGCTGCAGGTCTGAAAATCAACACAGTTCATTAGTTCAGGAGCATGAAAATATTTCCGAGGCACGCTCTCAATACCCCCCCAGCTTACTTTAAGTTTGACACTCGAAGAAATATGCTTGAGGTAGAAAACATATACGAAAATATCGCAGTCGGTTTCTGTGATCCGATTCAAGGCTTAGTAACTGTTTCTGATGCGGTGGTTTTGGCGTTCATTTTGTGCTATGATCTGGATTGATCGTAAGAAGAGCCCTGGGAGAAGTTGAATCAAACAGAAAAGAAACATCAAAGTGAAGTTCTTAAACTTGTGAAGTAGGCTGTAATATGGTAAATGTTCAGCTCATGCACGGCAAGCCCAAGAAAAGTGAACAATGCGCATGAAAGGCACCACGCATTTTCATTGAAATACCGACAGCTGATGCCGTGAAGAACACATGCACGGCTGGCCTCTTTGTTAACAAGCATTGCTACGCTGAACTCTTGGTTAAGCTACACTGTGAGACCAAGTTTACTTCCCACTGCTATAGTGAAGTTAGGATTTCTGATAAGAAGAGCGAAACTACAAGTTCCCTGCAGGTGAAAAACTTTCCAATAGCATGGATGCTTTGTGATTGTCGCAAACACGCTCATACATGTTCGAGTCTAAATGCGTTCTAGTCGTGAACTTCGTTTCTATGAATGCGGAAAACATGACACGCTAAAGCAGCATAAGCCATAATTTCGGGAAAGCGGGCGGCGCAAGTGGAAGATATATTTTATGGAACTGCTCTCGTTCCCGAACTGGCGAGCATCTCCCACAAGTGTGTTTACCAGAAACGGGCAATATTTCATGATGTTCCTCCAGGTGACATGAACGACAAATACAAGAAATCACAGATGCGTGCCTGCAGCTAAGCACAGCGGCAGGTAAAGTGAAGAAACTGGAGCGAGCGCACGTGCTAGTGCTGTTTAACGGAATTTTAACAAAAACAAGATAATGCCAAAGAGTTGCGCTGCTCCACGCGGACGATCGATAACACAGCGCAGCAGTCAGATAACGCCTCCCTCACCGGCAACGATGCCCTCGAGGCACGCAACGTCCAGTTCGGCAAGCACGCGTGTTGTACTAAAAGTGCAAAGTATTGATTTTAAACTCCCTGGCGCCAAGGTCTTTCAAGTTGGCGCAACTCTCAAAACACTCTCAAACTCAAAGCGTACTCACCCAACTTGCAGCTGTTCGGCACGCGTAGGAAACACAAGTGGTGAAACAATGAATATCTTGCCACCACCACATGCGCTCTCGGTTGCTCACTTTTTTCACCCAAGAGCAGACAGGGCATAAACGGTGCATAACGCTTCCATCAGTGCATCTGCTGTAGTGAAGCCCAGGTGTGTCGTGGCAGGCGGCGGAAAAACTGCGCCTGCGCGTAGAGCGAGCCTCCGCGACGTTTGTTTAAACCATTGCCTTATCACCCTGTTGCTCCGTCCGTTCCTCCTCCCTCTTCAGACAGTGCGTACGCGCGTGACTTAATAAACCGAATCTCGCCGTTTTCTCTGAGTACATCCATTTTGCTGTAATATGTACAGGAATAATGCGTGAAAAGAAGGGGTACTTTTTACTGTACAGTGGCCTCCTAAGTTGGCGTGAAACAGGTTCATGGAAGAGCGGCTCGTACTGGGTGTCAGATATTCGGTGACCCAAGTTGGTCCAATGGCTGGTTTCGAACACCATTCCCTCAGCACAGCAACCAGATACTCTGCCAATTAAATCATAGACTACTCAGTGACCCAAGCACGTGGGAAAGAGGTCAGGCGTGGACAAACAGACAGACAGATAAACACGCCGCATTTCGGGTGAAGTTTCCAAAGAATCCTAAACGCTATAAAAAGCCGGTTAGGCGGTTCATGTTGCGATGTGTAGGCACGTACCGGCCATGCATTCTGTTTTGTAAAAAAGAGATACGGTGTCTATAAATTATTCCCTGTGTTCGGTTTGCCCAGGACATATAACGCGGCACTGAAGTTCCCTCTCTTTCGAGATACTTACAAAAACGTCCACGAGGGCGCGGTGTTTCAACCGAGTGCCGTCAGCCAAACTATGAGGAGCGCACAGCGCGACTCCTCATACTACAACAAGGCGCTACGAGTAGATGGCGCCACAGTGAAATTTGAACGCCAGCTAAGGCAACGACTTTTACGGTCATTGGCATCAACCGAGAAGTGCACGAAGCGGACCAAGGTCGATCCAAATAGGTCGCGAAGCTTAGGGCGAAAAGCGGTTCAGTACAAATTGTCACCGGCATCAGCAAGGGTGGTTATATGGGAGCAGCGATTGAAGCGCGACTATGGTTGGAGGGAACAAACATTGGGAAAGAAAAAAAAACGCGTTTTTTAATTCAAGGGAGACACAGTTAGATTCATTAAACGAAAATATACTTCCTGATCAATTTTATATATTCGTGACGAGTTAAGAAATTACAAGTTTATTTAATTTTATTATTATAATAAATACATTTATTTTCAGCGCCCATCGTTACAGGGGACGTTGACGCCGCTATCACTCGCAATGCAATGCAGCTCTTGAAATGTACAAGAAAGGCGCGCTCGTAAATTTCAGCAGTTGAAATACGCCCCCCTCACACGTTGTGCTTTTTTGCTTGTTGACGTTTGTCTGAATTTGGTGACGCGGGTAGCTTCGTCGCTTCTTAACCTGTTCAATCAAAAGTAGTGAGTTACGACCACCAGGTAATTGTTTAGTTGTTTTCGTGTGATTGCGCTGGCCGACGGGCTTGGCATCCGACGATAGGACCAGCACTCTACACCTAAAGCTTTCGTCGGCCTCCAAGGAAAGTATGTTCTGTGCAGGGGTGCGATTTCGACAACCGTACTGCTGGCCTTTTCCTGCATCGCTTTCCGCGCTGAAAGCTCGAAACGCCCACCAAGTCGAATGGTGGGTCATTTGAAGATATAGCTCTAAAGGCAGGCCAATAAAACGAATTTCGCGCCTTCGGAAACAAAATGACGTCACTTCGGTTTTTAACGGATATGGCGTCACATTATTTTTTCTTCCGCCGGAAGTGTTCCCTCCACATACAGATAGCGCTAAGCCTCATTAACCGCTGATGAAGCGCCATGTTTTGAACGTATGGGCTCCTATGGGAGCTTCGCTACCAGGTATATTTAACTTGAAGCAGACCACGAAGGTGCTTTCCTGCGTGACGAGATACAGTTTAGCGTTAGTGCAGCAACACCGGTTGGACGTCTATTCGCGGTAAGGGCCGTAGCTTTTTTTAAGCGGGCCCCAGGCAATCAGGTAGAAAGATTAAGTGCTGAATGTAGCGACACACCAAAGCAAGGAGCAGAATTAGATCACAAAGGGTTAAGAAAAGATGCGCTAAACATAAGTATAGATATAGTAAAATTTGTTACATAACCATGCAGGGTGGTCGCAAGGAGAAAGAAATGACTGAAAATTGAAACTCAGCTGAATGACGAACCTATCAGCATACGCGTCTTGAGGGAAACACATGCATACGAGATTTGGAGCAGCCACCTGTTATCGACAATTTTGTTTGGGAAGGTTGCAACAGAATGACTGGGTCAAGAAAAGGCGGAGGTGGAGGCATGCTAATTAGGCGAGGTATGAAGTGGCAAAGGGTAAAATAGACATGTAAGGAGCATTCATGGATTAGTGGCAAATGGGAAGGCAAAAAGACGTGCGTTGGAGTAGCTTACTTATGGGTTGGAAGTGATGGCAGAGATAAAAATAAAGAATTGACTGATATCATTAGAAGCAATATTGATGAGTTCAAAAAATCGGACCAGGTGGCTTTCGGAGGAATGCGCTCATGGAGGATTCAGACGGATATACGGATTACAACAGTTCTCTAGTGCTGAATCAGTGCGTTGAACAGAACCTTATGGTAGTTAACAGGGAGAATAAGTGCCGTGGATTGGTAACGTGGCAGTGTGGAAACAGGGAGTTATGTATCGGCTGCGTCCTTGTCTCAGAGATGGCTTACGAACGACTAGACCAAATGATGACTGACGCACATGGACAAAATAGCCTGGTTAGCGATCATAAACGTTTAACGTTAAAATTTGTGAGAGATACTAACGCGAAGTATGAACAAACAGCGTGAGAATGTCTGATGAAATGGAATGATGATGATGAATGAAAACCATATAACAGAGATCGAAAAAAAAAACACAGAGAAGAAAATGGAGGCGTTTCCTACAGCAGGCGGCCTTTGTCGAAATGACGAATGGCGGTCTTCCGGCCGAAACGTCAGTAATAACATATGCCGTAACGGTCATCTTTCTTCTTTTTTGCATGTTTATATATATATATATATATGTATGGGAAGGCCGAAAATGTGATGAAGTGGTGGAAATTCATCAAAGATTGAAGTAAGGGTGTCCTCTTTCTCCGTTGTTGTCCAAGCTTGATGTTAAGCGTATAGAAACACGACTGGAAAACAGTGAATTAGGGTTTAATTTATCCCACATTCGTAATGGACAAATGGTGGAACAGAAGGTAGGTACTCGGACTGATGTATGCAGACAATATAGTGCTATTAGTGGACAACGCAAGAAATTTGCAGTCACTTGTAAAAATTTGTGGCAACGCAGGGTCAAATCTAGACCTTAAATTTAGCACGGAAAAATTGGGAATTATGATCTTTAATGATGAGACGGGTAACTACTTGGTGTCAGTTGAACAATTCAAGCAACATAGATACTTCGGCGTATACATAAACGAAGGAGAGACTTTCTCAAGCACC